>NC_137542.1:26695940-27986500 GCF_963082525.1 Nesoenas mayeri | reverse complement strand
GTTCCATTAGAAATAGTTTTTCCTTGTTTTAAAAATACTGTCTTTTTTCCTCTTCTTTACAAGGAACATTGGTATGCTGCTGTTTCAACTAGCATCAGAGAGTTTTATTATTATGCCACTGTTTTAACTATGGGTACTCCTTCTTTGCAAGACATTTATTATATATGAAAGATTTATCTATTTCTTCAAATATTGCAAGTGTATTCTGCATCCACATAAACAGTACCTGACAATTTCAGGAACAAGGCCAGGAGACATTTCTAGATAAAGATGCTGGGGCACCTTCATTCCCATGGTCTAGAAATTCTCTTCTTTCCCTATTGCACTATGAACTTCCTTGCACACAATCTGCTGCTCATACTTTCTAGGACCAATTATCAAAAAGGGTAATGAATAAGAGACAGTAATTATGGATGTAACTTACTTCCCTCTCCCATTCAATATTCAGGGATATATTTAGGTCCATCAGAAAGCCACAGTAAAAATATTATTAATTGAGGTGTACTCAGAAAGAATAGTTGAACTAGAAGTAGTCTAAAGTGGTAGAACAGCCTGTAGTGAGAGTGAATCAACAGTTCTATAATCCAGTGAGCATGGTGCTTTTTTTCTCTCGAGATCTAGTTAGCTTGGACTTACACCTCAGGAAGAACCAGCAATGACAAGTTTTCATTTCTTTTAAGTTTTTAGGTATGACACAACATCTTGAGTACAATTAATGAATTAAGCAGCTAATGTCCTAAAGACAATTCGTTTGACTGAGCACAAAAGAACTGCTTGGTACTCTATGGTTCTGAACTCTCCAGCAGCTGGAGCAAAGATGTTATTAGCTATCCAGTAGCATATGTTATGCTGCAGACTTTATTAAGTTTAAGTAACAACTTGATTGTATCACATGGTCAGGAGTAAATACTAAATATCTATACAACATATCTATCCTTGTAGGTTTAGGCACCAGATCAGCTCTACAGTATGCACAAATGAGGCACTTTCTTCAAAGCTGATAAAGTCATTGCACCTTTTGGTTTACCACTACAGCAAAAATAAGGCCATCACACATCTTGGAGAGAAAACTACAAGCAGCAGTGGAAGACAGGCAATACTGTTGCATCCCAGCTGTGGTGGAAGTGGAAGATCCATCTAGCCCAATCTGATCATTCTTGCCAGTCAATTTTGGTATGTTAGGAAACTGGTAAAGGCAGACAAGCCTACAGTCCTGCTTCCTCTAGACCCTTACAAAAATCTGTAAGGAATTTCTCTTCATAGAAGCCTTTCTCTTCTCTGTTCTTCAGTGTGGGGCAGCAAACGTAGAAGAGAAGAATTTGTGAACTCATGATACATTATTTTAATGCCACAATGAGATCTACTAATTATCTCTTCAAAACCAAGTTGAATTATAAGTAGAATTATTAACACCACCCATTGCAGGAATTGTCAAGTTGTTTTTTTTTTTTCAGAACACATCCTTGGTTATAGTTTAGCACTTGGTTCAACTATGTTTCTGCAATGAGCAGGAACATCTTCAGCTAGATCAGGTTGCTCAGAGCCCCATCCAGCCTGACCTTGAATGTTTCCACTGATGGGGCATCTACCATCTCTCTGGGCAAATTTTTCCAGGGTTTTATCACCCACATAATGAAAAAAGTCTCTTTGTCATATCTAGTTTAATCTCAGTTCTTTTAGTTTAAAACCATTGCCCTCTGTCCTTTCACTATAGTTCCTACTAAAATGTCTGTCCCTAACTTTCTTGTAGGCCCCTTTTAAGTACAGAAATGCTGCAATAATGTTTCCCCAGAGTCTTCTCCAAGTTGAACAATCCCAGCTCTCTCAGTGTTTCTTCACAAGAGAGGTGTTCCATCCCTCTGATCATTTTCGTGGCCCTTCTTTGGACCCTTTTTGATAGGTCCAAGTCTTTCCTGTACTGAGGGCTCCAGAGCCAGATGCAGTACTCCAGGTGGAGTATTATCAAAGCCCTCAATTCTCTTCATAGCTCACCTATCTTTACAATAGAGTAGGGCTTGCACGGAGTTCATAAAATATGGCCTTGAACCCCAAATTCATCAATAAAAAGTTCATTACTTGAACCCCATATATCCCGTACAAATAAAGCAGGTATTTGGCAGAAAAGATAATGCAGTATACTGTATTTAGAAAGTTATCTTCACATGTGTACAAATAAAATGGCTGAAACAAGGTAATTCTAGTTTTGCTCTTGAGTGATAGATGTTGTTTTGCTTTTTTTTGTGTGTGTGTGTTTGTTGTTGTTGTTGTTTGTTTGGGGTTTTTGTTTGTTTGTTTGTTTGTTTTCTTTAACAGTACTGTTCTCCTAGCTTTAGGTATGTATTACAGGATACTTCCAATAAAAAGAGTAAGATGGTCCTTAGTCTTAAAAATACACTCCAGATATGAGTAATTTTCTCAGCCTCCTGTGTGGTAAGTATGTATGATGCTCCTGGAGGGATGGGTCCAGGAAGAGAGGGAGAGATGTTCTACAAAAGCAAATTAATTTATGTTATTAAATTTATAAAGATGATCTGGACAGTCTTAACTTCCAAATTATGTTTTATCCTGCAGGTTTCAGAATTGTGTCAAGCAAACTTCAGTGTATACTAAGAACTGCTTTGGATGATGCTGATACACGTATTTCATCCACAAATGTAACAGAAGATAAAACAATAACAACAAATCGATAACTGAATTCCCATAATACATCTTAGACAAGCAATGAGATACTTTAAATATTGTCACAGTCATAAAGAGCCATTTACAAATGAAAAAAAAAAAAAAGAGAGAAATAGCATAATTGTAATACTGCATATTACAGAAGAAAAAACGAGAGAACAGCAAGAAATGTATAACATAAGTTTAGATTCCTATAAGGTTGCTGAAGCCTAAAATTTTCCATATCAACCAAACACTGAAGCAATGAAATTAGTCCTTAGATCTTTTCAAAATCAATGTGACTTCACCAAACCCAATGCTACACCGAAGCTTTAGTTTCAGCATTGGTAATTAAGAATTGAAGAAAGTTTGCCAGACATCTGAACTCAAGGCTAAGAGCTGACAGCAAGCCATTTGCCTCTGCCCATATTTGTATGCTAATGAAATAGAAGATGGTCAGTAATAAAAACATACCAGAAAGCTTTTAAATCTGTTTTTTCCAACCTCTGCTTTCAACAAAACATTTGGATCTTAACTTTATATCAATTAAAATTCACTGGCTTTAAAAGCTGTTAGATGTCTTAATTAAACACACATACCAGAACATAATTTCCAGTTTTTCTTACTCTCATAATAGACAGCATAGTTACAAAACATAATTTTCAGTTTTCAAAGGTGATTATTGCACATGTGGGAAATGTCTCCTTTCCATTGCTGTGTTAATTTGATGCAGATATTTTGTTTAATTTGTTTTCTACCCATAAGGGATGAGGATTACGTTATTGGCAAGGCAGCCTCTCACCAAGTTGAAAAGCATTCATTGCAGAGCTTCAGACAAAGCTGTTTGTTTGTCTATGGTTTATTTGTTTGTTTGTTTTGGTTTGGTTTGGTATTGTGGGATACATGGGGAAGTGTTTGGGCTTCTTTTCGGTCTTGAGTATTGTTCTAACACTGTTTTCTCAGTAATGATACAGCACTAAAAAAATTATCAATGTAAGTATCACTCTGTAATTCAACCAATAAAGAGAGTTCTAGTTCAACTGAGTTTAACACACAAGGAACAGTTACACAACTGCACATCCACTACCTGTATAAAGAAAGCAGTATAAAGCTATTGTCAAGAATTTGCCGTCTAAGAATCCTTCTTCTCTACAGAAAGTCTACTTTATGTATATTGATTATTAGGAAGACTTGAGACAGGGAAAAAAGACCTGAGTTCACATCTGTAATTTAGACAAATGAAGAATTTACCAATTCTATCTACAGACAGCATTTGTTTTATCACAGATCAATTTTTGTATGTGGGGAATATGATTCCTGTACCTTGAAAGGAAACTCTATATAAAAATAAATGAACAAGCTTACTCAAGAGCAGCTTTTTGATCTCTCAGATTAAAAGATGTCACAGAAATACACTGGTTTTGAGAGCCAACAGTAGAGAATTGTAGTTTCAACAGCACAAAACTACTGTAAGACAGGCCTTCATCAAAAAAGTTTTGGGATCAAGGCCCTACTATCTGAGTAAAAATCAACCCCACACTAATAGACTGCAAACTATGATTCTACTAAAAAGTCAGAAGCAGTAATTTTGGTTAGAGTATTTCTTCTCCATGCTGAAATGAAGACAAAGAATGTTTCATTATTTAGAATCAATTAGAGACAAAAGTAATTTATCTAAGAATTTTATTCCTTTCAGCATTGTTTAAGAACCTAAAAACAAGCAAATCAATTCTGCTCCTAGCCCCCCAAAAAGCCAAATCCATTGACTAATTTCTTTCTTATTTGCAATAAAAACAAATTAATTAGAACAAGCTCCTTTGCAAGACATCAAAAGCAATTCCTTCAATTATTTCTTTCCAATCTGCAATAAAAAATTCATTAACCTCAGCTTCATTCTGAAATTTCAAAGCAATTTATTCAATAACTTCATTTTAATTCACAAACAAGTTAATTACCACAGGTCCTGTTCCACGTTTTTTCTAAGACAACTGACTCCCTTAATTGAATACACATGCCTTTTTCCATGTTGAAAAGCTATAAATTTGTCTCTTGCATCATTTGAGATGCTAGCTGTGATCAAAGGGTTAGATCCTGAAATGGCACTTGCTGTGTACCAGGGGATTTAGGACCAATATTCACCTTTCAGGATTAGCCTCAAATTGAGCTGTTCCTTGCAGCTGTAGTACTCTCAAAGAAAAATTTACAGCAATAATTGCTCTAGCTTGCATGAGTAAACAGGAAAGCAAAGCTTTATGTTTCTATCTCCAGTTCTATTATGTTAGCGGTGGTGATGTGCAAGCATTGGTGCTGCAAGTCAGACTGAGATATTAGCATTAAGTACTATAGGTGGTTTAATTTTCCCTCTGAAATACTTCACATAAAATTGAATGTATTCTTAAAAGTTACAAGACCTTGTAATGTTTTTGCTATTTAAGCCTGACATTACACATACCCATTTCCATATCAAAATGAAGCATTTATAATTTCCTGCAGATTATGAGGGACTAAAATTTTGGCTTTGAGAAAGCAATTTCTATTGCTTAAATATAGGTCTAATGCCATTAAGATGATTGAAGTACATAGAAAAACTGAAACCTTGAACTGCATATCTGCACCCTAGCCTGAAAACATCCATGATTGCTCAGGCTAATGTTTCAGTACTGTGCGAGCAAGCAGGGAGAGCTGAAGCCATCCTTTTGCTTGCCATCCTTTTGCCTAGGCAGGGGAACGCTTTACCATGGAAAATTACTACAGAGGTGTAGATTGAACTAACAAATGTTCATTGAATCTAGCGTTCTTTGCGGAGTATGATTTTCAGGAAGTACTAACCTACAAAAAGTAGCCTACTAATATATTTGAAGGTAAGAAATAGCAAATGGCTAGTCCTAGACACTGTTGGAAGAATAGGAAAAATACAATCATTATAAGATAGTGTAATTAAATGGAGAAGTCAAAGACTATTTTACTTTTATGCAAGATTACAATAAGTAAAGAATAATCCTGTCAGGTATCACCCCTATAGATTCTTTTTCCAATTCCTTTAACATTCATCTTTCTTTCAAGCATATATGAGCTAGTGCATTGCGCAATTAAGAAGGTTTCAGACCTTCTTCCTTCTTTACTATTTTAACTTAGCATTTTCATTAAATGACTATCATTCTGGCATCAAACAATAAGTGATCTGAAAAGCAGAAACAGCAGAATCAGTAAAACTTTTCAGCTGCAGGCATAACCCTTGAAAAGCTCTGTCCACAAATATTTTTATTAATGCACTATCAGGGCCAGAAAGCCAATATACACCCAAAAGCTATTTTCAGTTAATAGACAATTGGCATTAGGTCAAAAAGCTCTAGATAATACAGAGTCAAGGAATAATTAATCTCATGCCCAGACCTGAATAACTGAGAATTCATTTCCATACCAAACCTTTGCTCATGGGCAGGTCTAGGGATAGGACTTTTTCACTGCCCAGTAAATTAAGGGCACTCATAGCCCTTCAAGCCACTCTTGAGGCAATATGGCTCATGAATGTTAGGGGTTTACAGTTCTTCTGTGGCTTTAAACACATTGTTGAGTACCTTGGCTAATAAGAAACTTGCCTTTAACCCCTCTTTACCCATCACAACTGAAGGTTACTCTGAAGTCGCCAGAAGAGAACAAACTGGTTCATGATGATAAAACATCTTAAGAGAAACATGATATCTCAGGCAAATTGATTGATGCATGGACCATTATTCTACTTGAGAATACTAAATACTGTTATGTATTGAGAAATCAAATTCTCTACCTAGGAAACAGATCTGTTGCAATAAAAAAAGACTGATGAGAATCTTCAAAGGCATGGCAATAAAAACTCCCTAATTTTTATTATTTGTACTGTACTTCAATGTTTTGTAATATAGTATATCAAATCTTTCTAACAAAGTTGCATTCTTTTCCTACTCCTACCACCTCGATTGAAAGCCAAGGCTACGGTGAACAGATATTTATCACATTGCAGTACCCTTTACCCAAACTCTCACACTGATTGATGATCTACCTAGGAATCATTTCACCTGCCACTGAAATCTGGTTACTTTTTGTGCTCCAGTCAACAGCACTCTGCAACAGTAAACAACAGCACTGGATTGCTGCTTGCTAGAAGCCAGACACAAGATGTTGTGGAGAGACTGCCAAGGCCTGTCCAATCATTCGCCTACTACCTCCTACTGTTCTTCCACATGGGCACTGATGATACTGTCAGAAGCAACCTGGACAATATCAAAAGTGACTACAGAGCCCTAGAGGTGATAATCAGTGCTATGGGGGCCCAGGTGGTGTTTGGCCCAGGTGGTGTTTTCCTCAATCCTGCTGGTAAGACAAAAGAGTTATTAAGAATGTACTAACACTGTATGTCAACAACTGGTTACACAGCTGATATCAGCAACAAGGTTTTGGTTTCTATGAGTGTGTGATGCTACTTGAGCATCAACATCTGCTTGAGAGAGATGGGATCCACTTCACACAGTGGCCCAAAGGTATCTTTGCTAGCAGGATGGCTGATCTGGTAAGGTGGGTTTTAAAGCAGGAATGAGGCTAGCTGTTTCTGGGAATTCACCATGCTTGGGTGCCCCATTGATGTTCCTGCACACTAATGCACAAGAGAATGGGGAACAAAAATGAAAATTCTGTGTGCAGTTGCAGTGGTGCAGTCTTGCTGGGATCACAGAGATATGGTGGGATGGCTTGTGTGACTGCAGTGCTGCAGTGTAGAAATTCAGGCTCTTTGGGATGGACAGGATAGGAAGCTGTGCTCTATGTGAGAACAGCTCAGCCAGGGTGTAGATAAGAAGCCAGCTAAAAGCCTATGGGTAAGGATTCTCAGGTAGACCAGTATGGGTAACAATGTACTGGGTGCCTGCTACAGGCTTTCTTATCAGGAAGAACAAGTGGATTATGGCAACTTGAAGTGGCTTCATGTTCACAGGTCCTGGTCCTCCTGGGAGACTTCATCCACCCTGCTACCTGCCAGAGAAGCAACACAGCAGGGCATAAACAATCCAGGAGTTTCCTGGAGAACATCAGCAAAAACTTTCTGATGTAAAAGACAGAGGACCCAACAAGATGTGCTCTCCTGGACCCGATACTCACAAACAAGAAAAAACTGATTGTGGGTGTGAAAGTTGGTGGCAGGCTTTAACAAGAGTATTTAACAAGGCTTTATCAAAAGAAGTCTACCCCAGTGAGCAAGAATTCGAGTAAAAAATGTCAGGAGGCCTGCACAGATGGACATCCTAAGAAAACTCAAACATAAAAAAGAAGTATAAAGAAGGTCAAAGCAGGGACAAGTAACCTGGGAGGATTATAAAGACACTATCTGACCATGTAGAAGAACGCATGGCTAGGAAAGCCAAAATCTACCTGAAATTGAAACTGGCAAGTGATGCCAAAGGCAACAAGAATGGCTTCTCTAAATTCATACATGGAAAAGAAAACAGCAGAGAAAATGTGGGCCCATTCCTGAACGTGGCATGAGGCCACAGGATATGAAAAAGTCTCAGGTACTGAATGCCTTCTTTGTCTCAGACTTTACAAGCAAGCCTGCCCTTCAGCAAGTCCAGAGTTGTGCCAGATGGACTCTAAAGGTCTTTCCCAACATCAGCCATTCTGTGATTTTGTGAGTGTTTGCTCAGAGATGTGGAAATCAGGGAGTTTGGTCTGGCCTGGCCTGTTTACCCAAGACACTAAGCTGATCTTGGAGACCTGAGGGGTTAGCTAAAATGGTGCATACCAGCTACATGGGACAAAGGCTGACCATCTACTTGGAGTGCAGACCTAAGAAAGTCCTGAAAGGAGATGTCACCTAGCAGGGCTGCCAAAAACTTGGCAGTTACACTACATGTGTGCCACATGGTGGCACTGGCAGGAGCTGGTGCAAAACCTGGAGTGAGCATTGTCATCAGATGCCATCTTACTCATTATAAGAAAGACTGTCTTCAGTTGCTCTCTATCTTCTAAGACCCATGCTATGATTAGCTAGTGTATGACCAATGTAAATCCAAATTACTGCTTTGTGGGATTCACTGTTATAATTTTGGATTAAACCTGGTGTCAATGGAGGGAAAGGACAGTGCAGCACATATATTGATATCAGCATGAATTCCAGACATTAACTTATAATTTCTAAAAGCTTCTGGCACAGTAGAAACAAAGCTACAAAGCCAATCTACCATGTGTTGCCAGTAGAAAAGACATGACAGGACAAGGTATAGGAAAGCATGCAAAGAAAGTGTGCTGCTTTTGCACACCTGACTGATAAAACTGTCTTTGCCATGGTGGATAATTATCACTGAATTTTATCAGCTTTTTCTCACATGTACATCCTACTTATTTTCTCTTTATTTTAGTTTTACTAATACTGCAGCTGTCAGTCATAACAATGACACAACAGACTTAAATCTAAGCACAGAATGCAGCAGCGGTTCTTGTTATTTATTAATAGGAAAAGAGAAGCCAGAGATGTAACCTTGTTAAATCAGCATTCAGCAACTGTTTCTTAGCTTCTGATATTTACTCTCAATGCATATTCAATGGTGACAAGCCCATTTTTCATCCCTATGTTGAATGATTAGTGTTTATGAAAATGAACATGTAAGATACAGAGTTTTTTTGCACCTGACCTCATTTGTCAGGAGATGAGATCATTGAATGCAATTAGGGTGATGACAGAGACAGATGGTAAATGATCATACCAAAGGATTACAGTAGTTTCTTTTTAGTCCTGACACACAGTACAGTAAGATACATTAGCTTAAAATGTCTTTGGGAATTAGAATAATGAAATGTCAGTAATATGGAGTTCACCATCACCCTTGTTTTCTTATTACCAAAAATGAATACTCTAACAGAAAAGACTAAAGAAAGTAAATTAAAAGAAAGAAGGAGAAGGGAAAAGAAAGGGTAAGGGGAAGAAGAAGACGAAAGGGAAGGGGAAGGGGAAAAGGAAGACAAGTGGGAAGTGGAAGGTGAAGGGGAATGAGAATGGGAAGTGGAAGGGGAAGGGAAAAGAAAATGGGAAGGGGATGAGAAGGATCCATGCTATCATTTGCTTGTGATACGTTTAACTGCTCATTATCTTGTGGAAATACTTGAAATTTTCCTTCTTTTTTCCAGACTTACTGGTTTCAATTCCAGTGTTTTGTCAGGATCAGCATTGAAACTGAAGGTTGATGACAGCATTAATCACAAAATAAATGAACTTTCGACATCTTCAGTTTGAGAAGTAAGGGAATGAAATCAAGAGATTTTCAAATACCTTAAGCCTTGTCAAAGCTTACTCAAAGATTTTACATAGCAATTAAATGAAGTTTTAGTTTTAGGCTCAGATATAATCTCAATATTGTATATAACATATTTATCTTATTTAATCATTGAATTTTGTGTCATTATGCACCCAAGTATGGTTGTAATTGGACCAGAACTCTGCTAGTTAATCAGAGAACAGATTTCCATAGATATTTTCTAACCCAATATGTATCCTTCTATGTTAATTACGCAGAAACCAGTGAGAATCTCTCTGTTCAGATTTGTTGTCGGTCAAAATATGCACAAATACATGTCATTTACTTTTACCTCTTCACTTTTCCACATCTTTAAATGTCTGAGCTTTTAAACATTAAAAAATAATACCTTCCTACAATATCACCACCTGTGTATGTTTTATATTTTAACAGAATTCTGCACTCTCAAATGCAGCACAATATTTAGAAATACCACACCAGATGTCTATGATTCATGTGATTTGTCCATGATTTCTCTAGCACTTATATATATGTCTGATTTCCAGGCCAGGAAGTCCTGTGAGCACAGAGGAAGCATGTTAAGTATCAGCAGTGATTTTTTACTTTTCTGCAGTACGGACAACCTTTTCTTACAAAAGTTATTATAAACTGATTCTTTCCTCTGGATTCAGAGGATGAGGGTCCACACTTTAATATTACTTTAATAAATACTGTCTGTCCATGTGACCATGCCTCCTGTGGAGTCCTTTGTGTAAGAGTTGGACTTCTACCTTTTTCTTCCCTCTGTTACACTTTTCGCTTTCATTCAAGCAGCATTCAAGTTCCCAGCAGCAAGCTCTCTCATCACCTTCAGAGAACTTCAGTCATGCACATAAGCATTAATCTTCTCTGCTATAATAAGAAGCTTTCCCTGTTGCAGTTATTCCCTGTTCCCTATTTTGTTTTCTGCCTGATTGTATTTGCAACAAGCTGAAAAACAAGCTTGCTACTGTTCAGAATTTTTCAATACAAATGTTAAAATAACAGCACACTGCATATTTATAGTGCTATATAAACTTTGTGAGCAGTTTTTATTGATTATTAATCAGTGACACTTCTTCGAGAAGTGCTCTTATATAATAGTAAGTAATTTTTATATGGAAGTTTTAGGATTGTAAGAGACTTTCAACCTTCTGCAGTTGTCTTTTAGTTTGATGCACATATATATTCTCAGACATACCTCAGGAGGTATGAAACACTCCTGAGGGAGAGGATGCCATCCAGATGGACCTGGACAAGCTTGAGAAGTGGACCCATGTGAACCTCATGCGGTTCAACAAGGCCAAGTAGTAGGGTAGTGCACATGGGTAGTGGCAACCGCCAGTATCAATACAGACTGGGGGATGAAAGGACTCTGCTCTGGTGAGACCTCACCGGGAGTTCTGCATCCAACTCTGGAGCCCTCAGTACAGGAAAGACATGGATCTTCTGGAGAGGGGCCACAGAAATATTCAGAGGGATGGAACACTTCTCTTGTGAAGAAACGCTGAGAGAGTTGGGATTGTTCAACATGGAGAAGAGAAGGCTTTAGGGACACGTTATTGTGGCTTTTCAGTACTTAAAAAGGGACTTATAAGAAGGATGGAGACAGACTTTTTAGTAGGGCCTGTAGTGACAGGATAAGGGGTAATGGTTTTAAACTAAAAGAGTGGAGATTTAAACTAGATATAACAGAGATTTTTTTTTTTCTATGAGAGTGGTAAAACCCTGGAAAAGTTTGCCCAGAGAGATGGTAGATGTCCCATCAGTGTAAAAATTCAAGGTCAGGCTGGACAGGGCGCTGAGCAACCTGATCTAGCTGAGGATGTCCCTGCTCTTTGCAGGGCCGTAGAACTAGATGACCTTTGAAGGTCCCTTCCAACCCAAACCATTCCGTGATTCTATGATTCTATGAAAGCAAGATTAAGAAAAAAATTGTGGGAGCACTGATTATTGTGATGATGATAAAAAAATTCCAAAGACATGTAAGAAATATTATATCAGTGGACATCCTGAAGGTATGAAAAATGTATGTCTTCTTTATATTTACAAAAACATTTGTCTGTGATAAAACATTTTAAAACAGTAAATTCTAAATAAGCAAATAAAGGATTTTTCATTAATTGACAATATACTCTGAATTTTAATTTGAATTCAGAATAGACCTATTCCAGATGGGGCTTCACTGGAATGTTGTTGCATACCATGATATACAGTATGTTCAGATGGTAGCTTTGAAAGCTTTAAGCAGCTACTTTACCCGTATGCTGTTTCAGAGTTTTTATCATGATTCAGAACATCACAGACCACTTATGTCCACAGTAGTAATGCTTTTGACCTTTTCAAGAGTTATCTTTGGCTGTCATTGTGTCATTGTATTATTAACATGAGTTTTGTCTCCTAATTATAGGTCAAGCCAAAATGTTTTATTTTCTTATGTGGAATATAAAATTTTAGTCCACCAATTACATTCTAAATTGAAAAGCAGTTTTCAGCTGGCAATGTTTCAACAACATTTCTGAATTGCTGTCTAGAAACTGGTTCAGTTTTGATGAATCCATGCTATTCTGATCAAAAATTGTGTCAGAAGAATTCTTTATTAGTAAAACTACATAATGCACCTCAGGCCTGGCCTCGTTCTTTTCTGATTTAGGATTTCTCTTGATCTTACAAATGATGGGTAACTTTATGGCACATAAAAGGAAAAAAAATACAGTATATTCTTCTTTCTTGTGGAGACTGTACAGATTTGAATGAAGGCAAGAGAAGAAAGAGACTAGAGATGATCTCCCTTCCTTACAGAAATAAGCCAACATAAAGGGAAAGAAATCTGTGTAATTCATTACTGCATTCTGGTTAACAACAAGAATTAAGTATGTTTTCTAAATTTTAAAGAAATTACTTGATGTATCCCTTTCATTTGTTTGGGTGATTTTAACCTTAAAATGAACACTATGAGCAGTAGCTACTAGGAAGGTATATTAGCCATCTCTTTAAAACTTGTATTTATCCATGGTTACCAGAATCAAGATGTCACCACAATGTTTTCATATTTTCATAAAATTAGTATTTTTCTATAACCAAGTCTGTGATGGAGTACCTTTTCACTCTTCTTAAAAAGGTGCTTCAAGTATTATAGCAAAAAAAAAATTCTCTTACAATTTTTCATCCAGATTAAAATATGTGTTCCACTTATATTTATATTCATTTATAGTCACTAATGACCATATATTAAGCTAATTTTTTATGCAAGAGAATAACAAACATTAACAAATAAGCCTGCCTGTCAGTCAACACCAAATGGATTGAAATAGCTTATTGCGTATTCATTGTGTTCTAATTTTAAGTCATCTAAATTTTGTCAATCTACACAAATTTCCAGTTAAGTAAATAAATAAATGCAGTAAACATCCACTATTTTCACTATGCATTGATGTGTAAATAGCCTTGTCATCTCCATGCACTTTTATTTGCATGCACTTTGAAATTGGTTTGTCAGTTCTCTAGGGCAAGTTTCATACCTTTTTAATTTAACAATTCATATTAAGCTTCAGCAGAAAAGTCTGTCTAAAACAATACACAAAAAAGTACATCTCTCTAAAAAAAACCACTACTTCCTTCTTATCAATTAGATCTCTTAATCTTGGTTTTGAGGCAAGTAGCACGGAAGTTAAAACAGAGCTGTAATATATAATGTAATGTATAATGTAATATAATGTAATATATAATGTAATAAATAGCCTAAAACAAACAATCTTTGTTGATTCCAAAGGTATTTATCTTAATTTTACCTGATTCTTTAAGTCACTGAGTTCAAATTCATGCATGCAGACATGCTGAGAATCAATAATGAAATTTAATAATCCCGAACCATTGCCAGGTTACTCTAAGCAAGGTAATGTATTTGCTATGACAAAAAGAAAAACAGGTAAATCACAATGATTGTGATGAGGCTGGTTGTTAAAGTCATTGATTTATCATGGTTTGTGGAGAAAAGTGGTTTGTACACATTTATGTAGCAGAAAGATATAGGTGAAAGCTCTGAAATGTTCTTAAATTGTACCCACAACCTTGATCACTGTGACAGTATGGGGGGACTAGTGAGCACTTTTTTTTCCTCTTTTCTGTGTTTGCAATGCAATAATGAAGAAATTAAACTGTAGAGAATTATGACTAAAAAAAACTTGATATGCAGAAAGTAAAACAATATCAGCTCTGAATACATTGGAGAGGAAAGTTATCAGAAATAAAATATCTAATATGTTAAAAGATCGTCTAAGGCAATATTATGCAATTACAAAATTCATTAATAATAAATACTCCATTATTAATACAAATATATAACCTTTCAATATTAAATTAGGTGTGGATTGTGGAGATTTCTTTTTCCTCTGAAAAATGAAGAACCTAGAAGCTGAAGGAAAAATGAGAAAATTACCTTCTTGTAACAAGAAATTTAGAAATGTATGGTGACAGATCTGGCAAAATGCTGTGATTCTTTATTTTCATTTTTATTAAATACAATATGGTATGCTTTGAATAAATTAGTTTAGATATTACAAATATTATTATCTGTATAATATATGGAAGATAATATCATAGAGACAATATTAATTTTTAAATTAAATGTTGATTGCTAACATATGATCCAGAAATCTTCCAGTCACCAAAACATCCAGCTGCCAATCTAAAGTTTAAAGTGCCGGAGCAGTAAACCTGATGATTGTGTCTCTACAGACAATATCCTCTCCTGTAATCTATCACTTACTTCATTTCTCACTTTTTATGAAACATGAGGATGGTAAGCACAACCAATCCAACAGATGTTCAGCATTTTCATCTTTCCCTGAATTAAAATGCTCACATTGATGGCTTCAGAGCAGAAAGTGTTTCTAACGTAACTCTGTAAATTATTAGATCAACGTCATTGAATTCTACTTTTTATACTGTGTGCCCACGCTGTTGTTTGTAGGTTTTTTATTATTTCAAAATGTACAAACCATCTCTTAGAAGTTCAGTACTTTATGTTGGTTTTAAAGTAATAAAACTTCATCTTTATTAAAAGGTGACATAAATTTAACATAAATGCATCTATAATACTTAATATTTTCAATTAGTTATTTTGGCATTGTAGAGGAAATATGCTTTCAGTTTAATAAGTGTCTCTTACTGTATATTAAAATAAGCACATTCATGTGTTACATTCTAAACTACGCTGTTTAATTTATATGTATTCACTTTCAACACACACTTTGTGCCGTAAGATACAGCCATCTTTGCCCTCACCAAAGACACACAGTGCCATACCTGTTATCCATAAGGTAAAAAGTCTGTGAGGAAATACTTTCGGGGAAAGGTAATCTGCGGTATAATAAAGAATATTCAAAAAATGGAAACCTTGAGCTTTAATATCATCCTGAAATAAGTAAGAGTGTACCAGAATTTCAGAAATCAGATCATAAAAAGGTTTTGATCAAACAATTACCTTGGAATACACGTTACTATGGATACGTGGTTACTTAGGTTACAACTAGACATGTAAAATAAAATAAGGTCATGACATACTTGATAACTCAGAATCACAGGAGGAATCTACACTTCCTTTATTTGAACAAAGATTTTCCTTCTTTGACTACCACTTCAGCCTTTCCATTGTTATCCTTTTTGTGGTGGTTACTGTATCTTTTAAAAAAGAATGAATGTATAAGGCTGCATTTAAATGTGTTATCTAAAACTCCTACTTATTATAATGAATACAACATTTAAAAGAAATTGTACAGTCAAAAAAGGCATGCAGTTCCTTGATACAGCCTGGGACATATAGAAAAACATTGAGGTGAGAAACCCAGCACTGTCAAGCCCAAGAAGAACGCACAAACACAAGGAAGACAACTTTGGTCCACCATTTAATTTCCTTCTGAAAAATCTATTTTCCATCATCCTCTCTTAAGATTTTAAAAAATGTAGAGTAGATGCATATTTCAAGGTTTGCCAAGTACTGCATACCACCAGGTTCACAAAATTATAGAACCATAGGCATGTTTTACTCCACCCAGGTGGTACTGTGAACAGATTAGAACAGACGCAACCAGTGGAAACAGCCATGCCCATGGATATGGGGTCATTCTTGTCGTCTTCCTTCATGGATTTTATAAAGACCAGGCTTTAAAATCTAGCCAGATATCTGTATCAATCACACCTTTTAAAATGCCCAAAGAAAGGAAATTTCTCCAGCAGACTCGCCCAATAAAAAGCCTTTTTCATTATCCAAAAATGTCTATTGTCTTTAAGGCAATTTTTACATTGCTCAGGGCCAAGTGGCAGAAGAACAAGTGTGTCTAGATCCTAATGCTTGCCATTAACTCTTCTAGACATGAAGCTAGATAATATCAGAAGGGGCTCTGTTGCAGGTCCTAGACCTACTTGTATAACACCTGACAGTTTGAAAAAGATCCTACATCTCTCCAACCTCTTAAAATCTCTATGGTCAGCCAGTAATGATAAAACTTGCAAGGTAAAAAATGCAAGGTAATGTGAGCATGAACATCCATGTATCTGTATCTGTTTCTGTTGTTGTTTTTGTTATTAATATGAAGTGAAAAGCAGGTTCCATTTTTGAACTCTGTGTTCTTTCCAACCTAAAGATCTGGTGTTCACAAACCCATAAGAACAAAGGCTAGACAAGTTTCATAATATCTCAAGGAGGAAAGGAATGTTCCTCTCAGTTAACAAAGTTTGTACAAAGTTTATCATGACTAAGGAAAACAAAACAAAACAAAACAAAACAACCAAACAAACAAACAAACAAAAAGCTAAGTAAATATTTTTAAAGGAAATATTTTCAAAACAAGAGTAGGAGTCTGGTCAGCTACCCAAAGTGTGAGGAAAATATTATTCTTATTCAAAAATTTTCTCTGTTTAGCTATAATAGTTCAAATTGTTCATTTTTAGAAGTCCTTTATAAAATCTGAGTAAATTTAAGGTCAATTTATTAAAGTGAGTTGGAATTTATTGAATATTCTTAATCATAATTAAGCCTTAAATGACATATGAGATCAATGCAATTGGTAAGAAAACATGATAAATTGCTGTACCACAGCTTAGATATTTAAATATTGGTAGCCTGTAATTTTATGGAACATTAATGACTAATGATCTGGGACAATAAGTATAATACAGCCTTGCTAATATGTTTAGAGAAATAAAATATGCAAAACATAAATTAAGCAAATTAGCATATACCACTAATGGAAACAAACTGAATATTCAAATCCCTGGAAAAAGAAACTCCTACAGAAAAGGCAAATGCAAAAGTTAAAAAAAAAAAAAAAATCTAAAGTCACTAAACTCTAATGGGAATATGATGGGAATTTCAATCTGAGTATTAGGTCCTGCTCCATAGCATTCTCAGCTCTGAAGCACAGATCAATTTATCTTTATTTTAGACAAGAAGTTATTTAAGAAGTTAACAGAGTTATTCAGAATTTTCTTCATAATTGAGCTCTCTGGACAAGAATCTGTGTTTTGGAGACTGACCCTTTAAAGCTTTAAAAAGATGATAACACCTGGCTTAGATATCTGAGTTTCAATTTGTAGTCCAAAACCATTATTTTATTTCAAAATACACATTTCTATTAAACAAAGTTACTGAAAAGGTCATAAACAAAATGATTACTTTTTGTCTTCCTCTGAATTCAGATTTACATTTTCCAAGACGGATCTGTCTCCACTTGTAATCTACGCATGTAGTCTCCTATCCAGCTCTTCTAGAAGATGAAGAATTATAACATAAGTCAAAATATGGGTTCTATTCTCAGTTTCTCTGAAAGCTCTCTGCATAACCCAAGCAAAGCCATTTCTTTCTTTACCGTTGTGAACTGTAAAACTGAAAGAAAAACAAGAACTATTTCCAGCTTCACATGAACTCTAGTAATGATCCCACACATGTGTGGATACTTATCTTTGGGTAGCTGATTCTTTCTCTGGGTGGCATCTGTGGAACAGACCTGTGATGATGGCAGTGCCAAGCCAGACAGGTACCTTAGATTTAGACACCTATGTTTTAAATATCTAAAGTTGGGTGACATCTCTAACGAAGTCCTTGTCACATATTGCTGGTGCTCAGTGACCTCAAAGCCTTTCCTCCCTCAGGGAAAAAGCATTTACTTAATTTCATTTATTTATTTACTTATGAAAAATAAGTGTAGAGTTGAGGTAGCTTATTTTTAAGGAAGAGTGGAAATTTCTTCTTGTAGGAAGAAGATTTTCTTTTTGCTTGAAAGGCTTTTACAGCAATATTGACAAGACAATCTGTTTCAGAGATTATACAAAACATAAAATATGCTGGTTCCTGCTCAGGTAGGTTCTAAAATATATTTTGAAAAAAGGGTAGAAAAGTAGTATAATGATCCAAAGCCTATAAAATTATCAACCCTTTGATAGTTTGCATGTACACATACAAAATTTTTAATACACTTTCCTTTCAGAAATCTACATTGATGTAACATATTAAAACTCCCTGTATTTTGTAGTCTACTTGCACCAAAAGGAACACTATGAAAATAGAAAACTGACCTCTTTAACAAGTAATTGTAACTTCTACAACATGACTGAAAACAGATTACTTCCAAAAAAAAAAAAAAAAACTATATGCAGCAGATTTACTTTATTAACTACCGTACTTAATTTCTTCTTAAAAGTAATAAATAAATAAAAATGAAGAAGTTGCTCAGTAGTCATTTCATAGTGCATGATTTTTATTTTTCCAATAGATTTTTTAGTGCAACCATTTCAGTGCAACCATTTCCCATTTGTAAAACACAGTCAAATTCTCTTAATAAATGTTATGGAAATGGGCTAGGTCGTATTACCAGGAAAATTCAGAAGGCACTATCGGTAATACACAAACTACTAAGTTACAAGCATAACTTGTGATACATACTTATTGCAACCTCAGTCATCAAATTCTCAGTTCTTGATATGTCAAGGAAAGCAACAACAACAACAAAACTTGAAAAATTCCTAAAATGCGCATAAATCTGAAAAAACAGGTGTATGAAGGATATCACAGAGATTAATGAGGCAGTCTGGAGTAATCCATTGTCTTTAGCAAGCTTGCTTAAGATCTTTTACTTTATATGTCCTAACATTAAAATTCGGCCTTTTTCAATCATATAGTAACTGTACAGTAATGCCTGAGGGAAGAGGAAAAATGGAAGTAATCAAACTTGGACCATCAGTGTTATTTAACTGAAATGCTCCCCATGTGCCACCATATCTTTTGTTTTCTTCCAGTTAACCTCACATTAGACTTTTGTATATTTTCCTCTTAATAGAATGGAGAGTAGAAGCAAAAGAAGGCCAACGTGCAGACAAGCTAATAGAAATCATTACCGAAACTGTTTTTGTGCACTTTTTTCAGTGCTGACCAAATCTGACAGTGGAATTAACAAATGGAAAAAAAATCCTCTTAGGACAGAGAATTGCGGACAACAGTTCCTATCCAGAGGGGACAATAAAATTGCCAAAGTAATTATTGAGACTGGCTTCAAGCTTAACAGCTGAGGAAAAAGAAAGCAGAATAATCCATAGTGTTAGAGATTGGAGGGCTAATAAATGGCGTAAGGTACTGCACAAAATATCTGTACTGATGCATTTGAATTGTCATTTAGAGTTCCACTGAATGGTCAAAACTGCCGTGCATACACAGAAGCAAACACGAAGAGTGGGGAGAAGAGGTAAAAGGCAAGGAGAATGGCAAGATCATTCAATCTTACCCCATATTGAAATGGAAAGGGCTATTTTCCCTCTTAAAGTGTCACTAAAATATGCTAAATACCTAAAATGCACTATATCATTCCTATAATTGAAGTACTTGAGTCAGATAATTTCAGGATCAAATTCATTTGTATTCAATGGTTATGTTGTTCTATTTTTATTTCATAGCAATAGTTGTGAGCCTTTCCTCAATATTTTAATTGCTCATTTGTTCATTACACATGGACAAAATTGCATGATTATGATAATGCACATCAGATATCCATTTGAGTTTTTCTTTGGAGGAGGGAGTGGTTTTGTTCTCCACTTCTGTTTTTTCAATCTGGTAGTCAGTATCCACAAAAGACAATAACTGGTTTGCAAATGGCCTTTAAAAATTAATCTATTCTCCCCATTTCAAAATATGAAGTGATGATGATATCAAATATACATCTAATACATTAAGTGTTGAAGAATTCAACTGCGTTAACACCCTGGATTAAATGAAATTTTATGTTTCAGACTTTGGCAAATGCAACATTCCATTATGCCAAAACTAGACTAATGTGATTTAACAAATTTAATTACAGAGGTAACTTACAGTGCTCCTCAAAAATATTGTCATTAGGGAAGTATAAACCTGAATTTTGCAAAATATCTTAGTGATGCTTATATAATGTGACCTACTTTCTGCTTTTAAGAGACAGTTACCAAGCTAAATGTGCCCTTAAGCATAAGTAAATTATAAATATCTAACAATTGCCAAGAACTATCTTTGCAACAATTATTTCATATGCAAAATAATTCTATTTTAAAATAATCATACTCCTACAAACATATGGTAATTCAAAGTCAAGCACAAACCTTAAGTAAAAAATGCATAATCAAAACAGGGAATAGAAGTCTTTTACTTGACATCAAAAAATGACAATACATGGTTGTTTGAAAGGGGCTGAACTAATGTTGACATTTTCCACAGTCACCAATATCCAGTGTGTAAGAACAATAGCAAAAGTTGATTCTAGAGTACAGATTTTTACTACAGAGATTTATCTGCATGACTTTCAGGAAATATATTAATATGTTGTGAATACCTCCCTAAACTTTAATCTGAACTAAGAGTAATAGTATAAAACCTATAGTTCAAAATCCAGTAATTCAGTGTTTTGCTTCTCTCTACAGTCATTTGTCCTCTCAGAAGTGAAATGCTATTACTTCAAAAAGGTAGGTTTCCACAGAGATAATAGATGCAGGGTGAAGCAATAAAAGATACTGTCAACAGTATTAGAACACAAGCTAAACATCCTGATGCAGCACAACTTTGAAAGCTTTCAAAGCCTGCAGATAAACACATAAATAAATAAATAACTCAATGCTAAAATCAATGCACACAGATTGAATGGATGCCAAATTTCCACTTTCCAGTATTTAAATCTTCAGTAAGAATTCTGAGAAAAGCAGGACACTGCTACAGACTAATGTCAGTATTTTATAAAACAGAGGTTTGACATTAAACACAACTAAACCTATTCATTCAAACAATATGACCTATGTTTGTGAAGTTAAACTATACTGAAGTGAGATACTGAACTTTACCCTGTATCGGAATGTTCCTATTTAAAACAGACAAGAATGTTGCTAAGAAGTGCCTGTAAAATATCTGCATCAGAAACACTGTAAGTTGTTGCTTTCTTATATTAGACCATATTCTTAAATAGCCTTATGATTACCTACATAGCTATTATCTGATCACTGTAAGTAATTTACATGCAAGTCAGGCTTAAACACTGGTTAACACATTCACTTTGAGTATTACAGTTGAAATGAAATTCAGATGGAAAAACCCAGCCACCCTGTTCAAATCTGAAAAGCCAGATACTAATAATCTTGGAACATATGCAGACTTGCAGTGCAAGTTTAACTTCCTCTTAAGTATGTGCACATTATCTTGTAACCTTCATTTATATTGTCACACACCATTGTTTTCATATGACATGCCTCTTCGGTGCATGGGCTTATTTATATCCTGAAGAATTTTCCCCTCTTAATTCCAGGTAGTAGCTCCCAGAGTAGAATACATAAACTCCAAGGGTAAATGCTGAAAAGAATAGAGAAAAATAAAGAGGAGGGGGGAAAAAAAAAAAAAATCGACATTTCTGAGAGCTACTTAAACTAAAAAAATTGAAATAGCAACTGTGGAACTATTTCTGAGGTGAAGCCAAATTTACATGCAGAGAAATGTGCAATGGAGCACCAAATGCCTGATGAGACTTTGGCATTGCCAGGAGCAACTGTGGGAGATTTAAATGGCTCTGGGGAGTGCAGACACCCAAGAGCACAGTGAACAGGGTGAGCTAACAGGAGCACAGCAGTCTGCCCAGCAGTTAGTGCAGGAATGGCACTGCAGGCTACTCGTAGTTCCACAGCTCAAGATAGTACTCAAGATCTCTGCCATTAAGGTGAGTGTTCGCCTCAGAGTTAAAAACAGTGCTCATGCAAGGGAAAACCCCTGAGATGTCTCCTGCTTCCACCCAGACAGAACTGGTAAGGAAGGAGGCTTCAATACAGGCAGTAGGTTGCAATGAGTAACCAGACCCTATTCCTGGAAAAAAAAACAAGTTCCTGTACAAAGTGTGCATGGATCGATGATCTGCTATGGCTGGTGGCTGAGTTGCTGTGAACAGTTAAAAGGCCGCATAGTTTTAAGGGAGCTGGGATGGAGATAGATAGGTGGTTTCAGAACTGTGCTCCTGTAGTGGACACCATAGAGAATGAGTCACCTTGTACTCTGGTGATCTGCAAAAGCAGGACTCCACATCAGTCTCCACCCTCCAGCATCACAACTGAAAATAGATATGAAGCTTTAACAAATATAGACACAAAAGAGCAAGGTCTGCAAAGCAAAACTGTATCAGCTGCACACAATGAATACCATAAAAAGAAACAAAGAATGTTCATAGTGTGTTAAAAGGCACTGAAGCACCCATCTGCCATCCTGAGAGGGAATCATGAGAGGTATGCTGCTTTCCTAAAGCTAAGATCCAAGATGTTGCTGGGAGGGTTCCACAACTTGTCAAGAGCACGGACTACTATCCACTGCTGCTCTTTCATGTGCGCATGAATGACACTGCAAGGTAGAACCTGGGCAGAATCAAGGCTATAAAGCTCTGAGGAGCAAGTGAAAAATAATGGTGTCCAAATCATTTCCACTTGGAGGAAGGTGTGCAGCCAGAAATACACATGTAGTGCACATTAACTCCTGGCTTTGAGGCTGGTGCCATTGTGAGGATTTTGTCTTTTATCACAAAAAGACATTCTTGTATGACTACAACCTGTTAGGGAAGGATAAAATTCACCTGTCTGGAAAAGGCAAGGGAGTCTTTGGCAGTAGGCTGGCCAACTTGGTGAGGCAGGCTTTAAACTGAAGAGCTTAGGGAGTGGGGGTGCTCACACCATCACATCCAACTGGAGGATAAGCCAGGCTTACCAAAGTAGTGATAAGTAACCCTTAGCTGCCTTCCAAGACAAGAACCAGAAGGCATATCACTTCAAGGGTATGTATGGCTGTGGTGTATACTTCTGCACCCTTCACATGAAACCCACATGTTCAATTACTTCTCTGAAATGTCTGTACACCAATGAACATAGCATGGAAATCAGCAGAAAGAATTAGAGACCTATATGTGGTCGCAGGGCCATGATCTCATTGCTAGTCCAGAGACATGGTAGGACAGCTCACATGACTGGAATGCTGCCATGGAACGCTGTGTACTATTTAGAAAAACAGGTCAACAAGGCAAGGGAGAGGAGTTGCACTTTATGTGAGAAAGCAACTGGAATGTATTGAACTCTGCCTGGGGGCAGGGCGGGGGGAGAAGAACTTGTTGAGTCCTTATGGGTAAAAATTAAGGGATGGGCTAACAAAGGGGACACCATTCTGAGTGTTTACTAGAGGTCACCTAATTAGGAAGAGGAAGTTGATGAGGCTTTCTACAGACATCTGGAGGTAGCCTCACAATCACAAGCCCTAGTTCTCATGTGGGACTTCAATTACCCTGACATCTACTGGGAAGAAATCACTGCTAAGCACACACAGTCCAAGAAGATCATGCCTATCACTGATGATAACTTCTTTATCCAGGTGGTCAAGGAGCCAAAGAGGAGAGGTGTGGTACTGGACCTTGTCCTAACAAACCAAAAACGACTGCTTGGGGATTTGAAGATTCTGGGCAGCCTCTGATGCACAGCCCATGAGATAGCTGAGTTTAGGATCCTGCATGGAGGAAGAAGGGCAAAAAATAGAACTACAATATAGGAGTTTAGGAAGACTAATTTTGGTCTCTTAAAGGTCCTACTTGGAAGAATCTCATGGATTAGGGCTCTAGATGGTAGGGGGGTGGCAAGAGAGCTGGTTAAAACTCAAGCATCACTTCCTCTAAGCTCAAGATCAATGCATCTCTGTGAACAAGAAAACAAGTAAAGGGAGTAGGAGACCAAATGCATGAGTAAGGAGCTCTTGTCAAAACTCAGGTGGAAGATAGATGTTTATGTAATGTGGAGAAAGGAACACAACACCTGGGAGGAATACAAGGAGGCTGTTAAGAGTATGCAGGGATGCAGTGAGGACGGTTAAGCTCCACTTGGAATTATATGTGGCCAAGGATGTCAAGGACAACAATAAGGGTTTCTTCAAGTATATCAGCAGTAAAAGAAAGACCAGGGAAGATGCAGACCCACTGCTAAAAGAGTTGGGTGCCCTGATGAGAGATGATACAGAGAAGGCAGAATTACCGAATGCCTTGAGTCTTTACTGCTAAGTCTAGACCTCAGGAATCCCAGATCCTGGAAGTAGGAGACACACTATGGAGAAAAGAAGACTTCCCCTTGTTTGAGGACAATCAGGTTAGAGATTGTGTACACAAACTGGACATCCACAAATCCAAGGGCCCTGATGGGATGCACTCATAAGTGCTGAGGGAGATGAAAGATGTTGAAAGCCACTCTCCACCATCTGTGAAAGGTCTTGAAGAACAGGAGAGGTGCCTGAGGACTGGAGGAAAGTCACTGTCACTCCAGTCTTCCAAAAGGGCAAGAATGACCCAAGTAACTAGAGGCCAGTCAGCCTCACCTCCATCCCTGGAAAGGTAATGGAACAGCTTATTCTAGATGTCATCTCCAAGCATGCAGAGGAGAAGAAAGTTATCAGGAGTAGTCAGCGTGGGTTCACCAAAGGGAAATCAAGTTTGACCAACTGATAGCCTTCTGTTATGGCATGACTGGCTGGGTAGATGAGGGAAAAGCATTGGATGTTGTATACCTTGACTTCAGCAAGGCCTGTCCGACTGTCTCACAAAACATCCTCAGGAAGCATGGGCTGGATCAATGCACAGAGAAATAGATTATGAGCTGGCTGGATGGCAGAGCTTAGAGGGTTCTGATCAATGGTGCAAAGTCTAGTCGGAAGACTATAGCTAGTGCTGCTCCCCAATGGTCCGTACTGGGTCTGCCCTTGTTCAACCTGTTCGTCAGTGACCTGGATGAAGAGACTGTATGAAGCCTCAGCAAATTTGCTGATGATACCAAACTGGGAGGAGTGGTTGATACAGCAGAAGGCTGTGCTGCCATTCAGGGAGACATGGACAGGCTGGAGAACTGGGCAGAGAATAACCTAATGAAGTTTGACAAAGGCAAGTGTAGTGTTCTGCACTTGGGGAGGAATAACCCCAGGGTCCACTAAAGATTAGGGGTTGGCCTGCTGGAAAGCAGCACTGGAGTGAAAGATCTGGGAGCCCTGGTGGACAACAGGTAGACCATGAGCCAGAAATGTGCCCTTGTGGCCAAGAAGGCCAATGGCATCCTAGGGTTCATTAAGAAGAGTGCAACCAGCATGTTGAGGGAGGTTATCCTCCCTCTCTGCCCTGATGAGGCTGCATCTGGAGTTCTGCATCCAGTTCTGGGCTTCTCACTTTATGAAGGACAAGGAATTACCAGAGGGAGTCCAGTGGTGGGCTACAAAGATCATTAGGAGCCTGGAGCATCTTTCTTATGAGGAAAGACTGAGGGACCTGGGTCTGTTCAGTCTGGAGTAGAGAAGCTGAGAGGGGATCTTATTTATGCTTATAAATATCTCAAGGTGTCAAGAGGATGGTTCTAGACTATTTTCAGTGCTGCCAAGCAGTAGGATGAGGGGCAACAGGCACAGACCAAAGCATAGGACATTCCATCTGAAGATGAGGAGAAGCTTAAGGGTGCCAGAGCACTGGAACAGGCTGTCCAGAGAGGTTGTAGAGTCTACTCTGGAGAGATTCAAAACCCTTCTGGACACATTGCTGTGCAATCTGCTCTGGGTGAACCTGCTTTAGCAGGTGAGTTGGACTAGATAATCTGCAGAGGTCCCTTCCAACCCCAACCATTCTGTGATTCTGTGAGATGAGCACAAGTACTGAATTCATAAAACTCAAGGAGGAATGTAGGGAGCAACTGACACAAGGAAAGCTAAAATAATCTCAATAGAAATGGGACTGGAAAGCTGGCTTTTTTCTTTATAAACTTCTGTATAAGTGGATTAACTGGTTATATCACCTGAGTGACTCAGCTGTTTGTGTAAATGATGGCCTTCACTGAGTTCATCAATACAGAGTATCGGTCCCTGAGCCAGCCAAGACCAGCATGAGGAAGTGTCTGATTGGTTCAGCCTAATGAGGAGCATTGCTTCCTGAAAGGTGAGGGTGTTCAGCATTGTGGTGGTGAGCATACGCAGCCCAGTGATGGAATCACATTTACATTGTGATACATCTGCATATTGCAATTGCTACATTGTGCTGCATTGTGATTTCAGTACACTTCTGTATCGCTCTGCTAAATCAAAATCTTGTGTAACATGAACTACTAATCAGTGAATTTGTTGTAAAACATTATACCCTCCTGTTGTGGAATATCTAAAAAATCTGGCCAGAGAGCTGTGACAGAAAGTACCAAGATTTGCATTTGTCCACTTCTTAGAGACAACTGAAGGACTCTTTGGGGTTGACTCCACAAATCTTAACATATGACTACACTGTGAGATCAATGATTCAATCACAGTACAGCTGATTATCTTAACTGATGAGGAAAACTACCCTGTTTATTCATTCCCAGCTATCTGCCCAAAACTTCCACCTAATTAATGCAGAAGAAGTTTTTAAGTAGATTCCACCAGGACCACATCATTGACAACAAAAGTAGAAAGATTAGCCACAAATTAAGCTAAGTGTTAGGTTTATTTTTCTCTACAAGGTAAACTGCAAAAGAATGTTGAAGCTCTGCTCTCTCTTTGAATTCATGAAGTATAATTCTTAAGAAAGTGTTTTCTTTTCACATTTTTGCATCTCTTTCAGACACTATGCAAAACTATTGCTGAGACTACTGCAAATCAATTCTAGCGAGGGATCTTTTTCCAGGTGGACATCACACACGTGTCAATGACCTGAAAAAAACAGTGGCAATAACTTTCACACAGAAAGTTCCTTTAGTTCTTTGGTGTGGGAACAAAACCACATTACAAGATTGAAGCAGCCTTGATTTAAGCATGATTTCCAAACTTCAAGTTGTTTTGTTTTGTTTCACTTTAAAAATTCTGATCTTTTAAACTCTTTTCACAATCCTATAATGACCATATAATAAGAAGTAGGTTCATTATCTTTCGACATGTCACAGTAACATTTTGCTTGCAATCATTTCAGGTTGCATGATATCTAAACCAGGACATTGGTTTAGTCACTCAAGTACCCAGAAACCTTGGTTTTGTTTACTTCCTTAGACAGCTTGCTCTTTATGTAATGACTTGAATGAAAATAATAATCCTCTTCATTCAACCCAACACGGAGTGATTCCTTCCTATAAAAGAGAGATGCTAGCCTTTAAAACTGATGAGAGATTCTGACAAAACAGCTGTTTTGGTTTGGGTTTTTAAAGTAAGTGGTAGACAGTTTTGTCTCAACAATCTACTGTTTACACCAATGCTTTTTAACCTGTTTTTTGTTTAGACTTATACAAATAGTACACAGAGAACTGATTTTTGTAAGAGAAAAGCGCTGCCTATAGAAATAACAGTCTGCTTGTATGAGCAGGAAGTACAATAAAATGAAGCATAATATTACAATCCATTTTATTATTTAATCCTCGGATATAAAGCTTGATTTAATGTTAACTTTATAAATGCATTTTGTATAGTGCTTGACATGCAGAATACAAATGCCAATACCAGTGGGATCAAAATAGTAAACATCATTAAGTTACGCCTATGTGTTCCTGCTGCAGCAGGGGGATTGGACTAGATGATCTTTCAAGGTCCCTTCCAATCCCTAACATTTTGTGATTCTGTGATTCTGTGATTCTGTGATTCTGTGATTCTGTGTTTGTTAAAATAGTACACTCTACAAGTTTATATATTTTTGTTTGTTTGCTACCAAAATTTAAAATCAGCATGAAAAGATGTTTCTGCATCTGTTTATAATCAGAATGGTTTTGGTTACATGGTATTTAAATAATTCTAAGAGCTTTTGGCCTGCTAGAACAGGGGCTTTTGAAAAGTAAAGACAATAATATTAAAAAATGAGGCTAGAAAACCAATATTAATGTAACTAATTCCACAAAGACCTTGATATAATTCTGTTACTTCATTAGATTATATGAATAAGCTATTTCACTAAAAGCATAAAGACATCCAAAATTAAATTAATACCATAGCAATAGATATTTTATTACCTATAAAAATAAATACAAAACCTACGTACACTATAAATTGAAATTACAGGACTGATTCAGACACAAATATTTGTTACATTCTTTTTGGCATAGTATGTAGGTAGTATGAAAAAATAACAAAGTGTCTCTTCAGTACATCAAATTTCATCTTCACTAGAGAGACAAAAATGTATCCAGTCCTGACACTGAGCTACGTCGATTCAAGTAAGCCCACAGGTGAAGCCTGTGGACTTGCATCTGACTCATTTCAAGGCAGTTAAATTGTGAAGCTAAACATGTTATTAATGCTGTTCTATATGGTGCAGTTGCTGGGCTGGGAACATCGAAATACTTCTAGGACATAGGGCCCCCAATAATTTCTTTTGAATTTTTCAATAGTTCACTCAAAAAGATAAGGGAAGTATTTCCAGCACAACCATTTACGATTTATAAAAACATTTATCACATAGACACATTCATCTGCCCTAACAGCTCAGCAAAACATGAATACTTAGTACACTAAGCACATTCTGCTTCTTTCTGTCTTGAGGTAGTAGTTGCAGTAGTCGTTTAACCTGGCAGGCAGATGAGAATTTACTGAGTTATGTATTTATGTACACTTAATCCATTTTCTTTTTAGCTACACATGTAGAAGGTAGTAAATGTTGCTATATTTCTAAATAAAAACACTAAAAAAATCATAAGCAGATAATAACTTAAAATGAAATATTTTAGATTGTGTGAGTAAATATAGTTAGTCTATAGTTTCAGACTTAAAACCTATGTTGTCCTAGAAGATTTTATCAAAATAAATTTTAAAAAGGCCTTGTAGCATGTCCCAGCTTTCCAGCAATATATTAAGACTGCTGTGCTAATGCACAGCATCCTTTTTCAAACAACAAATCTATCATCTATCATGAGCAGCTTCGTAGCACTTCCAGCAGGTACATGCTGAACCTGGATGTCTGAGCATATGTCTCAAGTTAGTTTCATAGATAGCCTATAGCACACACAATTGCTGAGGAAGACACAACCTTATGAATTTAAAAAACCTAAACTCTATTGTAAAAAAATAGGAACCTGAATCTTAAATCGGTAGAGGAAAATATTCTCACTTCTGTAATTTCTTTTTGGAGGAGTTTAAAGTGTTCATTCTTCTATAGATAAAAATCAAAATGATAGACATCTTTTATAACTGTCATGGAATAAATCAAATTGAAGTAGACCTTTGGAGGACCTCTGGGCCAGCCTGCCACTCAAAGCAAGGCCAGCCAAGGTCAGGTTGTGCCAGGCCTTCACTGTTATTACTTAGTGTATGTCCAAGGATGAGGTTCCACAGCTTGTCTACGCAGCTTCATCCAGTGTTCGACTATCCAAATTGGGAAACTTTAGTTTAAAACAACTTGTCAGAATTATAGTAAAAAATACACTAAAATGCAACTCAAAGCTTTCCATTTCATGAGTCATCTATAAAAATTACATTGTGACATTTTTCTAAATTTAGAAAAAAAAAAAGTAGTTCAAAGAAAAATTATAAATATGGTCTTAAAACAGCTCTTTAAGAATTTTTAAAATGTTTATTTTAAGAGCTCAGATCTGAAAACTCACAGTTCTTCTTCATAGGTTTCAGGAACAACATAGAGTACAAATCTTAAAGTATTAAAAAATACCACAGTGACTTGGCCTTTAACATTTGACCTTTAATGGTTGGAAACCAGCACTGACATGAGTAAAAGGCATGCAAGCCACAGATATGCAATAAGAATAATGATAATACAGAATTTATGGTTTAGGTTTAAATGAGATTTAAAGTTGAGACTTAAATACTGTAAGCAATTTTAAAACTTTGCAGCTCATCCTTTGACTAAAACAAGGTCTTCATTACTACAGCTGTCACTGCAACATCTTATATTATTAATGACTTCAAGAATGTCCTTTCAATTTTATCTTTGCAATCTGGTTTTCTCAGATTTTAACCTTTTTTCTTGCTAAAATGATTCTGCAGTTACCAAAATTAAAATAGATTTAACAGACGCATGTTAACTTACTGTATTAGAGAGAAGTAAATTAACATTATTAGATTACTGTGACATATATTTTTATCACAGCTTTGTTGGGAGGTCAATAATCTTTAAATCAGTCAATGAAATGGTTACAAAGATGCTAAACTCTAGCAATCCTACTGACATGAAACCAAAATCCATCTTGTGGTTCCACAAAGTCTGTGGCATCCATAAGTCAGATTTCACAATAGCCAACAACCTGTCTAAAGCTAAAGCTGCTTAATGGGTAACATGATCAATCTGACATCATAACACAGAGTAACATCACAGTGCCCTGGACAACACAGTGAGTGGATTAAAAAAAAAAACAAATCATCTTAGTCTCTGCTCTCACATTCTTTCCCTATACAAGTCATTTGGCATGGAGTTTGCATATTCTCATCTTCTGAGCAATTATATTAATACTTAACTGGAGCATCTGAGTTTACAGATGTTTAATGCTTTGCCAAGAGCTGTTACAACCTTCAATAACACTCAAAAATGTATCCTACTTACACTTAAGAGAAATATGTTTCTAACACAGGATCAAGTAGAAAGAAAATTTCCAGTTTCCCCGCATAAATAAATAAATAAATAAATAAATAAATAAATAAAAAGAGAGCTTAGAGTTATTTCAAACTTTTCAAATCTGCATTAGAATTTTAAGGTGTCTTTCATTACCTATTTAAAACTGAATATAGTGCTATAGTGTTGTAAAAAGAAGGCAATAATAAAATTATAACTCTCCTCAAAAATGTTAAGTTCTGCTACAGGAGTTATGAGGATAAATCCTAACATTCGGGGTAGAGTATGTACAGCAGCTTTAATACCTACAAGTGAACTCTCTGATGACTTAAGGGAATCACAAAAGTCTCGACTAATAGAATATTTACTTATGTCAAGAAGGTTTTGACACAGATCTTTGACTATCTGGACTTTAACTGCTTCTGAAAATGTCTGCTATCTCCACATGTCCTCAAGTATTTTGAAAATTCACTCTCTTCTGTTTCAGTTTCAGGTTATTAAAAAAAAAAAAAAAAAAAAAGTAAAAACCAAATTAAGAGGTTGTGGCTTTATCTCATTTTTAACCGTTAAAATTCTGAAGTGCATATAAAAAAAAAAGAAAGTAACGTCTTTATAACATGTGATGGAAAAGATATGGGCTTTATCAAGCAGCAGAATAGTATCATTTTTCCTCTGGCTCAGTTAATATTTCAGGACCATAATGTGCAAGTTAAAGAAATACCCACTAGACACCTCTGGGTCATGAAACACTGATCTCTAACAGTGAGGAAAACAAAACAATGAGTTAATATCATTTATATATTCCAGAGTCAAGAAATTGATGCTTTTAGAAAAAATTTGGAAATAAGAAGTATTTTGCATACCAACCCTGAAATTTCCAAATCAGTGACACTGAGTTATAATACTGAGTAATTGTGTTTGCATAATAAATCTGTCCAGCCACCAGCTGTTGAGACAATGTGAAATTTAATCAAAAAGGATCATAATAATAAATTTTAGGTAATAAATCCCCAAAATGCACCTGGTGCCCTATCTATCTGCATTGGACTTACATGTAAATAGTCATAACCACATTGTTTTGTCATGGTTAATGCTGATTCTTGACAGGATGCATAAATAAAACTTTTGAACAGAAGAATATTGGTTTAAATACTTGAAGAGAATATTGATCACATTACTATTTAAATACTTCAAATCTAGGAATATTTCTACAGAATTGGAACTTTTTGGTTCTTGAGGGGTCATTCCCTTTTACAAATGGAGTTATTTTGCATTTACTAAGAGCACATGCCTATAGAAGTGTGTTACGTATGCAAATTATTTGTGTTTTAATGGAAAGACAGAGAAGTGTTAAGGTACAAACAGACTCTTGCACTCAATTTGTACAAATACCAGATTGCTGCTCATATGACAGATAAAACCCCTTAAATTAAATGTTCCATACATACTTCAACTTTGGTGCAGCACATATCCGTAAAATTGTGACCATTAGAAGTATTTGCTGAACGTGACATTTTAAAATTCTTTTTGGCACCAAATAAATTAATCACCAACTCAGTAAGGGATTTAGAATCTATCTGACATTCATTAATGCTACATAGATGTCTATTTAACATCATTTTTCACCAAAACCAATTTGGGAAACCATTACTATTCAAGAAGCTACTTTAATTAAAAACACCTATTTGCAATTTGGTGGTATTTTCAAAACACCTCCATTTCTTACTTGCACATTGTACATTTATGGAATAGATTTCTGTTAGTCTCTTCTATCTTAAAAATCTAAATAGCTTTATCTTCCTCAGCAGCTTTCTTAATTTGAACTATCTGGCCAGATCATCATTTTACTATTAGGGCTTAATTTCAAAACCATTACCTCAATATTAAGATTAAATTATTAGCATTCTCTCATAGATTTTTATTTTCTACTAATAGAACCAAAAAAAAGTAGTTTTGGTGCTACCCATACATCTGCTATATTGGGAAAGCTACACAAAATGGAAAGAAATTATGGACAGATGATAAAATATGTCCAGAGTACTGCAGATATTTCACTATCCTAATCTGGAGAAATGGTTTTCTGGTAAAGATTGTGTTGTAACTGGGGAGAATAAGAAAGAGTGACAGTCAGAAAGAAAGAAAGAGAAACACATGTTTATTATTCCATTTATAAAATAAGATAATAAAACAAAGCAGTTAAAATAAATCTTACGGGGTTCTCATTCATTTAGAACAGAAAAGTGTTTGTAACATTTAATGAGAAAGCATAATTATTTTCTATTATGTAGGCAGTATTTGCTTTCTTCAGCCAATCCACTATTGCATTTTCTCAGAACGAATGTATTTAGAGCATACAACAAATAACAAGTGATGAAATCTACACTGCTATTTATAGACAGGCAACAGAGTTAATAAAAAGTATGTCTATGTATGGCTTCCACTCACTTCTCAGATATTACAGAAAAGAAGACAAGAACTGACAGAAACAAACAAACAAACAAAATTTTATTCTTGAAGATAATAAAGATACAGATACAGTTACACTGAAAATCTATTAAAACCATCTGTTTGAAGAAGGATGAAGTCAGCACATTGTATTAGCATAAACTGATTCAAGGTTGTCCGCACCTATATTACCATTTATTGGCCAGCCTGCCTTCTAAAAGCCTCATAGGCCTTTTGATTTTTAACATAAATTTCCACTTCCTTAATTTAGATCCTTTACCTTGGCCATAATATCTCTTCTATTATCTTCCCTTTCCTTGAATTGCATTTTAATAGGCTTCTATTACAATAGCTTTGATCACATGATTTCAAGACCTTTAAAAGAGTAAACATATGATCTCTGGATTCATTTTTCCATAGTCCAATAAATTCCACCACATACATTTGGCTGAAAAAGAGCATTAGTAAGGCTTAGCTGTTCAACCAAATGTAAATAAAGAATATATCTACCTTTTCCACATCTGCAAGTTATAGTTGTTGCAAATACATAACCTTCTCCCATAGCTTGTTCTTCACTATGATAATTCTGATGGGCAGAATTAGCAATTGGTCATCAATAATTCATGATTCCCTGCCATCTCCTTCCTTTGATTCTCTTGATCTGGCCCTTATGCAGATATATCTCCAAAATAAGAGAGATCATAAAACATCAAGTCTGACAATAGATATTAAAGTCTATTTAATTTATAGTCTGAGAAGTTGTAACACCCTTACATACAAATTTCATTATCAAGTTGGAGATTGAAGAAAGGCTTATGCACTTCTTGTATTTCAGGAAAGTATTTCCAGTTTGTGTGGTGGTTAGTACGGAAACTATGCAACTGGTTCTTTGCACATGGCAGATCTCATAGAAGATAAAATGCTACACATTATCAAATCGATATCCTTTGCTGGCATTTTAAGACACTATTGATGCTTAAGACTGGCAGCAGCAAAGTGAAAGAGGCTATGTATATAATTAAGTGGTTCCGATTAAACTAACTTTAATGATCCATCAAAGAATGTGTGATTCACATGATGTTCTTAGCTCATGGACACCAAAGGCATATAGGTTTACTTAAAAAGAAAAAGAATATTTGCTAATATTACACAAATCCTATCATAATCATTTCATTTTAGCAGCCCTTTGTGTCTGTGCACTCATTGTCTATTTATTTATTTATTTATGTATTTGCAAAGCTTTGCTTCTGCTCTTCACCTCTGCTGCTCTCTCAATTCCTGTCTTCCTGAAAAAGGGTTGTCACATCTCCTAGAAGGTAGACAGAGCAGGTGTCTGAGTTAGAAGGGTTCCTGCTGATGGTTGCACTAGCAGAATGCAAGGGCACATGCAGTTGACAAGCAGACAGAACCTGGAGTTATTCACATCCAGATGCAGGTGGATTAGATCACCCACCACCCACAACACATTCTCACCTTCACAAGGAGCATTTCTAAGCTCATCTTAGCAGGTTTCAGGAGTGAGGTCTGGGACATCTACCACCACTCCTGTGTCTTGATGTACATACATTTCAAAAAATAAGTAAGATTTTTTAGCATGAGGTCAAGAACAGAATTACTTTTGAACTGGTAAAACACTCCAGCATAAAGAGAGACAAAGATTGCAACACTGATACCTGCAGTTTCTGCTTTCAATATGCACATGCTTAACTGTTTTTTGAATCAGAGTTTACCAGTCTGCATTTGGTTGTTAGCAAAGTTTTCTGAAAATGTGATTGTGTTTTCACATGTTTGATGTTCCCCCACCTTATGTAACTTTTTACTCCCCTAGTTATCACAGGTGTTAAAAGTAAGGCTTTCAGACCTTCTGCCTTCTATAAAAGAAAATTCATGCCAACTGAAATTTACTTTTGTTTGTAAAATGTGATGATGATAAGGAAGCTGGAGGAAGTCTCTCTTGACTTAGAAAATAAGGAGATTTGCCTACCTCCACAAGTCAGTATTTCTGACTCCCAACAGAGCTCTTTAATATTGAAACCCAAATTTCGCTATGTTTCTGACAAATTCTGGAATCACTAGAGGTACATAGTTTAAGCTCCTCTTAGCATTACCAGTATATCTTCCAAGGAAGATGGTTGCTAACAATTACAATGTTAGGAAAGGAAACTCTGAAAGTCTTCTGGAGGAAAGAACTTCAGCATCGCGAGCATTATTCTCTCCCACCAGCTTCTCTAAATATAAATTCCAGTTGTGATTAGAGACACCATACACCACACAATGTGGAAAACCCACTGCAATTGTTTTACTGACCATGTAGGATGGTGGTAATGTATAGACATATTAATACAGAATGTGTCATTTCCTCACTCTCCTGTAAGAATTCTGGAAAACAAGTCAGATGGCTACACTTCAACAGAAATAAAGAATAACCTTAATACAGTACTAAGTTTCCAATATTGGCATTTCTCTATATAATTTATCTAAGCAACATAGAATTATTTTCTGGATCATGCCCTGTTAATGTTTCTGTATACACAATCGTTTTGGTAGGAGTGGTTGTGTTTGGCCAAAATTACCACTGCAATAACAAATCCAGAAGCAGGTTTGCCTTGCAAATGAGCTCAGTCAAAAAGGTGGTTGTGATGGTGGTTGCTTCTCCTCACCCAAGAAGGTAATTACACTGTGTTCCAGAAATGTTGAGGAAATCTGTATTTCACATGCAGCTTTTCTTCTCTGTTTGGCCCTCTTTGTTGCTGGATGAGGCTTACTCATGCTTTGATACACACTAATTGAAACTTTGGTTTTAGACTTGAGTTCTCACTTACTTCCCATCCCTCAGACACTGTCATAAACAGTCTTTAGATCAAGGAATGTATTTTCCCATCACTTCCCACGTCAGTCACAAAATAAGTTCTCAGGCTCTCAATAAATTCCAGAAAAATGCTCCAGAGGATTAGCAATAGCACAGAAAGATCCTTAAATTTATAGTTAATAATAGAGATTAAGATAAAGAGTTCAATTTCCCCTTTGTTCTGCTGCTCTGAACCCAGTGAGCTATAACTTTGATTTAACAGGGGTGGGCAAATTGCAAATGATAACATAGCTATTCATAACATGAAACAATTTGATTTTGCATACCATTTTCTGATAGAAGTGCTGAATTTGACAGCATAAACCATCAGAAATAAAATAAAGAAAAAGTACACGACGTGCATAAGCCCCATTAAGGACTGTGTAAGTTACTTTTAATGTGTGTGGCTGAAAGCTAATAAAAAGCACTGCATCTGAAAACAGTCATCCAGACACAGAATATTGATTATTGTCACAGCAAGGCCATCAGAAGGGAACCAAAGGTGAATTATATGTTTCACAAAGTTTACTACTAACATTTTTTGGTATGCTGTTGTTTCGTTTCTTGCATACCAGCAGTGAGATCTTATCTACCAAGGTCAGAACACCAGATCAAAAGATAAAATGCAGGGTTTTTTTTAATGCCCCAATAACACTACAGATTTTATGCTGTGTCATGAAAGGAACCATGTCATCGAGAATCTCAGCAGAAAAAAAAATGAACATATAAGCAAGGATTTTTTTTTGTATGATCTATTTTGTGAGATCACATAACAAAGGCGGGCCACATATTGCATAAGCTAAATAAAGCAAATGGCATTCAGAGTATGAGAGAATTAAGCCACACTTGCATGTCATATAAAATATCTCATTTCCATCCTTTTCATCCTCCTAAACCAGAAGTGACCTGCAAAAAATCCCATGTTTCACATTAACATTCTCTAACAGAAGTGTGTCTGACACACTCTAAAATTATTTTGACTATTTCTAACATTTTTTATTACTTTCAGCACAAATATGCTTATGACACATTCAAAACTGTGAAATGAAAACAATGTTGCCTTAAAAACCCAGTGTCCACTCACTGAGCCTTACCTTTGTCTTAGGATTTTCTTCATAATTGATATGCTGATCAACAACAGTCTCAAATCTTATCTGATCCTGTAAATAGATTTATGACAAATAAAATGTTGGAGTGAATCTGTGTCTGAGGAATGAAAATAATTTTAATAAGAAAACCTAAGTGTATATTTTTAGAAGGAGATGAGTTTTTGCTTCTCCAAATATGCAGGGTAGTTTCCCCCGTAAAGTCAGGCCATACAATTTTTTTTAGCTAAAAACATATGAAGAGTTAGAAAATTATAATCTGTATGATAAATGCTTTATAAAGGAAGTGATAACTCTTTTAAAATCTTATTCAGTTTAATATTTTTACATATATGAAAGAACAACATTAAAAAACACCCACAAAGTATATTCGATATTTTCCCACCAACATTTATGCTAAGAACAATTTCGGTCATCTGTTTTTTTACCTAATGAAAGTGCATTTCTCTACAGTTCATTGAGAGCATTCCTGTTTTACATTAAGTCAAGCTTAATCACCAGATTTATACATAAAAGCTCAGAATTTTTCAAGAAGAGATGGATCTTTTGGAAATTTAAGTAACTGCTACTTTTAAGAGTGCTGGAAGAAATACAGGAACAACACTATTCTGTTTTCATTTTACACTTCAGCATATGGGGTTTTTTTGGTTTGTTTGTTTGTTTATTTTCTTAATGGGGAGTTCTGAGTAAAGCAACTTAAGACAGATACCATTCTTAGTTTTACATGAGGTACACTGCAGAATCCACTACCAGTAGATGTACAAATTACTAATTTAGGTAGAAAACAAGTGGAAAAATTGACCTTGGCCACTTTACGATAGGTAAGTTGGAAGATAATACATTGAATTTGCAGGTGTAAATGAGCAGAATCTTGCCCTGTGTTTGTATAGGTCTTCCTTCTGTAAAAGAAGCCTTGCTTGGGTTTTTGGTGTTTTTTTGTTTTGTTTTGGGTTTTTGTTTTTTATTTTAGATTTTTTCTTTTCTCTGAATACTTAAAATGTTTACATCCTCCACGAAGCCTCCATGAAAAAAACTAACTTGAAAAATTGTACAGTTTTGATTGGTTGAAATCACCAAGCCATTTCTGCCGGTTGTCTTGCAGCTTTGTAGTAGCTTTGTGAACTTAAAGGTGGCTCCTGAGACTAGCAGCAAAGGTGACTGTCACTTAATAGTTCTTCATTCTTCTGGAAACAAAAATTACTGGAACACAGGTGCCAAATTCTTCCCAAATTTTCATTCTACTTACTCACAGACTCCATTGAGAATGGTTTTTAGACAAGTAGTCGTACCATGGTTATTTAGGAAAGTGCCAAATTGGAGCAGGGGGAGTGAAATACGTTGGTGTTTGGCTAAATCGAATGTACTGGGAACTCAAGACAAAGCCAACTGAAGTCAACAGGAATATTTCCTAAAGAGTTCAGTGAGCATATACCCAACTTGGTATCTACATTTAATTTGGTTCAAGTCAAGTAAAGTCATATCAAAATTATTGATTCACAGCCAACTGCCTGCAGTCACAGAAGTCCTAGAATCCTGCAGATTGATCCTATTGCTTAGGAATCTGGAGTTTTAGAGTGTACAAGTATGACAAAAAGAATATAAAAGATAATAGTTCAACTAATGTGTTTGTCATTCATTAACTGAGATGGTCAGCACTATCAGTGTAAATTATTTAATCCTTAATTAGAATGAATCTGAGGCACCATTTTCTCAGTTCACCAAACTAATGTGCAAGTTCTCAATGAAAACAGTGAGAAAGGTCATTGTTGAATAAAGCTTAGCCGCAGATCAGAAAAAAGTTGTTTAGTCCCAGGTATTACTGTAACATTAAAATGTAATTAGCGAGGAAACACAGGATGGTGAAAAATCCTTATTTATAACAGACATTGCAATGAAATTACCTCTAAGGAGAATACAGTAAGGTTGATTGATGCATACTAGTAGTTAATAAGTGAAACTCAGAGTATACGGTTCTGTTTCTAAAAGCTTTTTCTTAGAACATGATATATTTAATTTGATGTGGACTTTTCTCAAGAACAAAATAGAGGTAAGGGGTTTTGCTATAGGAAAGAGGTTTCCCCATACATACAAACTGAAATTGTGTGTTAACCCTTTCACACTTTTGTGATACTTTTTTGGTTTTTGTTGTTGTTGTTGTTTTTTTAATTATCTAAAACTGAGGGTGTCTGAAGACACATCAATCAATTTTATTGATATTAATTTGTTTAGCATAAAGCAAGAGATACTCAATATTTTGGAAGAAACATGTAAAATGAAAGCTGCATATAAAGTGCCAAGGAAGCATCCCTAAAATAATGGCAATAGCAGAGCTAAGTACATATCTAAGAACAAATCAGCAATAAGAAAAAAGAAAATGCATGCAGACAATGGCACAAAAACACCTAAAGTTTCTCTAGTCTGATCCTCCTTTATTGAATTTTCTCTAAAACAAAACAAATTAAAATAGTAAAGGAAGAGCAAATTATAAAATCGAAATATTCCATAGTGAAGATAAAAAAGAGGAAAAACATCAAATAGTATAGTCTAAAAAAAAGCTAATGATTTTTCTAAAGCTCTTTGTAGCCTTGTATGAAGAGGTTATAGATCTCTAGTAGTAGCTAGGAACCCAAGTCACAGATGAAGAATCATTTCTACTACATGCTGTGTAAACACAGAGGAAAAGAGGAAGTAGCAAATGTATATGGATTATGCTAAAATTTGCAATTGCAATATACAGAAATTGTTAGGTTCACTTTAGCTTCCAACCCAGACAACAGCTGATATCTCCCTGTCGCTTCAGAAATACAGATGAATTCCTCCTCACCACATTCTGATGGCATTATGGCACTACTGTACACTGGTGTCCACTAAAGCTTGATACTCATGTGGACTTGATGTGTCAGGACATCAGACAAATCCACACAGCCCAGTAAACCCAGTTATCCCTTTCCTTCTCCTGGCATAAGGCAGAGACCCTCTATTACTGATCAGAATATTCACTACCTGGCCATTGCAGTGCCAGACCTGAAGTCCTTTCATTACAATCAAGTGAGGCATTCTCAGGCCTCCTGTGTATGGGGAGTCATTGTTTGCCTTTTAGCACTTCAGCTGGAGTGATAGCCTTCTTGGATGTCCCCTTTCTTAGCAGCTGCCTTCTCACTCCGTTCACGTATGTGGGATTCTAGCTTAAAGTTAGGTTCACCATCCCACTTCCTCATGTCCTCTCCCTTATCACAACAGAAGAAAACAGAGTGACACGTAGCATGGTTAGGATGGAGCTAACTTTCCTCATAGCAGCTAGACTCAGTACAATTCCGTATTCACATGGATTTTTTTGTTTCCACCACCTTGGCTGCAAGGTCACATTAGTAAAGTTATTACAACTTTAAATACAAATAGATTCAGACAATTTCCTTCCGAGAAGGTAAATCAATACACTCATAGGTATGGTTACATAATAAATAGAAGGTGCATCACTGCCTGTCATTTCACATCCAATTTGATGAAATAAATGATAATGTCATGTATTCTAAGAAAATAAACATGTCTAAATCTATTTCTCTGTATTCCTTCCCCATATATCTCATTGGGAAAACAGTAACAAACATAAACTACTTTGACTACCCTATGAGAAAATGCAGTGGCAGTTGACACAGTTCAAAATCCATACTATAGTATCTAAAATTAACTTTCACTGTAGACAATGCTATTTACTTTTACTTAAAGACGATAAGAATGATGCAATTTACCGCACTGTTTTAAGTATATAACTGCCTATTGAAGTCTACAATCATGATTTAAGCATAGACAGTTTAGAGGTGCTAATGAATCCTGCAGAAACATCTACATTGTACAATCAGTATCTTAGGTTGGCCTGTAAGGAGGCTGGAGAACCTAAAAGCTTGAGCTGCACCATGTGAGGACTCAGGATATTAAGCACTATTTAACTTTTTCATAATCATCTAGATTGAAACTTGCACTTTCTTCATCTGCACAAAGCAGGTGTGTTGATGGAATAGGAATAAAAATACACTTTTCTTTAGTCAGTGTTTTGCCTTTATGATAGAGCAGTCTGGACTCAGTAAAGACATCACTGACTCTTACTAATTACATTAGCTTATACCACTTTGCATGAGTTACATGCATAGATTCGTTGTGTCAGTGAATTCAGCAGTTTAATCATTCAGCTGGAAAAGTGACTGCATAGCTTCAGACCTCTTGCACTAAACTTGCTGGGAAATAAAATGAAATACAGATTTTCCTTCTTCTCAAAGAAAGGTCCCAGACATGAAAGAAAATGCCAATATAGCCACAACAGGATAATTTCTTTAGTACACAACTGGGAGTCCTGTTGTATAACTTAAGATGAAAATCTATTAATTGAAGGATTTATTTGAAAAACTGCACATTGATAAATTAAAGTAGGAAATTTTTAAGCTACATAAAACAATTTCTTTGGAAAAAAAATATTTTGGGCATTATATAAACACTTCATTATCTCATTGGCTTTAAGAGAAGGATTCATATATTCTCTATAAGAGAATCCTTAAAAACTGGTCACAACTCACATCCATATCAAAGTGTAACAAGATGTGAAGGAGAAAGTAATTCAAAAAGCATACACTTTGGAAAAGTCACGTATGCAGACAATACAGGAAATTACTCTGATACCAGCAGTGAGTAGTAGCCATGTGGAGGAACCCACAGGAGCACCTGTAAGAGTCTAGAACATTGGAGCAAGCTAACAAGATTCAGAATAGAAGGAGACATGGAAATTAAATCAAATGTGCAAAAGTCACACCACCTAACAGTGAACCGAACAGATCAGCACAGCAAGCACAAAAGACATTTAGGGTTCATATGCATGTCTATATACACATATAAGTAAAAAAAATAAAGTAGAAACCAAACCTCATTAGGTAATTACACCAATAATTATTAGCACGGTTAAAAAAAAAAAAAGTAAGCTGAGCACAACTGGTATGTTCACCATTGCCACATACAACACTAAAATAAAAATACAAGAGTTTTGTAAAGCAAGACACTGAAAGCCAGGAAGGTAGCTCAACAAAGAAAGTGAGAAAATAAAACTTTGCTTGCTATAGAGCGTTCATTAAGTATTTTTAATAGATTTAATATTCACTTCCTTTAAATTTTGCTGTACATATGTGGTATAATACAGTGCTGTCTTGTTGTATATAAGATAGGCCTATATCTTGATTTTCCTGGCAGCTATTTGTCCTAGGTGAAAAATTTGCTCAGGTTATAAGTGCTATTAGGTAGCAGATAATTGGGTGCAAGTGTGGGACACTGTCAAAAATCTAAGTTTTGAAGACTAATGCAGAACCCTGCTACTTGCTAGCTACAACTGATACAGTTTGGTTGTAAATTTTGACACCACCTGGTCTAAACAGAAGTGGCATGTCCTGTTTATGTTGAGAAAACTGAAGGTTTGGGGAGGACCCAGTACCAAACCCATGAGTTCTCCAAAGGCAGAAGGAGTCTTTGAAAGAAGAAAATTAAGACCTTGGCTGGAAGAAAGATACTGGAAGTGAGAGAAGATGACTTCTAAGTCAGAGACCTATATGGAGACACCTGTCAGAGATGCCCAGGAATTTTAGTTCCAAATACCTGAGACTTTGAGCAGGAATGAACACAACTTTCTCCCCAGCTATTGAAGGCCACCAATGACCTTCCTGCTGGGCAGGGAAGTCAAGACTTCTTTCACTTAGGGGCAGCTGCGCATGAACAAACAAGTTAAGTAAGGTACAAACTCTACTCTCATTAGTCACATAAACTCCAGTATCCACATTCCCTACAGGTTGCTTATTCTGTCTCAGCCTTAATATTGTTCAATATCTGACACTGAAAGACTTTGCAGAAAAAGCTTAAAAATATATAAATATGAGGAGGTACTATAAAAGTTGCTGTTATCTGCTAGAATATGAAATAAGCTGCTGGATGAATATTCTTTCCTTGTGTTCCATGAGTTTTGCAGTTCATCACATATGTAGTCTTTTATTTCACAAACTTTTAAAGGAAATTAATAAATCAACAAGCAGTTAGCTAGAGACACAAATGTCTCCTATCTACAGGAGTTACATTTAAAAAAAAAAAAAACCAAAAACAAAAAAACCAAACAAACAACAACAACAACACAGAAGATGTGGATTCAGCTGTACTACAAAACAAACAAGCAACAAACCCGAACACCTGGAAGATAGGAACCATGTAATCCTCAGATCGCCAAGAAAAAAATGGGTCTCTAATCTAAAGATAATTCAGTAGTCATCATTTGAGTAATGAGATCTCAGATCTCAGTCTGCATCACCCTACTTGACCTGCACTATAATCTGGCTTCTCTTGAAATGGAAAGGCTTGTTCCTGAGCTGAAAGAAGTTCTAAATCTTATGTGTGGATAGTGTAACCTTATTAAAATACACAGAAGTTCATTTCTATCTTATCACAGTGACTCACCAGTTCTGTGGACAATAATCAGACCCTCCATACTTCTGTAAGCTTTGCATTTTAAAGAATCTCATATTTGCATAAGTAGCAATAGCTCCAATTTAGAATCCTGAAGCTTGTTTTTAACACTCTGTTTACACTCAATACACTATTCAAACCAGAAGAAAGTTCTAATTTAATCTATTTCAATGAAAGAATCTTACTGACTCATTTTTCATTTTATACAAACCACAAAAAATGTGCTGGTCACTTACTGGTGTCTGGCTTTCCAAAGACTATGTTTGTCTCTAGATTCTGTCTTTTTCCTTTTGATTTCAGTTTTGCTTTCGATTCCATAAGTACTGCAGGTTCCATGTCTGCAGATACACTCATTTAAAATGATTTTCAGAGATCTAGGCAAAGATAAAAATATCATTTGCCTTCAAGTTACAACTTTTAGAGAGTCAAAAGTGGGAGGAGAAATAAGGAAATGTTTTTAGAACACATCAATACGTTGTTCTAAAAAATGCATTTTCACCTTTCACATCTTTTTTTTTTTTTGCAGCATAGAGAAGGACACTCTCCAAATGTAATTTTGTTTGTACTTATTGTAATGAAAAGAAAAGCAAAGGGATTGTTTGATAGCTGAAAACAGAGGAACAATCTTAACTCATTAAATTAGTGGCTACAAACCAGATGACTATTGTTTAGGATGGTAAATGCATAAAATAGAAACTCTGTGTTAACATTCTTTGTTAATTTAGTAGTGCTTTGACAGTCTGGGAGACTAGGCTCATTCATCAACAGAGCAGCTACTGCTTGGAGAAAAGGTGTGCAAACTTCTTCATGCTGATATAACTTCCACAGTTACAGCAGTTGGCACTGAATTCTACATCTGTTACTATGTTATGATATCCTAGACACAAAAATTTTGTAATCAATGCAAAAGATATCAGTAAATGCCAAGTTTATAATGGCAATCACTGTAATTCTCTCTGGGTTACTGCTGTGGAATAGGAGTATATCTCAGTCTCCATTCAGATATTGCTTTCTCTGCTATTCCTTCCATTCAGCAATTCTCCCATTAAAAAGCTATACAAACTACACAAATTTCTGAGAAACTTTTTTCTGGTAACATTTTGATCAATATCAAGATTTGTTTGAGAAGTTAAAGACATTAAAAATCATTGGTTTTGTTGTATACAGCACACAAGCTACGTCAACGATTTATGAGAACTGCAGTACTTAAAGAAAAAAAAGTTGCTCTTGGCAAATGAGTTCCAATTGCCTCTCGATTTTTTTTCACCTGTTTTGCAGCTCCAAATATGTTTATTTCTGGTCCTGTATTTTTATGACCTCTGAGACAAAAATAATCTCTGGCTATAAATTCATGCCATAAGATAACCTTTAAAAGACAAACAGACTAAAACTATTTCCACCCTGCTCCAGACAGAATGATGTTACAGTATATATTCACTTGGATATTATACTTGAGAATCACACACCAGTTGAAGTTCATGAGCACCGCTTACTGGCATATCAAGTTATTTGTAAAATGTAAGTTACTTTAAAATTAAATTCATGCTGTCGTCCTGTGCATAGTCAAACAGCAGTAATTGCTCCCCATGTGTAACTGTTCAGATGCTAATTTTAGATAGCTGAAAGACAAACTGCATATTGTTTAACTATGTAGGCCTATTTTTAAAAGAATGTTTATTGGGAAGATATGATGAACTGGTCAATAATGAGAACCAACAGTGGAAATGTAATTACACATTACTTTGGATAATTGATTACTATGTAAACTTTTTTTCCCCCTTTCTTTTTCTTTCTTTGGTTGATGAAGAAAGTCTGTCAGTTATGTTTCAACACCTCAGCCTCCCTTGCACACAGAAAAAATTATAAGTCATATATATATATAGGTAGATGTAGATGGGTGTTGGTATTTACAGCGAGTGGGACAGAAACTCGAGGTTCATTTGCCTGCTGGGACCACCTAGCCCAGTTCCTTCCTAATCCACTGAGGCTAACACTGTACACTGGGTTTAGCCAGAATAGAGTTTATTTTCTTCATACCAGTATCTATGGTGCTCTTTTACTCCGATTATCTCCCCATTTACACCATGGGGGAGTGAGCAAGCAGCTGTCTGGGGTTTAGCTGCTTACTGTGGTTAAATGGCAACAGTCCTTTTTGGCACCCAGTGTGGATGAGTCCACAGCAGAATAGGTACACCTCGAAGTGGTTTTGGCTGTAGACATACCTGTGCTGCAGCAGGTACACCTCTGAAGGGATTCTCACCCAAGGATAAGGCCAAACTGCAGCAGGTACACCTCAAAGCATCTGTGGCTGTGCATAAGTCCACAACACAGCAGGTACACCCCTGGAGGGACTGTGGCCATGGGTAAGGCCATATTGGAGCAGGTGCACTCCTGAAGGCACTGCAGCTATGGGTAAGGTAACACTGGAGCAGGTACACTACTGATGGGATTATGGCCCATGGATAAGGCTGCACCAGAGTAGGTGTACCCCAAAGCAACTGCGTCTGTGTCCATGCCACAGCCCTGAAGAGACTGTGGCTCATAGACAATGCTTCACTGGAAGCAAGAACACCCCTAAAGACTGTGGTCTGTGGCCAAGTCTTAACTACCCATAAGAATTAAACCATGGCACACTCCTATTCACTTAATTTCACAGAGAAATACACCACTTCAACATAGCACATTTAGGCTAAAACGGCAACCACGAACATGATGGTTTAAATCAAAAGAACATTGACTGGATAGCAAGTTGGGGCAATGAGAAAGTTCTGGGCCCCTCAGTTCAAGAAGGACAGGGAACTGCTGGAGAGAGTCCAGCATAGAGCCTCAAAAATGTTTAATGGAGTGGAGAATCTCCCTTATGAGGAAAGGCTGAGGGAGTTGGGTCTCTTTAGCTTGGAGAAGAGGAGACTGAGGGGTGACCTTATTAATGTTTACAAATATATAATGGATGGAGCCAGGCTCTTCTCAGTGACAACCAACAGTGGGACAAGGGGTAATGGGTTCAAACTGGAACACAAGAGGTTCCACTTAAATTTGAGAAGAAACTTCTTCTTGGTAAGGGTAACAGAACACTGGAACAGGCTGCCCAGGGGGTTGTGGAGTCTCCTATTCTGGAGACATTCAAAACCCTCCTGTACACCTTCCTGTGTAACCTCATCCAGCTGTTCCTGCTCCAGCAGGGGGATTGGACTAGATGATCTTTTGAGGTCCCTTCCAATCCCTAACATTCTGTGATTCTGTGATTCTGTGAAGATAGACTATATAGGGAAACCATAAAAATAAACTGTAAAACTGAATACTTGGAGAAAAAGTAGGTACACAGTAATAAATAATACCTACCTTGTTTAAGAAGAGAAAAAGTCACAGCTATGAGATATAATGGGATATCAAAATGGAGGAAAAAAGAGAAAACAAACATATTTACCCTTGAAACAGACCTCAAGGAAACAGTTCTATTCACTGCCCCACATTTCCAAATACTTGCTTATGTGCTTGACTTTAAGCACCAGAACACTTATATTTAAATAAATAGGATGAATATCCCCATTTAAATAAATGGGACCACTCATGCTTAAAGCTAAACATGCATCAGAGTGAAAATTATTTTCAACACTAGCAGAGAGATCCACTAAAAAATTAACAGGACATTTTCTAGGTCATTATGCCACAGGGGTTTCTTGTTATTTTTAAGCATTTTAGATCAGTCATTCAAAATATGTAGAAATCTAACAGTCTTATTCACCTAAGCCTTCCATAAGTACAGGTTTTGTCTGGTCTGGGGGTTATTTTAGAATCATAGAACAGCCCAGGTTGGAATGGACTTTCAAAGATCATCTAGTCCAATGTTTCATAGGAGAGCGAACCTAGACAAGATTATCTTTCAGACTGTCAATTGCATCTTGAGAACCTCCAGTAACAGGGACTTCACGACATCCCTGAGGGGGTTGCTGAGTGATTGGTGGTTCTCACTGTAAAAAATATCTTTTCTCCTATCAAGATGAAACCTTTCCTCATGCCACTTGTACTCATTTCCCCTTGCATTCTCCTTGTCTTTTTTTAAACAGATGTCCAGAATGATTTGGAATGGATTAGACTTTAGGAACAGATAATCCTATATGACAACAATTTTATTTGGGTTGTTGCAGTTTAGTGAGCAACTACAGCGTAATCACTGTTATAAAGCAGCTTTTCCATAAATGTATCTTAAATTAAGGCCTGTGCATCACTCAACCATGTCTAAAGCATCACCTTTTATTGTGTAATCTGGAAGTATTTGTTGTAGGAAGCAGTCAGTTACTATCTCCAGAAAGTTTATCTCTACATCAGGAGTGCCTCACTAAGGACACACACAGTCCCAGAGCACTCAAACAGAAAAAGCAGTGTTTACTGTCATCATGACCAGATATAACTTCCAGATGGCTCATGAGGATGGGGACAGTGATAGACAGAGCCCTGGCTGGGACATCAGTGCATGTGTGGCCTTCAGGATCAGACCCAGTGAAGATACCCAGAGTCAAACACGTATGTGAGATGACTAGGCAGGGCCATGGGGAAGGGATGTGCTGGCAGTTCAGGTAAGGCCCACGAACTAGATTAGACTAGGGAATAGAATAGAGTAGAATAGAGTGAAATGGAATGGAATGGAATGGAATGGAATGGAATGGAATGGAATGGAATGGAATGGAATGGAATGGAATGGAATGGAATGGAATGGAATGGAATAGAAGAATAGAATAGAATAGAATAGAATAGAATAGAATAGAATAGAATAGAATAGAATAGAATAGAATAGAATAGAATAGAAGCAAAGCCAAGAATCTTGGCTTATAAAGCTGAAACTGTTCAGAACAGGTAAAACTGTTCAGAACAGGTGAAACTCTTCAGAACAAAAGATTCCACTACTGCATGCGAGAACCCTTTTTTTTCTTCTTCATTTCAGTGCCATTCTTCCATTGACATGTTCTGTTCCATAACCCCAACAAAGCTATCCACTTGGCGATATTAGGCCACTGATTATTCTTGATCCAGTACATTTGGGTCACCTATTATATAAAGGCCGTGGTTTGAGAGAGTGCTTTAGTGCTACTTTAGGTTTTCTTTGTTGGTGAAGAAGTAATTTTAGCCCTGGCAATATTGAGCTACAAAGCAGGAGAAATCAATTAGCATTTCAACAATCTAATATTCCTCTACTTTTTTTTAAGATTACAGTATTTATTTCCCTCCTAGCCAATTCAGAAGTTACTCAGCATCTCCCACTCAAGGGACAGTCTGGACCAGGTCTTTCTGTCTATCAGCTTCAAATGCATACAAATACATATGCACACATGCACTCACACATACAGACCTTCTTCTGAATTTATTTTTAGAGCCAGTATCCTGTCTATTTTAAAGTGCAACAACCCTTCCTGTACAACTTATTTTCCTAAGAAGTACCACAGCTACCAAAATACTTAAAATGCTGTTTTACCCACCACTCAACCATTTATACACTGAGTCACGAACGACTGAGATTGGAAGGGAACTCTGGAGATCATCATGTCCAACTACCCCAGCTCAAGCTGTATCAAGAATAAATAGATATTAATAAGCAGCAGATCTCTGAACTTAACAGGTATTACAAACTGTCTGTCAAGACCAGGCTCTTTTAAGTTTTAATCCATTATCTGTGGATGTTTTCAGTGATACTAAGGAGAAGAAATTCAGAGAGTATTGAAGCTGTGTGCAAACACCTTGCTTTATCTCTCTTACTGTGCTGTTGGAGACAGAATATGCCCTTAGATGGATTGTGCTCTGAGGTAGTGTGGCATTTTTTAGTAGGTTACCTAAAACAAGTTTTAATTTTAAAGAAGTTTTGCTCTTTTCACTCTGTTCCCTGCAAGAAACAGAAGTGGCATCCATCAGGTTCTCTAAGTGGAGATGACATGGAGTATGCCTCTTTTTTAAGAAAATGTGGGAAGGTTTCTGTATTCAGTCTGGCATTGCTTACAGTTCAACCTCCAGTCCCATGAAAGCGGGGTGGGATAGGATTTGTCAAGTGCTGTGTCACTCAACTCCCCCATGTAAAAGTGCCTTGAACAGCATCAAAAGGAGAGACCATAGATGAGCACCTTTCCATTTCAGGTCTCAGGACCCTTTCCATATCAAACTTTCAATGATTCCTATTGACACACTTGGAGGAGGTAAACTAATGACCTGTATTTGAGACATAGGTTTCATTCATCTGTACAAATTTACTGTACCGAATCTTTGAGAGAGGCAAGCGTGTCCTGTATAATTTGTGTGCAAACAGTACTGTACATCAGTACTGCAGAAAAAGTCAAGGGAAAACTCAGTGTTATATATATATAGAGTTTAATCCTTGAGAACATCACTTATTGCATCAAAACCCAGTTAGTCTAAAAACAATTAGACAATCATCCGAAAAGAAAATTGTATAACCCAAAACTCACACAAAATAGCATTGACTTGAGTGACATTTTCCAAATGGAAGCTCCAAGTTCTTCTAATAAGGTATTCAGAGTCCAAAACTAGGCAGCAGTTTTATGGACTACTCAATGTTTCTTTTTAACATATGTCTTCACTTAGGCTCCTTGTGGACTGCCTTGTGTTGAAAGCAAGATATCAAACCTTAAAAGTGTCCCTTTTTTTATAAAACTAATTTCTTGTACATGGAAGGACTGAGTTCTTTAAAAAATGTGTAAAGAACATTTATCATGAAAAATAAATAGTTGAAATAGGCAAATGTTACAGCCAATGAACATCAAAATGTAAACATTAGATCATATTTATTTATTTAAACAGAGGTGGATTAACAATACTTCTCTAACACATATCACAAAATGCAGGCATAAAAATAAGGTTAAATGTGTCTATATGTAAAAAAAACCCATGCTTTTGTTCAATTCAAAATATGTAACATCCACTTCATTTCTCAGATAATGAGCAATGCTGCATATGAATCAGTCCAATTCCAGACTAATGAAAAACACAGAGGAGAAACTGACACAACTTAAGAGTTAGGCAATGAATGAAGAAATACTAGTTGAATAACTAACTAGGAAAGTATTGCGGTACACCCAATAAATTATTTTGTGAATATTATTCAGCTGGCTCTAGCAGTGAGACTACTGCATCATAATCTAACAGTGAAAATGACTGCTTCAATGAAAATGCGTATTTACTAAATGTTACCTCTGAAGAAGTCTCTGTTAAGCAAGTTGCAAATCAAGAAGATCCATGTGAAAAAAAAAAAAAAAAAAAAAGAAATTACTCAAAATACCTTGGTGGTAGCAGTCTAACAGAGGTAAACTCTTTAATATTAATGAAATTGATGAAATTGCAGGTCTCAGAAAAATAAATGAGAGCTCAGGAAATAGTAACCATTTTCCATTGACTAATAACAGAAACATTCAATAAAGTAACTTTCTTATAAACCAGGAGCAAACGTAACCTATTAAGCCTCTGACATCATGGATTATCCCGTCTCTGAATGACCCTGTCCAGAAGAATATGGATGCAGTTTGAATCCTGTGTATGTGTACCAAATCAGTTACATTTTTAAACTGTCCTCTAGGTAACAGAAGTAAGTGACTTTAAAGAAGACCTACTTTACTTTGAGATAAAACTAACAAGACTATGACATGCTATCATGGTATATACAACTTGTCTAGTGCTTTAACATCACAGTCTTATGGGATTACATGCAGAATAGGTTTCCAAGTCCAAATGCTCTTGATGTTGTTTGGTCAATTACAGGTGTAGGCTTGCTCTCAGCATGAAAAAGCAATCTGAGTCTCTTTGAATGCTAAGAATTTTTATCATGCAGAACCCAGTAATATAGACAGACTTATTAAAAACCATGTTAGGATCCAAGTTTCTTATAGTCCTTGACAAACATCCAAACAATGCAAAATGACATCATCTACGCAAGCAATAAGAAATATCTTAGTACTGAGGTGAGACCAGTATCAGGTGACAGAAGATAGGTAGGCTGCCAGATATTCATAAGCAATACAGGCTTGTGAAGAATGTTGTCTCCTCAGTAACACAACAATTTTATATGTTCAATTTGGGAAAACGTGTTGCATATTAGAAAAACATAACTCTCAAATTCAGTGTCTTCAATGGGTGGTAGTAATAGACAGTAGAATAAACTTCACAAAGTTAGTGGATTTTTTTTTTGTTCTTGCTTATCATCTCAAACTTATTGTGAGGGCATACTCAAGGGACAAGAGGCAGATAGCTGTTTCAAAATTTTTTTAATGTCTAGAAAGCTTTCAGGTAGATTTAGTTAGTGCCAATGTAGTCACACTGCTTGAGCAGAGTGATCTTCAGGACTCAGATTTCCATGCTACCAGATTAAACAGGTAGATCCATTTGAAACTCAACTTTCGTGTCCTAAAGCACGACATTTATCAGAGAAGATTGTTTTAGGCACAGGCAAGTATGTGTTCCCCCTACCCTGTTGTCCACATATCTGCTTTGAAAAAAAAGATGTTTAAAGTCCTAGGATATAAAAATGACATTTCACATCTCATCATGAGGTACTATAAATGGATTAGCCAATTAACATTGAAGGAGAGAAAACAAAATCAGTTCCACAATTAGGGTGACAACACTGGCCTTAATATGAATGTCTTTCCAGGATGAATGCTGTTTTGGACAATATCTAGATTCAAGATCTTACAGAAGAGGCCATATGCAAGCAAAATATCCAGTTTCCCATTCTCTGGTACCTTTCACAGAGACACACAATGGTTAAGGTTGGACGGGAGGAAGTCCAAAGCCTCTGTCAAGCAGGGCCACCTAGAGTGAGCTGCCCAGGACCACGTCTAGATGGCTTTTGAATATCTCCCATGGAGGGAGACTATACAACCTTACGGGGCAACCAGTTCTCAGTCACTGTGTGTCAGTCTGTGCCCATTGCCTCTTTTCCTATCACTGAAAAGAGCCTGGCTCCATCCTCTTTTCACCTTCCTTTCATGTATTTGTATACTTCAATTAGATCATCCCTGAGCCTTCTCCAAGATGAACATTTCAGCTTTCTTAGGCTTTCTTCATATGTAACATTAAAGTCTCTGAATTATCTCTGTAGCCCTTTCTTGTACTCTCTTTAGTATGTCCATGTTACTCTCGTACTAGGGAGCCCAGAACTAAACACAGCACTCCATGTGTGGCCTCGACAGTGATGAGGTAGAAGGGAAGGATCAACTCTCTTGATCTGCTAGCAACACTCTTCTCAATGCAGCCCAAGATACCATTAGCCTTCTTTGCTGCCAGGGAACATTGCTGACTCATGTTCAACTTGATGACCACCATGAATCCCAGGGCTTTGTCTGCAAAGCTGCTTTCCAGACGTTTGGCCCATGATGTGTACTGGAGCATAAGGCTCTTCTTCCCCATGTGCAAGATTTAGCACTCTCGTTGTTGAACTTAATTAATTCCTGTTGGCCCATTTCTCCAAACCAACGAGGTCCTTCTGGATGGCAGCACAACCCTCTGGCACATTAACCACTTCTCCCAGTTTGGTTCAATCTGTAAAGTTGGTGATCATCCAGAACTTTAATGAAGATGTTAAACAGGACTTGACTCAGTATTGGCCCCTAGGGTACACTGCTAGTTTCTGACCTCCAACTGTACTTTTTGCCAGTGGTCAACACCCTCTGGCACTGGCTGTTTATAACTTTTCACTTCAACCTCTTGTCTGTTCATCTAGCCCATACGTCATATGCTTCTTTCTGAGAATCTTATGGGAGACAGTCTAGATGAATTCCTTATTGGGCTCTGAAAGATAATATCACCACATACAGGATAAAAAAATGGGCATGAGTCACAGTTTAAGATCATTCAAGTTCTCATTAGCACAAGAAAGGAGTGTGATAATAGACTGTGGCCGTACTGGTGTATTAGTGCTACTGAGGGAGTGTAGTTCAGTGATCATGACTTTATGTCACTTGAAGGACATTCTAGAGCTTGACATTAGTACTTCCATTGCTACAATAAAAGCAATTTTAATGCCTATGTCAGCAGACTCAGCCGAAGTTATTTCATTTACGTTTTGTTATACTGTGAACTTGATGTCTCTGGCAATGTCTTGCTACCTTTAAACATCTATTCAGATAGCCTTGTTAAGGGCATCTGGCAACATCCTGAATAAAGAGGGTAATAAAAGCAGCCAGCTGAAGCATTTTACCTAACACTACCTAACTGGATGGTGTGCTGGTTTGACTGAAAATTAGTTAATTTTCTTCATGCAGTTAGAAACCTTTCTTTTTCATAGCTAGCACAGTAATTATTTGGACTTAGTTTGAGAACAAGCAGATAACATCCTGAGACAGAGTTAATGTTTTTGATCGCACTCATCTGAGAGCCAAGGGTATTCTGAGATATTCTGAGAGCTCTACCCACAGATATGAGACATCAAAGAAGGATGGCGCAGAGCTTGACTGACATCCAGACTGATCAGTAAGAGTAATCCAACCCATTAGCATCACGTTTCATATATAAGGAGAGTCAGGATCTTCTGATCCCTCTCTCACGTTCTTCTTTGCCTTCTTCACTTTCTTGTGGGAGCCGGGGGAGTTCTGTTTGGGGCTTTCATTAGTTTGGACTTTTGTCATCCTGCCATTTTGCAGAGACCTCTGGGCCTTTCTAATTTTTTCGTCCTTTACCTCTCTCCAGGATCGGCTGTTGGGACCAGCTGCTCTTTCCTGGGACTGACTGCTCAGTGTGAATGAAGTTTGTGAGAAATTGCATTGAGTATCTTTTATTTTATATTCTATTTCTATTTCACATATCTATTTACTAGTAGTGTATTAGTATTTTGTTTTTTATTAAACTGTGTTTATCTCAATCCAATTCAATACTGAACCCTATTTGGGTGGGATGGGGCAGGTGAGGGGGAGTGAGCAGCTATGGTGTTTGCATTGCTAGCTTGGATTAAACCATGACAGACGGTAAGAAAGAACCCTACTAAAGCAACAATAAGGAAAAAAAAAAAACCAACTATGCAAGAAATGCCAGCATATTAAGCTCTTGTGGAACTGAGAAGGTAGTAAGAAGAGGTATGTGGAGAAATACATTCATGTTTTTACTTAACTTGTTTTTTTTTTCTATAAGTATTATTAAAATAATGAGCTCTTCTCCACCATATTTGACGTACTTTGAATTCCAACCTAAATATTATTGCCACTATCTATACTACAGGCATAAATTGATTGCCTCCATAGCAGAGAACATGTTGAAAAGATATGTCCTGAAAACTTCTTATGCATTCAGGGAAGACAACAGATCAAATATGAAGGATGCAGAATATTTCTGTCCTTAAGTGTGGAAAAACTTGAAGCATGCAGCAATGTTAGCATTTCAAATAGAATGTAGAGCTGTTCTAGTCCGATACATTTTAAGCAAATTTTTCTATCTCAGAAGGTAGAATTAGGCAAATGACGAAAGCTGTATAAATAAATACCTAGTCAAAAGTAGAAGTCCTTTTGACGTTCTTAAAACCCAGTTTAAACTGCCTAGTCACAGCTAAATGTATAATTTAAAACTCATAACTTACATAAAATTATTTACATTGAAAAGTAATTGCTGTACACAAATTATCTAGAGACCAGTAATTATTTACAGAAAAAGACAGCAAATTAGTTAAAATAATAAAGATCTAATGATTTAGTTAAGCAGTTGCTGATGACTGACAAACCATGCAAAGCATTCTTAATAAAGTATTTTTGAACTATCAACAGCCTTTATGTTTGGTTTGATGGTTAAAGGGAACAGCTGTATTCACAAAATATTTTTCTTAACAAATGGCATAGAAACAGGAAAAGTGACCAAGAATCCTCAAATACTTGAACGTTAAGGGGATTACATAAATACAAGTAATGAAGAAATAATTAGATTCCCTCACAGTGATATTTTTGTTGCAATCTCAAGACTATTTTTATTTCATTTCAGATTGTATTTGGTGGTGTTTTCCAACAACTGAATGGGGATACCTTATGATTTCAAGTAGTGAGATAAAATGTCTAGTAGAAGTTTTTATGAAGTTTGAGAAAAACTGTAGATATTCTAGCTTTTGAGAACTCTGCAGTACTCTTTCAGGAGAAAAATATATATCTATTAGAGAGCAAATTCTGACTGAGTTAATAACATGAAAATCCTTAATCCTATTTCACAAAAATCTTTTGTATCACATTATTGAATGTGATTTCCCACTCCTATTATGTTATCTATCCAACAAGATTAAATAATTCTCTTTTCCTGAGTTTCTACAATTTTATGACCATAGAGCACAGTTTAGAGACCTGCTTATTGGCTATTATGTCTTCTTATGTCCTATTCAGAACTTCTTTGGTGGTGGGCACTGTAGAAATTATGAATGGCTCAACATAAAATTATAGTGTGTCAAAGATGACTGTCCAAATTGACTCTCCACCAAACGGACAGTAAGAACTTATTCAATCAGTATTGCTCTTACTTTTCCAGTCATTTCTTATCAAGAAGAAACTTTACAGTAAGTAACTCGTAACAGTAAGAACTTATTTAATCTTCCCTGTTTCAGTAGGGTTGAGTGGCATAGGAGCTTTCTGATGGAATTTGTAAAAGAAAGCAAAAGAGTCAATACTTTCTCACTTTGATGCTTTTATATCTCCTGTTTGTACTTTTATTTGTAAGATATTTTTAACTGGAGAGGTGACCAGGTGGATCTCTTCGCTAGAAATGACAACCTCTCTCTATTTCATATGTGGCTGAGGAAGCAATGTTTACTCAGCTTCAACCCTGCACAAAAAGAGGGCAAAACTGGACTTTGGCATATCATTCTGATATGGTAAGGAGTCTCACTGGAAGAGTACATCCACCATGAAAGAGACTATGCAGTAGCCAGAAGAATGCATGTAAGTGAAGATTTCAAAAGCATTATTGCAGACAGAGCAATTATACCCAAAAGACACAGAGGCAGTTTATAAATATTAACATATAGAAGTAAACTATGAGAGATTCCACGGAGACAGCAAACAGGGTTTGTGTCTTCAGTGACCAGGGATGCAGCCTGACAGTTTGCAGACAAGAAGAGTACAATGGGTGTGGAGGCAGCAACCATAGTCAGTCATGAATCCTATGACTATCAGCCAAGTCCACAACGACATGACAGGTCCAAAGACAAACCAGAAAAGACAGGATCAGCAGATTCAAGGCAAGCCAGAAGCATAACTACAATATAGCTCAATTGCTCAAGCAAGGAGTAAGAGCAATGATATAAATGCAACTCCCAAACTCCCAAAGGGTGCATGGGTTGTTTTCCTAGCTCTTTCTCACACAGTTTTTTTCCTCACGTTATCTATTTTTCAAGCAGTCTGACCCCAGTTTTCACAGCTCCACCATATCAGAGCTTGAGCATAAACCCTGACAGGTGGGCAGAAGAAGTTGCTGGGATTCTCGGTGCACTCCAGCATAAACAAAAGAAAATACAGCATTTGTGAATTTATATATGCAAAATGTCCTAATTCATTACCTTATTTGTTATGTTACAAAGCCTGTGTTGAATGCTGTTCAACAGAAATAATGCATAGGTTTGTAGGCAATTGCTTTGGTAAACTAACCAGTCTATAACCTAGGAATCCTTCTGACCCTCCTTTCATGATTCTGTCCTAATTAACCTGCCGCAGGACAAAACTCCCCAAGTTTCATTTTTAGTTTCACCAAAGCTTTTATTAACTGTCTGACTATTCATCAGTATAACACAATTTCTAACAAATGGATTAAACTATAATAAGATAAATTATTGTGTTCTTCATATTCTATACTGGCATATGACAACAATTTCCAAAACTTAGCGCTTCAAAAAAAAGTTTTTATGAAAAACATTTGAGACACAGTAAGCCTCAGGCCAGTCCTTTTGCTAAGGAAAGCAGTAAAATATGGAGGTCATCTAGTCCAATCCATTGTTCAAAGCCAGCAAGCCAGATCAGATTGCTTAGGACCTTCTCTGTGCTCGTTCTGAAAATCTCAAAGGACATTCCATTGGCTCTTTGAGCTACCTTTTCCAATGCTTAAGCACACATTGCAAATATTCTGGTTTTCCTTCTGTATCTACTTGGAATTTCCTTTATTGCATCTTGTGACAGTTGTGTCTTCTCCATTTGCTTTTCATTTCCAAAAAGACTCTATCTTCTCCACACCTTTTGTTTATCGAGAATTGACATTACAGAAAGAATAGGCAACATTCCACAGATTCCATCTTAACCTTCTGTTCTTCAGGCTAAACAAACCCATGTCCCTCAGCCTCTTCTTGTACATCAGGTGCACAAGCCCCTGATCATCTTTTACAGGCCCTCCACAGAACATGCTGAGCTGAAGACAGGACCCAATACTCCAGATGTAGGCTCATGAGTGTTGGGCAGAGGAGAGTAGCCATCACTCCTGACCTGCTATCTGCAGTCCTGTCAAGGCAACCTAGAGTTTGTTAAAGTCTATTTTTCAAGGTATTTCTATGTTTGCTCGCTAAGAGAAACTACAACTTGTAATACTGATGCAGTTATTTCTGCTAATAGTTTGGTTTTTTGTTTTGTTTTGCTTTTTTGCTGTTTATCCTGAAATTCTGAACCCTGAAGTCCTCTGTGTTCCAAGCCTCAAACTGGTGTATGTCTTACCTAAAGAGTTAGTCACTACACAAATAAAGTCAATGAAATAGCTGATACTATAAATATTTGTACGCTATTTATAAAGAAGATAATGTATTTTCTTTTAACTAGGATTCAGAATTGTAATTCAGGGATTGTGTGGTTTCCATTTGCTTTATTTGGAAATAGGAAAGATAGAGAAAGATATATCCAAAGGTCAAATATATAAAGAATAATCTGAAGATGTATTTATTATGAGAGATACAGTTGCACCAGTGCTATTAGTTGATGTAATAGATTTCTTCTCTTTCAAATGCCAAAGATACTGGCAGGAGAAAGATAAGATTTATTAGCCTAATTACAAATCCTTGTTTTTTCTAATACACACTGAGAAAACTTCTAAAAACTAGGTTTTCCTCTGTATACCCAACTGACTATACGACAAAACCTTCAGTAAAATTTAAGCTGTTTATAATAAATCTGTGTGTTGGGGGTTTATTTAAAATTCTACCATGCACCTGTTTCTTAGAATTGTCTCAGAAAATTCTTACCAAAAAATAAATTTCCATCTATTTGCATTTTTTTCCCCAATGCTGCTCTGTGTTATAGTTGATCATTTTCTCTACCTACAAAAGAAACTAGAATGTTTTCTGCAGGAGTCATTCTGCACAGAACTATAATCTGCATGGAACATTACAATATCAAAAGAATAACCATTTAATGCTACTTATGCTCTACGTGCATTCTTCATGAACGTTGTTCTTTTTGTCTGGACTTTTTTTTTGGTAAATGTATCCCTACATTCTAAATAGGCAATGTGTTGAGACTAATGAGAAAAACGAGATGTCACGATCATGATTTGGGACAGAGAACACCATCACAGGAGCAGATAGGCCTAGATAGAGAAACAAGCGTGGAACTTGTAAATCTGCTTTTGCAGGGAAAGCATAGAAGAAGCCAAGAGGAAGTAAAGCACCGGAGAGTATTTGGTTTTGCTTTTTGTCAAAGTAGTGAACTGTAGTATATCCAAAAGATGAAATGAACGTGACAGGAATCTTTGTTAATGCCTAATCCTGGCACATTTTAGTGAGACACTGCAAAATACAATACTGAATCTGACTTCATATATGACCATATATGGAACATGGGACACTGAGAATCAGCTAACCAACATCTGCCGGCATTACCAGTACTATACATCTGCAGAATGAGCAGTTGAAAATTAGTCCTCAAAGCAAGAAAAATTTTTATCCACTGCCATTGTGGACTCTGGCTCTGTATTTTGCTTCCTAGCCAGCCTGAGAGAGTGAGTATGTATCTTGTGGAGTGTGACAAAATGCCTGAAGGAAATCATTCGATTGGGTGAACCTTTAACTCTAACCTCAATGTTCCTTTCAAGGAAGTCCTATTGATATTTTGCTTCCTATATAATACATTATGGTGTACTTAGAACCAAAGTAAAACAGTAAATAAAGACACTGATCAATAATACAGGAAAACAGAACCTACAGCACCCCAAACAGAAGTTAGTAAGAAGGCTAATCATAGCATAAAATGCTATAATAGCAAAACCAGAACTGATCTGGCAAATTTAGCAACAAGGGTTCTGAATTCAACAGTTGCTGTAGAAGTTGTCCCACACTGCAGAAGCAGTTCCTCATTCCTTTGACAGAAAAAGAAAGCAAGAATATATGTGATACTATGGTCAAGTGCACGCACACACACACACACACACGCGCGAACTAAAACCACCCAAAACAACAGACAAACAAACAAAACCTACCAAACAAAAACCCAAACAAACACAAACAAAAACACACACACACCAAAAAACCCCACACCAGCCATGTATAAGCCTAGAAAACTTCAGAATTTGCAAACTTCATGTTCCATCCTACTCAGTGGGGCAAGGGCAGAGTTAGCTCTTAAATACTCTGACTAGCAGTAACCACAATTACTCAAGAGGTTCAACTAAATTAACAATTTACTTAAAACTCAGTGGAGTTACAGCAAATAGCGGCTTGGCAAAAGTTTGTAGCTATATCACAAAACTTAACAAGACTTGAATAACAAAACTCTCATGGGTAATTTTAAAATTTCCCTATAGGCATAAATTTCTTTATATGGCAACATTGTGTTGCCATATGTTTCCCAATATAAAAACAGTGAAACATCTTTCTAATTTAGCTCAGCAATGAAAACTGTAAAAATTGGAATTCCTTTAGAGAAAAACTAAGCATTGTTGGTTCTTACTGTAGTAAAAGATCAGTAATTTTACAGCAAGAACATGGTCTTTTACAGCATTATATAAGACTTCTTACATCTGACTTCTAACTACAGTCACTTTTTGTCTAGGTTACTAATATTTAACTCAACATAATCTCCAGCTACTCTCCTCATACATACAATACGAAAAGAGCTTAGACAATAAATGTGATTAGAAAAATAGAAAGAGAAGTTGGCAAGAGAACGTGAGGAAAGATTACTATTCCTTTAAAGGTTCAGGTGTTCTACCCAGGAACAGTGACACACTGACACATCTGCAGAGTCTAGAAGACAGGGGGAAAATAAGCATCAATTTTTTCAAGACTCAAATGCTTCCACTAGACCATCCAGTTTCCTGTGGGATTATTCATAAACTTGGTATATTCTGTTGCCATGCCTTTTTGTTTAGAGAGGAAAATCACAATGCTAGTAGTAACTCTCTCTCTTTCAAATATTGTCCTATTAAAAACAACAACAATCACCTTCTCACATGATCCTCTGATTTTTAATACCAGGAAGAATGTAAGCTTCAGAACTTTCAGTGTATGTAAACCTTCTCATCAATAACCTTGAAAGATCTGGATCCCTTTGGTTCTCCATCTCTTAGAGATTAAACTTATCAAATAATTTTAAAAATTCACCATATGACTGTGTTACAGAATGTATAAATCCTATTTCAAATACCTTAAATGTAATCACAGAATAATCCTGCCCGAAGATCCCTAGAAAAAACAGGAAGTATCTTTTCTTCCACTTCTACGACAGGCATTTACATATGACAGGATTATCCTGCAGAGATAAGTGGCTAATCAAGCAGTTATATAATTCACACATCAGACAATCACCAGACTCCATGAAGACATTTCACTTTTTAATGGAAAATTAGTGCCAATCCTACACGTCTTTCTCTCACCCCCACCCTCAAAAAAACCCAGCAAATCGCAAACTGAGCAAGAAAATGTTAATGATCTCCTCAATCTATGACTATCAACTTCCTTCTTCACCTGGAAAAATGCAAAGTATGATTCCAGTTGCTCTTCCCAGTAGCAAGCGAGCACATCAAAATTCAAATTCCTTAGGAGAAACAAAAGCGAAGCTTCCTGAAAATATATCATAGCCCTTTTTTTCAACAAAGTAAATCTACGGAATGGGCAAATGGTAAAGAATTTGTAAATCTAATAGCACTACTGTGATTTAATCTTAACTCTATAGATCTTCTAAATGATTACGCAGAATAAATTTGCTTATTCTTAATCATTTCCCCTTCCCACCCTTAACTTTTCTTCTCAGGTCCTTCAAAGAGTGAGGAAAAAAAAAAAATTCTTAATTGTCAGGTACAGTGGAAAACACAGAGATTCAAAGACAATCTTACTTAGATTTTGTCTTCTATGATTTCTATCTCTCTAAATGCAGGGCTCAATGCTCTGTATGTGAATAAAGGACTTGTGAAGCCAAATTTTCTTCAGAAGAGAAAAGTTCAGAAAATACACCACCAAAAAAATGAACGATCTTCCTCTGTTGTTTTAGACCTCAATCCATGCCCAGTGCTAGGCAGCCATCAGAAGTACCAGAGACTTTAGCCCGAGTTGTCTATGTAGAAAAGCTTTTTAGCTACACTTACAATTCTGTACATTGGCATGACTAAATGAAATATTAAAATTCATTATCTTTATTTCAGCTTATCATATCTTAAGTCATTTAGTGATAAATGAGGTATGTGTTTAATTATTCTATAAAAAATTGCTTTTCTCAAGTCAAGACTACAGGCAGTATATTAGAACTACAAATATGAAACCAATAGCCTGCTTTGATTGAGTTGTTTACTGTGGGATTCTGAAGGCATTTATTTCACATAGGTCTGCATAATACTTAATAACTGACTATTCGCATGGTCACATGCTCCAGAGAATGGGGGAAAAAAAAAATTGTTTCAGTCTGGTAGAGATTTTGTGCATCTACTCAGATTTAACTTCATTTTAATATACATGTTTGGTGTAAGAGTACTCTGTTCTATCAGAATTTAACTTTATCCCAAAGAGTTAAGAGAGGTTCTGGCTTTCCAGATAAATACTGCCAGGGCATGAGAGTTAATTTTCCAGCTCACAAAGGCACTGTGATAATCTCTGTAAGAATTTCTATCACCAGGATTCTGGCTCATGACAACTAGCAGGGTAGCTAAAACCTCAGAATAAGCTCAAAGTAAAGTAATGATTATGAGGCTCCTCTTGGAGAGAAAATACTTTTTTTCGAATATCTGATCAAGTTATTTAAATATTAATCTACCACTTTTCCATTCCTTGCCCTTTGAATTATTTTACTATTACAGCATCCAAGAATCTACTGAAAGAGAAGACAAAAAAATGACCTGATGGAGTACCCACCCACAGAAGAATTGGGTTCAAATTCTTATTTTAGATAATGTTTAAATTATGTGTTTGAATAGAAGTCCAGTACAAGAGCTTAACAGTAAAGCACCAGAATACCCAGCCAACTGATCCTTAAGTTGGAACCTCCTCTCTCAGAGGAATTAATTGAACATTTCTTTCCTGAGAACTCCAACAGTGTTCATCACTGGGAATTTTATCAATTTAACTCAAGGGCATATAAATTGAACATGATTCTACTTTTAGGTTCTTTTTGAAAGCCTCTTATTTTCAAAAAGGCATTTTTTTCTATCAGTAAAACTAGACAGGCATGAAAACAAGTAATTTAGTGACAACAATAAAAATACTTCCAAAAGGCTTTTTAAAAGAACTTGTGAGCAAATTTTACACTTGATGCTGTATACATGTGTTGGATCCAAACATTCTATCCAGCTCAACAACTCTACTCTGCAGCAGACAAGGAAAATCTTTCTCAGCAAAGAAGGTGCCCAAGGAGCTTGGTGCCTCCCCCACACATAGCTGACTCCATCCCAATGAGAAGGAAACAAAGCATGACTTTCACACAGGACTATTAACTAGTAACTCTGGAGGAGGTAAAATTGAATCAGAGAATCCAGAGAGCCTTGAGTTTATGCTTGCCTAAAGTGAGAACAGGCCAAAAGCAGGAAGCCAGTGTCCCACTGGAGCTAAAGCTGAGTCCTGGGCTGCTGACATGGGCAAGAGCATGACCAATGCAAGGCTGGATTGAGGCCCCTGTGCCAGATGCTGTGAAGTCTTCAATAAATTAGTTTCTCAGTGAAGCACAGGAAGGGAGAGAGCAGAAAACCATGAAGTCAAGAACAGTATGGCTTTTAGCACCATAGCTTCTTACTTCCAGCTTTTTAATATTTGAATGCAAGACCAAGAAAACACCTGAAGATATTAAAATGAAACACTTTCAGAATTAATGAGTTCAGCTGTTTTGATATGTAAAATAGTATTAGTAAGTAGAATTATTCTCTTTGCAACAGGTTATTGTTAATTAGACTTAGAAATATTAAAAAGGAAGAATGACCTCTGCATATACCTTGAGTAGGGTAAATAATAAGTGCATACTATTTGTAAAAATATACCTTCCACTGTATAAATAAGGAAATGAAATTGAATTGTTAGTAATAAAAGGCAGAGCACTTCAGAATATAAACTAATAATCATCCTGACTTTTAAAAATATTCATTAATGCAACATTACCCAATGAACTGCATAGTAGGAGTCTATACACACCCTTGAGATGATGGGCATGTCAGGTTTCATTAGCTTTAATAAAGGAAAGTTTTCAATACCACAGTAGAATTCTTGAAAGAAAGGAAATTATTTTCTCAAACTCACAACTCTTGTTGCACTCATCACATTGCCCAATTATCTGTGTGGAACTTGGTTCTCTTGGATGTAGGTGCATGTAGGATCTAGTAATCCCTAATTTAAAATAGACAAGAAGATGTGCTGTGGGGTATAAAATAAACATTAAGGTTTAAAAAAATGAAGCTTGCAGAAATTCCATGACAGAATTCTTTCTTGAAAAACCATTTAATTCATATATCTGCTAGATATGTGCAAGGTTTGGAAGTCAGTATACTCCAACTCAGCTACAGTAGAGTTGTTTGTATATCGTATATTGATATCTGAAGCATTTATCTGACTTTCTTTACACTACAGCAAGGTCTGAACACACCCTTCTTTCCCAGAATTAAAAACCAACAACAACGAAAAAAATTAAAGGCATATCCATGTCCTCTGAAAAGGTTTGGTTTTCTGTATCCAGTCTGGTCAACTGTCTATAGCTATCTTGAGCTATTTGAAGATTATTTGCTCCCCTCAGTGAATACACCTTACACATTATCACATTCAAATCCTTCCCCTATTTCTCAAAAACTGACTCAGCAGATATGTAACAAAGATGAGGGCACAACAGAGGGAAAATCCAGACCTTGCAGCTTTCACTGTTTTATAAAACTTCTGAGATACATGCAAACTAAAGTTACCAGCACTTACATGCTTCTAAACATATTCCAATATAGACAACTCTTCTGCAAATTAACCAGGTCACAGAGGAGAACAGTCCCTCAGTTTCCTCATTTAAAATCTGCAGCCTGTAGATTACTCATCAAAACACTATGTAAGGATATTTATCTATTTATTTATATACCCTCCATCATCAGGAAATTTGAATCACTGCCAAATGCATTGAAACATAGTTTCCTTAATAACTTTGTAGGAAACAAAACAAAACAAAATAAAACAAAACAAAACAATATAATGTTAAAGAAATTAAGAAATTTCTGTAATTTTTTTCCCATTTTCGTTTTCTTCTTTTTTGTGCATTCACAAAAAACAAACAAACAAACAAACAAAAAACAAACACAAACTTCATGGAAAAGTTGACTGCAGAAATTAGTTTTCCCCTGAAAGTAATGAGATCTCATTCTTATCTCTGGCAGAAGTGAGACAACAAGCAATATTTTTGAAAGTGAAACAATTTACAAAAGTATTTATACAAAATTACTAATAAATTGAGTACTATAACGAAAGTGCAAACTGACATATAGAGATCCAGTTTTATCACTTTCAAAAGAGCTGGGAATAAAAGTGAGCAGAAAGCTTAGCTTTATCTCAGTAGATTTTCAGAGATAACATGTAGGTGCTATTACAAAATCAATTGTTGTGGTGAAAGATCGGGCTGAGCTTCTAGACTTCTCAACTCAGTACACTTCTCAACTCAGAATATTTATTTACGAGGAGACTGATGTTGCCAAAACATATCTGGTTCTTGTTTTTTCACTGTTTACACACACTCGTATTTTTCTTCACAATTGTTACTCACATTGTGTTCAACAGAATTTCACTTATATTTGTTTTAATTTTTGGGGAATTAAAAATACTCCCCAAAAGTATTCACATTCCTGGTGAAACTTCTGCTTGTCCATTGACTCAGATGCAGGCTGAGGATGGGCAGGTTGCAGTACTCACAAGCAGTGGCAGTAACAGCTTCACCCTGTCTGCATTCCTATTCTGTGCGTTGGTGGAGTGGGTTAACTACTCACCGATGCTCAAGTACTTACCAGCAGATGCTGTAAATGACTTCATCTACCAACACTAAAGTCGTGATATCAAGCCATTCAAGGGATGCTAGAAGCTGAGTTTTGTGTTGTTGGTGAGGGAGAAGCATGAGAAGAAGAGAACGACAAAGTATTTACTTATGCAAATGCAATAGTCTCCCATCATAAACAGAAACCATGCTTAAGACCAGCATAAATATTAGTCAAAGACATTCAGGGAGTTTCAAGTTCACAAAAAATACCATAGGGCTCCTTTCGCAAAGCTGGAGTCTTAATGTGCAGCCTTTCCTACACTTATGTTTACTTTTTGTGAAATACAAAAGGCAGAGGAAAATGGAGGTACTCTAACAAAGAATGAACCCTCTCAGTGCTAGTTTGTTTTGTTAATAAAGTGTTCCTTGTTAACAAAACATGGCCCACCCCTGACCATTAATATGTTTTACAAACTTTCTCACAAGCTATTAGTTTCTGCTACAAAAAGCAACTTTGAAGATTCCAATGTGGAAATTTTTTTCTAAGTACTAACACTGTCGTGGTGGTTTTTTTTTTTAATACTGTAAACATATGGCAAACTTCTCAATCCAAATAAGAATAGCTTCAAATTTGCTCACTCAGTAGGGCTGAGTGACACAGAATTCCTGTTCCAGAGAAAGCATTGTTTACCTTAATAAAATCTGCCCTATGCTGGCCAAAAAGCCTTGCAGCCCACAGTGCTGCCGTTCCACCTGTCCAAGGGGAACCTGGCTTACCTGTCACTGAGCTTTTTCTAAAGCCATTGCAAGAGAGAAAATATAGAAACCCAGGTCAGAATAAAAGGAAATGTATGACCTTATCCATAGCATTTCTCATCATTCTAATATGTAAATGATGAACTTAAAAGCTGATATGGTATCAAATCTGTAAGTCAAAAACTAAATTCAAAATAGCTAGAGAAAAAAAATAATTCCTTCTATTCCACTTTATGGCCTGAGTCATTACTGAAAACAGTCTTAAAATTTTCTTTGAACTTCTGGATCAATAAAAATAAAATTCTCCCTTAGCAAAAATTAGCTGGTATAAGCAATGCACACATCTTCTATTGACTCCCTGAGAAGAGAGATTTTCACCTCAGATGCTTAACACTTTGGCATACAGCTCTGTTTTGCAGGACATGGTATAGCTGTTCGAACATCAATTGTATAATGAAAGGTGTGCCAATACAATTAATGAGAGGGGAGACAATAAGACACTGCTTCAGGAGAAATTATTCTTTTTCTTTAAATAAAGATGACTGGTTTACAACTGTTAGCATATTCTGTCTAGTGGTGATGTTAGAAGTCCCATTTGCAGGGATCCTGTCTTAGTTTTGATTTGAGTAATGAGGCCCTCTTCTGGGAAATGAGAGAATAATATATCAAATGGGTTTTTTTCAACCCTTTAAATGTCTTCTGTTTGTCACTTCAAAAGGCCTGGTAGGTCATTCAGGCACCTGGGAGGTTTTTCCTATTCCATTTCATGTCTCTCTCTAATTCTACTACATCCTCACTTGGAGATTCTCAGAGATGCATTTCCTATAAGTTAAATGTAAAATAAATATTTGTCATAGATATCAGTACAGTGTCAATTCAATTTTTCTTTGAAAATAGTCAGAAAATTCTTCAGTGAATGAGGATCCTATCCTTCCTTTTAATGTCTCAATGAGTGAAACTACAATATGCTTTAAAACAGCAGGTGAATGTACTCCTAATCTGTGTTTAATAAATCATCACAGTATCTGACTGTAAAAAGGCTTGATGTCTTTTGAAGATGTCATCATACTTTATAAAGTTATTCAGAAGTTCTTGGAGAGGTCTGAGCATATTTTAACTTAGGAGCCCCTATATTCATCTGTGTATGACTCATGCTATTGATGCCCTTCTTTCAGAGCTCAAGTGATAAGTATTACAATTTGATTTAGTTAAAAAAAGAACACCTTTACAGCTGAATGCTGCCAAGGTGAAAAACAGGTCCTTCTTAAAATGAATGTGTTGAAATAATTACTGGTGAACTTTGCAAAACTCCAAGGGTCACTGAGATCATACCCTGATGATAATGAATGAGAGTACAAGAGTAAACTATGACACAACAGGGCTACCTTCATTGTTCTGAAATTCTTTGTTAATTAGAGAACTCACAGGGTTCTAACTCAAATTATTTTCTTTAGTAATGTAAAGTGGATGTCTGACTGATGTATTTGGTTGCTTATCATTGATGAAAAGTACAATCAGATGACCCATGCAGAGTAAAAGTTCTTGGTAGTTCAATAGGCAGCACAGTTGCTTGACAGAAAGCTGGTCACCTGTGAGAGTTCATCTTCTAAATCCTACTCAGCAACTGATTAAAAAACTGAAAATGCAGCCACTGTTTCTGACCTCTCATTTGTCCCAAATTACCAGACATCCTTATATTTGGCTTAGCTCTCATCTAGTACTACATGCCTCAACTCATCAAAGCCGAACAGAGCGCTGCCAATAAAAATCTGGCACAATAGGTTCAACTGGCTGTCTGGTCACCATCAGCAGCCCTATCTTCTATTAATAGTCCTCTAAGTAGTGGTCTCCATGTGGGGACCTTCTCTCTAGCTCTGTATGTCCTGGCACAGAAAGAGTGTTGTTTCCATTCTTTGTCCACCCTGCTTCTTTCTAGCCATCTTTTTGTTTGAAAAGTCCAGAGCATGGTAAGGAAATCTACATCATTTGTTCAGTTTGGGAGCAGTCTTCATGTGAATAAAATTGATTACTCTACAATGGGGTGATTTTCTATAAGCCCACACTTACTTGACTTTGATTCATATAGTCTTGAAATATCAGTGGACTTCACATTGTCTTGCAAAAGTGTGAGAACCACTGCTGTCAGCATGACACCTTCCATGTGTGGGCTGATAATAGTCTCCATGAAAAACAGGGGGAGAATGGGATTCACAACTGTTTCGGGGTGAATAGAAAGCAACAGGAGGGGAGCTAGGTGACAAAGCAAGTGCATAGCTAATAGGATGCACATCTTTGGCATATGGTAGTTAACCACTATGTTTTCTACTGGTTTGGTTGGTTGGGTTTTTTGCCTGGTTTTCTTCCACCCTTTGTAAAATCTCATCTAAATTGCACATTTGTTTGCATGTCTATCAAAAGAGAACCCTTACTTTAGACTATCTTTCAATTAAAAATACTGTCTTATATCACTAATAGTCCCTCTGCCAGTTTGTAAAATAATTAATTGTCATCATCAGCCTATTCATCTGTCATTTAGAAAACAGATATTCTTCACTTTTAGTAGGGATATCACCAGTCTTTTTACTCATTCTTTCTACCCACTGAAAGATAAAGTTTTATTTAAATGATGTCTCCCTGTCTAAAGCAGCGGCAGATGCCCAGCGTGTCCCAAAGCAGTGATTGCCAGCCCCTTACTAGCTCTCCCAGCATCACGTCATATGGCATGGAATATCCCTTTCGCCACTTTGAGTCAGCTGTCCTGGCTGTGTCCCCTCCCAGCTTCCTACACACCTCCTCACTGGCAGAGCATGGGAAGCTGGAAACTCCTTGACATAACATGACATGACATGATATGACATGACATAAAACATATAACATAACATAACATAACATAACATAACATAACATAACATAACATAACATAACATAGCATAACATAACGTAACAACGTAACATGACATAATACTTCTTAGCAACAACATCAGGGTGTTACCAACATTATTCTCATCCTAAAACCAAAACACAGCACTATACCAGCTGCTAGTAAGATAATAACTCTATCCCATGTGAAGGCAGGACAGTATAACAATAATCATCTATGTTGTGCATATATTAAAATGTAGTGACATGAAGGAAATTTATACTTAGATTAGCATGAATTTGTTAACCACAATTTCAGAGGTAATTCCTTGTGATAAATACAACACACAATAGAGGGCACTGGAATACGGGCAGGAGGCTTCACACTGTGTTTATTGGACTGTGCTCCTGGAAGGAATAAATGATCTTGTTACCTTGGTCACTGCAGTGCACAATTGCTATATTTGCATTTCTAAAATAGTTTCAAATCTAGGAAAGGTTTTTCTCACTCAGGTACAAAACATATAATAACTTAATTTCTAAACACTGCTTAAACTCTCCATTAAGAATGCACCATCTATCTCATACATGATCTTAGTGAACTGCACTGTATGATGCTCCACTTAAGCTCTGTAACTGAGATGATCTTTTGCAAGTTGACTTTACCTTTCTGTTTTCTCTATTTTCTTCATGACTAACTCCTGCAATCGTGATTTGGCATTAGACTAGAATGAATCAAGTCTTCAGAAGTTGAATATAAATTCAATCCAATAGTGCTCTTGCTTGGAACATATCTGATTTATGGATAACAGCAGAAGAAATATATAAAATAAGTAGGGATTTTTGCATTCACTTGGTAAAAAATAGTATATTAGAGTGTTTAAAAACAGTTTGAGAAGAAATATGTTTTAAATACTATAGCATACTAAACAAACCACTGCAAAATGCATGGAAGTCTTATAAGCACTAGGTTATGGCTTTGCTGCTTACATTACTGTAGTGAGCGGGCTGTGAGCCTTTCCATTAAAAATCCTATTTTCAATACTTTACAAGTCTGCTGTAAAAATCACACTAGACTGAAAATCAGAATAAGAGGTTTCAGCTTGGAGATATGATTTATTTTATTTTTAAATGGTCTCTAATTTGTATTTGTAAATCCATAACAGAAATAAAACAGTTCTTAAGGCATTTTGCACACACACAGAACACAGAAAAGTAACCCTATATGCATTCAAATATGATCGATACCGGCAAAGTCTAATTTTGCATATACAGGCTGCACATTCAAAAATATTAAAAAACAAAACAAAACAAAACAAAACAGGCCAAATTTGGTTACATCAGGGTTCAGTTTTGATGCACCTTATAACCATGCTCCCTTCATGTTTAAACTAAGAGTACTGTTGTATGTATATTTTTGTCAGTGATAAAGTATTTTGGAATAACTCTTCCATTAATATACAGCAGTAAACTGCATGTAATCAGAGTTCCTGAAGTGTGTATCAGGGTTTCTCAATGCCCTGATTTACATCACAATTTTATTGTGGATTTTAAGGTCCTGCCCTTGACTTATTTCACATAGTTTACTTTTCAGAGTACTTAAGTAATGTAATTATCTCATTTGTGATCCATCAAGTTCACATTTGATAAATTAATATTTCAAAAAAAACCTCATGTTCCAGACCGCTTTCTGGGTACAAACTGAATTGATTACTTTCACCACTGATATAAACATGAAATCCAGAAGAGAAAAAGTTGTTTTGTCTTCCATATCTGAAAGAGTTTATGTTTCAAACCTGAGGAAGTGATTTAAAAAAATAAATAGTGAGGGCAAAATATTTTTGCCAAAGTTATGTAGAGCATGAGGAAAAAATTTAGAGCATAAGCAAAAAAAATGACATCAGTGTCAGTGTAATTCCCTTCAAAAACCCTTGAATGCATCTTTATTCTTGCAATAAGAAGGCACAAATAGAAGTCTTACTTTTCTCTCATTAAGTTTCATTTGTGTCTTCTCCATCTGTTCATACTCTCCTACATTAAATTGTGTTAGGTAAATATATTAAAACACTAATCTTTCAATTCTTAGAGAGTTTACAGGTATAATTACAATTAGCTATCCTATATGTTGTCTCAGCTAAGCTACAGAATATTGAGCAAATTATTGACTATCAGTATCAAATGTAATCAAAGTGTTATTAAAAGTTCATTAAATTTCTGAAGTTATAATTATGGGTGTGGAGTGTTTCTTTAACACCAAACACAGAACTTGTTAGGAGTTCCTTGTCAGTTGTCTTGATAATGCCTTAAGTGCTGTATCTGAACAAAAACTAACTATCACAGAAGTTCCCCAACATAAACTTCATATTTTAATTTTATTTTTTCCATACTTGACAGTGTCATTTCTCTTGCCCATTGCCACAGGCTACCACTTTCTGTAGTAATTCTTATGATAAAGATGGAAAAAGGGAAACATAGCAAGTGTATAACTGGATTTAGATGCTTTTTCTAGTTTCAAAAATGGCATTGCTGCTGCCACTGCTTTTGCAATTGCAACCAGCTTGTTCACTGGCATTTTTTATATTTTTAGTGTCTGTTCAAACATATCAATTTTGATAATTAGAGATCTAGTCAAACACTCACCATAGAAAGCATTTGGTATCTTGATTACCTGAGATCGATTTCATTCTAGTTTTGAAGCAAAATGTTCTACACATCTAATTAGTTTCATGTCTCTAATTGTCATGGTTACCTCATACACTTTTATATGCTATGCTGTAACCTGCACCATTTTTATGTAGTAAGCATTTTTCAAACAAATTAATTTTGTCAGATATGAGATTATATGTCTTCTTACATCTACACATAAACTGAGCTTTGAAATGAAATAATACTGTATTCTTTGTTCCTATCCCAGTTAACACTGGTTTTTATTCTCTATACTTACAATATCTCAAAAGGATTAAAATTCTTTATTCTCTGGCCAAATTTCTGCCTTCATCTTTGTACATGAATAATTCTTCCAGGGTAGATTCCAATAAAACACATCTGTTACGTTTATATTTCTACTTTAGTCCAATTCTGTGCTCTGAACCATTGTGTTTTGATGCAATGCACTATTAAGAAACTTCTGTGCTATCCAATAGAGGAAGCTATATATCACTGAATGATTAAGTAAGCCATTTATTGATGGCATTAATATCAGTATTGGTATTTTGTCCTAAGGCTTGTATTGACCTTGTGCCTTGGTTAAATTCTTCCTCTGCTGAACTAACTGATGCACATTGCTTTGATACACATAGTTATCTTTCTCAATAAACAGAACACTGGCAAACTGTAACCAGAAAATACTGTGATGTTTCAGGGAGTTGTCAGCACAGATGTGGAAGTCTGAAAAATAGGGTATACACTTTAAAAACAACACAGAAGCTAAATGTTATTATTTTCCTTTAACAGGCACTATATTTTGCAACTTTTGTCAAAACATATAACTATTTCTGGACATAGCTTTCAAGTTTCTTAAATAGGGCATTTTATTATTATTTATGTTGCAAGACTGACACCACTTTTTCTTACTGACTGTATTGCAGGTTCTTCTGTCAAATGGATTGGTGCTTCCTGTGAGAAAATATGTGAATGCATTTATGGATTCTATCATAGCTGGCTTCCCTGGCATATTAAAAAATCAAGTTCCATAAAATCAGAATGCAATGACTAAACATGGAAAAAGCAAGTCAATAACATTTTATACTACATTCAGTTACCTGTGCTGTGGTTTAACCACAGACAGCAGCTGAGCCCTACACAGCTGCTTGCTCATTCGCCCCACATTGGGATGGGGTAAGAATCAGAAAAGTAAAAGTGATAAAATTTGTGGGTTGTGATAAAGACAGTTTAATGTATAAAGCAAAAGCTGCACACACAAGCAAAGCAAACAAGGAGTTCCCTCGCTACTTCTCATCTGCCAGCAGATGGTTAGCCATTTTGAGGAAAGCAGGGTTCCGTCATGAATAATTATTACTTGGGAAGACAAATTCCATAATTCCAAATGCACCCTCTTCTTCTTTCCCCTCCATCTTTTATTGCTGAGTATGACATCATATGGTATGGGTAGCCTTTGGTAAGCTGGGGTCTGTTATCCTGGATGTATCCCCTCCTAGTCTCTTCTACACCTTCAGCCTGTTTGCTGGTAGGGCAGCATGAGAAACAAAAAAGACCTTGATGCTGTGCAAGTACTGTTCAGCAATAACTGAAACATCTCTCTCTTAGAGCACTGTTGTGGTCAGAAATCCAAAATACAGAACTGTATGACCTACTAGGAAGAAAACTAACTCTAACCCAGCCAGAACTAGTACCCTGAGTATCATAAGAAATCAAAATCTCTTTCTGCAAAATAGAATGTAGCTACTTATAATGCTCTGCTGTTTGCCTTTGTCCAATGCTGAAATAAAATTACATTTAAAGACTGATCATTCTGCAGATCCAGGGAAGGTGATTATAAACCTTTTCTATGGACATCAGACAGACTTGCAACTGCAGTTATAGCCACAGGTCTTATTATAATCAAAGGAAATTATATTCCAACATGTCGAGGCTGAATTTTGCTGCAATTACTGTACATGTAGAACCTGAATAAGGCTAAACACTTTACATATGAATAAAGACTCGGTGGACAACCCACAGGACTTACAATTGAATCTTAGACTTTGTACTGTGACTGAGAGCAGAAAATAGTAGACAGAGAAGGCGAATAATATTAAACTTCAAAAGTTCTTTAAATTCATTACAACAAAATCATTATGCTGATATTTACTTCCTCATCATTTGTCTTTCTTTTGACTTGAGTGTATTACAGGTATTTTCGTGTCTTTCTTTCAGACAGAAAATGGAATTTTTAATGAAACAAAACAGTTTTCATTAACAGTGTTTATTACTGCTGCGGAAATTGCACTGACTGACCAAAAGGCCTGAAGTTACCTTTTTAAACTGAAAATGATTTTGTTAGCATAATTCCAGGATAAAATTTTCAAATGAAAAACAATTTGACTTAGAATTGTCCCTTCTTCACAATAAAATCTCTGCATAGGGAAAGCTCTTGATCACAATCTCCTCTGATCATAGTCTGTATGGGGAAAGTCATCATTTGATCACTCAGAGAAAATGTACCCACTTGAACCAGTACCCTACTGGTTAATCGTATTTGGAACATGCTAAAACCAAAAGTCATGAATTTAAATCTTTTCACCATCAGTGGTTTTGCTTCCTGTGTGTTCTGCAGACCCATGCTAAGGTGACAAAAGCAGCTGTCAATACTTGCCATTATTTTTTCTTCTTTAATTCGAACACACCATCTTTGTACTAACTCAATGTTCGACATTCAGGCATGACTCAAAAGGAGAAAAAGGATGTCAAAGTAGAGGATGACTGCACTGTCATTTCAAAATGAAACTTTTTCTGTCTTGTATTCAACACGTTATTTTTATCTCAGCTAAATTACACTGTTCCAACTGATACTACAAGTATAATCCCCATCCTATTATATGAAGTAGTCATCTCAAATGAACATAAAACATTAATTAATAAACCTAATAACTATTTGTGAAGATGTGTATTACTTCATCCTTTTCCAAATAACAGAAGCATAAAGGTAAAAAGAGAGACTATGCCATCTCACAGATTATTTAGCTGTGTGATGGGCAGGACTCTAGTACTGTCCAGGAACTGTTGGTTGCCTAGGGCAACAAAACAGTAGGGCTGCAAAGTGTTTGCTGGCTGCTTGCATGCCTATCTAGATGCCAGGCTGCAGAGATCTTTTCCTGTTTGCCTGCAGCATTAGGGCTCTTAGGACCAGACTAGGCAATAACTAAGCCCACTTTTATTTCTAATGGCCACCTCTTCCAGCAGCTGTTATACCAGCAATGTCCTTTCTCTACTCAACTAGATTCATTCTCTGGGTAATTCATTGCCAGATGATGAGGTATGGCTTAACAAAACATGCCTATGATTAGTGGAGCCATTTGCAAAAATGCCATCCTTAACTGCACTGCAGTGCAGTTTGCTGCAAGTCTCATGGACCTCAGATGATGCTGAGGCACTGGCAGCTGAAACTCCTGTAGGGACTACTCCCATACAGAAACAATCTGAAGCATTTCTCCCTGCTCTGACATCCGCCCCAGAGGAGAAACAGATCCAGAATCTGCATTTTGTGCATGCTTAAAGTGGTCCTGAAATGCAAATATAAAACACACACCAGGGTGTTCTTAGTTATCAATTCCAAACAGATCAAAGTCTTAATCTCTGTAAAAGACTACAGCTACATGAGGTGTATTAGAAAGCCCCCAAAGTGTTCTCATAGTGTGAAAAATATCTTCCCCTCTCACATTCACATATCATCACTTGTATACTTGTTTTCTGATCTCATGGGTAATCCACCTTTAGCCTGTATAAATATGTCAGATCAGCTTTGAGTTCTAAATGTTATTTCTCCAGAATGTTAAGGAACTCTCCTTCCAGACCTGGCATGTTTAAAGACTATGTGTTACAGCCTTCTTATATTGTAAGAACTCCTCTATAAAATAAGCAGAAGTGTTATTCTGGTCAGTGTTATTTTAATGTATGTCAGCTCTGTTCTGGACAGGGTTTTCAATTTCAGAAGATTTACTTACTGTGATACAGTTTATGAATATATACACACACCATAGAAAATAGAGATAAAAAAATGAAACTGGAATAAAAGAATCATCAAAAAAACCTTCTATGCTTTGTAAAAATGTCAGTTTTACAGGAAGATGAAACTTCCATCATAGCAACTTTCTAAATATGCTCAGCAGTAAATATATGTACATATTATGTTTACAATGTAAACTTCTACTGTTGATTAATAGTACCAAATACCAGAGAGTACATTTTTATCTAAAACTCAAAAACATGAAAATTATTAATCCACTTTAAACACTAACACAACATTTCCAAAATGTAGAAAGCCTTCTGCTGAATCATTAGGTGCAGCATTATGAAAAGAAGGCACTATTCTTTAAAAGCTTTGTACTTCAGTTCTTTCTTAAAGGAAAATCAGCAGTAAAAGAAAGAAAACACATCCTCTGCTTTTTACAATACCCTAAGGCTATATTTTGTTTCAAATTAATTTTGGCCCTCTTGGAATCATACACAAATAGTTTTTATGTTCTCCGTGAATAGTAAAGATGTCTAATGATTTTCTTATATTCTAGTCCAGGTAAAAGTACTTAATTGCTGTAACAACATTAACTTAACAGGTCTATCATTTGTGACTGGCAGCCACCTGTTTCTTAAACTGTACTATCACATACAAAGTGGAAAATGCAAGAAATCTAAGTAAATAGAATACTTTCCACTTAAGTTATGGCTCCCGGTCCCTTAACACAAAATATCAAGTAGTACATATTATAAACTGGTAAGTTTCTTACTGAATTTGCTTTTTTAGGAATTATGATTTGTTTTATATTTTGAATTCTGGAAAACCTTCTGTACTAGGAGCCTCGCAGAAGATATTGTACTTAAGGAGTTATATCTGCTCTATTTGGTCTTGTACACAGGGCTTGAGAAATCTGTGTAAAATCTGAGTAAAACCTGTAGCTTACAAGATCTTTGTGAAAGGCAAACTGTGAGTAGTTTCAGGGATGGAATGTGATCCTAACCAGAAGACCATTGCACACTAGGGACTCAGTGATCCATGCTGTGGTTAATATCTCTCCACAGAGGGGATGTGTGAAGCACGGTACAGGAAAATCCATTTGGAGGCTGCAGGAATGCAAGGGTTACCAGTATCTGAAGGGAAAACAAAGAAGTATGTAGCCAGGAATATACAAACCTATAACTAAAAGAAATTCATTATCATGGGTTATAAAAGTATTTTCTGAGTTCTTTTGGTCCTCTATAAAAAATAGTATCTGCAAATTTATGTTACACAATATTTCACTTTTTTCTTTAGTAAGTTTAATACCATATAATAAAGAGCTTAAAAGGGACATTTTCTTAATAATGTCATTTTTTACTATTGTGGCTTCTCTCCCTTCTCTCCATCTGCCCTCTCCTTCAGTGTGGAAGGTGCATACACACCACCCCTGCTTCCACAACACCTTCCCTGCTCTGGAATGCCCACAGCCAGGTCTGACAAGACTATAAAAATGGGGATCCCGCTGAGGCTGCCCTTTGTGTGTGTCCTCTCAGAGCAGCAGGCCAAAATGCAGCCAAGAGCAACCCTGCCCTTAGACTGGCACGCTGTCTAAGGCAACCTCGCGAAAAAGGGGACTGCTTCATCACTGTGTGGGGGTGAGTGATAACTTAATAATTCCTCATTGCTTGGGCGGGTGTTTTCCTCACAAGACAAGCGAGTGTATTTTCCGAGGGTCAGGGACGGCTCTGGCATTGTTTTTCGTGAGCCACGTGTATGCACACTGTGGATCTCCATTATTCTTATTTGCTGTACACCAATAATTTCCTCAACTGACATTCAAACCTGTATTTTATGTTACCAGAGTGCTAGCTGATTGTATAAAGCCCATTTCTAACTGGTTGTTTTCCTGGACTTTGTCAGACAGAATAAAAGCCTGTTTTGGACCTGGTTGTCCGCCTAAAACTAATTTCGGGGTCCCTCCATGGCAACTATTAATATTTTTTTTATTCTGTTTACTAAGTACTATTGGATACTGACATTTGATTTCCTTATATAGATAATGCAGAGAAAGAATACAGTAAATCAAAATTCATTTGTTCATGTGTATAGTCGAATTCTGAAATCACACAACCCTTCTCAAAAATTCTGTACTGAATATAGAGAGAATTTTACCATTTTGATTATCTGAGTAATAATGCTTCTGTTCAGAAGTTTAGCCTCTGAAATCTCTGGATTCTTCAAGTAGAAAATGAACAGATGTAATCCAGTACCAAATTTCATATTTTCCAAGTGTATAAATTCTTGTTTCTGGAAAGACATGACAATAAGTGACATTTTCCACTCATTTTAATAATTTGAAGTTAATCTTTGACCTGCAGCTTAAATTAGAGGGGAAAAAAGATAACAGAAAAAGGGAAAAGGTAAAAACAACAAACAAACAAACAACAAACAAACAAAAAACCCACTTACAATATTGTAAAGGTTACATACATATTTTTTCTTTCTTATTTAAGTGAAAAACTTACAAACTAATCTTAAACGCAGTCTTCCATCACTACTCAAGTAGATCAGAATTATTCACACTTCACATAGTTTATAGTAGTTCAAAACTGCAACCAAGCACTAGATTTGAGAATGAGAAAATTTCAGTGTACTATTGTTTAGAACAAACATGGTCAAATGTCCCATCTCAACTAACACGAGGAGTTAAAATCACATACATACTTGAGATCAATGTTATCTAATAGCATTGTTCAACTCCAGCTTCTGAAACCCATCCCAGTTTAAAAAAATATTGTAGATATATCATAATCTGAGTAAAGTCTATATAACTCATATAAAACCAACAACAAACAACAAAACCATAAACATATATGTTATTACCTAAAGCTGGAGTCCAAAAAACAGAGTTGTGCTGATAATCCTATGGTCATTTAAAGAAAGCAAAGTAATCCTTCCTGAAATAAATTAATACAAATGTAATGGGAAAAGCTGTCAAGCCTGTTCTGGGAAATCAGCACACTTGGCTGCCTCTCCAAAGTGCCTCTACACTAATGCACATAGCATGGGAAAAACATAGCGGGAGTTAGAAGTCTGTGTGCAGTTACAGGGCTGTGACCTCCTTGGGATTACAGAGATGTGGTGGGATATATCGCATGACTGGAGTGTCACAACAGGTGGTTACAGGCTCTTTAGGAAGCACACGCTGTGAAGAAAAGAAGGTGTATTACACTTCATGTGAGAGAGCAGTGGAAGGCATCAAGGTGAGTGGAGTGCATCCAATCCTTGGGACTGTTTAGAAGCCAGTTGAGAGCATACAGTTCAAGATTAGCAGGCAGACCAACACAGGTGCTGTTGTGGTGGGTATCTGCTATAGAGGTCCTCATAAGGAAGATGAGGACTTTCTCAAACAACTGGAAGGAGCTTCACATTCACAGCCCCTGGTTTACATGTAAGACTTTAATCAGCCTGATATTTGCTGGAAAGTAAACAGCAGGTCACAAACAATCCTGGACACTTCTGAAGTGCATTGAGAACAACGTTTTGGCACAGGTGATCAAGGATCAAACAATAAGAAGTGGGCCTCATATTGATACACAAGAAAAGACTGCCTGTAGATGTTAAACCTGTGAGCAGACTTGGATGTAGTGACCATGAGATGGTGAAATTCAGGATCCTGAAAAGATGGAGAAGGGCAAAAAGCAGGATCACATCCTGGATTTCAGGAAAACACACTTTAACTTCTTAAGAGGTCTGCTTGGAAGAATGTCATGGGAGAAAAGCCCTAGAGAAAAGAGTCCAGGAAAGCTGGCTGATAACTTCCTCCAAGCTCAAAAACGATCCATCACAACAAGTGGGAAACCAAACAGAAGTGGCAGAAGGCCTGAATGAAGAAGCAAGGAGGCCCTGATTGAACTCAGATATAAAAAGAAAGTTTACAAGGGGTGGAAGGAGGGATAGATAACCCAGAAGTATAGACATGCTATTCAATCATGCAGGGATGGGGCTAGGAACACTAAAATCCACCTTCAGTTGAACCTGGCAAGGAATGTCAAAGTCAACAAGGGAGAATACTACAAGTACATAAACAGGAAGGAACGCTAGAGAAAACATGGGCCAATGGCTGAATGGGGCTAGGAACATGATCATAATGGACATAGAAATGGCCAAGGTTCTCAGGGCCTTCTTTGCCTCAGTCTTTACCAGCAGGATCAGCCTTCATGTATTCCTAGACACTGAAACTAGAGCAAAAGTCTGGAGGAAGACTTACTCTCAGTGAAGGATGACAAGGTTAGAGAACATTTAAACAAACAACCTGCACAAGTTCATGGGCCTAATGGCATGCATCCATGAGTATGGAGGGAGCTGGCTGACATCACTGTGAAGCCACTTTCAATTGTGTTTGAAGGTCATGTCAATTGGAAGAGGCTTCCAAAGGCTGGAAGAGGGCAAATGCATCTCCTGTCTTCAAGAAGTACCAGAAAGAAGGTTTGAGGAACAACAGATGATTCTCACAGCAATCCCTCAGAAGGGGATGGAGTAACTAATCCTGGAAATCATTTCCAAATACATGAATGACGAGAAAGTGATTGAGAACAGTCAGTATCGATTTATAAGGAGGAAAATGCATTTAACCAAATTTATAGACTTCTAAAGTAAGGTGTAGATGTTGGTGGACAAGGGTAAAAACAATGTTACTTACTTCAACTTTAGGAAGGCTTTTGACCCTGTCTTCTGTAACATCCTCATAGATAAGCTGACAAAGTAAAGGTTAGACAAGTGATTAAAGGGGTGGATTGGAAACTGACTGAACAGCCAGGCCCAGAGAGTTGTGACTAGCAGCAGAAAGTCCAGCTGCAGACAGGTCATTCGTTGGGTACCCCTGTGTCAATACTGTCTAACTTTGTCATTAATGATGTGGATGTTGGGACAATGTGCATGCTGGCAGCTTCATAGATGACAAAAACTGGGAAGAGTGGCTGATACATCAGAGGGTTGTACTGCCATTCAAAGGTAGATCAACATGCTGGAGAATTGGGCAGAGAAGTATCTCACCTAGTTTAACAAAGGGAAATGCAAAGTCTTGCACCTGGGAATAATAACCCCTGGCACCAGTACATGCTGGAGAACTATCAGTGGGAAAACAACTTTTCTTTCTTTGCAGAGAAGCACCTGAATGTCCTGGTGAGCAAGAAGCTGATTATGATCCAGCCATGTGCCCTCACAGCAAAGACGGTCAACAGCCTCCTCGGCTGCATTAGCAGGAATGTTGACAGTAGGTCAAACAGGTGATCCTTCCCCTGTGTTCAGCACTGGTGAGGCTACATATGCAGCACTATGTCCAGTTCTGAGCTTCCCACTACAAACAATGTCTGGACATAGTGGCAAGAGTCCAATGAAGTGCCACAAAGATCATTAAGGAACTGGAGCATTTGCCAGGCTGAGAGAGCTGAGACTATTCAGCTTAAAGAGCAGCCTGACTGGAGGATCTTATCCATGTGTATAAATACCTCATGAGAGGCAATAAAGGGGAAGTAGCCAGACTCTTCTTGGTGGTGTCCACTAACAGGACATGACACATATTTTGAAAAAGAATTCCATCCACACATAAAAAACCACTTTTATACTGTCAGAGTGGTCTAACAGTGGAGCAGATTGCTTAGAAAGGTTGTGAAGTCTCCATCTGGAGAGATATTCCAAACCTGACCTGGACATAATCCTAGGTAACCTGCTCCAACTGTCTCTGCTTGGGCAGGGGCATTGGAATAAAGGATCTCAGGAGACCCCCTACCACACTCAGCTGTTCTGTAATCAGACCTTTGTTCTGTCTTATCTTTTGGGATTTTAATATCTTACTGAAAGTACATAACTTCCAGAAAATTAATAATTTGTTCAGTTGTCTTAACTAAAATGTGTAAGAAATAATAAAATAAACAGTTGATTTTCACATTCCTAAGAATGCAAGAATATTGTAAATTAAAACAGTGCAAACATTCTCAAGCTAAAATACAAGCTTGGAGGCCCGAGTAAAACTATGTAGTAATAACACTATTCTATGGTGTGGCTTATAAAAAAAATCATTTAATATTCATTCCAATAAAACTAATTACAATAAATTTATTTGCTGTGCCTATCAAAGTAACCTGATTTAGCATAAGTTAATAAATATGTAAATGAAAAGTTACCAAAGCAGGGCAAAAAATAATTGGATGTTAACAGCACTCCATCTCTTTCAGTATTTTTGTAATTATGTTAACTTTTGGGGTTTGGAAACGTCTTCACTTTCCAGTTCCATAGCAACTTGCCCTTGTTTGCTGGTCTCATTAGTACATACAGATATACACACGGATTTTAGACCAAATCAATATATCTACATGGCTAGAAATGGAAAAAAACTTACAGAAAAGCAGTTTCATTGTAATCCCTGTGTGAATTACAGAAATATCTTTATTTGAACAACTGATCTGTCATAATTATTCAAAATGCTACCAGGTCTTTGGTTACATGAACTTTACCATTCTTGCATCAAAACTCTAGCTTTACTATTTGACTTAGAAAAATGACCATGATTATTCACAGCCAATATATTCTGGAAAAAGTACTGGTGATATTTTAAAAATAAGAAGAGGAAAAAAAAAAAAAAAAAGCTAGATACTTTCATAAACAAGATTTTTATCATTCTGAAAAAAAAATGTTGTGCTGTGCACAAAGAAATGAAGAAACAGAGGCATTTACTATCTCAAAGCAGGAAGTTTGAAGTAATTAGTAGCAATCAAAACAAGGTTCCCTAAGCTTACAGATAAGCACCGTACAAGGTGACCTCTAAAAATAGAAGTATGTAAAACACTAAATTGTGAGAATGTTTTCAGGGAGCCCAAAAATTGCTCAGAAAAATTACTCTACAAAAAAGATAAATCAGAAATGTAGCATAGTGAAAAGTAGTGAAGTTAAAAGTATTTGTCCAACATTTACTCTAGTTTTGTGTATACATGCATACTAGCACAGCAAAAGCTATTAAGAAGACCATTTCTCTTTTTACAAAATTTCTTTACCATTGTTTGTATTGCTTGGCAGAACACAGGCAGTGGAAAACATTCTTCCTCTTTCATGATGGCCACAAGATCTGTCACTTGATGTCAACTGCATACAATGATGTAATAGACATGATTGGACTTTTTATAGACCTAATTTTCCATTGGATTTTTTATAGACCTAGTATTCCATGTCAATCTCCCTCTTGTAAGCTTTCTGAAATCAGTTTAAATGTGGATTTCAAAGAAATTCCATCCACCCTTGAGGTAAGCAATACTGAGCCCTTTCTAAAAATGGCTTCAGCTTTCTCTTTTTGCTAGAAAGCCCTCAGAGCACTCCATCAGCTTAGGATGTGCACAAATTACCCACATGCCCAGCTCTAAAAATTACTAAAAATTTAGAACAGACCTAAGAGAAAGGCCTTGCATTTGGTACCCACCATTGAAGTATCAGGCAATCCTGGCAATGTGAAGCTGTTACCTTTTCTCTCACTGGGCTAGAATTCTTCATCTGCAAAAACTGAAACCTATCAGTATATTTTTCAAAGGAGAACTGGCAAGATGAGTTTGTTCATATTTGCTAAGTAATCAGAGACCATGCTGATAAGCACCCCAGGAAAAAAGAAGAATTAAAAGAATAAAAAGGAGAATTAAGAATTAATGAAGTTCAGGATTTATATGATGTTCAACAAATAAGTAAAGCCACATAGTGAATAATGATGATCAAAATAAATACTGAACTTATTTCTCGTGATGCAGTTTAGCAGAAAGTACAGTATCTGACAGTGTAAATATGAATCCAAGATCATTATATTGTTTTTATAGAAGTTGTTGGTTAATATCTCCTTATTGGTAAGTACTTGGTTTTGCAATATTAATATCCTTCCTTTTTCAAGTGTGTGTTTTGCGAATGAGAATATAAAAATAACGCATTAGAAGCTGCATTACCTTACATGTTAACTTTTAGACAACATGTCCTCTTACAGTGCTTATCCACAGAGAAATGAGTCTTTATTTGAAATTGAAGTATGTTCTGCTTTGAGGTCTGGAAAACCTGGGTCTCTGCTCATCCATTTCATAAGCATTGCGTGTATACATTCAACAACCTGTTTGTCTAAGAGATTTCCCCTACATGCATAATGCAAGTGGTAAACACCTGAAAGATGTTTTGTTAATTATCAGTAACTAATTGCAACCTGGTGCGAAGAATGGGTGACAGAACCATGCACCCTCTCAGGGTGTGGGGAGCAACTGTGCCTCGGCATGACTGTTGCACTTTACTAAGGCATTTTAAGATGAAGAAAACCACAGTAACATAATGACACGCAACATCAGGTTGAATTTTTAGCTTTAATTAATTCTTATTTTTGGTGTATAATTTTGCAGTGTTTCATTCCGTCTTTGTTTGAGGACTCATAGCTAAGATTACATCTGCCACACAGAAACGTTATTGCATTGATATTCCTCTTTAATTATATGTCTGATGTTTGCCAGTGGATCATTATATAAACCAAAAGGAAGCTTCACTGCATCTTATTATATCATAAAAAAAATAATAAAACACATATTACTGTGTTATTGAATAATTATTGCTGTATATGTTCAACTCATGGTCACTATCTAATAAAAAATGAGACCACTAGGTGATCTTGCATTGATTTACTATCAAAGGCAGGCTGCTCGAAGGACTGTATGACAACAATTTTAATTCTAGTCATTACATTAACAAAACTGTCTACAAGAAATATTTTTCTATGCTTCAATCTAAATTTTATTTTTCCAATTCTATTAAAATATGTATTTTTTTGTAGTATTCTATGACAAAGTATATTTCGTAAAAACTGAATTTCACAAACTTCATTAAATGGTCTACTATTGACTAACAAAGCAAATAAAGTCAAATTAAACTATTTTAATTATGTGTTTTCCACTAGGCTATCTATGTTAGATTCCAGAGATTCAGGAATTACAAACAGTAATGGATTTGTTGACAGAGAGTTTTGACACACAAGACGTGATTGTGTTTGCCCTTGAATTTGCTAGGGGCTGATCAATGCAACAAATTAAGTACCGCCGAAAGGAAGGATCTTGTCTTCAGTAATTAAATATAACACTGTAGTGTTGTCAGTATCCCCTTTCATGATTACTTAGTCAAGTCAGATTTAGACAGACCTTTTCTAATACAGTGCGTTAAAAAAGCATTACCAGACTTGCATGTGCCCAGTATCCTAAGGAAAGTGAATTTACTTTCTATTAACTTTTGAATGCTGACTGTTCTTCGGCAGAGAGGAAGCAATTATGGAAATACATATACGCAGCACAACAACACATATATTCTATCAGCCATTAATGGCAAAAGGATGTGGTCAGAAAAATCAGCCACATCAGACACTTGCTTGTATGTTTCAAAATACAAAACCAGATCCAGCTATGAAGAAATGAAAAGGGGCAGGTTGGAGAGGGGGAGAAAGTAGAAGGCTTGGAGAGGTGCCACAGACACACCAAAAAAAAAAAGAAACATGAAGTGTAGCAGTCTATGTTTGCTGTTGAAACAGCTCTACTGCTTCAAATATTAAATATTCAGATGACTGGACAGACCAAGTCTACCTTGTAACATAATCAGGCTATTTAGCAAGTGTTTGGGAAGTCTGATTAAAGGTTTAAATCAGTCACTCTCAAGAGCTGAGTGCTAGGTTCGTATTTCAGTACTGACTTTTCTTGGATCAAATCTCTCATAAGAAACTCCACTATATCAAAAATCTTCCTGCCCAAAAGTTTGTTCAAACAATTGGTATAGTCCCAAGGAAAAGGAAGGAAAAACAAAACCAAAACCATCATAATTCAACTAAGTGACATTTTCCCACCAAAACCAATAGTGATGAAAACTTACAATCAATTACTATAGAGACCAACTGAAACAACAGAAATTAAATATAATGTAACAGGTAGATGGAAATTATTAATCCGTCAGGTATTACAATCAAGGTAAGGGGAGATGTTCATCACTGAAGTGACTTAGTGTCCTGTCACTTCAGGGATGAGTTAACTCTGAACGCGACACGCACCCTGACTCAACAGATGAGACCAGGTGTGAGTTAACTCTGGGTGATTGTCCACTTTTATTGTTACTTCAGCACTCAAGCTAATTTTTCTGTCAGATTGTCATAGCCACAAACAGTGTTGTTATTTGGTTTGGGGTTTTTTTAATAAAAAACACCCGGAAATATTGTATAGTGAAAATAAAGATCCATTTTGCACATTTCTTCTTTTTGTATATGAATCTTTCACAATGTGTCAGGTAAATATTTTTTTATAAAAGTAAAGGAAGTAGAAAAATTTACCTAACAAAGCTTAGCACAAAGCTAGCCACCCTTTTCAGCCTCCAAGTAGACTATTCTTATTGCAAATGTGATTGAAAGAATTGTCCCAAACATGCAGGTTAACTTCAATGAAACATCTTTGTTTTGCATGTTGTATAAATACTTTGCTGAAAATGAAAGAACTCTCTAAGAAATTTTTCCCATCTATATCTCATCTAAAGACAAGAGGTATCACCCACTAAGGACATAATTCAGTACTTCAAATTGCATTTAAAGGAAAAAATAGGCAAATACAAGTAACTGCTATCTGGTGGTAAATGGAGATCTTGTGGATACAGCTCAGAGGAAAAAAGGGTGACTACTAATATTGCATATTTAATTTTGCATCAAAATCTTAAGGATCAACACTCTAATCATTTATCTTGTTCTTAATTTTATTATTTCCTTTCATTTACTACAATCGTCCATAGGACTTCATCCAAGTTTTGTCCAACTAGCACTGAAACACTGAACTCAAGTTTTGGGTCACATTTAACACATATCTGTCTGAATTTAGACACTTTTCCCATTTTTATTCATCTGGAGGAATCCCAAACTACTCTTTCTTTTGATATTTTATATCATCCTCTCTCTGACGCTCTCTGAACAGCAAAAGTTAGAATCAATTAAGTACCTGTTGTCCTGAGAACCTTACTGGGCCTCTTCAGCACCTGCAAAACAGAGACTGTGCTGTGAAAATAGCTCAACATTTCTACACACAAAACTATTTAATAGCTTTTCTAGACTGTCTTAAAGATGTGTTCTTACTATAAAGCAAAATGTCACTACAGACTTACAAACCAGTAAGAATTTGAACAAAAGAGACAACCTATGTTGCAATGTCAAGTTAAAAAACAGGGAGTGCAGAAGTTGGAGGTGGTTGTTGTGGGTTTTTTCAGTTGTTTTGAAACAAAGATCTTTTCTGGGTTTAATCTTTTATACAATCATTAAAATTCTATTCACAGTCACAAGATCTGTAATCAGTTTTGTTTTTCTGAATAAATAACTTTTTAGCTTGCATTTAACTATGGCATATGAAAGAATCCAAAGAATGAAATTTGACAACTGTCCAAAAATTATTTTTTATCTTCTCCTCATTTTGCTCTGGTAAATAGTCCCAGATGATATTTGATTGACAACAGTAAGCCTGCACATCTGGGCTTCCATTCACTGTAGCATTTTGAATTAGAATTTCACTTAGTGATGACAAGATTGGATAATTCTATAATTCTTCAAATTGAACCATTATTTGCAATCTTGCATAACATAGTGGTGATGAGTTACAGTTATTGCATGGGCTCAAAAACTCATTACACAGCAGCTTCTGGGTCACATCCAACCAGACTTCAAAAGATATGCACACTTAAGTGACTTTTCTTTCAATCTGTTGTTAATAATCACTTGCTTCAATTGGGAAAAACAAACAAACTTTCAGAAAAGCTATGAACAACATAGCCATGAGATACACAAAATGTTCTAAATGAAAAGGTTCACAGCTGTGAAAGCGGTAGTAGGTGCAAGGCTTTATTTTGGATATAATAAATTTGATGTTAATTTTAGAGCTTCCAGTGTCTTTGATACTGTCTCCGCATAGACATCTTTGAATTGCCTAGCAGTCCTCAGTGATTAATTGCCTTTTCTGAAAATGCTGCATCACCTGATGAAGGTGACACATTCTTAACACAAAGAGAGTACAGAATAATCATTTCAAAAGCAATGTTTTGACCATGGTAATACTGCAATGATGGTGTAGGCAGCACAATGCAAGCCCACAAGCTTTCTGAACCAGCTCCTGAATCTTAAGACTGAAAAAAAAAAATCATCTCTTTGTTTATAATGGTCTGTTTTGTAAAGTAGATATTTCATTACATAGTTCCATTGACTTCGCTGGTACTGAGAATTTATCCAATATCAGACACTAAATATTATTTGTAATCAATGTTTAGGGAACTAACGAGTTACTCAAGAGAAGGTGATTGTAACAACTGGTTATATTAATTTTGCTACAGCTTAGGCAGCATTTTCACAACATATGAAATCTGGTATCTCTAGTGGCTAATATCTAAAGCAAGCTGCATGTTTAAGAAGAACTCAAAGTCAGAGCTTCAGATTAGAATCAGTGGAGTTATCCAGTATTTGGGTAAGTAAACTTAAGTTGGGAGGAAAAAGACATTAAATTCCTGGAAAAGAGACCATGATCAACAATAAAATAACATTTCTAAGAACAGATCTCTATGACTGATCCAACCTGTAATTCTGTAGTACATTCAAAGCTCAAACTGCAAGCTTGTTTTTCCATTATTATATTTAAGATTACTGCTGTGAAAAATTAGGTATTTAACTTCATTCCAAATGCTTCACTGTCAAAACCATAAAAATATTTTCAAGACTCCCGTGGATACTTTAGCAGAGGTATGCCGTCAGTGGCAGAGACTCACTAAGCTGCTTTTACAACTTATTTTATTTATTTTAAATCCATAGTTTCATTGCTTTATGCACATCCCTGAAGGTATTTTTGTTGTTATTGTTTTTTAAGGAGTCCTCAGTCAACAAAAATACTTTCGTAGTACCAATTTTATGATGTCAAATTTTAATGTTTTGACACCCTGCTTGGTATGTAGTTGTGGCATTCTTTGGAGAAGCAGGAATCTGCTTTCTTTATTTCATTCATTCAGCAATGGTGACTATATTCCACTAACAATGTAGCGTTTCTTTATAATAGCTTCTTTATTCTGAAGAACAGACACTTGCATTACAACATCCATGCACATAGGTCACCAGTGAAAATGCTCTCTGATAGATATTAATAATCAAAAAAGTAGGAGGCATATATTATCTTCATTGCTTCTAATTTTTACTGCTGAAAAAAGTCTGACATCTCCATTTAGTATATGTGGTATCCTGACTTAAGTTATCTAGTGTTTAAAACAAGCTTTACATTAAGTACCTTTTTTATATCTTATTAGTACAGTAAAAGGACTTTTTTTCCATCTTAATCATTCCTATATACATCCTGGGGACATCTCACCTGATATTACATAGAGAAATAATCATGGAGGCTTATTTATTTGATAGGAATACCTTTTTGTTTCCTTTTCAAAGAGAATATTTCTCTGTGGAGCAGTTTGCAACCTGCACACAACACAATGATGTGCAAATTTCAAATTCAGGGTTTGAATTCAGATTGATATTTTTATTTATGTCAGCTCCTCTCTTAAATTTATTTCTCCACCTCATCTAAATAATGCCAATATATATTAACATATATCAAAAAACATAGTCTGGAATCATTACTTGCACATCTTTCAAAAACTACAATATGATTTTCTAGCTTGGTGAAATCTCTGAAGCTGGAAAAAGGTTCATCACATAATCTCCCAAATCTCTTCTGTGCATTCCTAAATTGCATTTATTGTTCAGAAATTTCCTTCTGTAAATTCAAAAATGGGTAGAAACCCCTTAACAGTATTAGCTTCCATAGCAACTGTCCTCCAACCATAACATCTATAGTCTTTTTCACAAAGCTTGTCAAGTTCTAATTTGTTTAGCTACCTTTTTTTTCTTTTTCTAACACATTATTTATAAGTACAGCAAAGTAAATTGGAAATACTATATTACTCAAGAAAAAGCAGGCAGATAGAGATGTCTGTTTACCTACCTTGTAACTTGTTTCCTTAAATCTTTACCTGTTAGGGAGATTGTAGGTGAGACAAAAGGTGACATCAGTCACTTTTATGACTCATATCTATATGACTGGTTTACATACTATTAGTGTGGATGGATTTGTATGTATGTTGTATGTATGTATGGTTTTGTTTGCTTTTTCCAACAAGTAAGTAAATATAGCAAAATTTCCTTGTAGGTTCTCCAAGGTATTGAAAATTTTCTAGGGAGACTAATTAGTTTTATACAACAGGTGCAGCTTTATAGTCACAGTTTTCATCCAGCATCTGTTTATTTTGCACATAGGGAAAAAAAATAAAAAAAATAAAAAAATAAAAAAAAACAATAACAACAACCAAACAACACAACCAACCAATCAAATAAAAACCAACCAACCAAAAAAACCTACAAACACCAAAAACTCCCCAAAGAAACTCACCCTTCTCTGAATAGAAACATGAAGTGCAAAGCAGCAAAATGCTAAACCTGCAAAACCATGTTTTAAAGTAAATTAGCAATTAACAATATAATATCCATGCATGTTAAGGGGAAGCATACAGTAAGACAACTGAGGCATTTGATTTTCTGAATAGAGCCAGGAAGAGTCCTTGTTAGCTAATTGTACGAAAGTGGAAAACAATCCTTTAAAGATTATCTGGATGATATAAAATGATCTGACAATTTAAAAAAATATGTATTTATTTATTTCCTGATATACTCTACTGATGTAGAAATCATTTCATCTCACAGAGATATTTTTAAATATATCGAGGTATTATCAATGTATACTTGAGTTTTCTGGATTGGTGTAATTGATAGTTACAAATTTAAAAACTAATTTTGGAAGTTAAAAAAAGAAATCATACATTTATCGTCAGCAGGTACAAAATGGTACAAATTCTTACTATCTAGCAAGAACTTACAGATTTGTTTAGTTAAACTTTACAGGATTTATGACTATTTAAAGCTGACCCAATTCTCAAAATGAATTTAAACAGTTTTTGATACCATCACAGAAGTCCATTTTACTTTAGCAGAACAGGCACGTGTATGACCCAGCCTATCTAAATCACATTTCCTGCTATAGTTGCATGCAAATAAGTAAGGATGATTTAGTCATGTCACATTAACAACAGCAAAGATGGACCAGAATTTAGCTAATTTAGTTAATTCCAGTGGCACTTGCATTCAAATGTATAACAAACAGAGAATGACACTTCATAGTAAAAACATCAATTTACTATAAAATAGTAAACAGCTCTTCTGGGGTAGACAACATGAAAAGTTTTGAATGCCAGATGCTATACAAACAATCTGCACAATATATGACATAATTTCAGTTTAGGATTAATTTACAGGCCATTTATTATCCTACATTAACCCTCTTTGAGTTTTTTGATACCTGGATAGGATAACTGCAAATTATAACATAATAATACATAATAACATAATAATATATAGTAATACTGCATACTGATTGTTTTAAAGATGTTAGAATTATTTCCTTCTTCCAATTTTTTTCACTATTTATAGGTAAACAGAGCAAAATAAATACAGCTGATGCAAATTACTATGATATGCAGGTTACGTGACATCAAGGTATTTTTCCATGCAGTTAGAATCTTTCCTTCTTAGTAGATAATACAGTCTTTTGTTTCAGACTTAATATGAGAATAATGTGATAACACACTAGGTTTCCCAGGCTTTACTGTGGAGGGCTAACTTCTTTCCTTTGAGTAGCTTTCCAATGTTTAGTATTTGTTATGAAAGTAATGTAAGAGCTCACTGATTTTTGGATGTTGTCAGGGAAACCAAGGACTTTCTTAACTTTCCAGCTGCAGGTGCACAACAGCTCAGAACAACAGCACGTAGACTGACATACAGGTTGAAATGAAATCTTCCCTTCCATTAGTGTCATGCTCCATATACAATTGAAGTCAGCTTTTCCAGCTTGTTAATTCCGTTAGATTACTTAGATCTATTCCATTCTGGTGTTCTGTTTGGAGCTTAGTGTTAGTTCAGCTTTTTGCCATTCTGCTAATTTGCAGTTGGTTTTTCCTCTTTCTGCTTTTTGCCTTTTTGCTCTCGCTGGGGTCAGATGCGCTGGACCACAGTGCTCTCCTTTCTGGGATTTAGTGTTTGATACTACTGGAATTTATGAGCAATTTCACTGAGTATAATTTATTATATATATATATATGTATGTATATGTATATGCCACACAGTAGTAGAATAATAATAATAGCAATAATAGTAACAACAATAATAACAATTGCAATCATAATAACAACAGCAATAATAATAATTGTAATTATTATTGTTATTTTGTTGTCTTAGTAAACTTTTCTTATCTCAACCCACAAGTTTCTCCATTTCCTTTCAGTTTTCTCCTTCATCCCATCTGAAGGGTGGGGGGATAAGTGAGCAGCTACCATGACCCTAGTTGTGGGCTGGAGTTAAACCATGACATGCAGTTATAAGGAGGTTAATGGATTTGCCCTGGTTTAAGACAACAGCCTCTGGACTACTTCATAATGCTAGTCATCTAGTATTCAAAAATGCATATGTGCATGAATCACTTCTTGCTCCAGAAGGTCAAGTGGAATGCTCCAAATATTTTTATGAAAAATTAAAACTGAATTATTTCATCCTCTGAAATGAAGAAGGCAAAAACCTTTAGTTACCTTTAAATTATCTTTACCATTAACAACCACAAATGACATCTTTAGAGTCTCAAGTTACCTAAACAAATAGTTTCATCTTTTGTAAACATAACTCACATTAATTTACAGCCATATTCTCAACAGCTGAAGCATATAGTTAAATGCAGATTTATGATTCAAGAGTTCATCTTCAATTCTATATTATAGTGTACACCGTCAATGACACTGTTCAAATGGATCATTTTAATCCTTAAAAATAAATGGACTCAACAGACTGTAGGATTTTTTTGAAGAGTGTAAAATAAATATCCAAACTTTTGTCATGGAATAACCAAGAATTAGCAATCAGAATGCCTAGGGTTTGCTTAAGTGTTGAGTAATAGTGTTCATGCAAACATATTAAATAGCGAGCTCCACCTCTTTTAAAACAAATGCACTTTTCTTAACATACTTAGTTTCAGTTAGAAGATTTTTTTAATAAATTGTAATCAATGTGATAAATAATGACTATTGCCAGTATGATAGTGTTTTGCTGCTTTTGAACATCTCATCTCAAGTGATAATGGTAGTTCTGCATCATACAGCATATTCCAGTTTACTCTGCAAAGTATCTGGATATTTATGGAAATAGTCATTGTTCTCTTTCTCTGGGAGTTAACATGGAAGCAGAATCCACTATCTCAGTAGCAATAAACTGGAATAGGTTTTGTACCTGTGGAGCACCAAAACCACAATTGTACCTAGTCTATGGGCCTGCAGTCTTGCAGTCTGTTTTGATTTAGGTCTAACATCAACAGATGGCTTGTAGCTTGAAGGTCATCTGAACAGACAAGATATGCAACTGAGAGTCAAGACACAAAATGACAGCAAGCGTGTTAAGTGACAAGATACCTGCTACACTGTGTTGTTAGAACAGTGATATGATATCTCCTGGTCCCTAAGAGTGAATATTCCAATTTGCAACCAAAATACTTAATTAAAACCCTAGACTATCCGGTTTCTAGGTCCTTACGTCAAACAAAACTGAGAATTCCTTCCTCATTAATTAAATTTCAACAAACATTAAGTAAGTGTTTTTCTATACCACCAATATTTTTCTTCTTGGTTGGACTGGACTATCAAAGAGCATTTTATAAAGTCATGTTATTGATATATTGTTATTATTCATAGACTCAAACATACAATCTTTGTATAGTCAAGAGTATTATTAAAATCACTGTAAGACAAGTGTCCAATAAACTTCAGATACACAGAAGTGCATTCCTTAATTCTACTGAAGTCAGTGTATCTTTCCTTGGGACACAATCTTGAATCACCTGAGATAAAGACTTCATTTCATTGTAGAATCACTGTGATCTGATTTAGCTGAGTTTGTGTCCAGGCCTGTTCAACCAAAGGGACATTATTAGAAAGAGCAAACAAGATAATGTCTAACACGGGCTTTGTCCTGTCTCCTACCTATTTTCTGTAATCTTCTCTGTACTAAAACTTGGACTAGAATGCAGTAGGAAATGTGTACAAATTTCTCTTTTGACACAGGGTATGTATCATTTCATTCTGCTTGAACAGATTATCATGCCATAGGTTATGTATAATTTAATTTTGGCTTCAGCACTTTCGTTGGATGCAAATTTTCACTACATTTTTCCAGCAGTGCAAGTCAATTATTAGGTCCCTTATGCCATCTAGAATTGTGACCTGAGTTTTTGAGTAGTGAGAAAAGACTGTTTTGAGTTTTCTGTTTTCTCTTCCTCTTGTGGAAAAAAAAAAAACCAAAACAAAACAAAAACAAACCAAAAAACCACAAACAAACAAACAAAAAACTATGCAACTTTCTATTAATACTACTCTGTTACTTCAGATTCAGAGTGTAGAGTGACATAGTAAAAACAAACAAACAAATAAAACTACCACAATTTAGGAAACCAGACGAAAATTGCATAAACATCAGATATGTTCATTTCAGGGTCAAGTTTACACTGCTAATTCCTTCACCCTACTTTTAACAGTGGGGTATATGTTTTTCTTCATGAATGTTACAAGATATGATTGGTGGTGACATGTACATGTTTTTACTAGTTACGTTATATTGCCTGAGCTGTGCATGATTTGTAACAGATTCTGCTTTTTGTTTTTCATTGTCCATTTCATGGAGTAAATCACCTTAACATGAATTTTAGACACTGATCTGCCTTCCTCTTTTGTGTTGTCCTATATTTCATGCTAGTAGCAGTGACGAGTCCACACATGACTTAGACTGAATTTTATAGTGCCATAATAAATTTGGAAGAGGTTAGATTTCACTTAAAAATATCTACTCAGCTACTCTGTGTTGAAAGACATTACTGTCTAATTCTTTACCCTACCCTTTGTATCCTGAAAATCTAGTGTCAAAGGTGACTAATGACTAGGAAAAAGCTGCCTCACATTGCCTCAGCAAGGTATATTTCAAAACAAGAATCTTTCGTTCACATGTCATGTATGGTTGTGTCATGTCATATAGAGTTTCATCAGGTTCTTGCTGACATATAACATCTACAGTGCTGTCACGCAAGAACTGCAGTATCAAAAAGTCACTTGACAGCAAAATCTGGGCACTGCAATGCTTTGACATCCTATCATCTGGTCCATGCTCCAATAGCTGTGATTACAGGATTTGTAATTGAAGAATGGCTTTTGCACACAAATGTAAAGAGACAACTACAACAGCTTTGTTTCTCCCAAGGAAGGAATTACCTGAGTTTGCATGTGGTAACAATCAAGCATAGCTGTTGTTTCAGCTATTTACTAGACCCAAACAGTTTAGGTACAAATTTTGACCTTAAAATGTACCCATCTTTGTTATATTCTACTGGTTTAGTTTGCATCATGCATACCTTTGATGCATGTATGTAATATGTCTGTAATATCAGTGCCAAAGTCAGGAACTGCAAATGCAAATAAAGACATAATCTTGTGGAGGGGAAGAAAAAAAAATAAAATAAAAAATAAATCCATAAAACAAATACTAATAATAGTGATATAAATAAGCTCCTGGCCTACCAGAAAGTGTGATGTGCTAAGAAGGTCCATCACAACCTAAAAAATGTTAGCTGAGTGGTACTGGTGACAAAGAAGTAAAAAGGTCTTTCCTTAATGTTTAGGGATTTTTTTTTCTTTACAGAATTCATTCTTCAGATGCAAGGCCACATTCTTAATGAAGGTTTTAGTTTACTGAAATACAAATATTACCTCTTTTTCTCTTTTCTTCAAGATGTGAATATTCCAAAATTCTTTTATTTGATATAAAATACAAATTCCAAGGCTCCTTCTGGTAAATACCAAGTCAAAATAATTCATTTACAAAACAAGAACATTAAAAATAACCCACACAGCTATTTTCTAAGGAGGATAAAATTTGTCTCCAATAGTGAACAATTTTTTTTCTGCTACCAGTATCCTTATTGAGAAATGTATTTGTAAGTGATCCCAAGGGAGAAGACTTAGCTTCTTTGTAGAGAAAGAAAAAATATATAAAAGCTACAAGAAGACCAAGGGTTTTCCATTCAGTAATCATTTAATACCCTCCACAACTAATTTCAGAAATATTGCCTGGTCACTGTGTTTCTGAAAGCCCTAGAAGGCAGATGCACAATGCACAACATTGTTCTCCAGCATGAGAAGGGACTCAGACATGACAGGATATGATGCCCCCTGGCAGGTTTCTGTGCTTTGGTTCAGGTATCACAGCAAGAGTCTGAGAGCTGCTTCTGCTCACTGTCACAACCAGAAGAAGAGGCTGGGCCCACCCAAGAGCTCAATCGGTCAAGATGTTATACTTGAACAAACTATAGCAGTTATCCTTTCTTCCACCCACTCCCAGAACTTATCCTATCTCAGCAGGAGAGCAAGGAGGATGGAAAAGGAAGATAAACAAATATTTCAGATTTTAGGTAAATAAATGGTCAGGTAATGCTCTGAATTTTCATTCTAATTTCACTTTCAGCAGCTAGATTCATGTCTAAATATTGTTATTATGGCTGACAACTATGCACATAGGGGAAGCCTTCTAAAGGAGTGTGGATAGCTCAAATTCAAAGTGAGGCAGGAGCTGCTGTGCTCGGATCCCATGGACACCTGTGAACAAAACAGAGTAGGCAATTAAGGCAATTCTTCCCCTCTTTCTCAGCCCCCCCATTAGCAGAAGCAGTACAATAGCCATCTACACATGGTTTGTTTGCAGGTTTTTTTCCCACAGTTTCCTCAGTTTGAAGAGTCTTATTCCCTATTTATTTTTCTTCTTAATAAGTTGTTTGTCTTTCTACTCACTGCTTTTGTGATCTGACAGCAGAGTTTGCCCTGTCTCTCCTACTTTTGATTAGCCTACTTCAGATGCACTCAGAGCCTTGAAACTCTGGAGCTGAATACAAGGCAGGATGCTGCAGAGATACCATGCTAACCTTAAAACAAACTTATTCATCCCTTCTTTCTAGAAGTGAAATTCAACCTATCACTTCAACAAAACAAAACTCCAACAATCAGAAACTTTATTATACTCTTTCCCTCTCTCTTAGAAACAAGAATAAAAAAGTTTATAGTCTCTAATTAATATCACGTTGAAACTATATGTCACCAAGGTGTAATGACACTACCTACAACATTACACATGACAACATACCACAGTTTAAGAGTGGCAGTAGTGTAGTAGAGTTACTGTATAACGTAACAAGTCTGGATTCTAGATCATTCTCCTATCAATCAATGTACAATATATATAGCATCCGAACTTTCAGTAGGTCATTTTAAACAGTAGAATTTAGAGAAATGGTGTCAACATATGTATCTGAAGTATGATGCAGTTCTCAAACCACCCAAGAATTTCCATGACACACAATTAAGATCTTGAGCTATATGGTTTTGCTTGACCACTTCATTTTAATGGGCTACTTATTATATGCTTCCATATAACTGGTGAAATTTATTCTTAGTAAAAGCCAGCAGCTAGCATAGCTTTGCTCCAAGGGTAAATTAGGAGCTCTGTGATGTACTGTCGGCAGTAGCACCTTAAAACAGTTGGTTAAAATAAGAAGGAAAGTGCATTCACTGAGGATGGAACTGAAACACAGGAAGCACAAATAATGCTTACAAGTGCAATGGTCCACTGGCCATATAAGTTATTCCTGAATAAGTTCTTGTTCTCTTCCAATGAAAGAAAAATATCCAGTTCCCCTTTTTTTTTTTTTTTTTTTCAATAGCAGTCTTTTCAACCAAGGGGAAAAGTAACATTGTTTCTTTTGGTCCATTACAGAGCAATGTATTTTTTGTTCCTTTTTAGAATGTAATTATGACTTGGGTGTTTAATTTGTTCATGCATATTTATCTATTTTTAAAGAACACCTAATGAAAATTGCCTCTCACCTTGATTAAAAAGACCTTTCAGTATCTAAACTTATACTAATAAATATTAATCTGCATCCCAACAGGAAATCAAAACTGTCTTCTCATGTTTAATATGTGTTCCCCCTTATTTCTCTAATTGTTATTTTGCAGACATTCTATAATTTATTTATTTTTTATTAGCAGAGTGCTAGCATAGCCTTCAAGCAGACAGCTAGACTTTTCTCTGGCATGCACAGCCCTCAGTTTCGTAAGCAACTAAAGTCTCACTTGTAACTTTGTAATTGATTTCATTTGTAGACTGTAAATGTTGTTTACTCATTACTTCAAAAGGAAGAAGTTAAATGAAGTGACAGAAACGGGCTCACCACTATGCAAAGTGAGATCCTTCCTGCTTCCTAGCTAAATTTTTCTTAAAATCCAATTTTGTGTTCTTCTTGTGAGATCCATATTGAGTTGAGAGGGAATTAAACACTTCTTGTGGGTTTAGAAGAAAGATTCAGCATTAAGCAAGGCTTCCCCCAGAAATACTGCCACAGGCTAGATCTTGAAAGAGGAGCTGTCCACTCAGGTAGTAACTATGACATTGGGTAGAACCTCTTGAAAACTAGTAAAAATGCAATTAAAAATTTTTTTCCACGTTTACTATCTCCTTCCACTTCTCTTAGGATGTAATTTAAAATACTGAGAAATTTATAATACAATTTTAAATGCTTAAAAACATTTAGAATGTAAATGGTCAGCTAGAGAAAAACAAAAGTCTTACCTTTTCATAAGTACACAAAGACCAAAAATATAGCAGGAATGAAAAGAGGGCATGTCAGACAAGATAAACCACCAACAAGAGAAGAAAAACAACTGGAGAATTAAAGAGTGCTCAGGAAGGATAAACCTCCATTGTTTTTAGACTCCACATGACTTTTCAAGGACAATATTTAATAAAAATAACCTTTTGTCTATGGCAAAACAATACATCCAACAACAGTGTAGAACATCATCACATTGACAAAATTAAGACCATTCTTTGACATCATTTGCTGTTTTGTTAGTCATCAGAAATAAGACATGTCTCATCTGACTTCTAGACACCAATATCTATGCTAACTTGATGCTTCCATTTCTAGTCCACAGAGAGAAATAGGTACTTCTAAATTCCACAATTCAGACAGATCATTTTAGTTATCGCCCTTAAAATGAGATGAATTGCACTCTGAGAAAAAAAAACAGTTTCTCTCCACTATTTACAAAGGGAATCTAGAAAACAAACTGCATTTCAACATCTAAGTTGTAGATGCCTGAAATTAGAGAAAATGCACCCATTCCTACATACAGATAGCAAGAAACCAAAACACAACCTCTTATTTTCATTTTTTTCCCATTATTCATATGTTATGTAGTATAAAACACTATTTTTTCTCATCACATTTGTACCAACAAAAAAATTGCAACCTATTTACTTGCAAAAGTTATGTTACATACATTTCTTTTTAATGAGTTTCCAAAAAGTATTCCAGAAAAGGGACATAAACAGTGAATGATCTTGCCCTTGTTACTCTTCAGCAATGCAAGTAACAGAGAAATGAGAGATTTGAAACTTCTGACAGTGCTTAGTCATTTACTTCTCATACCATGAAGCCACTTTTTAAAAGGCCAGATGTAGAAATAAAAAGAGATGAAACTTCAATCATGGTTGTTCCAAAATGAAAGGTCAGACTATATGAAACAGGGGTAAAGAATGAAGGAAGGAAAGGGGGGGAAATTCAGTAATTCTGTGCTACAGACTGTGATTTCCTTTCATTTTATCTTACCCAATCATATTTTTCTTTACAATTTTGGGGAATTTTTGAAGTATGTCTGTACCATACATTTGCAAAACATTCAATATTTGGATATTTTAATTATATAAATGATAATCATTCTAAGGTGATCTGTACACTAGAAGTATTAATGAATTACCATTAACAGGACAGAATCAAACAGAAACAGGAAGAGATTAAGGGGAAATCAGAATACTGAAGTATTCATGTGAGTTTACATACGAACCTTAGAAACAATTCACATGTCTAAATGGACATATCACTATATCATCTTTGACATATCAACAAAATACTTTTGTGTTTCTATCCATTCTTTATACTGCTGATTTTTACCACATTTTAGGATGAGTTCCAGGACAGACACTTCTACCTAACTGCTATGTATTAACATATTGCCAGCATACTGTTCACACTAACACAATAAACATTCCGAATAAAGGTACCTGTTAGATATGGCTCTGCTACTTATCAGACTTTTCTGTACCTATACAGAAAACAACTAAAAGTAGAAAAAGGAAAATAAAATTAAAATTAGAAAGTTCTAAATTCAATTGACAATTTAGAACATGAAATTCTTCCTACTGAACGGTAAGAGTAAGTATTTATTAGAAAAGAAACAGACAACAAAACAAACAAAAGCAGCTTTATAATGGTTCAATGGTGATCATGTAAGTCACACCAAATAAATTGTTTCTTTAAATTAACTTTTCAATGAATAAAAAAGTAAGTAGGTCCATAGATTATCCTATATATGAACAATCTATGTGCTCTTCTTAACCACTCAAATCTTGGCTGTCTCCATCTGTATTCAGCATACTTCTCTTGTTTATGAACTGTGGATTGACTTAAAGTGCTTTGAAAGATGACCAAATGAAAGATGGGTAACAAATTCACTCCAGCATGAAATTTCCGTTTCATTCTATCGATTTTTTTTTAATATATTCCCCAGTAAATGGTGGTGAGAAGAGTGGCAAGAGAAGGCAGTGGGGATGGAAACAGAAGAAGTTATGTTAAAATAGTGCCTCCTTTCCCCTCTTTTGGACTGTGGAGGCAAAAAGGTAGATGGCTCACTGTGTGACCATTCCCTAAGATCTTCTTTTGTTCTCCTGAATCCACTATCAAAATGCTGTCATATTTTTTTACATTAACAGCATGGTTTCTTCAACATATGGGTATAGGTTCTGACTGCACTGTCTGCAGGTTACATAAGCATGGGGACCTTTCTTTCCCAAGCATTAAAACAAATGACACAATCTGTTACTAGCACAACTTCCCAACAACTTCACCAAGAGTCAGACTGGATCCATGACCATTTTACATAAACATTAAAGGAAAAAAATTATATAACTAATCATTTAACATTCTTATCTATCCTTACAGTCTTTGCCCTTTTAAAATAGTAAAGGTAAATGGTTAAAAATTAGCATTCATATACACATCTAGAGAAGGAAGCCTGCATATAAAGCCCATAGAATGAAGATCTTTACTTCAGCAGGAATGCAGGCCAGATTGTTACTTATCACAGGAAATTTTACATCATCTTTTTTTAAAAGTACCTGCCTGGCTTGAAAAGGCTGTCACTTTATGTGAAGAAGACAGCAAACCTTACAAGAAAATGGTGTAAGGCTGAGGGAAGAAGCAACCAAAGAAAAAACCAAAATAGAAAAGCTGATATCTGATAATGAAATCTTCCCTTGGTAAACGTTTAGCGGCGTTTTCTGCCATAGCTGTTCCCAGGATCCAAAAGGAGATACAAATAACAAGGCCCAAGCTGACAGTAAAATTAGCATTTTCTCTAGCTGCTGATCACTTCAGGAATTGGTGCGCCCAATCTTCACACTGTTCACAGAATCACAGAATAGTTAGTGTTGGAAGGGACCTCTGGAGATCATCTAGTCCAACCCAGCTGCTAAAGCAGGTACACCTAGAGTAGACTGCACAGGAATGCATCCAAGTGGGTTTTGAAAGTCCCCAGAGAGGGAGACTCCACAACCTCTCTGGGCAGCCTGTTCCAGTGTTTTGTCACTCTCAAGGTAAAGAAGTTTTTCTTCATATTCAAATGGAACCTCCTGTGCTTTAGTCTGTGTCCGTTGCCCCTCATCCTACTGTTGGGCACCACCGAAAGGAGTCTGGTCCCATTCTCTTGACACCCACCCTTGATATATTTGTAAATATTGATGAGATCCGCTCTGAACCTTCTCTTCTCCAGGCTGAACAGACCCAGTTCTCTCAGTCTCTCCTCATAAGAAAGGTGCCCCCAGCCCCTAATCATCTTTGTTGCCCACTGCTGGATCCCCTCCAGTAATTCCTTGTCCTTCATGAACTGTGGAGCCCAGAACTGGATGCAGTACTCCAAATGCAGGCTCATTGGGGCAGAGTAGAGGGGGAGGATAAACTCCTTCAACCTGCTGGTCACACTCTTCTAAATGTACCCCAGGATACCATTGGCCTTCTTGGCTACAAGGGCACATTGTTGACTCATGGTCAAGCAGTTGTGGACCAGAACTCCCAAGTCCTTCTCTGCAGTGCTACCTTCCAGCATGCCCGCCCCTAACCTGTACTGGTGCCTGGGGTTATTCCTCCACAGGTGTAGGACCCTACACTTGTCCTTGTTGAATTTCATTGGGTTCTTCTCTGCCCAGTTCTACAGCCTGTCCAGATCTCACTGAATGGCAGCACAGCCTTCTAGTGAGTCAACCCTTCCTCCCAGTTTGGTATCATCAGCAAACTTGCTGAGGGTACACTCAGTCTCTTCATCCAGGTCACTGATGAACAGGTTGAACAGGACTGGACCTAGTACTGACCCCTGGGGAACACCACTAACTACAGGCCTCCAACCAGACTTTGTACCACTGATCACAACCTTCTGAGCTCTGCCATCCAGACAGGTTATGATCCCTCTCACTGTGCATTCATCCAGGCCACACTTCCTGAGCTTGCCTGTGACGATGTTGTGAGAGACAGTATATAAAGCCTTGCTGAAGTCAAGGTAGACAATGTCCACTGCTCTTCCCTTGTCTATCCAGCCAGTCATACCATCATAGAATGTAGAGCGAGATAAGGAACAAGCAAAACAAGTCGATTCAATGTGAATCACGCTAAGCCATTTATTACAGAAACAAGTCTCCTTATATACGTAACTATATTCTAATCACGCGTCCACGCTCCAAGCATGGATTCGTTAAATGAGTATCGTGGGCTGTCCGTGCTCTGGAGTCTCACTGATGATACGTCCGATGATTCATGCCACGCCAGGAGCCTGGTGATTGAGGAACGCCCCTCTTTCTCACAGCAGACTCTGTTCTCGAAGTGGCCTTGAGATACCTTTGAGCCTGACTAATTCAGCAACAGGTCTTAATCTATCAAAACCCATCCACAATAGAAGGCTATGAGGTTGGTCAAACATGATTTCCCTTTGATGAACCCATGCTGACTACTCCTGATAAACTTCTTTTCCTCCACATGCTTGAAGATGACATTCAGAATGAGCTATTCCATCACCTTTGCAGGGAAGGAGGCAAGGTTGACTGGCCTATGGTCTCCTGTGTCATGCTTCTTGCCCTTTTTGAAGCCTGGAGCAGCATTTGCTTTCTTCCAGTCCTCAGGCACGTCTCCTGTTCTCCAAGACCTTTCAAAGATGATGGAGAGTGGCTTTGCAATATCATCTGCCAACTCTCTTGGCACTCATGGGTGCATTGCATCAGAGCCCATGTATTTGTGGGTGTCCAGTTTGAGTAAATGATCTCTTACATGATCTTCCTTGGCCAAGGGAAAGCCTTCCTTCTGGAAGACTTTCTCTTCTATCTCTAGGGTCTGGGATACCTGAGGACCCGCCTTAGCAGTAAAGACAGAAGCAAAGAAGATATTCAGTAACTCTGCCTTCTCTGTATCATCTGTCACCAGGGCACCCTCATCATTCAGCAGCAAACCTACATTTTCTCTAACCTTCCTTTTGCTGTTGATATACTTAAATAAACACTTCTTGTTGTCTTTAACATTCCTGGCCAGATTTGCTTCCAAGTGGAGCTTGGCCTTCCTCACCGCACCCCTGCATATTCTAACAGCCTCCCTGTATTCCTCCAAGGTGTTGTGTCCCTTTTTCCACATTACATAAACATCCTTCTTCCACCTGAGTTTTGACAAGAGCTCCTTACTCATCCATGCTGACCTCTTACTCCCTTTACTTGATTTCTTCCTCACAGGAATGCATTGGTCTTGAGCTTGGATGAAGTGATGTCTGAACTGCTCTCACAGTGCTTTATAGCAGTAGCTGGCCACAAAAGGTATCTGCTGTTGATGATTTTAGAATAAATAATTGACTTGTCAACAACTGCTATTTAGATGATGTACACAAATAAGACAATTATTGTAAAGTACATGAACAATTATGGTACATGAACAATTACTAATGTGTGTGCATAAGCAATCGTGTGCAAATAATAAAGAGTATCTCATCTCACAATAACAGCTTTAGTGATAAAAATTAGCCTACAGGAGGCCCTGACAAAGAAAAATATTATGCGAGGCAGCATTAATCTATTTATAATGGTCGAACTTGCAGTTATAAGAGGAGATTGGGGTATGGCCTGTCATTAACAATTCCAAGCACTTTCCATCAGGAAACATATTTACAATACCTTATAAGTTTCTCAAGCTATTTGTAACATCTTTCTTATTATATGTCCATTGGGGGCTGGATTAGGAAAAGTTTTCTAGAAAAAAGGCCACGACTTTCACTCAAAACTCAACAGGATTTTTATGCTAGAGTGAGGCACATTGACTCTCATATTGCTTTTGTGTTAGAGAGGTCTACACCCCTTTTCCCTTGAAAATTTATTAGCAGAATTTATTACCATCAGTTTAGAAGTAAATTTCCCAGATGCTTAATAGAGCACCAGTAAATTAGATTCTGTCTGTAACAGGCATGATCCAGGCTGTACAAATGCATGACTTGCCATCCAGTCACATGAACTGAGAAAAAATGGGCTGGTCAGTGGTCTCATCTGAAGTGCAAACCCTACTGAAAGATCTGATGATTTGAATGTAGGAGGTAAAGATGCTGGTTATTGAATGCTTGGAATAGTAATAGGCTAGAGCAAGCAGCCTGGGTAACAAGAAAAAGGAAAAGAAAAAGTTGGGTGTGCATATAGTGGGTCCAGAACTAGTGAAAGAAATCAAATCAGAGATACTAGAAGAGGCATAATGGAGAAAGAAGTAGGAAATGAAATGACAAGAGAAAACAGGGGTATGTTTGAAATTTTGGAGTCCTGTGCATGAGAACTACTGTGATAGCAGATAAGAAACTAACAGACAAGGATCAAAAAGACAGAATAATTACCCAGTTATACCAGAAGAAATACATCTAGCAGTGAGAAAAGACCAAAATAAACCTACATAGTATGAGTAAAGGAAGCTAATTCATAGATTTTGGATAAGAAAAAACAGAAAGGAAATTAAAATGAGATCTAGGGAGAAGGAATGTAAGTCACCATAAAAGTCATGGAGTAAGGGCCACAGAATCACAGAATGGTTGAGGTTGGAAGGAACCTCTGGAGGTCATTTTGTCCAACTCCCCTGCTCAAGCAGGGCTGTCTAGAGATACTTGCCCAGGACCATATCCAGGTGGGTTTGAATAGAGACTTCACCTCCTCTTTGGGCTACATGTGCCACTGCTCAGTCACTTTCACAGTAAAAAAAAGTGTTTCCTGATGCTGGGACAGAATCTCCCATGTTTCAGTTTCTGATCACTGCCTCTGGTCCTCTCACTAGGTGGCACTGAAAAGAGCCTGGTTCTATCTTCTTTACAACCTCCATTCTGATATTTGTACATATAAATAAATCCCCCCTAAGCCTCATCTAGTCAAGGATGAGCAGCTCTCTCAGCCTTTCCTCCTATGTGCGATGCTCCAATACCCTAACCATCTTATTGGCCCTTCACTGCGGTCTCTCAGGTGTGTCCATGTCTCTTTTTTACTGGGAAGCCCAGAACTGAACGCAACACTCCAGTTGTGACCTCAGCAGTGCTGAGGTAGAGAGGAAGGATTACCTCCCTTGACCTGCCTGCTACAGTCCTCCTAATTGAGCCCAAGATGCCATTACACTTCTTTGCCACAAAGGCACATCATTGTCTCTTGTTCAACTTCGTGTCCACCTGACCTCAAGAGCCTTTTCTGCCAAACTGTTTTCCAACTGGGTGGCTGACAACATACACTGGTGCATGGGGGTGTTCGTCCCTACGTGCAGAACTTTGCACTCCTCCTGTTGAACTTCATGAGGTTCCTGTCAGTCTATATTTCCAGACCGTGAGGGTCCCTCTGGATGGAACTCTCTGGTGTAACAACCACTCCTCCTAGTTTGGTGTTATCTTCAGGCTTGCCAAGGGTACACTGTGCCTCATCATCCGAATCATTAAAGAAGATGTTAAATATCTTAATTAACCTACCTCTAGGGTACACTGTTAGTTACTGGACTTTGACTGGAATATGTGACTGATCACCACTCTCTGTGTCCAGCCATTCAGCCAGGTTTCAATCCATTTGGTTTGCCTTTGGTGAAGCCGTCCTGACTTCTGATGATTAATGTGCCTGTCATTAATGTGCCTAGAAATGGTTTCCAGAATCAGATGCTCCATTATCCTCTTTGGAATCAAGGTGATGTTGACCAGCATGTTGTTTCCTTGGTTCTACCAAAGGGTGACTTTTTCTTTTCTTCAGTTTTCAGACACCTTTCCCGGTCATCATGACAGGTCAAAGATTATCAAGAGTGGCTTTGCAAAGGCATCAGCCAGATTTCTCCGCACTCATGGGTACATCCCATCAGAGACCATGGATTTACATATGCCCAGTTTGCAGAAGTATTCCCTGACCTGATCCTCTTCCATCAAGAGCACATTGTCATTTTTTTGAGCCCTTCCTGTCCTGTCATCCCAGGCCCTTTGGTCATTAACCCTGTCTATTTCTCCTTCACAAGGATGCTGCTAACTCTCTTCTCCTCAAGTCATTCCTAATTTAAAGACCTCTTTACCAAGTCAGCTATCCTACTTGCAAAAATAACTTTGAAGCCCATTAGTGAGGCGGAGCACCTCTCTCCCAAGTACGACATCAGGTAGTCAGAAAAGGAATGGGTGAAAGCAACAGCCAAAAGCAATAAAAATACAACCCTGAAGGACCACAGGAATAACAGGAGTACTTATTTGGCAAAAAAAAAAAAAAAAAAAAAAAAAAAGACTTAGAGAATATGCCAGAATTCCTAAGAGATAAAATGAACATCAGGATGCTTTAAGAGAAAGTCTGTCCACCCAAGCCTGCTTCCATCAGTACACAGGCAGAAATCTGAAATTCTGAAGTCCTGCCATCCCTTTCCCATCAGTAAACTCACAAATTCCTGACAAGTCATGTTTCTCCAGAATTGTTCAGGTAGGTTAGAGTGGGAATAAAGATTGAAAGCTTGGAAGCCTTATCACTTGATTCCTTAGCTGTGTACATTATTACTAGCAACATGAAAAGTTAGATGGAGAGCTTCAAGTTACTGACTTGTCCTCTCATACCTTTGTGGTAATCCAATCTGATTTGCTTATGGCCCATAATTCAGTGCTCACTGAAGGTGGCATTCACTTCTGATATAGCGAACCATGTCATAATTGTTTGCGTGCTAATAATATTGAGATAATGCCAACCACTTCAACCAAGAACTATATGATATAAGTACCAGGTAACAAACCCTTGCACAGAGGTACAGTATAAGCATATCATCCTGACAACATATCTTAAGGGGTGCCCTAATTCTGGCTTGTAATTGGAACCCTTAAACTCAACAAAAAAGAGAAAAAAATCAGCACAGGTGAAATAACTGTACACCTAATTTCTTTGGCCATTTCATTATGCCTAAGTACATTGCCCCTTAATATTGCAACACATAAAAAAAATATTATAAGGAACTTCATAATACTATTGTAAAATATATTATTTTTTTAAACTTATATTTCTATTAAATTATGTTTATATTATTACAAAATAATGTATCCAATGCGTCAGTGTCAAACCTAGACAGGTAAGTGCACAAATCTCTGAGTGTTTCAGAGGGTAATTGAGAAGGCTCTCTCCCAAGATCCTAAATTGCAGAGATTCTAAGTCATATGTCAAGAGTTAGAAAGATGACAATGGCCTCTCCATCATCAATCCATCATCCCCAACTAAAGCATGTTTAAGATTTGTGTTCTGACATAATAGGAGATGGAAGTCATAATCACTCCAGCTATTGGCAAAGTGCTGGGAAATAACCTTAGCCATCCAAGGAGACTGAGGCAGTATTAAATTAAATATTTGAATTGTAAATATGTTTGGAGCTATGGAGTCTGAAAATTATTTCAAGTGAGACATGGGGAAGAAACATCCAAGGAACTTCATTTTGGTTTTAAGTGTATCACTGTTTCAGATAATGTAATACTAAGGCCTCCTACAAAGACGTATGAAACACAAAATTCCAAAATCACTGTTCCTGGACTGTAGAAGCTACACAGCCTATACCAGAGTTTTTAAAATGAAATGTGTTGATTTTTCCTTTTTTATCAGGCAGTGCTTTCCTGGTCACATTGACCCATAATTAAAGGGTCACAGCTGAAGAAATTTTGCAGTGAAGAAGAAATCAGCATGTAGCCAGAATGTGCAAGACAGCCAGGTGCTGACAGATTCATTAGAACATCTTTCCTCAGAATCAGACTTAAAGATCAAGAGAACTTTGGTTTTTTTTAAGGCAGAGGCACCTCTAGCCATCTCCTGAAGAAGGGAGCAGATGATGTGTGCTGGAGAGAATGATCTGCAAGCAGAATGATTTATTAGCAATTAAAACTAAAGCAAGAAAGCATCAACTTGATTGTTTTCCTACAGTTAGAAAGAAAACCCACATAAAACATCACAAATTACTGTTACTGATGGTCTCTGCTGGCCAGCAAGAGCAAATGGTCATTTGGTATTTTGTAAATAGCATTCTAAATTAAATTGCATGAATACTGAAAACAGCAGCTATATAACTGATCAAATCCTGGTTATTTAAAGACTTTATTTCATTACTGAATAGCCCAGCTTGTGACAGGACTTAACATAACCCTTTCTGTCTCCCCAGAAAGGCTGGGAAAGCAGTAACAGGCTTATAATGAAAACAATTCAGACCCAAACAAGAGAAGAACTGCAAGATCTCAGTAGTCTTTACAAACAAAAAAATAAAACCATACCTTTTTTTCCAAAGCAATCAAAACTTAAACTTTTTTAGGAATGACAGCTTTCAGGTGTAAAACATAAACGCATAAATTTTAGGCAGGGTCACACCAAGCTTCCAGCTCCATAAAATCATGGAAATGAACTAAATTTCTTCTCTTTGATTACACATACTTGGTTTCATTAGAAAATAAAATCAAATTACTATTCTAGCTCTGCAAAATTGTGTTTTATCAGAAGTAGCCACTCTTTTCCCCTACATCACCTCCTCCTACCTTCCTACTTTGAACAGCATCCTTCAAAATCCATTTAATACTACAAACACAGCATGATCCCTATCTCTCCTGAACGTTCCTGTTGAAATTGTGCTTACCCAGTAGACCCAAGTGCAGATGCAGCAAATGCTAGCAGACAATGTCCTTCTACTAGAACAGTTTCACACATGACCTAGTGATATACATTTAGAAAGTATAGAGACAGGTAGACAGTTTTGCTCTCTCCAAGCCAAAAAAATAATTCTACTAAAACTTCATACTGTTTAGGCTGAGGAGCTGTGGCAAGGATTGTCAACAACCTCATATATCCCACTAAATATGACACAACGTTATACATTGTTCTAGACTTCACCACTGCAACTGTACTTAATTTCTGGGCTAAGGGTCACAGCCTTTGTATGATGCATGAGATTCTTCTACTATGACTGCTACAGTGTGTTCAGGAAAAGAGGGCTACGTGTCAGTCGCCCCAGGTCCACTCCATGTTTACTGTAACTCCAAAAGCCATTCATTGCAATTTTGACCATGCACCATAAAGCAACAGAAATTAGCAACATCTGTTTATGCCACTTAAAGTTTCCATCAGGTTTGATTGTCTGTGTACAAACTGATATATGGCATAACAGATGTGGAAAGATGCATCGCCCACTGCAAAACAGTGGCAATACATGACAGCTAAATTGCTGCCCAAAAGGAAAATCCTGTTTCAAGTCCGTCATCACCAGCTGCAGGACACCTTCTCCGTGGCTGTTATCTTCTTGATTAGCCCAGCTGTAATGGGACAAGTCAGCTGAAAGGTGCAGCTGCACAAGAAGGAACAACGCCAGGTTCCAGTATAGGTTGGGGAACAACCTGTTAGAGAGCAGTGTAGGGGAAAGGGGCCTGGGGGTCCTGGTGGACAGCAGGATGACCATGAGCCATCACTGTGCCCTTGTGGCCAGGAAGGCCAATGGCATCCTGGGGTGTATTAGAAGGGGGGTGGTTAGTAGGTCGAGAGAAGTTCTCCTCCCCCTCTACTCTGCCCTGATGAGACCACACCTGGAATATTGTGTCCAGTTCTGGGCCCCTCAGTTCAAGAAGGACAGGGAACTGCTGGAGAGAGTCCAGCACAGAGCCACAAAGATGATTAAGGGACTGGAGTATCTCCTGTATGAGGAAAGGCTGAGGGAGCTCGTTCTGTTTAGCTTGGAAAAGAGGATACTGAGGTGTGACCTCATTAACGTTTATAAATATATAAAGGGTAAGTGTCACGAGGATGGAGCCAGGCTCTTCTCAGTGACAACCAATGATAAGACAAGGGGTAAGGGGTATAAACTGGAACACAGCAGGTTCCATTTAAATATGAGAAGAAACATCTTCACAGTGAGGGTGACAGAGCGCTGGAACCGACTGCCCTTCTGTCACCAAATCATTTGCCAATTGGACCAAGCTGCAAAATTAGTCTTTTGTGTACAGACCTTAAGTATTGTGTAAACTCTTTTCCAACCAAGGGGACCAATGAATCTGAGCCACCTTTCCCCCCATCCATAACTCTTGGAAGGACATGACAGTATTTGTTTCATTTTTAAATAATCAAATTGTTCAAACACATGTATCTTGATGTTTCAGGTATGAGCTATGCATAAGGGTCTCTGGCTGAACTTTTACCTCCAGTAACAAGACATGTTTTCCTCTGAATACTAATTTGCACTTTAGATTAGCTCAGATTTCATTTTCATTGAATACAAACAAAATCCATCTTTTTTGCCTCTTTTAGAACCAAAAGTTCATGGGTTTGTCACTTCACAGAGAGGGTTTTTTGCCGCATTGTCCCAGTATTACATCTCAAGTGTTCAACAACCTTTTCACTGTGTTGTACCACATATATAGATGCAACCACAACACACTATGTTCAAGTAGCAAGTCCTTTTTGTTTTCAATAATATATGGCAGAAATCTCTCCAAAATCAAAATCTTACATTATTTCACACTGCTGAATTTATCCCATTTTAGAGCTTCTGCACTCACTCTGACCTGTTAACTATTGATTGTTATTCCTCTGCTTGCTGCTGTACCAGTGACCCTTCAATCACACATTGAAGGAAACATTCAGAAGCCTCCTCCTCACAACCAGAAAGTAGTAAAACGCCAGCCAGCTGTATGTTCATATTCATGTTACCACATCTTCATAGACCTTTTGTGTACACATACTTTCTTGCATTATATCACTCTCGGCATCAGCCATTACTGTAACTGAATACAATTACATTTTGCTGTATTGCACATTCCCTGAAAGAAAGCAGAAGAGGTCACAGAAGAAGAATTGATAACTCTTGGTTTCATTTCAAATCATTATCATTTTGGGACATTTGGCTGTATGTACTGGTACTAGAAATAGCCAAATGTAGCTAAAGGCTGAAGATTATTTGGATTCAGAATATGAGAGCACAGAAGCTTTTAGGATAATTGCATCAGATGCTATTTCTTTTAGACAGTTGAATGCAAAATTTTTGGATCTGTGGGATTTGTATAAAGTAAAATGAAATTCAGCAGATGCAGAAATCACTTTTCGAGTGAAATAGTACAAGTGCTTAACCAGCTAGTCAACAACTAGCCAGCCCTGGCTGTACATACTGACTGGGGAATGAGATGCTGGAGAGCAGCTCTGCGGAGAGGGATCTGAGGGTTCTGGTTGATGGCAAGTTAAACATGAGCCAGCAGTGTGCCCTGGCAGCCAATAAGGCAACCGTGTCCTGGGGTGCATCAAGCACAGCATTGTCAGCCGGGCGAGGGAGGTGATTTTCCTGCTCTGCTCTGCACCGGTGTGGCCTCATCTGGAGCACCGTGTGCAGTTCTGGGCCCCACAGTGTCGAAAGGATATAAAGCTACTGGAGTGTCCAGAAGAAGGTACGAAGTTAGTGAAGGGTTTGGAGAGGAAGTCATATGAGGAGCGGATAAAGTCACTTGGTTTGTTCAGCCTAGAGAAGACTGAAGGCAGACCTCGTCATGGTCTACAGCTTCCTCACAAGGGAAGGAGGAGGGACAGGCACTGATCTCTTCTCTCTGGTGACCAATTACAGGACCTGAGGGAATGGCTGGAAGTTGTGCCAAGTGATATTTAGGTTGGATGGTAGGAAAAAGTTCTTTACCAAGAGGGTGGTGAAGCACTGAAACAAGTTCCCCAGGGAGGTAGTCACGGCACCAAACCTGACAGTGTTCAAGAAGCAATTGGACAACACTCTCAGACACATGGTGTGAATTTTGGGGTTGTCCTATGCATGGACATCTTTCTCTTACTGTAATGAGAGTTAGACACTTTATTCAGAATAATCAATAACAAATTGTCTTCCTAAGTCCTATTAAAATATTGTGGCTGTTGTAGTTACTATACTGGATAGAAAGTCAGTGAAAAAACTAAACTCACCACAAGACTGGAGGAAAAAAAGTCTATTTTCTCTTGATAATAGATATGTGCTAAGACCTAACTCAGACATTTCCTATGTCTGAACATTCATCAGCTTTGCATATCTTGGAGGCACAGGTATATGATTATAAGTGCTAGCCACTCTAATTCAAGACACGTGGTTCAGATAAGAAAAATCAATCCCATCATAAAGAAAAAATATTTCAACTAGTGAAGCTAAATTACCAGCCAATTTTTCCAGTTTAATTTCTAACATGAAAATATGTTTTAGAAAGCATTTCCCCATTTACATTTATTTACAAATTTCTTCATTTAAATATTTCTAAAATGCAGTTAGACAACTGATTTTTTCCTAATTGAGAAGTTTTACGTATTTTTATATTCCTATCAAGGTTTCCTCCAAACTAAAGATCTAAGTTTTACCTATGTGTTTTCCATTTAGTTAATGGGTAGTCATGATTTGTCTATAAGATGTTAAATAACTCAGTAAATGCAACCTGAATTTAAATAGATTATATATCAACTACAAGACTGAGTTTATTAATAATCGGGATTATAAGAAAATAAAGTTCTCATTAGGTTATTACTAATTACCTGATATCCAACATTATCATCCATTGCTATATAACACAGTAAAGTGTATTCCTTTCAATACAAGACTTTTAAGCCACAAATTCTTTGAATAAACATAATGTTTTACTATCAACATGACTCAATTATTCTGTAAAAGACTATTGTCTCTTTCTTAATTTAAATACATATCTAATGGGGATATGGTTTATAGCCTCCTCTTAAAATAAAAACAGATGAAACTAAAATCACTTAAAAATTACCCTTGAAGAACAAATGGCTTCCATGTGAATATGAAGTATCTTGCAATTTGTGTACTATAAATTGAAAATTGATTTTAAGGCTTCCCTGTGGTTTTAGGCTTACAATTTAAAATCAAGGGGGGAAAATACTGTTGTTTTCACAAAGACATTATGAAGTTACCCTTTATATTTGATTAGTTCTTTAACACCAAACACTATTAGTCCTGTTTTGTTGCATATAACAGTTTTCAGCAAATTTTAATCTCTTCTGCCTCTGTGTCCATGTGTATACAGACAAAATATATAGTATTGGAATTCAGAAACATATATAGGACTGCAGTCAGAAAGGAGAGTAGCATTCATGACACACCTGACATCAGAGGGTACCAAATGTCTATTTTTTAAAATAGAGCTGATGATAATGATTGTGTCAAGTTCAAGATTATATATGTCAGATGAGTAAGAGTTCAGTCTGAATTCAAAAGGGACAACATGTGTGGTTTAGGTCTGGGAATCAGTGGTTATGTTTGGAAACAGGGCTCTCACATTAAGCTTCAGCTGAGGTCAGAACTGACAAGAGCATGATCATTTGAAAGACAAATATTCAGGATTAAGAGTGAATGTAGAAGGGAACAGTAGCTGAAGGCTGCTGGCACTAAAAGCCTCACCAAGATGGCCCCCAGGATATAACTATAGGGACGTGTTTTGGGCAGAGGAAGGGTGAGAGAAACTCAAAGGGCAAAGTCACAAATCTATAGGCATGAAGTTTAATAGCTCGCTGGGATTACCAAGTGAGGTTATGGTTTAACCATGAAAAGCCAAAAAGACAGCTAAAGCTGAGTATGGTGAAAGGGAGTACAGGAGCCGTCAGACCGCATAAGACACCCTCACTCCAGAGACCAAAGAGGGTTGCTCAGCAAAGCCATGTTTAGGGACAAAGTTGAGGTTACTGTGCCACTGATAGGTGGGATAAAGCAAGTACCAGGATATGTTTTAACAGTGACATTATTTCAGGCTAGATGCCTAAGTTGATATTTGTAGTTCAAATTTGATTTGCTGCTGTGTCAAAACCAATGGTAAATTTAGAAGAGACAGGAGCTGATGCTTTAGGAATAGAGCCTAGGAACAGTATTAGATAGACAATCTGGGTATTTCCACTGCTGTGGACAGAGGGACCTGGGTCCAGAGGGACAGGGTGTGCCTGGGCTGGACAGGCTGTGTTATCTCACTGGTCACCTGGGCATTAATCTATTCTTTAACCAGACATTAAACAAAGACTAGGATTGAGTACAGAGCAGAACAGCAATACCAGTTTAATTTTTCACACAGTGCTTCAGCGTTTCCCTGATCCAAGAGGGGCAGGTCAGAGTAGAAAGGCCTGTACCTGTCCCATGTGGAACAGCTCACTCATTCTTTGCAACCTGTGTTTCTTATTCAAATATTTGCCAAAGGTGCTGCCACATTTTATTTTAAAACAAAATACTTCCAGTGGCAAATCACTAATTCAGCTTGATAGGATTCTGCACCAGCATAATTACAGGCAAGAGCTTCAAATGCTTCCTTCAGGTCTACTGTGACAATATTAGCTCAAATGTCAAACACAAAGATGAATAAAATAATTAGAAATTTCTAAAGATTCAGTCTACTAAAGATGCTACTTCTATTGTAGCAGCTGCTCAGCTTTCTCCAGAATATCACTGGTTATGCCATTCTCCAACTACCCACTGTTTCCTGTGTAAAAAATTATAGGAAGCAAAACACATGCAAATTTGTAATAGCACCTTGATATCTAGGTCTTGGCATCTGACACTAAATAAGTCTATAAAACTAAGATTCCTCACGTTTTTCCCGTTCCCCAAAAACACAGATGTGCATGTGCTTGTGGCTTTGATTCTCTCTGGTTTGAATTTAATTCTCCCACTAAGAGCTTCTCAACAACCCCTATCCAATACTTGCAAGCAAGGGAACAGAATAAGACATTTTTGTAATTCCACATTTATAATTGCTCACATCAACATAACCCCACTGATGGGACATACAAATTACTCCTCTGTAAGAAAATCACACTATTCATTCTTTATACCTTAATAAATTATAAAAGTATAAAACCAGTAAATATTAATGATGGAAAGTGATTAATAAAATTGTTGAACTGTTTAAATGGAGGCCACCAAATCCCAGCATATGCTTTTCTTCATCTTGTTTATTGCCAGGCTGAGTTTCATCCCTAATGATGTTTGTATAGACAGAAAGAAAGTCCAGCTATTGAGTAGAAATGTCTTTTTTGCATCTAGCCAACAGCTGGCAAGCATTGGAAAATAAAATTATTTCCAGCTATAGTTGACAAACTTGCATCATATTGTTAAGAGAATTTCAATATTAGAAGTGTATCCAGTTGCAGTATATACATCTACATCTACATCTACATCTACATCTACATCTACATCTACATCTACATAAGCAACCAATGGGGCACTAACAGATATGTAACTGAGAACATGAACCAGTGTCTTTGCTGAGACAAGTCAATGCACTTCTAAGTTGTCCTGCTCCAAAATGGGATGTTTCTCCACAGGAGAGTGTACAATTCATCTGTTTAACACTTTACATGTAGACAATCTCCAGCGGCTCTTAGAGGAATTCAGTTAACAGAGGAGATGTTTAACAGCTTAGAGCACTTGAGAAACCTGGTTTCATTTTGCTAATAATCATCTCTGCATACTCTCTTTAAATGTAATTTTTACGCAGTTTTAACTTTTCTTGGATCTCAAATGGTTGACACAAAGATAGAAACAATGGTGCTAAATTTCCTCATAGGTAACTCGTTCCTACCTTTCCTTTGTCTGGTGTCCGCTGTGGGAGATTTAATTGCATGGTATGGAACACCAGGAGATCACAGCTGATGGACAAGGCACAAAAGCAGCATCAGCCTTCAGGGTAAGGTCCAAAATAGTTATACATGATTTGTACTTTGGCTTATGTTTGGAGATTACAGTGAACATCAGCTGAGAAAAATCTATGGAATGACTCACAAGGAGATTTGATCCCACAAATAATTTCTGTCCATTACCTTGAGAATGCACAAGTTGTTCAGAAGTGTTTGGTTTACTCTTAGCTGTTCTTTTCCCCTGCCTTCCCACCCTTCCTCAAATGTGGGGGTTTTTTCCTTCCAAACCTATTACATTTGATTACTGCTGGCCAATTAATGTTACTATTCATTTCACAGTATTATCCTCACATCCTCATTTAAATGTTATTTCTTCTCTGTTGACACATGTAAAAAAAAATAAAAGGACACTCATGATACCTTGTTCTCACTATTATATGTTTGCCAGTTTCTACAGCCACAACCAGACCTGCACATGATACTTTTTAAAAAAGACCTTTTGCCAGCCACTATCATAGACACCATTTCAGCTCCCCCCTAAACCAAATCAGTCACTCGAACAGGAGCTACTCTTCTACACTTACAGGTTGTTCCTTGCAGTTAATAGAGCCAAAATTCTCTTCCTTCATGCAATAATGCATAAAGGCTATACTCATTTGCAATGAAATCACAAACCTCTAGGGTAAATTAAACATTTGTGCTGTTGGAAGCTATAATTATCTTTTTAGGTCTCAGAAGGGTTTTCCCTCTTTTTTCCTTATCTGTGTTGTGGACCTAACCCTTGGGGGTAACATATCTAGCAGCCACCATGCAGACAGTTTGTCAGTTCCTCAGGCAATCTGTCAGTTAAGTTTCAGTCATCTGATTTCCAGTCCTTTCCTGACTGTGTTCCTACTCTATAGCTGCCCAAAAGCCAAAACACTGTGGCAACAACACAGAATCTTGAAATCCACTTTGTCATCTCATGCTTAGAAAAGTAGATTTTAACATTTTCTTTCAAGCAGTTGTTTCTACAGTAGGCTGTATGGGATTTAAGAAAATGTATCCAGGATTCTATGGCAAATAATCACATATTAAATAGTATTGATTTTAACTTATTTATTTTGATTTTAAAACATTACTCCATCTTGAACTAACTTGTTGATATTTTTACATCAAGACACAGATATTTGTCGCAGGAGTAGGATGATAGTAGGAATTTCACAAAGCATAAAGAGAAATTTGAAATATTTTTTTCAGAAACCCGTGTAACTGAAATTCTCTCTGAATTACTCTGTCTGAAGTTCACACAGGCTTTTAATGCTAAACTGATATTTTTAAGTCAGTTTCCTTCCTTATGCTTTGGAATTTCTGTGTTAATCAACTTATAAATTGCTAAAAGTAAAAAATTATCTGAGTAAGCAGATTTTAAAAAAAAAAAAAAAGTCAATCCCAGGTCGAACATCCATATAACCAGTTAAAGGTGATATTTAGAATTATTAGTTCAGGGTAAAAAGCTACAAAATAAAAAATAAGTTTCTGTAAAGTAAGCTTTAACCACGGTAACAAAGAAACAGGTTAAAAACTTAACTCTGAAATTTCAAAAGTGGTTTTCATAGGAACAATTTACAAAGCATCTTGAAATAAAGTGATAAAACAATTAGTCAGTGAATATTTGATTATTGTTAGTTAATAAATCTGTGTCTGACATATTTTCAATTTCTTTATGTGGACATCAAGATACTTCTGTGGAGGAAAATAAATTACTAGCGTTTTTTTGCAACAATCTGTACTTCATAAAAATTGAGCCTAAAGAAAGTGTTCTTATGGAATTTACAGAACAATAGAAATTACTAAAATTACTCAATAAAAAATTAAATGTCTGAAAAATGAGGAAAATATATCCTCCTTCCTAATATTTGCCATTTCATTTCTGAAGTGAAGGACATTTTCTTGCAATAAATGTCAGTGTAAATTTTGAATAATTGTTTCTCCTAATTATTTAGACTTTTTAAATGAGCCTTTTTTAGTTGCAGACTTTTTTCCACTCAAAAGTACAAGCAAGAAGTTGCTAGCTGAAATGTATTACAAAACAAATGCTGTGGTCTCTTGATTTAGAACTAACCTAATCTGGAAATAGAAATGTGTGTAATCTTTCCAATAAAATACACTTGAATTTCATATATCTAAAAAGTTTCAAATGAATTGTTTATAAGGAGTTATTTGCAGAAAATACATTGGGAAGAAAACTAAATAATGTTATTAGAACAATATCTTTGCAAATACAATTTCCAAACAGAAAATGAGACAAAACATTCCGTATGAATAATTCATTATATTATTGGAAAATTCAGTTTTAAAATTAACTTATACATCAACACCTTTTTATATTTTTGAGAGATCAGGTAGAGTATAATCTTTATTCTTGTGAAAGTTTGCAAGTGAACTAGTAAGAATTTGTATGTACATTTGTGGTAGTTGCAATTCCCCCCCTGAGAACTGCTGTGGCATTTGCACATCCCCCTCTGAGAACTAGAGCCTTCAATGGGGCAGTTAATGGCTCTTTTGTGGGACCTGGAGTCAGTTGACAGGGTCATTAGCAGAGGAGGATCCCAGAGAAGCTGAGAAGCTTCTGGAATGCCCACAGTCAGATCTGATCAGACTACAAAATGGGGTTCCCGCCAAAGATCCCTTTTGTGTGAGCTTCTCAGAGCAGCAGGTCTGCTGAGCTGGAGCCCTCCCCTTAGACTGGAACACCATCTAAGGAAACTTCCCGGGATTGGGAGTGCCTCAGCTCCTCGTTTGGGTGAGTGATAATTTACTGGATATATCCTTGAATAAGTCCTTGCCTAACCAGGCAAATGTGAGTCCTTGCCTAAGCAGGCAAGTGCGAGTCCTTGCCTAACCTAGGTGAGTGCGAGTCCTTGCCTAACCCAGGTGAGTGTGAGTCCTTGCTTAACCCAGGTGAGTGTGAGTCCTTGCTGGACCCAGGTGAGTCCTTGCCTAACCAGGCAAATATGAGTCCTTGCTGAACCCAGGTGAGTCCTTGCCTAATTCAGGCAAGAGATTATTTCTTGAGGCAACCCTGGGGTCAGAGGGCTCTGGTTTTTTCTTGTGAGTGTGTGCATGTACACTGTGGATCCTCATTATTCTCATTTTACTGCACCCCAATAATCTCCTCAACTGATATCCAAACCTGTATTTTATGCTATCAGAGTGCTAACTAATTGTATAAACCCTGTTTCTAGCTGGTTTACTGGCTGCACTTTTCTGGCCGGAATAAAGTTTGGAACTTGTTATCCGCCTAAAACTGACTTTGAGGCGCCTCCGTGACAACATCCAAAGACCCCACCAAAACCCAAGCCTCAGAAAGTGTAAGATCAACATTAGCCATGTTCTGTGATACACATTTCACAAATATTTTCTTGTCTAAATGTCAGCAATGTACACACTTATTAGATAAACTGTCAACAACCGAAGAGGGTTTGCTATGGCTGAATGTCATCTGCAAGTTTTTAGGAGTCTAATCTCACCATCTGACAAATGTTAATGGTTTAGCAAGGCAGCAGATCCATTCAAGGAAGAAATATTCCTTATGAACAGAGGAAGCATAAATGAGACCCCACAGTAATAACTGTTAATATGACTTGCTTATGCAACAGCAATTTCAATCAGTCTTTATAAATCCATGTCTAATGCAGACATTTATATTTTCTTGATTTTGCACATCTACCTGTATGAAGACTGCTCGATTATTCATATTCACATGCACTGAAGAAATAGAACTGGGAAGGAAAAAAAAAAAATAAAAACAACACACTCTGATAGCTCCTGAGCTGGAGAAATTAGATCAGCTGATTTGCTTTTCAACATTATTTCACAACTTCAGGCAAACAGAAATAAATTACAATTGCTGTCCAATGAAGAGTGAAGCAGGCAAAAAGCACTGCTTTTCACAGCTCATATTAAATTCAATGTAAATCCCTCATTGTTTTTCTGAAGATGCCTCGGTATTTTTGTAACATACTGGTTTTACTTTTCTTCTTCACAGAGCTTGTTTTCAAATGACAGGCTCTTTCTTACCAACCTAAATGATAAACTCAAACCTGAATGGATTATTATGGGTACTTTCATAGTGAGATGGATAAATTACCTCAGGGCAGGAAGAAAGGATGAAAGAGAAGGGGATTAGAATCATAGAAAAGTTTGGATTGGAAGGAACCTTGAAGATCATTCAGTTCCAACTCCCCTGCCATCAACCAAGACACTTTCCACTAGATCAGGTTTCTCAAAGCCCCGTCCAACCTGGCCTGGAACACTTCCAGAGATGGGGCATCCACGACTTCTCTGGGCGGCCTGTTCCAGTGCCGTATCATCTTCACAGTAAAGAATTTCTTCTAATATCTAAATCTACCCTCTTTCAGTTTAAAACTGTTATCCCTTGTCCTATCACTACACTCCCTGATAAATGATCCCTCCCCATCTTTGCTGTAGCCTCTCTTTAAGTTTAATGTGTGACGAACAAATGCTGCATATCTCATAACAATAAAACTATGACAAATTGATATACACTTTAAACAACACAGATTCCATCATCAGAAAAGACCAAGATCATAAAACCCTATTTAATATGGCAAAAATACCTTTTTATCAGGAAGAGAGAGTCAGAGTAACCTTAGTCATACAGTTTTATCCTTTAACTCTTTGTAATTAACCTATAAGGCTGCAGGTCACATTCACAATTAGTTTAACTGGAAGAGGAAAAAAAAATGTTACTCATTTTCTGTGGACTGACAATTTGAGAAATAATTATTTTAAACAGACCTTTGTTATAACAGTAATTCAGTTTAAAAGAGCCCATCCACTTAGTTGCTAAGGCTTTAGAGAGACATTTATGTGCTTAAAATTTCCTAAATTTTGCTATTAAAATTTCTTCCTGCAACTAATCTTTTCTCTTTTTCCTATCTTTGTGACTGATGCTGCTTTTTTCTTTGCTTCATTGCAATTTTATAGCTTAATTCAACCTCTCTAGATTTTTGCTATTGGCCATCTACCTCTTATAGTTTCTACCTTCACTTCTTGGTTTGCTGGTTTTTTTTTTTCTTCTTTTCAAACATCACTGGAGACAGACAATTAATAAATCTGAATTTAGACTCTTTTGTTTACTCTAGATATGTGGAGTTGAAAAGACACTTAACTTGAACGCTCAGTAGCCTTTTGGTCTTAAATTCCTTTTGCCAATTTTCATTTATTCTTTCTATAGCATTAAGTAAGTCATGTTATAAGCTCAGACTCATCTCAAGAAAAACTAAGCCATTTCTTGTCCTGCTTTTGGCTAACGTAGGACCATCTTTTAGTATTTTTTTCCTTGCAGTTAAGTTTCTTTTAAATAACTTTTAAATTCTATTAGCTGGGCAGAGATCAGTAAAACTTCCCATAGGAATTTTTCACTGTACATTGTAAACGTTATACCTGTGGGCAAGATTACTAAAGTGTTGCAGAAGTGTTCTCTCAGACACTGTTTTTTACATAAGACTTCATTAGCTTCTTATATTATTTTACTAAATAGTCAAATTTGGAGGCTGAAGAAAAGACTTATTTAATAGCATAAATGTCAGTATGATCTTAGAGAAGGGAATTGCTGCAAAAAATGAAAGACTGAGAATAAAATCTAAACATTTTGGTAATTAAATTTATAGGATCTATTCCTGATAACATTTTTTTTCAAAGAAGAAGAGAATATTATAAAATGCAAGTTTCTTTGCATGCAGATAACCACATACTGTGATCAGGGGTACTTTCAGACCTTTTTAACTATTTCAAGATACTTTTTAGTGTTTCCAAATATATCAAACTTGGCAAAAATAAATTCCCAAATTGTATTTCTAGTCTCAGTATGTTCCTTATCTTTTACTATATTTTTTCCATTAATGTATTATATTTACCTTGAGATAGTTTAGGATGTGTATTATTCTTTTCTAAAAGCCATTTTAGAATTTCACTGCTCTGATAGTTGGAAAACTTCTAATCCTGAGCTGTATAACCTTGCCATATTACTCTAATGTACTGATAAATCTAGTTATATTCCCCATCACTTTCATTTTCTTAGGCTCAGATTAAGATAGGGATTCAGAACTCCGTTATCTTATGAAACAAAATAGTAGCAATGGAAATGTTATGCAATGTGAACACTGTCTACTGCAGAAGTCTCTAGGAATCATAGCTGTTAGACTTCTCCACCAAATACTCACCAGGATGATATTTTGGATATATTCTAGTAATTTCTGAAAGAAAAAAATAATGGCAAAAACTCAGCTTGAAAAATGCTCTTATTTCAAGATATCTCAAACTGACTGAACACATTTTAAATAAAAGGACAGAAAAACATGGAGTTATACATAAGGTTTAATTATTTCTGTAAATACATGTAAAAGAACTTTTTTTGATAAATTCAGTAAATCACCTTTTGAGATTGACTATACTGAAAAGTTTAATCCTGAGCTGGAGAGTTAAAGAGATTTGAAGATAAAGCAGTACATAATTATTATATTAAATACTTAATCCTGTCTCCTAAGAAAAGGAAGGAGACTGATGTGCAAAGATGGGTTGCCTAAATGAATCATCTCTTTGGAAAAAACAATAAGAAGAAATAGAGGCTGTTGAAGACAGTATCTGGCAACAAGAAAACTACATATGGACAAAAGGCCATTCTAGTTACGCCATTCCAAGAACAATTTTGTTATTTTCCTCATGTAGGAGAGGAAAAAAAAAAAAAAAAGAACAAAGGAAAAAAGTGAAACCACTCCACAGTGACATATGGCCTAAATACAAGCTCAACAATTAATGTCAGTTTTCATTAAGAAGGTAAGATATGACAGTAATTATTCCCCTAATAGGAAATATGAGAACAAAAATGTCCACAGCTGAGGTGGAAGTAATTTATACTCTGCTCTTCAGAGAATGAGGCAGGAGAGAGAGAAAGAGGAGAAAACAACCACTATTCCAAAACTATGGTTGCTGAAAAAACAGTTTGTCATATTACAAGAAAAATAGCTATGGATCTGGAGCAGGTATCGAAGAACTGTAAAAACAGCAAACATGGCATTTATTCACACAACAAGAAAAAACAGGTGTGGACAGACCTCAGATTGAAGTCATATCTGTGCACATAATAGTTTTTGAAGGAGACAATAATGAAGGACATTGGAGAAAAATGGAAAATGGTATCAAATAAAACACTATTTTTATCAAAGGTCAGAATTTATGATGTCAGACTAACTTAATATCTCTTTTTGATAAGATAATTCATTTCTTAATCAAGAGAAATGCAGTAAATGTTATCTAGCTAGATGTAAGTAAATCATTTCATGCAGTGCCTCAGGACAATTTATCCTATAAGGTGAGAAATTCTGGAATTAATGCAAAACCAGTGAGATGGTGCATTGGGTGTCCTTGGCCAGTTTCAGCCCCTTCCAGCAGCTACACCTGGTTCCAAGAGAGCCATTGTGGAGGACCCCATGCGGCAGCAGTCAGACATGCATGGAGCAAAGCTGTGGCCCATTCAGAGCCCACGCTAGAGCAGATTTTCTGGTAGCAAGTGTGGCCTGTGGAGGATACTCACTGGCACAGAGGAAACATGTGAGGAGAAAGGTGAAGCAGAGAGAGGCATTTAAGGATTTCAATCCCCTTTCACCTGCACCACTCAGCGGGGGAGATAGAGGAGTAGAGAATGAAAAAAATGAAGTTGAGCCTGAGAAGAAGGAGGACAGGTGTGGGGAAGATGTTCTAGTTTTTGTCTTTTTTTTTCTCACCATCCTTTTCAATTTTTAATTGGCAATAAAATAAATTAATTTCTTCAAGTCACGTCTGTTCTGCCTGTGATGGTAACTGGTGGGAGAACTCCCTGTCTTTATTTCAACCCACAACTCACAAGCTTTTACATCTTATTTTTTCCCTTTTCCTGATGAGGAAGTGGAGTGAGGGACTGGCTGGTGGGAGTCTGGCATCCAGCCAGGGTCAGCTCACCACAGATAGTTAGTAAACTGGCTAAGTTCAATGAGGAATATTGAAAGCACACTTATTACAGTAGTTGAGTTATGGGGGGATCAACCTGTCCCTCCACCATTTTCACTAGTTACTTTCTTGCTGTGTGCATCTATGACATTTATAGATGACAAAGTAAAAAGATACAGCCTTGGTTGAAGAGCTTGCTCAAATTTGATAGTCCTGCAGCCTACAGTAACAGAACAGGAATGACATGTATACACACAGTTTAAAAATTGCATTCTTAGGCACCAATGACAAGACATGCATCTTTTGATTCTGTCATCATATTTCCAGCCTTTTCTTTCTCCTCTCTCTATGTGCCTCTTCTCCATGATTAATGTTCTCCCCCCTTATTCTACTGAGCAGAAAGATTCATGCTAAGGGAAAGTATTTTGAAAGACCAAGTTTTCATCATTGAACAAAAAGTCTGGGCTTCTATCTGAGTTGTCCTAATAGCAGTTACTATGGTAACATGCAGGTTGCAATGGTGGCTCTGAATCTCTGTCATTATTTCTATCTCCATAATAAAGGAGTTGTTATGTCTGTGAATGGTTTCTGATGAGCTTTCTTTAAGGAAACACTCTGAGGCCTTTTCTCCTACCATTTGTGTGGATAGATTATGGCAGTCCCCATGTTCAAGCTAAAAATCAAGGTACAAGGCAGAGGCATTTATTAATTCCTCTCAGATTATTGCTTTGGTAGATTTGGCTGCAGTAGAATAGAAGAAAAGGGCAAAATCCAGAATAAGTGTAAGTGGTGTCCAAACAAAGCTTTATTTTAATTCCCAGCTAACCCTGTGCTGTCTGCCTTGCACTGAAGTTCTTTCTTGCATGCAGTGGTGAATTCTAGACTTCCCAGCCTGGAACTGCACACATGAAAAGGCATCTTATCTTTCTGGTATTCAATAAGAGACCAGATGACTGTAGAACTTCAGAGTGATTACTGTATCATCCCATGTTAGGACTACAACAAAACAAAGCTTCCTTCCCCATCAATATCCTCTTGTCTTCCCACCCACTTTTAAGTTAAGCAGCAGATGAGGAAACTTCAGGGCTAGTTTGCAAGAACTCCATTGTTCAAACACCCTAGCAAAGTATAGGAAACTAAAGTAATTCATTTCCTGTACAATAATAGCTGTTCCACCCACACTAATGAGTGCAGGCTTGAGTTATTCTTGGGCCAAAAGAGATTAACAGACTTCTTCTTAAATAACATGTTTATCCTGCCTAGGAATCACATGACTAAAAGCAACGTATTTAATGTTGCCTTGCAGCAACATTTCCAGCCTCATCTAAAACATGTCAGATGTCAGTTTATTGCTTCCATCAGCCAGCCTTTCTCTGGAACAGCCAATAAGTAGAGCAACATATGTCATTAAGTGTCATCTTCCCCAGCTAGCCTTTACTTAAATACTTAAGGACGCACATACTCTAAACCAGAACATGAGAAAAATACAGACTCAACCTGTATCATACAGAGATCCAACACCAATGATGATAAAATAAAAATTAGAGAGCTGTCAGGACTTAAAAGGAAACAGCAGTTGAATTTCTTTACATTCTTTGAGAGACATGGGAGCATGTCTCAGAAATAGGAGGACAAGCTGACAAATAATAGAATAAAGATCATCAGGGAGTTCAGTGGCATCTGCACAAGCCATGTGTCATCATTACATAGTTTTAATGGAGGTGAGCCAATTGAGACTTATGCCACAGCTATACTTTCCACATGTTTTAACAGAGGCAGCTACCAAGAAGTAGATTTCAACGGAAACAGAAATAGTTTGAGCTGCATTATTTCACAGCTCTATATATTGTATGATCTGCCAGGTATGAGGTGCTTAGTGTGAGCACACCCTTGCCTTCCTTCCCTCTGTGACTTCGCTTAGCCCAGAGGCATGCTTCCATTTTTCCCCAATAAAAAGAATAATGTAAGGCAGCATAACCACTCTGCTTTTTCCCTATGCTGTTTTTCCTCCTGCCCAGTTATACAAAAGAGACCTTGAGTAATGGCATCTACTTCTTTCTTAACTTTTCCAGAATCATTCTGATTTCCATCTCTGTTATTGAATATATCTCAGTTCCCTCTGTTAAGTGTTGTCTATAAATATTTTTATTTGAAGATATTTTTAAATTTTTCAGACTTTGCTAGCTTTTGCTTTTCTTTTGCTCACTAAGTAGATATGACTCCTGCAAATTGTTTTGATTTCAGTAGAAGAATTTTGTGGTGGTTAACATTCTGACTATATCTCGATACTACATGCAATCCTCCTATACCTGCTGCTGAAATAAAATAGCAGCACTGGGGAGTATTGCTTAATTGTGTCTCTATTATTTTCTTGTTCTCACTTCTTTTTCTAATTCCAAATCATAGCCTCACATTAATCTGAATGCTCTTGAAGAGAGGTTGAAAATGAAAAATACATAATTGTTCTATCAATTAATTTTCTTTTCTCCACTTAGGTAATTGTATAGCCGCCAGAATGATGATATGACAGAATCTTTCTAGTTCTACACAGTCATTAGAAAGTCGTCTTCAGGCTACGATGGAATAGGAATGTGGTCTTGTGTAAAATATGCCTTGGAACAAATTGGATGTGACAAGCAGGGAGGATCAGTAGATTACAGGTTTGAAATCGTAAGAAGAATGGCCATACTATAACCCATGCTTGTTACAGACTTTGCCAGGACAATAGACAAGTCAAGTGTCATTTGCTGTTCTCTTCACTGTCTTTGTCCGGTATAGGAAGCATTAAAAATATAACTTCTAACAATATCATGTCAAGCAAAACAGAATGTAATAATAGGAAATTACCTTGGCCTTTTCACTTCTCGGCAGTTTGATTGTCTGGTCATTATTCTCCTGGCTAATATTTCAGTGAAGATGTAAGCAGATAAAGAACTACAGTACCAGCTAACCATGTTATTGAGCAGGTCAATGCATCATGACACACTTATGTCCTGTTCATCTATTTTTCTCTTGCAATATAAATGCTGGAACAGAAACTGTGAGAGACAGATATTTTTCCATTTTGTCCTTAACTGGATCATAGGTAAAATTGTGTTTTAGCTCTCCTTCAGGTTCAGAACAGTTGATCTGTGATTTCTTTACACCAAGGAACCTGAAACAATGCAGGAAGACTAGACTTTATTTTTATTGGTTTCTGTGATTAGAAAATAAATCCGTTAGGTGCAGTTCATATTTCTGTCTTCATATAGTACATATAAATTTTACGTATAAACAAAATGGTTTTAAATATAGTACAATCTTTCCTATGCTCTTCAAAACCAGAGAATTATTCTTTAATCCATGCTACGTTATTCAATGATTTAAGATTTTTTTTCAGTGATCTAAGATACTAGATAAATGTGTTGGTTTGGCCAAATTGAGGTAATTTTTCATGCAGTTAGTCAATTTTCTTCTTGGTAGTTACCACGGTCTGTTGTTTTGTATTCTGTTCAGGAATAATAAGATAGAACCCTGGGATAAAGTTTATGTTTTCTTCAAGTAGTTTTACACTGTTTGGTGTTTGGTACGAAAGAGACAGAATGTAAAAACTCACTGATATCTTGGCCAGGGTACAAAGGACTTTCCAACTGCTTAGCCAGAGGTGTAAGAAAGCACCAGGGAGAGCAAATACAGGACAGCTGACCCAAGTTAATCAACAGGAATATTCCATACCATTAATACTATGTTCCATATATAAACAGGAAGTTACCAGGGACTGCTCTCTTTCCTTGATGACCAACATCCTGGAGGGCTCCTGTTCCCTGTCCCGCTCCTGCTTCGGACAAAACTCCATCTCTGCATTTTACTGGACATGCTGTCCTCATGGTGTCTGTCCTCTGGCCTTCAATGCTGGGAGCAGACATTCCAGCAGCTAAATATTGCATTGTATATCTGTATTGCTTGTTATATTTTATGATATTCAGTCTGATTTTATTACTGTTTTATTAAATCTATTCCTATTATTTCAGCCCATGAGACTTTCCTCCTTTTTCCTTCCTCCTGGGGAAGGAAAGGTGAGCGACCATGGTTGTTTTATTGTTTAGCCACTGGCCCAGTACTAAACATTAACACTACTCTAATTTTCCTTTACTTTATCACTCCCAAAGGTCTGGTAGGGACTCTCCAAAAGACAAAGAAAACTGTTTCTTAGCCTCTGAATTTCCATTCTTTTATGCATGCACATAATTTCCGTCATGTGACTGATGATTATTGTTGCCAAATAATGTTGAATGTTCACAGATTGTACTTCATATGTAGCAGGAAGTAAGGAACAATGAAAGGATACATCATACCTTATTCAGAGATACAAGACTGATTCTTCAGCCATTGATGTAGATTTGTATATGCCTCCCTGCTTGGAAGTATGAATCTTACCCAGCTATGATGACAGCACATGAGGAATTTTTCCCCAAATTAGTCAGGCCACACAACTGAATATTTACGTCTCACTTACGTTGGAGAAGAACAAACAATACTTGTTCTCACATAAACTCTTCTGGGGCAAAGTCACCACTTAATACATTCTTTTAATAAATTTGCATCAGAGGAGTGAACTTATACTGCTTCAATGCTCTTTGTAATGTGAAAACAATAGGTTTTTGTCCCTACTATGTCTAGATTCCAGAATTCGTGAGATAACCACAGAAATCTCATCCAGGTGTTAGATTATGAATATTCCCTGAATTTAATCAAATCCAGTTTCAAACAAATCTTTTCTAGGTTGAGAGAACTTTGATACACATTAATTTTTTATTATTCCACAGTACTTAACATAACAGGGTATGTTATTCTTATAACATTTATACCTGACTAGAAATGCCTAAATAACCACATATTTCACAAAAGACAGGGTCTTGCTCCTTCTCTGTTCAAAATAATTGCAAAATGCTTGTTTACTGAAACACAAACAGGAACAACTAGGGATACAGCTGGTTGGAAAGTAGTAGTCATTTTCCACTGAGAATTTAGTCACTATATTGTGATATTCTATGTCCAGTGGATTAGTAAACTAAGCATCCTGCATGAATTGATGTAGACTAATATGGTTCAACAAAAAAAAAAATACATGAAAGCAGCTGATGACACTGTCATGAATTTGGTTTATAATATTGCTCCCAGGCATAGTGCCAGGTTGAAAGCTAGAGTAATCTTCTGCTTTCTGCTAAATTATAACATCTTAAGTGTGTTTTAAGCAGAATTGCTGACACAACCTTGATCAAAACAGTCTGAAATGTGTGGCTGTAATACAGCTGTGCAAACATTCCCATTAGCATAAATGTCTTCTGCAACACAAGCAAAACAAAACCCTCCATTCACTGAACACAGCACAGTTTTGTGTGTTTTTATTATCTATGATTTATGAAAAAATCGATCACATTAAAAAACACCAAGCTTTCCAAAAGATAGAAAGTGTTTCCACAAATTACTTTCAAAAACTGAAACCTCAGCTCAAGCTCAGGTAACCAACCCTGATCGTAATTTCTAGTCAGGGACTTAACAGCAGATCTAACACATTTCCCATGCTTGGCTATAAAACACCGGCTTTCTTAATGTTCTCTGGATCTTTATTCCTTGTGAATAAGTGAAGAAACTTTGTTTAGTTAACTATACTTAGCAGAGAACCAGATACAGAGTAGTATCAGAAACTTAAACTAGCTGTGACTTCAGGTATCATAACAGAATGTGGAAAGCAAAATAAAGGCTAAGCAGAGGAGGTACAAAGGCATACCAATAGCAAAGGTTGCTAACGCAGCCTGCACTAAGTGCCCTTTCCCAAAGCCCAATTTTGAGAAGTAGCAGAAAGCAAGAAGTCTGGGATTCCCTGAAACACTGCCATTACCTGGGCTGCTAGAAGTTTGTTTCTTCAGATAGGTTCATTGATTGCATTTCCAGTCATATCTGATTTCACCAGCCTGCCCGTCACCTGGGAAGTCTGACCACAGGCAGACTGTGAACCTATTGATGCTCTCACAGACCCCTGCAAAGTGTCTTTGTGCTTGGGAAGCTTCCTTCTAGCTCCATGTTTCTTTCCTGTGAAGCAACCTCGTTCCTGGCCTCCATTCCTGGCTGCATGCACAGTGACCAGGATATCCTGGCCAGAAACACAACCTGGGCAATATATACCAACCACATTCCCTCTTCAAGGCATTTCTGCTCATATTCCTGAGCTTCCAAGAAGAGTAAAAACTTACATGTGGCATAAGAGATCACTGTATTAGGTAGAATTAGACAGCTAGAATTAGACAGCTAGGCTGGATTTCAGAGTAGGAACTTCATTTTGTTTCCTGATGGGATATTTCACTTCTCTTTTTTTTTTTTTTTCCCAGATCTGTCTCTTAATGAGTTTATGCCTCTTCCCCCTTCTCTCTCCCCTTCTGCCTCTCTTTTTTCCCTTTTTCTTTATTTCCTTCAAACAAGAGGATCATTCACTCTGCTTGTCTTGTGCCTTAAACCTAAGTATGTCACTATGTAAACAATGTCTGTTAAACTGGCAGACAGCAACATAGACATTCTAATATAGATTCTGTTGCTGCTACCACTATTAACACAACACAGAAAACCAAATGGATAAAAAAGCACCACATAAGGCAGAAAGAGAAAATGAAGTCATTATTTGTATTTTTTTTTCTCTTCAAGTGTAGAATATTTATCTGTCAAAGAGATATTCCCGATCCCCTTAAAATCGTATTTAAAAGTTCCTGATCTGTCCTTTTGCTGCAATATGAAAGTTCCAGTGGTACTCCCAGTGTTTTAAGAAGCTGTTTACTCCAAACTGGAATACAAAATATTTACCTACAATGCCATAAGAAAAATTCAAAATCTGTTTTATATGATCCACTTTAATTAGTTGGCTATCTCTGCAAAAAGCAGTGTCTGCAATTTCTACATGTGTTACGATTCAATTTAATATGCTGCAAAATTGTAGCATTCCTATATAAAAATGAACTGTGTGATATATCCAGTATCTTAGGTAACATGAAGGACAAAAACAGCCAACATCAAGCATTTATAATTGTACATTTTTTTGGCATTGATTGCAGAAAGAACTACCTCAAGGCAGAAAATTATTACTAGGTTAGAGAGGCTTGACAGTTATTTTAAGCTTTGACCTTCAAGAAGGTACATGAATGAAAGCTGGCATGGTTCTAGGATATGATAGCAATGACTTTTAAAAGAAATTAAGTGATTGGAGTTGAAAGTAACTGTTGAAAGTTACTTTAAGCTCACTCATTTCTTTAAAAATATTTTCAACGGGGAAGAAGTATGCTATCTGTTTGACATTCTATTTATCTGATTTTTTGAGTTTTGTCCCTCTAATATTCCAGAAATGGTCTTTATTTGCAGCTAGCAGTGTAGCAAAATTAGAAGGGTGTCCTAGCCTCTAAAAGCATCAAGTGAGAAGCAGAATTCAGAGAAAGTAGTGGGTAAATCCTTTATTACAATCTACAAGAAAGGTTAGCTTATTCTCCATAATAAAATTCTATTCTTAGTTGTTTTTAACAAGTTGACCTCACCAAATTGAAATGAACTGAGCTGAAATTTTGAGTCGCAGCTCATTTTTATCTTTTTTCTTGACAACTTCAGAAAAAAAAAAATAAAAAAAATAAAAAATAAATTATTTTGCTAAAGAAGTGCTAGATTTTACTCATGTCAAAAATTATGATGTCTTTTTCTTCAGTCACTCCAGTACTTTGGAGGATGGATGTGCAACTTGGCTGTGTGTTGACCTTAGTGGAAGGAATTATGCTTTTAGTCATCTTTGGGAAAAAGAACCCATGTCTAGGCAAGTGGGTAAGTTACTTAGAAACAGCTATTCATACTTTTGCATCATATTCTGTAGCTCAGTTCTTCAGTTTGACTCTTACTAACTGTGATTTCTTTAGCTTTCTTACAGCCACTAAGATCCTGTTCACAACAGAACTGGACGACTGAACATGCTCTAATGTAAATTCCTTCTTAACACTGTTTCACAAACCTCAGTTTATCTGCTCTTCACGACTATACATGGGGCTCCCTTTTCCTTTGCTAATACAGAATAGTTGATTTTGGAAAGGGGTCTGGCAAGACTGAAACAGAAAGAGGGCTAGCCCAATTGTGACAATTAGCTGGATGACAGATTAACACAAAGAGCAAAAGACTTGGAGTGGATCCGATAGTCCCAAACCAAGCTGTTCTAACCTGGGACTGAAGGAAAGGGAAAACATAAATGAGGAAGAGCTTTTGGCTACAGGAGTGTTTGAACTTCTAGAACTGGGAGCTCTGAGGACAAAAAGCTGAAGCTAGTTTCTGAGGGAAGAGTTTGGGCTGGACACGTGTTAAGTGGTGGTTGCTAACAGGTAGGGTTGAGACTAAATACCTAGCACTTGTTTGACAAGGAGGTTGCCGAGATTGTGACTGGTTAGGCAAATAGATTAGAATGATATTAGGTGGAGAGAGACTAAATGAATTCTGACAGGGAGAATTTCAGGTCTCCATTGGAAATGAAATAAAGGTAGAATAAAAAGCCAGCAGTTTGAAGTTTGTCTGGATGAACAAGCAGATTAAAGGAAAACAGGAGGTGTAGATGAGGGGAACTATATTGGCTTAACAAGGATACAGGAATGGAAATCAGAAGAGAAAGAACATGTGGATTAAGAGAAGGCAGGTCCTTTTATAGCAGAGAAGATGGGTACTGCTGTAGTGAAGATTTGGCCTGAAGAACAGAAACTGGGAGAAGATAAAGGCAGCAGGACTGGGAAAGGAAATTGGGTTGGGCAGGAAGATGATTGGAACAGGGGAAGAAAAAAGAATAGATGTGTGTGCTTATGATAGCACATTGTATCAGATACAGGGACTGAAGTGGACATCTTTGAATTTCATTATGATCCTATCATCAGCAAATACAGAAAATGCATTGGCAGACTGACAACCAGCTGCTGTCATCAGCTGTTGGATCAGCTCCAAAGCTGCACTCCAGTGTGATAGATCCAGTGACATTTATAATCAAGGAGGGTGACCATATATTAAAAAATTTATGCATGTTACAGCAATATGGCTGACCTTATATTTAATGCTGTTTGGCTACTATAGTAGTGAGGGTAAAAGGAAAGACTCCACAGAAATTGAAATCTTGAATAAGATGCAGTAAAGAGGGCAAACATTGATGAAGTAACATAATTAATAACTGTTCATTATAGGAACATCCTATGCACTCACTAGGCAGAGGCTCCAATGGAAAAAATAGCAGGATATTAAATACTGTGTGATAACATACATGTTGTAGAGTTAGATTAAGCTTCTTGTAACTACTTTCAACTCTGGCACTTGCTCAATTTTATTACAATAGATTTCCACCTTAATTAAGTCATTTTAATGTAGCTCTCCGAGCAAAATGTTTTTAAAACAGTCTTTTCTGCATGTTCTTGAATCTTCAACTCCCCATCTCCAGCTGTTAATAGGTAGCATCAGTAAGACAGTTGCATTTTTCAGAGGCTCAGAGCACTCTTAACTCTAAGTAAAGTCAATAGGCAATGCGGTTTCTTTGGGCCCCTGAAAGTGTATCCTATTAGTGCCTTAGTTCTATTAGTGCTTTATCCTGAGCAAAACGCTAAAAAACCTCAACCCCTGCTGAGCTTAGTGAGAGTTATGAGCACTCAGCATCTGCTGGATACAAGAAGGTTCTGATTAGAGCAGGCCAAAAAAGAAAATGTTGAATGTGACAAATTTTGACTGACAACAGCTTTCCTGGGAGGAAAAAAAAAAAAAAAAAAAAAAAAAGAAAAAAGAAAAAGTGCTCCCTCCTTGCTATTTACGAAAGCATTTAAATGATCATGTCATAAACCAGGTCTGTTTCTGATTTACGGAAGTGTCCGGGAGAAACTGGAAGAATCAAATATTCTAGGCAGTTCTCAGATTGTTGATACCAAGCAAGGAGCTGTAACCTGTCAGCAGATTCAGCATAGACTTTGCTCCCATTGAGAGGACGCAGCAACATGCTGCTGCATCCCTTTTTCAGCTGGATCCTACAAGTCAACCTCCTTTGTCATAATAAAAAAAAAGTAACTGAAAATTTAAATAGGAATAGTATATGAAGTAGTACTAGACATAACCACCTGCCAGGGCTTTAAAAGAGAGAATAATCCTGAAAAACAGGCAGCTCAGAAAAACAGAGAGAAAAATCCCAGAATTTTAATTTGTGACTTTAATCATTTAACCCTAGTTTACTGTAGAGGTGCTCAGATTAGAGAACAATGAAGGGCATCAATGCATAGGTGAGAAGAGACAGAGCAAAACAGGAGAGAGACACTCTTACCACTTTGAAAGGCTGCACTCTTTTTCACAAACTTTTATACATTCATACCTCCAGCACACACATATATAAGATTCATTCACCTTTTCTCATTGCCACTAGGGCATTCAGATGACTGTCATTGAAACAGTCTACTTTAATTCCCAAATACAAGGCATCGCAACTGTAAGTAATAGTGTTTGGGACAATTGATGTCTAACCTAGAATATATATATATTTTTTTTATTTTTTTTTATTTTTTTTTTTTTTAACAATAGCCATATGCACAAAAACTGCATAACAGTGCATGCGCATCATTACAGCCATGCCAGAGTGAAAATTAAAGGTAATATCGCCCTCTGGAGGCTCCAGTGACTAAAAAAAAAATCTAAAACCCTAATTCTTTCTTTGATGACAGAAACCTACAGGATAAATTAAGTTGACTGTAATATAAATGAAATAATGCATTCATAAATCCATCCAAGAAGGGACTGAAACAAGTAAAATATTAATGTTTTTATTGTCTTCAATCAGAATGATGAAGTGGCAGTAAGTCATTTTTGTGCATGGACTGGTGATTTTTGTGCATATTTGCAAGGCAGGTATATAATAGGTTTCTCCTCTCTGCTTAGAGCAAGGAGGTGATTATTTTTGTTCATCATAGACTTAGGTTATCGCATACAGATATGTCTGTACTTTCTTCTGTCAACATTTACATACGATTTTTTGGAGCATCAGAAATACTGTGCTTAGCACTTGCAAAAAGTTCCATCAAAAGCTTCATAAAAATAAGATTAAGAAGCTGTTGCTGATATAAGTGAGAAGAAAAAAAAAAAAAGAAAAAAAAAGAAACACATTATAAACTTACACTGTACACACACAAAAAAATAAAATAAAGGTAAATAGGGAATAAGGGAGCAACACATTCACGTTGTGTAACAGCTTGTCCCTTGTCAACAGCTGACTTTCTGACAGCATCATCTCATTTCTCTTTCTAAAACTAACAAAGATGAAAAACAAGTCATAAAATGTTTCTAGAAGTTGCCTGTATCCACTGTACTCATATGGTCTCTGTCACAACAGAATTTGATCAACTCACAAGCTTTAAAACATGGCCTTCAAGTTTCCTTGTTAAGTAATGAAGTATTATGTTACCCCCAGATCACAACTATGTAAGTAAAGTTTTCAGGTCAGAATTTTCACAGGCACCCAGAAGTGTTAGTACAATGACTTCAAAAAAGCATGTAGGTATCTCAGCTGTTGAAATTCCCCAAGACATCAACATTTGCTAATAGCAATTTGGCCAAATATGTAACAGTTCAATTCCAGAACCAGGCCAAGATAGTACCCTTCCTTCCTTAAACATAAGGTGTTATGTGCAACTACAGTAAACTTTTCCTTCTATGCCATCAGACAGGCTTTATGCTCCAGTGTTGCAAATATAATGTTATTTCATTACACTTCCTTGACTTTTCCCTCAACATAATAATAAGTCACGCTTTTATTTCCTCAACTCTAATTAATTTCATCTGAGCTGGCATGGTTTCAGACAACAACAAAAATAAAATATCTGCAACCATGTACTGTCTAAATTTTATTCTAATTTTCCTTAAACACCTAACCGGTAAGCTTCTCTTTCATCCTCTGGTAACACAAAGGAAAGATATGCCTGTTAGAAGCAATAACTTTTTTCTGATTACTTCTAAAATTAAGCCAATGCAAATGCCATATTTCTGACAACTGTCCTAATTTCAAGGAAGAATACAGAGAAAAACATACAACATGCACTGCATTTCCTCTGTTCTGTTTTCCAGGACAAGACTGGTCAATTATAAATTACAGGATATTTGAAACATCACTAAATTTGAAACATATCTCAATACTTCATCATATTATTATTTCAACAGAACATAAATCCAGGTGGAATTAGAAAAAAAACCAGAATTACAATAGAAAAAAACATTCTGCAGAATTTCTCCTGCTTAAATAAAGCTAATCCATTTTTCTTTTCTCCTTCATTTCTTGGTATGTAGTACAGATTTCTCGTTGCTCTATCTTTTGTAAACATACCTGGAAAATATAGTTCCATATGTCATAAAATAATCTTGGACTAGAAGCATAACTTGAGCCCCAAAATATATGTCAGTGTTTTGGCATCCAAGATTCATCTACTGGCTCAGGACTACAGATAACATCAGATTGTTACTACAATGCAATCAAAGGAAACATGCAGAAAGACAGTTTTATACTAAGTATTATATCATTCCATGAGAGTGAAACCGGAGGTGCAAATCTTGTGGGTGTAGAGAGAGGAATAGTTGCAAATCTTAATAAAGTGTTTTCATTTCAAGAATACCAAAAACCAGAAAAAGCTGTTCTCCAGGTCTGCCATGTTGTTCCTCCTCTCCCTTCTCCCCAAACATTCTTTCAAAAATAAATATTAGTTATATCGAAGTTTGGGATCAAAGCACAGTGCTATTTTACTGTGATCTTAATAGTGGATCTCTTCCTCAAAGATCTCAAGTTGCATTTAGTCCATATTTTTGTACCTGAGCATATACACATAATGTACTCCTTGCAGACTCCTAGCCAGCATTTTTACTGATATGGATGCTTGCTTTTGGAGACGCTCTGCATCCTTTGCCAAGCTATCTTAGAAAACCAAAATCTAAAAGAGCAAATTCAGCTAAAAGTGAAAAATACCCTTACTGTACAAATGGGAGCTGCATGTTGTTCCAACAAATACTAACAGCTTAATGTATTATTACATAGATGCATACACATATATTTTTTACTGATGCATTTCAAGGTACTGATGTATACAGTTGCTGAGATACCCATATGTATTTAGATTTAGTGGAATTATTGGATTCTTATCTCACAGGATCACACCATAAACTCCGAGACAAGAAGTCTTAAACAACCCTGATGAAAAGCAAGAATTGCATTAATCCAAAACTATGAATATGAATAAATCCAAATTTATTTAAGTATCTATATCGAGATTCAAGTTACTATCTCTTGTCATGATCAGGAGAAAATAATGGAGTCTAGAGCATCAAAGCATCATGTGAACTCATGTAAGTGCTTGATTTATATAGAGAATCATCAAATATCTCTGCCCGATGTATTTCCACTTGTTGGGGAATACTTATAGAGGGAAAATTTCAGGACAAGTGATCCTCTTCCTATAGCACATAACCACCTTTTTTGTACAAAATATTTACTTGGCTCAAAATTATATTTGTTTCTCTGTCATTCCAAACTGAGCAGGAAGCAATGCCTGGATTAGCATGAAATTGGATTGTGGAGATGGAAAGAGGAAATTGCTTTCTTTTCCAATGAGCCACTGAATCTAAATGACTGGCTACAGGTACAGCTCTGACTTACAAAGAATGTGGCCTCTACCTGACCAGCTTTCCGGCACCCTGTTCCCACAGCAGCAGCTGAAGCTGGTGCTCCCATGCTTGGCTTTATGTTCCTTTGATAACTGTAGCAAAAGAATGAAATGGAAATGCATTCATTAAGAACATTTAAACAGATACAAGCTACTTTTCCAGCTTTAAAATTCTTCTCAGTGTAGCTACTTTTCCAAAGACATAACAGAAAAAGAACTTTTCATAAGCAAGGGGCAAGGAAAGAAAAAGAGCTGAGAATATCATTATGCCTCCTCCTGGTAGAATGGAGAGCCTTTCTCCATCAACAGCTTTGGGTAACTCCTAGTAGCCAGTTATCAATTACAGACTAGCATTTAGTCAAAGATTTTTGAAAACACAAACTCTATTTCTGAAATCAGCACAACAAACATCATTTTTCTTGTTGGGAGGTTTCTAAAATGTATGTATTCAGCTCATCACATAAAAGTGCAGTATCGACAGTATAAGCAACTCAATAGAAAATTACATCTACCGTTCCTTGATTCAAAGTTTTGAAAAAATTATAATGACCTTAGAATGACTATCATTTGTTTTACTGCTGTTCTCAAAGCTAGCAAAGGGGAGAGGATGAAATGGCTGTGTACGCATTGACATTATGAGTGCATTGCAGTTTTATGCTCCAGAAACTACTCTGAAGGCAAGATGTAGAGATCGGTGGAAGGGGATAATGATACCAATAAGTCTTGAATATTATTATTGGTAGAAATACATTCAGGAATATCTTCTAATTAAGTAATTATTGGAATCTCAGCCAGCCACTAGCACTAATTCAGACTACCCAGTAACTGTAAGATAGTCCTGGAGACAGTAGATCAGCAATTACTAAAACATGGTGCATTTGTCCCCACTTTGCCTACAGAAATGACAGGCATGATCCTGATTTATTTCATTAAGTTATCCCTTGCTGTGATTTCCAGTTACTTTAAGAGAAGATCCATCCAAGTTCATTTCCTCCTATAAGAAAGGATTTCAGAGCTGATCCTATGAGAAACAAAATCTTTGGTGCTATAGCTTAAATGATAATGGAATGTTACTTAAAAACCCAAACACTGAGTCCATAACATCAAAATAAATTACCAAATAATTTAATTCATAATCTTAGACGTTTGAGATACCACTGCACGGCACTCTGTCTCTGCTGTCTAGTGTTGATCTAATCCTGCACCAGCTTACATAAGATCATCTTCAGTACCCTGAGCTTTCAGAAACAATTCAAGGCACAAAGATGTTAGAAGTCTAGCGTGCCTGTACTCCTGAAAGTACTGTCCAAATCCATTATTCTTCACCTACCAGGGAAAATATTTTCCTTCATCAGCTGTGATACATATTTAATTTATTTGCAATGATGCTGCAAGGAATAAGAAAGCTGATGGTCTTTCTTTCACAGCTCCATAGAGGAAGGATAATGACTTTGGACACAAAGAATTAAAGTTGGGTGTTGACAGCAGACTCACAGGAGATGCCAGCTTCTACTAATTTGAACAAATTCAAATTTAACAATCAGAATGCATTTTAAGATTTCAAAGAGAATGAAAAAGTATAAAAATAGAGGTACACATTATGAATAAATGTAATTCAAGAACAGTGGATTCTTAATTTCATTGGGTTTTTTCCAACTGATCCACGTCTAGTTCCATGGTTTGAACTGGAGAAGGTCTAGAAAAGGAACTGGAAATTGAGCACAGTTCTGCCAGAGTTAAATCTTTATCAGTGGAAGTGGTTCAAATGGAAAATTGAGACAGAAGAGAAGTTAACAGGCATGAAAATAGAGTTATCTACTGGTCAGAACTATAAAGACAAGCATGCAGGAATGTTGTATTCTGCTCTACCATTGGCAACCTGTGCAAGACTGAACAAGTCCTTTCACCTTTGAGTGCTTTGTCATCACCCTCTGTGAAGCTGCAATAATGCCAGCCAATTCACTTTTTACTCGGTTCTGAAAAGCAAAGGTGACCTAGAAGAAACCAGTAAAAGAGAAAACAGATGGAAGTCTAGCAGTTAAATTGGCAGCTAGAAAAAGTAAGATAAAAATTAATAAAGATGTTTTCCTATGTATTATAGAAAGACAAGTAATAAATTCATGTAACATTAATGCAACAAAGTCGGAAAATTCTGCAAGGAAAAATATGACCCATCCTCCATTCAAAACAGAAGTCTGCACTAAATTGCTTCAGTTGTAATATCTAAATAAAATAAGCAGCATAGCCATGATACTGAGATGCTGAAAGGTGCTGAACTCTGCCACTCTGACCTAGCAAAGTATTTCTGTGCCTGCTATAAACAAATAATCTCAGGGACTCTACTGGACCTATTAATACTTTATTGGAACAAATATAAATCACTTAAAAATTGTAATTATTATACATTTTTTTTTAAATCAATCATACCACATTTCAAAATTAGACAAGAGAGGGTTCAAACCATAACTGCTAAGACTCTTGAGACTAGGGAACCTGAAACTGAGAATACAAGTTTAAAAGCAGACATATCAAGAGATATTTTAACATTAGAATATAACCAGCAAATATAACAGTAAATCTGGGGATTTTTTCATGTTTCATTAAAAAGAAGGATAATCTATTTTTTGAAAGTAGGAGCCTGTTTTCTTGCATGCAAGCTTTCTATGGTCAAAAATGCTTTACACAAAAGGAGTTCTAAAGATTGCTTGAAAGCCTGAAATTTTCCATCCTTCTTAAGCTTGCTTGAGAGACTGAATGATATTATTCTGAAGGTTGCACTGTGACTTTTTGATCTTAAAGCTGGTAAAGGCTGCCTCACATGTGCATGTTCTAATATTCGCAGATAATCTGACTTGAACTTCAAGGCTATAAGACCTTGGATCAGTGATTTGCAATTCAAGTGCCACAGGAAAAAAAAAAAAAAAATATATATATATATATATATCAGCTTAGACTTATTAAGTGTTATTGTAAAGCTATTGCAGGCAAGGTTTTCTGAGCAGTTTCGAAGGTTCTGTCCAGAGTCTCTGCCCACATGAACACACACTGAAGGTCACCAATATCACTGTGAGCTCCCTTGGGTCTCGTTTTCCCTCTGCCACTCCATAAGAAAGCCACTCAAGATTTTAAATGAGACTTAATCAAAATAATAAAACACTCAAGCATGTAACCTAAAGAAAATAGAACAGAAGGATTTACTTTTTCAGCTGCATCCTCTATCTCCACCCCTTTATTGCTTTATGTTGCTTTTACTGCAATGCGACTTGGTAACCCTTAGGCAAGGATTGCCATTATCTAGTGTGCTGTGCAGAGAAATAAAAAGGAAAATAATGTTAAAAACTTGAACTAAAAAGATGACACACCAGCCATGAATTCTGAACATTATGCAAATCATAAAGAGACAGCACCAAATTACCTGATATTTGTCTATGTAAATCCATTTACCTTGGAAGCCCAGCTTCATTGACAAGAGGTCCTTCAAGGCTTGATCTGTCCAACCTAGGGTCAGAAATGTCCTCAGTGGATGGTGACTGCAGTGTGGGGACAAGGCTGTACCAAATCACAGAAACTGTGCATTGCTCTAAAAAAAATGGGAATGGCTGAGTCTACAGTTTTTGCTCTGTACAAATCAAGTCATGCCAAAGTTCAGTCAGGCTGCAATACTACTTTATTTCTTCTCTGCTTTTCCATCTTTCTGTTCTGCCTCCTTTGGCCTTCCTCACATTTTATATTATTATCCTTTCTCAGCCACAGCATGAAATAATGATGCCACTTTATCAGTTTGTATTTATATGTTTTATATATATATATATGTATAATTTGGAGTTTGCATCAGCAGTTTTCTTCATTAGTCACCAGTGTGAGATTAAATATACTGATTTTTGCCATTCAAATTTGTGCTTCCTAAAGAGCAACAACATACATATTTGAACATTGTACTTGAAAGTACATAATAGAATATAGAAAACAGTACTGAGTGCTCACCACAGAAATGACAAATTGTGGATATTAGGATATGTACAGGCTTCAACATCTTTATTTTCATTTTCTTCGATGCTCATAGTAACAGTGCACTAGGTGTAAAAAACATTCTTCTGAAGCATATTGCTAAGCAAATCAAAAGAACTCACTAGTTTTTGTGGTGGTCAGTTTAAAGAAAGAACAGACTGTAACCTTAGGATCATGTGTAACGGAAGTCATTAACAATTTAAGACACTTCTAGGACATCAAATAGTTGCCTGCTGCTACGGCCTTCAGTGTCACAGAAACTGAGAAGATGAACACTAGAAGTGGTAGAGATACAAGAGTAATTTAATAACTAAATCCCTCCTGTGTTTCAATAAGAGAGTTTATTGGAAACTAAAGCCTCAAAAGTAGCAGAATGTAAAAAAACATATGTAGAATGAACAATAGATAAAACTATGGTTTGGATTAAAATCAGATTATAAGGAGACTTTATGGTAAGAGTTTATTATATTGCTTCCTATTACACAAAGTCAATCAATAAGCGAGCTGCTTTGAGCTTCTAAAAGTACAAATCACATACATCTTTATCTAGTTTTCTTGGATAGCTATATGTGGTTATTTTTGAGGAACAAAACCATCTTGTGATCTGCATTTTTCCAAGCGGAAAATCAGCCTGGGCCCCAAGCCCACCCCAGTACATTAAGCCAGAGGTTCAGCCCTGAAATCTGGCCTAGTGCCCTACACCTTGCTGCAGTGGAGCTGGGGAGCTAATTCCTCTACCACAGACAAAGAAAAGCCTGTGCCCAGCGAAGGCTATGAGGCTCACTGCATCAAAAAAAGCAACATGTAGTTTATAAGGTCTATTCCATTAATTGACCTATGTCCACATTTGAAGTCATGAAAGAACTATGCATTTTCTATACTTTTTCTTGAAAGACACCATCCATGACAAAGACTCTAAGCAGTAAGCAATTTTTGCAGAGGAATATATTGAAAGTAACATCACACAATTGCAAATTTTGCAAGTGCATTGTAATATGTAGGATTAGACCTTAATTGTGTTCTCTAATGAAAAGTTACTGTACAGTTCCATCATTGGAGTTTAATAGTTTTCTTATAATCTCATAAATATTTGGTACACCTGTGATTTTCCCTTTTATTTCCCTTTTATCTACTTTCATTAATTTTATTTCTTCATTGTCTATCAATTTCAAGTGATAGTTGCTGTTATTTTGTATTGTTTTTTCTCTTTTTATTTCCTCAAACAGTTATGCCTGTCATTTAAAATTACAACTTCTTTAGGGCATGGACTGAGGGCCAGACTCAAATATGATAAATCTTCACCTTAAACTGGGTTTACAACACACTGTGGAAATATATTAAATAGATTATAGATGATAGATAGATAGATAGATAGATAGATAGATAGATAGACAGATAGATAGATAGATAAATGTGATGTTACAATTAACAACCACAAGGCTGCAAACTTTCTATAATATCAATAGGAATGCCACATGCAATAGGATATAGAATGGTATCATAAATTCAAAATGTAAACCCCTGTTTCAAATTCCACCTTATTCTGTTCATAAATTCATCACCTTCAGTCAAATATTTTTCTTAACTCTTCAGGTCACAACAGGAAACCAACATTTTGCCCTTTTAATAGACACTTTGATAAAGGGGAAAGCAGCTGTTCTCCAAGCCTTTATCCCACAAGGCATCTTAAAAAGATTCCACATATTTTTCTCTGTAAAAATAGTTGGTTGAAAGCTTTATATGTAACTGTGAAGTAGAGGTCAAATTGAAGTTCAAATGTGATTAAGTGTTTTGTACTTAGACTATTAAATGTTTCTTTATACTACTTTTTGTATCTCAAAAGTTTAATTTGTATGACAAAAAGCTAGGCAGAAAAATGAAATTTACTACTATACCATAAAATTATTTTTTAAATAAAATTTGAAAATTAAAATTATATACATCAATTCCTATATCATTTGTATGCATTCCTTTATGTGTTTAATACAACAGAACTTTATAACACATATATTAGAGTTGTTCTTTGTATTTAATCTGTTTAAGAGTAGGTCACATTAGACATATGTTAATTTATTATTTCATTTTATGGTTCTATTCTGTCTATTTACCAAGTAAACCAGTGTATAGCAACATGCAGGGAGTGGTTAAAAAGAATTTGTGAAAGATATAAAATCCATAGCTAGATGCTTGAAAAATATAAGATGCAGAAGCTCCAGTCTATATGCAATAGCATAAAATAGACAATGTATACCACAATGTATGTAGTTATCCATATCTACATTTTGAGTTATACTTTTCTATCTTCATATTTTGCTAAAAATTACCATCTGAGAGCCCGTATTTATTGATTAGTTTTCTTATATGCCAATTAATGGAAACAAGCTTCCCCAGAAGGTATTTATTAATGGAAGTAGATATGTTTTAATGCTAATGTTTGGAAGCATGAATATGATCTGTTACTAGTGATTTCCCAAGAACCTTTAATGACATTCAGTTTTGCAACTCACTCAATTCAAACTTTTCTAGAAGAAATTCTAGGTATCTCTTTATTAAATGCAGACAACTGCCAGCTTCTCTCCTATTATTCAAAAGGCAATATGTTACAAAACAGACAATACAATCAGTGCATAGACAGCAGACCTACTCTGATTTCTCCAGTACTGTATTTTTTGTCATTCATTTTTCATCCTTCTGTGTTTTTTATTTTGCAGAAAAGGCGTAAAAAAAATTAAACATACCTGGAAACTTGAATTTTGCATGCAAGGAAAAGTGAAATATGAAAGTAAAGAATGAAATATCAAATGGATCAAATTGCTTATTCAGTTAGTATAGATGGTGTTAGCTGATATCATTTATAACATATTTCCTCATTAAAGTGTTTCTTTCTCTGTTAAATGATAGCCTTTCATAAAACATAGTTCTGTGAAATAAAAATCATTGCAAAGTTTAATGTATTATGATACCTCCTAGCTGACTATGAACTCTAATAAAATTATTAGAGATTTTATATGTTGGAGGCTAAATGTGACAATCACCTTTGTGGCAGGATGCAAACCCCCTTCTCTCCCCCTCCCTCCTTCATATGGAAAGAGTAGACACATCTCCCTTTCTTTCTCTATTATGTTTAAGGCTAACAGCTTCTTTTGTTTAGCCCCAGAGTCCCCTGGCCAGGGCTGTTAGAAGGGAGTGCTGAGGCCCAGGGAGCCGCTGGGCACCCGCGGCCGGTGTGGAGGATGTTTGGAAGCTTCAGGGGCACCCACAGCCAGTGTGGGGTTGCAGAGAAGCTTCTAGAATGCCTACATTCAGATCTGATCAGCCAATAAAAAAATGGGACTCTTGTCGAGACTCAGCCCATTGTCGCAGGTCTCTCAGAGCATGAGGTTAGCCACTGCCACCAGGAGTAATGGCACCCCTCTCCCCGGAACTGAGACTCTGCTTGCCTTGCCGCCAGGTGTGTAAGTAAATTAACCCTTGCAGGATTGCGAGTGCATCTACTTTCTGTGCACATTTTGCACGTGTATTTTCCGTGCTCAATTCGAGCATGTGTATAAATCAACCCTCGCAGAATCGCGAGTGTATTTTCCTCCTGTGCTTCCATATAAGCACGTGTAATATTCCGTGCACATTTGCACATGTATTTCTCCTCGCAGGATTGCGAGTGTATTATAAATCTACCCTTGCAGAATCGCGAGTGTACACTTTCTGTACTCACTACGAGTACCTGTATGTCTTTAAAATAATCCCACACCGTGTTCAGGCAAGTGTGTACTCCTCCTGGACTCAGGGGCGGCTCTGGCATTGTTTTGGGTGAAGCCACGTGCATGCACACTGTGGACCTCCTGTTGTATTAATTGCTGCCCCTTAATAATTTATTCAACTGGTAACCGAACCTGTATTCAAGTCACTTTGGAGTGCTAAAACCCTGTTTCTCACCGGTTTACCCTCCTGTCCCTTAAACTAATCTTGGGGTGCCTCCGTGACAATCTTATAATTAATACAAAAGAGGAGACACAGAAGACAAGGAAGACATGCAATATTAGGGGAAGATACATAGCTTACATGTCTTGATAATGTGTGAAGGTCATATATGAAACAAATTTACCTGAAATGCATGTATAACAGATGTCCACAACTGTTTTATAACATGTATTTACAATATTATTTTTTAAAATATCAATTCATATTTTTCCAACTCACATAATTTAATGTATGTTCAATTTTTTTCTTTGGAGATAATATCCTTTTATTAGTTAGGCAAATTTATTACAGCCCTGAATACCTCACCGTGTTACTCTTTTTAACATATGAAGTATCATTGTCTCTATTTTGTAAGAACAAGACTAAGAGGATAAGAGCCACATCTACAACATTTCTTAGACACATAAAAATTCTGGAGCTTAAATTCACCTATAAATCTCTACATCCACATAACCTCATCTGTCTAAAGAACAGATAAACTCCATAGTGCCTTACCATTTACTTTAGGTTTTTCCAGGTATTTAGTTGTCTCTGTGACCAGTATCTAGTCCATCTCAACATGCCTTTAGCATCTAACTTCCATAACCAGAAATTATAACTAGGCTATGAATCAATGATTGCAAATGGCGGAGTCCCCAGGGCTTGATAAGTTACTAGTCATTAGCCAAGACACATGAGCTATAATTTTCCAGATCACTGCAGTTGCAACAGAAAACAACTTAATTTAAGGCACCTCATTGTGTGAAGGGCATGTGTACAGACTTTCAGACAAAGCTAACAGCTCAGCAGGCAGGTGTCAGGTCTGTTCCAGTCCCCATCATTTTTTTTTTTCCAACACAACTTTGATTTAGAGAACTGTAACAAGAAAGCACAATCAATTTATTCTGAATTGAGACCACTAGAATTTAAACCTCTTTGAACATGACAAATGACTACCAATAACTGTTTATCTGCAATCATGAAATATTTCTAAAATACCTGAAAATTATGAGAGATATAGGCAGTACTGGCATTCTAGTCTTACTTTGTGATAAGTGTTTATATTTCAGCATCCATTTTGAGTATATACTTTATTACATTCTTCAACATATTGAATTGTACCTTTATCGTTAAGTGTCTGGCTTTTAATAAAGGAAAAATGAACTTTAAATGTCTCCTGCTTAAGTGAAAGTCTTGTGTTTCAACATTCTTTTCTGTCTCAACTGGTGAAATATCAGGAGATGAGTTACAAGAGAAAGAAAAACAGGGAAAAATCTCAGACACAGCCTGGACCTAAGATTCAGAGAAGAGGTAAATTTTGTTGCCAGAAGACAAAATACACAGATGTTTACTATTTTCACACTTCACCAAAAGGCAAATTGTGGATGTGGGCATGGCTGCCTGCAACACATTTGTTTCCAAAAAGAAGTTTCTGTATTCTTTATATGATCTGCCACATATTTCCAAAGGCAGCTGTGTGACAGACTGCTAACAAGAGCAGAGCACTGCAAAAAGCATGCATAATGTATTGGGCATGCTTAGGAAGACTCAGTACTAATCTTGAGCAGCTCGCATGGATTTGCATATGCCAAAGAAGGAATATCAATTAAGGAAAATGCACTCCTGGTTATTCCCAAAAGGCTGCCCTTGAAGGGATTGTCCAGACTGAGTTAAACTCAGTAGGTCTGGAAGAAAAAAGTAAGATCTATCACCACAGTGGACAGATGATCTACAAAGTGAAGATAAACAGGAGAATGTGTCTCTGTAGGTTTATTATACGTTTCATTTGAATTCAACATTTCAGTACAATAACAAAATATTAAAATTCCACTGATTTATGAACATGTCCAACACTTCCCAAACATTTCTTAAAATCCTCTCTCTACCCTGTCTCTTTTCAATAATATTATATTGTATCACTGATACACATTAACAACATTGGTGCCATAGGCTGGATTATTTACCCATTAGTTTTTATGCTGATAATCTGTAAAGATTGCAAATAAAATTCCTATGGTCACATTTCTCAGTATTGAGTGCATTTAGTCAAAGATGTTTTCTTCCACAGAAGAGGGTGTAGATTATTGTAGTGAGAGGGTTTAAATCCTGTCCCACCCCTTGCTGTTCGCGGAATGTGGTGGTCTTCCTTTCATGGCACACCCATCTGCCTGGCGAGCTACACATCTTCCCGCATAGACTCAAATCAGCTGTATTGATGTGGCAGTTGTAGAAGGTATATGAAATATTGACTAGTATACAAAAACATCAATGCTTTACTCTAAAAAGCATTGGATTTCTGCTGGGCCTAACTCTGCTGTTTTGTGTGTAAGCTCCCATGAGGTTCATGGTGAAATGTGTATATTTGAGAATTCTTGATTAGGTTTGAAAATGCATATACGATTATACTCCTTCTAAAATATCCTGTGGGTTCCAGATATTTTATAAAGTCAGTTCAGAACCGTGGCTCTACACTGCAAAACCATCTCTTTATAGGAAGACCGAAGTTTATTTTCTGAAGAACAGCATAATCACGGCCTTTGAAAATGCAAACTGTCATTGCTGAAATATTTATCAGATCTCAAAAATATTAAAAGTCAAAAGCTGCCCACCAGTCATCTGTACCCAGAGATTCCTACACTGAATTGGCTTCAGCAGTCTGAGTGGTATATAAGTGAATACCAATTTGTATGTAGTGGCAGTGATTTATGTTTTCCTATTCAGAATCTTATTATTTATTTAAGCATATCTTAGGATCCAGGACTAGTACTGAAACTGTTTCAGTTGTATTGATTGTCCTTACAGCACTGAGTACTTCTTATCTATCCAACTCTGCTGTTCTGTAATTAGCCACTCATCATGAGAAATGACGCACTTCAATTTAATTAGCTTTGAAAAACATCTGCATTAGTCTGCTGATATTTTTCATGCCAAGTGCCCACACAGTCTCACAGATATGTTACAAAGATATGCTTTTACCTCTTTTTTCGTTTCTTTGTTTGTTTTCTGCATCATAAGGCTGGTGCAGAATCACAGCTGCTAACAGATATTATTCACTGCAAAAGGATTTTGTTCAATTATTTAATGTCTTCCGGATTTAAGGAACCTACATTAATTATTTAATTAGCATTCTGCTATAATTAATTGAATGCTCACAAATCAATTAAAAGCTGCTTACTTTTTGTTAGTTCAGTAACTTCAAAGGAGCCTTCTGAGAAAAGGCAAAATTTACATAGTACAGAAAATCCCATCCTCACTTCAAAAGCCATGCTGGAAACACAGTAGTCTGTCTTAGGCATTGCACTGCCATTCTGTGTAGCACAACAGACACCTTTCTAGAGGCCTAAATTCATAGATTCTCCTTTGTGAAACAGGTAATCACAGCAAATTCACTTGGCATTCAGGCAGATGTTCTCTGTTCTTCCATGTTTATGCCACGATAATTACTCCCACTGAAGAACAGAGAGGAGTCCAGCAGTGGCAACTTATTGATGTAACATGGATTAACATTTCAAACTTTCTGCTTTTCTGTGTGCATTTGAATACAGATGGTTTTCAGCAAGCACCTGACCCACCAAGCTTAAAAGCCAGTGAGAAGCAATATTGAGCAGTTTTGCAGAAAAATGTCTCCTGCTTCTCTGCACGTTGAGTTGACCTACTGTCTGGCCCTGCATCAATCCTCCCATTGGTCTTTATTTGGTAGAAATTTCATTGAACATATTGAGTGTATCAGTTTCTCCTAAAGAGACATCAGAGTATTAGAGTAGGAGACAGGCTGAGAGAGTTATGGCTTTTCAGCCTGGAGAAGAAAATGCTCTAGGGAAACTTTGTAACAGTGTTCCAGTACCTAAGGGGGAGCTAAAAGAAAGCTGGAGAAGACTTTTTATAAGGGCATGTAGTGACTAGGACAAAGGGTAATCACTTAGAGAGTAGATTTAGGTTAGATGTAAGGAAGAAATTCTTCCATAGCAGTGCGGTGAGGTTGCCCAGAGAAGCCGTGGATGTGTTCAAGGCCAGGGTGGATGGGGCTTTGAGCAACCTGGTCTAGTGAAATATGTCCCTGCCCATGGCAGGGGGATTGGGCTAGATGATCATTAAGGTCTCTTCCATCCCAAACCATTCTGTGATTCTTTGAAATAATTAGTCTATCACTCCTGCTTTGGTCCCTTCAGCTAAAACTGGGACCCTTTGATAGGAAGTAGTAGGCAGAATGCGGCCGATGTATTAGAACAGCAGCACAACAAATTGATTTTTTCATTCTATGTTTCTTTTGTATTTGATGCAATGAGAGGGTATTGTGACTGTAAAGTAAATATCTTTTGTCAAAGACAAGGGATACCTTTAACTCCTCGGTGCACCATTCCTACTTAAAGCAATGTGAAGGAGGTATATACAACCTACAAACACACTGTTTATACACAGTATGGATTCTGCCACATGCGGCTCAGTAATTTGTTACAGGTCGACAGGGAAGAGTGTGTTGCTTCTGCTCTCAGGTCACAGTATTGGTCTAGAATTGTTCTCCACTATTAGGTCAAACAGAACTTCCACTAATAGTTCTACACTACTAGTCTCCACTGGACTTAGGTCAAACATTGTAAAAAGTGACAAGCACAACGTTTAAACAAAAGCGAACGCAAAAATCTGAAGTGAGCTATAGTGCTGGTTAAAGATATTAGTGTGTCTGAGACAAAAAATAGTAGCAAAAGCAGTATAGAGTTAGCAGAATGAGAAGAAGCATTGGGAATGTACCCCAAGGGGCCAATACTACTAAAAGTAAAAATGAGTTAGAAATAGGGACAAAGAGCCTAGTATTTTATTCTTACTTGGGCTTAAGGAAACATACTTTTCCTATTTGAATAAATAATACTGTGAAAAATACTAACATCAATCTATCCTCCCAACAGAGGCAGCCTCATATAACTTTAAATGCCCTGTTGATACACAAAATGTGGCCCACCTTATCACAAATTTTCAGACTTAAAGAACTACATTTTTAAGATGTTTAGCTTTTTGCCCCTAATGCTTCTGTTTCTTTGTTTTTCTAACAATCATAAACTTCTAAGCCACATTTATTTTAGATGAGTTGTTCTTCTGTTAATGTTACCCTTTCACCACAAAAGCTCTCCTTCCTCTGTTGTGCTTACCTTCTGGCATATTTATGTGTATCTGTCATATCCCTCTCAACCTTTAATTTACAATACCATAGAAACCCAGATCTTTAAATCTCCTGTCATGAACAAGCTCTCCATTCCCCTTATCTTTCTTGTAGTCCTTCTCAGGTAATATTCAAGGCTAAAATCCATCTTTCCTGAATGTGACCTGAACTGTATACTGTACTCCAGATTTAAGTCTCACCAATGTCCTATACAAAGCCATTGACTTTATTTCATCTCCTCAAGAAATACCTTTCTTCATTCATTTCAAGTGTGCTTTACAGGTTTTACAGTCTCATCACACTGATATTCAGAGATGAGTCAGAAGTAGCTATAGTCACTCAGGTCGTTCGCTGTGGCCATCATGTATAACTCCTCAGGTTATGGTTGAAACAACTATGATTAGATCGTAAGTATATAATTTTGCATTGTTGCATTTTATGCCTTACCTACTTACAACACTCTTCCTCATCATCTAGTTGTTTGGTTTTTTTTTTGTAATGCTTTACTGTACTACTGATTCTTTCCAGTTTCTTCATCAGATGTCCATTTTCCTGTTTTTCTTAAGATGATTAATGAAAATTTTAAGCTAGATCTGCCCAAAAATTGGTCCATGGAAAATTCTGTATCTGACTTTTTCCATATTTATTTTTTCAATGTAAAAGTTACTTATACTATTTTCCTTTTCACTTGCTTTGCATAATACAGTTTCCCATATGGAATCACATATGTTTGTAAAATGTAGCTAGTCAAGATCGACCATGTCTCCTGTGCCTTGAATTATATACTAATGAATTCTGGTGCAGTTGGCCTGGTATTAGTAAATTCATGTTGCATTTTAAATCTATTCTTATTGTATTAAATTCTATGGAATGATAATTTCCTTCAACATTTATTATCAAATGTGGCATACTACTAACAACATCTTACCAGGTTTGTAATCTGTCAAAAAACTGATTCCCACCCCAGTCTCTTAATACAACCACAAAGTTTGATATCATATGCTCTCCTGTGAAAAAAATAATCACACTTATTGAAAGTAGGGCACAATGGTCACTTAAAGTTGAGACTCCAACTTCTATCCCATTCTTGGTACATAATCACCTCCTTTCTTCCTCATTTATATGCTTTTTGTTTCTAGAACTAAAGAACCTTCTGTTACTAGTTTTAATAATTTGCAAAGTCTAATTCCATTGATCTATGACAGCTTCCTATTTTAGGGTTTATCCCTCTGTTTCATCCTTCTAAAAATGTTTTTTGGTGATGTGTATTGCCTTTATGTTTGCACACTGAGGCATTTTTTTTATATTTCAGAATTTTTATGCTTCTTGAGAAGGTTGTTTTCTCAGATTTTGGAAAGTTCTTACCTACAGGCTTTTTGCTCCTTTCTGGAATATGGATGTTAAAGCACTCAATATTACAGAAATCCAGTGGTTTTTGCTTTTCAGTTCACAAATTCCTAGTCTAATACACCTTTGTCAACTAGTTCCTTTGTGTGAGTGATTAGTTTTAGTGAAAGTATCTTCACTATTTCTTACCATCTCATTTAAATTGAATCCATCTGTGACTACTTCATCTAAACCTGTCATCCAAAACTCATTCTTTTCTAATACCCTAATTTCATAACTAAAGCTGAGCCTGGAGTAATATGTTATTTCAAATGTCTTTCTGGGAAGAAATAACATTAATGTAACAACCAGTACATTTGTTCCTGGTAATAGTACATATCATCAATATCTCATTCTAAGATCTACAGCATTGCAAACCATCATTCACCGTAAAGAGTCTTGTCATCCTTCCACAATGTTGACCAAAACTGGTTGTTTTCTCTACTCCATCTATATTCATTTAATTACAGTCTATCAAAACACAAACTTTCAACAAGTCCTATTACCTGAAACATGCCTTAGTGCTCTCTTTCCTAGCAAAAGTCTACCTACCCCAGTGCATATGTTCCCACCATTATTACTGTATCACCATACCTTAGTTCTCTTTATAATGTCACTATCAACTGTAGCTGGCATGAGGGCTGACATCTGTGTACTAATATTTTCATTATTCCTAATTTATTCAGCTGTTTAACCAACCACATCATAAAATTTGCTGTTCATAGCCGCACACATACTGACTTTTTTCTTCTTCTGGGAGGTGTTATTGATGACAAATGCTTGTTCAGTAGTTTCTTCTCACAAAAAGTATTGAAACAAATCAATCACAGTAATATCTCATGATTTGTTAGCGTAACATTCCTGGTGGCTACAGTCAGTTCTGAGGCCCATCATTTAGGAAAAGTGCTTTCTTCAGGAATGTCTCCAACAGCTCAACAGCCCAATCCTCCTTACAGCAATAATCAATACAATAAAAACAACTTGTGTGTTGAAATAAATAAAGTACTATCAATCAGTGCTTCAAAAGACAGCACTAACTGTGCTCCAAATTGTTCTAATAGTCAAATTCTGCAGATATTCAACACTTCTACTTCAGAAGGTGGAATGCTATGGATTCACACAGATCTTTAATTTCAGCCTAACCGAAATAACATTCTTCAGTTGTGAGTTTTTATTCTGCTATATCTTTGTCTGTTGAACAGCACAGCAGGATAGAATACATTGTCTGGTCTCACTCAGTGGCGTTAACGTTTGAATACTCTGTGTAGTAACCAGGAGTAACAACAATTACTCGGGAGGTTCAATTAAGTCATTAATTTACTTAAAACTCAGAGGAATTACAGCAAATATTACCCTTAGTCGCCCAAAATGAAGTTAGAAAAAGAGCAAGAGAGAGAAAAGAGAGCTAGATTAAGATATCAGAAGAAAGTTAAGATTTCACCACCCTCTCACCTGGTAGGATGAGGGTGAAGGGTTAATTTTTGAAAACTCTGTATGGTAACCCAGAGTGACAACAATTACTCAAGAGGTTCAATTAAATCACAAATTTACTAAACCCCCTCAATGGAATTACAGTGAATAGTGGCTTGGCAAAAGCTTGTAACTACACCATAAAACTTAGCAAGACTTTAACAACAAAACTCACAAGATACTCATAAAACTCACTCTTATGTGAAGAAAGACAGAAAGAGAGAGTGAGATTGTGAGAGGAAAGGGAAAGATAGATTAAGGTATCAGATAAAAGGTAAGATCTCACCATTCTGGTGATTGGTGTGTGTGATGAAACTTCATTAATAACACGCAGCACACACACACACACAAAAACACAGACACATCAAAAGTGTCACAAATGAGGAAGTTTTATAACCCAGTCCATTTGCATGCAAGATAGGAGAGGGCAGTTCATCTCCTCCGTCTGCTTGCTCTTCATGCTAATTGAGAAGATTGTTCCAGAAATAGGGGAGTTCTTTTGTCCGCTGTGGGTAGCTGGTGGTTCATGACTTCTCCTAGCAGTCAACTGTCCACTAGATGACCCATCTTGATTCCAGCCCAGTTAACCAGGAATGAGGACTGAGGCCTTGGTAGGACCTTCACAAACACTGTTAACTGTCTCTGTCTCAAAAACTTATGCCTTCGTTTTGCAATGTCTTGAAGAAAACAGAAGTAATGTCTCACCGGCACTTTATTTCCATCGGAAGTTGCAAAAAACAGGTGTTTAAGGCATAACATATACCATTTATGGGTCCTTTGTTTGGCAAAGGATAGGAGGGTGTTTCAAGGCTGTCATGCACTGCTCCAACAGTCCATCAATCCAGCAATGATCTCTGTAGCTCTCTTTGTGGTGGGTGTGATGTAACTTCTCTGCTAGAGTCCCGAGTGAGATGATTTTTATATTTCAGTGCACTTGCATGTGAGATAGGAGAGGGCGGCTCATCTCCTCCCTCTGCTGAGTCCTCATGCTAATTAAGGAGATTGTTTCAGAAACAGATTGGTGGTCCCAGAAATAGGTTGGTAGTCCCAGAATCACTCAGAAGTGAGTTGGCTGGTCCTCTAGGGGTAGCTGGTGATTCGTTATTTCCAGTAGCTGGTCAGTGATCACTGCATGACCCTGCCTTTGTTCGAGCCCAATTAACAAGGGCTCAAGGAAGAGAGACTATTATGAGGCCTTCATTTTGAAAATAATAGGTAGGCCTCAAGGAAGAGATAGAAGTCCTGCTTCTGTAGCACTTATCTCTTCCTCCCTGCCAGAAGTCACAAAACCAGCTGTTTAAGGCACAAGATGCATACCATGTCCATCACATATATACTTTATTTATAGAGATAGATGAAAAATAGATAGATAGATAGATAGATAGATAGATAGATGATAGATAGATAGATAGATAGAGATATTGATATAGATATGGATAGATATAGATTAGATAGATAGATAGATAGATAGATAGATAGATAGATATGATATAGATACCGATACAGAGATGCAGATACATATATATTAATATATAGCACAGGAGTTTGCCTACACCAGCAAATTCTCCATATAGTCCACATCTAATTATTACTAGTTGCTGTAGAGATCTCTGCAAGGGCAGATACTGAAGCCATGCTGGAACAGAACTGATACAAGGGAATAATTTTTTTGCATACTTCTGAGTTAACATTTATGGTTGTTATTTGGGGATTACATAATTGACTATTGATTTTAGTCTGTCTTGTTAGTCTTTATAAACATTACATAAATTACCACAGACATTTTCTTTACATTTTTGGCATTTTAAAATATGGTCTTGCTTAGTTATACTAAAGATGTGAAACAATACAATCTGTGTAAAGTAGAAAACATGCAGATACAGTCACTGACAAAAGGCATTTGCCTCTACAAAATTCTAGCAGGTACAAAATGAAACTATCAGTAGGTAAACTCTATACAATAAGTAAATACACATATAAAACACAGATATAGTAACCTGATTTCTTTAAACTTTTGATTAATTATTCAAATGGAAGAAATACATTTAGCTCCAAGTATTCACCAGGGAAAGAATGTGTCCATTTAATATAGGAAAACTAAGAAAGTTTTGGCATTTATATACAGATGTTCTACTTTGCTCTTGAAGTTCCTGAAATCTCAGAACAATATATTGAAGAAACTGAAAAGTACAAGAGAAAGAAAAGCAGCCATCAATTACAGTGCAATGTGATACTGTCTAATAACAAACTGTCTAATGGTCATGAAAGAAATATATTTATATAGTATATTTGCTACACTGATAGTCAAAGGCATATCCTCATTTAACTAACCTGCTTATTTTTTATACAGTCAGTCCACATCTTTAAGACAGAAGTTTCAAAAAATATTACTCATGTCAGCTTCCAGCAAGTACATACTCTATTACAGTTCACATTTATTTGAAAAGTTGTTAACACTGGCTTTCTAAGGGACCTTTGTTTTTGTTCAATAAAATCTGGAAAGAATTATCTATTTATTATTTGTAGGATAATCACGCATGATAGCCATTGACACAGGGAAGAGTCCCACTGTGGGAGATTAGACTAGATAGATCACTGTTCTCATTGCAATATTTCTTTCATTATTCAGGTGTGCTAGAAAAAAAATACTATCAGGCTTATGATGGGAGAATATTTTGAAACAAATCAAAAGACTCATGTCTGCATCCAAGTCCAAAATCCAATCCTTGTGTATATTAACCAGGACGGTTGATGAACACAGTTAAATTTGCAATGATTAAGTTTCTGGTTCCATAACAGGTAGATTAGCTGTGAGACAGACAGAAAGCTGAATAAATCATCCTTTATCAAAGTGGTTTTAGGTATATCTACATGAAGTATTCTCCATAATGTATTTTTTCTTTTTTTTTTTCTTTTTTTTTTTCCATGAGATAAAAGTGTCCTATTTCTAAGTTCCTAACAGTACTAATTTCAGTTTATAGCAACATAACAACTGGCAATACTGCCCATTCACTTAGGCACTCAACAAGTGCAGAAGAACTGTTATAAGGTAAGTAATAAAATTCATTGCTAACAAACACAGAAATAAATGTAGTCAATTTTATGCTGATAATAATGTCCTGCTTGGTGCAGAAGGGTCACAAGGGAAATTTCCACAGCTGGCACACAGCATGGAGCTATTTTGAATATCATTTATTGATATTGGATGAAAGTAACATTATTGTGCCAAATCAGATGACACCAAACTAATAATGGGTGTCAAGAAATAGAAGAGATGTCAGCAAGTCCTAATGAAGAATCTCAGCCAAACATGTATTTAGCAGCCTAGATAGGAACACAAAATAATATGGAAAGTATATGAAATCCAGTTATTCGGAACATATAATAAACCCTTGGTTACAGTATATTCACTTTTAAACTACTACATAAGAGATCTTTAAAAGAAACTGCAGCATTCACTGGAGGAAGAAATAGGCTAAATAATTCATCAAAGCATAAACTGAGCTGCTTTTTATGTCCTGTGCACTGCATGTTTTGAAGTCCTCTGATAAATATTTTGCTCAGCTGCTGTGCAAAATTAGTCAGAAATAGTTGTAGTCCCTGTCTCCTGGAAGGTAATTCTTCCATTCTTTTCTGATGGAGCAACACATACACACACAAAAAAACCCTCTTTAATAGATTCTTATTGGCACATCAAAAGGCAAATATTTTAAAATCCAGAGCTCACTGGGCAGTTGTCACAGTTCACGACTTTTTCTCTGCAGCTCCACATGGTTTACTACTGTTGTATTCCAGAGGACTCTATAATGCATACCACAAAATGTGTTACTTGGACTTGGGAAGTATTGGGTTAGTTGATTTAGGCAATTGTCACTATGACTTAGAAGTACATTTAGCTGTTTAAAGAGTGTAGTGCAGCACTGAAGAAATCCTCATATGACCAAGCTAGGACACCTTCTCTCGTGTTGGGTTTTGGATCATTTCTTCACCTAGTCAGCTGCCATTCCAACAATCTTGTTGACGCATTAGAACTGCATATAGCAGCTCAAGTTAATTCTGGAAGGACAAAAGCTAATTTCAATAGCAGTTGCAAAATATATTTTAATAGTATATTACTGCTAAGTTATACAGCTATTATATTATTTTCATGCAATGATGATAAAAATTGTCATTACTATGCAGCTTATAACAATAAATTCTACCATAACTGTCTTCTTCACTGACTTCCAACAGACTGTGTTTCATCAAGCAGCAGTGTGAATAGCCTTAGCAGCAGCAGCAGCAGCATTCAAATACAGAAATAACCATATCAAAACACAAAGCGTGTGTCATTGAGAGTCAGTCCTTCCTTTCCAGATGCTTGATTTCAACATGTTTTTCTATCTACCAATTTGACTACGGATGCTTCCAATAAAAAATTTGCTAATCTGCCGCTTAATTTTATAAGGTCAAGATTTTTCTTGAATAGCCACTACCACCAAGAATTATATCAACTCTCTGACCAAATGTCAAGCTCGTCTTTGTTCTCACACTCAACAAAAGTTTTTCCTGTGTTGACATCCAGTGAGGTTTTATTAGTGTTACTATTTTCCCTGTGGAAGAGGGAAAAAAAAGGAAAAGCAAAACCTATTTTAGCCATGACTAACCATTAAAGATCCTAGAAAGAAAGTATTGACACTATATGGTTCATGACAGACTTAGATACTCTGCAGATCAATCCAGAGCTCTACTGACATACCCAAAGAATTTCACACTAACACATACAATAAATTTGCTACTTTTCTTCTTGCAATTTGTTAGACCTCTTTCTTCTAGACAGCATGCAACAAAAATGCTTGAAGATTAGCCCATTCTGTACACATTATTATGAATTTTGACCAGCAGAAATACATATAAAACTTCAAAATAAGAGGTCTCTTTTAACAAAAAAATATTTAGACACATATTTTAAGTGTAATTCCTATTAACACCAAGGCTGTACAAACACTTCCTTCTTTATATCATGGCCTCCATTTCTCAGGCATGAAGTTTTGCTAAGGATTTGCGTCTTTCTAACCTTTATTTATGTCTGGAATTTGAACATTTCTGTAACTGTGAAGAAGTCATCAGGAAGTGACCTCAGTGCACCAACAGAAAGTAACCTAATCCTCCAGTCTAAATACCTGGACATTTACTTGGTTTGACTAGCAATTTCATGAACTGATGAACTGCCTCTTTGTATTACTTGGAAAGCTCAGGACATGCCAGGAAAGTTCCCAATGCATAACTTGACCTGGTTGGGATTTTTATCAGAGTGGCTGAGTCGCAAGCTCTGGCCCAGAAGACGTTAGTGGATAGACAAAGAAGGTAAGCAAATAATAATAAATAAGTAACTAAGGAGTTTTTGGCAAGTGGCTGCATTTCAAACCAAGCTTCTCCTCTTAAGCTAAAGTGAACACTCCTTACACATTTGCAAATCTCCTAGAGACAGTAGTGATCTGTCTGGATGTAATGGTGCTTTCATTGTTCTGGTTGGATGTCAGACCTAACAGCTGCAGATATTGGAGGGTCTCTTGCAATGCTACCAGACAGTATTTGGTTTGCTTGTTCTCTGAAGCCCTTTAATATGTCACAAAGCAGTCTTGCTAAAAACAAACAAACAAACAAACAAACAAATAAATAAAAACTAATTCTGAAATACATTTCTTTCCTTCTTTGTTTAGCAAGCAAAAATAATCATGAGGTTGCATAAAGTGTATTTATCTTGTCAAATGCTAAGTGCATGAAGTGAAAATGTATATAAACAAATAGGATGCCCTAACAGAAGAAGGAAAAAATTAATTGCCACAAAGTCACTTTTGTCATAAAGTGAACATTTCAAGCATTTTGAGAAATGCTTGGCTTCTTCTCAAAAATCCAGCCACAGACTGATTTCCAGTCTTGTTTACCATTCACCTTTTTTTTTTCTTCCACCTCACGAGTTTGCAGATATTTCTAAATCCTATTGTATCTCTGACTCTTTTTTTTGTCATCTTTATTCTTGAAATGCATCTGAGACTGATCTAATTTTTCCCAAAAGGAGTTTCAATTTCAGATATCAACTTAAACCAACAGCATATCTTTGCACCAGCAACAGTAATCATTACCTCAGCACTAAAACAAGACACACCACAGACTATGTTTCTATGTTGTACACATGCAGACAAACACATATTTATACCACTTTAAGACAAAACAGATAATAGGCTTATTTTAAGGTTAGGGGTTTGGTTTGTTTGTTTGTTTGTTTGTGAAGAGGTCTTAAAAATAGATGTGACTGTATTTACTCAGCCTGAAAATAGTGAATATGATGACCTTGATCAGGGAGACAAAATGAGGAACTATCAAAATACATGTTAAATACAACTGCTTATTTATCTTCTAAATCATCCACTTAGAATCACTGAGTAGTTTTACCAGTATGAATTTGAATGATCCAGGCTCATCAATGAGCATATTCCATGCCATTAGCACCATGCTTCATATTTAATGAGAGTCAGGTTTCTGGCTGGGGAAACCCTTTCGGGTTCAGCTCTGTTTCAGCTGAGTTCCATTCAGGAGTTTTCTTTCAGTCTGATCATTTGTCGTTCTGCCATTTTGCAGTGGCTTCCAGATCTTTCTGCCTGTTTGGCCTTTTTTCTCTCTCTCCTGGAATCAGCTTTTTGGGACCAGGGTGCTCTCTCTTCCCTGGACTGGCTGCTCAGCACAGGCAGAGTTTGTGAGGAGTTGCATTGACTGCCACTTATTTTATGTTTTATTTTTAATTAAAGTATAATAGCAGAAGTAGTATCAGTATTATTTTGTTCTTTTACTTGACTGTTTTTGTCTCAGTCCATGAGTTTCTGCCTTCCCTTTCAATTCTCTCCCTTGGAGGTGGGGTGGGGGAGAGTGAGCAAGCAGCTATGGTGGTTTTGATTGCTAGCAGAGGTTAAACCATGACAGTGCGTACAAAAATGGGGTTTGATGACATTTTTTTTCTTTTTCAGAGTAGGTGAGAAGGGAATACAAAACTATTCCTGTAAATTTAGAAAAAGCAGCCTCCTGTTGCTTTACGTCCATCATTATATATACTTCGAGTTACAATACATAAGGTGGATATACTATTTGGAATCAGCAGGTTTTTGCTATGCAAGTTCTATGACCCGAAGTAGGTCAAATTTGGTTCTTGCAGCTTAAACAATTTCCTTTTATGTGAAAAAATCAATATTCTTTTTTTAAAACAGGAAAAAAAACATTTCTATGCACAAAATAGTGCTGAAAGTACACATTTCAATAAAGAGACTGCCTAAAGGAAGATAGCCATTAAGATTGTAAGATCTTTCACTTGAAACAATATATTTAGGTTAATCATTATCCTCAGGTCTTGACCAATATAGTACTAAAGGTATAATACTGATTGTCTTACTTTAACTGATTTTAAATAAAGGGAGCAAGAGCTTTAGCAAACCCAAGTCTTGCAGAGTAATGGAGAGAAAAACATGCCTTCTGCTAAGCTGTGGAAAAGAAACAATTCCCTTCTTTGGTTCTGCACACATTTACAAAGGTAGAATGAGTGTCAAAGACATGGATTTATGCAGCCGCCAGCTTCTCACCTCCATCCACTCACAGTCATACTAACAAACTAAAGCATTTAACTGGCAGCTCCAAATAGCCTTCTCACCATAGCAATTGCTCTTCTCTCACAAATTGGAAAAACAATCCCAGCAAACATGCTTAAAGGTTTCTCTAGAGGAAAAAACCTTAGTCAGGGAAAAGAGAGATATCGAGGAATTGCTCTGTTTCCTTCCTGTTGCACATACCTGAGAGTCATGTTGAACAAACATTGGGCATTGCTTTTGTTTGTTTGTATTTTTTTCTTGTTTGTTCTCCTGTTTTTAATGGAAGTTCAAATGTGTGCAATGATCTCTGCCTGGAGCAGCTACTCATTTGGATTTCTGTCCAATGAAGCAGGAGCAATACCTCTAGAGGCAAACATAACTGAAGTTGCTAGGACTGTCCAGGATGAGGAGAAGAGGAAATTATATGCAAGCACTAGTGAAGACTGAGTCAACATAACAGCCTGAACTCTCAATTTTTCTTTTCCTGACTGTGCACTGCAGTATAGTCTGCAATAAGCTTAATCCAAACCCATTTCAAGCAGAGCAGTTTCAGGAGAAAGAAAGATCAACTGAAGGAAAGACCACAACTACAAACAAAAACTACTATCTATCCCTTTCATCGCCACAAGTTCTCTGGCTGTTTTCTCTTGCAATTGTTCCTGCATCTAGAATTGCGTCTTTCTGGATGGAACCTGACTGGACCATAATTTGTGTTTCTAGAATAATTTAGGATTAATATTTTTTAGAAAATAGGTTGTTTCCTTTCATTGTTTCCCAAACAGATTGTGTGACTAAGTCAATGATAAGTTTACTGAACAAAAGAATTTTCGAATGGGAGAACCTCCAGCCATAACAAAGCTGAGGTGTGCTGTCTCAAGTATAACACACATTTGTGATACTCATTATACTTCTTAAACTTTGAAAGCTTCTCAAGACTTCTGTACCCTGAATATATCATCTTTATTGAAAAAAAAAATATATATATATAGAGTAATAATATTTTTTTTTACTGGAAATCTATCTATCTATCCCTTTCTAAAATTTAAAACAATTGCAATCAGGCAAGACCAAAGTAAAACCTACTAAAAACACTATCCTATTGTCCTAGCGCCAGTGAGTCACAGGATGAATTGCATGTCAAGAAAATAATTTGAAAGAATTAGCTGAAAGATAAAAATGCTCTCACACCAATACAATGAGCAGAATCCTTCTTTGCACTGTTGCCATCATTTGAAAAATGGTCTCCCTAGATTTCTCCCTCCATCAATTTGAGTCCACATGTAAACCAGAAAAACAAACAAAAAAAATAAAAAGACAAAACCCAGCCTGGGAATAGGTGAACAGGTAGGTCTCTTTATACACAAATTTTACACTCATATTCTACATCTACTCAGAATATTCTGTTGAAATTTGGCCAATTTTTGGAGCCAGGATGACTAAACAAAATAAATCCATAAAATAAAACAGCAGGAAAATTACAATCCCTAGTGCAACAAGGCCCCTATTCCTTCTCTAATCCAACCTATCTTCCATCTTCATAAAGTCTTGTAAGAGGATAAATTCTCATAAACAGCCATAAAGAGGATTAATACAAACAGTGCCTACCATGCCACAAAAATCCTCCTCAGCAGGCTAGACTATCCTAGAACGAGCAGCCCTGTCAGAACAGCTGTTTTCTTTGTATATGCCTCTGCCATAAACATATTAAACTATCAGCTGTTCCAGACTACAAGACTCTGTAGTGATACATTTTGCATGAGGTGCCTCATCTGCAAGATTTCAACAGTAAAGAGAAATGAAAATATAAAGGGCAGTGTATATCTTGCATTGCTTGCATGTGAGTGTGAACACACTGTGTGCCTCAGAAACCCACAATGCCCCTCCTTTGCTTCAGAGGTGTGCCCAGACTTCATTTGTTCACAAGTATTCCAACGTACTACGCATATTGATGGACAAATTGATGGGGCAAGATAAAAGTCTCCATATTCTCTTCCCTCTACATAAAAGATGTGAAAGCAGCTGTTGTGCCCACCAGCCCAGATCTTTTGTGTGCACACACACTTTCTGCAGGTCATAAAATAGAGAATAATGTTTTTTTCCTTTCTCCCTGTGGAATATCCACTCCTCCTCTCTTGGTAATATGGTCACACAACCACTCAGTCTCAAATTTTTCATCAACTAGTTATCTGAAAGCTAATGATTATTTTTTATGCTCCACCCACAGCTGGTGAAGATTTCTCACATCTACTGCTCTCTGCACTGTCAAAACCCTCTTTCTAAATGTCAGATGACTTGCTGAGTAGAACAGGGCATTAGGAGCTATGTTTTAGGGCAACTAATAATGTCTGTAAAAGAGACGATTGCTAGCATGAGTAAAATGGCAATTAAGTTTACGAAATGTATAAAGTGCCAAATATATTTTAGCACAGAAGATATTAAGAAAGATAACTTCTATTACTGTGTAGCTGTCTAACAGGTCCATCAACTGTGATTTTTTACTATTGTTGAGTGATAAATCACCATCTATGTGGGAAAACCTATGTGGCATTTTTATTGTGATATTACAATAATGAATGATTAAGCATGAGGAATACTCTTGGATTTACCTCCTGTCCGCAGTTTTCCAGATCCTTCCTGCACTGGAAATTAACCACTGAGCTAGTTCGTCACGTCTTGCTCCACCTTCTTCTGTTGCTCACAGGACAAGGGAAAAAAACAACAACCAACCAAAAACAAAAGCAAAACCAGACAAACAAACAAGCAAACAAAAGTGCTGTGTGAGGTATGAGGACAGACTGGTAGGTATCCAGGATAAAGGAGCTCTGAAGTAATGTCCAACTGGTGTATGTGGCTTTCACTCCTCATATGAGACTGGTCTCCCAGATGCAGCTGATGTAACACTCCTTAGGGCCTGCCCTTTTCACTTTATCTCAGAGCAGCAGCGCCAAGCTACTCTGAATTTTCCCTGGGCAGATTCAAATCTAGATTGAGACAGAGATTAGAAGGGTAGAAAAATGCTTAGAATTTTTTCATGCTTCTACTAATATTTTTCTTCTTCTGCATCATATACTGGGAATACGTTGTTCTGATAGCAACCAATAATGAATCCATCAAGAAAGTAATGCAGGCAGTAAGTTCTTTTCAGTGTCTCCTCAGAACTAAATTCAAGATAAGGTCTTTTATTACCAGATTTTACTACCTGACTTGGACATTTTGTGGCCTTGAAGCGAACCTTAGCACTAACAAGCTAAAGCAAAATGGTGCTTCTTTGGTGCCTGAAATTCTCTCACATAAGAGATCAGCATCCCTTTACACCTCTGATGCCTGAGAGTGAGGCATTTGGAGAAACACATACCATGCAGCAAGCTTCATTTATTGTTTCATTTGGAAACAGATTTTTCCTCCTCTGATTGTATACACAGCTGCTGCTGTATTTCAGATTCACTGTCTGATTAAAACTGGTTCTCTGACTTTTACACAACATATTAATCCCAGAAAGTTCTCATGTCATTGAAAGAGATGTTCAGTGAGTTGTCTTGGGCAGGCTGTGCAGTAGGTACAAGGCTGACCTTACCCAACATTTTAGGTGTGCACACAAAGGCCACTTTCCGAAGCACTTTGGCAGCACCAACTGTAAGCTGAGGACCTTTCATCAAACGCGGATACTGCAAGCAGTGCACCTTACACCTGTCCAAGGGGAGCACGCTGGCACCATTCCCAGAGACAGGATAATACATATAGATACAATACCTCTAGTGTTTCTGGGAAAGCGTTTCCCAGACTTCTTGAACCACATTGTACCACAATGTAACACATTGCTTTCTGCATCTGAAAAAATTATATTGTGCTTAGGTAACCTGTTTTTCTCAGGTTTCCTGAAATGAAAATGCTAATTCCTTTTTTCAGCCTAGAAACTGAAGGTAGTTACACAAACATTAAAGCATTTTTGGTGAAACTAGGAATTCCCAACTAGGACTTGAAGTCGTGGGGGTAGGGATGCACAGTTTTTCACTATGACGTAAGAATGCTTGTGGAAAAAAAAAAAATCATTATTCCATTACTCCAGTGAAAAGTACAAAGAGAATTTGCCTGCTCAGGTGAGCAAGAAAAGGATAGACTTGTGGAATTATTCTTCTCATATTTACTGTGCTTGGTTCCCAGTTTAGACTTTCATCTGAAACTTGGATTTTGACAACCTTGCTACAGGCAACAGTCTGCTTTTATTAAATGGTTTCACCAGCTATCAAAACAGGATTTGAGGTGTCAGTGCTTCAGGATGACTAAAACACATGAAACATAGAGCAGCTTTGTCAGGTACAAAAGCAAATTGCTCTTTTTGTAATTATAGCTTTATTACTATCACGTTGAAAATAAAATGACAAGGACTTGTAATTATCTATATATGTGTGTGTGTGTACACACATATAAAAAAAAATATACATGTGTTTGTGTATACATACGTATATAAAGTCAACCTTTACACTTTTTGAAAAGACCCAGTGTGTAAGCAACACTCAACACTCCTTAGTCAAAGATGTTTTTACTGAAGAGAAATAGCAAGGAAGGCTCTTTCTAGTTTCAGATCTGCAAGTACCATATGGGAATCCTTATTGTCCTGAGCACTCGCAATTAAAGACTGCATTGCAATAATAAGTAACAGCTGCAGGGGAGGTGGGAGTGTTGGATCAAGAAAGCAGAGAGGAAGGTTTTTATAATTTCTGGCAATGCTGACTGCATCAGGGAAGGCTATAGCACTGTTCCTAGATGCTGGGAAGACTGCAGTAGGAGGATGTTTCCTCTTGTAATTAAATAGGTATACCAGAGGGAGTCTTTCCATCATTCCCCCATGGAGGAATGTTGCTGTTGAAAGACATATGGTTGCCAGGAATCAGGGCTCCAGCAGAGTAAATCCTTCTCCTTCTCAGCATGGCTAAACATAATTGAGTACTCACAGTATTAAAAGGTGGAGCAGGGAGGGGGCGGGGGGGTGGGAGCGATGGAAAGAGGCATGAAGTTCATCTGGGATCTGATCCAAAGCACACTGAATTTAATTGAAAAAATCCCACAGATTCCAATGAGATTTTGGTCAGACCACAGTGCACTTAGACAAGATTGTTATTTTTTTTTTTAACTCTTTTCCTTTACTTTTCCATTTGCAACAACAATAAACAGGTCAAGGAACTATGCAGAGGTGAACAGTATACAGGTTATCTTTTAAATCCGTAGATACTAACATTAAGAGAACAGCTTGGTTTTCTAGTGTTTATGTTCATCTAGAGAACAAGCTCATGGAGAAAACACATGAATCTTGTACCAGTGATCTCTTCAGTTGAGAAGAGAGACATCAGGTGACTTAAAACACAAAAGTCTTGTCAAGGGAAATAGAGAAGCTCCCATGGGTCAAAGGGTGGGCAAGTAGGAAAGGCTTGTTGGGGTACAGAAACTTACAAGCAGAATGAGAGGTCATTGAGTAGACAGGAAGATAAGTGTATCAAAGTTTATTACTTGAGAATGAAAAATAGATCAAAAAGGAAATTCAACAGAAACAAAAATGCATTTGACATGCTCTAAGGAAAAGAAGAAGAAGATGCCATTTGCAGTTTTCCACATATATAGTTGGACTGTACAAGAGAGGAAAAATAAAGAAAACAACGTAGGCTGAAGCAGCTGATTATCACTACAATCAGACCCAGATTACTGAAGTTGGGAACACATTTAGCGGGGAAAACACCTCTGGATGAGGTGGTATGAATGAAATGGTAAAAAGGCTTTGTAATATCAAAGCAAAACCTGTGGTGATAAGTGAGAACATGAGTAATTATACTGAAAGCTGCTTTTAGATACCCTCTTACTAAAAGGAGATATTACAGTACCAGAAGTTACACTCAAAGGTTTGGTGATAAAGCTAACTGGAAGCCTTGCTGTGCAGTGAGATTGTCCATTGCTTTATCATAGAGGTTAATTATTTGTATAACACTTTCTCTTCCTCAGAAACAAGGGGCACAAGACTAAAGCTTGAGTCAAACCTGGTCACATATCTTTCAGAACAGAAGGCAATTGTTGGATCTATTCTAAATGGTTTAAGATACACAGCTTGCAGTACATTCTATTTTCAAATATTCTTGACTTAACTTTTTTTTAGTGGGCAAACATTTCAGTACTCACTTTACTGAACAGTAGTGCAAGAGTACATGTGGTTTTAAGTATTCAGCAGGATTTCCTGATGTGATCTCAAAACTAGGCACTACTTTAACCAAATTGTTTCACACTTTATGAATATGAAACAGTAGATTGACCTGTCAACAGGAATGAAGATAGATCTAAGGCCTGAGTAAAGCCTTAAATTCCTAAGACCTATAAGCTGGGTCTACAATAACTGTACCCACCAACCCAGCAGAGCAACTCTGAAAAATGTAAACAGAAGATGCCTCCACACCCATCTCTCCATTTGGTGTTGAGAAAGGAAGCTGTCATCAGATCACAGTTACTGGGGCATTGCAGAAAACCTGCCTGATACTACAACCCTTCCATAAACTTTCTGAGTTTCTGAATGGGAAAGGGGCATGAAGAAGGATTACATTTCATATATTGTCTTCAAGATTTTTTTGTGTTTCTGTAAGATGGAAATTTCTTTAGGTAGCAAGAAGCAAACACATGGCTGACTGCCGCTTCTACAAAGTGACAGAAAATTCGGTATAATAGGTCAGCAAGTCAGAACAGATGCCTAAATGTAACTGACTAATGTTAGGATGTATTGCGGCTACATTCCGATCATTTTCAGTCCTCCTTCCTGGTCTCTTTGAAACTCATCTATTTGTAATCGCTTTTCGCTTTTGACCAATGATCATAATCCTGTTCCAAAATTTAGTATACAGGCAGGCCTTAGAGCAGGCCAAATTTATTCTCCCTCTGCTGATCCTTGTCCACTTGCCATTTTCAAAGAAACACTCCTGGATAGAGCACTATAGTCAATTCAAGCAAAATTTCTGCAGTTGAACTACCCAGCACTTACCAAGAAGTCAGAGTGTGGCACAAGAAGTTACCTGGCTGGTTAACACACTGTATGTACACCTTAGCTATTCCATACTATCATGTTTGCATTTGCATCCCTTTGCTGAAGAATAAGAACACAAATATCATATCTCTCTTTCAAGAAACAGTAATTTCTCATGAAGACTCCAATAGCACAATTCAAAGACAGTTCAATGGATCCATAATTGAACTGACAGTGGATATATAACCAGAACATCTTCATTGTGGGGTCATACCTCTGTGCTTCTAAAAAAGAAGACTATTGCTTATTAAACGATCTATTTTGTATTTGCATTCCAGGTGAACTGTAAGTAGTAGGAGGCATTGCAATTGTCCAATATGAAGATGAAAAATAGATGAATCACCATTGCCAGACCTGCATTCAAGCGATAAGTGTAGCTAAAAGAAGGAAGCCTGTATTTTGGCTACTGCGATATCCTGGGAATAAAGAAAAAATTCCCTCACATACATTTATAGCACCCTCTCTTTTTCCAACTCTAATGGAGTGCTGATGTGCCCAGAAACATCTCTCAAACATAGACCTCCTTGTATTAATTATCAGCTATTCCAACAGAAAATCAGAAGCAGCATAAGGAGACTTGATTTCTCATGAATAGAGGAAAAAAAATCAGCATGCATATATTTCAGCCAGGAGGCAACATTTGCTTGAGTTCTTACACGATTTTGTAACAATTCTTCAAGCTTCCCAGGACAAAGAGCCAGGTCACTGAAGCTCCAGCAGACAGGGAGTTTTTATACAACAAATAGGTGACAAAATTGCCATTAAATATGGATTTACATGGCCAGTAATATGATAAGTTTCCACAGTCAGTTTCTGAGGAATTTTATTGTGTGGATGGGAAAGGAAGATAGACCTAATGATTTTTAGATTATGTAAATTACAAAGGAATATGATTTATTCTGGTGCAATTGCTCCATGTTCTACATGTTTGATTTTGAAGCTTACCCTAAAAGGGTTCCTCCTCCTCCATCAACACAGTACAAAGATTTAATCCTAAAGTCATGTATATTTTTCTGTGGAAGTTCGATAGACTCCCATGAGGAGGCTTCTCTGTATCTACCAGAGCTGTGACACAGTAAAACAGACTGGGAAAAACAACTTCTTCAAACTAAAACTCAAAGACACTGCAGTAGCTAATATTTAAGTCATATATCCCTCCCTAAAACTTTTAGAAAAAGTAGTAGCTAGGCCAATGTCTGGACCAAATGGCTCAACCAATCCAGTCTTCAATCTATTCCTCTATCTACCTGCTCATTCTTAGCTTAACCTGCATTTAATTTCCAGCTCCAAGTTTATAATTTATTTATCCACCCTGAGAAAAACAATTTCATTCTAAAATTCATTCATTGAAAATCCTAAATGTATTTTTTTATTATTATTATTCATGAAGGTTTAGAAACAGAGTCAGGTAACTCACCATTTTAAAGTTTCCATCTATTATTTACGGAGTGTATAAAAGAAATACTCAGCCTTTAGTAGTTCTGTTATTCTCTTTAAGTATTACATTTGATTATTTAAGAAACTAGTGTTCATCACAGAAAAATTGACCTAAACAAAAACTAAGGATCTGTATTGAAAGAATGGTAAAAGTTTGAGGTGATAGACCACAAATTACTTGTTTTAATAAAACACAGAGCATATAAATGAAAAATCTGAAATGTCCTTGTACAATACCCTCCCTGCCTCTATTCCTTCTCCTTAAACAAACTGAACACACCAAAAGGGACTGCACAAAAATATTTTTATGATATGAAATGTACTCAGCATGACTAGCTAGAGACAGTACAGAATTTTCCTAATGGTCAAGATCTCAAAAAAAAATTGCCATTGCAACTGACACTAATTAGTTCCTTTACTGACATCTTGAGAAAAGAGACCGTGGCTTAGTCCAGCATAGCTAATAATCCTCATCCCTGGCAAAAGTCTCTACAGGTCAATGTTGCTTTGTATCAGTTGAACTGTATGGACAGGTCTTCATTGCCACTGCCTGTTTCACGTCTGTACTGCCTGCATGTTTCTACCTTTCATGTACTTTTTTAAAGAGCATCTGTATACTTCGCTGGAAATGAAGATGTGCCTTAATCGCCTACGTTGTACTGAAAGAAAAAGAGAGCAGGAATTTTTGAGAGCAAAACATTTAGAAACTGTGGCAGTTGCATGCACTCTGATAAGGTCCAGTGCTCTCAACGCAACAGCTGACGACTTCATGGCTCTTGAGCACCTCTTATGTCCCACTGTGGCTGTTCTCATGTACACACTTCAGTCAATACCTGCCCCTGGCTGGGGGAGCAGAAGATGTAAGACTTCTGGTCAACAGACAGGGTCCTCAGCCAATGAGCTGCCCCAGGCCCAGAGAAGCTTCTGGACCATTGCCATAATGACCACAACCAGATTAGACCTGGCTATCAAATGCAGCCCCCACCAACGACCCCCTTGGAGTGGTGTTCTCAGAACAGCAGGACTCTCCTTAGATTACGAATGCCATTTAGGGAGGCTTCCTGAGACTGAGAGCCCTCCACCTTCTGCTTGGTGAGTTATTATTTCTCCAGGATATATCCTTGAATGAGCCCTTGCCCTCTCCCATGCAAGCAGTTCTGTCTTCTAGGTAACCTCAAGTGAGAAAGTCTTCTCTTTTGAGTGAGCATGTGCACCCTGAGGATTATAATTCTTGACTGGTCGTACGGTAATAATATCTCCAACTGGTACATATCAAATCTGAAGTTCGTTAAATGTTCTTAAGAGTGCTGACTGATACTGTGTTAGCACGCCCCACCCCCCACCCAGGTCCCAACTTGTACTGGTTTCTGTTGTCTGGTTTGGTTTGTCATTTGATTTCTCTTTCAGCTGCGAATTAAAGCTGGTTGAAGCTTTTTATATGCTTGGAGTCATATTGAGGTGCCTCCATGACAGAAATATCAAATAATATTGTGCATACTCTAAAAAGTAACTAAATGCTTTGCTGCAAATCAGGAATAGCCAAAGACTAGATTAGTGTAGTGCCATAAGTCAGAGATAACAGACAGCCATGGGAAGAAAAGTCTCCTTCAGATGACTAGGAAATATCAGTCAGGTTATGAAGTGTAATTCAGTCAAAAGATCTGCAAACTCCTGTTAACCTCTAAGTCCCTGAAACTGTAATTTAAATAGGAAGAGGACAGCCACAAGGGTGCAAATTATGCTGTCTTTCAGACACCGGGATGTCAACCACAGGAGATTGTATAACTTTCAGTAAAAAGATTTATAATCTAATCCAGAGCATCTTTATGGACTTTTTTTCCCAACTTCTTCTAATTCCAGGTAGAGGCAACCATCTTAAGAAACATTTTAATCCTCCATTATACATTAAACACAGCCCACTAAAAATAAATCAGCTTGACAGAGCCAGGAAAAAATAGTCCAGGCTTAGCTAAGTCATAGTGAGATCAGACACTATTTGAGACTTTCAAATATATCAACACAGACTCTACCAAATTAATCTCACCACTGACTAACAAGAATTGTAATATTCACCTCATCTATTGACATCCACCAGCTAGAGAGGGGACGCTGCTTTGGAGCAGCTCTGTGAGACACGACTCAGCCTCACATCACCCTGAAGTGAGCCCACCACTTTAGATGCTTCAGGCAACTATTATGTTCCAAGGCCAGCCTTAATTTCTTTGCCCAAATTTAAAGCAATTGATAAAATATTTACTTAATACAGTGAGAAATGTTCTAATAAGCCCATTCTGCTTCTCATTATCTAAAAACACTTAATGATGGCATCCCAATTATCTTAGATATGCAATGAATTCTACAAGGAATTTTAAATAATTGCTTTTTCAGTTGCCCTTTCTCTCCACCAGCCCCTTATATTAGAGTTCCTTTAAGCATAATTTTTATTAAGATATTTTCCAAAAAATGACTAGAATTTTCTTGATTAGAAAGCCTTAATCTACATTAAGCTTCTATAGTTTAGCACATAACTTTTAATAACAAAGACCTTGCATCTCTAAATGATGTCTGTATTTAGCCTTCTCAGGCTTTAGCAGAGAGCTTCAATCTTCTTGATTTGGGGTTGGTTTTGTTGGTTTTTTTTCTCTTTTAAAAAAACACTTGCTCCATCTAGTGGCACTTTCTCAAGGCAGAAAAGAAAAAAGCCCCTACAATGACAGTGAGCATAAAATGAGGTGTGTAGGAACAGAAATCTCAAATCAAAATCGGGAATGTTTCCATTCACATAATTTGACCTGTTTGACAGCTTTTCCCTTTAACAACTAGTCAGAAAGAAGTAAAAAAAAATGACAACATTTTATCCTTACCATAAAGTAAAAAGATAAACTACCACGGTGCAAAAATTCACTGCAGTTTTTTGTGCAGCATCATTAGCAAATGCATGAAAACAAATTCTTCATTTTTTAACTCTACGAAGACATACCATAACCATCTTTAATATAGTGATTAGCTTCTTAAAATAAACTGCTTCATCAACAAAATGCCTTACCTTGCTGACCCATCCAGCTTTAATTGGCTGATGATGTCTATTTAGCTGGGCCTATTACCTGTAGCACTGTTCAGGTACACAAGGGGGACGTTATTCTTAAACTAATTACACTGACTGCATGATGAGTAAAACCTCTTCTGGCCCAGCTTTGTCTCAAAACAGTCTCTTGGTAAGCATCTGCCAGAAGATCTGTAAATTATTTTTTGATGGCAATAACTGAAGTGCTAACGGCTGGAGATTACTGTTTCAGCAAGCTTTTTATTTTTTTTTTTTAAAAGCATCTTCCATATTAGTTACAAGAGGTACTTTTCTTTCCCATGTGTTAAAAGTAATCATTCTTACCAAAAAAAAAAAAAAAAAAAAAAAAAATCAGATGCTGAGAGCACCGTGTCTTTTAATTTTTTTAATACTTTCTGCAACAGTCTACTCTGAAGAAACACAAGATTCATATTAGCATATCTGTCTCGGTCTGTTGATTCTCTCTCATCTTCTCTGCTTGAAAACCTGGAGAATTACTGCCTACAATTCCGAACTTGCATCAGGCATTGCGCATTACATATTTTGGCAAATTGAATTAGTCACTAAATTTCTCCATATCTGTTTCCCCATCTCTAATATGCACTAGTCATAGTAGAAATTAATGTTTGAACAACTATTGAAACTGACTCATACTAAGACCTCCTCTAGTTTTCCTGAAGTAAGCCAGGATGAAAGTTTACCTAACTCAATGCTTTAAAAAAGAAAGACTAACTACTCCACAGAAAAATGGGATTTTATTTAAGTTGGTTCCAAATAATGCCAGTTTTACTTGACTTATTCATAATGTCATTTTAATTTCATTTGTTTATAGAATACATTAAGTGAAAATGAAGACTATTCTGTCGAATAAATGGACTATTGAGAAAGGAGGCCATAGAATATCATAAGCAATATACCATTTTATAGACACGTTCATGTACCTCTCTGACCAATATACATGAAAACAAAATGTGCCTTTCTGTTTGCAGACTATGCCGTGCTCACTGAGCAGAGACAAGAACTCCAAATATACATTTCAACAAATGCCTGACCAGCCAGCTCAGTTCAAGCCAGTGCTGTTTTTCTGCAATTAGAAAATATATCCATCAATTACAAAATATGTCCCTAAATACTGTTTGCCAGGTACACATTCTAACAATTCATGGTATAATATTCTGCCTCATTGTGTTTTATAACACTTGTTAAAGTAAATAACTTAAAAGTGTAGTTACCTTTTTAATCCAAGTTCAGTTACTCTGAGTTTTTTGAGCCAAAAATGTTATGCTTGATTGCCTTGAGGATGTCACATGCAGAGTATATCCACTGATTACTAGAAATTCTAATGTGCTGCAACTACTACAGGCAATGACAGTCCTTCCTTTACCATCTGTAACCACTGGAAATTTGTTTTCTTGTCCTCACACTTTTTTGTTTTACTAGGTAACTGAATAACTGAGAAATACAATGATACAAAGGCAGAGATAACAGTCAGAAGATTGCAAGAGGGACTATTCTTCAAGTCTGCAGCTAAATCGAAAAAAATATTGTTTTGGAGCTTAACACAATTTCTTCTTCCATTTCTTTGATGGAAGAAAATGAAGTTTTAAGATGAAAAAATGCAATATTTTAAATCAAAACAATGGAAACAAACACTTGAAAAACTAGACATAAAAACATCGATCTTTCAGTCACAAAATCACAGCGGAACCAACATATAAGGTATGAATGAAGATATTCCATTTGCCTCATGATCAGAAGATTTGGTTTTAAGTGTCACTAAGACAGGACAATGTCCCAAATACCCAGACACAACACATGGCATCTCTGCTGGAGCTTGCATTAATATCTATGCATTAGTGGAAAAAACACAACCTGAACATCCTCCTGCCAATGAAATAGGGTATGGGTACAAGCAAATACATTTCCTGCATTGAAATTAATTTTTTATTGAACATGAAACATTTGAGAAGGACAGTAAGTGGTATTCCACAAAAAATACTGCATGATCCAGTATTTGAGACAGTCTTCTAAGATGCAACATTCAGGATTCCCATCTTAGTTTTAATTAGAAGATATACAGACAACTCTAAACAAAATGGGGACAGTATCTTTCTCAAATGCAGAGCAGCCATCTCCTTTCCCAGTTACAGTCCCAAATATCTATCAAATACACTGGGCTGGGGGATATCACTGGTTTGGGGTTGGTTTTTTTTTCATTCAAAGTACCTGCAAACTAGCTTAAAACTACAATTTGGCAAAGAAGCAATCTATGTCTTTAGGGGTGTTGTTATAAGGCTTTGATGCCTACAATTAGGCGATTCTATTGGTTTGAAAGGTACTTAGACAAAGTATCTGTTCATAATTTCTCAGTGACATGTTATTCAAATAATTCTTTGGTAGCTGCAAGTGACCGATACCTCTGGGAAAAGGATTTAATTGCTGAAATAAGTACATGTTGGTCTACTTTTCTGCCTAACTATATTTTTAAACAACAAAGAGGATGTGTCTGTGTACTGCAAATAAGCCAAATATAAGAAATTAATGGATTAAGGGGATTAAGCTGCATAGGAACTAGTGCAGTTGTATGCCAAAAAACTGAATACTGAAACATTTCAGCAACTACTGCTTTTGGTGTCTATTTTTAGTCTGGGGTATTTTTTATCTCACCAAAGCAAGTTAAGAAAAAATGTCACTTTTTACCCAATGTAAATTAAAATCTGCTTTGTTTGGCATTTAGATATCTTTGGTTATTAAAACCATCGTCTCAGACGATAAAGGAGATATAATGCTCTCTGTCCTTGAACATTATTAGATCTACCTCAGATTAGCCCTCTTTCAGATTTTATGAGCATGTTTTACACAACATTAAGCAATGCTGAAATCATCCTAATACTTCATAGTTTCTGTGTGGTTGTCCAGCAGCCCAGTTTGCCATAACTTGCATTAGAATGTTTTGACTAAATTAATTGATCAGGCCAAACTGGAAAAGGTTCAGCCACTGGGGAAGCGAAAGTAGTAAGGGTAACTGGAGTCTTGCAAACTGAATAGAAGACTTCTCGTTAAGACTGTAAAGAGATTAATGTTCTTTTACATCCATCTCAAAGAAGTTTGTCATATTGTCACATCTAGTCCCAGCTGGAACCAAACCAATACAATTCTACTTTGCATTGCTGTGTAACAGAGTATACAAAGGATTGTTGTATACAACAGGTATATCTGAAGCAGTTTTTAAGAGGAAAAATACTGCTACCGAAATAATTAAGCCTGTAGTCTGTTCCTATCTCTCAGTTTAATACCCTAAAGCATTTTTTTCTTCAAGCAAGAGCTGCAATTCTCCTTCAAATTCCCAGTGTCTTCAGCTATGCATAGCGCATAGCCTCCCCATTAACTTTCAGCCTAAATTTTTGCTGCATTCCCATACCCACCAAAAAAAAAAAAAAAAAATATTAAAAAAGTGAATGCAACCCTGCTTACTACCTCCTTCACTTAATTACATATTAACACAATTAATCCATCCTTGGCTGAAAAAGTCTTTTCTACCTCTTTTAAGTTACAAAAGCTTGCAGTTTCTAAATCCAGCTGCCTGGAAAATAGCCATCATACATTCCCACGTGCTTGTCAGCACATTTCTGCATGCACAAAGGCAGACTTCTCAATTCAGGATGCAGTTTTCAGTTACCTACTCACGGCTCTCAGCTACACTCTTGGTTTTCTGCCTGCATATACTTCCAGAAACCCCTGACTTGTCATGATAAGAATCAGTCCTGTCCCAGAAAATAACAGTTTTAAACTTCATCTTAACACCTCTTCTCCTCTTTGCTTTCACTGTGGATATCTTTCCTATTCTGGCCTCATGGGTGAAAGATTTCATTTATCCACTGCATAGTGTTTCTCTGTCATTAACCTGCGTTTACATCATGCTGTCAACTTGATTGTTTCTTCTCTCACACACATATTTTGACCATTTAAATGTATTATTCTAAGTTTTAATTTCCTGTTTCTTAAAACATTATTTCGTGATGATTTTTCTGCTACAAATCTAAATTAATAAATAAATAAACTATCTACTTTAGCTTCTGTCAGTCTTTTTTGAGTTCTGTTTGACAGATAAGCAATACAAGAATCCTAACAGTACTAAAACAAAGAAACTTTCCTGAGTGACTTCCCCAGGAGTTCAACAGTGTCAGCAAACTGATGCAAGAGAAACTGGGAGATCACCATTAGTCTTTGAGTTACTGTTCCTCTGGACAGAAGTAACATAAATAGTACTGTTCTTAACCTGTCAGAAATAATACCAAAGTGTCTTTCATATGTGATACTAGCTGTATGACAAAGCTCATGGAGGTGCCATGTTATTACTAGAAACTCATCTCCACACTAAAGAGACTGATATAAACACGCTTCTAAAGAAGCTTCTCTCAAGCTTTCCCTTGGATCTTTTGTAATTATTAACTGTTAACACAAACAAACACAGGGCAAGAGACTATTCAGATTTCAGAAGTATCTCTTGTCCCAATTCCACAGAAGATGTATGAAAAATATATAGTGTCTTGGTTATGAGATGCAATGTTTTGTTATTGTGGATCAAACAAGAGGACAAAAGGAACAGAATGCCAATTTTTTAAATAGTAGAAGGTTAACAGTGCACTGCGCCACAGCTCATCTGAGATCCTGTGGTTTTCAGGGATCTGGAAATAGAGAGACATGAGATTTCTTTGAAACTGCAGGTAAGAAAAAGCAATTTAGATTCATCACAAAAAGATGCTATAAGGAGCTTCGGGGACAGCCTTACCTAAGTTAAGTGGATGGGCAAAAGGACAGCAATGGAAATTCACTGTTGACATTCACAAATTATGAACACTAGAGGGGAAAAAACAAACTATTCATATACCTTATCAACTCATAAAAAGCACCTTGCCATCTCTGTGAGCAGCATAATTATAAGTTTTCTTCAGTGTTCCAGCCACAATCAAAAAAAAAAAAAAATCTAAATACAATGTGAGTCTACATGGCTCACAAAGCCATTTAAAATAAATACTTTTAAAACATGACCTGTAATTAGCTGTTGAATGTTATTGACACAGCAGGTTGCAAAGGACAAGAATTTAAACACTAATGAAATGAGTGAAAAGGGATTAGATCTTCGTTTGAACATCACAAACAACCAGTGCAGTAAATGTAGGCCTTCTGCCAAGCACTGGCTGGCAGCAACAAGGATTAGAGTCAGCTTTGAGGGGTCCTTATTAAATTATGTAAATATCAGTGGGAAAATCCACCGCCACAGAAACCAGGATGTTTCCCAGTCTGTAAATTACACCACAAACAGTGTAATGTGGGAGATAGCACTTCCCCACTCAATGACACAGCTAATGAGGATCCAATATAAAAGAAAAAAATATGTATTTCTAAGAGGAAGAGAATGAAAACAATATATTGATTTGAACAAAGGGATTTTTCTGCAAAGGGCAGAACTCCCATCCCAGAACATATCACAGAGTCCTGCAAACATGCTTGATCATGGGTAAGTGAATCAAGGTTACTATGTTGGAGTGGTTTCCGTGCTACATAATTTCAACATTTCTGTTCTCCCAGATCCATCTGTTGTGGTCTATTGGGTGACCTTTCACAGAAACCCTGCTAGGGTTTCAGTTCAGGAGTGCAACAGCCTTGAGTATTCACAGGCATCTTGCTCATCTCCTAAAAAGGCATATCAATTTACGACTCTGTTTTTGGAAAAATATAGAGATATACATACACAAGAGCATACAGTGAAACAGTCTCTCAAGAACTGCCTTTTAATGCATCTTCTTCATCCCAAGGCTTCTCATTTAAGGAAACGGGTAGACAAGTCAGCTTTCCACAATATAATTAAAAAAAAAAAAATCCTAAGTGTTGCCACAAAACCCATTTTTGCTCTATGTAACAGTAAAATCCAGGCATTCAAATGCTATCTTCCAGCAGGTACCTCTAAGGTCTCATGTCCCAGTAGTGCTGGGAGCTCTTGGGTCTCAGGTCCCACCAGTCTCAAGTTTCAGGTCCTGGTGGTGGATGGCCCACTCTCAGGTGTCAGGTCCTAGGTGGTGTGTGGGCCACAAAAGGTCTTTTTTTCATGTGGCTTTTTTGATAGTTGGTGACAGGCATTGTCTGAGCACTCTGCATGTCTGGTGCCAGATATTAGTGACTGATACCACTTCAGCTTCAAGTTTGCAACCGTAATAACTTCTTGTTCCCAGCAAACATAGAAAAAGGGGTTACTACTCTGACATTAAAACAAGACCAAATACTACTCTAAGCATGCTAACTGACTTTTTTTTTGTGCTAAGCTTTACATTATAGCAGCAGCACACACACCCAGAATGCTCAGAAATTGTTTGTTCCCTTGATCACTGAGTAACCTCCCAACCAGGTTAACTGTATTAGAGCCATTTTAGCAGCACTTGCCTAGTCAAAAGGTTTAGTTGTCTCCAAGGTACATTTCCATTCTTCTCTAAAAATTTAATATCTTTATCAATTGGGGTGCTGCAACATATTTGAAGGAGAATATTATTCAAGAGTGAAAGAAAGCAGCGATCTTCAGAGAGGAAACAGATTAACAATTTGGAAAAGAACATGATTTTATCAAATATTTTATTAAAATGTTTGTTTTTCTTGATAATGGCTGAGAGCTTTTCCCATGGCTTTCAAAATACTGTTTCTAACCATTTGTATTTAGAAATCTGTGTATGCACCTATATATTTCTCATTTGAAGACTCATTTTGCAGTACAACATTACAAGGCAAAGTCTTAGGAAACCTAGCCTAGAATGTTCCATTCTCTGCTGAAATAATTGTTTTTCAATTCCACAGGCTTCCCTTACATACAGGGTCAGGCAAATATCTACACAGGTTTTAAGGATGCTTCCTTACAAACCACCACAGCACAGTGCCATATTTCAACAAATGATTAATTCTGGTGCATGGCAAAGCAGTGACAATTTGCTGGGATAGTGCACCATATCTTGTGATACCTCATTAAGCACCTCTTTGAAATGCTGCACTGTGCTGAGGGATCAACCAAAACATATAGAGGAAGCTCAAATATCCGCAGCCTGTGCAGACTAGGACACTGCCACTCTTACCAGCACCTTACTAAGCTACAAATGCAGTATCTGTAGCACTCACAAAAGTTGCTTGTATGAAAATGCATATATTTCTTTCCTTCAAATCTGCCAAATCCAGTTGGCATCTGGTCATGAGTGCTGTTCCCCAGGACTCAGTACTCAGGGTCAGTTGTGTTTCATCTCTTTGGCAATGATCTGGATGAGAGGATTGAGTGCACGCTCAGTAAGTTTGCAGATGACACCAAGTTGGGTGGGAGTGTTGATCTGCTGGAGGGTAGGAAGGCTCTACAGAGGGACTTGGACCAGCTGGATCATTGGGTGAAGGCCAGCTGTATGAAGTTCAACAAGGCCAAATGCCGCGTTCCACACTTGAGTCGTAACAACCCCATGCAACGCTCTAGTCTCAGGGAAGAGTGGCTGGAAAGCTGCCTGGCAGGAAAGGATGTGGGGATGTTGGTCGACAGCCGGCTGAATATGAGCCAGCAATGTGTCCTGGTGACCAAAAAGGCCAACAGTATCCTGGCTGGTATCAGGAGTAGTGTGGTCAGCAGGACTAGAGAAGTGTTTGTGCTGCTGTACTCAGCACTGGTGAGGCTGCATCTTGAATCCTGTGTTCAGTTTTGGGCCCTTCACTATAAGAAAGACATTGACGTATTGGAGAGAGTTCAGAGGAGGGCAACGAAGCTGGTGAGAGGCCTGGAGCACAAATCATATGAGGAGTGGATGAAAGACCTGGGGCTGTTTAGCCTTGAGGAAAGGAGGCTGAGCGGAGACCTTATCACTGTCTACAACTATCTAAAAGGAGGTTGTAGCATAGACAGTGTTGGTCTCTTTTCCCAAGTAGCAAGTGAAGTGGCCTCAAGTTGCACCAGGGAAGGTTTAGATTGGAAATTAGGAAAAATTATTCACAGAAAGGGTTGTCAGGCATTGAAACAGGCTGCCCAGAGAAGTGGTGGAGTCATCATCCCTGGATATGTTTGAAAGGCATTTTGACGAGGTTCTTAGGGACATGGTTTAGTGCTAGAGTTAGGTTAGGTTACGGTTGGACTCGATGATCCTGAAGGTCTTTGCAACCAAAATGGTTCTATGATTCTATGAATAACAAATAACTTGCTTTTCTTTCCATTCACCTAGAACTCCTCCTGACCCTCACAGATCCATGCACATGGGCACCAGAGACATTTTTATTTAAGTTAAAATACGCAAATGAAGTGATTCTATGATTCTGTGATTCTAAAATAAGAAGAAACCAATGTTTCACCACAAAGTATCCTTTGTCTCACACTGCTCCCATTGAACGCAATGTTAAATCACCCACTAACTGGAACAGCGGCAGAGCTCAGGCATTATGAAGTATTCTTGAAAAATCCTCGCCTTCATCTCTACCATCTTGAGAAAACACATAAGAAGGATAAAGTTATTACCTTATGTGGGTCATAACATTTTCTGCAAGCGACATCACTGTTTCTTGAGTTTAATGAGCTGTGACATTTGCTGGTGAAATCAAACCTGTTGCTCTGAAGGTTTCTACTATGCAAGCTCTGTGTCATGGTTTAAAACCAGGACACTCTGATAGAGTGAGCTATCAAGGGTTTAGATGGAACCTTCTCCATCATACTGTGGTGTAAAAGAAAAAAAAAAAAAAAGTCTAAATTACATTATTTTGTTTTCCAAGCTGTGTTTTCTTAAACAATGCCTCTCAAACCCTCAGTTTCCCTTAGTCTCACTCTCCTCGAACTTCAGGTGTGCACCAGAGAAATTTGGCAGCATTTTGAAACCTCACAAGGCATTTTGGGCTGGGTTGAAGGCCAGACCATAAAGTGGAGCTGAAAATACTCCAGCTGCCACTCTCATCACTCTCATCATTTTTCTTGCACATCCACCACAGCATGGATGTTAACCTCTCTTTCCATGGACAGCGGGCTTGTTGAATGTGTGGACAACTGGTTACCCACACAAGGTTCCCCAGCTCAACCCTTCCAAGCAGCCCTGCTCTCACCACTCCTCTCATTGCGCCTATATTCACTAAGCAAAGAAGAAGATATTTGTTACTGATAGGTGGTTTTCCACAGCAGCGTTGCTGTTTCTTTGGCTCAATTTTGAGGGCAGAGGCTGGTTGGTGTGAGTGGGAAGCAAGGGTGGAGAAGAGGGAGGAGGCAGACCTCAAAATCTTTGAGAAATATCAGTTCAGTTTAAAAATGCCTCAGGAATTAAACTAGCCAGGAGAAAAATAGAAATCGCTGGAGGCACAAATATTGTATTAGTTTATCCTGATAATCTATAACAAGATGAATGAACAGAATTGTTCAGGAAAATTCTCAGTTAAGAAACTGTAAGAATCCATAATTGAAGCAAAAAGGCAGCTGTGGAATTTAGAGTGGTTCCTGGCTCAAAAATGATAAAATCCAGAAAGCACTGACGGACAGTCAATGCAAGACTTCCTGAAGCAAACAAACAAGAATGACAATTTCATACTGGTGATTAAGTTTTTATCTCTGAAGGAAGGGGAAAAAAAAAATTTTCTTTTACCAAAGTATTAAAAAAATACTATGGACCTTCCTCCCACTCTTTTCAACTATGTTAATTAGGTGATTTACAAGTCAACAGCAAATACAACATAACTTGCACACATGCTTTGAATGAGAAGATACCAAGGGACTGAAGGCACTCAGTGAAGAGCTTTTGTCTCTGTGATGGTTTTGAATGGGACAGAGCTAATTTTTTCCTAGTAGATTGTGTTTTTCTCCTTCTCTCAGAAACCGAAGATACTGCATTTTCTAAACCAACTTATATATAATTTCAAAACTCTTCCCAAATTCAGCAGAGATTTTCTAGTTCAAAATAGCATTTGTTTAATTTTAAATATTACTTGGGGACATTGCTGAAGGGAATAATAATGATTTCAGGCTTGAGGATAGATGCTGCTCCCAGAACAAAAATCCATAACAAAAGTCTTTTTGAATTTAGTGGCATGAAGATCAGACATGCTAGCCTGCATTCTTCACTTCAACAAGACAAATTGCTTGTGTCACAGTACATCTGAAGTGACCAATTTGCAGTAACAAAAAAATTATATTACTATTGTTTCTACTGCCTAACCCTCTGTCTGCATTATAGTACAGGTCTCATTATCTTTAATAGATTAACAGTAAATAAATTATGTACATAGTAAATCTAAATTAATGACTGAGTAAAATGAAGATATCAGTGGGGAAAAGTTTGAGATTATTAAATTATTTGTGTGTCGTAAAGGCAAGAGAGGACTCTATGCATCACAAACAAATGTCAATAGAAGTATGAAATCAACGGACACCTGATCATATGTTTTGTTTGCTTAGGCTGTGTTTTGGAAAAGTTTAGTTAATAGATGCCAGTGGTACTAATGCTCATATACTCCAGCTATGCAGAGCTTTTATCAAATCTATGTAATCTAGTAATATTTCAAAGCTATGGATTGAAAAGTGACAAGATGTGGTGGGTTGACCATGGCTGGACGCCAGATGCCCACCAAACTGTCTCTGTCATTCCCCTTCCTCAGCTGGACAAAGAAGAGAAAAATATAACAAAAATTCACAGGTTGAGATAAAAACAGGAAGAGATCACTCACCAGTTACCATCACAGGCAAAACAGGATCAGCTTGGGAAAAAAATAATTTAATTTATTACCAATGAAATCCGAGTAGAATAATGACAAATAAAACTGGATTTTAAAATTCCTTCCCTCCACCTCTCCCATGTTCTCTGGGAAGTTTTCTCTACCTCCTCCCTGACAGCTGCACAGTGGGATGGAGAATGGGAGTTGTGGTCAGTTCATCAAATGTTGCTTCTGCTGTTCCTTCCTCCTCAGGGGGACAACTCATAGAATCATGGAATCATTTAAGTTGGCAGAGACCCTCAAGATCATCGAGTCCAACCATAAGCTAACTGTAGCACTAAACCATGTCCCTAAGGACATCATCTATATGTCTTTAAACGCCTCCAGGGAGGTGTTAAAACTCCATCACTTCCCTGGGCAGCCTGTTCCGATGCTTGACAGTGCTTTCCATGAATAATTTTTTCCTAATATTCAATCCGAACGTTCCCTTGTGCAACTGGAGGCCATTTCCTCTTGTTCTATCACTTGTTACTTGGGAGAAGAGACCAACACCCTCCATGCTACGAACTCCTTTCAGATAGTTGTAGACAGCAATAAGATCTCCTCTCAGCCTCCTTTTCTCAAGGCTAAACAACGCCAGCTCCCTCAGTTTCTCCTCATCAGAGGAGTAGAATGGGAGAATCACTTCCCTAGTCCTACTGGCTACATTAATCTTGATGCACGTCAGGATGCTGTTGGCCTTTCTGGCCACCTGGGCAGACTGCTGGCTCGTGTTCAGCTAGCTGTTGACCCACACCACTAGATCCCTTTCTTCCAGGCAGCTTTCCAGCCACTCTTCCCTGAGACTGGAGCATTGCATGGGGTTGTTATGACCCAAGTGGGGAATGCAGCACTTGGCCTTGTTGAAATTCATACAGCTGGTCTCCACTCAATGATCCAGCTGGTCCAGATCCCTCTGTAGAGCCTTCCTGCCCTCCAGCAGATCAACACTCCCACCCAATTTGGTGTCATCTGCAAACTTACTGAGGGTGCACTCAATCCTCTCATCCAGATCATTGCGAAAGAGATTAAACATAATTGGCCCCAATACTGAGCCCTGGGGAACACCACTCATGACCAGCCTCCATCTGGATTTAACTCCATTCACCACAACTCTTTGGACCCAGCCACCCAGCCAGTTTTTACCCAGTGAAGAGTGTGCCCATCCAAGCCATGAGCTGCCAGTTTCTCCAAGAGAATGCTGTGGGAAACTGTGTCAAAGGCTTTACCAAAGTCTAAGTAGACAACATCCACAGCCTTCCTTTCATCCACTAAGTGGGTCACCTTGTCATAGGAGATCACGTTAGTCAAGCAGGAGCTGCCCTTCATGAACCCATGCTGACTGGGCCTGATCACTTGGTCATCTTGTAGGTACCGCATGATGGCACTCAGGACAATCTGTTCCATGACCTTCCCTGGTACTGAGGTCAGACTGACAGGGGTGTAACTCCCTGGATCCTTCTTCAAGATCTTGTTTTATATGGACGTCACATTTGCCAACCTCCAGTCAACAAGGACCTCCCCGATTAACCAGGACTGCTGAAAAATAACTCCTCACAATCTTCTTCTAAGTGTGGGGTCCCTCCTACAGGAGACAGACATCCAGGTACTTCTCCAGAAGGTGTCCTTCCCACAGGAGACAGTTCTTTGTGAACTGCTCCAGTGTGGGTCCTTTCTACAGGCACAGTTGTTCAGAAACAGAACTCTGCAGTGTGGGACGCCCATGGGGTCAAACGTCCTGTCAGCAAACCTACTCCAGCATGGGTTCCTCTCTCCATGGGTCTACAAGTCCTTCCAGGATTCTGTTCCAGCGTGGGCTTTCCAAGGGGTCCAGCCCTCCTGAGGCCAATCCACCTGCTCTGGCATGGGGTTTTCCCCAGGCCGCAGCTAGATATCTGCTCCACTGTGGACCTCCATGGGCTGCAGGGCAACAGCTGGCCTCACTATGGTCTGTACCAGGGGCTGCAGGTGAATCTTTACTCCAGCACCTGAAGCACCTCCTTCTTCACTGACCTTGGTGTCTGCAGAGCTATTTCATGTATTCTCACTCCTCTCTCTGACTGCAACTGTTGCATAGTAACTTTTTCTTCAATATGTTATCACAGAGGCTGTACCACCATCACTGATCGGCTTGACCTTGGCCTGCAGTGGGTCTGTCTTGGAATGAACTGGCATTGCCTCTACCAAGCACGGGGAAAGCTTCTAGCAGATTCTCACAGAAGCAACCCCTGTAGCCCCCACCCTGCTACCAAAACCTTGCCATGTAAACTCAATGCATCAGATAAATACTGATATATTAGAACGGCTAAAACAAAATCATTTGTCATAAAGGAAACGAAGTGGTCCAGTACATCACAAAGGCCAGAAACATACATTACTAGCACTAGAAAAAGTCAAATCCTAGCTTTTCAGCGCAAATATTTCTAATGCTGTTCAACCATACAACATGAGATAAAAGCCATTTTAGAACAAGTTCTGCTCAGCAACAAACTAGAACTGATAATTTCTGCTGATGCTAAAAGTGAACAGTAACTTTCAGAGATAATACTTTATAGTAGACCTATGCCAGAAAGAGGAAAAAAAAAATAAATAAATAAAAGGAATTCAGAATTTTTGGGTTTGTCTTTACAAATACAAAAATAACTCCAGCAGAGATGCATTAAAGAGATAATTGCAGGTAAGCAGAGAAAGGGTTAACATCGGTTTCACCAGTTGCATGTTTTTATGAATTATACTTTAAGTACAAATAAGGCTTTCACAAAGCAACATATAAATTGTATCAATTTTAAATTCCCAGGGTGGCTCAGGGAAAAGATAACAAGTATCCAATTCTTAGAGTTCGGTCAACCTACCTAACCTACTAAAAAAAAAGCAGCTTTTAAAGAATTTACAATAAACTGGAAGGCATCCTACATTTATGGAGTGAAGAAAACTTAACGAGCACAAAAATGTTAGGTTTGAATACTGACCATTTTCAAGTGGTACCTTCTGTCAACATGGACATAGTCAATATATTACTGGCATATGTTCCATGTGTTGACATATATATGAGCATATGTATCAACTGCTAAATCAATATGGGGAATAAAGATATTAATAGATGGTGACACTTACAGAAGCAGAGAATAAGGCAGACTAGATGCATAATTTAAAATATAGATATTTATGTATGAAGTCCCATACCTTGTAGCACTGCTGATTGCAGACAGATTATTAATTTGCAAATTTGCAAGTTTGCCTTCAGGATAATTAGAGATAGAAGCAGAGATATTAATAATTGGCTGAGGTATCACAGAAACGGAAGAAAAATCACTGTGAAATGGAAACCACAAACATAAATTAAAAAAAAAAAAGAAAAAAAATAGATCAAACCAAACCTCTTAAATATCTTAAATATGCACAGATATGCTTTAAAGCATATTTTAGTAGGGAATTTAGGAATACTAAATCAGAAAAAAAAATTAAAAACTCATGCCAAACTCATGCATACCTATAGTCCTTTTATTGTTTAAAATTATGTTATGTCCTTTTTTTGAGTTTTTGATGTTGTACACAGGAAATGTAAGATACACTGTAGAAACTTCTTTTCGAACTGAACCAAAACAAATATAAGAATGTAAAAACACAAGTATCCTTTCTAAAATTCTCTCAAAAAATCATTCTCCTTCTACCATTCTAACACTAAGACTTGTCATAATTTGCCCCCAATTATGGAAGACAGACTGAAAACAAACAAACAAACAAACAAACAAATGAACAAACAACATACCACTGGTAGTATTGCTACTAGTTCCCACACAATTTTTTCAAGGGTGTGGCTCTAAGTTGAATTTACCTTTAGAAGACTTAAAAATAACTTCAAGGTGAGAGACTTCAATCCTACCATTTGTAGGATTACAACAATTGTATCATTCATAAAGTTGTCACAAGTTGAATTTTCCTCAACAAGACCATCACTTCTTAAGGCACATTTATATTATAATAGTCCTTTCAGAAAATAAGATATCTTCGGATGACCCTCCCTCACTGGAAATAACAGGTTCAGTTAAATAATTAATCTGAGCAGCAATACATTATCCAGAACACCATGCTTGCTGAAACCAGTTGTGACATGCCCATTTCCATGGCTATGAATTAGAGGATTCTTGTGTTACTTTTACACCTCCCCGCCCCAGCCAAGAACGCTTCTGACTCCTTGATGTCAGAAATTTTAAAACAATTTCTTCTAGATCTAAAAGTAGCTGATATCTTTTAAATCTTGCAGATTTGGGGAATTAAATTGTTTCTGAAGCAGACAATATACTCATGGCTGCCAGCAGCCCAGCAAGGCTCCAGACAGTTTGAAACTGAGCAGAAAAATAACACCTGGGATAGGTAACATAGGACTCATTATGTAAAAGAACTTGAAAGGACTCTAAGAACCTGAAAGAACTTGGAAGAATTGTAATCATTCAAGTTGCTTAGATGAACAAGATTTATACAGACAAACATATCAAAAGCTTTATGCAAACTAACATTTTGTCTAAAGCATAATACATTCAAAGTTGTGATACAGCCACTCACAGTGTTAGAACAAATTTTTAACAAATTCAGAAAAGAAATGCAGAAAAAGACAATGCAGTTGATGCCATTGGTGACAGTCGCAAATTCCTGAGGACAATTGTTTCAAAAATATTCTTCTTGGAGATTAAATATCAGATCCACAGGAGACCTTACAGGAATTATAGTTCCCTCACATTCAGACATACAAGGCTAAAAAACCTTCTTCAAGCTCATGAGTATTTGATTTTAGAAGACAGACTCCACAGACACCAGAAGATCTGCTCAGTCACGTTATCAAAAGATCTTCAGGTTTGTTAGTCAGGAGTAGATCCTCTTAAACTGACAAAACAGATCCCTCCTATTGATGTCTCCCAACACAGCAGGTATACTTAAAGCTGGCCAAACACACATTTTGCATTAACATAAGTCACAACAGTTGGTTTTGTTGTCATAGTTCAGGGTGAAGTGTCTTTTATCTGTTTTACACAAAGTTTAGCATTAGGAACATCAATTTGCAATGTAAATCACACTTTTTACTCAGCCACAAGCATTTGAGCCTACTGTTCCCGGAATTATCCTCACAAGTCAGGGACTACTGTAAAATCCTGGGAATGAAAAAATGAGACCTTGACCATCCCATTGTTTTTAGTTTTGTGCAGAAGAGTTCAGATGTCCTGTAGGAGGGTAAGAAAAAAAGAACTCTTTACTCTCCCAACATTTATTTAAATGCCAGTTAGAGTACTAAAAGAATGGCACTTGTGATTGGACTGAACTGATCTATTTCAATGATCCAACAGTGTAATAAATTCAACTAATGTATTGGTTGCATTTGGCTTACAGCTAATACTTGTTACTGACAGAAACTCAATTTGTACTGCAAGTTCTTTAGGTTAGAGACTATCTTTTCCACTACATATTTTTAACATGCAGGTCAAAAAGCTTGAGCTTCAGAACAGAAATGACAGCAACAGCAGCAGACAGAAACCACTTGTGAATCAGCTTGACATTTGCTCTAGACAGCTATTTCAGAGCACTGCTGTTTAACTTTGGGCCACATGATTAGACTCATAATAAGTATTTACAGAGGGAGCCTCTGGTGGCTTTGCATCATGTCCAGAGCAGATAAATTACAGGTATTTCTGCATCAAATTTGGCACTGAAATATTTTTTCATTCGCTGGATTGATGGAGACAAGGAGAAAGAATGAAAATGCCTCTTCCTGATCATCTTCTCCAGCCTTGTTCTCAATCATTTTTGAGAGTTCGACATTTCATTATCAAATGTGCCAACTACAATTTTATTAGTCGGCAATGCCTCAGTGAGCAAAGCTAGTCTGGTAAGTTTGGCATTATGAAGAGTTAAACAGTGTTTCACCTTATGGAGCTGTAAATATCAATGCTACTCTTACCAGCCTTTTCTAAAGTGAATATGACAGATTGGATTTTTTATATGATGTATAATACAGCATCAGGTTGAACAGCTGGAAGGCTAGAGCTTCAACTGCTTACAAGGTTTTCTGAAATATTACATGAGAAATTTCTTTACAATAGAAGCTATTTTCTTTCCAGTTATAGTCAAAATGTCAAAAATTGAATAGATCTCAATTTTAAAAATAAAATAATATTTGCGCATGTGGGGTTTGTGCGTTTATGTGTTCAAATATTTATAACATATATGGGGGAGTGGGTTTTGTATGTATCCATATATGCATGTGTGTGTATGTTTACAGCCTCAGACACATGCACAGAGATCACTGAAAGTAGTTGTTTCGGATTGGTTTTGATTTGTTGGTTTTTTTGTTTGTTTGGTTGGTTGGTTGGTTGTTGGTTTTTTTTAACTTCAATGAGGTTTCAAGGTGCCTCTGTTATGAAATATAGACTGTTTTTGCTTATTAAACTGTTTGGCATATTACTTCTTATAGAACTTGCTTAAAAACTGCTTATATAGAGCTTGGTTAGCATAATTCACTTAGCAGAAGTGACTAAGTTTGCTTAGGCCGCAAGCTGTGAACTTTCAAACTTTCTGCCTAGTTAAGCAAAGAAGGGCCCCAGAGTCAGCTCAAGCTAGAATATGAGGGGAGTTTTTGATCATCAGCAGGAGCTGCATCTCTAGCATTAAGTAAAAGGGTGGAACAGTGGGGTTTAAAGAAGATGGAAAACAGCAGAATGTGAGAACTTATTAATGTTTTGGCTGTTGCCAAGGTCATCTTTTTCTTTCCAGCTGCAGGTGCAAAATAGCAACTGATGGACAGTATCTAGATTGACATCAAGTTTGGTCAGTGAAAGACAACTACCCACAGAGATAAGAAGGGATCCAATGAAGAATGGGGAGAACTCAGACTCTAAATTTACAATTGGCTCAAACTGACATGCAAGGAGTGGGAAGCATGAATTGCAAAGGTATAATTGTCCAAAGTTTTCTCTGCTCCCTCCACAGATGCACCCAGCTCAAGCTGCTCCTATGCTGTGTCTTTTTATTTAAGATGAATTTCTAGAATCTATGCCTGAAACCTGTCAAATTCCTGACTTATCACCCTTCCACAGCTTCCTATAAATCATTCTCAGGATTCATCCAGTATGAAATCAAATGAATGGAATGGAATGGAATGGAATACAATACAACACAACACAACATAGCACAACACAACACAACACAATACAATACAATACAATACAATACAATACAATAATAAAATAGAGCAGAACAGAGCAGAGCAGAGCTGTTGGAAGGGACCTATAACAATCATATAGTCCAGGGGTGTCAAACTCATTTTCACCAGGGGCCACATCAGCCTTGCATTTGCCTTCAAAGAGTAACTTAGGACTATATAAGTGTAACTACTCCTACATTTAGGGTGTTTGAACACCCTTTTGGTAAAAAAATGCTTCATAATGTCACATCTGAACCTCCCATGATACAGCTTTGAACCCTTCCCACACATCCTATCACTGGATCCCAGGGAGGAGAGCTCAGCACCTCCCTTTCCACATCCCCTCCTCAGGAAGCTGTGGAGAGCAATGAGATTGTCCCTCAACTGCCTTTTCTCCAAACTAGACAAACCCAAAGTCCTCAGCCACTCCTCACAGTTCATGCCTGTCAGCCCTTCCACCAGCTTTGTTCCCCTCCTCTGGACACATTCAAGGATCTTCACATCCCTCTTAAATTGTGTGGCCCAGAACTGCACACAGTTCTCAATGTGAGGCTGCACCAGTGCTGAATATAGCAGGATAATCAACTCTTTTGACAGGCTGGTTAGAGTCCTGCACCTGGGTTGGGGAAATTTATCGTATTGATACAGCCTGCGGAGCAAATGGGCTGAGAACAGCCCTGAGGAGAAGGACTTTGTAAATGAAAAAATAGCTATGAGCTGGCAATGTGCACTTGCAGCCCAGAAAGCTGAACACAGTCTTGGCTGCATCTTAAGGAAAGTGGCCAGCACATCAAGGGAGCTCTTTCTTCCCCTCTACTCTGTTCTCATGAGACCCCACCTGGAGTACTGCATCCAGCTTTGGCACCCCCAGCACAAAATAGACAAGGACCTGTTACAGTGGGTCCAAAGAAGAGCCATGAAAACTATCAGAGGGCTGGAACACCTTTGCAGTCAAGAAAGGTGAGACACTTGAGAGTTGTTCAGCATGGAGAAGAGAAGGCTCTGCGGAGACATTATTGCAGCTTTTCAATGTACAAAGGGGGCTTATGAGAAAGACAGAAAGAGACTTTTTACCAAGTTCTCTACTAACAAGACAAAGAGCAACATTTTTAAACTGGAAGAGGGTAGATTTAGATTTGCTATGAGTAAGATTTTTTTTATTATTATTTACAGTTAGTGTAGTGGTACACTGGAACAGGTTGCCTGGGAAAGTTGTGGATGCTCTTTCACTGGAAGTGTTTAAGGTCAGGCTGAACATGACTTTGAGCAATCCAATCTAGTGAACGATGTCCCTGCCTGTAGCAAGGGGTCTTGGACTATATGATCTTTGAAGGTCCCTTCCAACTCAAATCATTCAATGATTCTACAAGAGCAGATCGTTGAGAAAGAGATTTGAAGTTCAAAAACCCTAACATAAATAATTTGCTAATCAACTAGAGAAACTGCAAAAATCCATGCTATTCCAAGTTTTTTCTTCCTTTTCCTCTTCTCTCCAATATGAAGTTTGTCAGCTTAAATAAAAAAATTTGAAGTGTAACTCTGGTCCAAATAAGTCAGGGCTACATATGCAGTGTATTGTGGCATGTGCCCAAAGCACAAGCACATTTTGCCTATATCTCCTACGCTTGCAAAGACTCCTTCACATCCTTCAGGAAATGTATTTCTTCTAATTCCTTCAGGCCTAGGCAGACCTGCTCTCTCAGCTGTGCAGACACCACATGGCACTTGTGCCACTTGAAGGGGTGGCAGCTGGTTATCGGCTTCCCACTGGGCAAGCTTCAATATAAGCTACCCAACCAACTCAGTCTGTCACAGGAAACTATTATAGGTCGCTTGGACCACCTGCTTTAAATGATTTTTTGATTGGGGAGGTGGGGGTTAAGGAAGAGAAAGAGACTGACTCTAGCTTTACATGGATTCCTCTTCTACAAGGTGGAGTAGCACATCTTTATTCCAATACTACATCACAGAAGGCCTGCATGTATCATAAGAGTCACATATTACATTATTCAACCTTCAGTAAACATATAAAAGGTGTCTGCAGGGAAATTAAAATCTGTAGTCCTCCAGTTTCATGAAAATTTTCACTGCTGATAGAAAATCTTACACAGAAGTAGAATCTTTTACCGAACATCTGCACCGCCTGCTAACCTTGGCCACATTTACCAAGGATGATCATCTTACTCACCTCATAAATATTTACATGACCTATAAAAATGTTTATAGACTCACTCTCAATTCCAGTAGCATCTTAGAATATCTTCTGCAAAACATCTTAACCCATTTAGTGCCCTGTAGCTTATGGCTAGCAGTGTAAATTCTTGCCAGCCATAAAAATACAGATAAAAGATAATTGAGTGGTACAGCTGTGCCTGTCATCAGAAAAGCATAAATAGTTTTATCCAGATGATTCCTCTGAAGAAATTTTGACAGTCATGATCTCACTTAAGAAATGCCTCTTACACTATATTTTAGTTTAATCGGGGAGAAATAGACCAATTATAACATAGAAAACTTTAGAAAAAATCACAAAAGGGAAATAATATCCATTTAGATTTTCTAAAAATGTAGCTAACTGGTGCATCTCCCAGCATGCCTGTGGAAAGCTGACCAATTTCCTTGTCTTCAGAGTTGCAGAGTCAGTTTGTTGGCCCTGAAAATGTAACATTGCTTTTCTAGTGCTAGAATATCAATAAGCATGGGTCATCATAGAGAGTAGTTTTGCTCCTGGAACCAAGTCTTTTGATAGATATCTTTTATAGTCCTGTGTGAATGACCATGAGCAATTCCGAGAAAGGAGAGACTTTAAAAAAAAAAAATAAATAAACCTGGGAAACACAAAAGCTTTCAAAACAGTTTATCACAAATCAGACAATGATATTTTAAAAAGAATGATCTGTGCATTATCACTTTTAAAGGGAATTAACAGAGCATTATAGCAGCAGGTGGTCAGGGAAAGCCTGTGGAAGTCAAATTTAAGACAGGCCTGATATCTTCAAGTGAGATCAGGAGGTTAAATATATAGCTATTAGACAACTTACTTTGCACAGCTGCAGCACTGCTGGACACAATCTGGCTGTTGTATACTTCATTTCTAAGAACATGGGTATTACCTTTTATTGTTTTCTGTTTTTTTTCAGTTAATACAATTCAAGTTAAACATAAACTAAAAACTAGATTGCTCCTTTTCTTTTCTTCTCCCTTTTCCCTTCCCCTTCCCTTTCCCCTTCTCCTTTCCCTTCCCCTTTCCTTTTCCCTTTCCTTTTCCCTTTCCCTTTCCCTTTCCCTTTCCCTTTCCCTTCCCCTTCCCCTTCCCCTTCCTCTTCCCTTTCCCCTTCTCCTTTCCCTTCCCCTTTCCTTTTCCCTTTCCTTTTCTCCTTTCCCTTTCCCTTTCCTTTTCTCCTTTCCCTTTCCCTTTCCCTTTCTTCTTTTCTTATTTTCTTTTACTTTTCCTTTTCTTTTCCTTTTTCTTTGTTTTTTCTCTTTTTTCTTTTTTTTTTTTTTTTTTTCCCCCAGTTCATAGCCATAAGTCACACCAAACAAAAAGCATTGCTGTTGATAGCTACAAAATGCCTATTCATTTCTCATCAGTAGCCTGGAAAGAATAAGGGTAGCCAGTCCTATAATTAACAAGTACAGCAATCATCCTCCTCTTCACACTTGTTAGAAGACATATTCCAGATGGGCTCAAAATTAATGAAACTCTAGTTAATAAGGGCACATCAGTGTGTCCTTCTAGTCCATGTTTTTTTCATAATACCTCAGCCTGTTGCTATGTTTGTTCACCTTTCACTGAGCTACTGAGATGCATTTTCACTTTGCTACAACCTGTCAATATCATCTTAAGACTTTTTTCTTTCTGCTGTGAATATCATCCACAGCTTCAGTTCAGTACCATCTGCTGTACACCTTAGGACTCCCAAACAAAAGCCTTTTCCTTCAAAACAACAATCATTTGGAGGCATAAAATCCCCTACTGTGTTGATATAATTTGGAAAGCATCACACAATCACAAATTTCATTTAATGTTTCTCCACTCACTATTTTACTTACATTTTTTCCCTTTATTTTTATTAGCATTTTGAGCCAAAGTGTGCTAGATAGAATTGCTTTCTCTTTTCCTGCTGATTTGTAAGTGATAAAACATGAAGAAGAGAGAGCATAATGAAGGCATGTTAAATTTTCTGTACTGCTGTTTGGACGTTTACAAAGAATGGCCACCTTTCTGGCTTTGTCCTCAGTTCTCCAGTTTTCAAGGACAAGGAAAGAGATAAGGGTAAATTCTGCTGCTGAACTGGCAACTGTTTTGAAAACAACTAAGTAAAGACAAGAGCAAGTAAATTATTTTTTATGTCCCTTGAAACAACATTTAGAAATATATTCAGGTTTGATTGGTGTGAAATTATCTTTTTCAGAAATTTCCCTCAAGTTTGAAAAAAAAAACTTTCACAACCTGCTAAAATATGCTAAATTGAAGAAATAAAGTATAGTCACATTTTTAAGAATGTTTCTGAGGCAGCTTTATGATGACTCTGGGCTAAGGCAACACTAAGCCCTTTGAAACCAGAGGTTCGGCACCTGGGATGTGTGTACATTAGACAGTGGTACAGGTACATAGCCTGTATCTAAACAAGTGAGTTTGCACCAGAAACATCTAGCAGTGATGGCACAGAGCTTCATATTATAAGTAGTGTAAAACAGCCTGTAAAGGTAAAAGAAGGCTATAAAAGGACTGATTCCAGTATCCAAGGTGGCTCAGTTATATCTTGGTTCTTCTACAGTTTGCACTATAACTCATCCACAGACAAACTGAGGACCTTGGGAGCTTTGTTTAGCTCTCATTAGTACCCAAAGCATATCCTAGTGTTGTATCTGTGTGCATACAGAGCTTTTGCCTGTTCCAGAGTTCAACACAAATACTCACTAGACTAAACTGCACTGCTGCTAAATTAACAGTGTTGCTAGCACATGGCACTTCACTGTGGTCAAATATCTCACTCACCCACACAATTGCATTTTCTTTAATTTGCTTATTTATACAGGAAATTACTAAAGAAAAAATTAAACTAAAATTGTCTCCAGCTCTACTGAAATTATAACTAGATTCCTGATTATTTTGTAAATTCCTGACTAAAAGTACACTCTACTTTTTTATATTATAGAAAGAGAACAGCATAACATGATTATGAATTTATGCATTGTTTGAGGAGATATGACTGGCTAGCCTGACCTTGTATACTTTAAAATACATAGAAATCCAGTTATGGTCCAGCACACGTATTTCCAAAAAGATAGAAATAGGCAAATGCATTTGGACACAACATATGTAAAATTATAACATCATAATGTACCTCATGCCTTTTTTGTTTATTACTAGATATCATAGATGAATGCAGTTTGACTGAAAGAGTCAATTAAATAAAATCCCAGGAATCACTGCACAGTAACTGAAACCTACAGTAAGTTCAATGACCTAATAGGAGATGACTAATAAAATTATCTCTGTTTGAAATTATTGCTTTAGATTTCCACAGCTGTCATGGTGTAGAAATTGCAAAGATATTCCTCATTCCTTTTTTATTCTTTTTTGATTTTTCAGCTGATTGGTTTTTTGTTAAACAAAAGCTCTGCTACAACATGGAATTAAGAGGTTTGTATCTAATCTTGATCTCTGCCACATCACACACAGGTTGATAAATTGGAACAAGAATCATAGAATCACAGGTTGGTTTGGGTTGGAAGGCACCTTAAAGATCATCTAGCTCCACCCTGCCTGCCATGAGCAGGGACACCTTCCCCTAGACCAGGCTGCTCAAAACCTCATCCAATCTGGCTTTCGATACTTCCGGGGATGCGGCATCCACAGCTTCCCTGGGCAACATGTTCCAGTGTCTCACCACTCTCACGGCAAAGAACTTCTTCCTAGTATGTAATAGATCTACTCTCTTGGAGTTTAAAACTATTCCTCCTAATTCTATCAGTACATGCTGGTGTCAAAAGTCCTCTTCCATCTTTGGAAGAGTTCAATAAGGTCTCTCTGGAACCACCTCTTCTCTTCGAAATGCCAGTTTTAAACACAAAGCAGAATTTGTCTGGGTTAGACATGCACACATAGAAATATATTATACAACCAGCTTTAAAAACAATAAGGCATTATTTTTGCAGCTTCATTTGCAACAAAACAAAGATCCTTTCAATCAGTTGTTCCATTTGCACCAGACAATTTTAAAGCCTATGAAAAGTAATTTTATAGAAAAATAATGAATTTGACAACTTAGTCTTCACAAGAAACATGGCAATAACTTCTTTGTATCCTTTCCAAGGGAAGCCAAAGTACAAACAAGGGAATATTTTGTTGTCTTCCTCTCCTTCGCCTCTCTTATTCAAAAGATGTAGGGCATCTCTATCACATGATCATAAACAGGAGGAGGAAAGATTTCAACTGGAATTGAAACGTGCCTTCCCTGAAACAACCACAGGAGTCTGAGTCCCATTGCTCAGTTTTGTTTCTGTAGTCCTGTTCTTCCAAACTTGCTTTAGGTACACACATTGACATTCCTGGCTATTCCTCACTTTGCTAAACAACCTGGAATGTGTTGCTAAACTCTGTTTTGTAGAGCTTCCTCATTTTTTCCCAATTTTTTTTTCTTGTTGCACTATCATATCTTCTAGTCTATAAAACAGAAACACAGAAAACTACAGACTTACTTCATTAACTATATTTACAAAGCACCCTGTGCTCTGAAATTGTCTGGAAATATATTTCATACTTACTTCAGGCTCTCCAGTTTGGGGTTGTTCTTTTTATTGGCTTGCTTTTTTCCAGGCGATTCTTCCAATGTCTTCTGAAAGAAAACTTTGAACTAATACTAGGGAAATGGAAATATAAACTAATGCTGAAATTAGCACTATTGGGACTGAAAGCTTGAGGAATCAGCAATAGGAAATAAAGCACTTAGCTCCTAAGTAGTTTTTTAGCTTGGAAAATCCAACTCAGCAACAATCCTGGAAAAGCTGCAATAATGTAATGGTCTTATTAAAAGCATACAGGTTGCACAGGTAGTTCCTGGCAATCCAGTCAGTGTCCAGTACAGAGTGCCCCTAATAGGTACCATAACTGAAACATGTAGCCTTCTTCCAGCTTGAGAAAAAACACTGGGCAGCGATGAAGGATGATCACCTTCACAGCTCAGCTCTCTGTAACAGAGTCAAGGTCTTGCAACAGGTTGTGATCTGTACACAGATTTTGTATTAAAAGAGAGAAGCAGGGAAAATAATTATTTCAGATTTCTTGTAGCTTTCAATAGAAGGTAGAAATCAAACACTGTTTCATTTTTATTAATAATATTTGCCTTTTTAAGTTGATAATTAAGTCAGTATTCATTAAATAAAATTTCCAGAAATGTATGTGTATTTCATATTTCATATTTGACAAAAGTTCTGATCAACTGAATAAGTGTTTAGATATCACGACTTTCCAAATATAGTTTCCCTTGATCAGTGAATTTTTTAAAAAGTTTCAGGGCTTAACAGTTTACCATTTACTTTGAAGACTTCTGAGAAAGTAGTTTTTGCCTCATGCTCTTGAAATAAGTTGCGGCCTTGTGCTCTTGGGCAATTTCATAGACATCAGTGTCCCTTAACTTTACTTGCTCTTTATCTTTCACTTCTTTTTCCAGGGCAGTAATATGCATCCTGTGTTGATTCAGTAGTCATTTCTTTTCATGTAATGAGTAAAGTTTTTCTCTGAAGATAAATACAACTTGTTTAACCTTCTGATATTCCTATTAAATGAAGAGACAGCAGGATATAGTGGCAATATAGTGAAACTGCATGTTAGAATCAATAACAAATTATCTCTGATGACTGTAGTTGAAAACACTCAGAAAAGCAAGGGAGAGGGAGCTAAACAGAAAACATTTTGGTCTTCTTTTTGGAAAGAATGAACCTTTTCAAGTTCTTGTGTTACACTATCACCTAACTTAACTTTTCTCATAACTCATTAACTTTTGCCTGCTTCAGTGGAAAGTTTATAAAACTGCGTCTTACTTTCAGCCACAGTGCCAGAAAGTTGCATTAGATGCTTCAGCTCTATGACTTTTTAACTACACTTAGACCATACGGTTTTTTGGTATATGTATTATACCTCCTAAGTAGAGCCTAAACAGGAACTATACAAGGTGTCAGTTTAAAAAAAAAAAAAAATAAAAAAAAAAAAATAAATAAATAAATAAATAAATATATATATATATATATATATATATATATATACAAACTTATTACCTATAAATCTTCCCTGGAACATAGAAGGCTTTCATACTTAGCATCTGAAAGCCACTGCTTAAAACAAAGAACATGCTGAAGTCAATTTTCATTTATCTGAAATTGAATATGTATGAATCTTTTAATTTCTCTATAAATTGAAACAGTTATGGTTTAGGTGTTAATTCTTCCTGATCTCAGAAGTCCCAAGAACTCTTGCACAAATGCAAAACAGGTACATGCAGAATCCTGTACACAATAGAATAAACTGTCACACTGATAAAGCATCAGACTCATCATTGCATTGCTGAAGACCATAGGAGTTGGCTATATGGTGGAGAAAATTGCATAGAAGAGCTTGAAGAACATTTGGAACACAAACAAAAAAGAAAACCTAACAAAACACAAACATAAAAGATAGCAAATTTAACCTGTGACTATAGTTAATGCTCAAAACCCTCAGTTTCCTTGTTTATGTTCTTTTTTATGAAGTTAAAAATATTTTTTTTTTTTCTAAAAAGAGGCCCATCAACAGAGTAACCATTTCATTTTATGGATTAATTCTGCTAAGAAAGTAACAATAAAAGCAGGAAGGATTTCAATTGTGTCATCTTCAGAATAAATGTAGACTGTTCTGTTACGTAACTTACTTAGTCTGGGTCTTTGTACAAATAAATGCTTGTGGAAAGAGGAGGCAGAAAAAAAAATCCTCTTACTAATTGCAAACAAGTCTCTCTCTGCTCAATTAAAATTTAAACTAAGTGGAATAATTGTACATATGGCACGCATAATAACGACAGTGATAGCCTCCTGTCCTATTCACTGTAATGGAAATCTACTACTGCTGCTAATGGTATATAATAGCACCAAATTAAAAGAATTGAGTGAAATAACAGCTAAAAAATATAGTCCCTCGAGAATCCCCCTGCAAGCAGAGAATCACTACCTGACAGGACCTCAGAAAATAAGTTTGTGACTGTAAGATGGAAGGAGGTTTAGCCAATAATTACAACCTTCATTGCACAGTCCTTAGTTTCCTTGTCTTTGCAATAAACTTCTCCCAACATATAGGGAACAAGACCCAATTGCAACACCACCATACTTCTGTACTTCACACATTAATGACTCCAACACAGTAGGAAAGAAACACAAATTTTAACCCACATAAGAGTATATCAAATACCATGACCTCTACAATTAAAAGTTACATAATTCAAAAGGGCTGCTTGTGAGAATCTGACACCAAACTTTATTTGATTCTTGCTAACTGCCTAGCAAAAATAGCTGTAATTCTGCCATAGATAAGGTAATGTTTTTGATTATTCAGAACATCAGTACCTGTTACAAAATTTTCAGCCTATTTTGCAAACATAGGCAGTTCATTTCCAAACAAAGTTGCTTATCAATTAGAAGGCTCTGAAATGATACTACAAAATTAATGGACATCATCAATGGATACCTCATTCCTCAGTATCTATTTAGCTATCTAGTGTGGTCATGTAACCAAAGCCATTAGGTCTAGACATGTCGATGCCCTTTCTTTTTAAGTCTGTTAATACATGTTTTAGAAAAAGCTGATGATCTTTTGTTGAGGGATTAGATTGCAGAGTGACAATAAAACCCTGGCAGATGTATTGTTAACTTCCTCTCTCCCCAACTTCCCCCTTTTTGCCCCTCCCTCTCCCCCCTTCCCACTCAGGACAGGCGATCGGGAGGGAAAGAAGGACAGAGAGAAGAGAGTTGGAAAAATTAACAATGCTTTACTAATGCTACTAATAAGAATAGAGAAAATAATACAAAATATACAAAACCAATCTTGAAAGTCTCAGCAACTGCAGAGCCGGCAACCAAAGTCCTGGATTAGACTCTGCAGCCAACCGGAGCTGGATTCAGTCTGTCACTAGGCCTCAGTTTGCAGGGACGACTAGCAAGGTCCTCTCCTAATGTTGGCCATAAGCAGAAGTGAAAAGGGAAAGGAAAAAGGATGAGATCCTCATGATCACTTTTACATGAAGTATTCACGTGAATGGAATGTTATACACAGTTGGTCAGTTTCTTGGTCACCAGTTTCTCATGGCCCCTCTCACAAGATGTCCATTCGTGCTTATCAATAAGTTTGCACTCCATTGCTAGGTTTACCAAAACATGTGTCTTGTTCTCCAGGAAAATGCAGCTAATATGAAGGCTTTAGCTGACAGGCAAAATTTACTGAAAGAGAAACTTGTTTTTAACAAAACCAGGACATATTTATATCTTAAAATAGGTTTCAACTGATTTAAAACAATAGTATTTTTAAATAGAAAAAATTGTTCTAAGCTGCCAAGACACTATTCCAACCACAAGACAATTGACAAACATGACTATATATTAGTTTAAATCAATGTTAGACGAGCTGTGAAAAACTATGGATTTAACCATAGTTAGATGGGTTGTGAAAAAGAATAAACCATTTACACAGCATTTTTTATCAGATTTTCACATTAGTTTTCACAATTGGACCAAAACCTTTTTATCTGTTTAATGGTTTCTATTATTCAGACTTCTAATCACATCAAAATTGAAGACTTGAACTTCCATAAAATGATTTTATTAGAACTCATAGCCAGCTAGCATCCACCTTGCAATTCACTGGTTTCACAGAATCATCTTTTTTATACTGATTATTTAAATCTAATTCTATATATACAAAACTTCTTGCCCTAAATTAAACTTGATAGCAATTTCCTTTTATTCTTACTACCTTTTATACTTTGTTCTGGAAATGGATTTTTGATCTGTTCAAGAATTTTGATATACAAAGCAGTTGCATTATTCCACATGCACAACATGGTCATCTAGATCGGAACGCTGAAGGAAGAGAGGAAAGAAAGGGAAAGGAAAGAGAGAGGAGGAATCACCAAGGCATCAGCCACTCTGTCTGAATTGATTAGAAGTTACATTTACATTTCTGAGGCAAAGAAAGACAGTAGGCATGGAAACGAAGGGTTCTGGCATAGCTTCAGGGGAAGGACAGTCTGATGGCTATAGCCAGTTAACGTGGAAATATCTGATAGGCACTTCATGGTTATTTGGACATAACTATCTAATAATTATGCAAATGAAACCTGCCTCAGTCAGAGTGCAGGGATTTGCATAATTGAGAAATAAACATACAATTATGGGTCAGTAGTGGCACAGCATCGAAGTACTTGAGAGGAAATGTTTCAGTATCAATTGCATTTTAACCAAAAATGTCGAGTAATTGAAGCAAATACATGCAGCAGGCTAAGCCTAGCTCTACAGAAATACGAATCCTAAGAAAAATTTCATTCTACACATCAGAACAAAGCACCAACCCTCAGCTGCTGAAGGCCTGCACAGCTTCAGTGATTGAAATGGAGTTACATCAATTTCTATAGAAACACTAAAATCTACTTTGATATTCATCTGAAAGTTGGTATAAAAACTAACTCGCTTTAGTCACTGACGTTTTTATGTATGTACGTATATATATATATATATATATTCACAACAATCATTCAGATTAAAGCTCCTACCATCAGTGCAAATACAATGAAGGGAGAGCAAGAGATCTATTAGAGAAAATGAGAATGGTTTAATGGAACAATGTTGCTGCCAGAATGGATTAGAGAACTATGTACAAGGACAGGAAAAAAATCTATTTAAGGCCAACCTTGGTACAGGACCAAAAAAATACTGACTGGACTGAAATAAGAAGGAAGAAGAGTCTAATTGTCAGAATAAATGACAGAAGCATTTGAGAGGACAGATAACACATGAATTCAGGAAAAGGGTAAGGAAAAGAGCTCCTGCAATTTCAGATGGAACGTGCCAGTTTACAAGAGAGAGCATTAGGAGCTCTAGTTGTGAGTGAAGTAGGCCTGCACTTGAAGGATATGCTCTCCAGTCCTGCATGTCAAAACGCCACACTGCCTGTAGCACAAAATCTACAAAGGTCTTCTAGGAATAAAAAACATTGTGAGAAGCACTTCACCCAATTTTTAAAAAGGTGTGCTGTTTCTTGAAGAAACTGCTAACAAATATTTTACTTCTGAAATCTTTCCTCTGGAAATTCATCAACTGACACATGCGCTGCAAGTTATTGTCAAAGTTAAATTCTATGCACCCGGCATTGTTCAGAACAGAACAGGCTCCTATATTTTAGAAAGTTAACAAGTGCAGGAAGAAAGAAAATACACTGCAGTGTGGTCAGGAGAAGCTGTAAATCACATATTTGTTCCAACTGGGGAAAAAAAAAAAAAAAAAAGAAAAACAAACAGTAATTGTAGTAATAAGGAGCATATTAGGTAAATATTAAAAGAATAAACCTGAAAATATCTGTCAAAGACTGAAGAAGGAGAAAGAATATCATTAAAAACAGATTATGTGTCTGTTGAATTGTGTCAGTGCACCAAGATATTATGGTATTTCACATTCTGCTTGGCCAAGAAAAACATGCATTCACTTATTGTGAAAATATGTGTATATATCAGAAGGCAGGCTGACAAAGCAATTTTTACAGTAAGACATATTAGCCTTCCCACCACAACAACATATATATATGAAATATATATGCTGATGTATTCGCATAACATAAATACATAATATTAAAAAAAAAAAAAAAGCTTGGCAATTTTATAAGCATTTCAAGCACAATTTGTAAAATGTTAAAGATGCCACAAATGGCAAATATTTCAAAATGTTCAATAAGCAGCCAACTTATTCAACACTCAGTTAAGACTAAGCAATGAAATCTAGAAATTCAGCTAAGAATGCTGACAATCAAGTTCAAACTTATCAGCACATTCTCTTAATGACCTATAAGACTGGGAAGATATCTCAGACAATATTAAAAAAAAAAAAGTATTAACACCTATATTTTTTTACAATGGCACTGAAAATAAAAACACTTCCTATAGCTAGCCAAAGTAGAAAAAAGCAACTGCTGTCTTCAGATAAATAGACCACTTCTTCTACCACTATCCATCCACCTAAATCTCTGACTGCTTTATTTTGATATCTGCAGAGCCCTTCATAAAAATATATTAACATATTGATTATATGCGACTAATACCAAATTATAGCTTCTTTTGTGAGGAAGAACTACATTTTCAACATCACAAATAGCAAAAGCAAAAAGAAGATTTCCAAAACAGCTAAAATATGTTGAAAACATCTTTAAATTTAGCAAAAAAAAAAAAAAAAATGAAAACAGATCTAGAAAAAGGCACAGTTGAAATAAAGAAAACATTAATCTAAATTTTTTAAAACTGTCAAGAAAAGCAATATGATAACCTTGTGAAATTTATACACCCATTACCTAAGTCAGGCTACATCCTATATTAAATTATAGTAATAAGAACATAGTACTCCCCTGCCATTTGTTACCATGCTATAATGTTTGCAAAAGTTTTCACATGAGTGGGGCAGAAGAAAGGAGGAGCAGGGGGCTGCTCACATTTTTAAAAGTAAGTCTCAACTTCAAAGTTATATCAGCAAACTTCAAAAACCTCGTGAAAGTAACCAAGACTGGTACCTCCAGTATTCTAACAAAAGTTAGCTTCAGCAATGTGAGACGCTCCACAGAAGCAAGAAAACACGGAAGACACCCATTTCTGGGGCAGTGGGGTCTGTAAGATAGCTTGGTTAGAAATAAGTCACAGGGTACTCCCATTAGGAGTTACATTCACTATGAACACAGGAAGAACGTGAAGTCTGCAGGATATTAATAACTTATGAATCTAAAGTTGAACCATGGACCTGAAGGAGACAGTAGCAGCAAAAGCTCAAGCTAAAGGGAAAGAGAAATATTTGTCCAGCTCCAGAACTGTTCAAAGTCATCTGATCAGTTGCATACAATGTAACTATGTTACTGTGAATTTACACTTTTGAATTTTGTCATTTTATGTAAAAATTCTGGGAGGAAAGAAAAGCCCTACTTATCCACCCACATAGGCTATTCCACAGTGATGGATATTTCATACCTTAAACTTATTTAGGTTGTCAAACAATACCTTTCAATCAATTTCATTGCTATGGTGTACTCATTGCTGTAGTCTTCTTCCTTCAACAGTACTACTACAAACACCTTATCTAAAAAAAAAAAAAAAAAAAAAAGAACATAAAATTCATGCTATTTTCTTTAACTAAACTAACCCAGACAGCTATTAAATGCAGACAGGTGTCCAGCCTAAGGCCTGTTAATGGTAAAGAAATTAATGTTCATGAGTGTGTGTAATTTCCTGAAAAATTATACTATAACTTCAGAAGTCAAACTAGATCTTGGGAACCCTTCTTCATTTGCAAAGTGCCACTGACTTCTGAGGCATGAATTATAGGGAATCAGTGTAATCACCCCAATGCCAGATAGCTTCCCTTCTAATAAGCCTTTCTACATCTAGATTATGACAAGGCTTTAAATTAAAGTGCTAGATATTACAGCAATCTTCAGTAGGAGTAATACTGGGGAGGAAAATCTCTGCGTTCTATTATGTACATACTAAAGGTGATTGGTAATAAATTTATCAAAGCCTCTCTCAAGTAGTTATGAAATAAGGAATAATAAAAGTATACAACATATATTTTTATACCTCCAGGCCATAATATGAATCACAAAAACAAGGCAGATGGCCTTGTGCATTTGTGGTGCACAAGCCACTTTCAGCAACTGCATGCCAGTCCTCAGCACGCATCTTGTCTCTAGCCAGGCAAGGAAAGGACATGAAATGCCAATGAACTAAGGTACTGACAACCTGTTTTCCCCAGCCTGCACTACAACCAGTGCAGGTTGCAGGGCCACAACAAATAGGATAAAATAAGATATTTCAAGATTATTGGGTGGGCTGGAGTCCTGCTTTGTGAATGTGGGGAGGTGGCTAGGGAGGGGTAGCCAGTGTCCCACATAGGGAAGAAGACAGAGGAAGATGTGAAGTAGGAGTGGGGAAAAGGGGCTGGAGTATGGTACCTGGCTCCTACACAAGGCAGTAGCTATCAGCTCTGGGTCTTTGAGTGTCTTCCTGTTCACGCTTGTGGTTCCTACATTGGTCACGTTTAGGAATCTACGCACCAGACCAGAAGGCAAGTCTCTCTTGCACTCAGTCGTCATTTTCTCAGCGATCCACTATCATGCAGAAGACAGGAGAGCTGCTAGTTTTCTTGTCACTACAGAAGTCACTCAGACACACCACTTCTTTTACTCCCTGCCCTTACAGTCAGCCTCTACGCTCCACTTATGTCTCCCACAAACCAGACAGAGTCTATGTCCAGCTAAGCTGGAAATCATCCTGCGCTCTCTCTTAGCAGTCCTCACTCTGCGTCTGTGTGTGACACAGTGACTGTATTAAATGTTCTATTCACATTACAAAAGACAGAAAAACTGTACTAAGTCATGGAACAAGTAGGCCTTGTTGCCACACTTACTGTGTACAACTACAGCCTGCTGTAAAGTTAAAATGGAAGTCTCTTTCCCACAAGGGTGTGATCACAGAGATTGAGGATAAATTTCCTTCCTGATGCCCAGACTGTATTATTTCTTGATAAAAAGATCTGTTGAAAGATACGTGGCTAATTTGTATCTTGAAGTGACACAAATGAGAAGGTGAAACTAAGTCTTCTGGACTAAAAATCTGTCTGAAACCTCAGAGAGAGAAGCTCCTACAAATTTGGAGGCATTTTTTAAATAGACCACTGTTAAATTATAAGTTAATAAAAGTCTTTTGTGCTGAATGTAGAGTTTACACTACCATGTCTAAAGCAGATGGCAGTCTTTTTTGCAAGAAACAACCTACGTGTCTGTGAAATGCAGTACCTTGTCCAGCATCCTTCTCAAAATCGCACAGGTCCTACAGTCTCTGCTGTATCTGTCTTGCAGCATTTCTGCTAGCTAGTCAGTCTTCGTTATTTGCAAAAGATGACGAAATTTTACCTACAGGAATAACCAGATAAAACCAAATTCTAATTAGCTGGCTGCACATTACATTTTGCCAGCGTTGCTGCTGCATCTGGATACAGGCTTCCAGGATGCTCCTTTTGGTCAGAATGAATACAAAACATTTGTCCATGGAGTTGCTTAAAAAAATAGTTTTATCTCAAGCTTTGTGTTTGAAATGTAGCTAATGTTGTAGAGATGAAAAACATTAAGCAACTAAAAAAAATATAGTCTTAAATTTGGATGCATTTTAAAGCTACATAGTATATCAGGAATAAAATAGTAAGAGTGCAATGTAGGGTGAGGCACACAGAAAAGATAAAATGAGGAAAAAAATAGCTGACAAAGGCATTTGACAGGATTAACCTTGACTGAAATAGCCAACACAGCTTCAAAATACAGGAGTTCATCTAGCCTTTATCAAGCTGTTAATTTGTTTCCTTATTGTTGGGTTTAGTTTACATTAAAACTGCTTCTGTTAGTAGGGTAGAAGAGTAAAAATTGTGCTCACATGTGGGAAGACCTATGTAAGACTTCAAAATGGAGATGTAGAAAAAAACTTTTCTAAATAGTAATTAGACAACTTAGCCAGGCCAATTATAGGGACAAGAGACATGCGTAACTCACACCCAAATTCCAATGCACCTTTTAAATTAAAAATCTTTTTGCGGTATTCCACTATGGGCTGGGAACACTTTGGACTTGGAAAAACACACCTGTTTATGTATTGCAACATTAATCAGAATGGCAAGTCATGAGTTCCACAGGCTTTTGGCATTTTTCAAGGAACAGACCCCAGTAAAAACTTTCACACTCCTATCAGAATAAAGAGTGGACCATTTTTCCCACTTGCTGAAGGAAATTATATCCAAAGAGACTGAAAAAGGAAATGGTTTCAACTACAGTTGCTAGAAGTCATAATACATTTTGAAATGAAAAAGTAGTCCTGGGTAGAGAGGTAAGTTTATGGTACTTTCTAAAACTCCTCTCTCACGTATCATGCAGCAATTATTTCTACAATATTTACAGCCACCAAAACAACAGCTGCCCACAAAACAAATGAAAACTTTGAAGCCACAGACCCATGTAACGTATCAACATAAATTTAAACCTTTCAAAAATACTCAAATGTACAGACATGCCTTCCAGACAATAGAAAGCTACTCATTTAATTTAGAAACAACTAGAGAAACACCTCAGTTTTGTAAGCTTTTTGGACTTGCCCTCAACCAAAATCTCAAGCTTGCCCCTCAGATTACATCTAGAGATTTAGAAAATAAAACAGGAAAAAAAATGCCATAAAACTGGAAGATCTTGAAAAAAGTAACACTGCACTTTCGATTGCAGTATCAAATTGAACAATGGCTTCAAAATGAATACATACCAGTGTTTCCTTCCAGCCAGCTGACCCTTGATGCTATATTCAAAATTAAAGCCTTGAGCTTATTAAAAAAATGTTGAGGACACAAGACTATTCACCCATTTTCCCCACATATAATCTATGAAATCACGTTTGATTGAAGTGAAAGTTCTGACAGAAACTTGGTCCAGAAATATTTATCTCCCTCCGAAACAAGTATAAAAGTGATTGGTGAATTCCTCTCAGAGCTATCATTGCTCAGGCAGTGAAGAGTCTGCCTTGGATTTTCTTTATTTTCAATATTTTTATGTCTATATGAGTTTTAAATATGTCATAAAGAATTCACTGTGAGCTTTTGAGGAGAGGAAGTAAAACAGTCAACCAGATATGAAAAAAAACCCTTGTAATTAGGAACTGCACAAAGCATGAGGGACAGAGTACAATTCCCAGAAGATTACATGTAAAATACAATACTTAAGTACCACAGCTGTGGCTCACATTTTGTTTTTCAGAGTTAATTCCTATTCCCATATTCTAGAGGTGCCAATTACAATTGTTATTCTGATAGTTCGCAGTGACACTTCTCATGTGTATCTGCTACATTGATTTTAAATAGATCACACAACGTCAGGAGCCAGGTCTAACTAGATAACCTACAACACCTTCACCACCTGGTTCCTAATGCAGCAAGGCTGCAGTTCACGGAACATTTATTTCAGATGTAATACTGGAGTTTCTTTCCAGAGGAAATGCTCCCTAAGCCTCTTTGTAATAGTAGATAAACAGACTGAGGATCTGATGTGAATATAAAAATAACCCACAAAAAACTTAACCCACATGGGTTCCCTGAGGGGACAGAAAGCAATATGAAGAACTAATTATGCTGACACTACCAGGAAAAGAAATGACTGTCAAACTCTGACCAGGATATCTTATTAGTGCCTTCAGAGATTTCCTCTGAAATTGTTCTCCCCTTCACTTAGTCTTTTATATTTAAAATTACTTTACTTACTGACCTGAGCCTGTCAGTGCTCCTCATATTTCAGATTGGATGTTAAACATAGTCAAGAGGCTGCCTTTTTTTTTTTTTTAACACCAAAAGCAACATGCTCTAACATGTCTGAGCACACCAAAACAAATGTCCACTTAGCCATTTGTTCACTACACTTACCAGAAAGCCCTGCAGTACTAACAAGGAAGAAGGGAGTAGTGTAATATACAGGCCATTTGGCCATTCATTGTGCAGCTTCACAGAATCACAGAATCACAGAATGTTAGGGATTGGAAGGGACCTCAAAAGATCATCTAGTCCAATCCCCCTGCCGGAGCAGGAACACCTCGATGAGTTTACACAGGAAGGTCTCCAGGCGGGTTTTGAATGTCTCCAGAGTAGGAGACTCCACAACCCCCCTGGGCAGCCGGTTCCAATGTTTTCCCACCCTTACTGAGAAGAAATTTCTTCTCATATTTAAGTGGAACCTCTTGTGTTCCAGTTTGAACCCATTACCCCTTGTTCTATCATTGGTTGTCACTCAGAAGAGCCTGGCTCCATCCTCGTGACACTCACGCTTTATATATCTGTAAACATTAATGAGGTCACTCCTCAGTCTCCTCCGAGCTAAAGAGACCCATCTCCCTCAGCCTTTCCTCATAAGAGGCACGCTCTACTCCCTTAATCATCTTTGTTGCCCTGCACTGGACTCTCTCCAGCAGTTCCCTGTCCTTCTTGAACTGAGAGGCCCAGAACTGGACACAATATTCCAGATGTGTTCTCACCAGGGCAGAGTAGAGGGGAAAGAGGACCTCTCTTGCCCTACTAACCACCCCTCTTCTAATACAACCCAGGATTGCCATTGGCCTTCCTGGCCACAAGGGCACAGTGCTGGCTCATGGTCATTCTGCTGTCCACCAGGACCCCCAGGCCTCTTTTCCCTACACTGCTCTCTAGTAGGTCATTCCCCAGCTTCCCCAGCTTCCACTAGTCTCAGCTAATCATGGATAAGAGGTAGTCCAGAGGCCATGCTTTACCAGGAAATCCAAGGCGTCACAGCCTCTCTCTCCATGCAGCACAGCAGAGGCCTGAAACATTCCCATAAGGGAATGACAGCATCATTTTAAACTTCTGCTGAGTTTCCTTACTACACTCACACATATTAAACTAAGGAACTGATGCACAGTATAGTGATACTGGTTTCCACAGACATAGAGAGAAGCAGTTCTAGCACAGAGCAATTTGCTCTGTTTATTGAAGTATCTTATAATATCTGCAAATCATGATGAATGTCAGGCAGGATTCACTCATGATTTAAGATATTGCAGTCTAGTTCTCTTGCACACTACAGCATTATAGAAATATTCAGTCCGAATTTATACTCATGGTGTCAGAGTTGACAACACAGCAGATAACATTCTTCCATTAAAACTGCCACACTGAAACTGCACCCAGGCCATACAAACAAACTTTCAGTAGTGCTGAAAAATTACAGCTGGAATTAGCCACATGAAGCAAAGCAGCTTTCAGGACACCTGTCTTGCCCCTGGGTCACAGAATGGTTGAAGATGGAAGAGACCTCTAAGCATCACCTAGTCCTATACCATGTTCAAGCAGGCTCATCTAGAGTAGATGGCACTGGACTATGTCCAGAAAGCTTTTGAATAGTACATCCCCAAGCAACCTGTGCCAGTGCTCGATAACCCTCACAGTAAAAAAGTGTTTCCTCATGTTCAGGACAAACAATCTGTGTTTCGAATTGTGCCCACTGCCTCTGGTCCTGTCACTGGGCATGACTGGAAAGACCCTGGCTCTGTCTTCTTTGTATCCTTCCTTCAGGTATTTATACAAATGAAGAAGATCCCCCTGAGCCTTCTCCAGGCTGAACAGTCCCAGCTCTCTCAGCCTTTCCTCAGAGGAGAGATGCTCCAGTCTCTTAACCATTTTAGTGGCCTTTCATTGGACTTTTTCCATTATGTCCATACCTCTCTTGTAATGGCAAGCCCAAACCTGAACACAGTACTCCAAGTGTGACCTCAACAGTGGCAAGGAGAGGAGAAGGATCACCTCCCTTGACCTGCTAGCAAGACTTCTCTTAATGCAGTCCAAAATACCATGAGCCCTTAACTTCTTGTGGCAAGGGCACCTGCTGAGTCATGTTCAACTTGATGTCTATCAGAACGCTCAAAGCAGTTTCTGCAAAGCTGCCCCCAGCCTGCATTTGTGCATGGCATTGTTCCTGCCCAGGTGCAAAACTTTACACTTCTCATTGAACTTCATGAGTTTCCTGTCAGCCCACTTCTCCAGCCCGTTTCTCCAGCCCACTGAGGACCCGCTGGATAGCAGTTCAAGCCTCTAGTGTACCAGACACTCCTCACAGCTTTGTGCCATCAGCAAGCTTGTCAAGGGGACACTCTGCCACAATACTGAGATCATTAATTAAGATTTTAAACAAGATCAGGCCCAGCATTGACCCCTGGGACACATGGCTTGTTACTGCCCTCCCATTAGACTTTGCAAAACTGATAATCAGCCTCTGGGCCCAGCCATTCATCCAATTTTCAGTCCCTCACTGTCTGTTCATCCAACCCCTATGTCAACAGCTTGTCTATGAGGATGTTATGGGAGACAATATCAAAGACCTTACTGAAGTTCAGGTCGACAATATCCACTGATGTTCTGTCATCCACTATGCCAGTCATTTCAATGTAGAAGTTTATCAAGCTGGTCGAGCATTACTTTGCCTTGGTGAATCCACGCTGACTACTCCTTATGATTTTCTTGTCCTTAATATGCCTGGAAATGGTTTCCAGGATTAACTGCTCCATCACCACTCCGGGGATTGAGCTCAGGCTGGTTGACCCGTTGCCCCATCCCACCAGGTGGGAATAGGGATGAGTTAACTCTGAACACAACACACGCCCTGTCTCAGCAGGTGAGATCAGGCGTGAGTTAACTCCGGCTATTTCTGCATGGTTATGCAAAGTGAATGACAGGAAAGGAAAAGACAGGTGAAACAGAGTCCTGAAGTCTCTTCCCATTTACCCTGAACCTGAAAGCTCCAGGTAGTTTGCCTTAATACCATATAACCTTACACTAGTTCAAAGTAAGAGGGAAAGAAACTACAGGACATCTTCTGTGCAGAAGCTGGGAGACCTTCTAACATACACAAAGCCTTCTTATAGCATAAAAGCAGACATATTCTAATCATTCTCAACCACATCACAGTATTGTCAATGGTCACTTTACTGCAACTAAAATACTATTGCTTTCTTTAAACCCTCATTCCTGAAATCATGCACTACCTTAAAATGCCAACCTGTTTTGATGCACAGCTTCCATAGCTATAAAAGAAAGTAACCTTGGTGATATGGACCTTTCTTAAAATGTATAAACAAATCCAGATTTACATTTTCAAAAATGAAAAGCTCAACCTGGTTGTATCAAGTGTTGCCACTTGTGGTTCCTGCAGTCACCAGCATCTAAGCACTGAACTCAGCTTCTCTGAATGCACTCAGAGCAGATCTGCTCTACATCCCTGGGTAGAGCACAACAAACTTGGGATCAACTTTCTGTCAAGATAGATATTTGAAAGTAAGTTATACAGACACCACAGGTGACATGTCATCACAGTTTTTAAACCAGCAAACACAGAATAAGAATGAACCACTGAATAACATCTCATGCAATTCATAAACCTGTAGGAAGTCTGAAAGAAATACGTTGTGGTGCTCCATAGTGAAAAACACTTTAACTGGCATACATACAAAATATCTCACACATCTCAGCAGATTCAGTAGTTCAAAAGAGGAGCAGCACCTGTACTTATCACCTTAAGGCCCCACAGTGTAACACATTGTTTTTCCTAAACATATTATTGTATGTCATTACATAATACGCAGAGCCAAAGGCTGATTCAGCCTTAACTTGTCTTGACCTGTGTAATGAATTAATAAGAAAATGTAATGCTGTATATGTAAATCTGGATTCAAACATTGCTCTTGTACAGCCTAATACTTATTTTTAGTTCTCTAAGCTGGTATCTTTCCTTACAGATCTATTCACCATGTTTTGACAGATAATTTAATTGCTTTATAAATGTCATTGTTGATTTTAAGAAAAAGCTGGAAGTATTACTGGAAAATAAAAGCTCTGAACATAGAAAAGGGAATATGTTTAAGACGAATTGTTTTTTAGATAGAAAATGCATCTTTACTAAGATTTCGCTGAACCTCAAGTAGTTACATTGCAGTTGACAACAAGAAAACAGAAAGTTCCAGGGAGAGATAAGAGATAGTAATGATCCTTTCATACTAATGTCACTTGTCACATAATGATGACACCATGCAGATCCTTTATTTACACTAAGCAACACACCCAGAGCTCTTACTGGACCAGTGAAGTAAAGAAGAGCTTTAGAATGGAATACAGTTGTAACTGGAATCAACCCAAGTAGCAGATTCAGCTGTTGAAAAGAGAAGAGACTCTTCCTGAACTGCTCAACCTATAGAAGGCTTACACGAGAGGCACATAACCAGAGTGATGCTGAGTTACAGTTCTTCTCTTTAATAGGACTAGTTCAAATGAGGTCTCAAAATTGGGAAAATTTAAAAAAAAAAAAAAAAAAATCTAATCTTATCCTATCCTTTGTGAAGCAAGAGCTAATCTGTATGGAAATCCTCCACAAACCAGGACCTAGGAGCTACTGAAATCCAGCCACATCAGCAAGAAAAGAGCATTCTGTTTATCATTTTGCTTAGTTCTTCCTTTGCAGCAAATAAACACAGTAAAACAGTTCTGATGGTATGTAAATATTCAAGGGGGAAAAAAAAGAGTATATACTGTCCAGTGCTAACTATAAATTTTAAACCAATATCTGATGCAAGCGTATATTATTCCTAGGTACTCATTAAATATCAGGTTATTTGTTTGCATTACAAGTTTGTCTTCCTAGCTTATACTTCTGTTGTCCCTAAAAGCAAGGCCAAAGCAATGCAGAACAAGGAAAGGAACACAATGAAATGTAATTATCTGATTTACTTTTGCACATTGAGACATATATTTTAATATAATTTTAATATAATAACCCATATATTTTAATTGCTCATAGTCTTGCTGCTTTTGAATAGCAGCTACTTGTGAAATAGAAGGAAACTGTTGAGTATAGAAGAGTAGTATTGTCAGCTAGTCACAGACAATAAAAACGCTATACACAATGCATACATGTTGATTTTGCAACTTAGAAGAAAAGACATGTTGCTTTCCTTTAGATTTCTAAGCACGTGACATCAGAAGCTTGAAAATATCATGATAGTTTGACTTGATGACCTTAAAGGTTTTTTCCAACCTAAACAATTCCAAGATTCTATGATAAACTGCCATTAGTGCACACAATTCTTTTCATTAATAAAATAATTCACTTTTAAAAATTGAAAAAGAAAGTATGCAACACAAAAATAACAGAATTGGTTTTTAGCTTAAAGCAAAATTACTAGTAAACCAAGTTGGGTAGATAAACCAATAAAATTGGACCAAATTCAAAATGAAATGTCTTTTGACACACAGATTTTGTACTGCAATGGATGACACTAATAAAATTATATTTAACAGCATATGATAAGTATGTTCTCACAGTATTTTTGCAGTACAGGACATTGAAGTAGAACTGAAATGCAGTTATGCAGAAACTAGGACTTTCAGCTATAGCTGCTATTACCCACTGGATGTCTTAGATGTAGTGGAGATAGTTATATATGTACACCATCTTCCTCTTAAACAGAGACACTAGACAAATTCTGTGACAAAAATAATCCTTTCTTTCTGTGGATTAGATTTCAAGAAGCAAGGCTCTACAAGAGCTAGGAATAAAAGCTCTCAACCCTGCAGGGAAGCACTTGGGGGTACTGGTGGATAAAAAATTGGACATGTGCTGGCAATAAGTACATGCAGAAAGCCATTCGTATCCTGGATCAAAAGAATCATGGCAAGCAGATCAATCAAAGTGATTATCTGCTCTTATGAGGCCACACCTAAAGTACTTCATCCAGATCTGGGGTCCCGAGTGGAAGAAAAACATGGCCTTGTTGAAACAGGTCAAGAGAAGAGCAGCAAAAATGGTCAGAGGGCTGCAACAACTCTACTATGAGAAAAGGCTGAGAGAGTTAGTTATTAAGCCCAGAAAAGATTCCAGGGAGAATTTATTCAGATTTTCAATATATAAAGGGGGTTTATGAGAAAAACTGATAAAGATATTTTACCATGGCCTGTACTGAACAGGACAAGGGGTAACAATTTTAAACAGATATAGGCAAGACTTACATTGGATCTAAGGAATAATTTATTTACTATGAGAGCAGTGACACACTGAAACAGGTTCCCTAGTGAAGCTGTGGATACCCCATCATGGGAAGTACTCAAGGTCAGGTTGGAGAGGGGTTTGAAAAAATTGACCTAGTGAAAGAAGTCCTTGCCTGTGCAGAGGTACTGGCCCACATGACCTTGGAAGGTCCATTCCAATTGAAACATTTCTTTGATTCTCTGAAAATGAGATTCACAGAGATCCAAAGTTAGACTGGGGAACACTCAAGCAGTGGAGGGGACACTGACCTCCATGCTCAGCTGCACCATGGTTTCCTGCAGCTCCTGCTGCCTCTTCCCCTCAGTGGGGAAAGGAGAGGTCAGGGGCTCAAGTCCTGCAGCCCCACTCAGGATCGCACCAGGAGGTGCAGAGCACCACAGCATAAAATCACAGAATCATAGAACAGTTTGTGTTAGAAGGCGTGGGAGGCTTGAGGGATTTTCTTGAAAAGAATGGACATTATATGGAACTGAACTGAATAGGCTTGTGAGGCCTATGTGACCAAGAAGAGATCAAAACAGCCTACGTGTCTTAGGTGACTTTGTGTAGCCTTGAGCCAGTAAAGAGGAGTTAGCAAGTCAGCAACTTTGTAGAAACTTTTTGCTTAGCACTAGAGTTCCTGCAGATATGTAAAATCCAGTCACTTGTTAAGTTTGCGGCGTGTGAACAGCAGCTATTGTCCAATTACATGCAGTCTGTAAGTGCGTGGACAGTGCGTGGATAGGTCAAAAAGATACTTAAGGAGAAGTGTAACAAGGAATAAACGGCTTCCCTTGAATTCACATTGGATTGTGTGGAGTTCGTGATTTTTGCCATCGCAAGAAGGGACCTTCAAATGCCAACTAGCCCAAACCCCCTGCAATGAGCACACACATTTTCAACTAGATCAGGTGGCTCAGAGCAACTTCGTTGCCACGCACATGCAAGACCAGTAACAGGTAGGAGTCTTAGGGCCGTAGCAGGAAGTTGCTAGGAAGTTTCCTACTGATGTCCTTAGCCCAGGCAGACAGCACAAAGACGACAGCCAGCTCAAGGCTGGCAAAGAGCAGACAGAGTGTCCTGCATGGCAGAAGAGGCATGGAAGACAGGGCAGGGTGGATGCCTCCTAAGCCCATCTTGATATGGGATAGAGGGGACCATTCTAGGAGCTCGCCGGCCCAGCAGCCGAGGCCCAGTGCATGTGCACAGGGAGCCCAACGTACCCAGCGGTCCCGGGTAACAACAAATCAGGAGCAGTGCAGACATAGCAACATATTTAATGCATTAGTGAGCTGGCAGACACTGATGAATATGTAACAGCTGCTGAGGGTGTCCGTGGGGTCTGTAAGTGGGCGTGTCAGAAAGATTGTGCCCCCTGAGTGCCCCAGCTAATAGGGAAAGGAGGACAGACCACTTGTGACTGGGACCAGGATTAGTATGGGGATCTGTAACACCTGCAGCCCCCCATTTTGAGCAACCCCATAGTCGCTCCTGAGGGTTCTGCCTACATTTGGATGAGGTTTTTTCGTTCTACTCTTCTGTCTTCTCTTTGAAAATTTGCCTCTAGCAAAGCCAAATTCCACACACTAGGAGCCCTGCGGGCTTCCTCCCCAGCTGTTTCTCATTGCTGCCTTGGGCAGGGTGGGACATGAGTCCCCACAAGCCCAGGAAAACACCGCAGCCCAGGTACTGAGCTGAGCACTTCTCAGCTACAAAGCCCACAGCCGGCCAGCAGCTTCCCAGCGGCCTGGACTGTGAGCCCCACCGGCTGGAGCACAAGTCCAGCCCAGCCCAGGTGCTGCCCAGGAGCAGGCCCCGGGGCAGCCTGTGGGGACACTCACTGCAGCCACTAAATGAAGCTGCGTCTCCTTACCAGCATGACCCTCTCCTGCAGGTCAACGCATTTGTCAAGCACTGCCGCACTGTTGGGACAGCTGGCCTTTTGTTTCTAGTTCAAATCTGTGAATTCAAGTTCTAGTCTTCAGCCTTACATTTGTCTCCTGTAAATAAAAAAATGCTGGGTTTATGCTATGAATTTTTATTGATAAACACTGACAAGCAAATGGACTTGTTCACCTTTCAATGAACTTAAAAATAACAGGTTTTGTATTTACGCTACTGGTGTTCTTCTGAATGTTTCCCATTTTATCTTCATCACTCTTATCTGTGAAGTGCAGAAATCTTTCAAGTAAGATTAAGAGCACAAGTACTGATACAACTTGTCTACTCAAGCACCTTCTGTTTATATATCCAACGATTCTGAAGTTAGAATTTGCACTGGGAGCTATTGTTTATTAATTATATTTACACTGCTAGTTTTTCTAACAGTTACAACTCCCATAGTGGACATCTCCATTCTATAAATACAGCAGTTGTGATTTCCATTCCTGTGATTTTCAGTGAATCCTACTAGACTGTAACACAACTCCAGTAATAGAATTTCAAGGAATGCCAATTCAGATGTATCACAGAAGTTGATTACTTCAATATTAATACCTAATAAACCAAATTTATTATTTCAGTAAGCGAAAGCTTGATAGGGTAGTTTCAGATACGCTGATTTTTTTAAGCCCACTTTGGCTGTCAAGATTTAATCATACTTTAACATCTCCATAATAAAAAAAAAAAAAAAAAAATCAGATCTTTCATTATTCTGCTTCAGAACAATGCCAATTTTTCTTGCAATTTTTTGAAACATTCTCTTTTTTCCAAGACTTGTTTAAAAGCAGTGTTAACAGCTAGAAACCAACTCTAGAGGATTTCATTTCGGATAGTAATGTAACTGCAGGAGTTTGTCCTTGGCATAAATAATACACAAATTCTTTTCTTTCAGACAAATTAAGGGTAAAAAGGAAAGAAAACATCAAAAGCAGTGTTTTTATATGGAGTCTTAAGGACCACATCCTTTGTTGCTTTGTTTTTAAATCTGACTGACCTAAGTGGCACTCTGCTGCACAAAACTGGACATAGCTCATCTATAATAAAAAAGCAAGATGTAAATATTTTTTCCCCTAAGTACAGTCATAACTTTATGACTATTTAAGTTCTCTAATTTGAGTCTAATTTGAGCCTAAATTGTCAAAATCTCAGTCTTTTTAGATTAAAAGGTACTGATTTATTAAACAAACAAACAAACAAAGTAAAGCTAGCTTTCTGAAATTCTACAGTATATACACTTACATAGTTATAACAACAGATTATTAAATAGCAAGCAACAAAACCTTTTATCCAGCAAAACTATTCTTATACAATTTGGTAAATCCCAATAAATGTTCGCAAAATCCTGTAATCTGAAACAATTAGTAGAAGACGTGTGTCACAATTTTGCTCATATTATTTGTTCATGCTGCTTAGTCCTTAAAGTTTCGCTTAATACACTGCTGTATTATTAGGCTGCTTAGCACAGAAGTTTCAGTCACATTGGCACTTGAGTTTGCAAAAAGGGAAAAGCTTATAATATGCTTCAAAAAAGCAGCAGAATTGCTACAGTTTATATATATAAAATTGTCGTCTAAACTGAAAATATTGAAGAGGAGAATTTCCTTGAAGAACAGAAAAAAATAAGTGCAAACAAATATCTATTAGGTGTTTGCACTTTAAATATTGTAAAAAATGAAACGTGTGATTTGGTCTTGAGAATACAAGAGATTGTATTCATTTTCTACATTATTTAATTTCTAAATTATCCCCTTTTATAAAATCAAATATCTTTTTAATATTATGATTCATGTTCCACTGTTTCAAATACAGTGTACAGTGTCTTCATCCTGAGGGCATCTGTCCCCGTGTATCCATCATTACAGTGAATATTTACTTTCAGCAAGTCTGTATGTAAATTAATGGCTGTTACTGTGGACTGGAAAATAAATACGTTGATTTAAAAGGTGAAACAGCATGTTATGAAGGTTCTGCTGCTCTTTTTTTTTTTAAACTGTGGTTACTGGGAGCAACTTTCATGATGATTTTGAAGTGCTTCTGGCCATGTATGTTTTCCAGTGTTTTCTATTCAGGTGGATAAAAATTGAGGTATTCTGATATTCACTAGTGATTTAGAGATTTTTGATCTTCAGAGCTGTAGACTGAGCAAGACCTTTTTAGTATAGGATGGAGCAGAATCTGTGAAAAGAGAAAAAAGAAATACATCTCAGACTTCAGCACAAATAAATGCAGCCCTTAGGTAGAAAAAGCTAGGTTTGGTTTCATTTCAAAGGTACTCTACAAATGATCTCTGTGCTATCTTTCCAAAATTCTGCTGGCTTTTATTATACAGAAGATATTCCTTCTCCTGTCTCCTTTTCAAAAGCAAGTACTGGCATAATCTATAGCACAAAAGTTCAGAAGCTGGAAATCCAAGAGTGATTCGTGATCCAACATCATCATAAAAAGCACAGAGATGAGTTTTGTCTAGGAAGGCAGAAAAGTGTATCCCTGAGCTGCTTTGCCCCAAAGGAGCATAAAGCTGGCATGTACCTGACAGGACCAAATGCAGGTTTCAGGCATCCTGGCAGACATAAGTGTGTAAATACAATTCCATCACTACATATTTCGTAAGTATCTCTAAAGCCAATATGATCTCAACTTTTCCTCCATTCCTTCTCTCCGTTTTAAACACTGTTGCTACCGTTATCAGAATCTGGCACTTTTATAGCAGGCTTTGCTTTAGAATTAGGCAGCTTGAATACTCAAATGTGCAGCTTATGGACATTAAGGAACAAAAGTCCAGTATCAGAACATGGAAAGTATACTACAGCCACATCATGTGGCCTTTCTTTACATATCTTTTTATGAGGTCTTGTAGGACTACTATAGAGTTCATTTACATGAAATGTAAAGAATGAAAAGAGACTGTACGATTCATTACACAAAAATTAATTTCTACGCACCAACTCTCAAGGAAATTTTAACAGTCTATAGGGTATTTTGGCTCACAGGAAATTTTCCCTTTGTGTCCTAACATTTTTTACTAAACGAGACTCAAGACACTGACAGTTACTTAATTATGGTAAATCTAAGACAGAATAGCAGAATAAAGTAATATGTAAACTTTCAGGTACTGTGCAATAAGGACAAAAGCAGATTTTTTACTACAATAATTTTATGGTAGTTGAATAATTAGTGCATTGAAGTAGGTACATTGATGTAGATACATTGTTAAAGAATGTTCTATGAATGAGAAGAGCATTTCATACACACACTGTGGTTTTTTGAGGAGGAGAAGCATTTCTGCAAGAATTCAAAATCAGTAATGCTAATTTCAAGAGAGCTAAGAAAATCTGGAGAATGAGGATAGTCATTGCATACATTATCATTAAATTAAGATTTATGCATGTACAAACACACCTCTATTTTTTTTTCAGTATCAAGTATTTTAGTTAAAGTGCAAGCTGTTAACAGAATACATTTGTCATTTTCACTTTTAGTCTTATTTATACCATAACAGACAATTACAGTTTAAGGATATAACGCTTGTACTCTTAAAAATTCATGTTCCCAATATGTGTCTGCAGTTATATCCAAGATAGCTGGAAGTTTATTGCAAGTTAACACATACCCCTTTCCTTTAGGTCTTCAATGTATGCTTTCATAAACTCTTTCTCAAATTGCTCCCGTTCACGTTCACTTTCTATAATTTCTTCAGTGTCCTCACATACAATAGTTTCAGCTGGGCTGTCCTTGAGACTTATGAATCTAGAGAGATAAACACAAGAATGTATGGAGCAGGTTTACGAACACCACTGGACAACATAAATGTTTTACAAGTTGCTACTACAGCCAGAAGGAGAAACGTAGAGAACATTTTCTCAATTTTTTGCATTATGACATTTTTAGAATCCATCTATAATTAGAAAGTTTTCAAGTGGCACCTTCTCTGTACTCTCCATATAAAAATGATCAGATTTATCTTTTTGCCTGTCTACAGAAATCATTCTTTGCAATAACAGCTATATTTGTTTATTGTGGAACTTCTGACAGACTACACTGTAATTTCACATCTGTTGATGAGAATTATGAACTCCATTCTAGCAACATTGCCCAGCAATCTAGAATTTTGCCAGTATCACTTAGCTGACAATATGTATCTCCACTTTTCAGTTATTTGTTATATTACTTCTCTTTTACAATGCATGACTGGACATGTATTATGTTGTATTCGTAAATTTCCTAAAGCTGCACGTTGTTAGTGAAAAACTAGATGGTTAAATAAACAACTTACATAGTGTGTAAATTAAGTGCACAGTATTCTGAAAATGTCTGATGACGTTACTACACCAAGAAGGAAGAAAAAAAAAAAAAAAAACCGCAAAAAACCAATAATTGTTACTTTCCAGAGAACAAATCACAGCTTTCTAAAGTCTCATGGATTTCTGTAAGTCCGTGCACAATTGACCTTGGATGGCCAAGTGCCCACCACGCAGTTCTCTCGCTCCCCTTCCTCAGAAGGACAGGGGGAGAATATAAGATGAAAAACTCATAGGTTGTAATAAAGACAGCTTTATGAAGAAAAACAAAACCCATGCATGGAAGCAAAGCAAAGTGAATATTCCCTGCTTTTCATCAACAGGTGATGTCCATGAACTTCCTGGCAAGAAGGGACTCAGTATGCATAACAGCTGCTTTGGAAGATAACAAATGACCCATATCCTTTCTCCTAGCTTTTATTGCTGAGCATGACATCATATGGTGTGAAATATCCCTTTGGTCAGTTTAAATCATGTATCCCAGCTATGTCTCATCCCAACCTTTGCTTATCCTCAGACTACTGATCCTTGTGAGGGTGGTTTGGAGGGACAACCTCGATACTGTGGCAGCACTGCTTAACAGTAGTCAGAGACCTTGGTGAACACACCATTCTAACTACAAATACAATGCCAAGCACTCTAACGACTGCTAAGGAGAAAGTTAACTCCATCACAGCCAGACCTTGCATAGAGTTTCAAATGGTTTCACAGTCAAAGACCCAAATATCACCTGCAGAAATGAAAGATCATTGTAATTGCAAAATAAATGGCCCTTTAGTCTTATCCCCCATGCAGCAACAAGGTGCTGTTCCACAACAAAGCATGCATGAACTACTAAACTCATGTGACACTGTTCAGTCTTTTAACTGGCCATGTCTCCCACTCCTAGTAGAATACTTTTGACAGCACAGAGCTTATGAATACCTAACTGCCACTGGTCCCACACTGGGGCACAGCTTTGCCACTCCAGAGGTAAACCTGCTATGACCAAGTCTGCATAGAATAGCATTGTAGGTATACAGATGCACAGGGTGGAAAACTGGCAGATGAAAATCAGAATGCTGCAGCTCCTCTGTGGTTTCCAGTCTCGCTAGAGCCTCCATAAGGGCTTGAATATGAATTATGTCGGAATTTCACCATCAGATGTGGAAGAAACTGATGCTTGTGAAAGAATTTCTCCTGTGTGCATCTACCTTATCTTCGTACATATTCCTTTCTCTCTCACTTTTACTTACTTTAAACCTGTGGTTGACTCACAGACAGCTGTGGGTATCTCAACCAGGTCATCGCCACTGACCACTAGCAAACTGAGCTTTGTCATATTGACCAGAGCTCGTGGAAGATAAGTCAACTTGTTTTTCTGTAGGAGAAGTGTCTGCAGTTGATCTAACCTGTAAAAATGTAAAAGATAAAGATAACTTAAAATATTTGTTTCAGACAGGAGCATCTATGCAAAACAGCAAGGCAGACTTAATCTTGTATAAACGAACAATTACATGCACCAGCTTTGCCTTCTCAAAAATTACTCATACCACACTTTTACAAGCTGTCATCAACTTTAATGGAAACTTCCAGTCATGGTTCATGGTTCATTATAGATATTAATAGCATACCTCTGACAAATACTCAGAAGCATGCCCAACATAAAAGGTTACAAAAATTACTGTGCTTTCATACAGAAGATGTTGACAGAATATGATATAAAGCCCTACCATGTGTATCCCAGAACTAATGAAAAACATGGGTCACCAGCTCACACCTTACCCATATGCTAGTTTCTATGAACTAGATACAGCTGTGCTAGGCAGTATATTCCCATCTATTGTTTTTCACTAGTAATTAGTACTGTGGGGACCAAGAGAAAGACCAGCTCCTGGTCATATGGTTCTTGCAAGTTGTCCCACTGAAATCAATTTAATGACAATGTTTTGTGGAGGAAGGCATTTGGCTTATTTTGTTTTATTTCCCCTGGCTTTTCCTAATGCAATAGTAGTTTGTGGCCAGCATTTTTTTCTTGGAGTATATAGAAGACAAAAAGCATAGCAAACTGATGAAACAAGTTTCTCTCATTTGACCAGAAAGGTCCATTCCTAAAACACTGTTGCAGGCTACCTCTTACCAGGCCCATATGGTTTCTTTGAATTCAGGCTAAGGCTTCAATTTACTGCCAACTCATCTTTTTTAATCACAGAATTCATTATAGTTCATTGAGGTTCTTCAACACTGCAGGCATTGCAATAGTGAATCTGAATAAATCTGTTTATTGGGGTTGGGGTTATCCTGATAAATTCTAGTCTTCAGAATACACATAAGCCCCAGAGATCCCAAAATTCAAAATCCAAATTCAAGCAAACAAAACCTTATTTCATGGCGTCTGGTTATGATGGTTTAATATTGAGGCTGGCAACTCAGTACAAAATGGAGAAGATGAAATGTAGGAAAGGAGTATTTTAGAGATAGAGAAATATATATAAGTTACAGGAAAAAATGACCCTCAAATTGAGTGAGTATTCTCCCATAAAATAAAAATATCCTCTTAGAAGCTCTTTGAAGTTAATCAAATCTCTGCTCAGATCCCCTGGAAGAAAAAAAATGGCAGGTTTATGCTGTTGTGGCTAGAACGGGTGAAGTATTAATACAAATTAAGACTTCAGCCCTGCTGCCAGAGAGATCTGTGATTACACAATGCCCCAGAAAAGACTTTTTACCCAGCAACAAAGGTCTTGTGAAAGTTAAGGTTGAATGAGTTTTCTGTGAAGTTTCTTCTGCCTCAGGGATTTCTATTCCCATATCAATAAATAATCCATTTTTTAAAAAACAAACTTCAGTTAATATGTGTTTTGATTTACTTATGGCTATGTAAAGTTTTGTGAAGTAAGTTACAACAGCATGCCAGAGTGAATAAATAGGTCCAGGGGTAAGAACAGTGTTTTCTCAGGCTACTAAGTCCCGTTAAAGGGATCAGAATGATTTTTTTTTTTTTTTTTTTTTAATTACTTCTAGTGGATCTCTAAGTTGAGAGACTGAGTATAGGTAGGAGGGGAGGACTGTCAGAGTTTTGGTTTAGTTTGTATTTTTTGTTTGTTTGTTTTTCTTATCAATATTTTTCTGCTTTACTGCCAAAGTTTATCAGGTTCTTTCAGTAACTTAAATATGCTCTAGTCCATCTTTTCTTCCACCCCACCTACCCTCCAGAAATAAACTCTTGCCAGCTCTGTATGGTGAGTCCTCTTTGCTGGAAATGGGGCAAAGTATGCCTCATGGTCTTCCCAAATAATAATGCCTGTATATAATGACAAATTATCATGTACACAGCAGAAAATATAATTAGTCAACTGAACAGTAGAGGCACTGGCTGTGCAATCTGCCATCAATGAGCTAGAAAATGTAGTTTCTGTTCTCTGACATAGTTGACCAATAGTAATGGTAAAGCTTACATGCAAAATTATCTGATGCATTTCCAAATGTGATTTTTTCATGTGATTTTTCATTAATGGTGTCCCTTGGAAGCTTGTTACTTTCTAGATTTGCATTATGGTTCACAAGCCTGTCAATGAATTAAAACATAAACTACCTGTCTATGTCTTCCGGGAGATCTTTCAGGTTGTTGCTGCTAATATCCAACCACTGCAAATTAGACATCCGGAGTACACAAATTGGAATAGAATGGAACTTGTTTGCTGACAGGTCCACAACTGTGACTTGTTTCAGGTTACTTAGCTAGAAAGAAGTGGTGCTTTATTTTAGTTACATTTTGCAAATACAAGAAGACATTTAATTCATCAAACATTCTTATTTGTCGCAAAGCACTTAGAAAAATAAGAACTGCATTATTTTTTTACTCAACTTTTTGCCAGCCCTATCTCTTAGTCATCATTTTATAGGAAAAAAAGGATTTCAGAAATAACTACATCCCAAAGTATTTATCAACTTGCTAACCCTGTCATGGTTTTGAATCAAATTTTCATTCTAAAAAAACCTATAGGGCCAGATGACACAAAGACTGGAACCAGACAATTACTTGCTTCCTTCCTAGGTTACATATGAACTACAGTCTAATGTGAAAAAACATAGCTTTGATAATTAATAGATGCCAGCTTACCCATCTCAAATCAGAGATTTTATAACTCAGATCAAAAATACATGGATATCCTTTGCTATAACTCTGTTATGCACTGACAGCATATTGTTAGCAGACTCTTAGGAAACTTCCAGTTTAAGCAAACAGAAAATTTGGTCCAATATTTTTCAAAGATCTTAAAAAAATATATCTTCCATACTGCAAACTAAATATATATTAAGTGCACCAGAGCATTTTATTTGAATATTTTTCAAAGGAATTACATTTTTAACTAATAAACCTTTAGTGCAATGAAGGTTAACTGCAAATGTGAAATACACCTGTTAAAGAAATAAATGGGTTAAATAAAGCTCTCTGTGTACTGAATCAATTATTTACACTACCAGTGTTCATAAAACCATGCAGCTAGCTAAAGTGAATGTCAAAGAAGTACAAATGTTAACCAGAATAGTACTTTAGAATGGAAATTATGTCTCTGAGCTTCTAATCATTTGTCACCATCATGATCTAGCTCTATAGAATCTAATACAAAAAAGAAAGTAGGAAAAAAATAATTGGCATTTACCTGGAGGTAGAAAATAATTAGGAAACAAAAACCTCAATCCAAATATATTTTACACTTCCAAAGTGAGCAAAATGTAAGCAACAATGTAAATTATGAAAAAATAGAAAGCAATAAAATACATTCTCTATCCCTGTTATTATTGTTGTTGTTATTATTATTGTTATTTAAGAATCAAGTCTTGTTTTCTTATGTTTTATGGCCAAATTTTTTGTTACTGCAATACGGCCAGACTTTGATCTTACTTTATCCTTGCCATTTTACATTTTTAAATCCACAGCTTGGTGCTGTGTCAGAGCCAGTTTGGTTTGGGGTTTTTGGGCAGTGTTTTTTTTGCATGTCGGGGCTTGGCTTGATTGGTGTTGTCTTCTAGATATAACCTCTTATTTCTGCCAGACCTTAAAATTTGGGAAATCTTTTCAGGGAGACTTACTGAAGATATCGTATTACAAATGACTACACAATTAAGTTTATTTTTCAAAAACATAATAGAGGTTCATAGTTTCTAAAGTCAAAGACATAATTTTGAAATCTGCCCACCGCTGCATTAAAACAGCCTTAGAGAGGCATTACCATGGAAATGTCTCCATCCTGATTCAGAACAGGTAAGCACACATTTTATTCTGACACTTCATATTTCCAAACCATTTTGTCATTTTGAGTACTGACTACTAGTGATGAACACTCACTCCTACACTGTAAATTTTCTAGATACTGAATCTTTTTTCCAACAACACAGAACCTTCCTTTGCACAAGGAAAGCAGAGTGACTCTTCTAGATCTTTGCAACGAGAGAATAGAGGAAATACTTGGCAAGATTTTTACACTGAATTTACTTCCTGATTTCAAATTACTGTCAAAATTCCAGATTCCAAGCACGTGTTTCAAGTTGCTCTGCACTCAGAACAATTTACTAAAACTGCTGATATGCTACTTTCAACGAACTACCCACAAGGAATTTAGCAAGCACAGAATTTAAACAACGTCCCACAGGCTTAAATGCCACCCAAAATGTTCTCAAACCATACCCAAAGCAGAAAAGACACAGTCTATAAACACCAAGCAGCAGATTATTTTAAAACAAATTGACATCACTGTTCACTCAGGTTCCTAAACACTTCACTTTCACAAGCAGTCACCCGTCATGCTGAAACAACTCGGTAACATTAACACTAGGTGGTAAAATGGTATTTCTTCAACCACAATAACCAGTTTTGGATGTTTTCCTAAGTGTTTTATTGTATTAAATATTAAAACTAACATTAATATAGCAAATTTTGTAATAAAGGTGTTTCTGCTGTTTTTCATATCGTATTGAAAACAGAATGTTTTAATACTTGATTAGACGAAAACCTACATTTTTCAGGAGGTTGTACTCCATAAAAGTGTACCAACAAAATATAAGGCCATATAAATTTTGGTTCAGCATGCCACAGAATATATGGAGCCATGATTATATTGTGCAAACTGCAAGTCCTTGGTACTTGTTCTTTTAGGATGATATTTAATAAAACCTATCAATTTTCTATATTATGTTGAAACCTAATAGAGGTTTTATTTAATCTATCTCTGATAAGTTAGCAAAAAACACTCATGATGTACGATGCATTGGAAATTACGGCAGCTATGTATATTTTCTAAAGGAAATTGTGTGTATTTTATTTCTTCTTGAAGGACTGATGGATTTTTGCACATTTTATGACATTTCATTTTCAAACAAGCTGACTCCCTTACCATTTTTACATTATAAATTTATTTTAGCTTGATGTTATTTTTGCTATTTTCCTCTATTATGTGACTTTGACTCAATCAGTATGTAGGCTTTATGCTAGTTCCATTTTTAAAAATAGCTATATTTGATAGTCTGGCTACCTGGAACCACTTATTGTGGTTTTTATGTTTAATCACTGTTGTAATTTTTATTTGACAAGCTGCCCCATTTTGTTTATCTTAGTAAGTTTCTTTATAGAAATAATCCAGATTACACTGTAGAACTCCACTGCTTCTCTTTTCCTATGACAGTTAAACCTTCAGTTGAAAGTAAAGGACACTATGCCCTGGGCTTAACAGGTTTTTTGATTAATGGGTGTGGTTTTATTTCTGTTCTGCTTTTTTGCCATGAAAGGGATTTACTGATAAGGTTGCATACAAGTATATCATGAGTTGCCTACTACTAAGCACTAACAAATGAAAAGGTGTAGATTCATGTCAAGCCTTACCACAAAAATATTGTATTCTTCAACTACATGTAAATATCCTGTGACAGAAAAAGCATCCCATCAAAATCAATATATGGCAAGACATAGAAAGCATTAACATGGAAATGTCTATCAATCCATTACAAATGTGCTTTTGCCCAGAAATTTCAGACTCTATGAATTCAAAGAAAATTTGTACCACTTTAGTAGGATCAGGTTATTGCATATGTTGTCTCCCAAAATGCATAGATCGGCACTCAGAGTCTTGTTGGCTCGCTGAAAGCAGTATGGGATGTGTGACAGAGGAGCACCCTGGGTGTGAACTGCATAGTTGCCCACTTGGATCTCCTGCATTCAAACAAAATCCTGAGCTTTTCTTTCACACAGCTGTAAGTGTAACCTCTTCTATAATCTCATTGACATTCCTGGAGAAAAGCACCAATTAAAGAAACATGGTACAAACATCTTTAGAGGCAGAAGATATTTGTCATTAAGACATACGTGTATATTTATAGTCCAGTCCACCATCAGACTTCCAGACCAGATACTTAAACTTGAGGATGCAAAGGTGTTTAACAGTCAACCCCATCCCTTAGTAACAGCATACTGTTCAGGTATTTTGTGACAAAACCCTCCAAAGCATAAAAATGCGCTACTTGAAACAGCATTTCATTTGGTGGTAAAATGATAAACTAAATCCAAGAAATGTACGTATCAATAGAAGCAAGTATTCACCCAAATGGCACTATTCTGATATTACAGTGCTAAAATCCTATATCTTTTGCAGAGTTAATCCACAAACAGATGCTGTTATTCTGATGCCAAACTGTTTACTCGGAAGTTTAACATTATCCCCTTTCATCTTCTGAGCGTTACCATCATTCAAACACCTAATGTTTAAAGTCTAACAGAGGAATTACAGCTACGATGATCTAAGCATAAAAAGTTCATAGAAAGGGACTTTGCTTTTTATTAGAGCAGTTTTTTATACACACAAACCTTTCAGCAGGTCTGCAAAGAATTAGAAAGATGGCTGCATATGCAATATTCACAAAAATAGTGGATATTCATGATTCACAGGTGACTGAAGAACCATGTAGCAATAACAGCAGGACTATCTTTGTATAGTTAAAATCCCTAAATATGTGGATCATGTGTTTAAGCATAGGAGTTGTTCCATGCCAAAAGCTGAGTCACGCACATGAAATTAATTATCCTAGGCTGAATCCAAAACAAGTCTCTGTATCAAAAAATAAATTTATATTCACTAGTTACATTAAATTTTCATAGTATTACTGCCACAGGTACACACAGTCTGCTTATATTATTGTTGTTATATTATTATTGTATATTATTGCTATCATAAAATCTTCTCATTTTCAAACCTCCTAAACTTGTAAATTAAGGACGCATGTTAGAAGGGAAAAATGGGCTCTACCAAAAGCCTATTATATGTTTATCAACTTAAGTGGATCCAGTAGCTCACCTTGGGTGCATGACCTTCATATGTTTTAATTAAAACCATTAGAAAAGGAAGAGCAGCAATATCAGCAGCAACAAACATTAACTAACATCTCCAGAAAGTTTGGGTTGGAATACATCATAAGACCCTTTTAAGATATATTCTGTTCCTTCACCAAGAGATTACAAAAATTATTCACTTTCTCAACAGAATAGAGACAAAGCTATAAACTTATTTTCATTTCTGCTCCAAGATGCAACAACAATCGAAGAGATACTATTCAAATGGTACCATCTTAATTATGATTTAATATATACAATTATTCTGTTTGCCATGGCAATACACTGTAGCTTATGAAGTTATTCTTCTGATTTTAAAAGCTGAATATGTTCATTTGAACTCATTCTGAAACCCAGAGTAAATTACTGTTTGCAAAGGGAAAACACCCAAAAGAGAAGGAAATTTTTATTCTGTAGTAACTCAAAAAAGATATTATAAAAAAAGATGACAGCAAAAATAAAGAACTATAACACACTGGTTGATGTTTTTGTTTTACATTGATAAAACAGTAGCTATTCCCTTGAAAGAAAAAAATACCAAGCATATTTGAAGAGTTAGCAGAAGAGAACCAGGTAATATTGACAGAAGCAAAATAAATAATAAGAAAAATGATACGAGAAAAACATTCTAGTGAAGCTAAGAATGTGGTCCTATGGCTCTAACCTATTACAATAGCACCATTTTGATGATTAATGATGAAATAATTTCACCTCATCTATATTGGTACTGGCAATGACAACAGCTTTCTATGCCAGATTGAACAGATATAGCCTGATATTCTTCGAAACAAGACTTTCATGGAACCTCAGCCAGAAATGAGCTTGCTTGTAAATGTAAGACAGAATATTAAGGGGGAAAAGACATTCTGACTCCAGCAACAGAGGTCAGAATATTTGTGATCTGTGAGCTTATGATACCAGGAATTAACACCTTCCTGTTCTTTTGCTTTAGAAGCAGGAACGGTAGATCTTTTTGCCTTGACATGGAGTAACTTCACCGAGATGCGCAGGAGTCTTGCCTGCTGTGGTGCTGGCACAAGCAGTTTGACAAGTACCACTAATTGCCTACCAAGTAGGAGAACCCTGAAACTTGGAACTGTATTTGTCTGTTCTTGAAGCAGGAGTTTCATAAAGAAAAACCCTGAATTCTGGAAAGTCAAAATGGAGACATATCTGGTCTGGAATTAGACCTTATCTAGTTAAGCAAACTGTTGCAAAATGTCTGTCATCAAAATTATTTCTCTTGTAATACCACAGACCACTTGTACGTGACACTGACAGTACACAAACCTACAATTAAGAACGTTCCCAACAACTAAACACAACAGTTTACAGCTTTGTGGCTTGCTAGGGTTATAGTAAACTTTCCCTCCTCTTCTTTCCTTTCTCATAGTGCTGATAGATAGATGCAGTGCCTTTTTACGTAATTTCTTTGAGGTGGTGACAAACCTAATAGGAAAAATTCTGAGTTAATGGCTTCCCAAAAGATTCTTTCCTTTCTAGACTGTAACAAAGTTTCTAGGATGCTTTACGTCTCACTCTAATACATGTAAAAATTAGAAATATAGCTAATTTTAGTATAAGATTCAGATGTGGGAGAGATCTTTTCCTGATCTGGACGAGAAAGCTGAAGAATGGCATATACATTATACATACACGTGGATTATTTGCACAAATAGGCATTTTGCTACTTTCTAAGAACTTCATGCAGTTAAAGGCATGAGGCTATGACTTGTGGATTTTAGTGATTCATTGCTATTTTGCATTACTCCATTCAGGCTGTGCCCAAGTCACTTGAGTGTGTCCAAGTCACTTGAGTGTGTCCAAGTAATTTAAGGTATTAAATTATGATTGTTCTTGTTAAGTGTCTGCTAATAAAAATATAACTGACGACTTAGTCATATACTTACTATGAAAGCCTGTAATGATGCTGGGCTTTTGAGACTCATTTTATGACAAGAATTCCCCATGCTGTGGAACTGTCAGTTGCTGAAGGGAGCTCCGAAGCTGATCTTGTCTGCAGCAGAACAGCACATCGTGGTGCACTGAGGGTTTTCCTGAGGCATGGAAATGACCTGCCAGCAGCTCCCTCATGGGAGACACTGTCAAGACCTGGGTGTTGCCAGAGCAATAGTGACCACCCCCACACCTGTAAAGAGCAGCCCAGGAGCTCGGGGACCAGGGCAGGCAAACAGGGCATGGCACATCAGCCAGAGCGTGGCACAGCAGTTTGTACAGCAGGTCTCAAGGGTGGGCGTGCAGGGAGGGTGTAGTCACCCTACCATCTCAAGAGAACCTCACATGGTGCCATTATTGTGGGCACTCACCTCAGAGTTAAAACCAGTGTTTCTACAGGAAAAGCCCCATGGGAGGTCTGATACTTTCACCCAGATGACATAAGGAAGGAGACATCACTACAAGTGGTAGGTTGTAGTTAGTGTCTAGACCCTTCTCATGCTAAAATGTAAGTACTTGAAAAGATGTGCACAGGCTGGTGATGTGCAACATCAGGTGGCCGAGTTGCAGGGAACATCTAATGGGCTGCACAGTAATAGAAGTGCCAAGGCTGAGATAGATAATTGGTTTCAGAACCATATGCCAGTGGCAAACACTGCAGAGAACAAGGCACCTTGAACCCTGGTGACCCACAACAGTGGGACTTGGCTTTGGTCCCCACTTTCTAGCATTGCAACAAAACAAACATATATGAAGCTTCAACAGATATAGACACCCATGAGGAAGGTGTGCAACAAGAAATGATTGCAGCAGTGCACAGTGGATACCACAAAAAAGAAATGACGAGTGCTCATGTTGAGTGACTGTCTACTAAGGAAGACTGAGAGACCCATCTGCCAGCCTGACACAGAGTCACGAGAGGTTTGCTGTCTTCTGGGAGCTAAGGTCCAAGATGGTGAAGGGTCTGAAGTACAAACCTTATGAGGAGCAGCTGAAGGAACTGAGGCTGTCAGGCCTAGAAGAAAGGAGACTGAGGGGAGAACCTATCACGCTCTACAACTGCCTGAAAGGAGGTTGTAGCAAGGACAGTGTTCATCTCCCAAGTAGCAAGTGATAGGACAAGAGGAAATGGCCTCAAGTTGCACCAGGGGAGGTTTAGATTGGATATTACAAAAAATTTCTTCATGAAAAGGGTTGTCAGGCATTGGAACAGGCTTCCCAGGGAAGCAGTTGAAACACCATCCCTGGGGGTGTTTAAAAAATGTGTAAATTAGGTTCTGAGGGACATGATGTAATGCCAGTGTTAGGCTAACAGTTGGACTCAATGATCTGGAGGGTCTCTTCCAACCAAAATTATTCTATGATTCTACATTGCTAAGAGGATGCCACAACTTGTCAGGTGCACAGGCTATTATCCATTGCTACTCTTTCATGTGGACGTGAATTATATCACAAGCCAGAACCTGGACAGAATCAAGGAAGACCACAAGGCCTTGGTGTGAAAGCAAAAAGTATTGGTGCCCAAGTTACCTTTTCTTTCATTTTACCTGTTAGAGGAAGGAGTGCAACCAGAAATAGACATATAATGAAAATCAACTTCCAGCTTTGTGGCTGGTGCCATCAAGAGAGTTTTAACTTTTATGGCAATCAGATACTCCACAATGACTATAGCCTGTTAGGGAGGGTTGGGATTCACCTGTCTAGACAAGGCATGAGAATCTTTGGCAGCATGATGGCCACCTTTGTAAGGTGGGCTTTAAACTGAAGGACTCAGGGCAAAGATCAAAGTGGTAGTGCTCATGACATTACAACCAACTGAGGAATAAGCCAGGCCAACCAGAACAGTGGCAACTGTTCCTTAGCTGCCTCCCAAGAAGAAAACCAGAAGACCAACCACTTGAACTGTAGGTATACCAACGCACACAGCCTGGGGAACAAACAGGAGGAACTGGAGCTCCGTGCACAGTCAGAAGGTTATGATATTATAGGAATAACTGAAACACAATGGGACAAATCACATTACTGGAGGATTGCAATGGATGGTTATAAGCTGTTTCGTAAGGACAGGCAGGGAAGAAGAGGAGGAGGACTTGTACTTTATGTCAAGGAGAACCTGGAAAGTACAGAAGCCCACTACAGTGATTGTGGAAGCCCTATAGACTGTGTTTGGGTCTAGATCTAATGGGACATCTCGAAGGGGAATCTTACCAGTAGACATCTGCTACTGAGGTCCAAACCAACACAGTAAGGCTGATGAAGTGATATTTGAGTCACTTAAGCAAACTTTGTGTCAATAGAACCTGCTTCTCATAGGTGAATTCAACTACCCAGACATTTGCCAGAAGAACAATAGCAGCTCACATGTCATCCATCAAGTTATGAGAATGCATAGACTATTGCTTCCTCATACAAATATTAGATACTCCAACCAGGAATGAGGCAGGGCTGGACTTGCTACTCACAAACCAAGAAAACCTGCTTTGTAATATCTCTGTTAGTGATGACCTTGGCTGCAGTGATCACAATATTGTGGAGTTTGGGATCCTGCTGAGCACTCTGAAGGTGAGTACTAAGACAGACATTTTAGATTTTAGAAGAGCAAACTTCAGCTCACGCAGAGCTCAGCTGGGAGGGGTTCCATGGGAAGATTCCATGGAGGATAAAGCAGTTAGTGAGTGCTGGGAGTTTTTCAAGAATGCTCACCTGGAAGCATAAAATCAGTTCATCTCCTTTAAAGGTAACGGAAGTACATGGAGCAAGAGACCCTCTTGGCTTAACTGTGAACTTCTGAGTCTGCTCAAAACCAAAATAGAAGCGTACCAAAGACAGAAATATGGACAAATAACTGCTGAGAACTATGAGGGCATTGCTAGAGTGTGCAGAGTTGCAGTTAGAAAAGCAACAGCTTAGCTCAGGTTGAAATTGGCCAGAGATGTCAAAAAGAAGAGTTTATAAGGAAAATATTACAGGAGCTCAACTCCTGCAAATCGATGGGTCCTGATAGTATCCACCCAAGAGGGTTAAGAGAGCTGGTTGACACAGTTGCCAGGCTACTCCACATAATCTTTGAGAAGTCGTAGAGACTGGCATATGTCCTGGAGGACTGGAAGAAGGTTAATGTCACCCCCATCTACAAGAAGGGCTTAAAGGAGGATCAAGGAAATTACAGGCCCATCAATCTTACTTCAGCCCCTGGGAAAGTTATGGAACGAATCCTCCTGGGGGCAATCACAAGTCAGTTTAAGCATGTGACTGGGAATAGCCAGCATGGATTCACCAGGAGCAAGTCATGCTTGACAAAACTGATCCCCTTCTATGACAAAGTAACACGTTTGCTTGACATGGAGTGAGGGGTGGACATTATTTACCTGGATTTCTCCAAGGCTTTCTGTAGGGTTTCCCATGGCCTCCTCCTAGGGAATCTGCTGTGTTACGGTCTAGACAAGGCGTCTGTGTGGTGGGTGGGAAACTGATTGACAGGCCACACACAGAGGGTGTTGGAAAATGACTCCTTTTCAAACTGACTACTTGTCATGAGTGGGGTCCCTCGGGGATCAATACTGGGTTCAACACTGTCCAGCATCTGCATAAGTGATCTGGACAATGGGATCAAGTGTACTCTGATGAAGTTTGCCAATGACACCAAACTGAGTGGGCAAGTGGACACTTGAGAGGCGAGAGCCCATGTAGTCCCTTCAAACCTACTATTTTATGATTCTACAAATTTACAGAGACCTGGAGCAGGCACTGGACACATTACAGCCTTCCAATAATACCATCCAGCACATGATCTTTGGTACTGCCCCACAGATGAAAACACAGCAAGCCTGCAAACCTCATCTGATTTTTACTCGTAGTTCTTCTAAGTTTTTCGTTGATTGGTTTGGGGGTTTTGTTTGTATGTTTATTGGGGTGTGTTTGTTTTTTCCCTTATACACTAATGAAGCACTTGTTGAAATCGTCTTTATTTTTAAAAAAAGTCCTGCATGGAAGTGGCTAGCCCGGTACCCAGTGACTCAGTGTAGTCAAGAGGTTCCTATATTTCAGGCAAGCTTCTAGGTCTAAATTACATTGGGAGTTCTTCCATCAACTCAAGAGTACCCCAGGGAGAGGTAGGCACAAATACAACTAAAGGCTTGGTCTATAATGCTCCCTGAGTGGATTACTAATTTTGTTCTGTGTCTCTTAAACAACAAAGAAATGGTATCTAATAAAACCAGTCATGTGGCCTGTCCCAGTGTAGTTTACTCAGAAGATAAATTGTGTAGAATCAGGTTTCATGGTGCTGAAACAATGTAAGATCAGATATATTTTACACTTTTTCTTCTATGTCCTTTATCAAAACAAGTAACTTCCAAAGAAGTATTTTATTACTCAGTCCTCTTCAGATTGTGTCCAAGCAACTTATCTTTGCTTAGCTACACATTACTGCCAGAGACATATGTTCCCCTAGTAATTTTTTAATGGTAAACAACAAAAAACTTCTGCATATTTGTGTATATCATGTGCAATGCCAGATAATATTTTCTGTGAAACTGACATTTCACAAATACCTATGTAATGCTTTGAGCATATAAAAACATGAATATAACAAAGAAAGCTATGACTACTGAACAAATACTTAGGAGTTACATTTATTATTAACAGCATGCATCTAAAACTGTCAAGAATTCCACAACTGCAAGTAAAATCTAATATGGAGAAGCACAAGGTAATACAAGAACAGTGAACTACACACATTTCTTAATCTGACTGAAACCTGGGAAAAGATGGAAAGATGAAAAAAGTAACTATAACTCAGTGAAAGTATTGTGTTCCATGTGCAGTAGTGGTCAAAAAAAGCAAATAGTTGGAAATATGTATAATGTGGTATACAATAATTAACCTCAAAATTCCTTACCATTAAAGAAAATAATTGTACAACTACATAGAAAACAGCATACTTCTTGTTAGTTTTTCTCAAGGAAAAAATACAACAGTAGATGAGATTCAGAGACGAGCAACAGTCATTAACTGCGTGAAAAAACTTAAAAAAAAAATTGTTTGGCAGTAGTTCTGAAAGACCTAAATCAAGATTAGGAAAGACTATAAAGATTAGGACAATTGAGTAAGAAATGGTAAATTCACATTACATTCTTCCTTCATGATACAAAAGGGACATAACTAAAAAACATTTCACTTCCCAATAAAATGAAACCTCTATGCAATTAGGCTATAGGTTTTGCAACAATAACATATTTTTCAGTTTAAGAACTTTGCAGAATTCAGAGGAAGCTGACATTTACACAGATGATTAAAACCTCTATTTATATGTTACACTTCAAACAAGAAGAGTTCAGATGTTCAGAATATGGTACAAACACCTCACTGACATTCTAGCAGAATAATTCTGAACATTCTATATTTAGCTTTGCTAATTGAGATTTCAATGGTGGAAACTGCTAAAAGTGTATTATAATGCTAGGATCATTATTTCTAAAGCATGTAGTACTGAAAATAAAGCTCTGTGATGCTGTGCTGTACAATCATATATTGAGAGATCTCTACTGTGCAGTTTTGATATCATTAATAGCCACGACAAGCAAATGGAAGAAAGCAAACAGAAGCACAGTGGCAAGAAGTCAGTTATCAAGGTCAAAAATATGTCAGAGGAAGTAGGACACAAGTTTCCTGATTTCCAGTCTTGACATACTAAGGATCTCTCCAGGTGTGTATTATGAAACGTCTCAGGCATGTATCAAGAATTTATTTGATTATGGTAGTGAAACTAGTGGTGATTTAGGATGCCGTATATTTTTTATAATCTCTAATTTCTTCCCTTTTTAAAAAAAACATGCTCTAGCATCCTACAGTTCTGAAGCATTATGTTCGGTCTTCGAGTCTAGTCAACAATTTTATTGCCTTTAACCAATATTTCAAAGAACATTTTATATTAGTAACCTGAAGACTTGGAGCCAGCTTCTGAGAACAAAAAATATTTCAACCATACTAAAAGAAGTTTGGGGTAGCCTGGCCTCTTCTTAACTATCTCCCTGTCCTTCATGGAGTGTATTCAAAGAGAAACCAAAATAACAAAAAACAAACAAACAAACAAAAGCCAATCAACTAAACAAAACCACAGACACACAAAATCACAAACAAACAAAAATAAAACAACCAAAACAAAACAAAAGAAAACCACCAGTAACAAAGGCAGGAAAAAAAAAGAACAGATCATGACATTGTGATGCCCACATGGGATCCTGACATACATATCTTCTGATTAATTGCAGCCCCTCTGCCACCATGATCACACAGGTCTGACATAACTTTTAACTGCTCAGCTCTGTATTTCAAGATCAGACAGAATAACATCCTCAGGACAGTTTGGCAACCAGCGTATGCCGCCTGACAGGATTGAAGCCTGTGTGTCATAGCCTGGGTGTCAAACCCTTAGCAGCTGTTTAGTGGTGCATACTCTCCTCACTCATATAGCCAAATAATTGTGCATCGTGTAACCAGACACAACCAGGGGAAATTCTGTCACATAGTCATACACACTCTTCACAAAAAAACTACATACAGGCAGGCATTGACCATATATACCCAGCATCCATACCACCCAGGTAAACTGATATGTGTAATCTCAAGGTTGTGGTCAAGAAGTTTGGCAGATCGGGATTAACAGTATCATCTTAGATTAGTCCAGAAAGCAACTGGCCAATGTGGCTAGAGTAATGCAGGTGATGGGGAAACAAACAAAACATATATCACTTAAATAGGAAGAAAAAAGTTACCAGAACCAATTTTTCAAAGAAAAAGATAAAGGAGGTCTGAGAAATTTTATTCCTGCAAAGCTGCATTTACACCATAAAGCATGAAGTTACTTAAACCTTACCATAACCTTTGTAACTTGTTTTTATTGTAAGTAAGATTACCCAACTCCTTCTAAACTCAAGCAGTAGTAACCAGCTTTATGACAAGCTATGACAGTGAATCAGATGGATAATCTAAACAACAGGTGCAAGAGGTGTCTCTTTAGTATTCATTCTGAGTTTTCCAGATGTTAATTTGTTAGCTGAAACTCGTGCTTTGTGTTGCAGTTCAGAAGCATGACAGAGACCCAGGCTTGTGAGCCAGCATGTTCTCAATAAGAAAAGCAGGAACCACTGGGCCATATACTCCACTAATTCTCTTGCGTCTTCAGCATCACTTCCACTTCACACTGGATATAATTCTACACTTCTTTGCCCAGCACTAGCAGAGCAGAGATCTTATCTGACTGAGCTCTATATGAGACCAAAAAAAAATGGATAATATCTACTTTCAACTGATAGGAATGACTCTTGTCTTTATGCCTTTCCCTCTGATCAATGATGATGAATAAAAATTGCAGTCAGCCTTACCAAATGTTGTTTACAGCTGTGAAGAGTTGACCAATGAGGTAGCTGCTTATAATTAGTTAACAACTGATAGGATTTGTTTCAGTAATAAATTACATTAATTAACATCAGTTAGATTCTCCAATTTTATTATTCTTGCAGAATAAATAATACCTGTCATTAGTTGCACTTTATGAAAGAGAGGGATCTGGGGGTGTTGATTGACAGCTGGCTGAATATGAGCCAGCATTGTGCCCAGGTGGCCAAAAAGGTCAACAATATCCTGGCTTGTATTAGCAACACTGTGGCCAGCAGGACTAAAGAAGTGATCGTGCCACTGTACTCAGCACTGGTGAGGCCACACCTTGAATCTTGTACTCAGTTTTGGGCCCCTCATTATAAGAAGGACATTGAGGTACTAGAGAGAGTACAGGAGCCTGGAGCACAAATCTGATGAGAAGCAGCTGAGGGAGCTGGGGCCGTTTAGCCTGGAGAAAAGGAGGCTGAGGGGAGACCTTACCACTGACTACAACTACCTGAAAGGAGGTTGTAGCATGGAGGGTGTTGGTCTCTTCTCCCAAGTAGCAAGTGACAGGGCAAGAGGAAATGGCCTCAGGTTGTGCCAGAGGAGGTTTAGATTGGATATTAGGAAAAAAATTTTCACAAAAAAGGTTGTCAGGCATTGGAACAGGCTGCCCAGGGAAGTGGTGGAGTCACCATCCCTGGAGGGGTTTAAAAGGTGTTTAGACGAGGTTCTTAGGGACATGGTTTAGTGCTAGAGTTAGGTTGTGGTTGGACTCAATGATCCTGAAGGCCTCTTCCAACCAAAATGGTTCTATGATTCTATGAATAACAAATAACTTGCTTTTCTTTCCCTTCACTTACAACTCATTCTGACCCTCATTGATTCATGCATGTGGGCACCAGAGACATTTTTATTTAAGTTAAAATATGCAAATATGATAGTGCCCTGTATTTGTTCTCCTCTCTGCTTCTGTTCAGTAGTTACATAAAATCTGCTCCAGATTATCTCGCTGATGAATTGGAGGTATATAATCAGGATATTGAAGCTTATTTTGCCATTAGACTTTGAGATTTCGAACTATTTTCAGAGAAAGCAGAGCTGGAACAGTACCAGATACTTTTTCATACCATTGAATTATTTTACAATTAGATTCATGCTTTTTGTAACAACAAAGCTGTGTTATCGTGTTCACAATATGCCCCTTTGCTCATTGTTAAGTCTTTGCTATGAAACTGCTTCTCTGTCATTCCCTACTACCAAAAAAAATATAAATCTGACTGTGAAAGGTGATGTTACTTTTATTGAACTCATGTGAAAAGTAAAGGAAAGGTCACTGGCTCCACAGCCCTGAGGTGGGATTAGACTGTTTCACCAATGAAGTGGGCTGTTATTATTAGCTGCTGACTTACTCTGATAGTGAAGAATTTTTGAAGTGATGCTGTATTAATTAGCAGACTTTGGAAGCACAGTGTCAAGAACAGGATCAACTGACACACTTTACTGTGCCTAACTGCATAATCCTGTTTCCTAACATAGACCCATGCCCTTCTTTAGCCCCTTGTCTATTAAAACATTCATGTGAGTTCCTGCAGCAGTCAGGCCTCTGTGAGTCTCCTCTGACACCTAACACCTTTGCACCTGCTCTTTTGGGTTTCACACCCTTCCTGCTAATGTTTGATGTTACAACTTATGCCAGTTCTATAAAGCAGCTGTTGCTTTGCATGGATTGACAGCACTTTGGTCTGCTGTATCGAAAAACAACTCACCCTGAGCATTAAGCAAACTGAAAGAGAATACAAGCACTGAGCAAAGAAGGGCAAGATGAAATCCTGTCTAACAGAAATGCACCAAGTCAAGCAATTGGAGGAATATTTCTGAGACTAAGAAATGTGTACATAGAAATGCTGGTCTGATTCAGGTCAACTGGACTTTTGCCAATGATTTAAATCAAGAATTTTGCCAGAGGTTGGCTTAATGCTATTGGCTTCACAGTACCAGGCTTATTACACCATTCCTCTCTGCTTTGTGGACTTGAAAAGCCCATACAAATAAAATTCAGTTTTTAACAAATCATATATGTAAGTCCTTTGTAACTTTCTAGAAATTCTACAAATGTGAAGATTTTACAGGTCCTTTATGATAGTGATTAATGAGAAAGAAAGAGTAAGGGTAAGTTCTTCTGGTGCCTGATGATCGTGAAATCCCTGGAAAGTTAATGTCCTGTACATCCCTCTGATTGCGTCGTTTCAAAATTGTTACACATCTATAAAAACAACAACAACAAACAAACAAACAACAACAACAACAAGAAGACATTGGAAACAAGCAGGTTGGGAAGTCTGCAGCTTTGAAGAAAAACATGCCAGTAGAGTAACCTGTCATTTAACAGTTCAATTGAGACTGCAGGTGTCCTTCCCGCATAACCAGGGTATGACTTTTAGATGTGTGAGTCACAGATCGTAAAGACAAGTTACATGGAAATTCTCAGGGGAGATTTATACGAATTCTCATTGCACTTGCATAGAGCGTTGTCTCTGCTCTTCCTGCTAAATATTTTTCTTTGCTGAATAGGACCAATCAGTGAAACAGAACCAGACCAAAAGATATTGAAAACTTTCCAGCTGTTAAACCTCAGTTTTAAAATGTCTTTTGAAACTGTATTAATGTATAACTTATTTATGTCTGTTCTGGATACCGCTGTGTTTGAAAACCTTAGGAAACTAATGTTAGTGCTTAGTAAAACTCTAATCACAGCAGGGTTGTTTTATTTTAGGACCACATGAATGGAGTCAAATCCACTTGGCAATGCGTCACAAGTGGTGTTCTCCAGAGCTCAGTATTGGGACCAGTTCTGTTTAATCTCTTTATCAATGATCTGGATGAGGGCATTGAGTGCACCCTCAGTGAGTTTGCAGACGACACCAAGTTGGGTGGGAGTGTTGATCTGGTGGAGTGTAGGAAGGCCATACAGAGACATCTGGACAGACTGGATAAATGGGCTGAGGCCAATTGTATGAGGTTCAACAAGGCCAAGTGCCTGGTCCTGCATTTGGGTCACAACAACCCCAGGCAGCGCTACAGGCTCAGGGAAGAGTGGCTGGAAAGCTGCCTGGTGGAAAGCGATCTGAGGGTATTTATTTACAGCTGGCTGAATATGAGCCAGCATTGTGCCCAGGTGGCCAAAAAGGCCAGCGCCATCCTGGCTGGTATCAGGAACAGTGTGGCCAGTAGGACTAGAGAAGTGGTCGTTCCCTGTACTTGGCAGTGATGAGGCCTCACCTTGAATCCTGTGTTCAGTTTTGGGCCCCGCACTACAAGAAGGCTGCTGGAGCAAGTTCAGAGAAGGGCAATGAAGCTGGCAAAGGGTCTGGAACACAAGTCTAATGAGGGGCGGCTGAGGCAACTGGGGCTGTTTAGCCTGGAGAAAGGAGGCTTATCACTCTCTACAACTACCTGATAGGAGGTTGTAGCATAGAGGGCAAGCAAGTGACAGGATGAGAGGAGATGGCCTCAAGATGTACCAGAGGAGGTTTAAATTGGATATTATGAAAAATTTATTCATTGAAAGGTTTGTCTCAGTCATTGGAACAGGCTGCCCAGGGAAGTGATTGATTCACCACTCCTAGAGATGTTTAAAAGATGCATAGAGGAGATTCTTAGGGACATGGTTTAGTACCAAAGTTGGGTTAAGGGTTGGACTCTATGATCTTGATGATCTATTCCAACCAAAATGATTCTATCAGTCTATATTAGCATAGTTGAAAGATGAAAGAGACAACTAATCATAATTCTATTTTTCAGGTAAACAAAGCAGAGAAATTACATGAGCTCTAACTCACGTAATTCTAGACAGCCTTACCAGGGCAGATGCATTATTGGACCTGCTGGTCACCAGCACAAGTGGGCTAACTGGTGATGTTGAGTTTGGAGCTCCAATGATCATGCATTGCTGGAGTTCACAATCCTGAAGGTTATGGGTCAGGCAAAGAGTAAAATCAGGACCCTGAATTTTGGGAGAGTCAACTTCCAGCTCTTGAAAGAGATAGTAAGACCTCCTGGAAAACTGCCCTCAGGGACAAGCAAGCAGAATATAGCTGCCATATCTTTAAGGATACTTTCCATAGAGCACAGGTGTAAGAAATCAGGAAAAGAAGGCAAGAGACCAGCATAGATGAGTTGGGACCTGCAGGTCAATCTAATGGATGAAAATGAAATGCGCAGGCGACGGAGACACAGACAGGTATCCGGGGAAGAGCATAGAGACACTGCCTGGTTGTGCAGAAATGGGGTCAGGAAGGCCAAGGCATAACTGGACCTGAACTTGGCAAGGAATACAAAGACTAATAAGAAAGGCTTTTATAGGTGTGTCAGCCAGAAAAAGAAAGTCAAAGGAGGTGTATGCCCCCAAGGATATGTGTGACTGGCAGACGGGTAACAATGGACAAGGAGAAACCTGAGGAACTCAACAACTTTCTTGCCTTAGTCTTCACTGGCAATCTCTCTTCCCACACTTCTTGAGTGGATGGACCTCAAGGCAGGGTCTGGGGGAGCAAAGTCCCTCCCACTGTAAAGAAGATCATGTTCATGACTTCCTGAGGAACCTGAACACACATAAGTCTATGGGACCTGATGAGATGCATCTCAGAGTCCAGAGGGAATTGGCTGATGTAGTTGCCAAGCCACACTCCACAATATTTGAGAAGTCATAGCAGCCAGGTGAAGTTCCTGGTGACTGGGCCCATTTTTAAAAAGGGTAAAAAGGAGGATCCTGGGAACTACCAGCCTGCCAGCCTCACCTGTGTTCTTTGGAAGACCATGGAATGGATTCTCCTTGAAGCCATGCTAAGGTATATGGAGGACAGGAAGGTGATTTGAGACAGCCAGTATGGTTTCACCAAGCGCAAATCCTGCCTAATCTATGATGGAGTAATTACATCAGTGGACAAAGGAAGGGCTACAGATGTCATCTATCTGGATTTCTATAAGGCATTTGACACGGTCTCCTACCACATTCTTCTCTCTAAATTAGAGATGTGAATTCAATGAATGGACTGTTCAGTAGATAAGAAAGATTATGACATCCAGAGCACTGGTCAGTGACGTAATGTGTGTATGGAAATTACTGATGTGGTGTCCCTCAGGGAATTATATGAGGGACAGTACTGTTCAATATATGCAATACAGACAGCGGGATGGAGTACATCCTCATCAAATCTGGGGGTGACACCAAGCTGAGTGGTGCAGCTGACAGTGCTAAGGGACAGGGTGCCATCCAGAGGGACCTGGATCAGCTCAAGAAGTGGGCCCATGTGAACCTCATGAGGTTCAACAAGGCCAAGTGCAAAGTACTGCACAGGGGTCAGGGCAATCCCAGTATCAATATAGGCTAGGGGATAAAGGGATTGAGAGCAGCCCTGTGGAGAAGGACTGGGGGTATTGGTGGAAGAAAATCTAGACATGAGCCAGCAATGTGCACTTACAGCCCAGAAGGCCAACTGTGTCTTATGGTGCATCAGAGGAAGCGTGACCAGCAAGTCAAGGGAGATGTTTCTGCTCCTCTACTCTAGTCTTTTAGGAACCCACCTGGACTACTGTATCCAGCTGTAGCAACCTCAGTACATGAAAGATGTGGATGTGTTAGAGAAGATCCAGAGGAGGGCCACAAAAATTACCAAGGGGATGGAACACCTCTCTTATGAAGAAAGGCTGAGAGAGTTTGGATTGTTCAGTCTGGAGAAGAGAAGGCTCCAGGGAGACCTTATTGCAGCTTTTCAATATACAAAGCAGACATGATAAAGTCACAGGACAAGGAAAAATGGTTTTAAATTGAAAGAGGGTGGATTCTGACTAGATATAAGGAAGAAAGTTTTCACAATGATGGTGGTGGAACACTGGAATGGGTTACCCAGAGAAGTAGTAGATGCCCCATCCCTGGAAACATTCAAAACCAGGTTGAATGGGACTGAGCAACTTGATTGAAGGTGTCCCTGCTCATTGCAGGGGAGGTGGACTAGATGGCATTTGAAGGTCCCTTCCAACTCGAACTGCTCTGTGATTCTATGATTTCGAAAGTTCCCCAAGTCTGTACCTCTGTATATTGGGACTCAGCCAAAATCTTCTATGCATCAAAAATACAAAACAAGATTTTGTTTGATCTGTTGAAAACACAGTGTGCTAAAACAGCCAGAAAGCATAACCTTGCCATTCCTCTGAACTTCAAAGATCAGTTTAAACATGATTGACATGGAAATGCGTGTATACATATATATGTTCTTTCTTTGACAAAGTATTCATATGCTATAAAAATCTCTGTTCCATTCCTTCACTTTGCACTACTCAGACCTCACAAATGATACAGAAAACATTTAATATCACTTGCTGAAACTGCTCAGATGTGGTGTTGAACACTATAGAAAGCAGAATAAATTTTAAATTTATTTTCCATGTCAGGACATCTATCTGTAAGCATTTGTGTCTTGCTGCTGGTAGTGTGGAGTGACTTGCCTTTCCTGTGACTGACAGTATACGCCACACCAGATGGTACAGATGAAGAAAATGATCTTCGTCTTCCCTCTTTTCTCATTAAAGTTCCTTCAGGTCAGATCTATGGATACTCTTGGCTGATGTAGCATTATTAGCAGAATGTTATAGTATGGAAGAAGAATTGGGCCTTCAACACAACAAAGCTGTCTCTTTGAAATATCAGCACAAAACTGATATTCTGCCATACATAGGAAACTTTAATTGGGGATTCAGTAAATAACTGAATGAAGCACCCTTCAAAATGAGGTCAGTTTTTCTGCAAACCTATATCAGAAAACATGTTACATATTATAAGATTTTTATTCCTAAAAAAAACACATTAGTTACATAACATGTATGAAAATAGAAATAGGAACTCCATCAAACAGTTAAAATACTAGTATCATAGTAATTCTTTAATTCACCCATAGAAGTTATAAGAAATTTAAAAACAAGTCCATCCATCGATCCACTTCTCTCTGCAGCTACAGAATATGATACCCAGTATAATCCCACTGTGCTAGCAGAGAGACTCAGTAACATACAGGGCATGCCTCTCCTGAGCATCTTAGCTAGATGAAAAAATTGACCTTCACAGAGGAGTCTTATCAGTTATGAGCCATCTCAGGGAAGATTGTGCCCTAAACTTCATAGTGCACCTTCCCCTGTTGCACCTGGTCACTGAGGTCCAGAAGTTATCTGTTACAAACTGGCTGCATAAATGTAATGCCATGTAGGTTGCCTTTTCTAACAATACCATTTTATTTCAATTTATACTTTCACTCTTGTCCAGAGAAGTGTATCCTTATCTTACAAAAGTAACAGATTTTAATTCAACTGCAGATCCATAAGCATTTTCTGCCAAAGAACTACTTTGCAATTAATGCTAATCTAATATTGAAATTAAATGGAACTTTTTAAAATCTAAAAATGTTCAAGATCCAAAAGTACCTGAAATGTAGACATTGAACCAGCCTGCTCCTCTTTATGCATCGTGCAGAATGGTATGAAATCCTAAGCCTTCAGAAAGCAAAAGATGAAAGCATACACCTTCAGTTTTTTTAATGAAGCCTCAGATTACCTAATTTTAAGATTCAGTGAGACAACTTGCAGAGTGCCGGAGGTGGCCCTTGAAAACATGGAAAGAGCTTTCTACAAGAAATGAACTGACAAGTGAGCCATGTTCTTGCCTCCTGATGCTATGGTATGAGGCATGTCATTCAAGACATGGCTCCAAAGAACACCCAAATAGAAATACTGATAAAATTCCAGGTACTGGACATACATGTACCTCGTAGGCTGATATAGCCACTCCATAAAACAAGTTGCATTAAGTCACGCAGAATGCACTGGTTTAGGGTGTGTTTTTTTTTCTCCACACAATGAGAAAAGATGGATGTGTCACTAACAGACATTGAATCTACTAGCAGAGAATTAAGGTTCACAAGATTTCAGTTGTGCTAGATCATCTCAGTCATAGTATACCTCATTTTAAAATAGCTGCATTGAAAAATGAAATTGGCAGATTAAAAAGGCAAGAAGTATAGTCAGCATACATGCTAGAAACCTCCTTAACAACTGCAGTTTACCTGAAAAGTAGTACAAGATGAAGATGCTTTGCATCTTGTCTTTCTTGAAGTTTCCCTGTTTATAAAACAAGTTAACAGACTTAACAGACATCACAACAGTCTGTGAATTTCTTATGTGTCTGACTGACAAATTCAGGCGCAGAAACAACTGATATGTCAGCAAAAAATTTGTACACTCATGTGGTAGGTCTCTTCACAAATAAGGAACTTCAATTCGAAATAGGTATTTGGTGACGCTGTAGGGTTTTGTGTAATAATCTACCGCCACTCTCTACCACTTCTGGGTAGCAACTACAGTCATGCATTATATGACCTATCTCATTGAGATTTCTCCCCTTAAATTAGCTCATCATGTAACATTTTGTGTCTATTAAAAACAAACAAACAAACAAAAACAACACAACAAACAAACAAACAAAAACCTGAACTCTTTTCCTAAGAAAGTGAATAACTAAATAACCAAATAAACTAAAGCTTCAAGACTTTACTACTTTTTGCACTTGTCATAAAGAAAATGGATAGAAAGGGAACAGGGAGACTGATTACTGAAAATGTAATTCAGTCTCAGAGTTCTGATGATCTCATAAAACTTTATGGGCCTGTCAAAAAATTCTTGACTGAACTACAGACATGTTATCAATCTCTTTGAATCCATTTTCATATATGTTATCAGTGTCTCTCCGGCCATTATTCTATGTAGAAAATCAGGTAAAATTAGACTTTGATAATTTCTGCTGGGCTGAAGTTTGCCTTTATTTCTTTTGAGTAAGTTTAACACTGGAGAGTACTGATGCTGCTCTCATACATTTCTTTAACCTTCCCAGAAAAAAAACTTTTAAGGATTTTAAAATCAAAACTTGAACTTCCTAAAAGATGATAAACAGGAAAAATTTTTAGCAACTCTCTACCTTATTTTGTGTATCAGTTGCCTAGTTTTCTCCTTTTTTCCTAATGTTGTATAAGGAACCAATTCACCTACCAAAACAGAGCTGGCATGTACTTGCTCATTTTTGCAGCATTTTTAATCATTTTACCAGTGTTCCTTTAATTGTGTGTTCCTATATGAATTGTATGTTCAACTTCCAAAGCTGCCCTTGAAATGTTGATTCTGGGAAACTAATTTTATAAACTAAATCAGAAGAAATTGTGTAGCCTACCTCTCAGGTCACTGCAAGTGTAACTTAAAATACAGGCCTCCAAACAAACAAGGAAACACAATAGACACTGCCAATATTTTTCTTCTTGACCTTTTAGACCATGCTCACATGATGTTTCTTCCAGTTTTTGGTATTATATAAAGTCATTTGCACAGCTCCAAATTTCTTCCGTGGGTTTTGAGGGAACCCAGTGGCCTACTCTCTGGGAAAATACTCATTGATTTTAGCACACCAATGGGCTAAGTTCATTCTTCTAGTTCACTGATTTGGATAGTCTCACTTTTCCTAGATGCTTATATTTAATTCCTTTGCCTGTTAAAAGCAATATATGCTTTTCTGATTCCATTACAGTTCCTTTTTACCAGCTGAATTTTTTCTGGTTTGTCCCCTGTTACCTGAAGGAGGAGGAGAGAAAGGACAAAGGAGAACTGCACTGTTCCTGCTCTTGTTAGCATTTCTATTCAATGTCCACTTATGATGTGAAGCTAATATTCACCTTTGTTTCTGTTTTCTTCATATCATTGTTTAACAACTCTTTTCAGGTAGACTACCTTATAGTGTAAATTCAGAAGTGAAACTTAATTACAGTTTGTATTTCCTCAGAACAGAATATAAGCATGGCCAAACCAGACCTCAAATAAGTTTAATCCACTCCAACATTGTTTGTAAATAACCAGTAAGAGATGTTTAGAGAAAAAGTAGGAATCTGTAAAGAAGATCCTGACACTTCTCCCTGAAGCTGCCCCCAATTCATCTTCCAGGAGACAGGATATTAAGAACCTGAGAAATACAGATGACATCTGAAACTGTGGCCAGGGACCAGCCAACAGTTTCATTTCTTCATGAACATCTCTCAGAGCAGCTGTGGCAGAAAGCAGTTATGCATTCAACAAAAGAAACAGTGTTGGTACATGCCTGGGAGTCCTTTTTTCAGTCTTTATTATATATTCATACCGTGCCTCACATATAATATCCCTTTCAGACAGATATTTGTGCTCATAGCAACATGCAATGTTGTTTATAGAACTCTCCATACTTTTTTTTAAAGGAAAACAGACACTCAGAACAAGTGAGGGTTAGTATTTGAATTTGACTGTCAAGATGCACTTCACTTTTACAGAAAATAGTTATTTGCCGCCTTCTCCTTATCACCACTGGCCAAATCCTCTTTGAGATGATGTCCTCGTTCATGTATCAGAATAAATACAAGAAAAATTTAGTTATTTGAAAACCAAAACAAAGCAGCTTGGTCCCATTTACCTTCCACTAAGGCATTTTTAATGATATTACTGTATTATTGCTAAAAACTGTGATTTAATTTGTCAAAAAAAAAGATTTTAAGATTGTGATGAAATACCTTGTAAGCTAAATAAAATAGGTGGAAGAAACATAGTTTGTTATCTTACTTCAAATGGGAGCTCTGTTATTTCCATATTTCCAGACAAATCCAGCTTTTCCAGATTCTCACAATCACCCAATTCTGGAGGGACTGACTTCAAATTATTGAAACTCACATTGAGCACTTTGAGGTTTTTTAAGCAGCCTGTGAGGGAAAGATAATTAAAATCAGCACATTAAAAAAAAAAAAAAATAAAAAAAATAAAATGAGAGAGAGAGGGGAAAAAAGGGGGGAAAAGAGGAAAAAAAAAAAGGAGAAAGTAAAAATAAAAGGCATACTCAGTTTGGCAAGAAAAAACTCCTTAATGTGATGATGAATAAGAGATGAAAAATATTTTCTGAATTTGTCACTATCATTGAGGGGTCAATAGTGCTGTGCTGCACTCATATGGACTTCCCTTCATCAGCAATGGTTTTGGCAAGAGTTTGAAAGGGGGCAGGAAAGATTTGCAATGATCTTGATTCTCCCAGGGATGAGATACCTATTGACCTCAGTTGAAACTACAGAACTTGGCTTTTGGTTTGGCCACTTCAGAAAATTTGGCTGCTAACTGAAAAACATCTTAGTATTTTTTAAAGAAGCTGTTCATCAGGAACAATCGGTCCTACTAAACTTATTACATCAAGAATTCTGTCATTGGTATCCAGCACTGCGTACCTTTAATTATAAAAGATAATGGACATATGCATTTGTTTTCTTTATTGCAATTTATCATCCCTGTTGGCTTTATTTTAAGGCACTTGTAAATTCTAGGCTACATTTATTCACATTGTACTTTCTGTTTATTCAATTTATAGCATTATGTAATCTTCAGTAAAAACAGATTTAGAAACATCATTAAAATGTAAAATATATTATACTGAAAAGGTCAAATATACTGTGACATAGTCCAAGGGGAAGGAAGTATGGAATTTGAGTGTATCAAATAGCACTATTTGAAGGTATCAAATAGTTTTATTAATAGCAAAGGGATCTTTACATACACCCATAACAAAATGAAAATATTCCATGGACAGCCATGCTGTTGTATTACATAAATGATCACAGAATCACAAAATGGTTTCAGTTGGAAAGGACCTTCAAAATCATCTAGTCCAACGCCCTGTCGAACCTGACTTGGAATGCTTCCAGTGACAGCACATCCCCAGCTTCTCTAGTAAACCTGTTCCAGTGTCTCACCACCCTCATGATAAAAAATTTGATCCTTCTGTCCAATCTAAATCTACCCTCTTTCAGTTTAAAACCATTGTCCCCTGTCACTATAGGCCCTGGTAAAATGTCTTCCCCCATCTTTCTCTTAAGTCTGCTTTATATATTGAAAGGCTGCAATAAGGTCTCCCTGGAGCATTCTCTTCTCCAGGATGAACAACCCAACCCTCTCAGCCTTTCTTCAAAGGAAAGTTTTCCATCCCTCTGACCATTTACATGGCCCTTCTCATGACCTGTTACAATATGTCCATGTCTTTCTTGTACTGGAGACGCCAGAAGTGGACGCAGTACTCTAGGTGGAGTCTCACAAACATGGAGTGTAAGGGGAGAACTACTTCCTTGACCCACTACCCACCTTCCTTTTGATACAACCAAGAATATGGTTGGCTTTCTGGGATGCAAGTGCATGTTGCTAACTCATATCCAATTTGTCATTCACCGGTATCCCCAAGTCCTTCCCTGTGAGGCTACTCTCAACTTGTTCATCGTCCAGTTTGTGTTGATACTGGGGATTGCCCCAGCCCAGGTGCAGGACCTTGCATTTGGCCTTGTTGACTTTCCCAAGGTTCACATGGGCCCACTCCTCAATTCTGTAAAGGTCCTCATGGGTGGCATCCCTCCTCTCAAGTGTATCAGCTGTACCACTCACCTTGCCATAATTTGCAACATTTCCCTCTAATCAGTGATATTCCTGCAATATTCCCCTCTAGCCAGTGGCGGAGTACAGCATTCACAAGGAAAAGCAGCAGCAAGAAAATTAAATGCAATATAGCAGTTGGAAATTGAGAGAGAATAGCATCTTGTGTCAATAGGTTCTCAAAGGAGACTATATCTTGGCAAACCAAGACAAGACATACGAGAGATTCATTCTCTTCTCCTCTTCTCTTCTCTCCTCTTCTCTTCTTTCTCTTCTCTTCTCTTCTCTTCTCTTCTCTTCTCTTCTCTTCTCTTCTCTTCTCTCTCTTCTTCTCTTCTCTTCTCTTCTCTTCTCTTCTTCTCTTCTCTTCTTTTCTTTTCTCTTCTCTTTTTTTTTCTTCTTCTCTCTTCTCTTCCCTCTCCTCTCCTCTCCTCTCCCCTCCTCTCCTCCGCAGAGTCTCCCTTGGACACAATATTGTCTTCAAATAGTGGCTGGACCACCCAAATCTTTCTCACAGGTGGCAGACAAGCTGTATATGCTAAAAGCTCCCTTATATTAATCTCTGCAGGTTGCAACAGAGAAAAATATAGAAACTTCCTGTCGGCTTCCTCACAGTTTTAGCTCTAACAGAAATTGAGAAGGTATCCTTTAAGGATAGTAACCTTGTCTTTCTTAGTCACTGTGAAGTGATGTTTTAGTTAAAATATCAGAAGCAAAATTTTCTGTAAGACTAAAACAGGCAATGTTTTGGTAGTACACTACTATCCCACAAGGGTCTTTGGGGCTGGTGAAAGAGAGTAATGGAAGCAACTTGATGGTGTTAATGTGTGAAATACTTGCTTCCAGACCTTTAAGCCCATAAAAGTAATCAGAGCTTAGCCTACCTATGATGAAGCCTCACCAGGTTTAATATCATGATATAGACAACAGAAGGTATTACATCACATGCTAAGTAGCACAAACATCAACTTAACACTTCATTGCAACAAAATAATAACTGAAATGGAAATGCCTTAAAATGAAATAGAGAATTAGAGAAGGACAAATTAATTCTTCATCCAATTAATCTCTCAGTGAAGGAGAGCAAATCCTATTGGAATGAAAAACGAACTACTTACTCGTTAGCACTGGAATATTTTGTCTTTTCTTTTAACATTGGGTTACTGTACTGAGTCTGTCTGGAATGGAGTTAATTTTCTTCGTAACAGTCTGTATGGTGCTACGTTTTGGATTTGTGACCAAACAGGGGTGATAGCACACCAGTATTTTCACCGTTGCTGAGCAGCATTTGTTCAACTTGAAGGTCTTCTCTCTTACTCTGCTGTCCAAATGAGTTAGCTAGGGGTGGACAAGAGACAGGGAGGGGACAGGGCCAAGACATTGGCCCCAAATTGACCAAAGGAATATACTATAGCATATAACGTCATATTCAGGATTAAAAGGAGGCGGGGGAGAAATGTTGGGAGTTTTCCAAGGTGGGTATTGCTCAGGGGCTGGCTGGGCATTGGTCAGCTGGTGGTGCATGATTGCTTTTGCATCACTTGTTTGTCTTTTTTCTTGCTTGCTTGTTTTTCTTCACTTATAAAACTGTCTTCATCCTGATGCACGAGTTTTCTCTGCCCTTCCAATTCTCTCCCCATCCTGCTGTGTGAGATTGAATAAGTAGATGTGGGGTTCTGGGCAAGCTGTGTGAGGCTTAGCTGCCTATGAGTGTTAACCCACAACAGAAGTATTTGGTAACACTTCAGCCACTGGCATTTCTACCTCTCAGTTCCATTAGCAGTTGAAGAACTAACATACACAAGGCATCTAGTGTCAACAGCATCCTAGTCATGCTCTTGTCTAACTCTGGTCAGATGATGCATCTCCAGTGCATAACTGGGAGACATGGAGCAGAATTGCTTACCAAAAGAAAAAAAAAAATCACAAATCTTTAGTAGACTTTCTGGATTTCTGGGCAGAGTGGCATAGACAAGTACACCTTCCCCTTCTGACTTTTCTGCCTTCTGAAACCATGGTTTTTCAAGCTTTTTCTCCTCTCACAGTTTCTAACATGTAGGTCAATGTTTATAATATGGTTTGTCCCAGCTTGCAGGTATGAGAAAGCAAGTAAGTAGAAGATGTATCACATTTTTTCTTTCAATACATGATTTCTCATCTGATAGAAGTGCACTACAGTATCTAGAGTCAATTGATAGCAGTTACTGTGGCTAAGATTATGAAAATTACTGGAAAAAGCCATTAGTCTCATAAATTAATTTAGTTCTGGTAGCAAACTCAGGACAACACAGATATGTGAGATACAGTTCACCAAGATCTGCCTTTGGGGAGCAATCTCTTGCAATTCTCTGTAATGGCTGCTTTTTTGCCTCTGGGCTCTCCAGTGGATTAATTTATGACACCTGACAGCTGAGCAGCAGTCAAGCATTAACCCTCCCTCTAGGTCCACAAGACACACATAGGACTTACCAAGAGCTCCTGGATAAAACCCTTCCACCACCACTTCACATAATTCCATTTTTTGATTTATCACATTCCATCCTGTAGTTTGTCTTTTAACATCCACTGCTCTTATGGAAAAACAAAGTTACAGAGTTCATCCTTTTCATGATTTTGAATGGTCTTTGGTCTGCTAATCTGAATTTATTCATATTTTGCCAATTTTATTTTTAAATAGCTCTTCTGTTTCCCTGCTTTTTACTTTTCTGATGTTTTCATAGGTAGCAGACATATTAGAATTTATTTTTCTAGCCCGAATAAGCTGATTCTTCTATTCTTCACTAAAGAAATAAAAAATCCCCTCCTCCATTGGTCCTAATAGACTTCTTTGGCATCTGTTCCCACCTGAAATAATTTTTCTTGAATCTGGGTGACTACAACTTTATGTACACATCGTACTGGATTGTTCTTCTATGACTCTTAGATCAGGAATTTCTTTTCTTCAATTATTTGCCTTTAATGAGCTCATACCTTGATGCACAAGTTACATACATGATCTTGAACACCCAGACTTTGTCAGTAGAAAATTTCAGTAGCCCAGTTCCTCAAAACACTTGAAAAATAAACTCAGCACTGATCCTTGAGAAACTCCACAAGTGATCTTCCTCCTGATGGATAATTTCTCTTTTCAAATGAGTGCCTTGTTGCCTCTGCTTTAGCAAGTCCTTTGCTCGTTTTCACAGTTGTTGCATCAAAGTCAATTTCCCTAGTTTCAAACATTGATTTTCCATAGTTCAGTGTATCAAATGTTTTATGGGATGCCAGAAAGACAAGATCTACTACTTTGAGCTCAGTCATCTTTGCAAAAGAAAGTCAGAAACCCAATTAGTAGGGCACAACTTGTTTTTCCTTTATAAATTTTGAATTTCAAACCACTTTCCACATTCACTTCCATGCTTCTAATTACTCCTTCTTCTAAAAAACTGTTTAAAGTTCTTACAAGCAACAATCTATACAAGGATAGAATTAGGTTATATGAGTTACCTGAATGGTAATCCAGGTTACAGACCGAGATCTTTTCCTTTCTCAGATGAAAAGAGTAAGACTGTCACTTTCCTTTTCAACTAGACGTGTTAAACAAGGTCGCTATGCTATTTGTGTCGGAGAAAGAGTGCAAATATGACAACATACATGGCAATTCAAGATTTTCAAATCTAAGTATCTTCACACGAGTGCAAAATTGGGGAGCAATGACTCTCTAAATTACATTTGGATTTTATTGCAATAACAGCTGGAGGCTGGGGGTGTAAGAAGGGTGGTGAGACAGTTTGAACTACTTTCACTACCCTGTAATCTGTATTTAGGAGCTTATTTATACCTTCTGAGTGCAGAAGTTCTCTGCTCTCTTAGTTGTGGTGCCCAGCCACCACTAGGTTAAATAAGCATGCAATACAGCCATTGAGGCAGCTTTAAGAGGGGACGGAGGAGGTGATACCCCCTTCACAGCTGCACAAAGGTAGAGTAGGATTTGACCACCACACCTGCCACCTATACTTTCAAATAATACTCAAGCACAGCTTCTCAATTAAAAGCAGTAATAGTAAAATTGGTGCTGTTACAACACTGTTGTTAACTATGTTTAATGGTAGTGAATTTTCAGTTCTATAAAACATGCAAATTAGGGACTTAAACAACTAACATATCTGTGTTTTCCACAGAGAGGCAGTAAAAGCAGTAATGAAATCCATGGCTTCCCTGGCAGTTTCACAACTAAGAATATTTTATTTTTAAGTGGGAGCTGCAATGCCATAGTTGTTGCCTAAGACAGCATTTATTGCCAGTTTAAAATTTTAATTCATTATTTTAAAAAATAAAACCAGTAATTAAACTCTATAATTTATGAGGCCAAATGCAACTTCACTATTTAGACAAAACTACATTACTGCTTCTAACAAGGTGTCAAAGATGAAATACAGATAATGTTACAGAGAGCCTTTATTGTCTAAGGATCCCATTCAATGCAAATGCAGATCCACTTGTATAAACTGGAGTTAAACGCAAAGCAAATTTTTGCATTAATCTACAGTGATCTGATAGCAACTTCATATGGGCCATGACAAATAATCTCTTTTTTCCAATCATCTCTACTGATTGATTGACATTGACTTTGATTTATCTGAAAGGAGATAATTAATTTCAAGCTTACAGGTAAGAGTGAGCACTTTTTTTTTTTTTTTTTTCTGTCAAAGTATCCAAGCAAAACAAAGATGAAGACTTACTGTACTTCTTTTGCATAATAGAGTTGCAAAACCTTTTTGCACACAGGGCCTGTAGAAGCTGTAGGATAGTAACAGATTGACCCTGAGCTAGTATAATTTCATTCTTTAGCCAACCTCCACAGATGCAATTAAAAAATAAAAAAAAATTAAAAAAAAAAAAAACACACAAAGAATGTATTTGTGTAGCAAAACAGAGCTAGAATGGTAGAGAGATGCCTAAGAGGAAAAAAAAAAGTAAGGTAAGAGTCTACTGAAAGGACTGAGGATGAAAAGAAAAATGCAATGAGCTGATGATATTTTGGTAGATCAGAAATTCTATAGAAAAGTATCTTACTTCCTTTTTTCATGTGGGTGGATAAACTGAAACATGAACTCTAATCTCCCTGAGGATCCCCGAAAAAGGGTGTATCTCCCAAGGGCAATGTAGAGTATAAGCTCAGTCTCCAGCCTGGAAAACATTTTCTAAGCATCGGAAATAAACATGGAGTAAACTGTTTGAGAACGGTAGAATGATACATTTTTATCACCTTGGAAATGGAAAAAGCTTCTTCTTGTATAAAAGTTGTCCATGATAACCAGAATGGTGTGCATAGCCTTCAACGTTCCCACCATGACCCAACTTAAGACTGAGAAATAAAACAGTTTGCTAATACCAGTGTGCTCTGTGTAGGAGCATGTTCTAGCATTGTTATATATAATGTACCCTGTTTCCTCAAAAATAAGACCTACCCAGAAAATAAGCCCTAGCATCTTTTTTCAGGATTTTTGAGGACGCTCAAAATATAACCCCTACCCCAAAAATAAGCCCTAGTTACAGTTCATTTTAAAAGTCAATTTAAGTAGTGTCCAGGCAGCTATACATGTAAAAAAGTAATAAGTTTTGAAGCAAAAATTAGTGTAAGACCCTGTCTTATTTGGGGGGAAACAGGGTAGTTACATAAAGCAATATGACAAAGTCAATAGATATGAATCTTTAGTCAAAAATAATTTATGTAATGAGTAATTTCCATAACAGTGTTTACAGTCTGAGCTCAGTACCCAGTGGCACTGTTTAAAATCCTTTAAGAAATTCAGCTTAATAAAGTACAGACCTTTGCAAGATCCAATAATATTGAAATTTGTTAAAGCAGTATGTTTGTATTACATTTTAGTACAATATTCCTATTTTGATAGCTTAAGCAAAAGCATAAAAAATATTATTTTCTCTCTAGTTGGTCCAGTAATAATAACAGGTTTGTACTTTTGTGATGCACTAACGAAGGGTTAAATTTTGAGAAGCCTACCAGCTGTTCCTGTACAAGCAAGCCATAATTTGGGTAGCTAGCCTTAAAGAAACTGGCATCTTCCTAAAAACAGTCAACTTGCAACAGAGGTATTTAACACTTCCCCTTCAAATGGAGAATATACTTAATAAAAGGCAAGAGTAAGAGATGAGTCTGCAACTCCTCAGAACTAGACCGCATTTAAACTGAGAATATGTATTTTCTTCTTGGAAACTCACACATCAGCACACTGGGAATCTCATTAATAGAAAAAGCTATTTTATGTATCAAGAAGTCATTTAAAACTGCATTACTTATAGTTTTCCCCTCTGAGTTCTAGGAAATTAGATTAATGGTATGCACAAATGAAATTTTATACTGTGAGGTTAGAAGACAAAAATTCCTTGTGATTTCTTATTAAACTATGTCTCAAAAACACTGCTATTTTTCCTCTTAAACATTTGGCATAACAAAAATGTGAGAGAACATAAAGAGGTACAAAAACTTTATTAACAGGTCTTTGATGTGTTTCATGAATAAATTGTACAACAGAAAATCCTGATGTAGCCTTACGATCCCATCCAAGCACAAAAGCTTTGGGATCACACAAATATACATTTCACTACTTCCTAGGTGAATACAGGGATCTGTTCTAGTGGATATTTTCAATTATACCAATTACTAGTGTCCTAGCACTAACTGATACACAGCAGCTGCACTGCAGACATGCAGTCAGAGCCAGGGCTGCAAATTCACCCAGAGGCAATTGATAGTTTCATTGTCAAAGAAAATCCTTTATCTACAGCCCTGATCATGATTTTTTCTGTAATTCCCAGGAAAACCAAATCTGACAACTTTGAGACAGATAGCAACTCCATTTTTCAGTTTTCTCCATTTTTGTTTAGTTGTTTCCCATAAAATTATTGGATACTCCACAAAAATAATAAAATCGAAAGTGTTCTCATTTGTCTTCTGAAATAAATTTGATCTGTTCAAGTGCATACGTGATTATAGCAAAGAGTGTGATTTGAAATATCTGACAGTGGATTCATGTCTGTCTTCTCTCTGATTCAGAGTAGAGCATTCCCTTCTAAATCAGGCAAAACAGGAACATGAACTTCAGTTTCTGCAAGTATTTTAGTCCAGAGGTGGCTACTGTAGCAATACTTTTTTTCACTGAAAATATTCTCTCCTGTTCTCACACCTTTAATGCCCTCTTCTGAGAACCAAAAGCAGTCCAAACATGGCTAAGCAGTTTATCTTCTGCTGGATGATTTGTTGGTCTAAACTTGGCTTCAATTCCATCTGAAGATTAAAGACTCAACTGCACGCATGTCACTGCCAACTTCAACCATCTGTCATTACCCTGAAGTATGTTTTAGCTGTGATATTTACCTACTTGCTGCTGTTTTGTAAACAGAACACAAAATGATGAATACCTCAGCACTTAACCTTTCCAGAGACCTTATCTTCTGATCACTCCTTCCTTAGATAGAGCTCCCAAACCAAATCCACATGGATTATTTGCCCTGTGATTATCTAGTAGCTAGATGACTAAAGCATGGAAGGTTTTGTTTTGAAGCAGCACTCAAATACTTCAAAATATCCAAGACCTTTCATAGTAATGTCTTATTAAAATAATGAACATTTCCAACACATATTAGTGTTTATGCATATGTAGTACATTAAATAAGAGCCTAGCCATTTGCAAGCATACCACCTTGCATGTCAACAAAGAGAGCACATACAAATTGAGCTAAAAACTTCTCTGTAATTTATGCCATAACAACAAGTGCAGCTCCACACTGCATTACTAGCAGGTAGACTATCAACACAGGACATTCAGTAAGACTGAAAATCATTAAGCAGTTTTGACCAAAAAAAGGGCTGAACAGTTCAGTTGCACATCCTGGAGTGGCTTCTTTATACCATTTCTTTTTAAATTCCATCAGTGAATCTGTGTCTTTGTCTAGATAGGCTAGAATCACTTCTGTGGTGTAGAATTGTTGTATAAACAGCATCTATGCCTAACCAAATTTGTTAATTTGGTTATGCAGTGTCTCAGCAGGGAAGAATGAAATCCAGGTTTCTCCAGATGAGTGATTAGTACAGTCATGCCCACTCTCATTTAATGAATCTTGAAAAAAAAGAATTCTGAACAAGAGGTCCTTGTTAAGAGGAGGGTGTTGAGTGCTGTTAACACGGTGTCTGAGTCAGGACCTACAGCACAGTTTTCTAATATTCACTGGGCTTTCCAGTCAAACATTTACATAGAAAAGCAGCAACAAAAACACTGAAAGAAAGAAAACAGCATCTTGGATATAAGACAGAGGGATGAGCATATTGGAAGGAAAGTGAATAAATGGGAATAACGTGAAAAATACTGATGAGCAGAAATCATATAATTTAAACATAATTGAAAGAACAGTGATTGCTACTAGAAGCATTTGAAATTTTCTTCCTTGTTCCCCAAGAAAGCTCTGATATGGCCTCTGTATTACCCTCTAAAGAGAATTTGTTATGCTTGAATAATCTAATTTTATACCTTTATTCTGAAAACAGAATTTATTAGCGTTCATAATCATTTTTTATTTGGGATCATTTTCATTAACGATCCATAATCTTACAAGAAGAATGCAAAAAAAAATTTATTAGCCTTTAGCTGCCTCAGTTGTTAAGCAGCCACACCTTATAACCTTATGTTTAATAGTTTAGGGTAGCCTCTGGATGGGAATTATGTCCTTTCTCTTTTTGTCCACACCACCTGATATAAGATGTTCATCCACTGAACTCACTGACCCATCTGAATTCCACAAAGTGCTGACAAAATAGCACTCTTTATGTCCATTATCTTCTGCTTGCATCCTGTTTATAAATTGTTAGTGTATTTAGCTGACAATTTGAAGCTATAGAATATATCTCTATCAGTGGGAAATTTTCTGTGTAAAACAGAATGTAAGTAAATCAAAAGCATTGGTGTTACTCTACTAATAGAGTAGAAAAAGAGTAGAAAATAGTAGAAAAGTCTAGCACTGATTTCTGTGTTTTGGTGGTCTCTCCCTCTTTCTCTTAGTTAAAGTTATGATAACTACAGAGGTGGAGGTTTTAGTCTTTCTCTTTTTTTGAAGATTCTTGGCTCTTAGTGTACATTAGGAGTACCAATCATCGGGAAAGCTTAGGACTACTGCATTTAAAAACAAAGACTGAAATGTTAGCATGCCTGTGTGCATGGACTCAAATACAGAGGCCTCATAGTGGACCCAGTTTTTTCAGTTCTGAAAGATACCACCCGTTACAGCAACTCTCTTCCTTGTAAGGGCAGTAAACCCTGTTCAAATCATTACAATCTTTCAAACAGGCTTTTTATATTGTAAGATCAAAAACTATAAGGAGCCAAACACTGAAATTCTTGTTGTCATGTAGCTTAAAATACCAAACACCAAAGTATGCACGCATTAAGGATTTGTTTCTCTAAAAAGCCTGATTTCATGTTGGATTATTAAATCCCCACTTTATTAAATGGGGATCATTAGTGTACTCATTGTAAAATTCAAAAGATGGATTTTATGCAACATTATATTTTTGATTTCTTTTTACCACAATATTGCGTTTAAATTCATCTTGTTTGAGGTTTACAATTCTGTAATACTTCTGTTTTTCTTGACCGGTAAGAAACATAAAACACCACTTGCTCTGCAGAAGAACTCTTCATCTACTTGAATACAAGCAATATCTATCTTACAGTCAGATAACAAAATGGGTCATCTTTTTCCCATGTTGGAGCCATACTACACAGGTGGTATTGCATAAAATTTTACAAGTATAGTTACAGCCAGAGAGCTGTAAAAATTTAGAAGGGGCTGTTCACTGCAAACAAGTGAGAGGACAATTATCAGTAAATGAATAACAATATCCATGGATGCTCACTTTCCTGCGATTTAGTTAAATGGTGTATAAATAGCTGAGTATCTTGAACCAGCTTACCAATTTCCACTGGGAGATGGCTGATTTGATTTTTTGACAGCTCCAGTACTCTCAGATCTTGAAATAATGCAATGTAAGCTGGAATGGTTTGTATCAATGTATTGGACACTTGCCATTCTTTCAGATAGGTCTGTTCTTTCAGAGAATCTGGGAATTCCTGTAAATGAGATAAGAACAGGTAAGTAGAAAGCATCAAGTTAGAATTTTGTTCTAACGTGTTTCTAAAAACAGGGGTGGGGTTGGAATTCAATAGCCAGACTTCAACACTTTGGCTTAATTATCTTGATGTACAGGAGCAGTTTGGCAAACTCTCATAGGAGCTGTTTGCTTTTGAAGAGCACTGCAGCTGTCTGTCACCACATATTTATTTTTTAACTGCTAATGCAATCTTTTTGCTCTAAAACTGAAACCTATCTGAAGCACTCAACCTGTTTGGTGTCTCCCATATTATCTCCTTTTTCCAGCTGGAGGATTTTTTTAAAAAAAAACACGTTTCAGTGCTTTAATTCACACATCAAGATGTAAAATGCAACACAGAACAGAAGAGTGAGTATGGAGAATATCTAAACAGGGTTTGAAAAAAAAAAAAAATAAAAAAAAAGTGACTACATTCTTAATCCCTGCCAGTGTTTCAAAATATGTTTGCTAAGATGGAACACAGTCCAAAGAACAGAAACATTTCAGATAGGATACACACACATCACCATTTGAATTTTTTTTTTCAAATAAGTGACTTAACTTCCTAAGTTATTTCAGCTACGTTTGAAAAAATAATTGCTAAATTTCATTAGGAAGAATAAAGATACTCAATTTTTAAATCATTCCACAGTTGCAATTAATTCTTATTTTAGTAATGCAGAATCTTTTTCTTTAGGAACTCTAGTATTGTTCCAAATACTGAGCAAATAAATTTACTTCTGAGTCATTTTCAGACTATTCTATTTGTCCAAAATCTCCAATGTGTAGCAGTTACTAAAAGTTTTAAAGCCTTTAATTCTTACAAAATTGCATTAGTTAATTGGTATGCAGTTCACAAGTACACATCTTTGTTTGAATTCTGTCATCAAATTCCTTGAACTTGGAACAGACAGAAATCAATTCATAAAGCTGAAGGTCAGATCATTTAAACTCTACTTTCTAAAGCAGCACATAATTTACCAGTCTGTCCTGGGTTTCATAACACTGTGCATTTGTAACATCTGGAATAAATAATCTGGATTATGTATTATCACTAACTTTGCTCCATAAAAAAGAGATGTAAGAGTTCCAGCCTTTATTTCCTTTATAACCTTCATTTTTTTTTCCTGTGCCTGAAGAATACAACACGGTAGGAATTACTGTTTTTTATAGAGTGGGCATTGCACACTATTTTTTTTCCTTCTAGATTTCACAGATCCCCCATGACATTAACAAGAGTTATACACTTTAATTGTTTTTTATTAATTCTGACCTTCTGAATGAGGAATAGTGCTACTTAACTCTTAGCTGAATTGAAGCATCTAATTGTAATTAAAGATATACTGGACTGTTGATCATCAGCTGTTCTTTGTTTGGTTGCTGCCTGTAATTTCAATTCTTTTCGAATTTACAGATGCAGACTCTCAGCCTATATAGCAGTTCTGCCTTGCTACTTGCCCTACCATAGTTGATATCGATAGTTTCATGTCTTGCTTCATTTTCCTCCTAGGTGTATATTGCATTGTGATCTATCTTCTATATTTGTCAGTTTATGGCAGTTAAAAAATGAAATGCTTGAAATGCCTCAGGGCTGGTAATGAGAAATCTCTCCAGCTTTCTATAGTGGGTTACTATTCCTCCACCTTCAGTATTGCACATTTTTCTGCAGCAAAATAAAAGAATACCAACTGCAAATTCAGTTAGTATTGTCCTTCCCACTTGTACAGAACAGAAAATGCAGTATGGGAACAACATTTAGCTGGGGTGTCATAGATGCCCCTGTAGGAAAGAACCCTGATTCACATAGAAAACAGACGAAGGATAGTCATAATGAAGAGAAAAAAAAAGATGTCTGGGTAACAGATACTATTTGCCACTCTATTTCTCCATAGTCCAAGTCTGTCTTTCTACTGACCTGGTTTTTTACACCTTATTGTCACAACAGACCATCTCCAGCTTCTTGCTGGCAGATAGAGCAGGGAGCAAAGGGGAACGCTTGTCCCTGTGAAGCCAACAGCCTTGCTATTCTTCCAGACTGAAGGGCGTATCCCACAAAATTCTCCTTGACACACTGAAAACAGTGCAGCACAAAAATCACTCTCTCAGATGAAGATCAAATGTCTTCATAATTTTAGAAAAATTAAGACAAAATATTAAAACCAGAAATACTTCTATATTAAGGGTAGTTTAAGGTACCAATATAGTCTTATGCAGCAACTGAAATAAATTCAGACATTACTTCAAAAGACTGGAAGTAGATTTCATTCTTCTGCCAATTGTCCTGACTTAATTTTCTTTCTTGAGTTTATTTCTTTTTATCTTATAATCATATATACAATTCAAAAATTTTGCTATAATGTGTGGTTTTTAGCATTCTGCATGTTACAATACATTTTATTTGTGTTGCTGAAACATGAATTGATGTGATATTTCACTTCCTTTACAAACTAGATAGCAATGGGAACTGAAATTTGCACAAGCTTTACATTTGCTTTACTCTTTGATTCCCTTGTGTTCTTTTGTAATCTTCTGCTGCCATGCTAAAGCTGGCAGTGTGCTGATAAATTGCTCTATGAAGACTGACACTTGGAGGATAGCCAGTCTTTTGCCTTTAACAGCAAAACAATACCACAATTTCATTTGATTTTTTTTTTTTTTTGGGGGGGGGGAGGGGGGTGGTAGCAAAAGGAAATAAATAGCAAACCTACAACCATTTTTGATTGTAGTATTTTCTAATTAGGACAGAATTTACCTGCCAAACATGGGCCTGAAATAGAACTGTGACCAAAGTTCCAGTTCCTTTTCCAGCTCTGTAGTTTTATCTGTCATGGGCCAACCCAAAACCTTGGATCTAAGCTTCACTCATCTTTGAGAAAGTTTGGAGCTAGATCCAAAGCTAGTATGTCTCAGTGCCACCAGTATTACCTGACTGGGTCAGGAATTTTATATTCTTTTTTTGGAAAAACTATCTCTGTAAGTTAAATAAGCACAAAAGAGGCTTTCTCTGTCCATTCAATGCAGCAATTCTGCTTGACCCTTTGAGGCAAATAAATACCTCGTTGTCACTAATGGGAATGACAAATGGAAACTCTCTGTTTTCTGTGAAAATACACAGCACGTTAGATGATAAAACTGGGAGAATAAATGCGAATGTAGTAATTAGTTTTCTGCCTTTTTCTGTGAAGAAATTCTATGCAAGAGGATAATGATCTATGAGTAAAAAATTCTACCATTAATCATTCATTTACTTGTTGTGCATATTTGACATTAATTTGAAGTATGTATGCATACAGATCCTCTGCTTAGATAAAGCAGCACAACCCAGAACAGTCCTTCTCTGTACTTGATTGAACACCATCTTTCCTTTGCCAATAATGATATCACAAATTCAAAAATTTGTTTTTCCTGAATATTTTCTGAAAATCATTTAAAATTCACTGATGCACTAGAGAATAAACCTTCATTAGTCAGGAGTAGAAAGTAAACACTCACAGGGGAAAAGCAGAGTTAAAGTGAATTCATTGAAAAACTCATATGAATATTCATGGCATTATTTTGCCACAATTTTCGTTCTGCTCTAATAACAGTGCTGTTTCTCTGAAGAACTAATTTAATTCAGTAGATACATGTTTACATGTACAAAGGATCTCAATTAAGTGTTTCATCAACTCTTAATCATTCTCTCCTAGGCAACTGATTCAAACACACAATTCAAGAGTCCAAAGTCCTTATACAGCTGCTTTTCATGCTGAGTTTGCCTGGAAAATTCTCAGATAAAGACAAAGTTTTTTCTGAAACATACACTGGGAACCTCAAATTGCTTGTGGAAAAGTACACCATTCTTGTGCTGTCAAGTCCCAAGAGTATTAGAACTGAGTTCTGCTAGGGAAGGGGAAGGAAAAAGGTCTGTCTAGTTTAATTCACATCAGATTATGAGACTAGCCCATCTGTTATTATAAGACCTCTTCTTTCCTAAATAGAAATATTAATTCTCTTCTGTTTCTAGATGGTAGAATTGCACCACACAGGGATGCAGACACTTGAGTCATAAATATTTTCTTGGTGTGCAAAAGACGAGGCAAGGACCACTGAACTTTAAGGATTTTGTCACATAGCCTCTTCCAGGTGGAGCTCTGGTACACAAGTTAGAACTATCTCATCACTGCAGTTACCAACCACTGGCCACAGTTAACCACCCTGGTCAGGCATGGCCAAACCAGTACCCAAGTTACAGGAGGACTTTCAAATTCAGAGGAACATGTTCTACAAGCAAAAATGCTGGACACTAATCGTACTTAAAGTGTCATAGTTCAAAAGATTTCCATAGTGTGACTATGGTGTTAAAAAAACATTGTGATATGAGAAGTCTAGAAGTTCAAATTGTATTTCTCAAAAAATTGCCTTAAAAGTGAATGATAACTAGTAAGAGTTAATGATCCACAGGGAATTATGGATCTGCATAAACAGAACACAGTTCCTTAGAATTCATATCCTGTAAAATCAGGCCTTACTCTGTGCCTATTTGTGTAAACAAATATTAATTGTATGAGCTTTATCTTTCCTGAGATATATTAAAATAATTACTTTACAAGTACAAGGAACAATGGGTCTCCACCTAATGAAAATATTTTATCATTTCAGTGACATTGGAGAGGTGGGAAAAATGTGGCACAGAGGTCCTGAAGGAAGGAATTCCTGTCAGAATTCAAAACGTGTGATCTGTTCTCTTTTTCTCCCTTACAAAGGTTCTCAAAAGGAGATCCAAGATGATTTTCAAAAGAGCACTGTCTAGATGATTTTTCAAAATAATTGTCCAAGCTATCCCAGTATATGATGGAGTGTTCTACAAAACCCATTTTTGGGTACTCAATGACAAAGAATTAGTGGGCCAGATACACTGCTATGCTGTACGAATATGAAGCATGACACAACAGCATCTTTGTAACATATTTTTGCCTTCTAGAAAGTCCGGTGACGAACACAAGCTACCATTCTAATCAACTACAACATTGCAAATAACACTTTCAGCTGATTTGTGGATTCAGCTCAATTGCTGCTGAAGTTTCCAATAAGAGCCCTTACTTTGAGATCTACAGGAAGGATGCGGTAAAGCCCCTTGCTTTGATCTTGAAAAATCCCTATGGTGGGGATTACTCCTCAGTGAGACTTAACTTCACAGCTTCCAGAAGGAGAACTGTTATAGCCCAGAGGCAAGCTGAGTTCTGAAAACAAAATCTGTAAGACATACTGGCAACCTACTCAGATATAGCTGTCAACTGTCTAGAGGATATATTACTGCTTCATTGATGAGAGGAAAGGGGAAACATAATAGAAATACCTATCAGCTAAAAGCAAGTGAGATAGAGGATTCAGCAGCTGGTTCCCAAGTGGACACTTCCCAGGGCTGTGCTGTTTGCTGCTGCCAACAGTAAGTGTCCAGCCAAATAAGCTGGTTATTGTGCCTGTAAAACTCCACGAGCAACCCCAGCTCTGACTTCTCCTAGAGCCTGAGCACTTAATCTTCCAACATTTCAACTCATAGACATATTTGTGTGCAAAACATGTTACAAAAACTAAACCACAACTGATACCACAGCTCCTAGCTACATAACATAAAGGCTTCTCTGAGAAAACTGTCACATATCCATGAATCTTTTCACATGCAAATTGCAAGCCTGTGCAGCTTTGATTTTATGGTCTGCAAATTCATTTTGCCTAATTGCACTTTTTTGTGAGAGAGTAATAGGGGGAAAGAGTGTCATGTCTGATTCTGCCTTTGGTTTAAAAGCAGCAGTTGAGACTAAAAGTAAAAAGCAAAATGAGTGGCATGATTTATATAACTGATATAATTTTAAAAAAATCTTTTCACATCAAAGATCAAATCTGGGACAAAGTTATGTTTTAGGTCAATCAAAGTAATTGTTTTAGTAAAATTTAGCCATTTTATTGATTGACCTTTTAACTTGCTTTTTTTTGTAATGAAAATCTCAAAAATATATTACAAAATTATAAACAACAAAAAAGTCAAAATTCTAATTTCGCTTTCCCATTAATAAATGATCATATATTCAAAATATATTTCAGTCAAAGCTTTAGCAACTCTAGAAAACTTCAGACTAATTCACCTTTTGCGGAATTTCAAAACCGCACTGGTACAGAGCTTACTTCCAAACTGCTATTTCACACCAAACACAACAGCAGGTAAAAAGTGGTTTTTTCAGCAAGATCATTGTGGATTGATACAAATATTAGTTTTGATTTGAACAGCACTAAAGAAAAATGTTATCACATCATTAGAGCAAGAAGACAGATATCTGAGTAGTAGAAGACATCAACAAGCCAACAAAGCTGAATATTATCTTCATCTCTTCCCATTGATTGGGGAATTTCAGAGAAAGATATCTTGTTGCAATGTGATTGCTTATACCAAAATTTTTGGGTGAGAGAAATTACATGTATCAGTAGAGAATTTAAAATAAGCATATTTGAAAATGGAACCACTAGTTGGGCTTAAGATAGGAAATGCTTTTGTCACTTTCAACACTGTGAAAAAACATCAATGTCATCATATTCATTGGCCAAAAAAAAGGTTTCGGAGGATTAGAAGTTACAGTGCTAAGCTACCCAAACTCTGTTACAACAGAAATATATTTTCCATTATATTTACCATCCACTGCTCGCCAGAAAGCTGAAAAATAAACTTGTTTTTTTCCTTATTTGCTTCATCTGACAAAGCATGCCTCTTCTGGAGCTGAGGAGCCTTTCCATAAGTGTCCAAGATCTTCTCATTGATGTCTACAAAGCCTTTCTTGAGATATTTTGACTGAGGAATACCTTTCTTCCGGCACTCTAGTATGAAATGCCATTCCTGCTTTATCCTGAAATAGTGCCAAAAAAAGGATTTATGTGAATCAGCTGAAACAATGTAGTAAATAAGTCTTAAATCTTGATCTTTGTTTACCCAGTACTTAACAAAATACAATTATGCACTTAATGTATTGACCATTAAAAAAAAAAAAAAAAAAAAAAAAGAAAAAAAGAAAGAAAAGGCATTCCTGGAGTCATGCTTAGATTTTTTAGACTTACACATAGATTTCAGATAAGCCGGATTTCATTTACTGACCATAAAACTGTGACACACAGTGAGTAACAGAAAAGCGGTGACCGAGTGCACTGTCACAGAAAACAGCATGAATTATGCCCTTTATTTTAATAAAGTAGGAAATACACCCTCACAGAACAAATTATATATATATGAACAAAAACAAAGGCCTGGTGATAAGCACAAAATTTTTCCTTAGAAAAAAAGTCATTTTAGGTAGTAAAAAGTTAGAAATATTCCTTTTTCTCCTGCCCTTTCTAGTTCAAGTATAATGATCTATTTTCATTTTTTACACATTATCTTCCAATATCATCTTAGAAGGTGGAGGTAAAGGTCAAAGTTACCACATGCCAACTAATTTCAGATTCAATTTCAGTGTAACTTCAGGCTCACTTCCAGGGCAAACTTTTGCCTATATAACTTCAGGTCCAAATTCAATTTGATATAATTAAGCATTGCCAAAAGCATGTGCTTTAATTTAAGAGAGATTTATTTCAGCTTAGTCAATTAAGGAACAGGTTGATTAACTGAAGCAAGTCTTCCTTACACTAAAATAAGACTCTGCAGAGCCCTTTGCATCATAAATCCCATCTCACGCTTTGAATGCTAGATTCTTGTGGTACCTGGAATTCATTTATGTGATCTCCACACTCTGGCAGAAGTTTTAAGCTAAATGCTGGAAGAAAACTGACAGGTGAAGGGCACAAAGTTCAGGATAATATGCCCCCTAGAGAAAGTCAAAGATAACATGTCCTAGAAAGAGAAGCAGGCGGGAGTTTGTAAAGTTCAAGTATGAAATAACAAAACCTGTACACATATTCCAAGCTAACCATGGGATTTTCTCTAAAATGCTAAGATGCTAAAAAAATGGCACATGGAACAGAATGTCTGGGTTTAAGTCATGTACAAGAAATCAGTTACCAACATAGGCACAACAAGCATCTTTCAGACTTGATGAAAATAAGTAATTTTTGGACACTCATAGCAAGGTATGAGATAGAAACTGCGGGGCAGAGCATGGTAATGGAAATTTGATAGTGTAGATTAGAAGTCATACTTGATTCAATGCTATCAAAATAAACCTTTAGAAATCGAACGTGCATGCCTAAATAGGAAAGGTAAAACAAAGACAACTATAAACTGCCCAGCACAAATTGTGGCACATACTGAAACCTCTGGGGATGTTAAACAGTTGAAAGCAGAGAGTACAGCAACAGCAGGAGACTTCAGCACATTGACACTGTGCACACAATGTACACTTTTGGAAGCCTGGCATGATAGTTAAGCAGAGCAGCTGGCCTGAAAGACCACAAGAGGACCAGGTTCAGTTTCAAGGAGTAGCACACTATGTGTGGGTCACCGGAGAACTACAGAAAGTCCTTTCTGTAACAGTGACCACAATGTACTCCCATGAAACATCTTTATAAAGAGAAAATAAGGAAAAACATCTTCTGCAAATATTTCAGAAGATGAAGTACATACAATAGTGAAGTTTTTTAAAAGTGCAACTCACTGGGTAAAGTACTGGCAAACTACAGGAAAACAGCACGACCTCCAAGTACATTCTAACAAAGCCACTGTAGGGATCTCTTCCTCTCCTCATTTCCAAAAATAGAAAAAAGAAAAAAAAAAAAGTAGAAAGTAAAAAAAAAAAAAAAAAAAGCCCACCAACAAAAACCAAAACACCACATTTAGGTTCAAATGGAGAAATGAGAAGGTAGTATAAGCTCTGACAAATTAGATGTAAAAGCACAAAATAAACAAGTCAAGTCACTTACTGCAAGTTTACAAATGATAGTGAAAGGATTTCTACCATTTATCAAGATATGAAATAACAGCGAAAGAATAGTTAAATAAATTATTGAGATCTGCAGAAAAATTACTCATCCTTGGCTTCAGTTTTCATTAGAGAGATCAGTATGCTCTTTACAAGTAGACATCTAGTGGACTTTCTGATATTTAAAGTGTCAATAGAGGAGGCTTAGAATAAAAATAAAATATATTTGAAGTAAATCTCCTGGTTTCTCTCAGTGTCTAATTTTGGACTGCTATATACCACAGTGAGCTGTGATACATAAATGAGTTGTGAAGAAAAAGACAGGACAGATAGAAAACATGTCCAACAACATGTTCAGCTCAGAGACTCCCTGGAGGGATACTGAGGCTGATAGTACAGTCCAGACAGAGTCCACCAGCAACCCACCGCATCTCAAAATCTTTCTGTAGCTACTTGATTTAACGAAGACAAGAAAGTAGCTTAGAGAAGAGACAGCTCTTTAGCCCATTTTGTGATCCTTCAACATGCTGCATCTGATACTTCTGGTTACAGATGGAGAGACACCCAAGTATTTGATTGCACTAAGCAGCCCTACCAAAGGTTAACCCCTCCAGCTGTAATCTGGAAGTGTTCGGATGACAGAATTTTCCATGCCAGCAGACATGCAAGCTAAAACACCTCTTTCAGATGCTTTGACACATGAGCCGAGTCAATTTTTAGTGTTGATCTTGCTTATTCAATCTGTCATTTGAATGCCATAGACCACCAGCACAAAGAGAGGGCAGACAATGCAGTAGCAAGAGATCACTAGGAAAAGCTATAAAATAACATTTTCATATACTATAAAAAAATTAAATAAACCAAAACCACCTACTAAACTTCTTCTAAAAACTTGCCTACCAGTGAGCATAGCTAATTATCTACAAAAGCTCTGTATTACTGTGAGACATGGGTAGGAGGTAAAGTGGGCAGGAGCAAGGAAAGAAAAAAATAAAAAATAAAAAATTGAATCCCCAAGGAAGAGAGCAACAAAAGGATCTGAACCATTAAAAGTCAGGAATTAAAAAGGACCAAGACTCTGGCATTCTTTTTTTCTAAAATATTCTAAATAATCCTAGTTTTACTTAACACCACTGTACTGCAGTTTCTCATAGATTCCTCCAGTCCTGTACTTACAGCTATTCTGTCCCTCTGTGAAGCTTAATTCTGCATTACTGCCCTCTCATTTCCGTGGAATTCCTACCAAAGCAATAAACGTTTGATCTCACTGCATAATTCAGTGCACTGAAAAAGCTTGCCCCTAAGATGCTTTTTTTATATTCATTGCTCTTTACTCATGTGCAAAAAATGTCTTGTTCCTCGCAGTATAAACTCTAGGAACATTAGAAACTTAACAAAGAGAAATAAGAGGTCAAAAAGTCTAACTCTCAATAAAAAGTAAGGCACTGTGCTGCTTTATTACACCTCAGTGCTGACTGTGTCAGGTAGACCCCAGGAATACAAGAGCAGAGAGCTCAGATCTAAAATTTTACTCTCTCACAACAAGGAAGAGGGAAGACTGCAAGAAGGGAGCTACATTAAAGATGAAAGAATAAACTGACCTCTGACACTTTAGTGATAACATGTACAAAACACAAATCTCAGGAGGTCATAACACATTGTTAGGATAACATAACATAACATAACATAACATAACATAACATAACATAACATAACATAACATATAACATATAACATATAACATATAACATAACATAACCATGTAACAAAAACCTCCATTTACCAAATCAATCAGTTAAATATTGACATCAGAAGAAAGATAGGCATTAAAAATAAAACTTTGTTGAGAATTCAACATGGAGATCACGCAGTGATGTGAAAATCCTGTGGTAAATTTCTTTTTTACTCATGCATTAAATGGTCACAATATGCTCTCTTAAGCTTTTAAAGAATGTTCACTTACAGTCACTATGTACTATGAACGAGCACATTTTGAACAGATGGAAAGTGAATTAATAATGGAGCAACAAACGTGCATAATTTTGTACAGTACATCTCAGAAGAAAAATGTAATATATCCCAAGGGCAGTAGGTCTAACAATTTACAACCCCTACTTCTACCCTTGTGGTACACACTAACCAAATGAATCAATATGAGCATTCCTGGCCTGGAGGTGTGACTCACATCAACCCAGTGTGTGTCATTAAGTAAAGATTGCAAAGTTGTAATTTGCAGGTTACAGTTGAGATCAAACCAAAAGGATTTATTCAGCTATGTGGTTGTCACTCAGGTCTGTCATAGGCAAAAAATTGACATGATGATACTTCTTAAAGGATCTTTATGAAAATAAAGATGACTTTAAGTTCTTCCTTTGGTGACAATCCTCAAATAAAATAGTTACCACCACGCTTGTTACATCTGGAGGCTATTGCATAAGCCTCCAGGAAAGGCACCTAAACCAGTGTAGCAAACAGAAAAAAAAGTCCACAGAAATAAAATGAGCCTTTAAATACACCAATATACTTTTAGAGAAACAAAATTTCTGGTCTTGGCACTTTAAAGGCTCCTGATATTCCAGGAACACATTTTCACATATGACCAAAAAAAAAGAGTTTATTGTAAAATCACAGCCTTCCTGATGTTTGTCTTTTTGTTGCTATTCAGAAACAAAATAGTTTGATCTTCCTCTAGAGCTTGATCAGACATTTGCAGTCAGATTAAAGAAACAACTACCATTTGCAGTATTCAAGAAGTAGGTTTTAGTCAGGTCAAGCCTAGTTTAAGTGGGAGTATGAATAAAAAAAAAAAAAAAAAAGAAAAAGAAAAAGAAAAAAGGCTTTTTTCTGGCCATAGAACCCAGAAGAGATCCAAGGTTCCAACTTGGCTAACTACTCCAGTATTTCAAATTAATTTTTTAAAGGCTGATTGCATGATGTTTATGTTTGTCAAAAAAAAAAAAAAAAAAAAAAAAAAAAAAAAAAAGTTTCATAACTTTGTATCTGTAACACAAAAACACACCCGTCACTAAAGCAGACTGTAAATTATGTAGAGGAAAGGTTAATTCTGGCAAGCTATTTCCCAATAGGTGTTTGGTTTCCAGTAAGTTTTCAGGACAATGTATTGCAGATATGAAAAAGGATCAGCAGGGAAATGGAATATTCAAGTATTTACATTTTGATTAGTGCTAAACATTTCTTCAGGTAATTATTCCACAAATATTACTTCACTGTTGGAGTACATCTGCAGCAAAGATATTTAACAACATAAAATTATAATTTTTATTATAAATATTTTCTTTCGAGAATATGAGAGTTCTTTCTTCGGCATTCTAGAGTCTCCAACAAAATCTCAAATCTAATAAACCTGATGCAAAGAATTACTGTGGAATAAATTAAATGATTGGACCCTTCAAAGGAGTCACCAGCTTGAAAAACAAGAAGTTTGCATTAGTAAGGGTTCCAAAGCCATCACAGTAAATAAGGAGTAGCTGTGTTTCTTTGAATGGTTCTTCCTTCTACAGCTACCCACTGCTCAATGTCTGATTAGCAGGTCTTGAGAAAAAGCTATTCTTCTTAGGTAGAGAAACAAAGTTTCATTAGATGGCACTGTTTCCTCTACATCAGGATGGAAGAAGTAACCAGCACAATACATGGTGACATCAGTTTTGCCCTCCTGGGTGATGTTTAAGTCAGAATCACAAACCATACAGGAGCATTAAATAATCCTATGGAATTTTTATCAGAGCAGTACAGTTAAACTGGAGCTTAGCCCAGATAGACAAGTAACATTTGCTTCAGATTCAATTGAATTGATTTAATTTCAGTCTCTTTGCCAGGCTCTTCCATGGGTTGTAAAGGATTGTGACTGAACAGCAGCTTTTATCTTTCAGCCCATCTGCATGCATTATATTGGATGCAAGGTCAGTATGCACAAGTGCCCAAGAACAGTGGGAAATAAGTTAAGTGGTTATTAGTGCTGCAGATATACTCCCAACTTTTGCTTATAATTTGTGTTTAGAGCTAAGGACTCACAACTTGAGATTTGGTCTTGCTTAGAAAAATTTCTGAATTGGATATTGAATGGGAAGATACAGATAAACATCTCAAATAAAATCTTAGTTCAGGTACAAATAGAGTTATAACACTGAAGTCTGGCAGAAAGATAGAGACAAAACTATTTTATTAAACAAACACATAACCTCTCAGGGAAAAAAAGTCACTGCCTGTGGAGTGTCAGATTTCTTTTTACTTTTAACATTCAGGAAGTGCACAGCTCAGAAAAAATAATGCATGCACACTTAGCTAGCCAGACCTTGAGAGGAAATTTTTGGAGAAGAGACACACAAGGAGAGATGGCTGAACAAACTGTTATCTTTACTGCGTGTTTGGTTGGTGGACAGAAGAGGCTGTGCCATTTCACAGCAAAGATTTAGATAGCTAATCTGGACAAACAGCTCTGGCATTTCCTCACTTGAATGCTTAATTTGCCAGCCTTCAATTTTTACAATACTTACTTTTCACGCAGAAGACAAACCTGTTGTAATCCTTAAAAAACAAACAAACAAACAAAAAACTAACTGTAAGCTTTCACTCTCATTTCCTTTCCAAAAAAAAAAAAAAAAAAAAAAGACAAGTAGAAAGGAAAAATTAACGAGGAAAATCATCATACCACATCAAGTTAGTCTGATTGCATTCAGGATTTCTGGGGACAATATAAGATTGCTCTCCACTAACAATATCTAGAAGACAAAATATACAACAGTGCTATAAACACAAACTTCTATCTATAATATGGTCTTTCATAAACAAGTAGATAACCATGGAACAGTGCACAATTTTTTGTAACAGTTCGTGTTTTGTATCCTATGAGAGATTTAGAAAGGGTTTGTCTGATGGTATTAAGGGCATGAAGTAAAATGAAATTACTCCCGCACAACACTGTACTATTTATTTTTCTTTTATATTCAGTTGCTGGTTTATATGTTCCCCTTAGAAGCAGAGGTTCCTTAAACTGTTGTACTTGTACTGTCCCACAAAAAGGAAAACAGAGGACTGATTTAACTCCAACTAAAGTGATCTGATACCAGTATCTCAGAGAGACAGATGTGAGACTCTCACAATATTCTCAGTAGACTGTTCTTCAGAATCAGCTTTCACTAGCCAGCTGCTTAAACCTCTGTTCTAGACCTGTAAATTCCCCAAATCTTTACAAGACCTCACAGTTAATGCAAACACAGTTCAAGCTTTGCATTTATTTGTGAAGTTTTCCTCTTAGAAAGTCTTCAGTCAAAACAGAAATATATCTTACATGTGACTGCTTACTCACTCTGCATGAACTAAATTACCTTTTCCCAAGGCAAGCAAAGTTCCCTAGAGGTTAATTGGGAGGTTTTCCTCAAATAATACATACTACATTTCTTTACATATTATCAGGTCATTTTACATAGCAACAAGACTGATAAGGAACTGCACAACCTCAAGGGCATTAGTGGATTGTAACCTCTTGGAGAAAAAACAGATTCTTGTTTAAAAAAATAAAAAAGCAAAGCAGTCTCAGCAGGCCAGATTCCAAACTCATCTGTTACATGGGTATATTTGCAGAGAAACTATTAATTTCAGTCCTACTTGGGAATTCACTCTGGCTGCTGCCAAAAGTAAATATCTAGAATCTTAAATGTTACAACTCAGTCCTCAATTTGGGAAACTGCTTTCTTTGAATGTCTTTTTGGAATTATCATTTAGGGTTAAAACCATTTCCAGAATACTTTCTTATTGTGGCTTGACAGTAAAGACTAGCATTGATTTCAGTGCACCTACCCAGTAGTGGTAATATTTTGATCTCTGAGTAGTATATATGAATCTACTATCACATGGAACTCCCTGAAATAATGAAATATATTGCTACAAGAAAGCATAATTTCTATTAAATATTTAATTATAATTACAATTTTATCTATAATTTCAAGCTATCAAGAAGCAAAATCTTGTCCTATTTTGCATCCAAACTTTGGAAGCACTGAAAAGCATCTAATAAGTAACTTGTGATCTGACCTTTAGGACCTAAAGGCCACTGTTTACTACATACCTTATGAAACAAGAATTTTATTTGAACTGACATTTTAATTTTACTACGAATATTTTTTGTGACTTTGCCATTATTCTACGAGGCCTGAATCAAAATAATGAACATGAACTTTTCCATTTATTTCAATGGGTGAAATTCTGATCACTCATGTCAGGAAGCAAAGTTTGCTGTATTTCCTTCTTTCTTTCCAGGAGATCTAAAAGAAGGAGGATTAACTGGAAAACAATCTGATATCTGATTGCATGAAGAAATGCAACAGAAAGAAATACCATATACAAATTGCAAGCTAAAGAAAGAAAAACAAAAGTCCTTTGTGAACGCTGAAATTGCACTTGAAACATATGCATCGTGTCCCGAAGTCCTCGTCCCCAGTTGGTGCAGGAAGATAACAGTATGACTTTGGACCTCATTAGTGGAAAGGAGCAGAAAAGGTGATCAAGCTCGACTGTTTCTGATGGAAGGGTAGCTAGAGACAGACAATACAGGCAGGAATGGTGGGGAGAGTATATGTTTTTTATGGAAAAGACAAGTAAGTAATGGGGCTTAATGTATCCTACTGACAAAACACATGGGAGCTAAAATTAGCTACCACATAAGGTTACCCTATTTCCCTCTTCCATACAGAAGCCCTCCATGCCTGACACCTCTGGTTTGCATACTAGTCAACTCAGATCTTCTACACCACAGAAAACCAAAAACCAAAGAAAATATGACAAGTAGATGTTGTCATTTAGATCCACGTTGGGAGTGCCCTTTCTTCAGTTCTGAAAATGACTGTATGCACTGTTAGTAGCTACAGGTGTGGATTCCTAGTCATAATATTCTTTTTATGAAGAAGACTGCAATGGCAGCCCAAGAGCTACTAGCTGACATAGACAGCGGTAAAGTAGACATTTGTCTGTACTATCTGCATTAGAATTGCACAAAGCCACTTCTTAACATAGCACCCAGGGCAGAAATAAGGTTTGATCCAGTTTCATCCCAAATCTTTTCACTTGTAAGGGTAACACTCACAACAGCAATTTTTTTCAGTCCTTCACTCATAACAAAAAGAAAACTTGTTCTTGGTAGAGAATTTAGTCTGAAGGACGAGATTCATTTTTCTTTTTTTTTTTTTTAATTTGTGTTAGGATTATGGGGTTTAATGCAGGCTTTGGGTAAAGATAAGAGAACCAAGACTGCATTTATAGATGTTTTGAAGAGAAAGGTCTTGCAGAAAGGGCAGTCAGACTTTGTATAACATTACCCTGGTCTCCTCTTAGTCCAGCTACTCTGTTGTCAGTGTAGCTCCAGTGGCAGTCATAATCTGTAAGCAATGGTCTCCTGTGACAGCCAAAACACCACACTTTCATGTGGTGTTCAACGCAATGATGCTCTTAAACACTGTTTAACCCTGTGCATTTTATTTTAAAAACAGAAAGTGATTTTTATTGTTTTGTTCTGTTCTCAGAGGAGAAAAATTGTAAGTCATATGTGTCCAACATTGCCAGCACAGTATAATATTTCACTGTCTCTAATGGGAATGAAAACAAAGAAACCAAAATATTGCTTAAAGAAACCATAAGTTAAATATTATAAAAATAATAACATGATTAGTGGATGCAAGCATTATAATAAAAACTCTCTTTAATATTTGAACAATAAAAACATCTTTTGATAGTTTTTCTCTTCTATGCTCTCTCTCCTATTCAGAAGTAATGATATATGTCCATTTATTTAATTCATTTAATTTCTTCTGTCAACTCAACAAAAAAAGACTTAAAGTACTTTTAGTACTTAATTTTATGAACAGGTTTTCATTAATTCCATAGTACAAAGCCACACTTTTATATATCATATAAGCAATAGAAAGGTATGACGTGTTATTTTTCTCTTCAAATTAAGTCTACATAGTAAACAATAAAATACATCATTAGTAAATCACAATCTACATAGGAAAGAGCAGGGACTAATGAAATATAAACACAGTTTGTGCAGAATTTCTCTTACAACCATGTGAAGAAAGGAGGTGAAAAATCATTGAAATCAACCCAAAAAAGTAAAATGTGAATCATCTGATAATGCTTAGTATATGACATCAGTGGAAAATAAAAATGGATTCAGTTAAAATGAACAGCAGAAAAGTTGGCTTACTTCTCCAATGAGCTTTTTTCTAATCTTTCCTTCTCTTTCCTCTGACGTTCTTTTTGCTTCTTAACTCGAGTTTCCCACAGTCCTCTTATGACAGAAAAGTCAAATATTATCACCTGATGCCCCATACTGTTGACATTAAGCTTCTCCTGCAAGAACAAGCCATCATGAACACTTCAGGAGAGACAAAATGAGCAAAATAAGGAACTAAATGATCAAGTTTCATTAATATTATCTGCAGGGAAAAATCTGAAGTCGTAAGAAATATTAACATAGTATGCTTTCCATCTTACCTAATTTGTCTTAGGTTTTTGTGCTGGCAGTAATCAACGTAGCATACAACTGACTTCTATGTAAAATCTATGGCAACAGCCAAATGTTGAATTTTTTTTATTCCTTACACTTTTTCCTTTCCAAGGCAAAGAAATACTAATTTGATTAAGTAAGCCTGATTAAAATAACTTTAAAGACTTTGTATTTTTATAGTTTATGCAAGTAATATTAAAACAATTAGTCCTGAAGACTCTATTCATTGTAAATCATGCAGAAGCATTTAATCCTAGGTTCTCATGTTTTGATCTTTAGGCACCCAAGCTACCTTGTTCCACCAGAATTTGGGAATTTCCAGTGTTTACATAAGTAAGTGCTTATCTGTGAAAGACATTGAAAGACCAGCCCTGTAATATGCAGTGAAAATTTACCTAAGGCAGAGATAAGTTGAAGGGTTTGCGAACACATGGATGCCACTTATTAGTGCGTCTAGAATTACTTTCCAACAATCAACAGCTTGGTATCAATGTATTAGGTCTTGTGCAGTTAAGAACTGAGCTGAGCCATACCCTAACTCGCCAAGCTTTCCATATTCCGTTAAAACCACAGAAATTTCTTGCAGGAACTTCAATGAAGCCTGTGACAAAGCTCTCACTCCCTTTAGTAGGCATGATGCTTGATTCTACCCAATATGAACACTATCTTCCTTCTACTTGAGGGGAAAAAAAAAAAAAAACAACACCCTCTAGTATCTTTAACAACCACAAGAGATTAAGACTTCAGATTTACATCTTGTGAAACACAGTGTGACTGGCAACATGGTTTTCCTTACTAAACTCTAGCAACAGTTAGGTACCAAAAAAGGAATCACCTACTAAAATACTGATGCAAGTACAGATACAAATCTTGATAAAATAGGTAAGACTGTACTCGCTTACTTGGAGTCACTGGTGAGGGTACAATCATCAAAATACATCAGTTTTCATGAAATGCAGCTAGGTTGTCTAGAGAGCACTTCTGTCATGCTTACTTCTTTATAATACGGTTTGCTGAACCACTGGAAAGAAGTCTTATAAAACAGAAGTTCAAAGCCTCTTAAAAGCAATTGTTTCTACCAAGATAAAAGCAGAGAAAAGGAAACTCAGTTATTTAAACTTCACTTGAGGTTTCATTAGATACTACATTTATGATAACATTCATAAGCTTAAAAAAAAAAAATTTAAAATAAAGGAAGAAGAAAACTTTGCTGGACCATCTGCTGATCATTTCAAAAGCAATCTGCCCCTTCCTTTACTGGGTGTTTTCGAGCTTGTATCTATTACTTTTTGCTCAGACTTTCCTGTGGTCATTTTTTCCAAGCTCTACTTGCTTCAACTGAGGCTATTTGTTTTCTGTCCTTCTGTTATAATACCAAGGAGGAAGGGGAATTTATTCACCCCTCTGTATTTTTCCTCTTGTAACTTCATAACTGTCCCTTTTGTCTTTCACCCCCTTTCACCTGTACTTCTCTCTTCAATATGTAACACATAAAGGAATAATTTCTTCTGAGCCAGCAAAACAACCTCATGTCCCCTAGAAAATGCACAGCACAGACTTAAAAAGATTATGCATAGGTACACCAAGAGGAAAGGTTCGTATATGTCCACCTTATTTGTCACCTCAGTGAGAAATGTCCTTACAAATACCTCCAAGTACTGGCACAAAGACCAGTCAGAAACCAATATTTTTCTGTGACATAGTCTTCTGTATCTTAGAATGTTTATATAAACTGCTATCTTTTCTGTTCATAAAGCTGCTCTCATTGCTTATCTTTATGAGCACTAACAATCAGGCAAAAATAGTTCTCAACTTATCTGGAACCGACTGCTGACGACAGCTGAGTCAAAACCCCATTAATAGTAGTGTAATGAGAACGGTGACCTTATTCTCTGTAGAAAGGCTTATCTATAATCAGTTGCACCCTTCTAAAATGTATTCACTAATAATTTAGAGGAAATTCTTTACAGCATAAAATAAAACATTCTCCTCCACTGCCAAAATCAAGAAACCAGTGACAAGGACTTCTCCCTCACAGTAGCTGCAGAGATCAGCAGTCACTGTGCAGGATCTAATTCATTTTAATAGACCAATTCATAGGCAGTGAGTTTTGGTAGAAGGGCCATTGCAGGAGCTGACAGTGAAGTGGCAGCTGGACACTTGACCTCTGTTGAAACTAGATGGCCTTAATCAACACAAAGTCTGAATAAAATGTGAAAGTACTCTATTTCCTTGACTTGTTCTCCACCTTCCTGTCTCCCAGGTTAATTCATTTGTTCTTTATTGAGACACTGATTTATTAGACACTCAGGGTGGGAAAGTTTGTGCAGCTTTTATCCACGTATTCAACTAGGCTGCAATGTGTCAGGGTTTTTCTTCAAGCAGAGGAGGAGCATTTGTGGGAGATGAGAGTTGTCCATCGCAGGTCCTCAGGACTAATTTATTCAGAAGGAGCAAAGCCACAAATCCTGGTCAGGTCATAGCATGGCTAAGGCTTTAGAAACATTTATCAGGACAAACACGAAACTTTGTTGCTGTCTACAACTCCAAAAGGTCACCCAACTTTCACAGGGCTGTTGCTTTATCCCATATTCTAGTCCAAAAAATGGGCATGAAGCATTCTGCATGGGCAGAATGTGTACTTCCAAAAGTTCAGATACAAGCATTTTCCTGATGATGAGATAGTGGGGGGGGCGGGGGGAGGAAATGGGCAAGCTGGCAGAAACTAGATTTATCTGATCTTAAGAGTGGGTGCTTTAGGATGCAAGAATGTGTGACAGAAGAAGCAAGTACCTGTAATAATTTCCATTTCTAGAAATACTGAAGGCTATACAAGTTCAAATTCACATACAGCAGTTGCTTTCTTCCAATCATCACATTAGGCCTCCACAAGAAAACCCAAAGCTATGGTTTATTACTCATAGCTGGGAAGTTAACATTTAGGTAGAGAAATGCCTCGTTATAGACTTCTTTCTAACTTCTTCCCTTCAGCTGGCATTCCGCACCTGTGTTCCCCCCATAGTTAGGCTCTTCACAGGTAATCATTATTAACATTCTACCCGTTATCAGAAATCACAAAAGCAGGGAGGCTGGAAAAGGCCTTTAGAGGTCACCTAGTCCAGCTGTCTTGCTCAAAGCAGTCATATAGTTATTCACCCAAATCCACACATACTTCAGCCCCCTTCCTCTTCCAATTTCACCATCCTGTTGTAATTTAGCATTACTCCTTTCATACCCCATACTTACATGTGCTCATTAAGGACAAGGTTTGGTCATACTTGTGAGGATTACTCAACCCACTAATATGTCATTACATAAAAGACAAAAAACATAAACTATTTCTCACCCAAAAAATGGGTAACCTTGGTTTCATTAAGGACAAGTCCTGACCACAAAAGAAACCATCACCTGCATTGACGAGGCCCTGCTTCAAAACTGCTGAGTTTGCAGCTCAATGCTGTCTTCCTTGGGTAACATCTACATCTAAATTATGTTGTAGATCATCAGCACACCTTTCTTAGATGATGCATGGTTATACCATTCATTCAGTCTTACGAGTTATTAGTGAGATAGATCACCTAAGCAAGGCTCTTCGGTAATGTATGATAATGAAAGCACAGTGCTTTCCAAGGGAAAAGGAATTCAGGAACATAAAGAGAAAGCAAAGATGTCATTTACAAGAGGATCGCTTCTGGAGAAAATATTTCTATGTGTGTCTGTGGAAGCAAATAATCTTATCCCTAGCCATTTACACCTTCCAAGAAGTAATCTACAAGGCCTTAATCAACTTACTGGGGAGTCAGTCTGATTTCTTATCTTTAGAAAGATGGTTAGCCCAGGAAGAAAGCTGGCATGTTTCTTTTTTTAACGACTGCAAGGTTTTCCCTTCATAAGCAGCTACACATTATATTTAAGGCAATATTTTTCAGTAACATATTTTAAGTAATTAATTTTAAAATAAAAAGTAGCTTTTTTGACACTAAGAATTTGCATTATTTGGCAAAGTGATAATAGATTTTCTAATCAGAGGAAATTGTACTAATGGCAGAAGAAAAAAGTTTCACTTTGCTTCACTCCTTCCCTCACTTTATAAGTTTCTTAAGAAAGGCAAGGAGAAAAAAATAACACTTCTGTTTGGAAAAAAAAAAAATCCTTCTAATAGCATGGCCTTTGCAACATCTTCTCTTCCTCAAATAGCAGGCTAGGTCATCTGCAACTTTGTTCCAATTCTCATCAACAAGGGTCTCACAAAAATGCTTAAACTAGCATTTCTCCTCTCTATATTCTAAAACACAAATTAATATTTCTCCTGTTAGGGCTGTACTCTGTCCCAGATATTATGACCTACAAACTTCTCTCAGTTTCACCATTCCAGGGCCCTGTACAAGCACCTTACCAAACCCCTCTCCTCAGCAACACTCTCAGCCTTCTCTCACTACCAAGCCCATCTCAACACTGAAACCCATCTTTACTTCTTTCCAGGTGAATTTAATAATCCATCACCTCTTTGGGCCAGCTGAGGTGAGAAGAAGCACTTGATCATATAAAAGCACTCTTTTACTATCAATATTTGGGTTTAGGCCTCTGATTGCCATGAGCTATCCTTACATTAATAGAACAGAATAAATGCCTTTACAGATACTTCCATGGGATTTGGGGTCTTAAAAAGAAGAAAACACTGTTCCTTTACAATCTTTCAAAAATAGTGTTTATTTAACAGCATACATAAATAAGGCTATTAAAATCAAACAAAGCCCATTTGTGTGTAAGTATATTAGCACACTTAAGTGTTTGGAGAAGTAGGTCGCAAAAAAGCAAAATCTTAGTGGTGGTACTCATGTTTTCATTTAAATTACACAACGTTAATGCCAGAAGTTATTGTTAGAAAAAGCATCTGCTTAAGAATTTGACTGGATTATTTTTATTTAATCATTTATGGTTTTTTCTATTGTGTAAATTCACCTGAAAGTATAGAGATAGTTCTCTAGCATCTACTTAAGACTTTCTTCTTCAAATAGTAGGAATATTCAGAAGCTCTAGACCAGAATCTATTCAGTAAGGTGTTGAAAAACTACAGAATGGAAAAGAATATATCTGCCTTGTAATGTCTATAATCTTTTTTATTTTCTATTTATTGTTGTTCATCTTGTTGCTACAAAGGTATGCATACTTCAGACCATGTTGACCCACCAGTAAAACTGGAAAGATTGAGTATGCTTCCTCTTAAATGCCCTTGCTCCCTTCAGCTACTGATCTCTCCACCCCATGTTTGCGGCACTGCCACAGACCTGCCAGATGTTTCCACAACAATCTCTGACAACCACAAGTGATCTCATGACCACTCAGTTGTATTTGTTTCCACTTGTTTCCAATTGGCCTCTGTATCCAGTGTAGGTGTTTGACTCTTTTTTTATTTTCCCCTGGGCTTATTAAAAAGGGGAAAATGATGACTTGCAATATGTCTGGAAGTGTAACCAACCTGGGATATGGAGGAACACTCAGGCAACTGAATTTTACAATGGGACTGCCTTTTGCCTGCTCCTAGTGTTTAACACTGAATGAGTTTCATATCAGTTACCTGTGACAGCATCACAAGATGCTATGGTCTGACTGATCTTCAAGAAGCAAAGTGTTTAAGGATACATAAGCTAAAAGTAACACTGCATTCCAGACAGAAGGCTGTCCACAGAGAAGTACTCTTCAAATCAACAGCTCCATTGAATGACTAGTTTGCAGCCTTTCTGCACTCATCTGAGCATCTGAGATATATCAATGTATAGACATACTGAGGAACATATTACAAGAAAAATAGGACAAGACAAAGTCTTTTCTGGAAAGGAAAGTAGTGAAGAACAGGGGGAAATTGTTCCTAGATACGATAACTGTGTGGCATTCCATGACTTATTGTACCAACTTTTCTACAGCTTCCACCTGTTTACCAGTGTTGTCTCTATCTTGTATGGAGTTGAATACAGTAAGTCATAAGTCAAAATTATATTTGCTTTATTATACTACAGTTTAGTCCCCTCTGAACATAGCTGTCATCAGTGCTAATGATGGACAACTTGTCTGTGCACAGTGTATTCTGCAAAACAAGACCTGTGTCTTCCCTTGAGTCTGGAAGGTGTCAAACATAGTTTTGATACTACAGATACAGCCAATATTAGTCTCTCTTACAGCCCTCCTGAGTTCATATGGGGCCTAGCTGCCCTCAATAACAGCACTGTGTGTACTTTCCTTTGCTGCTTCACATGAATTACCAAATTACTAATGTTTCGGGGTTTTTTTCAATTTGTTTAACAGCCTTGTTTGCTTGGGTCCTTTTTCTTTCAGATAATCACTGTGGGAGATCTTCTGCAATCTTATGAATATTACTGGCAGGATTACATAAGGGAAAATGTGGGTGAAGATATTTCCTACCAATTTCACAAATAATTTCTTAGGAAATTAGCTCGCTCACAGTGTGCTTCAGAATGATCAAGTCATTTATCTCACAAGTCTTTAAATAATTCAAAGGAAACCTGACATTTGGATGGCAAACAAAAACATTTTTTGTGTTAAAAGATTAAATTACAGAAACATGCTGTGTTTGAAAGAACAATAGAAATGGTGACAATGCTCACAGTATACAACTATATTCTCCTAACTGTGCACAGCTTGTAAGTGGGCTAGGGTTTACCTGTGTCACTTGGGGAGTGGAAGAGGGCTGCAAAGTGGGAAGCTGCTCTTCCCTACCTAGTCTTGTTGCCAGTAACAACCTCTTGTTGTTATACACCAGCAGAGAATTATCTTCCCTGCTAGTCTGGCTTGTGTATCTGTCACTAGATTTGCCAGATGCAGAGATTTGACAATGAGAGTTTGAGTTGGGGGTCCAACATAGATTGTGTTTGAGATCATATATGTATTCATGTGATGGCTGGGTCCTGGGAAGCACGTGGGCAGGGCAATGCTATGGATCACAGTGGATGCCACCTGGAGGCCTGGGACCTCAGAGATCCAGCAAATGCAGCTGCACCACGGAATAAATAGAAGAGGGAAGGGACAAGCTGCTTCAGGGCTGTAGAAAGCAGTCCTGACACCTGGACGTGAGCCCAGATGTTTTGGGAGTTCGAAATGTTCCCTCCTGCTCTCTCAAGAGTGCAGTCTCAGCCAGCCGGCTCCTAGGTAAACAAACACAGACAGTGACACTTCCAAGTTATTAATTAGTCCAGCTTTCACTGAAATTAATTTCAGAAATTAGTGCCTTTGCATATCACAGGGTTTAATCTTGAATGCTCTGATGAATCAAGTTCTTTTTCAGTTTTCTGCTTTAGCTGTTTCACAAAGAGGCACTTAAGAACAGAATCTGACATTAGCCTCTTCACACACAAATAAATAACTTTTACAGTGTTTACTTACCACAGCTAAGAGAGCAGATATGTTTTTTCTTAACCTATTCATTGTATTTCAGGTGGAAATAACTATGAACATCACAAAATTTAAAAGTAATGTGAATATAAGTATGTAAAGGCTGAGTTTGGTTTCAACATACATTTATGTGTGTATTTCCCTTTGTCCAGTGCTACAGCACAATGTCTTACTGACAGTTTTCATTAATCAGTTCCTATTCTAGATGTAAATTAATCAGTCTCACAAACAAGATTCCTCTTTATCACTGCAGTCTTCAGATCTTGGTTTTCAGACAAGTTTTCACAGGGTTATTCATTAATTTGTTCTTTAATTATGGATTAATTAGCAGCTGAATTACAATATTCCTTATACTTCCTCAACTCTTGTAGCACTATGTTTGCCATCAAGCATGATAGATGTTACATGTGTGAGGGTATTTATTACAGATGTATTCCCCTAGCACTTCAGTGAGCTGACTAATTATTCAAAGTGATTCTTCCACTGACAATTAAGCTAATGAAACACTGGACTGACGTTTGTGACATAAATACATTCTCTTTTTTTTTTTTTTTTTGTTCCACTGGATGTTGTTGAAGAGAGGTTTAATTCCCATAAGATTGGCAGAGGGTTGATGTATTAGAAATGGGTATATATCTTAAGGCTGTTTCTTGTCAAAGTAAAAACAGAACACTCAAGTGTATTACATATTTTTAAAGGTGATTGAATCTATGGATGTAGCTGTAGTCAGCAGGTGAAAACAATTGTCTTAGGTAGTAGACAAGAGAGTCCTTGGAAAGCTACAGCATGTGCTGAGAACTGATTAGAGAAACCACAATTAATTACTGATACAAAGACTCACTAATTTCCATTGAACAAAACATGGAGGCTTTCACATGCAATTAGATGATCTGAGCATAAAATTACAGTATCAGATTTCTCAGACCTGTTTTATGACATCCGGTTTTTTAGAACAACATTTTGTTGATTTATTCTCATTTGTCTTAAGGTTAATGGACCTGGACCATGCCCAAGATGTGAGGCTACTACTGTTGCCTTTCCTGTACAGGGTCCAACCTCTGAAGTTATCTATATGGATAACTATTATTTTAGACTCCCTGTCCTAATTGCGACTAGTCAAAGACCCTCAAAATTTTGATCACTTCCTTTTGTTCCCAGGGGTCCATTTTCCATGCACTGATGTAAGAATCCAATCCTATCATCTATGTCTCCCTTTACTGCAGAGGAGAGCAAAAACCTATGTCAAGCCATTTAGTTCTATCTCCAGTGTTAGATACAAAATCATTTTACTCCTATAATAAATAAAATGCTCATAGCCAGTTTCTAACCATCAAATTCTGTGACTGAAGAAGATATGGCAGACAATTTAGGTAAGCAAGAGAAGATGCTACTTTCAAGTACTCCAGCAGCCAAATTATTTTAGCTCAAATGGTCCAAATCCCACCACACAGTCATGAGGTGGCAGCTGTATTTTATCAGCTTCCTTCTCTCACCACAGCTGTGTCTTAAGCCTTTCCCACAAAATCTTCCCTTGCCTGTGGATCAGAGATACATGTGGCATGGACAGCTGGACATCTTCCTTGGAATACTCTCCACCTTCACCTTCTGTCTGAGAACAGCAAAATGGACAAATCTCTTTGACTGTATCTACCTCTTTGGCTAAAGAGCATTATCATCCATCACTGATCCTTTAAATGGTGCTCACTTAACTACTATTGAAAGGAAGAGAGCTGGTCAGTACATTTTGGCCTACAGAAAGTAACAAATCAGTGACAGCACATGAATACTTACGGTAGCAACAACAATAATGACAATATTTTACTTTAAATTATAGGCTTTGTTCACAAAAAATTTGCAGGTTAGATTTCCTATACCAGTTAGATTAAGTGTTAGTGGCATGCAGAAACTGAAGTTCTATATTTCTTTTTAAATTCCACTCAAAATTTTGACAGACAACAAAGATAAATGACCAACCCCTCCAACCATTTTTTTATTGAAAATCATTCTCATGCCAGCTTACGTCCTTGAGATGTAATAGCTTGGGTTTATTACAACTGAGTCATGGAGTGAGTCTTGAAAGCTTTCCTAAATTATAAAGTCTGGATTTGTCACAGGTGTAAATCTACTTAGAAGAACTATAAGTAGCATGAATCTTGCTATCTTTAATGGCATCCAGCAAACACATCACTTTTGACTAACACTCCATGTTTCAGCTATTTTTCCCATATACATTAACATTTAAAAATCCAGAGCACTGTAGCAGCAATGAAGACCTGTTGACAACTTCTCACTTTCCCTGCCATTTCCCACCTTGACCCCACACATCTGAAGAAACACAATAATCAGCAAAACTATCACTTACCTGCTACTAAAGAACACGAACGCCCAGAGCTCCCGAGTGTTCTCTCTGGTTATTCAATTTGGGACACCGAGGTTGTTTATAGCAGCAGCATAGCTCATGGCTAGCCAGACCTCTTTGAACCCCACAGCGTGACTGGCCTTCCAGATGTACTAATATGCTATATTTGTAAAGTGATAACATGATCTGTGGTCTTACAGCAGAGACAGGCAGGATAAAGTATCTACACTGCATGACTCGACACAGAACGAGAAACAACAGCACTAGGGCAGCATGTCATTTGCACCAAGGAAAGTGTGAGAGAGATAATGTTACTCATGCTTATGAATTTTCCTTGGAAAAAGGCAAGAAGAATTAAAAAAAAAAAATAAACAGTCTGCATTACTCTGGTATGGACTATCTCTTCCTTCCCCCTTCCATGCAAGTGCAAGAGATAAATAGACACACATGCACACAGACATTCACTGTGCACTGATTTACAACATTTCGTTGACTTATTCTCATTTGTCTTAAGGTGTTTTGCTTGCTGATGATGGCTCACTTTTTCTATGCCCACTGCTTGGTAGAGATGGCAGTATTTCTGCTTATAGTTAGCATTTTCGCACAGACCAGCAGGGCAGGAGGACAGCTGTGGACAGCTGGAGAACATCCCTACTGTGGCACTGGCACTGCTGGGGGTGGATGGGGAAGCCCTGTGGTCAGAGCAGAATGGGAGAGGGGGGTGAGGGGAAGATGCAGACAGGGACTGGGAGGCCCACCAAGGCCCCCAGGGCCATGACAATCCAGCATGAATGGTTGAAATTTTGTGATTGTACCTTTAATGAAATAAGCCCATCCACTCCTAATTAGAAAATCTTTCTTACTCAAAAAAAACAACTGATTTACATCTAACCAGAGGAAGGAAGGGAAGAAGGGAGGAAAGGAGGGAGGGAGGGAGGAAAGGAGGGAGGGAGGGAGGGAGGGAGGGAGGGAGGAAGGAAGGAAGGAAGGAAGGAAGGAAGGAAGGAAGGGCTTTTAGCACAATATTTTGGGTCTGATGTTTTTAAAAAACAAAGTTTTTTATGAGACACATTTCCAAAAACTGCTTGTGATTTAATTTCCTTTTAAACTCAACATTTCAGTTAAAATATTTAATTTTCTGATTTTAAAAAAATGGCATCAGCCATCTCTGTTTATTATTCATCACTGCCAGTAATAATAAGCATTAATTACAGCAGCTGAGGTTGGCTGAAACTTCAACTACTGATTTTACATTGCTGTGTTTTCAGTGTCCTCCCTGAAATCACATCACATTGGTTCCAATGGAAGAGGAAACTCGGGGAAAAACATGAAGTGCAGATTTAAACACTCAATTTTGTCTTCAAACCTGAAGGAGATAATATCACAATTTACTTTAATCTTTTTCAGTGCAGCATGTTTCAAGGTGTGGTGACGTGCCTGAAGGATCTGCATCACAAGTCCTTAGCAGTCAGTCACCTTTCAGTCTTTCAGTCATTAATGATAAATAAAAAATTTATTGATCACAGTTACTATGTCTCATTTGCCTAAAGTATTTTTATCTTCTGATTCATCTGCCCACTTACATGCCCATTTTCGACAAATAACTATATGGGTTTCTTGCAGAAGTGAAGCATATCAGACTTCAGTTGCAAGAGCTGATGAAGCAACCAGTGAAAGAGACAATACTTTGGAGCAGAGAAGTGCACCCTTGTGTGATCAAAAGCACACTCCAGATTTCTGCTTTCTTGTAAACTTCCTAGGAAACTTCCTATATTTTTGTTCAGAACACAATAACATGAGATAATTCTTAATTAGCCATTATATTAAGAAATATGTGATCTCCACCTCATTTTTTCAGGATCTACCAGTTGCTGTACAGCTGTTGATTTGGGCTGAGGAAGATAAGAGTTCTTGTGCTCTTTAAATGTTAAGAAACTGAGCTATGTCTCAGCAATAGACAGCTGACCTTATGGTTACCTCCCTGGTCCTAGCCAAAGAGTCATAGATCAGCTATCAGCTTCTCCACGAGAAAGAGAGACTTGCAATGTGTGTTGGGAAGGAAATGAGAAAAAAAGATCATGTAGTGAAGCAGATATCAGCTAATTAAGAAAAAAATAAATAAAAAGAAAAAAGGCTATAGAAGGCTATCCTATGAAGGAGAAGACACTAATGATGGAAGAACAACTGAGGAAGCAGATGCAAGACTTAGAGAAGGTATAAAAAGTAACTGAAGAGATGGAAAGAGAGAGAAAAGAACATATAGTATTGTTTAGTGGTGGATCTCAGTGCACTTCATAAAAAAAAATATATATATATATAGAGAGAGATATATATATATATATATAAAGGGAAAGGAAAATTGTATGTTAAGTCAATACCTAAAAGTGTCTCCAAAACCAGTTTCTTTCAAGGAGCGTCTTGCATCTAAGGTTGCACAAATCCAGTCAAAGCGTAGTCCATTCTTGGAGAAGCTGCTATACTAGCAAATAGTAAAAAAAAGCTTGGACAGTATGGATAACACCACAAAAAAGGGACTAGTAGACACACAGACCAGTGAAGTCATGGAAGATTTGTTTGCATCCAACCAAACCTATCAAAAGGCTTAAATCAATTTAAGTTTGACAGAGGCTACTTCCTTCAAAGTTACTCTCTGCAAACTGCATCCCAGCAGCAGTGCTGCTCTGCCAGAGCCAAACTGGCCTCAGCAGATTCTCAAACATGGCAACGCACACCTGCTGCAGTGCTCCCCTGGAAAGTGCTCCTCATTCAGCTGATCCAGTAGACCACCCAGAGTCTATGTGCTCATGCGACACTGAAGGCTACTGAATCATCTTACTGAATAAGGAGCACTGCCTAGGAAGTGGTACCAAAGCAGTCACTTCATAAAGAGGCACGTCCCTTTGGCTGCTGGAGCTCATCAGCCTTTCCAAACTGGAGATGTTGCCAAATTGAAATGGAGCCTGTACTGAAATCTCTGGCATCTCAGTCTTGGGAACAACATGCAAAAGTGCCTAAGCTGTCGCAGTGTGAAGCCAGCTGCTCCATGAGACAGCAGCTATATTGCTTCCATTGATGAGTTCACCCTGAAAGCAATACAGCTGTGGTCATGAATCACTGTACTCATCTAACTCTGCTATTGTCTTAAGATAGTAGATCCTCTACCCCTGACACTGGCAAAACCACAACTCAGATAATCCAAGTGGGGTAACCAAGAGTTGACTATTAACTCTACTTAATCTCTTCTGATGTGCCACTTCATGGAAAACTCACAAAGGGCGAGCAATAAAGATACTAATGACACAATCTAATGTATGAATTGTTGCTATAGATCACCAGTTGCAACTGATAAGCTTGTTTTTCTGGTCTGTTTTCCTTGTTTGTTCTACTATGGGTAACAGCATGTGACTAAACTAAGATCAGAAGATTTTGGATATTCATGTGAGGGTCTTTGTAACACAGCTCCAGCCAAAACCTATCATGAGAAGAAGTGGGAAGAGCATTTGATGTAGGCAAGGCGCCTTCACACTAACACTTCAGAGAAAAGAAGACTGATAATGGAAGTGCTTCTGACATAGATGTCATCAAAACACTGAGGAAACACATGACAACAGTTTTTTAGGAACATGTGTCCCATAAACAAATGACAAAGTAAAATTTTTAGAAGACTTACACAAGGGAAGGCTTTAAGAGAGGGTAGAACTTGCTGTGCTAATTCATCTTGTGCTGAACAGAACTGTTCAGCAAAACAAAATATTTTGTTTGTTGCTTTATAGTCACACTATCTATGTGGCCTTCAGTCTAGGACTGTCTGGGCTGCAGAATAACTGTAATAATACTGCAGAATCCGTAAGTCACATTACAAATCACTTCAGTAGTGCGGATTATTTTATCTGCTGCCTTTCAGTCTTGAGACTTTGGCCCTTTCTGATACAGTCTCTGTGTGCTCCAAGGGAAATATCTGATTTATAACTCCTGACAGAGCTACAACCCAAAGATGGCTGTTAATGTGCCCGGAGCATTAGTGTGACAGGCAAAGTCTCAGGCAAAGTTTGTAATTCTGAGATGGCCACACCATCTTGCTGTCCTAGCTGTGCTGTGAAGCCTTTCGTGCAGACTTTCTTTTGCTATCACAAGTTCTTCGGCAGGCTTGGCTTCTGGCTCAGTTTATGGTTTTATGATGAGGTTGCATAGTTCTGCTGAAAACAAATCCTTTCACTACTGTTGTTTACGGACTTCATTGTGGACCCTACTGGCATAGTAGGTAAGTCCTCAACAGTCACGACTCCCAAGTGATTTGGGAATAAGCATCTCTCAAAGAACCACAAGATGCCTATAGACTTGTCCACAGCATTTCATAAAGGTCTTAAAAATAATTTTGGCTCATTGAGGCTGTTTGTCCAGAGGTAAATTGCCCTCCAGTAAAAGTGCAAGGACCTTAAAATCATGACAGAAAGAATATTTGAGAGCTCCTGAAGGGTTTTGCAGGCACTTTGAGGAAGAAATACAGCACTTAACATCAAGAGTTGTGCAAGACACCACAGACATTGCCAGCATCTCTGAGTAGAAAACAAAGTTATAACTGGTTGGATTCTTCCAAGGAGGTTGTTAACAAGGTTATAAGAGATCCCAAGATGAAATAATGTCAGAACTACTATTAGCATTAGCATTTGATGATCAGCCCTCCCTGTGAAAGGTGCACAAAGTGGTAAATGGAAGCACAGCTTTACTCAACCTCAGGCTCCTTTTAGAGCTACTTACACTTATATCTGATTTGAACTGAGTCACCTAATTTAAGAAGCATTTTCTGAGTAAAATAACGGGCATGTTAACTATTGATCTTTCTCTTGTTACATTTAATTGTGCAACAAATTAAAGGCACAGGAGCCCACTGGTGTGAATGAACAGAAATGAGATGTATGTTACATTTGATTGACGAGCAATTGCTGAAAACAGGAGGCTTTTTGGTAAGAGCCAGGCTCAGTAAACATCCTCATTAGATGTGTCATTAAAGGGAATGAACCATAGCTATCCGTCTATGCTGACCAATTCTGTGAAGCAGCACAAACTCTTTCCAGGGGTGCTTATCTTCATCAAGGTGTCATAGGGTGCTGTCGAGGGATACAAACTCATTTTTTAACAACGACAATTAAACCTGGAAGAAGAGGGGGAAAGACAGGAAAGCACAGTTCCCTTTATAGTCACCTTTGTCCACCTGGAAAACAGGAGCAAACAGACCACTGGTCTATCAAATGCAACACCTTGTCGTGGCAGCCTGCTCAGGTAGCATGTCTGAGAGGATGAGGCGACTCACTGGCCCTGTGAAAACCACATCACATTGTTGTTCCCCACAGATTTATGGCTCATGCCTCGTTGCACTCCACTGTGGTAACTAAAAAAAAATCAAATAAATGTTCCTGCTCTGGGCCAGTTACGAAGCAGCACACACACCGTTGTCACCCGCCTCCTGCAGACCTGCAGCTTTACAAAACCACAGCAGAACAGGATGTTTTTAAGAATGAATCAAATGGTGCCATCTACCGTCCACATAACAGGCACACCCAGCTCGTTGCATCTATAGCCTTGAACCCTGAGGATTTTCTGCCTTCAGTAATACTGCTACAGAGATTTGAGTACAAATATCTGCTTTTTCCTTTATTTCTGTTTATCCTATGGAACGTCAGAGATATATCTGCTTTGGTAGTCTATTTTGCATAATACACACAAGGATACGTTACTAGAACGTGTAATGCTCTGACCTGACTGCATTTTCCTAGTAGACCCACTGTAGTCCCATTTACAATGCACAGTTCATAGGAGTCTATGCCTTTATTACTCGGCTACAGGCAGTAATTTTCCTGGAGGAACAGCATATATGAGTATTAGCTACAGATAGAAAAGAGAAAGAGAGAAGCTGTCTCTGTCTTCTAATCCAGAAACATGTTTTTATTTTTATTTCCTGACCTGATGTCGGTAAGTTAAAAAGTTCTCCAATAAACAACACTCAATATTTAACCTCTATTTGTAGCCAGCATGCCTTGTAAGCATTCCTCAGATACCTCATGCTTGGAGTTAATTGTCACAACAACACAGAAAAGTAAATAAGGAAATAGAACCGGCCTCTGCAGACCACCAAACTCAAGGGCAATTAACTTGAATTTGATTAAATAAAGGAACAGAGACATCAAAGAATTAAAACAATGTAAATAAATAAATAAAAAGACAAATATCATTGTAGCTTCCTCACGAGAACTCGTGAGGCTGTCACATGGGTCACGTCAACAAGTGAGGAAAAGCTGTGACATCAGAAAACAAATTTGCCCTGGAGTGACAGAAAACTACTCCTGTTTTTAGAGGGGAAAAGTTGTAATCTGACCTCATATTGCCATTCTGACACATGGTTAATCAAAGGAAGCTGAACTGAAGGTTCGCAGGGGACTTTGGGATTCTGATTCATGACTGCCCACCAGGATGGCAAACAACTTCACACTGCCCACTGCCTGCTTCCTACCAACCATGCAGAGACCATGAAAGGGCTCTGAAGCACATTTGCAGACAAAATTTTGAGCCTGGCTGCCACGGGTTCTGATTTACCTGAAAACATGAGGTAGTTTTATTGTTTTGCTGACTCAGGAGCTCTTGGACTACATAAGAACTAGAAGAAACAGTTAGTTACAATGAAAACGTGATCCAGGTGGTTTAAATAGAAAATCTGCCTTGTGAGTTTATAATACTCGTTTTTTGCTTATATGCATCCAGCCACCTTTTCTATCCCTACCTGCACAATATTTTTGAGCTTTTGCCAAATTATTTTCATAACTTTATAAGGTAAGTCAGAGCCATCAGGAAAAGGAGTTTTAATCCATACCTACAAACTATGAGCAGAGCTAGTGAGAATCTGCATGTGATCTTCTCCAACAGAAGCAACATTCAGATAAGTACAGCAAAAAAAATCAGTGACTTCTCAATTCAGTGTCATGTTACCAATTATAGATTAAATTTAGATCACACTGATATGACCTAATAAATATGACAACAGCTCAGGTGACTTTCCTGTGCTTGCAACCCAGATGAGAGGGCCATCAGACAAGGATGTTTTTCATTTCAAAGTCACACATAATAAGCTAGGTCAAACTAGGACAATAAAGCTCAATCTAGGGTAGTAATTAAAAGTTTGTGGTCTCTGTAGCTCTTGTGCCATCTTGTGCTAATTCTGTAGTGCTTCTCTCCGAGCTTTATTTCCTGCTATATAGGGCAGACAGAACTGAAAGAAATTAAACTGAATGAGAGTTTGGCCCCAAAAGGCACCATTTTAGCACTGCTGTTGTAAAGACTACAAGGCTGACGAGTCAGGCTTAAGGGGTAAATTGGGTTACATCAGGCTGGAGACCAGCCACTAATGGGGTTCCACAGGCATTCATCTTAGGGCCAGCACTCTTTAATGTCTTCATAAATGACTTGGATGCAGGTCTTTATAGAATACTATGTTCATGGGTGACACAAAATTGTAAGGAGCTGTTGACATTCTTGAGAGCAGAGAACCCTGCAGAGGGATCTAGACAACTTAGAGAACTGGGCAATCACGAGCCATATAAGTTTAACAAGGGCAAGTGCCAGATTTTTCACCTGGGACGTGGCAACCCTGGACGTACATACAGACGGGAGAACAAGATGCTGAAAAGCAACTGTGCAGAGAAGCAGCTGGGGGTCCTGGTAAACGGCAAGTTGAACGTGAGCCAACAGTGTGCCCTGGCAGCCAAGAGGGGCACCCATGTCCTGGGTGCATCCAGCACAGCATTGCCAACTGGGTGAGGGAGGTGATTTTCCTGCTCTGCTCTGCACTGGTGCGGCCTCATCTGGAGCACTGTGTGCAGTTTTGGCCAACACAGGATAAAAAGGACATAAAGCTACTGGAGAGTGTCCAGAAGAGGGCACGAAGTTGTTGAAGGGTTTGGAGTGGAAGCCGTATGAGGAACAGCTAAAGTCACGTGGTTTGTTCAGCCTGGAGAAGAGGAGACTGAGGGGAGATTTCATGGCAGCTACAGCTTCCTCACAAGAGGAGGAAGAGGGGTAGGCGCTGATCTCTTCTCTCTGGTGACCAGTGACAGAACCCAAGGCAATGGCAGGAAGATGTGCCAGGGGAGATTTAGGTTGGACATCAGGAAAAGGTTCTTCACCCAGAGGGTGATGGAGCACTGGAACAGGCTCCACAGGGAGGTAGTCACGGCTCCAAGCCTGACAGTGTTCAAGAAGCATTTGGACAACACCCTCAGACACACGGTGTGAATTTTGGGGTTGTTCTATACAGGGACAGGAGTTTGACTCAATAATCCTCGTAGGTCCCTTCCAGCTCAGGATGTTCTGTGATTCTGTAACTCTGTAAGAGCCCTGAAAGGAAGAGAAATAACTTAATTGTGCTGGTCTGATGGGTTTTAATGGTTTTCATTCATATAGAGGACTTAAAAGTAGAAAAATACAAAGACCAAGAATACGAATGGAATCCTGAAGGTGCATAATAAGGAGTTTTAATTTTATGAGCATTCTTAGCACGCATTAATATTGATAAGGTAATTCACTCAGAAACGGTCAGGCATTTCCTCTACACATGACTCATGGGGCTAGTTAACAGAAGGTGGATGCCACGGAATCAAATACTAAGCAGGAACAGAGAACAGTCTCTGGCAAAAGAGACTATATTCTGCAAGGGCAGAGTCACCAAGTTTGCTGATCCCGCAGCCTATAAATCTTCACATGACCAAAAGCCACAAATTAAATATCCCCGTGCCAGGGAAAGCTGAGGGCCTGGGAAGCTCTGGGAATAGTAGACAGGGTGGAGGTGACAACAGTTCCAGAAGTCCCACCGCTCAGCTGCTGAAGAGCCAGGACTGGGTTTGGCAAGTGCTTTAGTTAAATAATGGTTCAACACTGATCTTAACAGCCCTTTCCGGGTTCCTCTGCCCAGTCAGATACATTAATTTTCTCTGTGCCCACACAGACCCACCACCAGTTGTGTGTCGTAATATCCAGATAGAAGACACACTTCAAGTTCTAGCCAGTCATGCAGATGAAAAGCTCCACATCAGTACACCAATGAGAGTGTTATCCATTACTAGTACAGCTTTAAGCAGCTGCGTTTTGTATTGTTGACAACAGCAAATATTAAAGGTATTACAACCATTAAATATATATTACCTTTCAGGCTGTCAAGCAAACATTACAAGAGGGGACAGTGGCAATTACAGAAGGTAATTACAGGTGGAGACAAAGCAGTTTATCACAGCAGATGACGAATTACAAGAAAGGATGAAAGACCCATGTTCTGTCTGGGCAATTCATACAGATTAAACAATAACTTTAAAATAATTAACCTAGTAGAATGTAATGATTTTTAAAAACAGTTTAAATGGTGTTTAATTTATTTAAATGAACTATTCCATTAAGACCCAAATTAATCATTTTCATTTCAAAGGGCAGTTTTAATAAGCCAAACCTTTAGCACAGCTTTAATAACTCTATTACAGATTTATAGATGAATGTCAGAGGTGGTAAAGATCCTAATACAATGAACTTATAAGTAGAGCTGGTAATAGTTTCTCAGAAAGTTTAAAATCAGAAAGACTGGTAATAGTTTAAATCAAAATGTTTTGCTATGTTTTTAACTATTTTCAACAGACAAACGCACGTTTATACTGGGACTGCAAAGCATTATGATCTGTGGAAACAAAATTACAGGCTTCTAACGCAGATATGAAAAAAAGCATACGAAGCACTAGGGTACTACAGTGGGAATAACAAAATACCCCTGAAAGAAGAGGCATTATTTAAGCAACATTGTGTAGACAGACACTGCAGTGAAAACATCTTTTAAGAAGGTCCTTTCAACTCCAGGGTCTTTTTAATTTGGTCCTCTACTACTGCAGGCACCAGTAGGACAGTGTTTTTCACCAGCTGATCAAACTCCATCAGAGCCACTGAAAAAGAGACTCCCACATCTCATTTGTTTGGAAGTAAGTGACCCTCTCCTTGCATCCTACCCATAATTACTCAAAGCCAGTTTGTGCTGGGACAGATTGCAGAGTTGTGCAGAGGCTTGCACAGCACTGACCCACAGTAGCACAGGAGCTAAGTAAAGGATAACTCTATCAGATTCCTTTACTCTGCAATAATTACCAAACAACACAGGATGACAGGACTAAAAGAATTAGGGGAAAAAAGTACTATGTGGAAAACAGAGCAATTAAAACCTACATTCCTCTGTATACAAGAAGAAAAGGGATTTAAGCAGCACTTTAGTCTATATCCACAAGCAGTGAGTGCCAAAAATAAAAGGAGATGATAGGTTGTTTTCTGAGCATCATTGATTCTCAGGTAGTTTGTGTTTTAAAAAGTTTTTCATTAGCTCTGATAAGGCTAACTGGAAGACTGTATTTCAGAGATTTGAGATCTGTAATACAAACAAGTCTGAAGGAGCATGCAAAATAAGATAAATGTTTTCAAACAGGTGAAAAAACAAGTTTGGAGAGCCTGCTTTTTTCACTACTGGAGGGCTATGTGAGCCCTCTGGTAAGAGGCAGAAGAAGACGGGATAAAACTTGTCAGAAAAAAAAAAGAAGAAAACTACCAGAACTGCTTCAGTCAGCCTACTTTTCATTCTGCCCTGGACATGCACCTCTGCCCTTCTCTTCTGCTGGCACTGGTACTTGCATTGTTCCAGAAAGAGCAAGTTTGGGGAGCTAAAGCATCTGGGGAAATATTCCATCTCTTTTTGCAGTGCTAGTTTCTGGCTCTTTACTCCCCAGCTGACAAACCTCAGTGTCGGGTGAACACCAGCAGCAGCAGAAGTGAGGTGTCCCACACAACCACAGCTCTAGGTAAGCAGGACCACGGAAAAGCCAGCTTAGCTCAGCTCTTGGGGAACTACAGTCTCAGCACAGTTCAGGGCAAACAATCACAACTCATTTCCACAGCTGACAAAAGAGCCTACTTACTTACTTACAAGAGACTTTACTACTACTGAGCAGATTTTAAAAGAGACTAAGGGTCTTCAGAAAAGCCTCAGGGACATCAAAGACCTTGCTGGCCTCTATCAAGAGATTGTGTGTAGACATTGGAAATTTCATACTTTTGATACTGACCATTGTCTATAAATATTGAGAGACTTGGCTCATTATTTCCCTGTTTATCTCTGGTTTATATGAACAGTAATTTGCTGGTATAAGATCTTGGGACCAAATTCAAAGTTTTCTCTATGATCTGTTCTGGTAGATAACAATGTACACCATAGCAGTTTCTGCATTATGTCCCTGTTTGTCTCTGGTTTATATGAACAGTAATTTGCTGGTATAAGACCTTGGGACCCAAATTCAAAGTTTTCTCTATGATCTGTTCTGGTAGATAACAATGTACACCATAGCAGTTTCTGCCTGGAGATCTAAAATCAAGTGGCATATAGAGGCATCCAAGTCCTTATTTCTCTACAATGCATGTAGTCCATGTCTGACTGTAGGGTGTAGGGCATGATTTCATGAGACAGGGTGAACCGACCTGAAGCTGAATTTTATTAAAAGAGAGAGCTCTTGATGTCCCTTTTTAAGTCCTATTTCCTTGCCTGCTCCCAGTTGGATACTCCTACCATTTACTTTGTTCCAGCTCTGGTAATCATCAGTTCCTCTCTGTAAGTTTCTTATTAACTCAGAAGAAAGCTGTTCCAGCAAAATACATCAGTAGCTTTCTGAGAGACAAATGGGTTTAGTATAGGGTTTCTGGATCTAACACGTACCAGCACAACTGGGCTCCTCAGCTGGGAGTGGGAAGAAAAAAAGCAGAGAGGCAGAGGGAGATTTCCCCCATCAGTGGTACCAAGTTTTTATACTCAGTTCAGCAGGATGTGAAATTACTTTAAGGAAAAACAAAAAGGAGGGGGGAGAAGGGTACAGGGGTGTGAAAAGAATGTCATAGCATGATTATTAGTAGTTTTGTCTTAAGTCATAAATGCTTGGTACATTCTTGGAAGAGATGGCATTCACTTTCTTCTCTGGAGTCATGCTACTTCACTGTCTAACACAGCATCATTTAACACTTCATGTCCAAGTCATCCCCTAGGATTTAAATGTATTTACAGTTGCACACAGGAAAAACTCACAGTACTGCTACTGACAGATTATTTTGCTTGGATTTATAACCCGGCAATTGTAAATACAACTGTGGTGAAAAGACATATATTTGCAGGCTCTCTAAGTTACCACATGTTTGATATGTTCATGTCACCCCCTCTAAACTGTTTCCTGAAGAATACAGAAAACACACAGAGAAAAAACATAGTTTGTTATATTCCATTTTACATAGCTGGGAATTTATGTAGTTTTGTTGACATCAACATGTACCCATTTTTTAATGTCTATTAGGATAATATAAAATGGTAATATATCTTTACAGATATGAACCATGTAAAAAAAATGCTTTTGGCTTTTTGGCCAGTCCTTGTCCCAGCATACTCACTGGGAGATCTTAATAATTGTGGATTATCATCACCTTGCAGATGAGAGAGGCTGTGGTGTTTCTGGCCCAGTTTTTAAAATCCAGCATTTCATATTCACATATTTAGCCAACTCTATCCCCAAAGTGAATTTCAGTGGAATTGCTCAGCTAATGGTGAGCTGACAGAGCTTGCTGACAGTAACAGGAGCTGTGCTTAACCAACCTTACAGCCTTTTATGAGGATATAACAAGGTGGATAGATGATGGCAAAGCAATGGATGTGGTCTACCTTGATTTCAGTAAAGCATTTGACAGTCTCCCACAGCATCCTTTCTCCTAAGCTGAGGAAGCGTGGACTGGGTGATCAGGTAGTGAGGTGGACTGTGAACTGACTGAAGGAAAGAAGCCAGAGAGTTGTGGTCAATGGGGCAGAGTCTAGTTGGAGGCCTGTATCTAGTGGAGTGCCTCAAGGATCAGTACTGGGACCAGTATTATTCAATATATTCATCAACAACTTGGATGAGGGAATAGAGTGTACTATCAGCAAGTTTGCTGATGACACCAAACTGGGAGGAGTGGCTGACACGCCAGAAGGCTGTGCTGCCATCCAGCGAGACCTGGACAAACTGGAGAGTTGGGCGGGGAATAACCTAATGAAATTTAACAAGGGAAGGTGTAGAGTCCTGCATCTGGACAGGAACAACGCCAGGTTCCAGTATAGGCTGGGGAATGACCTGTTAGAGAGCAGTGTAGGGGAAAGGGAACTGGGAGTCCTGGTGGACAGCAGGATGACCATAAGCCAGCACTGTGCCCTTGTGGCCAGGAAGGCCAATGACATCCTGGGGTGTATTAGAAGAGGGGTGGTTAGTAGAACAAGAGAGGTTCTCCTCCCCCTTTACTTTGCCCTGGTGAGATCACATCTGGAACATTGTGTCCAGTTCTGGGCCCCTCAGTTCAAGAAGGACAGGGAACTGTTGGAGAGAGTCTAGCACAGGGCAACAAAGATGATTAAGGGAGTGGAGCATCTCCCTTATGAAGAAAGGCTGAGGGAGCTGGGTCTCTTTAGTTTGGAGAAGAGGAGATTGAGGGGTGACCTCATTAATGTTTATGAATATGTAAAGGGTGAGTGTCTCGAGGATGGAGCCAGGATCTTCTCAGTGACAACCAATGATAGGACAAAGGGTAATGGGTTCAAACGGGAACACAAGAGGTTCCACTTAAATATGAGAAGAAATTTCTTCTCAGTAAGGGTGAGAAAACACTGGAACCGGCTGCCCAGGGAGGTTTTGGAGTGTCCTTCTCTGGAGACATTTAAAACCCAACTGTACGCCTTCCCATGTAACCTCATCTACGTGTTCCTGCTCCAGCAGGGGTTGGACTAGATGATCTTTTGAGGTCCCTTCCAACCCCTAACATTCTGTGATTCTGTGATTCTCACTCCTTCCTTTTTTTCAAATACCCTTCCCATCTCCCCTGCTTTTGACCAAGAAATACCCAGTCTGATATCGGTTGAACTAGTTCAAGTCACAAGTCAAGAAAGAAAAAGACACTTTCTTATATTGTTCAATGTGTTTTCTGTCTGGGATGGGAGAAGGAGATCAGACAGTTCACTGGGCAGAAGCAGCTCATATATTCCAGATCGAACGGCATGACCTCCCTTGCCTAATCTAGAAATAACTACATCACATCAATAGCAAGCAATACAAAAGGAAGAAAAAAATCTCTGCCCTTACTTGCACACCAGAGGCCTTCTGTATTTTCAGCGTGATATGAATGTAGCCATACCCAACACATTGGCTTCACTGTTGAAGCACAGCCTCTTCCAGTTCTGGTATAACACTGAAATGGTGTGTACCACATGCAACACAGCATTAATATGTCCAGTTCAAAACTGATTTAGCTTTCTGAAAACACAGTTCATTGTGGGAAAATTGGGTGCATTCAAATGTAAACCTGTCTGAAGGATCATAACTTGCAAGCCTACACAAACTGGTTCTTATATATTTATGTATATGTACTTATGTATGTGTACATATATGTAAATAATAATAATAATAATAATAATAATAATAATAATAATAATAATAATAATAATAATAATAATAATAATAATAATAATAATAATAATATCTTTTAAATCAAACTTGGAAAGGTTCACACAGCTGGAGAACTTGGGGCATTTGTGTGGAGGAGCTGATAACTGTTATCACTGCCTCTTCATTGACTCCTCATTGGCAGCTTCACACTTCTTGCAGTTCTACAAGCATCAATTTAAAATAGCCTGTAACACTGCCAGCTCAATTTAACACCAAGTAGCTGAAGCTAGTAAAAGAAGAAGTCAAGGAAAAAACTATGGAATTACCACAAGGGAGTGTATGATTTGAAGATATTTCTCAGTTCATCCTGGAAGAGACATTGCAGCTCCCTTCCTGTAGTCTGTTTTTTTGTTGCTTGGTTAGTTGGTTGGTTGGTTGTTTTTTTATATGAAAGCCTTGGAAATGCATGAGCATCCCAAGAATGTGAGCATCCCAGAGTAAAATTTTAGTAATCACCTGTTTATATCTGGCTTTTAAAGTTCCATTTCCCCAAGTTACCTAGCAAGTCATTTTAAATTTTGTTCACATAGCTTTGCACATGAGAAAAAGAGATGGTTATTTTTCCAAAGAATGCAGTATGGTAATTCTGTTGTGTGCTCAGGAAGCTACACAATTTCAGTGAAATCCATCCCAAACAGCTGCAGATGATGGCATACTCAAAACACCAACATCAGTTACCCAAGGGGCCACCACTAATTTTCACAGCAAAGGAATTTTATTATTATCAGCCCTCGTGTCAAATGACATTAATATGTCCCTAATGGAGGTATAGCTTCTAGCTCTTTATTCTCTATTGCATTGACCTTGTGTTGTGCCCTTGTGTTGCAAAAGGAGTGCATAAATCCATATTGTCATACCATTTCTCCCAAAGGTCTGGGCTCTTTGACATGGCAATTTGGGTATGATTTACAATGCTCACAAAACAACAACTTGTGTTAGACTCAAAGAGGCTTGCACACCTGCCTGACGTTAACCTGATTATATGTTCAAATTTAAGCTTTACAGGTACAAATTTCCTTGAGACAGGCATCTGTCTGCATACAAGGCAATGCTCACCTACAGGACTTTCAGTGTTGTATTCGCTTGGCAGAGCTTTAAGCCTACCTGGAGATACTGTGATTTCAGGAGGCTTTGACAGGACTTACCAGTTTGTAGGAGGTTTCAGCTCCACACCCAAGTAATGGCCAGGGTCCCTGATTGGGAAGGAAGAGACTGCATCAGCTTTCAAAATTGTCTGCTACTGCATAACTTTACCTTATTTAGACATCCTAGACTTAATGTGATTAGGATTTCTTTTGTAGATGAGAAATAATTCAACTCCTTGCTGCAGTGTTTCAGTTTTTTATTATGTGTTTCCTTGAATGTGTTACAGATGGGGATTTTTTCATTCACAAAAATCTTTCCACACTACCTACTGGCTTTGCCAAATGTTTCTGGGGCAATTAAGCCTGCGTAGGTATAAATAATTATTCATCTCACATATATCAGTGAAAACACATTTGCCTCTGACACGTGGTGCACTATGCATGCAATACTGGGGCAATGGGTGCAAGAAAGAGGTGCAGGCAGTCTGTGTCTACTGTGACATATGGTCACTCAGGTGTGCTGTGGTGTAGATATCCATACTGGGAGTAGGGGGTAGACAGGTGATAATTGCCTTTCAATTGCTTATTGACTGATTTGCTAGGCAGGAAAGCAGAAGTAGCAGCTTTTAAGTCTAAGAGAACACAACTTGGAAAGCTGCTTCAAGTTCTCACAGTGATTTGTTCCTGAAACAGATGATGGTAAGCAACAGCTAGAGGGGCTTGACGACAGAGTATGTTGTTATTTCTTTCTTGGTTTTGAAAGGCTACAGAAGGATAATGAATAAGAGCTTCCCTACTAGGCTAGAAAGGTCAAGATCCTCTTTGCAGCTCTGTCAGTGTTCTTGACTGATTTATATATATATATATTTTTTTTTTTACTAACTGGAGGGAAAAGATTTCTCTGATTTTCCAGTGAGTTGAATTTAGTTAACACAAACTTTTGCTAACTAGTTTTTTAAAAATCATATAATACCTGCTCTGAGGGATTCTTCCACCTTTCCCACCTATGCTGCAACTTAGACTTGTCCTTTGTGCCTCTGTTGAGCTCCCTTTTGTGTCTTTGGGTTCTGCTTCTGTTCTCTGACACAGTGATTGACAACTGGTAAAAGCCTTTTCACTGTCAGTGTGCTAGGGAAGATTCAAAAGTATTTCCCTTTTTTCTTCTTATAGTATATTTTTGTTTCTTAAAGTTTGGAGCACAACAGAAGACATCCGCAGAACTGGGCAGAGATGGTTACTTTAGGATAAAACCACACCTGATATATTTTGGATTCTCCCTAGAGTCTTTTAATAGAACAAATAAATTTTCAAAGGTATATCCTCAGCTACTTGTCCTTGGCCTCACAGACAGTAAGTTCCTGTGCTATCATATAATTAGGAAATATCCTCTGGAGCAATCTTTCTGCCATAGGAACTGTCACAACCTGGTTAAATAATTCACTCTCACTGCCTTAGTGACTTTTGCCTCTCCTTGTTTTGCTAATTGTGAGCCAATTTAATTCCTCTGCAACTAGGTATTAAACAAGTAAGCTGTCCATCTGTATTTAATTTCTGATGTTTCATTTGTCCACCATACTTGCTCTGAATGTTTCTAGCCCTTATTTTAGATTACTTGCTCTTATTTTAAAATAAATACTCAGGATTCCTGGAATCAAGATTGTAGGAAAGTATTTCTGCTGCTGGTAAGTTTTCTTACTTTAGAAAACTTGTGATAAAGGAGAAGCACTGATTATGACAATTTGAATGTGTAACCTTGCTGTGTATTCACCAACCTCTACTTGAAGCTATTAAAAGTCTTTCACTCTGGAAGCCAAGGAGAGCTTGCTGTTTCAAAGAACCTATTTTCCAATCACTTGAAGCAAATATTTTTCAAAAAGGTGAAGTCATGTGGGAAATGAACTATACATGCTGTGCTTTGAAAATAACCTTTTCTGTATTAGAAGACTTGGTCTTGATAGGGAAAGGCCAATAATGGGTGAGGGAACCAACTTAGCCTTTTCATGATAATATTTTTAAACTCTGGCAACATCCCAAATTTCTTCTCTCAAAATCATTTTCCTAGGTGCATTCTTACTTGAAAAAAAATACTTACGAGTTTTTTTCTGTATCCTTGCCAAAGTAATGCCGGCAATAAATTAATACAGCTCCCCAACCACTGCAGACTGGGATGATTTTTTACCTAAAATGGTTTTACAGAGCCATTTCCTTCTTTCACCCTGACTTCAATCTGTGTTAGACAATAACATGAGGAAAATATAGTGCTGAAGGACAATTCTGTTTCTCAGCTTCTGCTGAAAGAATATCAAGCAATTATAGAGCCACAAAAAACAGGAGAGGCAAGACATCAAAAGGTCGTCTTATCATCCTGCCCTGTGGTCCAGGATAGGATGAAGAATACTCAAAAGCAATCTAATCCTTGTACAAAAGACATTTCCAATATTTCCTTGTGGAGTTTTTGTTTGTTTGTTTGGTTTGGTTGTTTTTTGTTTTTTTTTTTTGTAGTTTATGGCGTTTCAATACAGTTGAAGGAACATCACTATTTATAACTCTCAGATGTAAAAACATGCATATGTGAATGTAGGATTTAGGCATTAAATACTGCTTTTAACAAAATTTAATAGGCGAATTGTTAAATGTGTTAAACTTTGCTGCAAAAATGAAGAACTTGTATCTTGGGCAGTTTTTTTGTGAATGTCCTAAACACTTCTGTGGCTGATACTGTGAGAGATGAACAAAAAACATGGACTCATTTTTAAAAGCTCTGTATTTTTCTGTGCTTAACAGAGACTGTACTGTTATCCATTGTAGAAAGGAACTAACTCCTCTCTATATAAGCGTGTTTGTAGGACTCCACGTAACATAGCACGTATTTCAAGATGGTTGTGGCAAACAAATTAGCCTCAGATGCTGAGACAGCAGATATATAGATATATATTTTCTCACTATCCAGGATCCTCAACTATTAGATTGCAGAACGTGGCTGACACCAACACTACAACTAGGACACCAAATATGTCAAAAAGCATCTCAGAGAAAACTGATACCACAAGATACCTCTAGTTAGTTGAGGGGGAAAATGCCAAATCAGAAGTCTGTGTTAATCAAACAACAACAGAAAAATGTAAATTCTAGGTTAATGAAAAGATTATTTTAGTAATCTACCCAGAAGTCTAAGAATCTGACTTTTGCCTACTGGATGAAGAACAAACTGCTGGTCTACATTTTCTAGCTTCCACTCTCTTCTGAATGCAACTGTTAGCAGCTATTCACAGCTCCTTTCAAATTTCCTGTGCTCCTGAGTGCCCGCCAGAAATGCATTCCAATGCCTCAGAAAGGTTTTTTGAATAGGAGGAGAAAATGTGCATGTTCACTGCTGAAAGAGTTCCTCCTTTTGATTTACTCTTGCAGAGGAAAGCAAGGATGAAGAGGAGATTCTCGAAATACTTTCACAGAGTGTTACCAGCAGAAAACATCTGTGGGGTTTTTTGCACTGCTTGTACTCAACCTTACAGTATGGAAGCAAGCCAGAACATTTCCTCTTGCCTTTGGCCTTACAAGTGAGATTTCAGAGTTGGGTTTTGTTCTTTTAACAGAAACGTTTTGTGGAACCTAACTAGCAATATCAATTTCTCCCAGCTGTTTTAACAGTTCTGAGTAAGGAAAGCAGGTATTTCTTCTAAAGCTGTGGCTTTCTGTACCTACAGGGATCTGCTTCTAGCACCGTGAAAGATATAACAGGGAAATCAAGCCGACTGTCAGTAGACCTCAAGTCACTATCCAGGGATCTTCACACTCTTTTGTGAGGGGAAAAAAGAGGAGGGGGTGGAGGGGTTTTACAAACAGAGATTTTGACACAGGATGCCATATCCTATAAATGCATGGAAAATATATTTGTTCCCTTAAATATCTGTAGGTTTTTCATGGACATCTAGTTAAGTCTTTTAGTTATGTCTCTAATTCCCCAAACTATCTTCCTTGAGAGGAACAGAATTTTTTAAGTAGTGAGTTTTTTTCTCACAAGTACTGTAAGGTAAATGAGATTATATTTTCTTTAGGAAAGACTCTAGGGGTATAACTTGTTAGTTTCAGTGACGGATATGAAATTTAAAATGGCAAATTAAATAATGCAGTACCCACTTATACAGTTCAAATATCTCCTTATTAAACCTTTTTTTTCCTGGGCAGCTAGGTGACTTTTCTTATTACTGTTCTTCAGATAACTGAGGTGACTATCCCTCAACACGTTGAAAGTTCTCATTTCTCTATCTCATCAAGAAGTTTAATTTGAATATCACTTAGCCTTACTTTAGCCTTTTCTGAGTATACATATCTCCTTCTATGTTCAGAAGCATTCCTGCCATGCATATGCAAATGAAATGGAAGAATTACAAATTTAATTGTGTTATAACCTGTTATTTTAACTATCTCAATTTCTGTACTTCAATCATGGCAAAACAGACAAACCTCATATTATTTTTCCAGATCCTCTCTTAAATAGTTTGCCTATTAACAGAATCTTACTCTTATAATTAAAACTAAATAAATAAATAAATATAATGCTTAGCATCCTTAGAGTCTTATGTTTCCCATGTTATTTCTTGAACAATTTACAGTTTTCAAATTTCACATTTGTCTACAGTTGTTATTTACTTTGTGCTTTAAGAATGTATTCTATATAAAAGCATTTTTAGAGCATAACGCTGGACTTTTTGCTGAGCTGCAAACTTCTAAACATGCTTGATTCTGATCTCAGTGAGGCCATTTCCTGATTCACATAGTCTAGTGAATCAGACTCTTCCACGTGTGTACACAGGCAGTTGTTTTTAAGAATGGCTGTAATGGGCGATAGCTTGTGCTCACAGCTGCTAATAGGCTGTCGTTTTCCATTAAAAACCGATGCCCTCCAGCTGCAGGGCTGTAAGATGACCAGCCTTTGTTTTGATCAAATCAGTGGCAAAATATAGCTACTAAGACCAATTGTGGAAGCCCTCTGATCCCCAGCTTCACATAAGGTCTTAAAATGCTGATGGAAGGCATTCTCTACAAATTAGTGGCTACAGATTTCACACATGTTCTTTACTATAACATCTTATTGGCCTAAAAGCAACATGAAGGTATCACAAAGACAGATCCAATAAAAAGAAAGGGAGAAACAGATCCTGCCCTCAGGAAGATGAAAACTTTTATCAGGCAAAAGAGAAAAATTAGAGGTAAATTGAAATTCATCATCATTTTAAAGCTGTAAAACTGAGATGCAAAGACAAAGTAGCTCTGGAACAGAAGATACTTCTGCAGAAAGCAGGACTAGATTTTCTGGTGCCCAGAATAGTGCTTCTACCCTAGAGCAGCAGCTGCCAAATCAGGAGTGTGATGGAAATTTAATTTTCGAAGCTGGCTTACACTTAATGTCATAAGTGCAAGTTTGGAAACTACAGTTTTCAGGTCTTTGTAACCTAGAATAACTAGTTTTATTGCAAATACAGTGGTCCAAAGAGGTACACTTAGTCTGTGAAGAGATGTCACTGAGGAGAAATGCATATAATCTTCTGATTGTTTTGTATTACCTAAGCATTAGACTTACTCAGAATCTGACCGGCACACGACTGTCTTTGCAGGATTACATTGTATCAGCTGGCCAGACTCACTTGTGGGACAATATGACCCTTATTTCTGGTGCTTTCATCAAAAAATGTACCAAAATTTTAATCTGCTTTTCAGCTTCTTGACTTCTCCTTCTATCTCAGTTTCCTTTCTAGTTTCTAATTTCATTACTACTGTAGATACCATCTAAATAGGTTAATAGACTGCTGCTGTGGAGCACTGAAAATCTGACTAGGCAATCAGTTCTCTGTTTAAAGCAGTCAAGTGAAGCTTTAAACTAAAGATGAGGCCTGAATCAAAATATTAGGTCTAAGTATCTTACCCAGTGGGACAGACTGGATACAGAGTCATGCTTCGTGGCCCTTTTCTGACCTGCTCGGTTATCTCACCTCACACTCAATCAAACACTGGGTTTTTTCACTTGCTGTTCGGGTGTTTCAAACAGAAAAACAAATATTCAGCCAGGGGTATATTAAATAGAAATGACCACTGCTAATTAATGAATGTCAGATCTAATCTTTTCAGCAGGTGAACTGAGAAGTTCAACAACCTATCTGTGCATCACACAGATAATTAGGTCCAGACTGGTGATTAGACATCGGTCTCCCTTCAATTCAGGAGAAAAAGTAAGACATGAATGCCTCTGAGTGACCCCACAAATGATGTCAAAGAATACAGTAGGAGGAAAATTGTGAAGTAATGAGATGTGTTGTACCCCCTGTTATTCCTAGATAGACCTTTTATGTGGTAAACACCCCTGAAAAAGAGCAGACACACTGACACAAAAGCATTAAAATACCACTGTAAGTTCAGACACAGGTTCCAAATGTTGAATGGTGGCAGGTAGAAGAGGAAAACAGCAGCACTATTATCCAGGAAGACTTGCACTGAATACTGAGGGATGTGAAAGCCTTGTCTGAAGTGACCCAATTACTAACAGCATCCCTGATTCAAACCAGAACAAGGCAGCTTCCGGGAACAAGATGATGGTAAGTCTTCCTTCAGCAATTCCTTCCAGGAAACATAGCTGTGGCAGGAGTTTCTGCCTATGGTGGCCCTCATAAAAGTCTTCGTTAGATTGTGATAAAGTAGAAAAAAGCTTGGAGGAACCCCAACTAACCTTTGTGAGTCCCAAATCTGAAAAGAACAGAAATAGCTTAAAGCCAAAGCCCACCTCCACTCTTTGTGCTTCTCACAAGGTATCACGGATACAGATAATATCAACAGACACCTAGAAGCAACAAGAAAAAACTACCATTACCATAGCTATAAGCATAAATAAGTGACTGCAAGGACAACCAACAAGTAGCACAATGTTCATTTTAAAGGGATTTTGTAGTGCAGTTCTAATGGAGGAAACTCTTTCAGACACTTCTCATTCTGACCTCTGCATTTTGCTGTACATACAAAATTACCTTCATCAGTATCTATGAACTTTTTGACTGCAACTCTGGCCAAACCATGGATTCTGTATTGCTTTGTCTCTCTATTGAGTAGCTGAAAATAAAGTATGGATTTTGTTGACCCTCAAGGGAAAAGAAAGGAGTATTTTGCCAGTGTGATCATACCCACAGTAGATTTTTTTTCTTTTCTCCAATTCTAAGAAAAATATCTGCACCAGTAGGACTTTTACATGGAGAGAAAGGGAGAAAGAAAGATAGAAAGAGAGGAAAAAAAAAAAACTTTATAGTGCTTTGATTGTTTTGGGTATGCTCACTTGGGTTTGGGGGTGAGGTTTTTTGTTAGCAAAAATCAGGAACAACATCTTTAATACTGCTTTTTTGTTGTTTTTGTCAGCTTTTTTCAATCCCATTTCAGGATGGATCTATATCCTCTCGATAAAGCCAAAGGTAATATGTGTTCCTCAAGGAGGAATCAGGAGAAATTCTGATCCTCTTTAGTGTCTTGTGAGTATATGCTCTAGTTTGGAGGGGAAATGCCTGCTGTGCACAGCAGGAGCTGGTGCCAGCCTGAAAGCTCACAGGACACTTTGTGACAGGTCTGTTTGTTCCCATATGTTTAAACTTAACCCCCTCCCTGCAAAACCTTGGTAACTTGCTTCTTCCTTTTCAATTTTTCATTTTAACTGAATGACATGCTGATATAATAATTTGTTGTCTGAGTGGGGTTATTTTTCTTTCTAATGGGTGGTTACATTTTTTTTAGTTAATGAATGCCACCTTTTTCCAAAATGATCCTCCAGACAATATCATCCATCTTATGAGCTGATTGCCTCTTTGAAGAGACTGAGTGATCATCTTGAACTGTTGATGCTGGTGTAAAAACTTAACATAAATTGTTTGCTTGACCTTTTTAAGACTGAAAGTCTTATATTTTTTTAAGCTTGTAGCAATGTATTTATTTAAGTAGAGAGAAGCCTTCCCCTCCCATTCACCTTTTGCTTCAGAAAGAGAAAAAGGGAGATTTTGTAAGTTATATCACTCTAAGTACCTTATTACGAGTCAGTTCAGGCTCTTCAAGACAACAATCCTTACAGGAGTCATTATCAATTTTCTTTCAGTTTTGAAAGATGTGCCATATTATTTACATAGTTAATATTTATGTGTTACCTAATCTGGTTGGCTTAAACAGTACCAATGACTTAAGGTTGATCAAGTTACAGAAGTAAACAAACAAACAAACAAAAAACAAAACAAACAAACAAAACGTTTATAATTATTCCTGAGCAATTCTATAGTATGAAGTATCTTTATTGCAGTATAAGTGCACATTCAGATAAGGATTTATATAAGGAAAACACTTTAAAGTTTAGACCACTTTAAATTGTCTTGCTAAGATACTTCATATATTCTTCTCTGTAAGGTTTCCTCAGGGCCTGCAGGCTTCTCATGGGAAGTTATGTGTAGTGAAATCGGGATTTACCAGATACTACCCCATGCAGTAGCATCCTAAGTGTGGAGACGCTACCTGCCTCTGATAGAGGCTGATGTAAATTGCATTGTTTTTTTCCCTATGATCTTTCACACATCTTTGGTGTAGGGGGAGGTAAGTGCACCTGTTCTGTGCCTCAACTGAGAAACTTACACAGAATTAAAAGAGCAAGTCAATGGACTTTGACTTGGTGCCAGGTTTTAATACAGAAAGAGCTCTTTAACTTGCTAGGAGTACCTCAGCTGCTCTTAGACTGGACTAAATGTTGTGTGAAACCATACTAGTAGTCTTACTGGTCATCCACATTTTATTTTGTTCTGGTCACAACACGGCTAAAAAGTTTGAATAGGGAGAAGCTGAAGGCCAAAGTCTCCGTTACAAAAAATAAGAGATCATAAACGTCTACTTCTACTGGTACTTTTATATCAGCATGTCCCAGACAGTGGACTGAAAATGTCATTCATTCTATATTTCTATCAGTTTTTATCATCAGGATTAAACTATTTATGTATCAGGACTTGATAACACATCTGTGGGAGTACCAGTTTTTGAATGAATGAGACTTGACCTCTGAGTAGAACAAATCTCATGGAATGGAATGGAATGGAATGGAATGGAATGGAATGGAATATTTCAGTTGAAAGGGACCTGCAACAATCTTCTAGTCCAATTGCCTGACCAATTCAGGGATGACCAAAAGTTAAAGCATATTATTCAGGGTATTGTTCAAATACTTCTTTTTAAGGCATTGAAAGGTATGGGGCATCAACCACCTTTCTAGGAAACCTGTTCCAGTGTTTGACCATTCTGTCTGTAAAGAAATGTTTCTTACTATCATGTTTGAACACTCTGCATCACCTGGTCTCCAGAGAGACCCCGTCTCTCACAGCAGGGTTCTCCTCTCAGGGCAGACTTCTGTTACTCTGTGCAGCCCCAGCATGGTGGGGCTGACCTGCCCTCACTGTTTTTTACCTGCCTACCCAAAGAGCCTCACCCCACGCTGCTCCACCCCGTGTTCCTGCTGTGTGCCCGAGGCATGCAGGGTCACCTCTGGCCCTGCCATTGGGTCCTGGGCCTTTCTTTTGGGGCCCAGCAGCAGCTCTTGGTGCCAAACTCAGCAGCCACTTTCTTGCCCATCCCCTCATCTTGCATGGCCAGATTGGCTGCAGAAAAGTTCCTGTGTAAGAGGAGGTCAAAGGGCCCTGGGGAGCACAGAGAAGATGGGCTGCCTTTTCAGTGGGGTTCACTCACAGCAGAGAGGGGCCGTACCAAGGGAAGTCCTGTATGGATCGTGAGGTGGGGACCAGTGGTGGAGATGGTAGTGAAGGGGTCTGGGGAACAGACGGCACCCATCTGCCAAAGAGGGGTCCTTTCCAAATGGAGAAGAAATACCAGCACCAACATTGGATCTGGAAGAGCAGGAAGAAAGCCTGTGCTCAAGGGCAGCAGCATGGTCACCTTTCCCTGGCTGGTTTCCAGCCAGACAACCCACCACATGTGCTGGGGCCTGGATTGTCCCTCCCCAGGAGCAAGACTTTGAGCTTTCTCTTGTTGAACTTCTCAGGGCTCCTGCTTTGACAGGCTGTGACCCTGGAGTGATGCAGAGAGCAGCACCAAGTCATGACTCTGCATAGGAGGAGGAATTTTGGCACTACTGTAGTGAGGCTGCACTGGACAGTGCAGACTGGTAGAAGAACAGACCCCCAGAACATGGGGGCCAAGGCTGCAGAGAGGAAAAGGACAGGTCTGGGGTGATAAGCAATAGGGCACAGGCTGGTCCTGGAAAGCCCCTGTCAGGAAACATCTGCCTCAGGACCAGCTGCAGAGATGCAGGTCTGTTGCATTGTTGCACAGTGACACAGATAATCTCTTGCACCATTCTTTTTTGGAGGGAGACACACAGCATCTGGACCAAAAGTTCTTCATCTACATCATGGGTGGTCAGGAAGGATAAAGAGTACATGTCAAGTCTGAACCTTCCCTAACACAGCTTTGAAACATTCCCATCTGTCCTGTTGCTGGATCCCAGGCAGAAGAGCTCAGCACCTCCCTCTCCGTGTCCCCTCCTCAGGAAGCTGTGGAGAGCAATGAGATTGTTCCTCAGCCTCTTTTCTCCAAACCAGACAAACCCAGAATCCTCAGCCGCTCCCCACAGGACATGCCTGCCAGCCCTTCCACCAGCTTTGTTCCTCTTCTCTGGATGGCCTTCACATTCTTGTTAAATTGTGGGGCCCAGAACTGCACATAGTACTCAAGGTGAGGCCACACTAGCACTAAATACATTGGGATAATCACCTTTTTTGACAGGCCAGTTACATTGTGTTTGATGCCTTCCAGGATACAGTTTGCCCTCCAGGCTGCCAGGGCACACGCTGCTGACTGGTATTGAGCTGCTGCCAAATAGCACCCCCAGGTCTCTTTCTGCAGGGCTGCTCTCCAGCCTATTCCTCTCCCAATCTCTACAGAAAATGGCAAAGGCTCAAATGATGAATTCCACTTCATCTAACAACCTTTCCAATAGCATTTTTAAATATTAGCTAATTATAGACAATAAATTGGTTGTCTAGCTCATCCTTCCAGTTACTTTTTCAGAGATCTGAACTGTTACACCAATATAATAAATCCAGACCAGATGCCATTAATTTCAGCACTTGGACTGGACATCCATGAAAATGAAGCAGAATTTGGGTATTTAAATAGCCAAAATTTACATGGATTACAGTCTTAAGTCTCTGACCTTTTGGAACATCAATCTCTTGTACTCACTGAATTAACAAGAATTTCATGAATTTCTAGTCCCTTCTATGGTATTTTTTCATATTTCATGAACAGCCCAAGAGTTTACTCCTATTAAAAGACTGATACCTATATTCAAAAAGCAAGTACTATGTAAGACCCTTAAAAAGCTTAAGTCCACCAGAAAGAATAAATGATCAATTCAGAATTCAGAATTTCAGTTTTCTGAGACAAGGACAACATAATCTAGCTACAAGATTTTTACTACCCAAGTATACCTGTGTAAAACAGTACAAAAAGTATAATATTCATGCTTCTAGTGGAACATGTATAAAGTATATTTACTAATAAAACTTGCATTCAGCTAGATTTTTGTGGGTGCTTGGATAAGAGAACAGTCATTCCACATCTTTTCCACTACTTGAGATGAAATAACTTCTATAGAAGTCAAGCAAGGGAGCTGAGACCATGGGGGATGTTAGTTAACAAGTGCTAGTCTCTCTAGTTGAAGACAGGCACTTCTCTAGGAACAACAATCTAAAATGGAATTATAAGGCCATGATGTTCATCAAACAGTGAGTGTGAAAAATTACACAAGTCTAAAGAAGACCTATAGGCCATAGCGTGGTTTACCTGCTGTTAACTTCCTTGTCATTACACATAGTCAAGCATTACCTAAATCAATGTCAGAATTGGGTTCTGGGTCTCTATCAACCACACCTGTGTGTATAACTAACAAAAGTAGACAACAGTCTTTAAGGAATCAAGTCATCATGCATTTTCAGCTGACTGAATTAAAATAACTTTTTAATTCTGAACTGATACCCATCTTTCTACAAACAGCTGCTCATCTACAAATTGAAAATGTGTTTTCCAGCTTGAGCAACTCCCATTCATCCCTCTCACTCCCAAGCTGAAAGCTGTAAGCATTGTGCTAAAGCTTAGGTATCAGCAAGGGCATCCTTTACTGCTGCTACTGAAGTTGTACCAGCACAGAAGTGCGCTGGACCAGAGAGGAACTAGAGAGTTCTACTTGTGATTTGCTCTGGTGTTAAGTGCACTCATTTTCAAAGCAGTGATCTGGGCTGCCAGTCTCCATTTACAGATTTATTTCTGATTTACATAGAGACAGTTGAGATAAAAATGCATATGTCACTGCACAAGAAGTACAGATTTATGCCTCCTGTTCTCCATAGCCTGTTGGTCTTTTAGGTACATAGGAACATAGCTTGCAAAGAGCCGTTTACAAGTTTTGACCCACTCTCTGTCATGAATTTAGCTTGTAGTTATGTGGTAAGGTCATTCTCACCAGATCTAGGAGACATGAGCTTAAATTGCCTAGGGCTAGAACACATGTCTCAAGCCACCTACTGTCTAAAACTCCAGTATAATAGCTCTCATCAATAAAACATTCAAAAAGGAGGTTTCATAAAAGTCCCATAGATCAAGTGTGTTGAATCTGACAGCTCATGAGACAGAAGCAGAGCTGAGCTAGGAAAACACTGTGAACACCCAAACTGTATGTGCCACATACAGGAGCAAGTCAAGCAGAACAGTATTCAAAGTGCCTCAGTGCCCTCTGATATTTAAAGAAAGTATTTGTCCTTTTGCCTCATAGTCATACAGTCATACAGATCCTGGTCCTACAGACACAGAAAGAAGCCAATCATTGCCCTAAGACTGTCAAAAAAGAAAGGTTAAAACCAGATATTTTTTCTTTTCTGTGGCTTTTGATAACCTTGCTACACCTTCTTTTCCATGGTGCAGCCCTGGCATATCCCAGATCCAGTCATCCTTTTGCATTGTTAACACAGTTTTTGTTACTTCTGTGGGCATTTAATGGAAAGCCATTCAACCCTTTTACTGCATCAAGGAAATTTTAAACATTTCCCAAAGCAAAGTAGCAGCTCAGGCTGGAGCAGGAGCTACCTTAGTAGATGTGCTGCTGAGGGGCCATTCATTCAGAAGAAACATTCAAGCAGAACCTTTGCCTGTGGAGGGACAAACTGGTATCACAGACTTTGGGCATTTTGTTGAATATTTTGTAATTACCTCAGCTGGAGCAGTAGAATTGACCGAATTAAATTATGTATGGAAATCCTTGATAGGCATGCACTCAAATCCATTATCCTTTACTTGTATGTGATATAGGGAGCTTTTATTCTGCATACCTTCCACCCACCACATAGATCAGTCAGTGTGTCTCAGATATTTTACACTTACTGTGCTTATATTTTGGTCAATAACTTCCCACACCAAGATGTAGGAGCTGTAAAAGCAGTGTAGCAAGTAATCACACGGTAATTTTTTCATAGTAGTTGCACAGGTATTTGTTCTGATTATGAAGTTCACTGCCCTTTGGTGAAAAAAAGAGTAATTTTCAATTCCATAAGGTAATAGTTTGCAGATGAGCCTGTCTGTACCTCACCATAAATACTAGGTTATCCAAGGCAATATGCATTTTTAATCTACTTAATTTGAATTCATTTAAGAAAAGAAGATATTACTAATCAACCCTTAAATTTTTGCTGTCCCTGCTTTCATGGAAATCATGGTTTAGTGTAAAACACTTTACAAAGCGCTGCCTGTATAGAGCTACATGGCTGGAGAAACTGAGTCTGGTGAACTAAGGGTTTTAAAGTGAATGTCCAAGTACAATGTGAAGATTATTACAATAAAAGACAAGTTCTACAGATAAGATTTGGCAGGACAGACCATGCTGAATGGCTAAGAAAGGCATTTACAAAATGTGCAAAAGACAGAACCTCTTCTGCTTTCCTCTTCACTTTGCGTTCATGCTGGGCTCCCTCAGGACTACCGCTTAGGATAAATAGCCTCAGAGCTCAAGAGACAAGGAGAAAACTCACTACAAACTACAACCCACCTTGTCCTGGAGCCTGTTTTCACTTGTCCCAAACACAGCTGCCTAGAAAACAACAGGCTGATTTCAAAGAAATCCCAAGGCTTCACAACTTGTTTATATAGAACTTTATTTCCCTGGTGGGAAGAAAAAAAAATTTCTGGACACCTTCAAGTAATCTATAGACTGTGGAAGTAAAGTTACATGATCAGAATCAAACATAGTATTTTCAAATTTCTAACAAGATATTTAAATTCCCTAATTCCCTCATCCCCCTGTCCTCAGAGCATTTGCCATCTTTAGTTTTGCTCAAACAACACTTTCAAAAGGAAAACAAAACAAAACTAAACAAAACACACACAGACACACACACACACACACACACAAACTATGAAATGAAAAGTACCAGCCTCAAGGAAGCTTTTTCCCCCCTGCTCTTTTCCAAATATCCAAAAGCAAATATGACCTGAACTTGGATTTCAAAATTTTAGAAGATTTACTGTCAATAATGGTACACCTCAGTGAACATACATGCATGTACACTCACCAAACTGCACAACTGACAAATCCTTCATGATGGGAGTGAAGAAGCCTCATGGTTGAAAAAAAAAAAAAAAAAATTAACAAAAATTAATTTTCATACTCCACCCTTGGAAAGCACTATGGCAGTAACAGAGATTACACTCCAGTCCAGAGGTCCTGCAAAGAGGGAAACAGGTCAGATTTCTTTTCATTTCATTGCCTGTAGGCTCTTCTTTAAGTTCCAACCAAGCATCATTTATTGTTTCCCCCAACAGCTTCTGGGTTTTTTTACATTATTATTTCATCCTATATTTTACCACGTGGTTTCAGGAAAAAGTTCAGAGTCTTTTTTTGTTTTCACAGTTTGTCATGGTCTGGTACTGTGAGTAAAATCCTGAGCTGTGCTGACTCCAGCCACACATGGGAGCTGTGGCTGTAACTGTCCCGGTACTCACCCCTGAAGCATCATTCTCAGTTTAACTCAAAAGCATTGACTGATACAACTCCAGGGCCAGAGGCTGACCCAGCACAAAGGGGGCACAACCTTGGACATCATCTTCATGCATAGCAATTACCTGGGGGAACTGCGTATTCTTATACTGTTGTTTTTCACCACAGTTTGCCTCCCTCTACCTCCCCACGTCTGCACATGGGAATCAGAAGAAAGAACTATCAGCAATACCAAACTAAGAGCAACAGAAAACGCCCTTCCTGGAAATCTGTCCTTGGATGTGACCTGGTCTACTTCAGTTCATTGTGATTGCAACACACTGCTTGAATCAAAGCACTTCCATCATGAATATGAGCAGATTGACATGGTATTGCTAGATATCTATGAAATAATTTCTGTCTGCTTTAGGTAGTTGTATAAGAATAAAATGAGAGAAAAAATTAAAATCTGCTCAGATACCAGCAGTTCAGTTGCAGTTAGCTTCTGTGGGAAGAACTGGCTTTGCCTAAGCCAGCAAAAGAACTCTACATTTCTGTGAAAAAATTGTTTGTCATGATTGCATACATGGACACAGCAAAATAATGATCACTACTTTTTTTACAGTGATAAAGTAAGTAGATAAAAATAGAGTTAACTGGTCATTTTGCCTCATGTTGACCATGCAGGAGAAACAATGTGCCAAGGTGCTTGACAAATATAACCTAGCCATAACTTATTTAATTATGCACAAAGCAAGCCAAAACAAACCAGATCCAAGTACTGTACTATGCATGCCCTGGAAGCCAGACATGCTCTGATATCAGTAATGAAGAAGCTCAAAAATGGCCTAGACATAGCCAAGAACTCACATCAGGTGTAAGCACACAGTTTGAACAACTATATTCTACCTCCTTTCCATCCTGATTTCTGCAGCCATTCAGCAAAGCAGTTAGCTCGAATGTAATACCTGAAAAACAAAAACAAACTCATTACAGAAATAACTGCAGTCAGTGCAGTGCCCTTTGCTGGCTTTTTTCTTACATTCTGGTTCCAAAATGGACATAGAGCTTATTTTTGGCTTTATGTTGCCCATAGATCTCATTTTTTAGGCCACAGCAGATTTTTTTAGCCAGCCAGTGTGAATGTGAGAGTAGAGAGTCAGAAAATTACTGCAAACAAATGAAAGGCAGAGATTGCATTGGGGACTGTGAAGAGAGTGGAAGAAGTTTGGATTTTTGCTGCAGAAACATTGAGAACCTTGGTGGGAAAAAGAAAAAAATTAATTGATGCTACTTGATAACTGTTATTTTCCACCAGTTTCTTTGTCAGCATTTACACAATAACAAGCTGACATGGGTCAATAAAAGGATCAATAATAAGAATTAAAGCTAAGGATATTAAAATTGCCATAATTACATTCCAGACAGAGCTGGGCAGAAAATTGATTCCCTGTCCTGCAAATGTTGAGATGTAAAACATATTCCTACTTCGCATCAGAACAAAGCCAAGGCTTTTTTTTTTCTTTCCCTAATAAATGGAAAGAAAATATGCAAGGCAAAAAGACAGAGGAAGGCAGAGGCAGATGACCAGAGCCAGGCTTCAAAATATCTAACGGATTTTTCACTAGGACACTAAAATTAGATTTTTGTCAAAACCCAAGTCCATTCCTGAGGCTAAATCAGAAAAAGATGGAATTCAAACCTAGATCTCATAAATCCCAGCTGAGAACAACAACTGTCAAGTTATTTCCCTTTTTTGAAGGTGAGTCCCAGTTCCTGAACAATGCTCTGTCAAAACAATACATTTCCACAGCACCTCATTTGGACGTCAGGCCTTTTCCAATTTGTCAACATTTCCAACCAGCCATAGTTACAGGACTGCAACCTCACTTTCAGATGCACAGAATGGTTGCCTGAGGCTACCTCTATGGAAGACCAAAAATTCAACCTGGCATAAAGACAGAGCATTTTAATTTTTTTTCTTTGCATCCAAATTTGAGGTTTCATTTTGCTAAATGGACACTTGGGAACAGACATAGTTTCTGACAGATTAAAACCTTAACAAAGGATAAACTATACTGACAGTAGGACTCTGCTTTTAAAACAATATAACCAACCCTTTGTTTGAATCTTTGACAACAGGCCATTTTTCATTGTGCTTGTGATTTTTCTGTCCTTTACTCCCTACTAGGTGTTCAGTTCCCCTTTCAAGAATTTACAACATTCCCATTTCCTCTTCTTCCTTAATTCTCCATGGCAGGGTACATCTTCCTCTCAGAGATGCTACTCAAGTGTTTGGGAAGCTATGCTGCAAACTAGGTGAGATAAATTGATCAGACTGAAAAATAAGCTCTATTGCAAAATCTTTTATGATTATATCTCCTTTTTTTTTGGTACAAATTCACAGGCAACTCATTACAAGACAGAAAGTTAAGTTGGAATAGAAGCCAGGAAGCTGCAGGTCATAGTTTCACTGATCTCTAGGATACAGGGTTGTTTCATGCTCAGGCTGACCACCCTTTTACAGGCAGTGTAAAACTCACATTCAATCCCCACTGTCCCATAATAGCATCACAACAACAAATCTACGCTTCTCAGAACCACATTAAAGCACAGTCGAGTCCTGTGGTGAAAACAAGACCGCAGCATTAATGCCACCCATGGTAACATTGTCTTGCATGATCTGAGCACCATTCACTTAAAACAGACAAATGAACTATATAAGTGTACTGTATGCAGCCTACCTGCTTTGTCACCTAGGTTTCTCAAGGCTGTCCTGTGCGGGGTATACTTTATTTTCCATTTGACTTCTATGCATCACTGAAGTGGTCCCTGTGATTTGCTGGGGTTTTTAGGGGTGGGGTTTTTGGTGTAATTTCTTCATCAGACAACTCTTATTGCCTAATAATGCAAACCAGTGCTGAGAGTTTCTAGACTAAGTCTTTCTGAGATGGAAATCTGTACACAAGGAGTCTTTCCATAGTTGGCAGAGAAGGGAGGTATATGAAGTCTGTAGAGCATCAGAAAAACCCTTCAGGAGAATCATCTAGTACCAAATCCCCAAAAATAATTTTTGAGTATGCTTAGTATTCTGTCTGGTTAATGCAAATATATATAAAAGTCTCCTATTAACAAGAAACTGACAGAACAGAACAGATGTGGCATGGCTCATTGAAAGGGCTGTTTCATATAAAATGAGATATTGTTCCGGTTCTTTGATCTGCAGGCGGTTATAGATGCTTCCCTGGAGCTCCTAATGCTGCAAAACTGTCAGCTGCTAATGAAGAGTTAGACTGACTCATCATGGAGTAACTCTGTACACTGAGAACTGCCACTTGTCCCTACTCAGCTGTACTTCTCTGCACAACCTGTAGCTCAGGCATGCACCAGCATCTGCCTTCTCATGCATGAGCCTATGAAAGATGGAAACAGGGAACATCCAGGAGAGGTTAATGGGGGTGAGGGTGAACACCACTGCATTAAACTGTTAGCGTTGGGGCAAGTTTGAGACAGAGAGAATAGAGAGATTCAGTGCTAGAGAAAGAAAAACAGACTGAAGATCAGGCTTATCAAGTAGTAGAAGTAGTTGGTAGATCACTGCTTTGAAAAGTAGCTATTTGTTTCCCCGCTTCTCCGTCATTAACTTAAAAACAGGAGGCTAGGAGTTACTCTAGGTACCTAATGATCTATGAGCTTTATGGAACAGAGACTTTCTTTGGTTGCACCTCTCCCAACAGAATCCTAGATAATGACAAGTCCCTGGCTGACAGCCACCAAACTGAGCAGTGATAATGCCCAGCAGAAATGTAAAATGCAAACTATATTGACCAGTAAGAGGTTAATCTCGGGATATCCTGATGAATCTTCAGCCACTGTAATAAATTCTTGTCAATCTGACAGCTCACTCAATGCAGGAAGGGGTAAGAAAGCAAAATGATCCCCAACATAGTTCTTTTCCTCTTTGCACAGGTGGAGTAAAGCAAACCAATGTTGATACTGATGTGTGCAGGAAGACAAAGGCTAGCCTCCTATCCCCTCACAGGGGTGGGGTATGGCCCATCTTCTTGGGTCAAATGCAGCTCTGCAGAATGCCAGCCAGAACCTACAGAGTTAATACAGCATTGTGGCTTCACCTCAAGAGATATGTATGTACATACTTGTGATGTTTTGGCAAAAACCACGAGCTAACTGGAGGTAGTTCTGTCAGAATGAAATCACAGTCACAACAAGACAGATAAAAATTATTGTGATATAGTCACTTGAAGTCAGGCACATAGATGGACATTGGATCAGATCTCCATCTGGGTGTTAAAATATGTCCCAGATAGCAGTATTAGACTAAATTTCCTTTAATATAATTCTGTATCTAATTTGTAAATTAACTTTCCAGATGTTTCACAATAGCTTATAAATGTCAGCCGTAATTTTGATAAGCACACAGAAGACGTGTGTGTGCAAGTACAGATATGTCACTGTGGGACTGGTGAGCATGGGTGCTTCAGTGACATCAGCCTCAGATGCACAAGCACTATCCCCAACTAACACAACACTTCCATACATCAGAGGGTGTATCATGATGACATGGTTTCTTCACTTAGATCAGGGATTGTGTTCCTCTCCCACAAAGGCTTCTGGTTTTATTCTTGTGGACAGAATCTGTTCTGTTGGATAAATTGTTACAAACACACATGTAGCCAGACTGTGGAAGAAATTTCTTATTGCTAGAGAAACATCACTACAATTTACTAAAAGAAGAAAGCATTTTTTTCTTGTCAGTTTTGATGTATGGAAATGAAGGTCAGTTTTCCAAATGATAAACTGTCATGGGCCCCTTGAAATCTGTATCCCTGTAAAACCAGGAAGATTTAGTAGAGAAAATGGCAGATTTTCACTTAAAGAGGAAGTTTATAAGTGTCCCCAGAGCGTCAATTAAGCACCACTTGAAATGAATTAAGCTAAACCGAGTTTCACCGTAAATGTTAAACACATACTCATCTCAAGTTGTAAAGTCATCCTAAATTTACAGATATTTTCTCTACTATCATTTCCTGGAATGAGATTTACTGCTCACTAGAATTCCCCAACTATTTCTTTTTCATCTTTAGCCAAACAAAACTGCATTAACAAAATACATACACACCATGTTCTTATTTCAGGCCTCTGTTTCCCTTGGAGACTCAGGACTTAGTGGTAATCTATTAAACTGATTCAACCTTTTTTTTACCCCTAGAGGTGGCTACAAGCAAACACTGCTGAAAAATCACCATATTTTCAGAAGTTTAGATTTCTTCCCCAGTCATTCAGAGGAGCTGAGCACATGGGCTAAGGTTTCATTTAATTAGTTATATCAATTCAACTTTTTTGCAAGGCTGCCCTCTATGTTTGATCTATAAAAGGCCAAAATTTAAATTAAATAATTGGAAACTTGAATCTTTTCTCTGCTGTGAATTATGACCTGAACAATTTGGGCAGCGTAACTGAGGAGACGGAAGTCTGTGAGAGGAGAAGCAAGGCAGAAAGCTCATAAAAAACAGCTTTTCTGGGAAGAAGAAAAAAAAAGGAAAAAGTTACATTTGCACAAATATACATATGTATATCACACTGTGAAACTGCAGCTGTTATCCTGTCTTGCACCCTCCATAGGCCTTATTATCAAATAAAACCTCGTGTTCCAGAAAAATCTTATATCAATTTACTCTTCCTGGCTTCCAGAAATTCCTCTTCCAAACATTTGATGCTAGAGCAGTCATACCATTAATATAACTGCTCACAATATGCCCGTTTGAGGTGATTCAGAGTTTTTCTACCTTCTTATCTTCAGGGGACAGTAGTATTACAACAACATTCACGCCACAACCTCTGGTTTCTGGGGCAGACTGACTGTCCTCCGATGCCAGAGTTACACTGTTCCTAACCAGCAGAGTAATCAGAAAATTGTGTTTTCACAATGTATCTCTCCAGTCTTAACAAATAAATGCAATCAAGGAGAGGTTGTCATAACTAGTTATGTCACTCGTAACTTTTTTTTGTTTTCACCATATAGCCATGCTTTTAAAAAAAAAAAAAAAAAAAAGAAGAAAGTTTTACTATTTGCAGACACTTAGTAACAGACTGTGGAACTACATCAGTCACTTTTCCTTAAATCCTTAATCACTCTTCTCAAACCAAAAGGGAAAAGTGGTGTCAGAAGGCTAATCCCCAAGTCAAGTACATGTTGAGAGGTGCTCTGTTCCTGAGAGCCTGACCCTATCTGTACAGATCTCACTGTTGCCTTTGCTTTCCACCACGTTAATCCCACTGTCAGCACAGAGACCTCCAGCACACTGGAGGCAACCATGGCCAAAAGAGAGATGGCTCTTTTCCTTCTGTAGGCCTGTGTGTAATATATTATAGCTGTTTAAAGTAGCCCTTATATTCCAGATATCACTCATGAGGTTTCTAGTTTGTTCTTTATTGTGGGATTTTTATATAGTCAGAAGAGCTTCACAGACTATACCCTAACACTCACAGGCTAGAAACTTTCAAAACTGCATTTTGATGTGGTAATACATCCTGAGTGCCTGGATAAAGACATTAAAATTCGTCCTCTGTTAACAGATGCAGCTTTCCTCAAGCATCATTACATATGTGCCAGCTGTGGTATACAGATGTGTTTTAAAGCCGCTGACCTATGCAACTCCAGTTCACGTAGTTCCCCAGTTAACGTGAAGAAGATATGAAGCCATTGTAGTGGCAGAAGTCCAACTTCAACACACTCCTCACAGAAAAATAGCTTCGAGAACAAGCTATCCACAAACAGCAGAACATATAGCATATTTTGAATTGTTGGGCCAGGGCCAAGCTTGAACCCAGACCTGACACAGGGGACAGGAACCCTCAAGTGGAACAACAGACCGGAGAGAAAAGAAAGGCTTGGACTCCTGACAGTGGTATAAATTATGCTATACTGTTTTGTTCCTATTTTAATGGATAGTAATATTTAACTGCTATTATCATAGATTAAAATAATCACTGGATCTCTCATTTTTGCCTGCCATACCTGAGGCCTACAAGGATAAATCTCCAACAAGTGTCAGATCTGTTCCTTACACATATCTCATCACCAATATCCCATTTTGCAAGGCGACTTTTACATGTATATTCAAGCTCTTTCTACTTTGTATTTCAAACAGTGAATTCAAGAAGGTTAAAAAATAAAAATTAAAAAAAAAAAAGAAGAGAGAGATTAAGCAAGGCACTATGGTTTAATATGATCTAGTGGGTCATAATACCTGAAAACATGCCCTGCCTACCTCCTTCGTTCAATGTCTGGCTCCCAGCCACACATTCCTTCACCCTCCTCATGTCAGCGTCAGTGCTCATTGGACCACTTGCTGAGATGCTTCAATTCATAAGACAGAAAACTATCTCAGAGAAAAGGCAGATAGGTTTATTACAGGTTAACAAATGGATAAGAAGCCAAATACCACTAGAGCCAGTTAAATCTCCATATATGCTTGACTTGGCAATTAGCCTTCTAACATTGGCTCAGCTTTAACACGTAGCTTCATCTTGACGAGACACCAGCATTCTTGGTTACCTTGAGGGTCAAAGGCAAGATCTGTGCAGTGGCTTCAGTTCAGAGTCACCTGGGATATGCATTCCCATCCCTAAATTAGTCTGCAAGTTCACCAGTTCTTCTGTGACTCCCTCTTCAAGTCTGCTATGAAATTCCTAGTTTGTATCACGCCACATAAAACCAGAAAGCTTTCTGGGGTCATATCCTACTGCAGCACTGTTAACCACAGGCAAAGCCACACTGCAATACTTCCAAATTAAAACAGTGGAGGAAATGCCTGACAGCTATTCAACCTTTGAATTTGCTGCTAGGGTGGATCACCTCACTGAGTGAAAATTTCACTCTAGTTCCAGCTGACAGCACTGAACAGGACTGCTGAGCCAGGTCAAAATATGCCATTAAACTCAAGCAATTGCATTTTGTGTATGGAAAAGATAGATTTTCAGATAGATGCCTAAAGTAATTTCACAAGAAAGATACAGCTTGAGTGCATGACTGCACTACTACAGTGTCCCCAAATGGCCCCTAAGTAAGACAGCACAAGACTTGGTAAACTTCATGCAACCAGAAAGAGCCCATTCTTAAAATTGAAATGTTGACACAGCTTCCTAAATGGTGGACAAGACAGAGACACACACCTGAGAGCATGTGGATGACCAGTGTGTTCAGCCAAAAATGTGGCAGAGCTCAGCACTACTAAATCTACAAAAACACTTTCTGGATCTCTGTAGAGCTTGGAGTGGTTAAAAGCATTGTATTTTCAAAATTCAAAATAAATAATTATGCAAAACTTTCTTTTCCTCAGTACTTCCTTTTTCTTCAGTAAAATACTAAAACTTCTTTTGTTTGTAGAAAAAGAAAAAAGAAAATCTCAGTCTCGCACTCTCTTAGTGTTTCTGTTGATTTATTTGCCAAAGAACCTTTACCTCAGAGGAAGATAACCAGGATCTTCTTATCACTTCCTCTGTGCACTGGCAGATTTTTTTTTTTTCTGTACACAAAAGACATAAACTAAATTAATTTCATTACAAAACCCTTTCACTATTATACTGGTTTTTTTCATCATGTTTAATGAGTAACTGCTAGTAGAAGGAAAACCTATAGGATGCTCTGTTATAAGGTTGGGTTTATTCCATAAATCTATGTCAGTCTGTGACAGACTATTACATCTCTGTACAACACCTACATGATGTTCCCTCTCCAAGGGACTGCTGTAGCTGTTTCCTTTCATTTGGTAATATCATTCTCATCTTGCTTGTACTAACCTGCATCCACATACTGTCAGAGAGATGTGGGATGACTGCTCTACTCCTCTGTATTAGTCAATGCTAATAGAATGAAAGCATAGAAGGTGATATCATCATCATGTGGTTATATTGGCTGTGGTTTATTTCCTAGGGAGAGGAACACCAGTTTAAATTTATGAACTGAAATCTACTTACAAATTCCACAGTCAATTTAATCTGGTATAAATCAGCTCTACAGAAAGGGACTGCCTGTCACACGGCCATGGCTGCCTATCCCTGCCTCTTGCTTCTGCCAGCATCAGTGCTCGTGTGGCAAACCACATCAGGGAACTGACCCAGCTGCAAACTAACCATTTTGTTGCCAGCTGAGTTTTCATTCAGATATACTCCCTGCTATAGCTCACTCATAGCTGTACAAACAGTATTGGCAGTGTGAGGGAGGTAGTACAAACAGCCCATGGTGTAAGAGAGAAGATGACTCTTGCTTTTAGCAGCAGCAGCCATTTATTCTGCTTAAGTTAATCATGGATCTGTGGCATTAAACTGGTCCAAGTCACTGTATGGATTATCTTTTTTTCCTTTCCTGCTTCTTACTTTGTTAAGTCAATTACTGGCAGATTGCAGTTTAGCCAATCTAAGCCATTCTTAGCCTGTAGTGAAAAAAGGTGCTTGGGGCACTTATGCTTCTCATTGGAACCAGTGAAAGCTCTTGTGCCTGAGTATGATCTCCATTTCATACACACGCAGAGATGAAGAGGTAACAACAGCAACCCCTACATGATTGTATAGGAAATTCCTGACAGTAACAAGAGCTGGTCTGACCATCTCCTGTTGAGAAAGTTCTGTGACACCACAAAAATCATTCAGTCTGACTGTGTTTAAGTTTTACATAGCCTGTAGAAATCAAGAGTGCCTGGGTAGCTGTCAGAAGTCCTAGTAGCAGCTGTAGCAAACAAAAAAGAAACAAATAAAAATAAAAATATCAGGCTGGCTATTATTAGTTCCCTCCATGCAGGATTCTTACCATTTAATGAATTAAGCACACTCTAAGAGCTCCCAGCATAGACTGCCTGGGGTCTGCCCTTTCTTCAGAGAACAGTAAGTCACCCAGGCTGACAGCTTTGCTTCACAAAAGTTTTTACTCCCAAGATTTCAATAAAGGTTCAGGGGCACAATTGTTTTCAATTGTTTTCCATAATATTCTGCATAACTGATTTAACATTGCCCAGTCTGGTTAGAGATCTGATCCTAGCCCTAAGCTGGAATTTGAGAACCTAAAGCTTTCCAGTCAGGAGACATTTGGGCTGCACTGTCCATCATTGAACTTTGCATACCCTTGAGCAGGTTTTTCAGCAGAGCTCCCAGGAAGCCAGGGGCACACACATCTTCATCACCTTTGTTTCTTGTTTTCCCATTGCTACATGCAGTCCTTAAGCATCTATTGATCCTGAAGCTCCACAAACATGGGGTACAGACACAGGAATATAGTTGGTATGAAACATTAATATACCAAAAAAACAGCACAGATTATCCACACTTTAACTTTCAATGTTGTGGTCTGCTTGCACATTGGGAAACAGTACCAGAAGATGCAGGCTACAGACCTACAGGTTCCTGGATGAGCACAAAAGGGGTTATGTGGACTAAAAAAATAACATCATTTTTTCTTACCACCCTTATCCAGATAGGCTGCTTGATCCACTGTCGGAACTAATAGCACTGAAGGCCCCTAACTAATGGTTAACCATCCCCCGCATACACTGGGCTTGACAGAAATGCTCAAGACCAGGTCTTTGGTTGGCTCCACTCTTATCTTACTTCAAGCTGATAAAGCCCCGTTATGTCTACCCTTACTGCAGCTCCTCACAAATCCCTGAGCAGAAGTAATCACTTTCTGGTAGATTCTGTCAACAACAAACAGCAGCTCTTCCACAGTGTCACACCAATCTCACCCTTATAGGGCAGTCAGACCACAGCAGCATCTGAGCAATTTACATGGTCCCCATTCCTATGTGTGCTGTTGCTGGCAAGGCTGTGGGGAGAAGGAAGGAAGCAACGAGGTATCACACTGAGAAATGTTTACCAACTGCTTTACGGTTCCCCAGCTTGTTAGCCCTTGCAGTTACAGGGATGACTTCTGATCTTAAACAAATGGCACAGGGTGTGAAAATTGATCAATATTTCTTCACCACCATCCTCATTTTGAAAATTACCTCCAGTATAGGGCTAAGAATATGATACCCAGAAAAGCTCTCCCACAGAACTATATTGACACTGCATTTAGTAAAAGAACCCAGTAAGTGTCACATTGATGTGTTTACTTATGCCTGTTTATATTTTCTGCCTTCAATCTATAGGAAGGGGAAAACCAACAAACTAGATGCTAAAGGACAGTTTTTCAGCATCCGAATATTGTAATTTAAAATGACACTACCAGTTAGATCAAACTGAGAATTACTGTTTTCTTCCTAATATGGTACCAAAAAACAGTGAACAGATGTAATTACAGCTGTCCTTTTAAAACTCAAAATACTAACCTCATTATACAGCTGGCAAACTCAAATGAAAGCAAAAGTTGTTTGGACTGTATTTTCCACAAGTAAACATTTTCATATGTTGATAAAACAAACATACATGTTTTGTGAACACATGCAAAAATTACGTATCTTTTATTTTGTGTGAAATATCTTACAGTCCTAATTCAGAACAGCATCTGCAGTCACAACAGTACTTGAACAAATGTGATAGGTTCTATGCTAAACCTTAAGCTAAACCTTAACACATTTTGTTTAGAAGTTCTTGTGCATCACAACAGATAGAGGAAGACAGCATGAAGGTGAGAGTAATCTGTTCCTTAAAAACTGTTGCTATTTAAGAGCAGAAAAACAAAATCCCTTCCTGAACTAACATGTTGTGATTTTTATCATAACATTCTTTCTATTAAATATCTCACCTACAAATGTTAGCATTTGAATCCTTCTGCTACTGATTTAGCTGAACTACACACAAAAGTACATCACAGATTCTCAGTTCCAAAAGACATGGTACTTTGGTACAAGCCTGGAACAAGAATAGCTTCATCTAAATCATCTTAATTTAGTAATAAACATAAAACACACCATGAAACAAGTTACCATGAAGCTAAAGGAGTTAGCCTACATCTACAAGAAACTGTTGAGCTTAGATCAATTGGAGTCCACAGTTGTACCAGCACTGGGAATGCCTTATCCACTAAGACTGATGCAGCGCAGCACTACCTGCAAGCATTCCCTGCAGAAACAGCCATTTCACATCTCCAGCCATGTGCTTCTATCCTCTCGTTGGAGATCAGTGTCCCCACAGGAGGCATGTAAGAGCATGTGCTCAGAACAACCTCCATCTGCTTCAGTGCCAAGTAGGTTGACTTAATTCGGACAGCTGTCTTTGTAAATTAAGCCAGCATTTATATCTAACTGGAGACCTGACCAATATGTCTGATGTGATCATATATTTAGCCAAGGTGCAATTTGTAATAGCTTGATTTGCACTGGTGTACTGAAAGCATCACCCCTCTTACCCAAAACAAAGCTGTGTTGCTGCAGTTTCCTGTTACCACTTAGGTGAAGGCCATGTGTACTCCAGGGTACAGGTAAAGCCATTCGAGAAAAGACTGCTCAGAGCTGCTTTTTTACCACTGTCCAGCGGCAGGTCCTTTTGCTGATGCTGCTGAGACAAAGTGAAGTTGTGTGAGTGGTCCTAGCTCATTTCATTGCACACGATAAGTTAAATTCAGGTATCTGTTGATATTGCATGGACTCAGACTAGGAATACTCACTAATGGGTTTAATTTAACTGGATAGTAAAAAAGTTTCAAAAGGCATTTCAAGAATTTATTAAGAGCTCTTGTGAGACAACAACCTCCGTGAAGAACTTTATACTGTTTTCTGTAGTACTTTTGGTAGAAATCTCTAATGGAGGCTCTGAAGAATATCTGTGCTGTAAAGCAGTACAATTTCATAAAGTAGAGCCCCCTGTGGAAAACCTGATAGAAACAAGGCATACAGGTAGAGCTGGGCTTTCTAACCTTTGTTATAGACCTGCTGCAGTTTCTTATATGCCCATTGTAGTTCTGCAGAATAGTTTTTTTCTCCTCCATGCAGTCTGTGGTGGTACAAGGTGTTTTATGTTAAGAAATAAACTGGAGTTGAGATCTTCCCGGCTTGGGCTATTTTGAGGTCATGGGCCCTTAAGTGTCCCCCCAGCAGTGGGTGCCCACTCTTTGCTCCACCCTTCAGCAGCGCATGTAAATCGGGGGCAGGCCAGGGAGTCCCATCCTAAGGATGATCCCTGCCTGACAGGACCCCAGTGAGGGCTCAGCAAGCCGTGCAAAGGGGAACTGTGTGTTTTCGGCGTTGTTACAAGCTGGACAGAAGCAGAAAAGTTTCATTGGTGCCCCTTTCTCCTCCTCCTGTTGCTGTGTGTGGTGTGAGGAGTGCCGCATGCAACAGCCTTCAGTGAGGGGCTCTGCACCTCTGCCTTCTGCTCAAGCTTTCCTGGACGATCTTACGGGTATTTCGGGCTGCAGGAAAATGTGCTGGGGAAATCATGTTAGGTAAGGCTGCCTGAGCTGCCAGGGACCTTCTCTAGCCAAGGATTTATCCTTTTAGCAGTGCTTCTTTTGGAAGATAATAAGGCCAGGAAACTGAAAGGAACAAATGTACCTGGAACTGCGGGTGAAGGTTAATGTTTTCTTCTTGTCTTTGCTGCTTTTTAAACTGCTGGCAACAACCTACTTGTGGTAAAGGAATGTACAGAAAGAGACGCTTTTGATGGGTTGTCAACCAGCAAATGCATAGAATCCATGGCTTTCTGGAAGCAAGCCTAGTCTGTATGTCCCTGTTCTCAGCCCGCCCAACCCCACCCCTCCAATTTTCAAGCCTAATTTGAGATTTTTGATGTGTTAATTCGAATTACTGCTGGCATAAAATATTTATAGTTTATATTATCAATGGTTGATAAAGCTTTGAAAAAGCTCCTTCGCCGACACACAGTCTCCAGTTTGGTATTTGTGTCTTATTGTCACAAATTTATTTGAGATCTTTGTCTCTTGTAGAATTCTTTTCACTGTGACTCTGGTCTGGCAGGCTGTTCATTTAGGAAAAGGTAAGGAAAATTTCTTTTTCCCCCGCCATCCGTGTTTCTCTTGTACATTTAGGTTGTGCATCACTTAATTACAAGCTACCTTTCCATATTTTCACTTCTTGTCAAGGCCGTGAAAAAGAACAGGAAGAAGATGTGAAAAGTCTCAATACCACAGCACAAAAGCAGCAGCTCAAGAACGAAGGGACTATTATAAATGTTCTCAGTGACATGAATCAGAGTTACGAAAGCAGAAAGCAACAGAATTCCAGGGCACTGGTACCTTTCACTGGAATTACAGAGAGTAAGTAACATTATTTATCTAAACAATGCCATTTAATTGCTTTTTAAAATACTGTATCATAGTAATGCTTTCAGTATTGTCCTGGAAGATTCCAGCTCGCTGATTTTCTGTGGCTGCTAATTTAAATTATTCCTGTGGCCACTTAGGAAATGGTGATAAAAGATTTGAGGTAGAACCGGGGATCTCTAATGTCAAAAAGTGGTAATAGAAAACAGGGAAGGATACTAGGAATTAAGAAGGAGTTGGTCCCTTGGATTTACAAAAGCGTTTGTAAAATTACGTTCATTTTCCAAAAATTCACTATATTTCGTGACCAAAAATTATTTACTTTAAAAAAAGGGGGGGGTGTCAGATTTGTCTTTCCTCCCACATATATACATTTTTAGGTAGGTACTCATTTCCAGGAAGGCGTGGAAGGCCTGAGGAAGGCCTGAGGGAGTGTTTTGCTCCCCTCTCAAAACTAAGTAATTCCTCCCAGTAACAAAGCCTCCTTTCTTACCAAATAAGCACCACTTCCCGGTAACAATGTCCTATTTCTTAGTGTGACTGAAACCTGCCTCCATTAAAGTTAAATAATGTGACTGAAACCTGCCTTCATTAAAGTGAAATATTTCACTTCAATATGTGCTGTTGCTGCTGCTGTGGGGCTTACCAGGCGCTGCTTCTTGACCATCCTGTAATCCCTAGTAGTCTGCTTCTAATCCTTAACTAAACAAACTGGGCTTAACTGAACAAACACTCCTAACAGGCAGATAATTTTATTGTCTCTAAAGACAATAAAACTAGATATCCTTAAGATCCTTTGGCAACTGGAAAGACCTGAGAGAACAAGTGAGAAAAAGGGGAGGATCGGAGCCCCCCAGGATGCCTGGTAACCTTTGTAATATTGTCTTGCAGGTAAAAAACTAAACAGGCAGTGCTGCCAAAATGGAGGGACCTGTATCCTAGGGGCTTTCTGTGCCTGCCTAAAGCATTTCACTGGCAGATACTGTGAATATGATGAACGGCAAAGGTAAAAATACAGAACAAAACCAGAGAGAGCGACTTAGATGCTCTGGTTGGTTATTTTGTGTGGTGAGATCAGGGATGTACCAAATGTCTCCCTTGTCCTTGACAGCAACTGCGGCAGTATTGCCCACGGCGCTTGGGTGCTCAAGGGCTGTTGGCTGTGTCGGTGCGGCTATGGTACTCTGAACTGCCTCTCAGAAATAATGCATGATAACTGTGGTAAGAAATGGCATTAAATCAACCGTTTTTATCTTGTGGGTGACAGAATTGTATTCTGCAAAGGTGGGGTACTCAGAGAACGCTGTATGTGTTCTGTTTAGACTTGTGCAGTGGCCTGCTCTGCTTCAGAGAATGCAATAGCAAGACAGTAAATAATACTGTTGTTGTTTGTATAGTACATAATATAAAATACTTCGAGATCTTAATAATCCTGTGCAGTAGGAAACTTTCCCCCATTTTAACTCAAAATTATAGGGATTAAAAGTTAGTTTGTTCTGCAAAACCTGCATGTGTATATGACTTTCCACTTAACCAATTGGTACAACTAAACTACATCCAAGCATATAAAAATCTGTAGATGAGGATAGAGAAAAACAGGTACAATAAGCTGGTGTGGTAGAAGTAGAAACCAGTATTACGCTAGAGAAACAGGTACTGAAAACTTGCCTGTTCTTGCATAAACTACTTCACACATAAATGGCAGAAAACTAGTCTGAACCTTATTTTAAGATCTGCATATTAATCTTCAATATTCTTGTACAGATTTCTAAGACTGAGCACACTCTACAAAACATGTATAGCCGTAGTCTTGGTCAGCATAATGTATTAGCACGCAGTTTCCTCAAAACCACTGTATTACCTTAAGTCTTTATACTTCAGCCTCTGAAATTCTCTGTATAAAGGTGTGAGTATTTTTGAAAACAGTGTATCAGCTGGCATAAAAACTTGAAAGATCACTTTTCAGGTACTTTTTTTCCATGGAGAACTGGCTACTGAGATCCACACTATTTTCAATACTCTGAGATGACTAATAAAAGTTTAGTATAATTTTTTATCTCTAGTGGCAACAGTAGTGCAAAATATTCTTTCCTTTCTCTATCCATGATGTCTCAATCCCCACCCTGTGCTGTAATATACCTTCGTTCAGTTGTGGTAGCATCACTATTTAGCAAGGTAAGAAAACAACAGACCTAAATAGCTTCAAGATTCGTTTTTACCCCAAGGAAACACCAGCCTTTTCTGACCAGATTCTTATCTGAGTAGCAGTGCACTGAAGCTGTGACTCCTGAGTTATACCACCAATTCAGAAGTAAAAACAAATTTCAAAACTTGAACCTTTTGAGTCCCCAGGATATGCTGTACTGTGTGACTAAGCCCACAGGTCCAAAGAAGTGAAATGCAAAAGAAAGGTGACATTCCTACCTTTGCAACCACAGAAAAAAAAAACAAAAAAAACCCCAAAAAAACCCAACCAACCACAGCTACTTTTACCTTGAAGTCATCTGTGTTGACTAATTATGTGTGGCACCCAACTTGCTCGTTAAACTCTTCAGAAGAGTTAAGTGCTCAAGATTCTTTGAATCAGCCCTATTGTTTCCCATTACAGAAGCAAAAGACCTAGCAGGCCTTGCCATGCTCAGTAAAAGCAGTCTACTGCTTACTACACTTGAGGTCATCTTAACGAAGGCAATAAAGCTGACAGTGGAGAATTATCTGCTCACTCTCTGAGCAGGGACACAGTGGCTTTCACATGCATGAGGGTATGGCTTTCTGCTTGTGCTAGTAAATGAAGGCCCTTCTTGTTAAAGGAAGGTTTAAAAGGCTACTTGCAGATTGGAGTGCATACCTCTTGTGAAGTTCTTGCTCTTGCTTTTGCTTGGTATTTACTTTTGATTATTCTGAGATTAATGCCTGCAAGAGCTGATAAGTGCTATCAGTTGCTCCTCAAACGATCATTGATGGGACATCTATTCACATCCCTCCCTGAGAATAGCCTCTTTGATTGACTTTAACAGCTGCTACCTTTAACTTAAGTACCTGTAAGATGTCAGAGGACTTTCAAAGTATTTTGAAAATCCTTATGTTTTAAAATGTACATATTTTATTCATTAACCATTTATTTTCTTGATCTTTTTTTTTAGAACTGAAATCAGAAAAGGAGGAAATTACCAGACTATATTCTAACGGGCTAAGACTACAGCAAACAGTGTTTGCACTCACTTGCCTGCTCACCATCCTTCTGGAGCTCTGCTGCTGGCAGTTGTGAAAATGGACAAAGGGAAACATCTCAGGGTTGATGTCACACAACTTTTTTCTTCTGTGAGCTACAGAAGACATTTCTACCTACATGTTGGAGGCAGATTAAGATGTATTAGTCAATACTTAAATACTTGGATTATTATAAATTTATATTATGAATGAGAAGTATTTATTATTATATTATTATTTTATTAGTATTATCAATGTCTGATTCTAACAACTCTTTAGTTCTAAAATACTGTTCTTCCAGTGGAAGAAAAAAAACCCCAATGTTCTATGCCTCAGTTACTGTAAATTATAGTAATTTCCTTTGTACACAATACAGCTAATTTAACAAATAAAGCTGGTTTCATTTCTGAAGAGCTTTTACGTTTGGCTTTATTTAAACTTGAAAATTCTTATCTACCATTTGTCATTGTATTGTATCCTGTAACAAAACAGTGAGAAAAGGGCTGGGTAGTATGAATAATCTGAAATCTGGAGAGATAAGGAGGGGCTGAAGGATAGGTATATTTCAAACTCCAATATACAGAAGAACGCTAGAAGTTACATAATCTTTCAGTTTTTATTGTTATTTATAATAGGTAAGTTGTATGTATGCGTAATCTTAAGCAGGAACCATGTTTCTTAAGAACACATAGCTGATACTTACTTGTCTTTTGGGGGTTTATTTCACACCCTAGAAATACGAGCTTCTCAGTTTTAAAAGGACATAAAAGAGCAAGCTCTCTAAATTTTTTCTATAGGAAAGCTGTCCTGATTCATATACCATTGAAGTATGAGTATTTCTAGGCTGTAAAATAAAAATTTTGGAATGTGTAACTGCATTTGTAATGCAAGTTTGTAAAACATTAGACACATGTTTGTTTTTAAAAAAATGCCAAGGGAAGCTACCATATAGAAACAATCAGATTCATAATTTGGTTGGCTTAAAATACATTATTGATGTATAAAATCCTTAATGACTCTTTAAAGTTCAACATATTTAATTCTTCAAATTTCTTTATAAATCTCTTTGGTGCTATGTACCAAGACAACAATCCACTTATTAAGAAGAGCAGGACCCATCACTAACAAATAATATAATATTGTGGCTGCTTTTGAGTCTATGACTATTCAGTAACAGACCTTTATAGGAAGTCATTGTGTAAAAAATATTTTAATGTTTAAGACTGCAAAGGATTCAGACTATTCCTTTCCACACCCTTGACTTGAGTGGAAAGAGTAAGGTTTCTCACTCATCACACAAGATGCACTAGACCAGAAATGGTCATTTTCTCATTGTTTTCCACAAACTTGTTGGCACCCATGAGCCTGTGTTTCCACAGACATTGAAAAGACAGGTACCAGCTGGAGGAAAATAGTCGTGCCTTTATTTATCAGATGTTGAAACTGCAGCAATGCCATTGTGAAAACATCTTGGCTTGCTGTAAAGCATACCTGAGAAGTCTGTAGGCAATACAGCTTGTTATGAGCTTCAAATAGTCTTTTTGAAGCAAAACAGCAAGATATGTGGAAGGTACATGGTACAGTAAAGATATATTTGAAGTAATACTTATCTTTTATCCCTACAGAAAACATAGAGTCATAAAAGTTTGCCATTAACAAAAGGAAAAAGTGGTCTAATACAGGTTTTATAACAGAAGAGCTATTTCTGTTGCAATCACATCCACAGCAGATTTAATCAGGAAAAGCTGATCTGGAATAACTCCTTAATGTAGATGAGCATATGTGCCTGCAAGAGTCACCCTGATGGAGCTATACATTACTGGAGCGGTATGGCTTGAAGAATTAGAGCAATTAAAAAATCTAACAAAGCAACATTTTCCTGCTGTACCAAAACATCATTCCAAGGCATCCAATTAGAAGCAGCAAGGTACAGTTTCACAGCATTGCATGGGGAAATTAGCGTGGTGATTCTAATTAATGTCATTGTAAATCACTACTTGCTCTGAAAGCTGGAATTTTAAAATTTTCTCCTTGTTTACCTGGAATAAGTGATAAAGAGTTTTTGTTTGTTTTTTAAGGTGAAAATTCCTTTTCTCTCTCTATCCTATGCCATTGCATTCTATGTTGCTGGAAAATCTGAAAAAGATTGCTTCAGAGCTTTTTTACATATTCCTTACTACGTCAAATTATATCTTCAGTGATGGTTAATGGTGGAAAAGGTTAGTCTGGTCTTTGTGTCAGAGCTCTGGAAGTCGCCATGAGCAGGCAGAACAGAGAACAGAGCCTGTTGTCCTTGCATACTTCTGAAGCAGAGGCAGCTGCAGGAGCTGAGTTTGAGGAGAAACAGGTATCTCCTTAAGTTAAAGTAAAAAAAAAGAAGGGAAAAAAAAAAAAAGAAAAAGCATTCAGAAGCTGTCCCATACATAGTCTCATTTGCAAATAAAAATATAACTAAAAAGGAAGAAAAGAGAAAGCACTGAGGAACAAAGGAAAGCACACAGTCACAATCTTTGCTTAGGTTAAATCTGTCTCCACTTTTATCTGTCTCCAGCTGTTTGCACGAACAGATAAAAGAAAGCATTATTTTCCTCCCCTGCTACCATGTAGGCCTGGCCAACCTTCTATCACTGCAATTACAGGCGCTTTGGTAAGGTTTGTTTATAGCAAACAGAGATGCTTGCTCTCCAACCTCATGCTAAGTCTTTACGGGCCATTCTGTCAAACATGGCACATCCCAGCAAAATAGTCATCTGTTGCCACAGGTTCATACATGTGCCCTCTGTCTATGTAGCCACATTCAGGCAGGAGGAAGACCCTCAAAGAGAAATATTTATCAAATGCTTCACAGCCCCCAGAGCCATTAGACGTTTCACCCCTCACAGTTGACTCCAAAACTAAAACAAATGGTGCAGCCTGCGACTCCACAGCTTCATCCCTGCAGTTGCTCGAGACCACCACTCCTCCGGACATACCTCTGATAAGGACCCTAGACCAAGGGAGCAGCATGGTGGTGGGGACTGCCTCCTCTGCAGCCAAGAGCCCCCAGACCTCTAGCTCAGCAGTCTGGCACAGGTCCATATAGGGATGCTGCCATCTGCCCTTAACACGCTACCCGTTCAAAGGAAGCAATTCCTTTTGCATAAAGGCTTCCTAAGTGCACCAAGCTTTCTTCATGCAAACCTGAAAATCTAACTTGTAGGCACCAGATGCTGAGAAAGTGTCACTCACTCGGCTCTTTGAGTATCTGATGGTTATCTCTCAAGGTGACTTTATTCCTAGCAAGGAGAGATGAATTTCTGTTGTCCCTGAGAAGTGTTAATGGTGCTCATAGGTGCCAATAGCCCTCCCTCACCTATAACTGTGAAAAAGACCTTTTTTTTCCAGCCAGTCAAAACAGAATCAGAAGTAACTTCCCACACTTGTTTTTTTTTCTTAATTGGCATATTTAAGATTGCTGAGGTCTACCCCTACACATTTTGTTATTCATCTTCCATTGACTCTAACAGCCTGTCAGCTAGGCTATATGTCTGGATCATTACACCTACCAGCTTCATGTGCCTGAGCAAATACATAGCGACTTTACATTTTAGCTTCCATTTATTGGAAGGCAGACTGGCTTATGTACTGAGCAGCCCTGTGAACTGCAGGTATGTCTTGTGGAGGCCTTTCTAGTCACCCTGCAATCATGCCTTTAATTCACTTCCTGTTTCACCTTTTTACAGCATGGTTGTGTATGAGTGTGGGAGACTTAACGACAACTGACCAGCTTTATATTTGTGCTCTGCAAAACTATCCAAGCATCATAAGTACTTCTTGTGATTACAAAGCACATTCTTGGTCAGAAAAGACATTAAAACATGCAATTTCTTCCACATTTGGCTATTTGACCTTGCCCTTGGCTGATGCTACTGTGAGAGTGACTTCTTGTTAAGGGTGTGAAGCTGCCGTATGCCACTGGAATAAAACCAGATGCTTTATGCATGTTTGGCCTAGCATTTTCCTTCAGGTACATGCTGGCACAGCAATAGTTTTCATTAGCAGCTGTCTTCATTTGCTGCAGCCCAGCCACATCCTTACAAAACTGCAATTTATAAATCAACCAGTGAGGCTTCTGTACAGTTATTATTTGTATGATAACATCAGGATTAAATTCTGAGAATGTACCACCAGGACAGAAGCACTGGTAAAGGCTCAAAAGCAAACAGCCAGAAAGGCACTGGCATTAAAGTCACACTAGTTAGACAAGACACGTCGTCCTGGGTCAGCCTCCAGGCAGCTGGCCCCATGGACTTAAAAGATCTCTTTTTCTGCCAGCTGAGACACTTTTCTGAGCTTCCCATGTTGTGTGGGGCATAACTGGTCACCTTTCACTAGGTACAGAGGCTTATGGCAGGAATAGATACACAACATATGCAGCCCCCAACAACAAGACCAGACCTAGGAGGATTGTGGGAGACATTTTCACCCCATCCATACAGTTTTCTGTCATCAAACAGCATGATAGTGCTGAACATTAACTGCCTTTATAGACATGGTGCATAATGTCCTGCATCTCTTACCAGAAGCATGTCTTTTGCCCATTCGCTTCAATATGATACTTGTATCTGCCTACTAAGCAGAAAGTTTTATGTGACTTGTCCTACCTATCAAGCATTTCAAAAGGTTTTATTTAAGAAGAAATCTTATATATAGACCAATGAAACAAACAGTTCTGTCTCCTGTACCCACAGAAACAGTCTAGTCGAAGTCTAAAAAGTTTTCTGGGCAAAGTTGTTATTCCTGTTTTCATATTGTCAGATAATGTCTTTTTAACACGTACAGAAAGAAGTACTATAAAAAAAATTAATTACGTATTAAAAAGTGGTACAATGCTGCAAGACAATCTTTGCAAGACCATCTTTAAACAGAACAAGTGTGGGAAACTGCAGCGGGTCTGTGGAATCCTTGACAGAAAATATGGGAGTAGAGATCAGCCTTGAGATATTAAGATTTACCCTTGGGAAGGATGGGAGTAAAGGAGTATCCGGAGAGAGGAGAGATGTACCCATGGGAGAGAAGGGGACAGAAGAATAACATGGATGATAGGAAAATTAACCAATGAGATGTTAGTGCTGTAATTTGTAACCAATAGTGAAAAGACACATGAACTGGTAGAATTGTATAAAAATGCAATTGTAGCAATAAATGACACCTATTACTTTCATCTTGAAAGAATTTGGTCCATGTCGTTTGTCCGTCTCAACCACGACAAACAAGCAGAGAGTCAGAATCAAAATGAATGTGCCAAAGATCCTTCCCACCTGACTTTGTGCATGAAATCTTCTGAAGACTACTTCTTGGACCAAAGAGTTTAAAAAAAAGAAGGAATATTAACAGACTTGTCAGGTTCAATGCTTTGTATGTCAGCCTGGTTCTTTCAGTCACAACTTTATGTTCCCTCACCTCAAAACTGTACAATGCAGCACTAGTAACAAAGCTGTTTCTTGTACAAGGAGGAAATCCCAGCTAGAAAACAAAGTGGCAGTAAACATTGTATTTAGCTTTGAAAAGAGATTATGAAAGCCATGTGATGCTGAAAATGAACTGAGCTCCATTTTCCTGTCTGCTATGCTGCTGTCGGTTTTCTAAATATATAGTCAAGAGTATTTATGATAGATATTGGCAATACAGTTGTAAATTTCCTATTGCTTTTAACATCATTCTTTAGAGGAAACAAGAAATACAGGATTAAGTCTTCTCCTAGGTGTCTCTCCCACTGTTTTTCACAGAAGCTATTCCCCAGCTCTGTCTGTGTGGACACACGAGTAGCAACTTGGTGGAAAAAAAGACGTGCAGAAATGCTGTGCAGTACATCATCTCCAGCAGTGTGATAGCATGCAACAAAAGCCAATTCAGTACATTCCTATGTTGAGTTCTCCTTTTATCTGAGCACATCCTCTCAGTGATATGCCTGTCATGAGTGATGTTAAACAAAAAAAAAAGCCTCCAAACGTTCAACAGTAAGACATCAATGCTAAAATATACGTAGGCCAACCTCCAGTCCAACAGCTCCAACAAGGAATCATCTATGCAGGTAAAACTAAGTAACACATGTGAATTCCATGTGCAAAGTATTTGTTCAAAGCTGTAACTTTCTCAAGTAGTTTGAGCTAATAAGAAGACCACAAGGACATGTGTCTAGTCTTCCTTTTGCACTGGTACCAGGCACAGCCATGCTGTCAGCCAGGTCCACTCATCCACCCAAAATTTCCTTTCCTGATTTTACTGGCCTAGTTTCCACCAAGACTATCTTTACTGACACAAGAACATGGCAGAGACAAACAGCAAAGGTGAAAGGGACTCCACAGTTAGAGAAGCCCAAGCTGGTTACATAATCATTGCTTTAATGCTAATAGCTTAGTTAGTTAGAAAGATTGTAGGTCCTGTTTTCAGAAGAAGACAGCAACCTGGAATCCGGAAAACAATGGAAAGAACTAGATGTCAATGGACAGAGAATCTGCTAATGAATTCCCCTTGCAGTGTATGAGTAGTACCAGTGGGGACAGGAGAAAAATATAATTTCGCATTTGGCAGTAATGACGCCACTAATGAAATGTTACATGCGATTTTGTCATTTGTAGAATTTCCAGGAGAAAAAAAGGTATAGACATCATTGAAGATACGAAAATACACACTGCAATGAAAAGTGTAGCAAGCTCAGTTCATTATGAAGGCAAGAATATCCCATAACTTGATCCCCCACAGGATCATATAGGAAGATATTCAGTCCCATTACTTTGTTTAAATGACAGTGCCACTTTCACTATTTTACACAGAGGTGCCCTACTGCATCCAGTGTACCTTTCACCAGGAGAAAAATATGCCATTCATAACCAGTGTTAAAAATTCAGATTCATCCAGTATTTGCAGAGAGCATGCTTATGAAAAGTCTATTAAGCCAATGAACTGGCACCGTTGCAAGCACATTGGTGTGTGCACGTACATGCCCAAGTGAATAAAGGCAGTTCTGAAGTAGGCTTTGATGCCTCAATCACTGAAGGTGCTACAAGTGAAGAAAGAGAAAGCCCAAATAAATGGAGCAAAGAAGATGAGACATTATTAGCAATCTGTGCACTGATTCATTGCAAACAATAACATTGAAAGCCATGAACATGAATTGCAAGCAACATCATGTTAAAACATGGCTATATTATTAGAAGAGTGTCTACAAACCCTGATCAAGATTGAGATTTTGCTGTGCTAGGCACTGTACAAGTGCATAGGAAGAACGAACAGCCTTCAGCAACTGACAAAAACTGATGGATTGTTTTCTAACAGTTAATAAAGTATCTGTCTGGCTTCATACTCCAAGGCAAAACCCTCAGTGTGTGCACACTCCTACTTCAGTCATGTTTTTATCAGCCCTGCTGGTTTTGCTGTGTATTTTCCATCTTCTCTGCGCTGCCTCTAGATCACAACACCAGCTCAGGCGCCACTCACCAGGAGATGGCATCATTAGAAGTTAATAACACTGACTCTTAACTTAGCAGTCAGATACAAGTGTGAGACCGAATGTAGCACTAATGAATGACTTCCTGAGCCTCACACTGCTGATAAATCCTAACATACCTGAAGCAAACCACAGAAAGTATTCAAATGCAAGCTGTCAGGTTTTTAAATGTAGTTTTCAAAAGATGAAGCTGCTACTATCTGCTACTTTAGCTACAAACCATATCTCTCTCTGTATGAATTAAGGCTGAGCATACTGTCAGAGCTTAGAAAAGGCTGTTATTTCATTTACAGTAAAATCAATGAGAAACAGGTTTTCCTACGTAATTAAGAGAAAGAAAATCTTAGGTTGGTTAAAAGGGCACACAATTATACAAAGGTTATCACACAACTAAAGTTATGGGCAACAATTTATTATTTTTTTTTTCAAGTGGTTTTCATGTCTCCATTCCACTTGTGTTAAATCAAACTTACAGCAAGCAAGTAAGCGTGATCCAACCTACTGCAGGGATGAGGAGCGATTCTTGTATCACTGTGTGAAGATTCACAGAAAGTGAAATAATTACCTTTAATCTTACTGTTCTATCAAAGAGACCAAGAAACCCACTTGCTGGGTTAAGTGTGTCTGAAAGACAAATTATACCAGTCCTGTGTGCATGGATTCTGAAGCGCTGAATACTAATTTTAAAGGAGTTTTATCTGATAGCCAGATGAAAAGAAGTAACAAGGACTTGTTACTTTTCAAGAGTATATGCTTTGCCTGGCTGCTAGCAATTAGAGTTTGTCAGTGTGCCAAGATATACATATAAAATAGGCTTGAAAATATTTGTTTTCAAAAATCACTATTTCATATAAATATTCAAATCTTGGAACATTTCATAGAGTAGAGGTAGAAAATAGACTATTGTGTTTTGATAATATCATTTGGGGACACCATAAATAAGTACATGGTGATAGGTTAATTAGAGCATTTCACAGAACTCAGCCTTGTAGTTCGAAGCTAAAGAAGAAAATGTGTCAGTGCGTGAAATAACATTCCCAGGAGATAAATTAGTTATCTGCTGCATTTATTGTTTTTCCTTAACACTCTCATGCACTGACCTTGATATTCTGCATATGTGATTATCTTATTTACAATAAAAATATTTCTTTAATAATTCAAAATATATTGAAACCAGTATTGTGGTGTATGCTGCCTGATCTCCTTTAATGCAACATTCTGCTGCTGAATACTAATGAGAACTGCTGCTAGGCAAACTAATGCATTGCTCTAACCTTAGAAAAAGCTATGGATAGAGAGCTCTGCCTATAATAGCATTTTCAGGAATTAAAACTAAAAAGAGACTGGTACTTTAATTATTTCAGTGTACCCCAAATCACAGAAACATTAAGGTCAGAAAAATCTGCATGATGCTTTGGGCACTGAACTGCCTTCTCTTAAAGAACTGGGGAAAAGTCTATCCTAGATGCCCATTTTCCAGCTTCATACAAAATCCTTCCAGGTACAGACAGACTAACACCACATCTGCACCACCATTAAACATAAGGTAGTGGAAAAACACAGGCATCTATCTCTTCCTCCAAGAGTCTCCATGTATTGATATAATACTATATCACTACCTATTCATTCCTTGCCAAAATGTACCTGCAAGTCAATACACATTCTGCAGATTCTGCCATTCTGCTGCCAAATAGCATCTCATTCTCACTTTCAAAATACAAGTATTTTCTGCCCAAAATGTTTCTAGCTGGCACATAGAGCAGACAAACACACATGGAACTGTGGAGGACCATCTTCCACAGACCCCACCCTCTACTACAACTTCAGTTTGAACTCAAAAGATCTGAGATCTGTTGCCTACCCTTTCTGTAAAGAAAAGACACCAAGTAGAGCCAAGGGAGCTGAGTTTCAGGTACAGCCTGAATATAAGGTGGGCAAAGATCAGCTCTAATTGCTGGTTGATTCAACAGGAAATTTGAATAACTTTCCTTTTAAGAGCAGGTATAAGGAATAATCTAGGAAAGAAGAAATGCAGGAGCAGTAACATACTTCAGAGACTGATAAATGCTACTCTCCATCCTCAATCTCACCAACAGAAACATAACACAAAAGGGAGGGATATTTCAGCTATCACTGCTTGTTGCAACAGATGATTTTACAGGAAGTGAGCAGGATTTCCTTTTGGTTGAAGTGTCTGTGCTTCTCCCTAGACTGGTTTGCGGAACATTTCTTAGGTGCCCTTTCTATTCTCCACCAGCACTTGTGATTCAGGTAGGAATAAAACCCCAAAATCTATGATTAGTAATGTTTTTTAACTACTTTTTTTGCAGTTGCCTGGTTAAAAAAAAAAAATAAAAAATAAGCCCAAATTTCTCCAACATAACTAGTTGGACAGCAAATGCAAGCCTGGAAATCCATTCTAGAAGATGAGTTTGGAAAGGAGAAGCTAGATTCCCATAGTACATTATGAACTAACTCCTGGAGTGTCCCTTCCTGTTGGTTAGTGAAGTTCAAGAACACTGAGATATGTGCAAAACACATGGGAATACATAATGGGGACAGATGTGAAATCACAGTGTATAGGGCAGGTGTGACTTCAAGAAGGAGTCATTAACATGATTGTTAGATTTGGACATTTCATATAACCTTACATGTTTTGTCTTGGTCTGTGCCATCACCTAGTGCAGCTATTTAGAGGAACAGCTCAAGGACCCAGCCTCACACAGTGGTTAGTAGATAACTCCAGCACTAGCTACTGGGGAAGCCATGGCAGAAAAGAAGGAAGTGGTCATGTAAGAGCAGTCCCTTGCCAGGAACATTAGAGCTCACTAGTGTGGAGGGAAGGTCTCTCCAATAAAATTCCCCCAAAAGGCTCAATGTCCTTGAAAATAAATGATCAACTCCCTTAAAGTCTTCAAAAACTCATTTTAGAAATAGTGTCCGGACCAATGGAAGACACCTACAAAGACTGAACATCAACAAGATCTATTTTTGTGATGAGGATCACATATGTCTCTCAACTGCCTACACAAGATCAAGAATATGAAGTCAAATGGGGGAGTTACAAGAGATTCAAGCTGCGTTCTCAGTGCTGGCAGCCTTCTTGCCAGGATCAGAGGACCCATCAGTACTGATTTCATGGGGCTTACATGATATTGAAGGAGGTTACTATTTCAGGCCCATTTCTTTTATAGTGACATTGCTTCACATAGTTACCTTAACATAGGCACGAAGAGGGAGTTTTTACACTCTTTGCATCAACTGTCTCCTTTGTCCATGTGGCTTTTCATTTTCAGAGGTGCTAAGCACTCATGACTCATCGAAGTGTGTTCTGGCTGACAACCCTAAAGCCCCAAGAATATCTACATGACTTGTGGTACACTTTGAAAAAAGAGCAGATGCTCGGACCAAAATGACAGGACAACCCAGCTGAGGATTTCTCAGAGATTTCCACACTTTCAGGTCTTCACCCTGCTTCTCTGAAGCACTCAAATTAATGTACTTCCACTGGAACTTCCACAGTCAGCCTGTGCCCTCATTCATGAGGCATTTCCCTGACAAGAAAGTGAGAGACTGATCTTCTTGAAAGCCAAAATGTATGATATTTAATATATTCAAAGCCAGAAGACAACCAATGCATCATACAGTCCGCCATGGCCAGGTTCTGTTGTCACATTACAATAGGTAGCTTCCCAGAAGAGATTGGTATGGTAGATTTGTATGTATTTATACAACAAAATGGCCAGAAACTGTGACCACTTAGTCTATAGAAAGGACTGGAAAGATAGTGGGGGAAAAAATTTCTTTGACCATGAAGCAGAGCAGGAAATACCTTCTTTGCTGGGTGGTGACGCCCAGTGGGTACTCTGTTCTCCTGATCAGAAGTGACGATGACATGAACATTGACAAGAATAGTCTTCCCTTCAAGACAAATAATTTCTAAGCACAGAAGAAAAGCAAAAAGTATATGACCTCTTATTGTTTATATATCTTGTTTCAGACATAAATAATCTTTCTGTATTTGGAACTTTTCAATTATGCTGGTTCATTTAATGAAATTAATTTTCTTGCAAACCTAGCAGAAGAAGATTGTCCAAATCTTCTATTGTCAGATAGAATCATAGAGTAGTTTGGTTTCGAAGGGACCTTCAAAGGTCAGCCAGTCCAAGCCAAATGCAATGAGCAGGGACATTTTCAGCAAGCAATCTAGTTGCTCAGAGCCCTGTCCAGCCTGGCCTTGAATGTTTCCAGGGATGGGGCACCTACCACCTCTCTGGGCAAGCTGTTTTAGTATTTCACCCGCCCCACTGTGAAAAATTTCTTCCTTATATCTACTTTAAATTTACCTTCTTTTAGTTTTAAATTATTATCCCTTGTCCTATCACAACAGACCCTAATAAAAAGTCTGCCCTCATCCTTCTTATAAGCCCCTTTTAAGTATTGAGAGGCTGCAAGAAGGTCTCCTGGAGTCTTCTCCAGGTTGAACAACCCCAACTCGCTCAACCTTTCCTCACAAGAGAGGTGTTTCATCCCTCTGATCATTTTTGTGGTCCTCCTCTGGCCCTTCTCCAGCAGGTCCATGTCCTTCCTGTACTGAGGGCCCCAGAGCTGGACACAAGACTTCAGGTGGTGTCTCAACAGAGCAGAGCAGAGGGACAGAATCACCTCCCTCAACCTGCTGGTCACGCTCCTTTTGATGCAGCCCAAGATATGATTTCCCTTCTGGGCAGCAAGTACACATTGCCAGGAGGTCCCTCCAGTGCACTGATGATAACTTCCTGATGCAAATCATGGATGAGCTAACTAGGGGAGGAGCACTGCTGGATCTCATCCTCACTAACAAGGGTCTGGTTGAAGTGTTAAAGGTTGAGGGATGCCTTGGCTGCAGAGACCATGAGATGGTGGAGTTCAGGATCTCACGTGGCAGGAACAGAATACCAAGCAGAATTGCAACCCTGGACTTCACTAGGGCCAACTTTGGCGTTTTCAAGCAATTGCTCAGGGAAATCCCATGGGAAAGGGTACTTGAAGGTAAAAGGGCCCAAGATAGTTGGTTAGCTGTCAGGGACTGCTTTTTTCAAGGTGAAGATCAGAGCATCCTGACATGAGGAAGTCAAGGAAGGGACCCAGGAGACTTGCTTGATTAAACAGGGAACTGCTGGGCAAACTCAAGTGGAAGAGGAGAGTTTACAGATCATGGAAGGAGGGGCTGGCCACTTGGGAAGAATATAAGCAGTGAATGTGGTCTATCTTGAGTTCAGTGAATGTGGTCTATATTGATTTCATTAAAGCATTTGACAGAGTCTCCCACAGCATCCTCTGAAAAAGGCAGTAGGAGGCGCTGGATAGAGACTCGAACTGTTGTGGGTTACTCTGAGCAGTATTTATTGTAGAAGATCCGCAGGAACAGCAGCATTGGATCACCTCCTCAGACAGTGACAATCATACAGCAGTACAGCTAGTCATTATACAGGGTTCTAACAGGTATTGTGTAACTAAGCAAAATTTATCACTGTTCAGTGGAATTTTCTAAGTATTCTCAATGTCCTTCAGTGGTCTGCGGGTTTCACTTCTTCTTTCTTGATCCATTACTGCAAGTACCGAACGGAAGGTCATCGGGTCGCAGGGCCTGTCTCATTTATTATCTATAGTTCATCAGTCTAGCACGGAAATCAGCGGTCCTAAGAATAGCATTTATCAATGTCTTAACTAAAGGTACAAAGCAAGCATAAGGTAACCACGCTTGTGGTTCTGGGTAAGGGCTATACAGTGGACAAGCTGAGACTTTCAGCCTTAGCAGCACAGCTTATAACACTGATATAGGCCTAAAATCCTAATTTCTTATTTTCCTACAACATCCTCGCTGCTAAACTGAGGAAGTGTGAACTGCATGATCAGGTAGTGAGGTGGAGAGTGAACTGACTGAAGGGAAGAAGCCAGAGAGTTGTGGTCAATGGGGCAGAGTCTAGTTGGAGGCCTGTATCTAGTGGAGTGCCTCAAGGGTCAGTACTGGGACCAGTATTGTTCATTATATTCATCAACAACTTGGATGAAGTAATAGAGTGCACTGTCAGCAAGTTTGCTGATGACATCAAGCTGGGAGGAGTGGCTGACACGCCAGAAGGCTGTGCTGCCATCCAGCGAGACCTGGACAGGCTGGAGAGTTGGGCAGGGAAAGATTTAATTAAATATAATGAGGGCAAGTGTAGAGTCTTGCATCTGGGCAGGTTCCAGTATAAATTGGGGAATGACCTGTTAGTGAGCAGTGTAGAGGAAAGAGTCCTGGGGCTCCTGGTGGACAACAGGATGACCATGAGCCAGCACTGTGCCCTTGTGGCCAGAAAGGCCAATGGCATCTTGGGGTGTATTAGAAGGGGGTAGTTAGTAGGTCAAGAGAGCTTCTACTTCCCCTGCCCTGATGAGAACACATCTAGAATAGTGTCCAGTTCTGGGCCCCTCAGTTCAAGAAGGACAGGGAACTGCTGGAGAGAGTCCAGCACAGGGCAACAAAGATGATTAAGGGAGTGGAGCATTTCTCTTATGAGATAAGGCTGAGGGAGCTGGGTCTCTTTAGCTTGGAGGAGACCGAGGGGTGACCTCATTTATGTTTATGATTATGTAAAGGGTGAGTGTCACGAGGATGAAGCCAGGCTCTTCTCAGTGACAACCAATTATAAGACAACGGGCAATGGGTACGAATGGGAACACAGGAGGTTCCACTTAAATATGAGAAGAAACTTCTTCACAGTGGGGTGACAGAACACTGGAACAGGCTGCCCAGGGAGGTTGTGGAGTCTCCTTCTCTAGAGAAATTTAAAACCCACCTGGACGCCTTCCTGTGTAACCTCGTCTAGGTGTTCCTGCTCTGGTGAGGAAATAGGACTAGATGATCTTTCAAGGTCCCTTCCAATCCCTAACATTCTGTGATTCTGTGAAGTTCTTCTCTTCAGGGCTGTTCTCAATCCCTTCATCCCCCAGCCTGTGTGGATACTTGGAATTGCCCCGACCCAGGTGCAGGACCCTGCATTTGGCCTTGTTGAACCTCATGAGTTTCACATGGGCCAATTTCTCAAGTTTGTCCAGGTCCCTCTGGATGGCATTCTGTCCCTCAGGTGTGTCAACTGCACCACTCAGCTTGGTGTCATCCACAAACTTGCCAAGGCTGCACTCAATCCCACTGTCACTGAAGAAGATTTTAAATGGTATTGGTTCCAATATGGTCCTGAAGGACATCACTCATCACTGATCTCCTTCTGGACATTTTGCCATTGACCACTACCCTCTGAATGTGGCCATCTAGCCAATTCCTTGGCCACCAAACAGTCCATCCATCAAATCTATATCTCTCCAATTTAGAGAGAAGGATGTTTTGGGGGACCATGTCAAAGGTTTTACAGAAGTCCAGATAGGCGACATCCGCAGTCCTTCCTTTGTCCACTAATGTAGTCACTTGATTGCAGAAGTCCACTAGGTTGTTCAGGCAGGACCTGCCCTTCATGAAGCCAGCTCGCTATCCCGATTCATCTGTCTGTCCTTCATCCACCTTAGCAGAGCTTTTAGGAAGATCAATTCCCTCATGTTCCCAGGAACAGACATGAGGTTGACAGGTCAGGAATGGGATGCATCCAGATTTGTAGCACGCGTAATGAACAGCAAACTGGTCTCTTCTGGGAAAGGTATTCTTGGCCCACCTTCTGGTAGCTTTCCCCAATGTTTGAACTGTGTGCTTCATCCATCAAGACATAATCTCTACTATGCAGATAGTGAAGCTCTCAGCTGAAGTGTAGCATCACAAAAGGGAAACAAACACAGGCCAGGAGTAGGGCATTTAGTGACCACTACCCATGTCTCTCCTCTAACACTTCTGTGTACACAATGAATGGGAAGGGACATAGGATGATAGCCCAGGGAGCAGAGCTCAAATGAGTGTTTTGAAAATGCCACTACATGCTGACTTGGTTATGAATAATTTTCTGAGCCTATTCAGTCTTGGATTCAATTTTTTGCAAAGAGAAACCTTAAATGCTCACTTAGCTAAGAATGTTCTATGGATAGTTCAACTCCAGAGCAACTTCAGCGTAGCTCAAATTCACATTGAAGAACTTTTGCCTTCAAGTTAAAGACATTGGGTAATACATTTTGTGAATATTCTTTTGGTACTTGCTAGGGATAGATTGGCTCTTTACATGAATTGGGTTGGTATTTTTGACAAATTAAACTTTTTAAAATTTCATCAGCAATACAAGTGTACACAATAGGAAAAGAAATAATTTATTTTGCCCCCATTCAGAAAAAAATTCTCAGCCAATGCAACATATAATTTCATTTTTTTATTCCATTTGAAATTTTTGTGGTCCTCTTTCAACAACTAGGGACAAATGTTTCAACTCTTGATACATAGTATTAGTCATTTAAATCCATACTTAGGAAGCAGTCTAATTGGCCATAGCACTCACACCGTTTATTGTCTATACTAATTTGCATTAGCTACATGCACTAAAGCAAAGCAAAAGGCTCAGAAAAACATTTATATTTGCTTTAATCCTTCCTTCAAGTTTGCCCATTTCACAGCTGACAGATCTGTGTCTCCACACTATTTACATAGCAGGTTTTGCAAAAAAAGGAGTGGAGCTTTTGCAGTGCTCAGGATGCTGATGTCTGCTACTGCGTAGTTGCCTGGGCCACTCCCTGCTCTCTTGTAAGTACATGATCTTAATCTGGCATGACTTAAATTTTACTTAACACATACCTGGTACCTTTGTAATCTTGCTAGCAATCTTTGCTCACCAACGATTGTTTTAGTCAGAGGCTTTTATAATGGCAGCTTCTAAGAGTTAATGGTCAGTTTGGGTCTCAGTGTTTACATGAAACATGTTGGTGCCAGCTTTTCACATCCAACGTCGCTTTTCACATCCAACATCACTTTTCATTACTGGATTGAGTGCAAGAGTTAAAATCAGATTTCTTTCCATAAAACACACATAAGAGGCAGGATGGGCCCTCAGATCTCACATTCATGTTCTCCTACGTCTCAAGCCAACCAGCATAAAGTCTGGGCTGTCTTTCTAAGGCTAACTGGTACAGCCTTAACAGGAGACAAGAAGCAACAAAATAAAGTTTGCTTCTCAGTTGAGTTAACTGGCCACAGTAAAGCACTGTAAGGAAGCACTGAAGTGCCCTGAGATGTAATGCAGCCACAGCCCTTCCCTCTCATACATTGGTAGGAGGAAAATGATTACATGTAAGTATGTCTGTTCTTGGTATTAAGTCAAGTTTTAGTTGAGTTAAAACTGGGGTTCAGCTGGTGTATAGCAAAGGTACAGCTAAACCGTTCCTGAGGTATTTACAAAGGGATTCCAGCCACAGATTTATTCGTGACCATGAATTTTGCTTTTAAAAGCAAATACGGATGTATTGGGGCCTTAATCACCCTTTTTTTACCTTACATTCTTCCCAAGTACAATTGTGCAAACTCATCCAAAGAAGATCTTGGGGAAGACTTGAGCTTCCATAATGAAAACAGGAAAGTAGTATTTGCCTCTGTCACAGGTACAGAGGGGTCAAACACTTAAGTTCTGGTATATATTAAAAGAAGATAAAGAGCCATGCAATTAATAAGCTGCCTTAACTTTCTACTGTCACCGAAGTATCTGATATAATCCCATGGAAATTAATACCAACAGCAAAGCCTCTGTGAACCTTCATTAATTTTCTCGCAGCAAGTCTGAATTCTCCAATAGGTCTAGCTCATCCCATTTAACCCTATCTAACTGAGGCATCTAAAATTTGACTATACAGAAGGTGTAATGCTATAAAAAGACACAGAAGACTGCATTACTACTGAGATACTATTCTCTCACCATGGTTTTTATGGGGGTAGAACAGCCTCAACCTCAGTTTAAACAGCATGTGGACATGAGCATGCTCTGCCTTGCCTGTTTTTAGAGGAGGATCAAAAAACCTCTTTCCTGCACTCATTAAATTGATGCCTGAGGGTGTCTAGACCAATTGAGTTCCCCACTTCAGTGGCATAGTAAGATGGAAAAACATCAAGGCCAAATTTGCAGGCAAATTCAACACATCATCATAGAAGCCTTCCTGGACAGGTCCTTATAGAAGTTCATTTGATGTGGACTTTAAGGTAGTTTCAAATACATGGAAATGCTGAGAGAGAGCAGGTGACACCAGCAGCCTTTTCCTTCCTTTGTAGCGGAATTCCCCCCTGCAGTGCAAGGAGCCAGGCTAATTACACTTCCATGGGAAAGCATCTGTGTATCTAGCAGCTCCAGTGGCTAAATTTCAGCCTGATGCACTTTAAAATGCTTGAAAACTTTACATTCCTGAAAAAGGAGAATCACAAAAAAGCTGAAGGCAGGCAACTAACAAGAGAATTACCAAGAGGTAGTAGTGGATCTTACGTATCTAATTTTTCTGGCCTATGTCGCAAAGGCAATATCATGATTGCAATAAACACTAAACACCCTCTATAAATGTTTCAGATGTCACGTAAGTGGTGTCAATAAGAAGTTTTGTTCAGCTAATAAAACATGTCAGCTCTTCAATCTGCTGCTTTACTGACCTTGAGATTGTCCTGTAAGAGGTATTATAAAGAAAACAATTGTGTGTCATGGGCATGGATGATGTGATAGATGCACCATCCAGAATGCACTCAGAGGAAAATCCAATGTAGATAAAAGATATTCTTGTGTCTTAAGTGGAATTCCAGTTCCTTCTTAGTTCTGACTTTTTTCTGTTATTTAAACAAGTCCTTGCTGCTTTCTCATTGCTCAATCCAAGGCTCAGCCTAGCGGAGCAAAAATGGTTTTCAAAGCCTCAGTGAAATTAATTGACCTATTCAGTTGTCCAGTGATGACAATTTTCCCCATATATTTTAATCCAACACTCAGTATCATATCCAGCAAGCAGGACTAGGAATTTCTAAACATCCTAGTTTTTTCCAAATGCACTTTCAGAGGTGCCAATGCAGCACAGCAGGGTTCAAAGAAATACATGTACAGCAGGCAAATGGGGAAACACTGTCCCCCTACACAGGCATACAGCATCAGCTGCAAGACAGTCCATTGGAAAACCTCCTGCCTGCTCTCTCACTCTGGAGTCCTAGATCCATTTAAGGACCTGGTGTGATGGTTTTGAAAGGGAGATTTTTGAAACCTTGCACTGTAAATATTTACAGAAGCAACAAAAACAGTGAACAACCAACTTTCATGGGAAGATAAATGCCTAAACTGATCAGACTCTTTCCTAACTTTTGAGTCACCTGCTTCCGCTTGGAATTTGTGAAGCTTTGAGAGGGCTGCTAAAACTGCTATGACCTGTGCAGCTTCTAGACCAGTGAGAACAGGGTCCAGTAGTGACAGAAATCCCTCCTCACAGTTTTCTGACTGCCATTGCATCAATCAAGAATGAGAAGGATGTGAATATCAGAGGCATGGTGAATACATAAGAAATCCATCCCAACAACATTGTACAATATCTATTTTAAAAACTTACCTCTCTGAATTTTATTTTCTCCAGCATGAAAAAGAGGCATGAGATGTTTACTTAATATAGCAAGTTCTTGTAGATTCTGTATAATGTCTTCTCCTTTCACCTCTTCCTCTTTAGCATCAAGTCTAAGAGCATGCAGAGAGTAAAGGGACCAGACTGATAAAATATGGACAAAACGTACCAAGATTACTTCTGTGAAACTAAGAGCTGATTGCTACCTTTATTTCCAACTCTCCCACACAAGAGCAACAGCATGCAGTCAGAACACTGAGGAAAAATTTGATTGCTGCAGATAAGTAACACTGCAGACCCTCCAAAGGTTTGCACATTGTCAGTCATTTTACAGGTTCTTCTGTGGTCCCTGCTAATGACATTAAGCAGGTATTCACAAGAACTCTTACAAACTAGAGTTGAGTGCTGTCATACAAGCAGGTTATGGTAAACAGCTCTGAGATTTGCTTGTGGAGTAAAGAGACAATGAGGTGTACAAACAGCTTAAATATTTTTTACTACATAAAAGCTCACTTGACAATTGCCCTGCTTTTGAGAGTGAATCGTGTCTTTCCAGTCACATGGAGTCACCTGTCACATGACTGTTTCTTCAAACATGTGAAACCCACAGGGCATTACTTCTGTCCAGGACTTACGGATGCTGGATATCCATTTATCTTGCATAAGAGGCTACTATGAATACACAGATTAATTGTTCATTGCAAATACAATTAGCATATATAATGCGAGATGTATCTAATATACTGCAGATGATCAGAGCATGTGCAATACCTATCACATTTTGGCTGTGCTTCACACAGGGCATCTAATCTGCATGAATGCAGAAATGTCAGTACATCTACAGCATGTCAGACAGGAAATACATATTCGAGTCTGACAGCACCTGGACTCTAAAGTCTCCCCCTGAAATCAGATGTTTGCAAATATTATGGGGAGGTATTGCCTCCCCTAAAAGCCATTAAACTCTCTGATTTATTGTAAATTTAGCTAGATGTGTTTAAGGAGAAGTTACTCAAGCTCTGAGTCAGATGGCAAGGAGGTAGTTATGCTGCTCTGCAGCACTGTGGTGGTTAGCACCACTGCTGTATCAAGCCTGGACACCAACTTTTCTCTGTAATACTGTATTATTTTAATATTCACAGAACAGAATGTATTTTCTTGTGATTTCCAAAGTTGACCTGTGATATGCTTTCTTTTTTTACAATGTCATGCGAGCATCTAGGATCAAAAGCTCTGAGACCACATTATCTTTTTTATTAACACATGTGTAGAGGGGAGAGTTGATTTCTGTGGTTTCATATGATATGAGATGGGATAACACATTAAAGAAAGTTAATATGTTAATATTTTCAAGGAGTTAAACAAACTGACTAGTATTTGGAAAGAGTAGAATTTTTCCTTTACAGAGAAAGGCTGCAGCTGCTAGGTTTTGCTCAGGATTTTCTGCTGTAAAATTGACTGCAGAAAAAAAAAAAAAAAAAATATGGACTACAAAAAGCATCCATCTCATGGTTGCTCCTTTTGCTACTTGAGGTCTGAAAAATTACAACAAAGGAAGGTTACAATAATCAGCAACGGTATAAATACTACTTAAACCAGCAGTCACATATGGTATATTAGCAATGTAAATGGATTTAATGAAAACTGAGATCAGCTCATACATCTGTCATCAACCAAATCTACAAAATATTTTCCTCAGAAAATGAAATGTAATGATATAAGTGCTCATCTGTAATAGAGTTATAACAACTCCAAATGGTAAAACAAGTGCTGGTTTAATGCATTTTGTCAGCTAATGTTAACCAAACAGACAACTCCTATGACGATTGCCTTGAAGAGAACAGATTGTGTGATAGGTCATAATCAAGCACACATCCTTAAATTAACAGCTCCAAAGTACTGCATACTTCTGTAAGTCACCCTGTAATGCAAAACCAAGCGTGATTTGTCACACCATTTCAGCCTCCATTACAGCTAAGACAGCAGTGTGGAATTTTTCAAGCTTCACAGGAGAAATATTAAAATGGATAATACTAGCACGCATTTTAGAGAAAATTCTCAGCAGTTGCCAAGTCATGCTCTCTGAGGTATCTGCCAGTGTGGGAGGGATGCATGCTCTCAAGGGGGCCTGTGTTTCATGGTCATCTCAGGCAGGGGGCTGCAAAGTTCATTAAATGATCTTATCTCACTGCTGGTTCTGTTCAAAATAGCCTTGATATGATGAAGGATTTATGTTACCCCCCACTTCAAATAAAAAGTACCGAGGGATGCATTTCATTACTGCCCTGTGACACTGGAGAAGCCAGGGCTGCAGTGCTAATATTCCTCATTTGTTTGTGTCACACACAGGATTTATTTGCAGGAAGAGTCCAGCTCCAAAGGTAAGTAAATATTTGGTTTTTGTAGAGTTTTTCATAATAATGTCAGCAAGAAATGCATTTGTTCTCTGACTTTAATTCTCACAAAGCTATATTCTAGGAAAGATGAGAATGTGAAGAAAATGTCAGGGAAGAGTGCCCAGTTTAGCAGCATTCTAAGGAAGCTGAGTAGCATTGATACAGAAAAAACATTTACGGGCAATTTCCATGCCACAACCCTGGATAAAACACCAGAAGATGCGGCTGTATATTCTCAACTGATGGGCTAAATGGTAGCCGAGGTCACACACACACTCCTCTCACAAAGGTTTTTTTAACAGGCATCTGCTGCCGAGAGACTTTTTAATTTAATGGCAGACACCTTCACATTAATCAGAATCAGTTTCTCTTGCATGTTTTGTCAGAACCGGGCAATCTGCTGAAGAACATGAGCCCTGGGCAGGATCTGTCTTCTTTGGTCCTAGACCATGGAGTCCTCCTGTACTGAAAAATCAAACAACAAAACAAGTTCAAGATCCTTGACAAATAAATATTAATTTATGCTATATACTTGATCTTATGAATTCAGCTGTTCAAAGGATCAGCCTTCAAATGTTTCTGGAAGTGGGGAAGATCTAGTGATCAGAAATAATATTTGATCATGCAAGGAAACTACAGCCACATTAAATGTGCCTTAGATGTTGAAAATTAAAAGCCAATAAAAGTTGGACAAATCTATGGAAAGCTCAGGAAAGGCATTTGGACACTCTGTCTTGCACAATGCTTATGAATGCCTGTTCATTTGATGCTCTCCTCTGTGTGACTGCCACCACAGTCCTGTCTGTGTGTACTGGCAGGAGGATGTGTAGGCAACCACCACAGAGAGCCAGGTGCTGGGAGTGAGAGAAGCTGGGGAGCAGAGGGGCGCTGAAAAGGTGCTCCCAGGGAAAGTTTCACAAGATTGCCAGGAGCAGCCAGGGAGAAATGCAGCTCCAGCAGGAACTGGAGAGAGATTTTTCAGAATGAACAACAGAGCTGGGGATCTGAGCCAGAAAGATGTTTGAAAGTGGAGGTGTGAGTCAGCCAGGTTAGGCTGAAGGGCTGGTATGGGAGGTGAAGAGGGCAGAAAGAGACACTCAGCAGACATGAAGTCAGAGAAGGGAAAGTCAGAGGGACCTCTCGTGGAAGCCCTTGGTTGTCGGCTGAAGGATATCAGAGAGTCAGTGAGAATCGCAGAGTGGAAGAATGCAAGTAGTCAAACAAATAAATAGACACAGAAGCAGAGCAATTTAGTAACAACTAAACGAATGTTGTTAGCAACAACTGAATGGATGACCTGGAGAGAAATGAAACTGTTGATTCCTCAAGTGTTGTTCTCAAAAAGTTTTAAGAATTTTACAGAAAAGCAAGGCAGAAAATCAGTCTGCTCCAGTTCGGTAATTCATTCAGGTGTCTCATATCCAGGGAGGAATGAAAGCAGATAAAGACAACTGAGGCTTAACGGATGAGGAGGACAGAAGAAAACATTTACAGTCCATGGTATTCAAAAGCATTTATACTGCTACTGCAGCAGTATGATGCAAAATCCACAGAGCTGTCACGAACCTTGCCATAATATGTTTCTTTGTCATAAAGATATCATATGAGAAAAGGTCCAAATTTTGTAACAGTTCAAAGCATTTCAAGAATAGCTATTCTCCAAATCAGAAAATGGACTCAGACACAACCACTTGTCACAGAAAAGCAGTAATGAACTGTGGGAATTAGGAACAAGAATGATTGAACAGAGACTGCTGCATAGTGCCTGAGTGCCAACATTTTAGTTTGCATGCTAAAATTCCTTAATTTGCACGTGAGAAGTTATTTGCTAGATGCACACCTGTAACTCTTGCACACAGGTAACTCCTACTAATATTGCTCGGTCACATGTCAGTATTGTTGTCATTTTTGCACACAGAAAATTCCCATCTCATGGAAAAGTTCATTTGATTGGAGTTTATACCCAGACAACAACCACCTGATAGAGCACACATCCCAGTAAAAGTATGTATTTCAAATTCTGCCAAACCAGGAAATGCTGCTGGCAGAACAGGTCATTTGTCTAGAATTTCCTTATTTCACTGCCAACTCCAGACAAACTGTTTACAAAAGAAAAGCATAAATTGATAGTCTGTAATGCTGAAATGCAAATGGAGAGTACAGTACACATGCAAAACCCCACATCTTTGCTGATGAGATACACTAATGAATTTTTGAAAGAGAGCAGCACAGTATTAGGGACCTGTGTGCACCAGAAGACCACACCAGCCTTTCTCCATCTCCAGGCTGGTGTTGCAGGTCAAGTCCAAGAGGTACAGCTCTGTAACTGGGCACCAGTGAGGCAGAGAAACCTCTCCCCACATTGCCCATGAGTGTCACCAAGGCTCAGGCCATTCATGAAAAAGGCTGCATTGTGCAACCTGACACACAAACAGAAGGCTGTAGACAATTAAATAAAAGTGCTTTCTTCTGCCCTCAAAGATTTTTATCCAGGGTCTGAAGACCTAAGTTAGACTTGGAACTGGTATGCCTCCCCAGGCAGGACCTCAAAGCAAACCCCAGCCAGCCCTTTGAGATGTTAATTGCTGGCAGCTGCAGGATCAGAAGATAAATGATGTATCCAAGATCCAAGAAAAAAGAGAAAAATCATAGGTGCAATTACTAGTCCACTTTTCTAAAATCTAAGCATGTTTTTTATTGGTTTAAAGTAAAACATCAGCATTAAGATATATAGCCTACTCTCCTATACATCATGCAATTTTTTATAAATCCAGTGCATTTATATAATAAGCACAGTCACCAAGCAAGATCCATTAAAAGGTATGTGAAAAAAAAATTATATTATTTCTAGGAAGACACATAACAGTCTGAAAACTCTGACTGTTTGTGCTATGTGAGAAGCACGAGAAGGGGAAAAATATTTTTCCTGACTCATGAAGATGTTTTGTGAATTTTAAAAACTGTCTAAAATAATAATTTTTATTTGATTACAGGGAAAAAAAACAAAAACAAAAACAAAAACAAAAACAAACACCGCACACTTTTCTTTACATACCATTTCCTAGCTATGAAACTTGCAGCTTCCACTTCTCTCCATGAAATAGTGTGTTTCTTGTGGTGGTAATGGTTTGTAATAGAACCGGTGAACTCCAGTCTCAAAGTATTGATTTTTTTTTTTTTACTTACAGAAAAGTCAAGATGTCACACTGAATTGATCATACATTCATCTTTTGTCCTACCAACATGGTTCTTGAGCTCCAGATAACAATGTTAGTGTTACAGCTTCCTACTCTTGTAAGATCTCCTTAAGCAAATTAAGACTAAATAATATCAACCTGCTCTAAAATTATTAAACTTAAAAATAAACAACCATATGTCTTGTGTAGGACAAAGACTTCCTAGAGTTTATCCAGCTATTCCTTTCATTTGAGAGCAGCTACATTTGTTCACCAGCTTGCAACCAGGGCTCTATCAAAGATGATTACCAGAAAGAGGGTCTCTTTATTGTCCTCTAGAAGTCTTGTCACTAGAGGCTTAAATAAAGCTTCATTTAGTCATAGCTGTTTCAAGGTAGTTTCAGTCAAACCTAACTGCAAGATCTATAAAAGTGCTCTTACAACCGCCTATATGCTTTAACAGTATATTTCTGCCCACCTGTTGTACAGATAGATAGAGATTATTTGTTTGGGCTGCTTTGGAGGCTGCTTCCATGAAATCTTTTCCATTCTTCACTTTCCCTATTAAATGGGGTCCCTTTTGCTAACTGCTTTGAATGAAGTTTCAAGGCATAAAAATAAACTTGTACCCAGATGATAACTACTGGTGCAAAGCCACAATACAGGTTTAAGTCCTGTAACATTCCTCTGAAATAAACTGAAGTAGGAGGGGAAAAGAGCTTCCATCACTGAGAAGTTTCAGCAGGGAAATCTTATCTTAGGGCAAATGAAATACTGATAGACTAGGTTTGATATCCCTGATTGCACTCTCTACCCTGAAGGTTTATGGCAACAGTTTTGATATGAATGGTAGGACAGAGGTGAACTCAAACATCTGTGCACAGGATCCATAAAGGTAAAGGAAACCACGTGGGTTATTTTAGCAGTTATTGTGCAGTTCTGAAATCACCACATGAACGGGCTCTAATGGAAGGTTTGAAAATAAAGGTAGTTTAGGGCACGATGGTTCTGCAGTTCAGAGAAACAAGTGCTGGCCCATTGACATACTAGGGTTTATCAGGGATGTATGAGAATCAGTAAAATAATGATGCAGAAATTCTAAGTTTAGTTGCTTTGATACATATTTGAGTGTTCTTCAGTACTAGGGGGAAAGACAATAAAGAGGAATATTTAGGGCTGAGCAAGAGAAAATTCATCACCAACATATTCGTATATTAACACAAACTGAAAGGTTAGGAAAGAAGGGCAGGCTTGGACAATGCTCTTAAATGTGCTTGGGCAAGCACACACAAAGAAAATTTCATGGATAATAGACAGAGAAAAGCACTAATTGCCGACCACCAGGAAAAAAAAAAAAAAAAGTCACTCAAACCTGTAATGTGCAGTACTATACACATTTTGTAGTCTGAACAGGATTCTAACTTTCTTCTAAATACTGCCAGCAGTAGATGTAAGGTGCATAACAATGAGACCTAATTCTGAACTTCCCTTTTACTGGGTTTAAAACTTTCGCCTTGTGAGTTTTGCTGTGGAAAGGGATGTTGGAGAGACACATCTGTAAACTACATTGAAGACAGCACCAAGAATATATGCAAACAAACCAGAAGGCAGAGTATTTAAAACTAGTGAAGAATATGTGTATTCTGAAAGTATATGCTTGGTCTCAGTTATACCTTGTGACAATGAGTTCCACAATTTTGCCTTATTCAGGAGAGATATTCACCCTCATATATACAGAAAAGACACATCCACAGTATATTAAACAGGAATTCATAATCATTTAGAAGGATTAAATTATTATGCTCTGGGATCACTTCTGATTAAAGAAACCAGGGGACATTATTTCCTGTCAGTTTATTTTGGAGCCTCAGGGATATCTGGTAAGTTTGCCTGCTACTCTTCAGAAGTATTGTTATTCTCAGAGATTAACTCCTGGAGCGGAAAGTCCATTAGTCTGACCCAGATAGCTGTTATCGTATCTTTTTCATACATTTCTCTATTACTCTCATGCACAAAAAGTTTAAAAAAGTATGAACTGCTACCTGGAAAGAGAGATTTGGGTTGGCATTAATATATATGTGGACATTTATAGAATATATATATGTTATGAAAATATTCGTATTAAGAGAACATTTGACCTGGAATTGGTTATCCTCTAGCACAGCTTGAGGTGTTCAGCTGTACTTACAATTCACAATAGAGACTGATACCAAAATTATAAATCCAACTGTAATTTTCTCAGAACCTGAAAAAATGCTGAGGAAATTTCTTCTGCAGAAGTCAGGCTCAAATAATGTGCTTCTATCATTCAGAGGCCATGAGTTGACCAATGGAGGTTTTACAGGGAACCACAACGGAGTCACAGGGAAATCCCAGCAAGAAAGGGACCTCCTCAAAAAGGCTGCTTTATTTCTCTGCTCATAGCATTTTTATGATGTGTTCCACAGTTTTTCGCAAAACAGCTAAATTTCCAAATGAAATTATGTAAAGATTACGCGTTCCCAATTTTGCTTTTCTTACAATGGCTGGCAGGGGAATGGCAGCAGTTTCTTCAAGCTTTTCCAAGGTAGCCTTGAAGAGCTTGTTTACTAGCTCTCTATGGCTCTGATTAAAATAAATTACAAGTAATTACCATAAAGTCAAATAACGCATGAGAGAGCCCTAAATACTTATTAAAAAAAATAAATGTTCTGGAAAATATTATAATGGCATGCTCATGCAAAACCACACAGCAATTTGGAAGGTAGCATGGTTATACTCATTCGATATTTAATGAAGTTTTGAAAATAATTATATGATTTTCTGGCCATAATGTGGTATACAGGGGCTTGACTGTTAGCCCATGAAGAGTCATCCTGAGACAGATATTCTTTTCTTATGGTAAGATTCACTCTGTAATTTATTTTTAAGATGACATTAAATGAAGGGGGAAGTATAGAACAGAGAGAGAGATTAAACATATTCAATGAATTTGCTCTGTTTTGAAAATTGTAGAAGAGGGAGAAATATTTAATAAGTAAAGTGGCTTTCGCAAGTCCACATCTTATAAAATTATTTACATACTTTCGTACATGTAAATTTTCTCCATTGCCAAATAAAGCTACGGTGTTATAATGATTAACAGCAGATCATCAGAGCTCTTTTTTTCCATTGTTTTATTCTTAATCTACAATAGTCACTTTATAATTTTACATATATGAAAACAGTGAGGAAAAATCCCACTAGATCTGGCAATTTTTATATTTCCATGAATGAGTACATTAAGCTAGAGAAGGCAACAGAACTGTCCTGCATTGTGAGCTTAAAGGTCACAAGCAGATGAAGGTGAGAGGTATTTGAGGTGAACAAGTAAAAATTCAAATCATTGCAGACAGCATATAGTCAAGTGTCAGAGCTAGGAATGAAAAGCTTAAATAGTGAGTTGTGTCCACTGTTATGCTGATCCTACAAAAAAAAAAAACAGACTGTCCTATGAGAATCCACATAAGCAAGAGTGTGCTTTAGCCATGAAAACAGATGAGGAATCAATAACTTGTCTTATGGTTGTTTCAGATTTCTCCTGTAGAGAAAATGAATAGCCAGTATATACGTCATGAAGTTCGGGGATGCGAAACTAGTGACCTGAGAAACTTCTGGGAAAAGACTATTGAAGAACAAACTCGATATCTGCAAATTGAAAAAGAACGTCAGCGAAGAAGTGCTCTGACAAAGTAGGTAGTTTGTATCTGGAAAGGTTATTGGAGTTAGTATTGTGATTATTTTCTAAAGAAAAGTGATATCTGTATTTGATTCATGCAATGAAAGCTGAAAGTACTCTTGTTAGATTTTTATAAAATAATAAACCTTCCTACATTGGTATGCTAATATTATCATGTCTAAGCTATGGCTGCACAGGATAATTCACTCTTGTTCTGTAAACGGGCCTAAAGTGTGTAACTTTCTGAAGTTATCAGGACAACATCTAGCAGTGGCAGTCATGTCTTGAACATCAAGGCTTATGTTCACAGAAGAGCTAGCACAGATGTGTACCTGACCCACCTTATTTCGCTGTGGACTTGTTTTCACAAGAACGTAGTGTGAATTCATTAAGATGGCTTAATTTGCACAAGGTAAACCCATAAGAAAGCAGACAGTCCAAGTGTACTGACCAAGGTAATCATCATCCATAGACACAATTACCTAAGTCAGTTATATTTACCTCAATCAGTTACATATACTTTAATCAGCCACAATGAGAAATATCTGTCTGTGGCAACATCAGTACAGTTCTAGTTCACATGAAGTCTCCATAAGTTGAAGAAGCATGCAAAGATGGCTATTTTGGCTTAAGATCATTCAATAAGAAAGAACTTTTTCAAAAATCTCCCTCTTAACTCTCTTTGGATCAATGCTTGAAAAAAAATAAGAACCAGGATGCTTTTGCATTAATAAACCTGGGTGAATGAACTCTGGAGTTAGTCTCTAGCATGCTTTATCCATTTGTACTTAACCTAATTTCAACTTCTCAACTCCTCAGCTGTGAAATTCCCATCTTTTCTGTTTGAGGCAGTTTTTCTGTGGTACTTGGATACCACCAAAAAGAAAACAAAGTGCCACCTATCACCTAAACCTGTCTGCTATGGTTCTAACAGAAGCTTCAACATGCATAGTGAGTCGAGCCAAATAGTGCTGAGGAGCCTCTATGCAATATATTTTTTAATGCATTTCTAAGGAGACAGACTGGGGAATTGTTGGGTGATGCTACCCAGCAGGTGGCAGCAGGCAATCTCCAGTGGAGATGACAAGCCACTCCAACACACAGAGGCACTTGAGAGAGAGCACACTGGGGATGAATATGAACCACAAAGCTCAGGTAAGCCCTCATCAGCATTTGAGGGCTAGTCCTGAAGTACCATCCAGCAAAGCACTTTAAAGAGGCAGGGCAGTTTGCATGAGAACTGGGAAAAAGGCATCAAAGGATAGCACTGGTGGGAAACATGAAGAGTATAGATCTGTTCCCTGTAAAAATATGGGGACAAGCTGATCCATGTTTCTGTCCTTAGGCTCAGAAATGAATGGATGGAGAGGCTGGAAAAACGGATAAAGATGTTGAGGACCCAACCTGAAGACCCATCTAGCTGAAGATCCCACATTCATTACATGTATCGGGGGAAAAAGAAAATTGTTTTGTAGGAAAGCATGATGGTGTGATGCAAAAGCTTTAGTCAATTTTTCTTTGTGGCTTAAATGAGCTATAATTAATTAGCTGTCATTGCTAGAACTTTCATACGTGAAATGTCTGGTTTTGCTTTTAGGATTATGCATCCACCCCTTCATTTGAGAAACAGAGATTGAAGTACTCTGTAGTCTTCAAGACTAATAAATCATGGTTCACTGAGCGGTAGATGCCTGGAAAGCAAGTTTAGTTATACAATTAGTGCTCAGCAAAAGTACTTCCTTGACATTTTAGGTTTCTATATAGACTGATTGTAACCTAATGAAGGTATTTCCTTTCAGAATTGTTTAATGAATAGTTGAGTTTGGTTAGTTCTTTTTTTGACACAGTAGAGCACAACTCAGACCAAAGAAGAGGGAACATGCACAAACAATGCCACCACATCCCAGATCACTAGTGGAGCCAAACGTGGTGCGAGTTACAAATCCCAGCTTCCGTATTAGAAGCCTAGGAAGCTATTAGTATGTATCATGAGAAACAGGCTTTGTGAGAAAACAGCAAGAGTTATTTAATTAGTTAACCCACATTAGCTAACTTGAGATGCTGTATCAGCAAAGGCAAAACAAATTCAAGTTTTGAGGCTGCTTTTTGTACTCGACCTGGCTTGTCAAGAGCTGGACTGATATCTTTGTTTCACAGAGCAGCGTGATGCATTTTCACAGCTGTCTGTCTTCATGACTGATGAGCACAATTTCTCCTCTAACACTATTTCCCTCTAAGACCCAGTATATATTCAATCAGTACCTTCAGAAACATGGCAGGTTTCCTCTCCCCCATTCACCATTAGTCAAAAATGTTTCTAGTTCCCTTCCTAGTGCTTCATTAGTAAGTATGGCATTTCCTTCAACAGTATCAAAGCATTTGAAAAGGCTGGTGTAATAAAATTGCTTCCTTCCTAGGGTGACTGCTTTGTTGCCACCAGAATGCTTTGGGTAATGTACTGCAAAATGGCTTATTTTGAACATGCTAAAAATCTCTTCTTTCAATTGCTTAACCTTTTAGTCTCTTTTTATAAGACGATTTCACCACTTCTCTGCCAATCCATATTGTTTCTGAGTAAAGAAGTTTTGAATTGCCAGTGAGGTGAGAAGAGAGTAGCAGAAGGGTTTTTAAATACTTAAAACATCTGTTCTTCTCAAAGCAAACCAAAAATTTGAAATGCTCTTTTTTCTTTGTTTATCCACCACCTTTAAATTCACTTTTATGTATCCCAAGGTCAAACCAAATCTATTATGGGAATTTAAATATGTAAATAGTTTTTGGGGAAACCTGAGAAATCCATGAAGGCATGAAAAAAAAGATGACCTTGGAACTCAGAAGTCAAGATACCAGCAGGTATGTCATTGGACTTGTGAGCAGAGTTTCCCTGTCAGGTGAAAAAATAGCTGCTGAACTCATGTTCTTCAGTTTAGTTCTGTTCTTAAGCATTTTTTAAAGTGACATCAACTGGGAATATGCTGGATAACAGTATAAATACAATATAGATGTGCTTTAATAAACAATCACCAGGTAGACACACAACTTAATATTGGGGTTCAGTAAAAATTAGATTTCTTCAAATATACCAGTTCACACACTTCAGTTCTCCCATCATATCTGTGCCTTGTGCTTATTGAGTCTCTTTCTGAAAACCATGGTGAAACAGCATTGATTTTTATACCATTTTACCTGAAATTAGAGCTTGAACTGACCTAAGGGAAACATGTTTCATCCCCTTATTCATTGTGCAAGTGACTGCATAAGATGCGAAACAGAAGAAATTGGACTTGGTGTATTTTAAAAATGAAAGAGGCAGCCCTGGAAAAATCTTTTCTTTGCACCTCACGTAGCTGAGATCCTTCTTCTCCTCTTCTCCTGAAGTAAGTAAGAATGAGGGAAATCCATGGAGAGCCTGGAAAACACTTGCCAGGAAGTCACTCCCATCTGAGTCCCTCATTGTTTATCTCAAACGGTTCTGTCACTTCAGAATGCTTTGGAATAGGTCCCTAACAAGCTAGGACACCCCAAAATCATCTCTTTAGGATGATGAAAAGGAACTTATTTTTCACAGACTGCATCTATTCCTGCCCAATGCCAAGAGGAGTTCTGAAAATATGTATACAGAATTAAGCCACTTTTCATCTGAGCTTTGCAGTTTCACATTTAGTGTACAGACTAATTATTTCAGGCTCAAGTTCCACAGCATTAGATTCAGGACTTTGGGCCATGTAATCTTTATTTATCTAAGCGCTAGTAACATGTTTTGACACAAATGCCACCATTGTTGTAGGGATGGCCTACCAAGGAGTTTTGTAAATTGCTACCAAAAAAGAATACCTATCCAGAGAAATAAATATAATCTAGAGTCAATCAGCAAAAATAAAGAAGTGTAATAGCATTAAAATTCAAATCTAAATGTCAAGAAACAATCTTAATCAGAACTTGGAGCAGACTTTAAGATGAAAATGGTTCTGGCAATTTGAAAACACAAAAATATGAATCTTTCATTTACCTTGAAGGTCATAAGATAAATTAAAAGCAGGAGGGGGGGAGAGGGAAGTAAACTACCACTTCTGTGAAACTCAGAAAACAGCCATAATGTTATAAAAAGCAGTAGAGAAACCTGGCTGTTAGAGTGGAAAAGTCATCAGCTAAAAACTGATAAAATCAACTAGTTTTATAAAATCATTATGGTTAGAGAGGATGCTTAGATGCTCTATAGACTATTTTTATTGAATACGCAGTTTCAGAGGAGTGCCGTATTCAGTTAAACAGGTTAAACTTAATAACTCAGAATGTCTATAAAATAGCTCCTTGACGAAACACTTTATTTCTCTGGGTTTTTTTCAATCTATATTTTCAAATTGCTTTTGCGTGCAACAGCAAGACTTTTTGGGTTATGTCAATCTAAATTTATTAGCTTTGTAATTAAAATGTGGTAGATATTTGCTTATATTCCTAGCTTTCATTATTTTACCATTAATTTGCTTCATCCTGACACTGAGCAAGAAAATGCATGTCACTTTCTCATTACAAATGCACGGTACAGAACTTTTTGAAAAATCTTGTAACAGTTACAAAAATCAAATGTAGTAAAGTTTTACCATACTCTGACATAAACAGTAAATGATCTGGACCCAAGCTATTTTAAAGAGTACTTACGGGAACTGCACTGTGTGTTAGCAAAAGAGTGACAAATACTTCATTTTGGCCATATTAATAATCCTTCTAAAGTATGGATAAGGGCTGGCAGCTGTGAAGAATGGTTCTGTCAGTGAATTAACAAACTTCTTAGCAGTTTAGCCCAAACTGAGACAGCTTAAACACAGTTCTTTGCTCAGTAGTCCTTTCTGACCTATGTCTTTCCCTAACCAAGGAGCTCCTATCTGGAGCTCTCTAATTAAAGAGCAAATAAGCATAACTCAGCCATCGGCCAGGTTTTTAATTTGAACAACTGATGCAAATCAGCCAAAAGGCAAGATGCTTTTCTGTCAGGAGGGTAGAGACAAATCAGGGAGATGGTTCAGCTATGCCTGGCTGAAGCTCTCCAGCCCTGCCACAGCAGAGTTTCTACAGTGAAAACTGCCCTGGCAACTAAGAGGGACACCCATGTCCTGGGTGCATCGAGCACAGCATTGCCAGCCAGGCGAGGGAAGTGATTGTCCCGCTCTGCTCTGCACTGGTGCGGCCTCACCTGGAGCACTGTGTGCAGTTCTGGGCAACACAGGATAAAAAGGATATAAAACTACTGGAGAGTGTCCAGAAGAGGGCTACCAAGTTGTGTTCAAGAAGAGACTGGACAATGCCCTCAGACACATGGTGTCAACTGTGGGGTTGTCATATGCAGGGACAGGAGCTGGACTCGATGATACTTGGGGATCCCTTCCGACTCAGGACATTCTATGATTCTATGAACTGGCCTGCAGCCTAGTGCAGGATCACTCAGCAGACTGTCTTCAGTGTGACATCCAAATGTGTGTTTCCTACCATGCAACTGCTTCATGTCCATGAAGCTATGTCTCTTTGGGCTTCTTGTTACATTCACTGAAGAGAAGACTGATGTGTTGGCCAATTCTGAGGTGATTAATGTTGTCAGCACTGAAATAAACCCACCATACAATACCAAGTTCACCTACAATATTGTCTGTTTAGTGTAGCATTAAGTACCGTTGAGTTATTTTGCACTAAAGAAAAGCCTGTAGGCTACCTCCAAGATTTTGATCCCATGATGCACAAACAATGTGAGAGATAATCCCAGATACACAGAAGTCTCTGTGTAAACAGGTCAGAAACAGGGAAGTGGGAATGGAAAGATGGGCCAGAGCCAGAGGTCAAGGAAGAGCTATGGTACATGGGTCAGGTACAAAGTCAAGGTCCAACTGCTCCACATGGATAATGTGATTCGTGTACATAATAGCCAGTGCTCCAGCTAGAACTGAAATCCATAGACAGTTTTCTAATAAAAAGGTCTGAAAAATAAAAACATCCTGAACCAATCCATGAAAGGTGTCAGAGCTGTGGCAAAATACACAGCATGTTAAGGGAATCACTGCTTGCATGGATTCTCACCATAATTTTTGACGGAAATGAAGAGTCAGATGCCAGATTTATTAATAAAATTGGGAGGCCATTGACTCTGGAGAAGGAGGACAGATCTCTTTGGGGAGGGAAGTTGAAGAAGGTGAAAAAGAGATAATTTCTTAAACTGAAATGGGTTCGAAGCAATTCAGGTGAAGACCTAACATTGATTACAGATTTTACTGTTTTGAACTCATCTTCTCACCTTTCAATGTTATACATTGAACCTCTCCCAGACATCACTGCTGGTGTTAGCTCAGCCACATGCACATTAACCACATATGACCTTCAGAAACTGCTCAGTGGAAGTTATATTAGAGATAGATCTGAACCCTAAGCCATGCTGTTATGTGAGCCTTTCCATACTGAGACATTTCCCCATGCTAAAATCTGAAACCACCCTCTTCTTGCATAAAGAAGACTAAGTTTGGGTCAAACTGGCTTACATCCTACAAGCAGGACTGGTAAGAGAGTCCTGAAGTTTCAAGGTTGATGGGGAATGCTCACATCCACTACAAAATACGTCAAAATGTAGATAGCTTTTTGAATGATCTCTGAATTTACAGGTCTGAATTTACGCCTCTTAGAATTAGAATCTCATTCTGAGAGTGGCCGTCTGTGTTGGCACAGTCCCCAATATCAATACAGACTGGGGGATGAATTGGTTGAGAGCATCCCTGTGGAGAAAGACTTGGGGATCCTAAGGGATGGAAAATTGGGCATGAGGTGGCAATGTACTCTTGCAGTCCAGAAAGCCAATTTTATCCTGGGTGCCATAAAAAGGATTGTGACCAGCAGGTTGACAGAGGTGATTGTCCCCCTCTACTCCACATTCACGAGATCCCACCTGGCCTACTGTGTCCAGCTCTGGGGTCCCCAGTATAAGAAAGACATGGACCTGTTAGAGCAGGTCATGAGGGACACAAAAATGGCCAAAGGGATGGAACAGCTCTCCTATGAGGACAGGCTGAGAGAGCTGGGGCTGCTCAGCCTGGAGAAGGTTCCGGGGAGACCTTCTTGCAACATTTCGATACTTAAAGGGGGCTTATAAGAAAGATAAAGGCAGACTTTCTGCCAGGGACTGTAGTGACAGGACAAGGGATAACAGTTTTAAAATGAAGAAGGGTAGATTTAGACTAGACATGAGGAGGAAATTCTTTACTGTGAGGGTATTGAGACACCAGGTTTCTCAGAGAAGTTGCCCCATCCTTGGAAGTGTTCAAGGTCTGGTTGGATGGGGCTTTGATAAAACTGATCTAGGGAACGATATCTATGCCTGTGGGCTACATGATCTTTAATGGTCCCATCTAACCCAAACCATTCTGTAATTCTATGATTCTGTGATTTTCTTATACTATAAGTAAAACGAAGATAGCAGAGTGCCTGCAGTAAGAAAGGAAAATCAAACCAGAGTGTACAAAGACACATTCTGTCTAACAGGCCCCAGTGAAGACACCTGTGATATGCTTAGCTTACAGCTCTTTAGGTTGATGTCTTAAAATTGCAGGGCACTTCTCTGTTGACAAGTTTCTATCTGCAGCTGCTGGTAGCCATTTGGAGAGGTAGCCCAATAGAGGAACAGTTTATAAAGCATTCTCACAGGATACCCTACTTACATCTCTTAACTTACTCTTCTACCAATGAAATCTAACTTTTGCTAGTGAGCAGATATGATTTCCTCAATCTATCCTACACTTCTACAATTCACCCTACTTTTAGGATACATATTACTTATGTAAGCACCCCCAGAGCATTCCTCACAAAGAAAATCTCCCTCAACTCTTCATCCTCCTCTGCAACCATTTTTTTATTAGTGAGTACACTGTGCAAGATCTTGGTTGCAGCTGCTTTAAAAGCCCTAAACCTTTCTCAGAGTCTTGTTTTTATTCCCACCTCACCCCTTGCACATATTCCATTTTATAATCTCACCACTCTTCTGTCTCAGAGGATTCAATGCAGTAGCCCTGGTGTCAGAGGTCATGGGCCAAGTTTACTCTGAGATCTGAGCGCTTTGTATTTGTGACCCTTTGCCCCTTTTCTGCTTTGGGAAGTAGAAAGAACAAATCCACCAAGCAGTCTAACAGTAACCTGCCAACATTCACTGTAGAAAATTGTGCTCGTTTTGAATTGTAAAACTGGTAGAAAATTTTCAGGTACTGACTCTGACTGCTTTAAAATGCACATACTACCTCTAAAACCAGGGAGCAGTCACCAAGTGTTCAAATAGTTTTTCTTGTCCTTATCCCAGGATGAGAGTTTAATACTAGGTTCTATCCCAGAACAAATTTTTATGGGCAAGCAATAAAGTCCTCTGAAACTAGGGGATTATCATAGAAATGCTGACATAGCCTTAACCATGGACAGGAGAGAACAGTGCCGGTATAATTATTGAATACACACTATAATCTTCATGGTGCTCTAAGTCAAAAGGAAAATAGAAGCTTAGCATAATGCTGAAAATCTGCGAGGGCTTTGATGTTGCTCTAATCCTACAATACCTAATAGTTCATTTAATGTCCAAGCAATATGAATGAAACTTCATGTGGCATTTAAGATTATTGTAATTAGAAAGGTTAGAACAGAAACCAGACAGAAAGAAAAAATGGTCTGTTTGGCCTGATTTATGTAGATTAAAAGCTGTTGGCAGAATATCTAAGCAGCGTTTCATGATTTAGGTCATGTTCTAAAAGAAAGGTATGGGAAATTATCAGGTAGTCCATTGAGAAAGAAAAGCAGACAGAAAGCAGCTCATATAACCCTTGTATTGTTTGCAAGTTATTAATAGGTAGTGTTACACTGAAGGCCAAATCCTGGAATAGCCTTTTTACCTGCAGACAGCAGCTTCAAGGTGGAGGATTGGTTGTACCAAAAGCAAGAGCAGTGGAACTCTGTGTGTTGCTAAATGGTCCCGCATGCAGTATCAGCTGCCACCCCAAAAGGAGTTCTGCAAATGGTTCCTCAGTCATTACTTAGCTATACCTGCACAGATTTGTGTGCTGAAATGGTACCTAATTTGGCCCTCTTCATAAAACATAACAGCCCAAGAGCAGTCAGATTGATGAGAACCAGCGAGTCAGAAATACTAAGTTTTTTTCAACCCTTGGGGACCTACTGACCTAGGAGAATACAGAGACCCTTTAGCCCAGCTGATGTACAGTGTAAAGAGGAGCAGCTGAGTCTGAGAGAGGAGCTCTACAGAACAGCCCAAGCTCTCAACACACATGCCCATCTCAGCCCCCACATCTTTTGTGCATTGCAGAATTCTCAAAAGCTTTGCTATGATTCTTAAGGTTTCACTCAACTGAATGAAAGCCTTAGGAGGGCCAGGAGACAAACCTTTTCCTGAAGATTCCTTAACACAGGCTCACAGGGTGATCCATGGTCTGCAATTTAACAAATAATAGAGCAAACACTAGTGGCTCATAGACCCTCTATTGGCCATGAGCTGTGCCCTCCCCTCTGGCTCCTCCACCTCCCCCCTTGTGCTTGCAGAGCTGCTGGGGAGCCTGCACAATGAAGCAAGTCAGAGAACCCATCCAGCCGAAATAAACAGTTATACGTGTATTTTTGCTTGGGTGGTTTTCGGCTAGATCTGCTCCCTGATCTTATTCTCTCCCTGCTCACGTTCTCATACAGGAGACAGAAGGGTGCCAACAGCATGGCTGATGGAGAGCAGAGCTGTGCAGCACACCATTCATCCTGGCTATTTAAGACACACTTTGTCCTGTCCATGTCTGAGCTATTTAACATGCTACTTCCTCAGTCTGTTCAAATGCAAAAGCATTTCATTAATAATGGTTCTAAATGGTTTAAAAAAAAAAATCAAATCCAAGTCACTGAACAGTAACATATACCTAAAATTTAGACAGTGATTTTTAAAAATAGGTCTCGGAGCATTTAGAGATGTGACTTATCACCTCATTATTTGAGGTGACAGACAACAGGTAGATGAGTTTCTTAGGGACATGGCTTAGTGCCAGTGTTAGGTTAATGGTTGGACTTGATGATCTTGAAGATCTCTTCCAACCAAAATGATTCTATGATTCCATGATTATTTCACTGATAGGGAACATAAGGTAGGGAACTGTTGTGTTTTAGGGCACATAACTGACCAGTGCTGGAGCTTGGTTATGATCCCAGCTCTGTGCACCAGTCCAGCCCCTTATCTGCCAGGAAACGCTGCCTGTCTGGCAAAAAAAAATCTAAATGCTCATGAGCTGGCCAAAATATTGTAAACTTTTAGTGTGTATGGCTTAGACTCACTCATAAATTACGTGTCCCAGTACTATGATTTATTCCATTCATCGTAGTCCAGAAAACAATACTTTATCATAATCACACAAATAGTAAACCTGTTCTGGACAAGTTCTTCAGTTGTCTTTAGAGCCATGTTTCATTCCCATGGTTAGGTGAGGGACAAACACCCTTTTTACATCAGCGTTTTCTGATCTAACCCCTTGTCCAGTTCCAACAGATGGGATGAGGGATGAGTTATCTCTGAACGCAACACACGCCCTGATTCAACAGCTGAGATCAGGTATGAATTAACTCTGGGTATTTCTGTGCAGCTTTGCAAAATGAATGACAGACAATCACTCCGGGGGTCCAATTCAATTATGAGTTTACTAAAAGCACGTGGTGGAATACAAATTACAGCAATTAGTGGCTTGGCAAAATTGTGTTAGAATATCACAAAACTTGTCAGTACACTGACAGCAAAGGCCTTCTACAAATGGTAGATTGGTGACAATTAGTAACTATAATACAGAATAAGACTTTAGCAGAAGAACTTACAATGAAATTACCTTTATATGTTCAAGAAAAAGGAAGAGAGAGAGAGAGAAGGAAAACTAAAGTATCAGAAAGAGAAAGAGAGAGAGACAGAGAGTAAGATATCACCACTCCACAGGTACATTGGTCCCAAAACAACCTCTGGAGACAGGGGAACACAATGAAGATTTACATGCCACCACCTCATATCATACATGAAATCTTTCTATTAACCAGTTCATTTACACGTGAGATAGGAGAGGGCGGTTTATCTCCTCCCTCTGTTCGCTCTTCATGCTAATTAGAAAGTCTCTTCTGGAAATGGATCTGGGGTCTTCAGACTAGGGGAAAGTTCACAGTACTGACCAGAAGTGAGTTGTTTTGCCCATCAGGGGTAGCTGCCGGTTCGTGGTTTCTTCATGGTAGTTGGTTGTCTGACAGATGGGTCATCTCTATCATCCCAGTCAGGCCATGAGGTCTTTCACAGCAACGAGGTGTCTGCCTCCATGGCCATAAAACCTTGGGAAACAGAAGATGAGGTGTCATCTACCTTTTCTGCCCAAAGTAACAAAAGCCAGACGTTTAAGGCATAACATAGCCCTTTGTTCTGCTAAGGATAGGGGGGAAGCACTTCAAGGTTGGCACACTCCTCCAGAACATTTGGGCAAAGCCACTAAAAAAAGAAAAATCTAACATGTATACAATATGGTTATAAACAAAGTTTAACAATCTTTTATGAAAATTGATCCAAGTTGGGTTTTTTTAAGATTATCTGTGCAATTGCTTGCACAGAGACACTTAGTTTCAGACATCTTCTGTACAAAGCATTTATTCATCCAACATATTCTCACATTAAAATGGATTATTCAAGAAAGTGCCCATCTTAGGTCAGAGGCTATTATATTCAACCAAATGATCCTACTTTACACGAGTTATGAACACCATAAATTATTTTTATTATTATGATGACCTTGATATTTTATTTTATAATTTATTTCAGTTCAAGAGCAATATTTTTCCAAGAAAATTGAAATAATGCTCCTCAACTTCACAGTACAAATGAACTGAAAGAGATTTTGCTTCACTTGAACAGAGTGGCTTTCAGGAGCAAAAGATTGCCTCCTAGTGTAACACTAATGTAACATTTCTTTACTTTCATACCCTAGAAAGAATGAGACAACACATGGCTGAGCTTGAAGAATGATTTAGCTAAGATGCTACTAGTTTTGTTCAGAACATCAAATGTTAAAACTCATCTTGGACCAGTTTCTTATGTAATTGGATCTTTTTCTTCCAAAGACTCAGGAGATCCAGAATGCTGAACGAGAAAGATCAGATTAAGACATGTGGAATCAAAATATAGTAGCTGCATAGTTCTAAATGAGCTGTTTCCAAAAGTTCTGCCATTTTATCCTAGATGTTCCCAGACAAGCCAACAGCTCTGCTATTGGACTGTCCAGAACTGACCCAGTCTGAATCATTAGGCACTTCACTTGTGTCTCACTCAGGCATGAAAATAGACAAGGCCTCTGACACAACCAGTGTTATCAGCATATTTCTCATATGTGCCAAGAAGAGCATCTCTCCTGGAGAACGCAGCAGAAAAAGAGTACCAGCTTGTACAGAAGTGACACAGAACACATGAACAAAGAAAATCCTTTCTATTTTATTAGTTGATGTGTTCTACCTAGCAATTGAGGCACTTTCAGAGCAAGAAGGAAAGATTCTCCTCAGCCCCAGCAAATTCCTGACTGCACCTCTGTGAAAAAATTTCAACTGTGTTGCAGTATTTTAACTCAGTTGTGAAAAACACAAATGCACTGGCATGAAGCTGAGGATGTATAAGCAATATGCGAAACAAAACCAGTTTTCCTGAACCTGTAAGTTGCATACAAAATCTTCTCATCAGTAGAATACATATACTAGGAATATGATGCAAGAGGACTTCCATGATCTCCCACAAGTCTCACAGCTCCATTTTAAAATAGGGCATGACAGCCTTACATCTCTTACAAGAAAGAAGCCACATTGCCCATCTCCCCTTGCAAGCACAACCCTGATGATGATGATATGATAAAATCCCAAACAGAGGTTCAAGGTGTTCGAAAGTTCCAGACTTAACAACTCACAACTGCAGTATTTCAAGTTTCAGAGGCCATTTTCCACACTTTCATTTTATCCTTTCTTCATAAAAGCTGTCAGCTCACCTGTGACAGCTGATTTTTATTAATGGGTAAACAGCAACTTCAAATCAAATATTGAAGTGCTACTCCCCATGATAGTTTAGTAATAAGGATGGTGACACACTATAATGTTCTGACATAAACTGCCTCCTTAAAGGTCTCTAATCCATTATTTGCCATGTTAAACATGACTCAGAACTCACTCTAGGATGCAATTTGTAAAGTACATCACAAATGAATTACTAGAAACTTCCTAGTATTACAACCCAAATTACACCAACCGCAGATGTCACTCTCTGAAAGAGGACCTGATACACCTCCATCCACTTTCTGATGTACATTGAAGATCTGTCTAAACTGAACGTGATTCTGATTAGTGCAAGAACAAGACAAAGAGTAATTGCAGCTTATTCATGCATTTCAGTTGTTAAGTCTGTTATGGTTTCTGTGGAAGGCAATGAATGTTGCTCTTTCTGCAAGTCCTGCACAGTTGTCTCCGTCCTGAACTCCAAGACATTTTCCCAGTTCAGTTTTGGCAGCCAAATACACTGCTCTCTCTCATCACCAAATTACAATCCTCCTCTTCCAGTCTTCATCAGTGGTCACCAACACACTCCCATTTTCCAGCAGGTCTTTGAACTACAGCCTTCTGAATTTGGGAGGAAAATCGGACACCAGTAACTTAGCTGAACTCCTTATCAAGGTCAAGCTCACCCTGCCTCAGTCTTTCAATGGTTATCAGGGTCCTCTCTCCTTTACACTTCTGAATGTTTCTGCCATGTGGGGACAGCACAATGATTTACAAATCTGTTTGATACCATGACAGTGTCACTAACACCATGTTTCCATGGCAAGATTATATTAATCTACTTTCTTCACTTGCAGGAAAGAACAGAATGGTTAAGCAGAGCAGAATCCACCACATCTTACCATACCTAGTCTTCCTGGTAAATCCTTTGCCTCTTTGCAGTTCTGCCCTTGTTCATATTAATTGGTTTGTACTACAAGCAGATGTCTCAGGATGGAAAAGCCATCTCTTGCCATTTTTATCCTCATGATTATAGCACATCTATGAGAATCTATAAGAATTATATGAGAACTAACACATTCCTCTGATTACATTCTTGGCATTCATTATTTTTGCAGTGCCACTTCTGAACTGCTTCTCTGGCAGCAAACACCCATTTCTGAATGATGTGAATTTGACAGCACTTAATAAGAAACAGATGGCACGTGTGTTTGCAGCGATGCAGGTGGTTGGATTTGACTCTGCTGTTTCACAGGGATGCAGATGCTACTCTGAATCAACTAATGGAAGGAGGTGTAGGGGATTTAAATTTAATGTTTACTTTGGAAAACCATATATCTGGACCAAACTGACTTGGGAAATGCCCCTTCAGGATGTTGTCATTTAGAACTGATCTATGGGAAAGGGTATTGATGCAGAGCAGAAAGACCTGCAGAAATCTAAGAACTTTTAGGTCATAAAGGTGAAATGGAAACTTACACCAGGTTCAGCCTGGAAATGTAACAGCAGAACACTAGCCATGAAATCTCTTTTTAAATGAAACAGGGAAAAGGATAACTCTCTGCCTGTGAGCCGAAGTTGCACAAACTGGCTGCAGCTGCACTGTAGAGAGCTCAGCCCCTTGTCACGTCCTGATGGCCTTAGGGCATAATAATTACTGTGAGGTGGAGATAGGAGAGAGGGATTGAACTGGTTTCTGTGTTAAGGCGAGGCCTGATTTGCAGGCAAGTGAAGGGAAGTTTTCTTCACTTGCCAGAGGTGGTGCCTTTGCACACCCTGGGTAAGGTATGAGAGTAGTGTGGGAGAATCTGGAGATACAAAGTCTTTGGGGACAATGCTAGAAAAATTTAAGGAAGAAAGAGCAAAATCTACAGACACGTTGTCCAGCCACTGAAAAATCTAGAAGACAGATGAGACTGGCATGGAACAGGATCATGTGCCCTCAATATGGGCAAAAGTAAAAGAAATAGTAGCTGCGTGACCAGTCTCAAATAAAATGTTTTTCTTTGCACAGTTGTGGAACTATAGACAATTATCTGTAATTTCAAAATTAATAAACAGAGTTCTCTGATTATTGTTCCAAGTTGGAAATTTCTGTAAGGATGTTGACTGGAGAAGTGTTTTTCATGGGATCTCAGCTGCTGTAAAGTTTCTGTGCACTAGCAATATTTGGGCCAAGGTAATTTTAAATTTATTTTTTAAATTTATTTTAAGGTCTTTCTCTTTCATCTGCTTATTCCTTAACGATAAGGCCAAGAGATATATTTCACTGTCTGACCTGCTAATACCCATTTTCTGAACATAGGTACGCAGAGATGCAGTGCATGGGCTGGAGGCACTAGAGCAGGCAAGACAAGAGCAGATGAAAGCCATTCATTAGTGTAGAGAGGGTGAAGTTGATATACCAGGGAAACAGGCAAAAATCTTCAAGCAAATGGTGGAGATATCATGTTCATCACTGAGGTTTAAACAGTAAGTATTCAGACAAATGTTCTTATCTCACTCTCTTACAGCAATGTATAATTAATCTTCGAAGGAAACAGCTGAAAAACTCAATTATAGTTGTACTGTAATATTGCACAAAGTACATGGAGAATAAAGTTCCCTCTATAACATATTCACACCAGTTGTTAGAGACCTCTCCTCCATGCTGTTTTGATTCAGATTCACACTGTTTTGATCCAAACTACGTAGAAAACCTTGGCGCATGGCCAGCATGTCAGGTCCTACAGCTCTGAAGAGATACATTTACACATTCCTCACAGTCAGCCTCACACGTACAGGTGAATAAGGCAGTGGCTTATTACAGAAATGTGGATAATCTTCTGCCTTCTCTTGGGCTGCCTTTTAATTTGTGAGACGTGACACTGCTCAGGGTCACAAAGGCTATGCACAGAGGTGCCAGGAGCGGTTATTCCAGGCATGAGGCTGCAGAGTCCAGGGTGGTCTCTGGACCTTTTGGGAATCTTTCAATAGTGTCTTTCAACAAATAAACTCCTTTGGGAAATATTATTGTCCTGAAGATGATTGATGCAACTTCAGGATGAAGTTAACACCATATCTTTCCTCTTAGCCCTTTGTCACAGCTCTGTGCACATCCAGATTACCAATACAAACATTTGTGGGGTCAAATTGTAATACAGATCACAGAAATAGCCTGTGTTAAAACAACTCCAAAAAGTCCTTATATCTACACTTTCAAATATCAAACGATTTATTTCAGAAACAACACGTTTGAGCCCAAAGGACTTAAAAGAGAGGAGCTCATTGAAATTTCTATGATGAAACATGACTGGGTAGGAAAAAAATCTAAACTGATGTACTCTTCTCTACTCTCATCTGCTTCTGCAGAGACATAATTGAGCCCTAAAGCTATTGTCCTTCTGACATCTTTAACTCATTAACAAGAAATTAACTCTCACTTAATTTGTGTCACTGCCATGCATGACCTCTCCTTGAAATAGGCAGCTCTTGAAAAACAAGGCATTATTCTCTCATTTTGAACTTGACTGGGAAAAGAATTTTTCTAAACATCAATTAGTAAGTTTCAATTTGTATTTTTTGACCAGACAATGTAAATACAGATTAAGACAGATCTACTGTAATAGTGTGGTACATATGGGACTTACCTGCCTTTAAAACACACATACTCCAAAGAAAAAAACATATTAGCATCCATTCTCAGCTTTATAAAGAGAAGCCTTATACAGATGGAATATACCAGTACTTTTCATTGGATGACTTGTTTGTTCTCATCACAAAGAAAATCCTCTTGTTTGAAAAAATCACAATGCCTGAGCAGTGTTGACAGACATTTGCAATATGAGCCAAATCTGGGGAGGGGGTGAAGTGAGATTCCTAACTATGCACGTGGAGAATCTCTCATTAATTAAGCCCACTGAAGGGAGATTTTTCCAATTAACCTTAAAGTCTGACAGTAGGAAGAATCATAAGAATATATTTTAAGTGTGGACAATTTTCCTTGTACAGTTTTGTCTATCAATTTTAACCTTGACATCTGTTGGTTTTTTTGGTTTTTGCATTTGCTTACCTTGACCATAGACTTGCCTTGCACAAAGAATGTACATTTAGACAACTTCAGCCTCTTAAAATTCCGTCTTCCCCTGCTCTTTAAACCTGAATGCCTCAAACATCTTGGGAGCCTTCATTTCTTTCAAAAAAAACCTGCAGAATACCTACATTACAGTGCCACTGGGCTGCACAAAATGTGTAGGTGAGTTTGTAAATTATCTCTAGTCAAAATTAGAACATTAAACTGATATTTGACAACAGGGACCCAGGGTAAAATTTCCATGAGCTTATGGAGAAGAGAGTTCTACATCATCTTCACGAGATTCAGACAGCTGCATTTTCCTGGTATAATATGGGTACCAAAAACATGAAAACCATAATCTTAGTAGCTGTTTTGAAAATGGTTTTAACTGTTAGATAGGCAGGCCCATTATCCTGAAGCCATTTGTAACACTACTTCCTTAGCAATATGTTTATGAACATCTTTTTATATCTCATCATGTTTATGAATGAATATAGACTCATAACATTCTTCTGATGCAAAGGAATACTTTCACTCATGTTTTATAAATGGCAAGCTGTACCACAGAGATATGAAACAACACACAGATAAGGGAACATTAGCACTTTCTGGATGGTATCTTTGCAAGAGTTGTAATTTACTAACTTTACTCACCTTACTCATGCTAAGTTATGGTAAGAACACAGCTAAGCGGTTCCAGTCACTGCTGTGCTATAGGAATGTTGGATTTGATCATACCCTTGGCATAAATATACTACACCAAGGAGAGAAGCTGCAAAACTCATGTGAGAAGTGAGCAAGTTAAGGAAATCTGTAATTTATATTGATAGAACTTAAAAAAAATAAGTTTACTATTATGTTCTAATGTTCTCTAGATTTAATCTGTGCTTCTGAGAAATCACACTGGTTTCAGAGTCAAGCAAAGGGCAATATGACAAGAAGACCAAACAATGACAAACTCTTAATAGTCTTTGTGTTAACTGCTTTGTTATTTCGATGCCCTCCACCCTGGCATACACACACACTCCCATCCTGAGAGCCATTAGGTTTTATAAAGCTACTAAGTTTTAGCCCACGCACCTAAAATGCACTGCCTTTCAATTTTACCTTGCAGAAAAATCAAAAAGAAATCAAGAGAGAGGAGGAAATCATTATTTTTATTTTAACAAGAAAACATCAAAAACAAATTTATCTCTGAGGTTTACTGTTACTTTTTGTTTATTTTTAAAACCGTTTAAAACAGTGGTTGGTATTCCAAAACAGTCTTCAATAAGCTGATTTTACTTAAAGGTTTCAAAAAAAGGGTTCAGTCAAAATAAATTTCCTACTAATAAGCCTTAGCAAAAATCAGACTTTAAAGAAAAGAGAGGATAGGAGAGAGGATAAATACGATTCAAACAGTGTGGCAAGAACTTTGAACTTCCCAATACTGGCTGGTAACCAGGCAAGCTCATTTTGCACTTAGTATTCCTGTGGTTATCCTAGACTCCTCGGGGTTCACTAGAGCAACTGCATATTTAGTCTAATTTTTAATTCAATATCGTTTTTAAAATAGGTACATGTTGTAAAGAATAAAAAAAGGAAATGTTGTTTTTAAATTATTCATCTATCATGTGTGCTGCCAGAATTTTCGTCTTGAGAAGTGAAATGGTGAAACAGTAATTCACACAAGACAAATGTTGTAGAGTGCACTGAATCACTTCCAGTGGGATTATTCAAGGCATGCAAAAGTTTAAGCCGTGCTTAAGGCCCTAGATTTCAGACACAAATCCTGCTCATTTGCCCTGGAATGAGTGGAACTATTCATCTAAATGAGCTAGATGTGCTGTAATCACTGGGGAGCCTTCAATTACAAAGTGTTCAAATGCCAAGTACTAATTATTATTTACAACCATTAACCTAAATCAAAGTTTATAGAAATGACCACCGCTCCAATTTGCAAGTCCTATTCTCCTTAAATCGTCCCAGGACTCCGAGGATGGTAATTGTTTCAAAGTCATTTGTATGTGTGTATGCAGGAGGTACGGTGGGAAGAGATAGCATCAGTTTGGGGGAGTAAAGCATTAGATGAGCAATGAATTACTCTGGGAGATCAGTGCAACAGAGCAAAGCCACTCCTTGCTCATTATGCCTCTTAAATAGGGGCTCTTTCCCGATTGGACTCCAAGGGCAAAACCACACAAGTGATAGGATTGTGAAACTGGCTCCATCTCTGATCAAGTTTCCAGAGTCCAGCAAAGAAACCTAAATTGTATTTCCTGTGTGTAAAGCCCATGTGCCTTCTTCCTGGTATGTCAGTTTTGTTAATTTAAACTTCTCGAACCATGTACCCACATGACAGTCCTGGTCTTCGTTTATTATACTCGTCTGGGAGTGCAGAGCAACCTTTGCAAAAGCAAAGCCAGAAATTAAAAGCAGTATCAAGATACAGAATGTAAACCAAGTGAAGCCTCGGCTGTTCGAAGCAAGTTTTGTGGTCAGGACAACCAGTTATTTTAAGAAGTCGGAGATTTGACATTACTACAAATGATATATGAAAAACATGCTCTTTGAGGCATGAAGCTGTCCAGGGTTCATTGCAACCATTTCCACATGAATTGGCACCAATTTGGTGATGTTTGTTTAGCTAAAGCAAGGCAAATTCTGGGACATGTTGTCTTTTCATCCTAGATCAGGTTCAAAAGAATAGATTCTGTTTGTCTTAGATCAGGTTCAAAGCAGACTAGGTTCAAAACTCCTTTTCTAAGCTCACAAGACAGTAATATCGAGACCCTAATATTGTCGAGCTAAGATAAACCAATCTTGGAAATATTGCATGTAACACAAAAAATACATTCTAAACCAAAAAGCCATATAGAAAATAGAAGTTATTAGAATCAAGTTTAAAATATTGCCTTTCAGGTCAATTCCTGATTTAGTCTAGGGACTATAGTATCTTGACCCTATAGCTCTATATTTATCTCACTAACCAGACCTGAGACATGGCAATGATAATACATTTTAAGACAAGGAGAAAAAAAAAAAAAAAGAAAAAAGAAAAAAAAAAAGGAGAGCTTCACACAGGAAATTCAATTTACCTTTAGCTCTGTTGTCCCCAGAGACCACTTCAGAACAGGTTCTGTGATAAATCCACCACCCAATGTCATTGCAAATTGCTGGGTTAATGAAGAGAGGTCAAGCAGGGAGATGGGAAGCAAAAGTAGAAAGGTGTTGATCATCTGTAAATGACTTGCTGCAGGGAGTACACTGTTAAAGCTCAGAGAATGAAGTACACCAATTTTTTCTTGGGTGATAAGCAGAGGATTGACTTTACTTTCATTTCCATATTTCACCAAAACTTCCCTGTCAAACTTCTTTGTGCACCTAGCATTGTAAAGTTATAGCAGAGAAATTTCATGTGCAAAAAAAGGCAAAAAAATACAGGCAGACCAGAGAAAAAGAAATTAAGCTTTTTAGGTAAGAAAATATTTTTAATAACAAAAGTGCAGTCTTTAAATTGTTTGCTGCTTCTTATGAAAAAAAAAAATCAGTTTTGTTTAGTAAATTCTTGTATTTTGTACTTTTCACACTTACACTTCTAGTAGTCACTTAAAACTGGGCGGGATCACTTCTCCCCTAATACTTGTGTTTTACATGGACAATGGCTTACTTCCCCTTACGTGTTCCAAAATTATAGTTCCAACTATGTTTCACTAACTTCATGCTATAACATACAAGTTTTTTGTGAATTCATTATTCACATATCTTTATCTGCATTGCAGATTTATTTCAAGTATGTCACTACCTTTACAAGTGCTCCAGTTTGAAACTGGTAAGGTGTAACCTTTATTTACTTTTTATTTTTTTAATGAGTGGAGGTTCTATCAAGCAAAGAAAATACTGAAGACTGTTCCTTAACCCTCCTGTAAATAACTAGCATTAAAATAACTTTTGTCTTAAAGTCTCAGCTTTTAGACATTTTCATGCGCGAATGGGGTTCCTCTTGCAAGTGACATTACCCTCATGTTTGTAGGCTTAGGATTTTCTGCAATGTTGCTCCCTGTGGCTTTTTCAGTGATGAAGCATGATGAAGGATGCAGGACATCCACACAGAGTTTCAGAGTGAGCAGGATCTCATTACAAGGTCTATCTGTTACCTGTTCAGCACCTTGATGCCTTGATCCTTTGTTACTCTTCATATAAATAACAAAATTAACATTTCAAACATTAGAATGTTTTTTTATTTTACCATTCCACCACCTTCTGAACCCATGTAATAACACTGGATTGAACTGTGAAACATAAAGAGAAATAGCTAACATAAGATATAAAACACGCATCAGCTTCTCCATCACTTTCTAAAATGGCAGCTTTGATGCACATTACTTTCATAAGAAATAATTTTATGCTGTCAATTTTTCGAAGCAGTGTAATATGTTAGTTCTGTGTTTTAGTTGTTCCCAAAAATGTGATTGTCCTTTTCTAATTTATGTGTTTAAAAGGTGCCAGGGGTGAAACTGTAATAATTCCTCAAACCTGGAAAACTGGAGCATGCCTTTAAACATTTTTAAGGAAATTAATAACCTCAGTTCCAAGAGGAAAAGGATAAACCATTCTGACGTCTTACCTCTTATGGGGTTAACAGATGGTAAAGTCTTCATCACATGAACATATAATTGATTTTTATGACCACTGTGAAGATGTTTCTGGAGAGGGAAAACGCATGAGGGTCACATAACAATCTGTTTTCCAGAGGATACTTTCTGTTACCATCTTTTCAATGGACAATCAAAGGCAGGAAAGGTGTTGACACATACATATTAGTTAAAAACAAACAGATAAACAGAAGCACTACATGTTCATTAAAACATGCAGACTGTGCAAAGGACCATTACACCATTATTTGGCAAGCAGGGGGAAGAGGGGCCATGCAGTACTGGTTATTGCTACCTATAGATTCTCTTCTTCCCCTCACATGGGGAGAAGAGAATTTCTAAAATTCTAGAATTCTAAATTTTTCATTCTAAATTTCTAGCAAAAAAAGCAAATTACTGTAATAGAGATGGTCTCAGCACTATTAACAAAGTTGGAACACTTTATGGGAGTATGAAGGGATCCATGCTGACAGGTTATTGCCCTGATTCAGAGAGGGCTATTGCCTTTTATGTTTCCTAACGTTTCCCGCAGCTCCCAGGTAGAGTATAAAGAACTGATACCTTTATACTTGATGTAAGATGTGTGTTACCAGCTTCCACTGCAGCGATATGTGCAGTGCCTGATCACTAGATATATATGAGGCTTGTTTCTCTTCACGATCTGGAAGCATCTTCCAAAACATCTCTGAAAAAAAACCACACTATTAAAGAGAGTTCTCTTTTTGGTGCCAACTTCCTACCCATGCCCTTCTATTAAGAACCCAGACCTGTCTTAGCCCTGAAATAGTCACATTGTGAGTTGTAGTCACCTGCTCGGATACACCAGGGTCTGCATGTCTTTTCCAGACTTGGTAGTCAGAAAACTGGATCAGAGAAAGTAACTCTTGCTATGTTTCTAAAGAACATATTAAAGGTCAGGTCTGCAACTGAGTGCCTCTACCAACTTTAATCTCTGATTAGGCACAGGAACAAAAACAAAAGCCTGAAGGCTCTGTATCTGTTACTGAAAGAGTAATTAAAACTTATGAGGATGCTGCTTAATTTAGTCTTTGACCTTTTGAATCTTCTAATAAGTCAGGATAACTGTGCAGAGTCTTTGCAATAGAAAAGCATCAGGCTTAAACTGGTGGCCCAGCTGTCTGCAGCTAAAATAGTTGACTTATTTGCTCAACAAATTTCCTGCAAGAAGTCGTTATTTCTGACGGTAGCCTAAGACCTGGACAGGCTGGAGAGTTGGACAGGGAAAAACTTAATGAAATATAACAAAAGAAAGTGTAGGGTCTTGCATCTGAGTAGGAACAACCCCAAGTTCCAGTATAAGTTAGGGAATGACCTGTTAGAGAGCAGCATAGGGAAAAGGGATCTGGGGGTCCTGGTGGACAGCAGGATGACCATGAGCCAGCACTGTGCCCTTGTGGCCAGGAAGGCCAATGGCATCCTGGGGTGTATTAAGAGGGGTTCTCCTTCCCCTCTATTCTGCTCTGGTGAGACCCCATCTGGAATATTGTGTCCAGTTCTGGGCTCAAGAAGGACAGGGAACTGCTGGAGAGAGTCCAGCACAGGGCAACAAAGATGATGAAGGGAGTGGAGCATCTCCCTTATGAGGAAAGGCTGAGGGAGCTGGGGCTCTTTAGCTTAGAGGAGACTGAGGAGTGACCTCATTAACATTTACAAATATATAAAGAGTGAGTGTCACGAGGATGGAGCCAGGCTCTTCTCGGTGACAACCAACGGTAGGATAAGGGCTAATGGGTTCAAACTGGAACACAGGAGGTTCCACTTAAATTTGAGAAGAATCTTCTTCCCAGTGAGGGTGACAGAACACTGGAACAGGCTGCCAAGGCGGTTTGTGGAGTCTCCTACTCTGAAGACATTCAAAACCCACCTGGACACATTCCTGTGTAACCTCATCTAGGTGTTCCTGTTCCGGCAGGGACATTGGACTAGATGATCTTTTGAGGTCCCTTCCAATCCTTAACATTCTGTGTTCTGTGAACTGCTGCCAAAATGGAGGAACCTGTTTCCTGGAGACTTTCTGCATATACCCAAAGTGTTTTACTGGTAGACATTGTGAACACGATAAATGTATCATGTGAGCACAATGCGGAGCAAAATTTTTTCCCAGAAATAGTGACAGCCTTACTTTCAAGACATGTAATTCAAATTACACAGCTTTTTAAAATTATGCTGTTATTTCCTAACATCACAGATTCTGTGGCATGGTGAGGCACGGGGAATGGACCTGCAACTTGCCTGCTCTGCCAGAGTGTCCATGGAATCCTTCACTGTTTTCCTCATAGTCTGAGAGATGGTTGTGGTAAGAGACACAGGATGCCCTGTATGACAGGAATACTGAAACCAGCACCCAGCTGTCCATTCTTGTTATTCATGCCTCTGAGTATCATCACTGAGTCAATTAAACTGCCTAAAACAATAGAAAAATATCTGTGGAGATCCCTTCCAGCTGCATCAAAGTGCACATCTAGTGACACTTCCCCCTTGACCTTAACCTGGTCCTCATAACCCTGATCACCAATGTGCTAGGAAGTCACAATTGCTACAATAGCAGCACTTCCACATAAAAGAGGGTGGATGTGGCTTGAGGCAAATCAGAGACAGCCACATGGGGGTTTGGGGCTGTTTGGTGTGAGTGCCAGAAAGCTTCTCAGGGTGGGGGCAATGGAGAGGGAGAACTGGCCTTTCTAGTCAGCATCAGTCCCATTGGAGATCAGCGTCTCACTAGGTACCTTGGGTTTTACCAGTTGCCAAATCTTTTCTACATTAAGTACAATGATATTTGCCCCATCACAGTAGTGGAAAGACTCCTGAAAAACAAGTGTAGGCTCTTCTGTCATACAGTGACTCCTTTAGATCCCGATTTGAGGCACATGCAAGACATTGCTTATATAGTTCCTATTTGTGGTGTTAACCTTCAGAAAGAAGTAGAGGTTTGGGAGTTTGTTAATGAGTTGTTTTGTTCTTCACATTAAATTCAATGTGAAGCTTAAAAGATTTGGATAAATGATATCTACAGTTTGCAGGTTTGTCCAAAGTATAAAACTTACCCTTTGTGGGAAAGTAGATGGAGAACCTGCTTCCTGCTTTCAGTGATGTGTGATTCTAATTTGTTTGACTTACTAGAAACTTAAGGAGACATCTGATGTGAGTATATGTGTGCGTGCATGCATAGACATATACATATGAAAAAAAAGTATGCATGCAGAGATGTGAATACACAGTTATGTTTATATTTATCTGTGTACATACTGTATATATACACAGAATACACTAAAATACAAAAATACTGGCTTTTATATTCAAATGAGGTGTTGATCAAATTTGATTCATGAGCAACTACAGCAAACTTCTTTCGGAGCCTCTTGAATGTAAACGAAAGTATTCCAAATGCACGAACTTGTCAATGTTTGTGTGTGGGGAAAAAAAAAAAGAGGATTCATTGTTAAACATTTGCCATGTTAACCTATTAACGCTAGAATTAAGCAAACAAAAAAGGACCACATTCTGATTACCAAATTTGCTAATTTACTTAATGGTTTTACCAGGTTAATTGGATTTTGTTAATCTCTTTAGAATGATTTTTTCTGTCTTTTTTCCCTTGAGGACTTTTCTTGCAAAGGAAGAAAAAGCCTGAGAGCTTTAGTACTCTGACATTTTTGTTTCACATTAAAACAAATTTCTGAGTCTCTAGAGGGATCATTACCTCCAGCTACTTACTCCATATGCACTTGCAAAGAAAAATAAGGCAGTACTTTAAAAGCAACATTCTGGTGAAAATCTGAGATTTACATATGAATACTCAGATATTTTCTCTCCTAAGCACCATAAAATCTCATCAGTTATTTCTTAAACGTTCTGAGTGTTGCTGTTTGCTGCTCTTTCAAAACTGCGAACACGGTCTTTAAGGACCCTCCATCACAGCCTGTTCAGATGAAGTAGCTTCTGGGAAGACTGAAAGGAAGTAGTTTAGGGCAATAAAAAACTTGAAAGAACCCAGGCAAATCATTCTTGTTTCTGCTTCATTTAAAGCTATTCAAATTGCAGGTTTTTGTTTGTTCAGGTCTCACAAAAGAGAATCCGCCTGACTGGATGCAGGTTGGACCCAGGTCTGAAGGCCTGAGCCTTAATCATAAAGACTACCTGCTGACAGTGCCAACCCTGTTCCCACTGCTTTGGCAGCGGCTCCAAGGAGTAACAGTGACAGAAAGGAACAAAACTGTGGTAGCCTGACTGACAAGCTTCAGGTAGCTGGCACTTCCAGACCTGACTGATCATCTGTCTGTGGAGAGAGGATTGCAGGTCACCTTCATGTCCACCTTCCCCACAGCTGCATGAATGGAAAAGCTACAGCACTAGCGCAGTGGCGTGTTTCCTGGAAATGTAAAGAAAGACACAAAAAAACAAACAAACCCTGCTTCTCTGCATCTTTAAATGGCCTTACTACATCCAACAACACTGTTTAGTATTGAAAGATTGGTTCTTCCAGTGAAAAAAAAACCACCTTCTTCATGTGATTGTTATCTGTGTTTATATCCTGTTGTTAATTGCTTCCCTATTTCAGCCACTGAAAAGATTAACTGATAACTGTTTTCACAGTGCTGTGTGTAAAGGTGTTTAAGGGCAGTGGGTCTTCATTGGTTTTGTGGGGTTTTTTGGGTTTGGGGTTCTGAAGATTTTTCTCAGGAGAAGATTTTCTCTTGAATCCTGTCTTTAAAAGTTTGCATCTTAAATACTTATTGGGTTTATAGGTGTGCATTTCACCACTCTAGTTACTGTTGCCACGTGTAAGTAAATTTTTATTTCAAAAGTAATTCAAACATTTAGCATGTTCCATTTCTTACAAATGACAGGAGTATGGTACTAATGCATGTCAGAATTTTGAAACTGCATTTCCAACACGAAAATTATCTGGAAAACATTTTGTTTAACTGGATAATATAGAGCAGAGAAATTGAGATATTAAATCTTCATTTCAAAAACAAAAATAACATTACTGATTTTATTTCCTGTGACATTTTTATATTGGTTGCTCTCTTCTGTTCTATTTTTTTGTTTGTTTCAGCAGAGCTGGAAAATTCACATGAGAAGTATTTACACCTTAAGATAAAGATGTCTTGATTTTCAGTGTGCACTCAGAGTCTTTTCAGTTCTGATAAGTAACTGATTGATCAAATTGTTTACTTTCTACTTTAAAGAGTTTCATTTGAACCTAAAACAGGGGCAGGAAGAATCACAAAATTCAATCTCATTTCCACTTTTCATATGTTTCTTCCTCTAGGGAAGAGTCTGGGACTATTGCAGAACAGATTTATACCTATGCCAGTCACAACAGAGCTAGCACATCATTGAAGCAAAATGCTAAAATATATGTTCAATGACGGTTTATTGTCATTTATATACTAAGCCAGATGTCTTTAAAACTAGCACCAATTGAATGAAAAACTGATCTTTCAATCTTAGAAAGCTGCTAATGATACATAGATCATTGCCACAGGATTAATAATATTCATATTTACCTAGAGCACAGACAACAACACACTTGGGTCCTGGTTGTTTCATCAGTTCTCAACGTATTCAGTGACTGATTTCTTTACTCTCAAGAGCAGGTTTGGTTTTGTTTTTCCAGAAAGGAATCACAGAAAAAATAAGAGGTCTTTGCTTATCCTAGCACAGGAGGTTCAACATAACATTACATGACACTGTATCTCACAATATACTCATACAAAAAGAGCTCCATGCTTGCCAGTCTGTATACAGTCAGCAAGGCAGATGTATGAAAAACAACATATGTTCATACCCAGGTGGGATCTGTTGCACAAGTAATAGTTTCTCTTTTGCAACTCTTGCCTACGTTAGGAATTTTAGTCACATAACTTTCTTGCACAGACCATCAGTAACTTAGCCATTCCCCACAGCAGTAAAAAATTGATTGAGATACAGCTCTATTCAGCACAATAGATGTTTTATTTCTAATGTGGATTACAGAAATCTTGCATAAAAACATGTTAGCTGATCATGATGTAGCTGGTATAATGGAAGGAGGTAAAAAATGTCTTAACCATCATTTTCTTCAAAGATTGTCTAGTCCCCCATAAGGCCTGAGAGTTTTTGTCTTTTCCTCCCTTAGGGCAACTTGATCAAAATACTTTCGTTCTTCCAAGAAAAGACAAAGAAGTCATGAAAAGTTAAAAAATGTTTGGGTTTTGTTTGTTTGGTTTTGGTTGTGTTTTTGTTGTTTGGTTTTTTTTTCCACTTGGCCTACTCTGAGAGTGCCTATTCCGCACAATATTAACTCTGCCAACAATATCTGGCTCTACGCTTCCCATCCCCACCTACACAAACACATAGCAATAACCCAAATATGATTGACCCAATAACTAATTAACATTGCTCCAGGCTGAAAAAAACCACTCCATAAGGCATACCATAAGAACCTAGCTGGTCATCCATGTCTTACCTTGTTGTGAGCAAACACTGACTTAGTTAAGAAAATAGCAGCAAGTTGGGTTTATCCTTTTTAACCCCCTGTTGTTTTTTTTTTTTCCTAGTAAGGTTTAAGCACTTAAAGGCATATATTTTATGTACATTTTTTCTTATAAATGTACAAATGAATGAAAACGAGAAAGTAAATAGAACACTAATTGTCCAGTCAATGTTCATTAGAGGTAAGTGTGGGAAGAGCAGTTCAATGGAATCCAGTTTAATTCTGATATCGCTCTCATCACAAAAGAAGCAGAGCTGTCAGAGAGAAAAAAAAAATGCTACTTACCTTAGTCACAAGTGAATTAGATTAAACACATTATGCCATTGTACACATTATCCCATTGTGGAAGTAATTATTTGTTTTTATAACCTAACAGATGGGGATGGGACAGGAGTGCATAAGATTGGGAAATATCAGTCAAAAGACAGTAAATATTTGTACTGCTGCTTTTCTGACGATATGTATTTATTACAGCTGATACTCATTAACAATTCAATTACCCAGGTGACTACTTTTGTTCTTTCAAAACACAGCTTTTTTCTATTGTCCTGGTTTCAGCTGGGATAGACTTAATTTTCTTTCCAGTAGTTGGTATAGAGCTGTGTTTTGGAGAAGAATATTGATAATACACTGATGTTTTTATTGTTGTCAAGTAATGTTTATACCAAGGTAAGAGTTTTTCAGCCGGAAGGCTGCAGGTGTACAATAAGCTAGGGTGGGGGGCACAGGCCAGGACGAATGACCCAAACTGCCTAAAAGGGTATTTGATACCGTATGTTGTCATGCTCAGTATATATTTGGATGGAAGGATAAGGAAGCGGAGATATGTTTGGACTGATGGCATTTGTCTTCCCAAGTACCCATTACATATATTGGAGCCCTGCTTTCCTGGAGATGGCTGAACACCTGCTGCTGATGGCAAGTACTGAATGAATTTCTAACTTTGCTTTGCTTGTGAATATGGCTTTTGCTTTACCTATTCAACTGTCTTTATCTCAGTCCAAGAGTTTTCTCACTTGTACTCCTCTGGTTCTCTCCCCTCTCCCACCTGCCTGGGATTGAATGAGCAACTGCACTCTGCTTAGTTGCCAGGTGAGGCTGAATCATGACACTACTCATTACCTTAGTATTAGTTATATTGAAATACAGTGGAGCTTTCAATTTCTCTGATTTTTTTTTTTCTCTGCACTTCTTTATGCAACTGTGAGAAAAGACAAATTTCACTATAAGTCATAATTAAAGGTGGGTTACCTCAGCTGGACACAACTGGACCCATCCTCCTCTCTCAGGGAAGCACTGAGCCCCTTTTGGTTGTGCAGCTTGTCATGCTCCTGTGTGGATCTAAACAAATAATAGGCTCAGATCTGGATTTCGACCACAGATCCATCTGTGTGTTCCTTGCCAACAACCCAAATGTGTGCTGGCTCTTGTGTTCTCTAGAGGATCTGTTGCAGCATGTCACCATAATTTTAAGCCACAGAGGTATCCCAAAGCACCTGGTTTGCTTGCCAAGCCTGGAACAGACACACTGCCAAATTGATCTTGCTAAAATTACAGCCTTTAGGAGACAATAAATAGCCCTGCTCAGAGCCTTATCTGCTGAGACAGCATTAGAGACACAGTCTCTGGTTAGGAAGGCAGTGTTGGTAACTGCACATGCAAAAGGTCTGTGACCTGTTGGTTTCCCTCTCCTGGAGGGACATAGGAAAGGCTTCCAGGAAGCCCAGGGAAGCCACAAATGACCTGAATAGGCATCTATAGGCCTTCTCACAATGTTATAAAAATATATATTTGCATGAAAGCATACATCAGACTTGTCACCAAAAAAAGCCACCAAGATAATGTCTCTCTTATCTGACATACCATGAAACAGCATAAATTTCAACAAAAAAAGTGTCAACACATGATAAAATCTGTGACACTTTCTTCTGTGAAAAAGGGATTGTGAACTAACAAGTCTTTGGTTTCTTGATGTCCTTCACGAACTTAACATTAAAAGCAACCTGTGAAAGTCATTTGAGAAGCCACACTTAGGAGTGAGGTCTCCTATCAGATATTTATTGTGCCCCATTTGACAGCTGTCAAGTGTTGTAGCCCATCACATTTCAAACCCCCGTCTTCTGCAAAGTCCAATTATGAAGAGGACAGCTAATTCTATGTGTTAGGATATGCTACCTCTTTGTGTTTCCCTCTATGTAGCTACATGTCTGATTTCAGGCTGTACGTGCACATTGTTATAGTGAAGGTCAAGTAGAATACTGACTTTGACGATTGGTCTAAAATCACAGCCCAGCCCCCCAAAATTTCCATGTCCTTCAGCAGGACTTTTGCAAACATACAGTTACAGCTCTAGAACCCAGTAAATGGTACTGCCATTATTATTTATACCATATCTGCACTGTTGGACACTTCAATAGCCAGAATGAACAGATGTTCAGGAAATTATTCAGTCACATATGGCTGACCTTGCTATCTCACAGAAGGTTTTAAAACATTGCTTATATTTCTTTTTTATATAATTACAGAAAACTATTTTATGTTTTCTTACATTTGCAGAGAATAAGGAGGGCAATAAATCTGCATTACAGAGGAACCCACGTGCAGCTTACAGCAACAGTACAGTTTAAATGGAACATCTTATTTGACTTGAAATTATATTATTGTAACATTTTGGAGGGTTGAGTGAGCAATTACAGAATATTTCTGTAGCACTACAGAAACCTGAGTCCTTTCAGAAAAGTAAAAAAAACCACAAAACTGTTCCTGAAAATCTTGCCCTGAAAGTATTGCATATATTTTCAAACACCTCATAAAATCTGCTAGTTCTCATAACTAAATGGAGTCCTGAGGATCACCTTGCATAGTATAGCAAGTTTGACCAGACAAGAGAACAAATTCAGCTTTGAACATGGATTTCAAAGGTAAATAAAAATTACAAAATGTAGTACAAAACTTTGTTCAGAGGAATGGTATTAGTCTATGTCATGGTATGTGTTTTTTTGGCACCCATCTTGTATCTTCATGGACATGTGACAATGGATTACTTCTCAATCACAAAAATGCCACTATTTTTATACCAAGTATCTTTGACTGATGGTCTTTATCATTAGACATTCAACATTTTTTCTGCACTCCTGTCAAACTTTGATCACTCAGCTAAACAACAGATACAGGGTTGTGAGACTTAGATGCCCATTCACACAAGAATAATTTAAAAATTGAAATTAATAACAGCAGCAGGTTGTATGTAATGAGCTAAACCTTATTCACATAAACTCTACGGTTGTCTTCTTAAAAAACTAGCAGCACAGCTGGCCACTCTTTCCTAGTCCTATTATTTCTGTCTGAAAACTGACACATCCTGAGATGGTGATGAGTGAATAAGAAATGGAAAGGTTGCCAGCTGTAGTGAGATCAAAGACCTTTTTCCCTGCCTGTAAATTGCCACCAGAAATCTGCTGTCACACACCACAATTCTACAAGACACGTTGGCATTTCTCTGGTCCAGAAATTATATAACCTCATATTGGTTTTCAGCACCTGCACTATTCACAAACATTTGAATCCTCTCAGTCTCTGAGGACTATGATGCAGTCTCATGACCTGTTAACCACGAGGATTCATTTCTCTTGTCATGTTTTACTATAATTAAAACTGCCTGTTCAGTCATTTATAGCAAGTCTGAAAACCCAGCTTGAAACAGAGGAGCAGGGAACATAGACTTTCCAAGCCACGCACGGGCTGCACAGAGTATATAAATAAAACAATCACTTCACTTTTTCCACTTTCGTAGTTGTGTTTTCTTCCATCTCCTTGTTTTAATTTTCTTTTGTCTCTACTGTTCAGATACCTTCCTGCACGTACAGCTTTCTACTCTTGTTTCCAAACCCTAGAAACTCCTCTTCTGAAGAAAAGGATGAGTATTTCCTGCCTATGGTGGAAAGTGATACAGGATTTGGACTGGTCCAGGAATCACACAAGAGAGAGTTTTTGTAACATTCAGACCAAATTAATTGACATATTCAGATACTAACACGGCATTGATTCTGAACTGAATAAGGATTTTCAATCATAATAAAATACAATGTTGGGTCCAGATAATCCTACAGATATAGGGCTGAGTCATTAAGAAGCCCTTGCTTGCTTAGGAGAGGTCTGGTGGCGATATCTTTACTAAGAAAACCAAGAAAAACAAAAAGAAAATGGCAGACAAGATGAACTGTAGACTTGTGGACATCAGACAGATAAATAAAGTGTCACAAAACAAAGGCAAAACATGCAGATTTTGTCTGGCATTAAGTCAGGTCCCATCAGGAGTTTTTAACAGATTAAGTGAATGTCTTTCACTGGGTTATTTGAAATAAGATCTTGAACACTCTCTGGAAATGAAGAATAGCATGAAAAAGGACAGAGTATAAATGTAAGAACATGCTAAGAAAAAAAAATGCAGAGGAAGTCAGTAACTTCTATGGTGTGTCTGTAAAAGATATAGAGTGGTAATAATATGTCTGTTCTTTGATGCCCTGACTCCCACAGTAGAGCAAAAATAAGGTTGCTTTCATAACACACATGGGCATTCTCTAAAATACACATTAAAGGCTGTGCAGGCAGATATTATGCTAAAAGTGTTTTGTTTTGTTTTTCTCTCTCTGTCTTCAAAATAGGTTATCAAAGTGTAATTATGGCAATTCGGAAGATAGTAGGCTGAATGAGGTTAGAAGATAGAAGAAACAGAGAGAAACATTATTACTCACTGGTGACACAACCCCATTAGCCTTATTTACAGGGCTACTGAGCTTCTATGGCAGAAGCAAAACAAGAAAGATTTCTGATGCCTCCTGATTTTTCCTGCATTAGAAACATCACAATAACGGATTTTAACCCACCATTTGTTCATGCCCAAGGGTGGGCCAAAGCATATTAAGGTGAAAAATGAAATGTGGAGGAAGTTAAAAACTCAGCAAAAGTTTCTGTCTCAAACTCCAGTGTAAGTATGTGGGGCAGGTTCACTGCAGTTATTTAATAGATGGATTCCCAGATCAACTATAAAGTTGTTTTAAACAAATCACTTTACTCCTCTAGCTCTCATTCTTCCATCTGTAAAATGACAACATTAACACCTGTATTGCAAATAAAACACTGCAAGGTCTGTAAGTTAAAAGGTTTGTACAGAAGCAGGGCATTTCTCATGCTTCCACTGCTGATAACTGTGCCACCCTTGCTTTCTCAAAATTTCTGAAGAAGAAGTCACATCTCCAATATCACCTCTGCAGTGTTAGCTCATCACTTTTTTCAGGTGCAAATGTAAAGGGCAAGATTCGACTAGATATACTGTACTGTGCTCTCCAGGTCTGACGGTTATATGTGCTCAATATTTTACTTTCAACATTGACAATTTAACAGGAGGATTTGGGTGAATTTGTCTACATACAGCTTGCGCATTTTTAAGCAGTCTGGTAATCATGGTCCTACAAATGGAATAAAATGACAATAAGCATTACATCAATGCCACGTTTTCTCAGCTAAGACTCATAATTATTATTTTTCAATTAAATATATGTGCCATACATACTAGCTCATAAACAAGCACAAAGCCAGTGTTTTTCCAACGGAAGATTTTACTTTTTTTTTCTGCTGAAGAAGTCCTTATTTATAGGCTTCAGAAACTGACATCCCAGTGCTTACAGGAAGCATTTCAAGACAGAGTTTGACTGAATGAAACACAACAGCTGAGAAACTGCATGATGCTCTATGTGATTTTATTGCTGAAGAAACAAAAGAGAAAAAAAAAAACAAACAGTCTCTTTTGCTATCAAAAGAAACCTAGTAAAGAAATTACATGTTTCCTACACAATGCTTGAAGGAAACTTTCACTTACGTCTGCTTAGATATGAGAGAGGAGATGTCTTTCAGTCTTGTACCAGAGTAACTCTTCACTGACTTAGTAAAGTTATTTTTGATTTATGCTGGTTTCACCAAGATTAAAATTTGACCTCTTTTCTTGTATTTGTTTTCATAAGACATGAAAAATTACATGTTTTTCAAGCAATTAATAACCAAGAGACCAAACTAATAATAAAAGCTTGTAAATTAAAATGTCAAGCAGGCTAACATAACATTTGATGAATGACTGTGTTGTTTCTTAGGATTACATTTTAATGTCATTCTAATAGCTTGATTATAAAGGACAATTACCGCATTTAAAATAGGCTGGAAAGAACATAACTAGATTCAGATCTAATTTTAAACTAACCTAGATGTAACATCTCTAAAGAAACACATTTCTTAACTAAGTAAAATTGTACTAAATTATTTGGGGGGGAGGGGCTTTTTAATCTTTTTTCTCCAATATGTTTATTATTTTCCTTTGATTTTTTTTTTTTTCCCTTTTTTTCTCTATCTGTGCTTTCCAATACACTTGGAACCTTTCCCTTCTGGGACAGTTTACAAATTGCTTGACCACCTCTAAGGAAATTAGTTTGAAAAACTGACATTCATTGCCACCTGAGGGGCTCCTATGCTGTGAAACAGAGACAGTAAAGTCCACACTTGTGCTTACAACATTGCACTCATAGCACTCATACTCCAGAAATGCAGAAAAGGATTAAAAGTGAGACAAAGGCAGAAAAAACAATAATTTAGAATGGCTTGTTTGTGGGAAACATTTTTTCTAAAAAATCTCTTCTAGAAAAGATTTCTCCTCTTTTGCTGATTTTTTTTTTCCCACCAGAAGTCTAAGGAAACAGATTATTTTAAATGGCCGCAGGGTATCTAAAACAAAACATTTGTTTTAAGACCCAGAGGCAAATGAATAAGACTCCCAAAGTTGAAGTAATTTTCACTCACCAGCTGGCAGACTGAGGGAAGTCCATCAGGGTGACTGTTCAGGGCCCAGAAACTTGGAGTTCCTTAAGTCTAAGGCCAGCATTGATTTTTATTTCTCAAAAAATCTTTACTTTTCTAAATCATCTGTCTTACACTCATAAAGACATAGCTTCTCAGTAGCAATCTATGCCTTGAAAGAAAATTGGTGGATGTTAACACTTAAATATGTTGTTAGACATAATCTGTACCTTTTGGAAAGCATGTCCAGCTGTGATGTAACTGATTTCATCTTTATTCTCAGCCTTTAGGCTATCACTTAATTTAAATTAAAGATGCGTTGGCAACAGGGTGCTCACTGCCTTACGCATATTTGCACAAAACCCAGTGTGGCAAATTATTTTAGCCATAGCCTTTTTCCCACCTGGAAACATCCATCACCATTATGGACATTCGTTTGTTTTAGATTTTTGTGAATGGTTTTACTTCCACCACCTTCAGGTGTTGTTTTGCTCATTTAAAAACACTTGTTGCTTTTACCACTTCCTCCTTGCTTCCCGGAGTTAAGTATTGTTCTAAAGTAAATTATAACAGGGACAAAATTCGAACAACATGTGAACAGAGAAACATGGCATATAGCTCATCAGTGTGACCAGAGAGAGCAAAAAAGCACATTAAGTAAACACAGACTTAAGTTCTCCTTCATGTCTGAGATAGTACAGGCTGGTACAAGTGGTTTTAGCTGCAGTGAGCTGGCCCCGTAGCAGTCCTCAGCATTCCTCTCTTCAACCTTCCAGCTGAGACTTTCATGATATCCCATTCCAAGCAATTTCAACCAAATTATTTGTGTAGGCAGGGACCTGCTCTTCAGATTCTTTAGAGCTCTGGGCTGCATTGCATGAGTAGCTCAGAGACCCCTTTCAGCATTGCATCTGGCAGAGCAGGAGAGGAGGTAGCATCCAGCAATTGGGAGGAGATGAGCAGCTGAGGGGGGTAGTGTGGTGGTGGTGGCCATCACCTCAGCCCACAGTTGCATCCAGAGTGTGAAAATGTTGAATTGCATAATGGGGTGTCAGTAACACATCTGACATTGATAGATAATGTTAAATAAAATCAGAAAGGAGGAATAATACCATAAAAATGAAGCTTAAGAGCTCTTGAATGTGTTAGGAAGAAGCTCCAGAATGAAACATTTTAAGATTTTAAGGTGAGCCAAAACAAAGGCACAGCACAAGAAGTCAACAAGTCATGTGCTGGCAGCAAACTGGTTTTTAGCTCAAGGTATCTACTACTTATTTAGAAAGCAATAGAAAGCTTTCAACATGGTGTAATGCTTGCATGGCAGACAAAAGCAAGAGTTTATACTGTGATGCGCCTCCCTTTGGCCTTGCCATGGAGGAAGAAGGATTCTTGTCGCTTATTCTGGCCAAAAAACCACCTTTGTTGCCACCAGAAATTTTAACATTGCCAGTGCCTGTCTTTAAAATATTCGAGATCCAGGTATCCAGACAATGTCAGCTAAGAGGGTCTCGTTTTCAATAAACGTATTAGTTGGGTCTCATTAAGAAACTATTCAAATTACGGGAACTGGCAAAGTAACTGTAAAGCTGTGCAGTAGAATTCTAGACAGTACAGGAGATTTGCCTAGGAGGGCTGCTTTTTGTAAGTGGCAAATTTTCCCCGGACCCAGGCATTTGAGATTCTTCATTTGTTTGTGATTGGTTTTATTGTTGTCAGGCTCACAATTTCAAGCCAAAGCTATTCTTCATCAATTCTCATACCAAGCTTCAAGAGCAACAAAAAATAATTAAAAAATGTCCAACTGTGAAATGCTGAACTTGGTAAAATAACCCCAAAACCAAACTGCTGACCCTTCCATTATATTGAGTTTTGTGCCTCACAGAGTGAATTTTGTCTCCCTAACTTCAGCTTATCACACACACCCACACACACACTCCTCCCCACCCCCAAAAAAGACAACAAATATATAGGGATATAGAACAATAAAAATAATAAATAGAAAAGACCTATGAGTTCACTTAATCCATTTCCTTGTCATTTGTCTTTGACTCTTCAGTGTATTTGGCAGCGCTTTGCCCAGTCTAACTTAAAATGTCTGAAGCAATGGGTTTTGTTCATAGGTTTCCCTTGCAAGAAGAAATATTAATCAGAAGACTATATTCTTGCATGATTTGTGTTATATATTTCCATGTGAACTAGTTCAATTGAGCATCAAAAAGAAAAAAAAAAAAGAAATAGAGAGCCTCAACAACTTGAATACATAAACATATTGCTACATGTAGTAAGTTACTATACATCATCCGATTCATGTTAATTCTGTGGATACACTTTCTTACCCCATTACAAGTAATAATTCAAATCCACTTAGGTTTCTTAAACTTTAGCACTGGTGCTTGAAACCAAAGGGCACTTTTAAAGTCAATTCCCCAACTGCTCTCAGTTACCAGGCTTTGGTTCACTTCTCAGACCACAAATGAAAAAAAAAAGGCCTCTCAGATAAGGTTAAACAGAAAGATCTACTTCAAGAGCCCCCCCCCAGTACTCATTGACCAATTGCTAAGAAAATTTCAGGCCAGAATAGAGCCAGCCTGTAACAGCGATGTGTTAGAGAGCTTGAAACACACAGACTGTGGACTTCAGGGTCTCACCACCAATTGTTTTGCCCTAACGATGCTTTTTGATTATACACCACTTGTTACTATGGAGATTAACTTAGACTGCCCTTTGCACACTGAGCAACCTCAAGGCTGTTCACTTTTGCCACAGTCTAAAATAATGTGTAGAAAACGTTACCAGAGATCGTGGGTGATTTGTCTGTGTATTTAAGCCCCCAGATATTTCTAGACAACAAAGTTTTAAAAGCAGGTTATTATTAAATATTTTAAAATAAATAAAATTTAATAACAGAAATATTGTTTATTTGTATTACAATAGAATATCAAAGAGCAAGCAGCCCATTACGACTAAGGACTGATTACGTTAAATTCTGTGGTGTAAAGGATTATTTGCTTCCTGAAAGGCTTGCCACCCTGATGAGGCAGGCTATGACAAATCATTAAAGGAGCAGTTCAAAGGAATGGCTCAGTATAATAAGTAATATGGAGATGGGAATAGCTTACTCATTTATTGGAAAGTATTTAAAATGTAAATGCTCATTTCCATAGAGCAATTTCCTGGAATGTTATCAGAACATGAAACTGTTGCAAATAACATGAAGCAGAGTTGGCTTAAAATTCAATGGGATACTAACAGAAACTCTTTTATTTGTAGATGAACCAAATTAAATCAATTAAAGAAAAAAAAAAAAGCCAAACATTGCACTACTACCTTAGAAAGATAAAATGTAATTAGTATAGCTGAACGTATTAACATGAATAAAATATCAACTTAGGAAATAACAGTTCTTATACAATTTTTTTCTCACTGTCAGCTGAAGTATAGGTTCAGCTACAATGGCCATTTTCCCAGATTTTACGGGTATAATAATCTGTCCACTGCTGCTTTACTTCGGAGAGTTATTAAGTTATTAAGAGTGTATTTCCAACGAATTGGTTACAGCCTCTTAGGCAAGAATTTCTAAGCCACTTTTCCTGGCAACAGGCAAGCCAGCTTTTCAGTTCAAATAATACAATTCTACTGTGCAAAGCACAGACTGACTATAAACTGAGACTGCAAAATCAGATTAATTCAAAACATTTTGATAGATTAATTTTGCACTGATATTGTTGATATTGGTCCTCTGATGTCTGTTAGTGACAAATTTCGGCTGGACTTTTCACAAATTTTTTTTTTTGCTTGTTTTTATGTCCTTTCTGTTCCTCTCTGGACCCTACACCCTCCCTCATATAGGGCCCCTGCGTTGTCTTCCATCCTGGACACTTCCTGTACTTAGACTTTTGCTTCACATTGGTCAGTCCTTCAAGTCTTACTTTACGCTGTAGATCAAGGTAGATCAAGCATGTAGATCAAGCATGTCCTATTTCTCAGGATATCAGTCTTCTCCAATTGCTTTTCTTGTTCAACAGTTTTTCATTTCTTCAGTCAGTTTTTGCAGGACCAACAACATGATACAGTTGACTTCTTTGGAGACACGTGCTTGCCAACCCAAAACAATACATATGAAATAATGTCACATCATCCAGCCTGATATTTGTCTACATGGGCTCAGAGACGTCATTCACAGGGCCAACACACAACACCCCTACTTTTGCACTCTCTTTGACATGTTTCACTTAGGAACTGTCCATGCTATGTCTTCTTTTTCTGTTGCGTGCAGAAAGCATCCAAACAGACCCTACAACTAGCAGCATTGTCCCTTGACACAGAAGGGAAGATGGTAATAGGAACCATTAAATCCTGTGGGCTGTTAGGGTGAATAATGTTTTCTCTGCAACCAGACACACAAATTTTCAAGCTTAAGTAAGCTTGACCCTACTGACCAAAGCCACACAACTGAAGAGACATCCACATAACACAGATGAAAGCTTTGGAATAAACAAAAGAAGGACCTGACAGTAACATAAGATTCAACAATTGAACACTACAGAGATGTCCTGAATAAGTAGTTGGTGGCTACATTTGCTGAGCAGTAAAGATAGAAGAATGATTCTGAGACAATAAGTACACTCTCCTTGACCATAGAAAGACTGTAGTACCATCTACACTTCACCACCACCTCTTATATTGTCCTGTTTCATGCCTCTTGTATCCATAATATAGTCCCTTCATGAGGGAGCTTGCAGAACATACTGCAGGCCCTGCAAGCTGGAAGGAGCTTTAAAAACTAAAACCAAGCTGCTATAGTGTAATTTAGTCTTCATTCTTTGTGTTGTCTTCTTCCTCTCATGCTTAAAAATAACATGCACTACACAAAAGAGAAACGTAGTCCTGATAATGAAATGGAAATCAAACGAAAATCTAAGACTGGACACCCTTCTCTTCAGGTAGTCAAGCAAGCATAACTGGGGAAAGAAATAGATGTTTTGCAGCCTGCTAGACTACGCTGAGGTCACTGCATTTAAGTGTCCACTGAAATTTTCAGTGACCTGTAACAAATACATTCTCTTCCTTTCAGTGATAAGACTCGGTTACCTAATGTAAACAAGCATCTTATTTATGGCATCAACTTAGCTGGAGAAGCCTATCTGTGTAAAAATCACTATAAACCTTTTGTGTAATTAGAAATAATTGAAAATAACTTAAAGCAGAGAAATTTATGATTACTGAAGTACTCCCTGGGTCATCCCAGAAATTATTGTTTTCCAATCACAGTTTGACTGGTAACAGATTGAGAAGAGTCACTTTTGTCAGACTATAATAAGGAAGGGTAAAAAAGAGGCTCCGTTTAAAATTTAGAAGGAACCTCTTCACAGTGAGGGTGACAGACCACTGGAACAGGCTGCTCAGGGGTGTTGTGCAGTCTCCTTCTCTGTGGAGACATTCAAAACCTGCCTGGACACTTTCCTGTGTAACCTCATCTAGGTGTTGCTGCTCTGGCAGGAGGATTGGACTAGATGATCTTTCAAGGTCCCTTCCAATTCCTGACATTCTGTGATTCTGTGAAATCTAATGTCAGTGCAAGACAGCACTACATGAGGCCTACTAACAACTCTGAATCATTACAAACAAGCAAAAGCAACTGTCAGAGCCATTCTGAGAGAGGTACACTGCAGACTTGTCAGCTCCTTAGGCGAAAGTCTCAGGTTAGGCTATAAGCCTCGAAACATACAGTGATACCTATGTACATTTTAAAGCTGAAAGAATTTACTTTAAGTATTGATTTGTCTGTGCAACTTATAAAATCACATAATATTCATTAAATTGGCTCTGTACTACCAGAAGGCCAGAGTAGACTATATTGTTGATCTTTGTGAAGTACCAGACTGAGTTCTGCCTGCCAAGACTCCGCCACTTTAATTACAAAGATCAAAGAGCTCTGATTATTTCCCTGCGTGGCTTGTAGTGTCCTACTCCACTCCCTAGAGTTTCTTATGTTTTCTGGACACGAGTCACCACTAAAATTACACAGCCGTGAGTTCTCAGACAGATTGATTCTGGGCAGTTTCAAACACAAGAATACAAGCAGGATTTTGAGATCTGTTTTACATCATGGCCTCAGGGAAATCAAGATTTTTCAAAATAAATTCCAAGTGACTCCCTTGCCATAAGAAAACATGTCTTGGAATACTTAGTAGCCAAAATGTGAAGTAATCTCTCCAATATGTGGGAAAGTTAAAAACCCCACTCTGAGTCATACAGGAGATTGAATAAGCATGCTATTGACTCTGTCTCTCAAGTCCAGAGTATTGCATTATTTATGTAAAGTGGAGGAGCTCCAAGAAGAAAAACTAAGAGTCTGACAACATCACTATCAACTTGAGCCTTTGCCTAGGGTCCAGGATCAGCTATCAGACAGAGCAGTCTGTCCTGGAGCAGTGAATTGCTGACCTCATGTTACATTTCATGGCTACCTTCCACTAACAGCAGGGGTGCTGAGTGTTTTACTGAATGATTAGAAGAAGAATTAATTTTGCAGTTCATCTAAACTAACTATAGACTTAATAGTGATACATAAGGTCACGTTACTATGTCACTCTCTTCCTTTCTCCTCGTCAACTAACCACATCCAGCAAGCAATAAATAACCTTTTTCTCTCTATGGTAAGGGATAAGAAGAACTTTATTATCTTTCCTTTTCTATCTTCTCCTCTTTCCAACAGAGGAACCAACTTTTCTACCTCATGGTCTCACTGAGGTTTATTTATTTAAAATTAGAACAATTGTTCCTAATTGATATTTAGCCTTGAAGTCTGCTGCTTCTATTTCAGACCTTGTGCGTTTTTCCCTGCTTATACTAGCTGATCTAAGAAAAGATATTACCTCTTCCTATGAATCTCATCCAAACTTCAGGCATTGACAGAGAACTGGAAAATAACCTCCTGTGTTATAGGTGGAGCCATATACTCTCACATTTCAAATGGAGATACTGGTCTGACTCTACACCATTTAAGGCTTTCAGACAAATTTTGGATCATTTAATAATTAAAGATATGAAGGCAAATTAAATAAATACAAAGTGGTTTTGCCAAAGGTAAACCATGGCACATTATTTCAGTGCTTCTCTTCAACCAAAATAAAGGTTGGCCAGATAAACTGTGAACCTCAGTAAAATATTTAACATACTGTCACAGGAAAAATATTAGGTAAGTTGTAAATAAATAAATAAATAAATAAATAAATAATATCATACAAGACATTTAAGTGGACAAGGAGTGGAGGAGTGGCTAAAGTCAGACAATGTATTTTAGTGAAAGGTCTCTACCTGCAAGAAGGTTAAAAAAGGAATTCCTCCAGAGCTGTCTTAGAAGCAGTCTTACTATTGTTTTGAGTGGTGTGACACCTGGCACAAAATGAAGCAATAAGCTAAAGAAATTTTCCAGAGGACACAAAGATTGTCAGCAGCACAGGGGACTGAATTTCAAAGACAAAGGAAACAGATGACCTGAAGGACTGAAACAGAAAAGGTGACCCAAAAGGCAGGTCATGAACTTGGGATCTGATAATAATTTCTGTTATAAGCCGGAGCTTATCAGTTGGAAAAAAATATAAGGAGAACTAGATGGGTGCATTAATCAGTTAAAGAGTCCTTACGAGAATGTTACATCCCTGGAAAAGATAAATGTGATTCTAGATTCAGATGGTTATATCCAAACACAATAAATATGCATATAAGGTACTAGCACTCATCTGGAATATGACATACAGTTCTCATTGTTTGTGTTCAGTAAGAATGCAGAGAAAGGCCATGACACCTATCAAGAAAGTATGAGAAGAGTTCAAAGTCCTCAACTGATTTATCTTGAAGGAGGGAGGAGGTGATTTCTGCCACACATACCATGGAGCCAAAGGAAGGGTAACTTGCCTCTTGAATAAATGAAGGTTGTAAATTAGAAGAAAACTTATAGTGCTTTGCACAGAAATATTCCAGAGCAACCTTTCACCTGAAATACCTGGAGTAAGAAGCATAAGTCATTTCAAGATGGAACTTGCCAAATTAGCAGAGGGTTATGCAGTTGGGTTAACAATAATAGGTGAGATCAGGAAGTCACTCTCTGTGTTCTCTCCCTTTGTCAGAGTAAGTAGCACCTTACTTCCCTGTGTTTTTCTGTTCATCCAGTGGCACCAATGGAGAGAAGAAGAATCTGTCCAAGAAGTGGAAGTGCTAAATTCTGTAACAAATTATATACGCTATGATTCCAACTTGCGGCTGGCTGAGTTCAGATTCCTGTGCTATTCAGCGTATTAACAGCTTAGCTGGATTCTGTCATGTAGCCTACCAGGTGCTCTTACAGACCAACACTTCAAAAGGGGTGAAAAAGAAATCTATTTATCTGCCAGTCACTCAGTAGCACAATCCTGAGACAAGCTGTGTTATACAGCATGTTCTCTTCACATCTATCCATTTTCTTGGAGACAACAGTACTGAATTCTTGCAAGTCATATGGAAGTTATGTTCCAGTGATCTGCACTTGTCAAAGAATAACTGTTTATCCAGAGCCAAGTTATGACATCAGAGGCACCTGCCAAAAATTATAGCACAGATCAAATGTGGTATTCAGAGTCTGTGCCCTGGAACTGACTGGTCATTCCACTTGGTGTGTTGCAGACTTCATGAAATGAAACTGTGGGTTTGGGTTTTTTCCCCCTGCCATTAAAATAATTCATAATAGCAGATGTCATCACTCCCAAAAAAAATGAGTGACGGATGAAAAGATTTCATCAGTTATTTCTGGCAGTTAGAGTCCTCTTGAAAAGGGGAACCCAGGGGTAAAACTGACACTATTCAGTAATCACTCAAGAAATCCATACTTTGACAGAAGAGGAAGCTACTGTACAATCAAAGTAAGAATTTATATTATTGTATTTTGGCCAAAATAAGATTTTTCTCTTCCTATCTTGCCTAAAGATACATGCATATACAATTATTTTACTGTTTAAAAATAATGCGAATTTGAATAATGCTTTCTTCATCTTCCCTCCATGACCTTGAATTCTGTATATTATGGTATACCTCATTGGAAGATAATCTCATTCCTGTCTATTTTATAAAATATCAGAGGCATTCTGCCTTTGTTTTGTTTTACTCTAATCTTAACTTCAGCTATTAACCTGTTTGGGTTTTTTTTCTGTGTGTGTTTTATGTATTACTAGAACTTCTGTATTACACATACTTCAGCTGAAAGAAAAACCCCCATAAAATGAATGTGTAAGGGGTTGTTCATCCTAATGATGCATTGATCTGAGTAATTTAAAACTTTTTAGAACATAAACCATAAACAAGTTTTGACCTTGTATACTGTACTGTAATAATTCTATAATGCTGTAAACTGTTCCATGCTTAGGCAAACGAACTCCACTGAAGGGCAAAAGGAATAGGAGACTAATTAGTAGCCTGACAAAGATAAAATAGCTCATAGTCATGATATGACCCAAGGGACTGAGTCCTGTTGAAGTCTAAGATAATCTTTCCATTGTTTACAATGGTCTGAAAAAAGCTCTGAAGTGACTGTGGAAATTCTTTCAGAAACATGTTCACGTTCAATGCCAAAACTGGCTGAATCCTCAAATTCATTGAAAGTGTTAAAATTAGCCCTAACTCCACCTTTTAGAAAGGAAATATTTTTAAATATATAAAAAACATTCTTGTTCAATGTTTTGTTCTTCCTGCAAATATGTTGGAAATAAAATAAATAAATTCACTCCAGTAAGCCAAAAAAAAACAAAAGAGAGAGAGAAAAGTAGGTTGGTGCCTTTTTTTATTAGCTAAACCTTCTTTTTTAATTATGGATCTTTTAGATTAAAAGTTACTTTGACATTTTTCACAAAATATGTTCAGTTAACATCTATGCTGAATGCACTAAAACATTTCTTCATTTCTTACTAGAAAGTAAAAGATTTTCAGAGAATCTCATTGTATGTACAAGTATTGTCTCTCTATATAAAATACTGAATTTTTAAGACAATGGCTAACACAAGACATATATTATTAGAAAGACTGGAAAAAAAGGAAAAAAAATGCTTCCTGAAGTTTCAGACAATATTTTTTGTCTTTTGTTTGTCTAATTTAGATAACGATTACTAAAAATAGCTCTTCTCTTCAAAACATCAAGTGCCATTTCTGACCAAAAACTTTCTCTGGCAAGAGTCCAAAGTAGAAATACAATTACAAAGAGAAATTCCTTGGATTAGATATTTGTGCAAGCCCCTTTTTCTACCTCAGTGGGGGTTGTCTGAGATTACAATAATTCAAACAGGGTAGACAAGGAAAGGGCTAAAACCAGAACATTTGGAAACACAATAATTTAACACATTCAGCCTGCAGATGGGATTAAAAGACAGAAGGCTGTGCTACTGCCTGTGTCTATATTAATTTTGTGGCAGTGAATAAAAGTTGTGAATATAATAACTTCCAACTGGAAGCAAAATTTCTTCTCCCTTGGACTGGAAAGATCTATTGAGGAAAAACTACTCATCATTCACACTTTGAACCTCCTTTAAATATGCTCTGAGACAGCAGTTCAAAGAGTTTAGAGCAATGTACTGTATGTAGATGCTATCTGCATTTCATGAGTGATTTGCTATCTTACAGATTGCTGCATGGCAATGTGATTTATGGTTTGATTATAAATGTAGGAGATTTTTCTTTTACAGTGCTGTTAATTTTATCTACTATTACTTCTTCTTGTGGACATTCCCAATAAATTAATAATTTGTTAACACTTAAATTAATTCCCATAAATGAATGGTGTAAAAAAACTCTTTCATGCACACATAGACATTTTTCTGACAGTTAAGTTTCAGAGCTATCAAATACTTAAGCCACTTTAGCCAAGATACAGTTTCATCTTTATTTAAATGTTGTTTTATTACCTTGTCTCCCCCCAAAAAAAAGCAGTCAACTATACTTTAAATGAGCAGGTAGGACTGCACAACCCATAGAAAAATAGTCCCTCCTCAGCCCTCTTAGTTGAAGATTTGATAAGAGTCTCTGCCTTGCACCAGTGTTATGCACATTTTTGTAGCCCTGAATGGGAAATGTACTGCAGAAGTTTCATAACATATATTTTCAGTCCCTAAACAACATTGACACTGACTCAAGTCTCGGAACCAATTATTGTGTACCCATGGAAGTATTGTTGTTGTTTATTTCACTTTCACATAAGTGGAAGAACTTGTTAAAACAACCTGCCATTAGTAAGAACCTCTTTTCCTTGCTTACTTACCACCCAGGCAAAACTGGTGGAGTGACTCTAAGAACATGTATTTTCTACTTGAAGAGAAAATATAACTGTCCTACTAGTTTCTGAACTCTGAGATACCTGAGTAAAAGAATTAAGAACAAGTTTGTTAGAATTAAGTCCATTTGTCAGTTTAACTCCAATTTATGTTATTGAGACATAAAAAAGAAAGCAGAAAATCTATTAACAACAAGAACAACAAAAAAAAGATATTTTCTGGAGCAATAATAAAGAATTTGTTTGATACAAAGAAAACAAACCTAGACAATTAGTCAGAAATACAAACCATGCTCGCTAGTAGAATCTTTCAATTAGAAAAAGAGAAGGTATTACATGGTATACATGAACTCTAATCTCTTCACATGGATGTTGTAATGCCAGGCTCAGAGAAAGGATGCTTTCACACATCACAGCACAAGAGATACTGGCTAATAATGCCAGACAGAACCATGTTCAAAAGTCTTACATCAAGAATGTTTTAGCAAGGACCACGGCAATATCGTGTGAAATATTCACTGTCACTGACATTTCTAGGAACTATTATCAAGTCAAATGTTCTTGGCTTGCAAAAAGTCCCATAGACATGCCAGACTAACATATGCAGAAGTACCTCCATCTTGGGGGAACCTGTCTGACCACAGCTTGTTCCTCTGAGTGGAGCAGCCAAGACTTAAGGCAGCCAAAACCCTCACATGGCCGCCAAAAACCTGAACAATTCAGACCTCGTATGAAGACTGGAGGCCCTCTTTGTACCACTTGAATAACATCTACTAGAAGTTTAATAATCATAAAAACTTAATCTCTACTGAAAGGTTAATGTGTTATGGCAGACTCGTACATGAGGCAAAGTATAATAAGCTTTGGAGGGCAAACCTACTCAGACATTTTGTCAGCAGCTTGCACTTGGCGTCTGAGGCAACCAGATAATTATCCAAAGAGTGTCAAGTGGGCAGCTGCTACTGATAGAAGAGCCTTTAAATGGTGCAAAGACCCAGGTGACCTGCTGGTCTGGGAATGATGAAATAATCATATTCCATCACTCACTGTAGCAAGCTATTACCAGAGCATTTATTCTAACACTGCTCAATGCCTATAGAATTAAGATACAGATAGGGCATGTGCTAGTGTGTCTGTGACATTCATAGTTTTTGCGAGCTGAAGCCTTAGATGAAACTGTTATTTTGGGTCCTCAAATTGAGACAAAAGATCATTAAAATATCACATGTATTCCCATTTAGACCACATCACTGATAAGCAAAGCACTTTTAGCAAAAGGTGGTAGAAGATCTGCTGTACCCACAGCATGGTAATGACTCCTGCTACATCCTGCTGTGCCATATCTACAGCATCCGCAGTCCACAGCAAAGGAAGCACCAGAAAACTTGTCTGCCTCAGAGGAAAACATCCGATTGTGTTGGTGATATTGCAGCTCTTGCTGACTTGCTGTGGAGAGGACCAATATCCTTACCAGCCAAGCACGTCTGATACTCCACCACAGATATTATATTGCATGCACTAATCAATTCACACTTACTACTCCAGTTGGACTGTGCTAGTCTTTAAGCAGCTCAACTTTTTTGTGGAAAACTACTGCATCTGGAAGTGGTATACACTTTTCTTCTTGTTAAGCATTTTTTTCAGTCCAGTCAGACTTAGCACTGAGTTTGGCAAAATAATTTTATATTATTGAACTTTCTAAAAAACAGGTCTGTGAAAATTATGCCAAATCAATGTCAGAAGATGTCAAGATCTTGCTTACATGCCATTTTAAAACTTCAGGAGTTTAAAATACAGTATTTGATAGGAAGACCTTACACATTGTGTTGTATCTAACTGTCCTTTTATTTTCTCTGATCTTCTGCTGACAGCATTGCAGAAATCAAAGGTTTCATCAGGTTGGCGTTCATGAGCATAGTCTTCAAAGTATTTATCAAGGGTATTTCATAAAGTATGACACTGCCTATGAAGCAGACTCACAAGTACATATCAGGGTCTATGAGGCATTAATTCATCAGCCTTACAGAGTGGACGGCTGACAAAACTATCTAGTGACAACAGAAGATAAATGAAGACAGGGAAGTAAATGGATTTCATACAAACCCTCAAATTATGTGCTGATCTAGTCATGGAACACTCAAGAGAATGATTTTGAGGGGTTTTTTTTCTTTCTTGCATCATCCCACAGCTTGCTGGAGGGGCTTATTGGAGGAGATTGATGCAGGAAATCCTGCTTCACAGTTGGGGTAGAAGTATAACGTGTTGTTGGTACCTTATTTAACATCATAGCAAAGAAATATTTGGGCAGCAACAAATATAGTATATGACGCATTTTCTTCTGATTATTTCATTTGGGAATAAACAACAGAACTTAACTTTTCAAACTACCATTTAGATCTGTTAAACAATGTGTATTTGTTAATACTAGCAAGTGCCTCAGATATATACGGTGATTTTTAAAAGCCTCCAAATTTGAATACTATGCATTTAGCAAGAAGAAATTCACCTAATTTCTGTCCTGTTTCCCATATATTGAGACTCACCTCTATGTTTTAGTGAGCATTACTTTTAACGGTATTTAAGACTGAATTTTGATAAATTAAAGAACATGGCCATAACAAGCTCCCCAGGGCTTTGCACTCTGTGTGCTTCAACTTCAGATTTATAATTCCCCTGCATATTTTGCACTTGATATAATTTGGAGTAGTAAAAGGAATCATTTAAAAGTAACATGTTTCCCTTAGGTAATAACCATTTATGGTATCTTTTAAAACTGCAGGAAGCAGAAAAAGGGAAAGCCCTTCACAACATCTCATCTGAACTTCAGTGATAGTGGCACTATATTTGAAAGTATGTTTCCTAGTTCTTCCAAAACCACTTAAAATCTCTCACATATTGAGGCCTCCACAGTATTTCAGTGAACTGTACCATGAGCAGTCATCAGTCAGTAACAAAAATATAGGTGTACCATGTAACTATCACCCAAGGCCTGTTTCAATGCCTTATAATTTTGATTCAAGGCAGAGTAAGCATCAGGTACCTCTTCTTCTCAGGTGACATATTCTATTTCAATAGTAATTCATGAGAAAGAAAATGCAAGGGGCTAAGCAACACAGAATCTGCCTCAGTTTATGCTCCTGACCGCTCTGACCTCTAAATTGCTTTTCAGAAAATGAGCAAAAATACCAACTTTCGGCACCACAAGATAGGTGGCCATGATGCAGAAGAGCTGAAGAACTTCTGGGAAAAAGTCATCGAAAAGCAAACTAAGCAACGAGAAGGTGAAGAGTCTAGGTTAAGCAAAAGCGCCCTGAACAAGTAAGTGGTATTTGTTCTTTTGCACAAGACAGCAAGGCATGTCATCACATGCTTTAAAATAAGGTAACCTGTTATTGTACTGCTTTATTCATAGCACAGATTGTGTTCTGGATCTTTGGCACTTTTCCTCTCACAGCTGCTTGTCTCGTATTTCCATGGCTCTTCTGCATGGAAACTCAGACACCTCTCACCTCTGAATCTCATGAGCATTCTTCAGAGGCCTTGGATCATAGCCACATGAAAATAAAGAACTTTGGCACTATGGCTTGTGACAGACAGAAAATATCAGGATTTTTACCTGGAACTGGTACAGCTACACGAATAAATAAAATAGTATTACATTAAAGAGACAAGCAAATCATTCATTAAATGTGTAGCATAAACAAATCCATGGCATCTTTATCATGTTTAACAGCCTTTTGCATCATATCAGCCCAAAAATAGAAATGTATTTAATGGGACAGGAAAATCTTATTTTTCCATTTCATGAGCATTCCTGCTATACAACACATAATTCAAATGTATTATCTTTTTTCCCAAAGCAGTATAAAACAACAGGCACTTCCCAGAAAGAGCTGTGACTGTGACGTAGATACTCTGCACAAGTGTCGTAGGCTGCTTCAAATACTTGCTCACCTCAGGAGTTTGAACCAGAGTCCCCCCCACACTAAGTAAATCCTCTGACTAATAATGGATGGAGAAAGAGGATAAGAAATACCTGTGCCTCTTACATTTTTCTGATGGGCTTTCCTCTTGGAGTTGACAAAAGTTTCCTGCATCAACTTTCCTCAAAAGTGGGACATTCACATAAATTAATTTTACTTCAGCAAACCGGCATGTGCTGTTTCTTTAAGAAAAATGCCAGGTATTCTGACCCTAGTGCCCAAGGAGGAAGATACTATCATAACTTCAAAGATGAGGAAATCAGAATCTGAGCAGGCCAGCCATGTGTCCCAACAGAGTCAGATATAGACAGTCCTGCTCCCAGTATCTCACTCAAGCTAGTCAGTAATATTCCCAAAACAAAATCACAAAGTTACTGGAGAGAAAACCTGTATAATAAAACCTAGGAAAGTGTTTAGCTGCACTGCTCACCTTTGTCAACCTAGCTTCACAAAAAACTACTACAAGAAGATATTGCAAACCAGTTGTAACTAGGACTGTAGATAATATTTTTAACTTCACAAAGTTAAAAATGTTAAAAACTTTCCTCAAATCTTCTCTGAATAGAAAAATAATGTAGTGAAAGAACTTTGAATATATCTGAATTTACATAGTTAATATGTCTTAACTGTCTGGTCACAACTAAAATAGACTCAAGCAAGATCCTTGGTCAAAACCCAAATTATTCATAAAGAGTTTTCTAGTTTGAAAAAAAATATACTTTCAGGAGGTAATAGGCAGTTTGATTGCAAAATCTACAGGTCCACTATCTCATGTAAGTGGCACCTGGGAAAATTAGGTGGTTTTAAGTAGAGACAAGTGCTTCCTCTGTGACACCTAGGACAGTAGTTGACAAGAAACAACCGTGTTTTCAATAGCAAATTTTTGCTAACTAATCAAACTGTTTATTTTGAGGTTTAACTACACACAAAAGAGAATAGTAAAGCCACAACAGGTTTGAAACACAACCTGAAATCAAACTCAGAAGCCAAATATTTCCATAGGAAACAGCTACTGCTAAGTTATTCTCAGATGAAATCACTGGCTGCTGTTCTTTTTAGCACACCGAATATAATATAAAAATCCGTATATTCCATTATGCATTTGGCATTACTATATGGTATCTAATTTTATAGCATTGCTGGTTCAGGCATTTCATAACACCATTTCCTTTGGAAAATGGCCCAGCCAACAGTATCTTGCAGTGGTCCCTAGTGATTTGCTCTTTTGTCTGTACTAGTATCTTGAAGCTATGCGGCTCCTCTTGCATGTGACATCAATTCCTTACATTAAACACATCCAAGGTCTGCAGAGATTTTGGGTACAAAATGGTTGCCCTTTTTCCTTTTTATTTTCTTCAGAGTAAACCAAAATTGATGTATTTAGAGTTCTGCTTGCTCTTCTCAACAGCACTTGATAGTAAACTTGGGGGCTCGGGGGGCATAATTGTGTTTTTTATTTTACACATATCAACTGACACATCATACTGGATAGACAGTACTTCTGTGTGGCTTTAAGAATACCTCAGAGTAAGAAAACAGAGCTCTTCGTACTGACAGTATTTCAGCAGTTGTTTGACCCATTAGGAATCCAGCAATGTCAACCACTGATAGCATCAGCACTATCCCTTTCTCCCCTGCATTCCCAATCTAGCAAGCCAGAGACATGTGTAGATGGTAAATAAATACAGGACAAGTGCTGTGGTGATGAAAGAGAGGAAAGCTCCGACCCTGCTGAAAAGCCCCAGATACATTTGAAGGATTTGGCTCAGTACTTGCTAAGCGCTTGTCCTCCCTTTACAGGCTCCGCCACGAATGGACTCTGCAGCTGGAAGGCCGAGCAAGGCAGGTCCAGGCGCACACAAAAACACAGAAAGGACAGATGACGCTGCTGCCCATCGAAGCTCTTCCCTCACCAGATAAAACCGCTGGTTGAAGTTACTGTGAAAAAACAGAAAGCATCAGGCCTGACTCTGACCTTCTGCATGCACCTATAAACCAGCAGTTATGCTGCTGGACAAGCAAAAGGTCAGAATCTGGCCATCTTCCAGACTGCTTATTAGAGCTACTAATAAAGTCCTACTGATATTCAGTGCAAGAATAAGGCCAAAGTACATGATCTTGAAAAAAATGCAAAGGGATAGATGAGAAGCAGACACCCTTAATTCTCCATGATATATTATTACTGCAATGCAGTAGGACTTTCTTATGTAACTCTGTATTTCCAAGTGACAACAACATATTTCTAGAAAAGAGGATCACTTATTTAATAGGAATAATACATTCAGACGGCTGCATGCAAAATTGCGCATTTCCATTTACAGAGCTCACAGAGTCTGGCTTAATGCAGATAGAAGATGTTCTGCCTGTCTTGATGAGCCACAGTGAAGGGAATTAAGGATTAGTCTGATCAGCTCGACAGAAGGAGAAATGTATTCTTTAATGAAATCGGAGGGAAAAAAAAAAAAAGAATGAGCTTTTCTGATCAACATATAAGAAAATTTACAGATCTTAATCATTAAATGAGCAGAGGAAAGGATTTTCACTTTCATGGGGGAAGTAAGACTACTGAGGTTATTATGAACAAGTCTGAGAAATGTCAGAGCAAGTGACTATGAAAGGAAGCCTGAAATAAAACGCAGTGAATGAGTTCATCATAACAGCACAGGAATGCTTTGCAAGGTATCGCTTGCTATACCTGGTGTGCACTAATCCAGATACTTACTGCATTTCATCTTCTTCTAGGTCAGGTAAAGTACAGGGAGGAGTTACGAAACACAGGGTAATAATAGTGTCTTCTGTTTACCTATATATCTGAGTGTTTAAATACTATATTGCTTATGAAAACGTACTTGTTATCTCTTCAGTTAATTTCTTCAATAAACAAGAGAAGAGTCACAAATCTAAACAACTATTTTTCTCTAACAATGTTGAGCCAGGTGGAATTTTACCTTGCATCTTTGTTTATACTGAAGAAGTAGATAGGAATACAATTGATAAATTTTGAAAGAAGACAAAAATTAAAACATTTTGACTCAATATAAATACCTTTTTTATCCTTTTAAAACAACATTTCATTAAAACCACAAAATTTTACAGAATGTTCCCACCTTTTCATAGGGACGTTCTCCCAAAAAAAAAAAAACCTCACATTATCACAAAAATGTTGTTATTCCATGAAGGATTAAAACAATTAAAACCTTGCAAAATATTCTTTGGTTATTGAAAACTGGAAGGAATGTAGAATCAGTCTCTTTTCATATAAACTAACCTAAAAAGCAATTGTTTCTTCTAGTGTTTGGTTTTGTTTTGTTTTTTTCATTAGGGAAGCAATGCTGAAAAATAATAAAGTTGTAGCTGCTTTTTCCTTTGCAGACTGGTCTCCTTCTCCTGTGTGCATTTATTTCCTGCTATTCTCTGCCCAAGTCAAACATTATCTCTGGTGAAAAAGATCAAATAGGACCTGAACCTGCTGACAATTACATAAAAAACATAGTAGTTCACTGTTCTGCAGCAGCCTATTGAAACAGAGAAATGCCAGACTTCCCAATTCTGAAAACCAGGTCTATTAGATTTGATAACTTAGCCATGGCTACCCACATCAGTGCAGCTTACGCCTACTCCATGCCAGTGCGACAATGGAATAAGATCCAAGAAAAGCTGGCTCGATAAGAATACATTGTTCTTTTACATTTAGGGCCAACGTTTTAATTAGGAACACTTTTATAACAGTATATCTGCCTGCTTCTGAAGTTATGTAAGACACAGGAAAAAGGCCAACAAAGTAGATGCAATCCACATACAGCAATTTACAGCACCCCTCGGAGAGCACCCAAAATCCACTTTAGGTCCCTGAGCAGTAGGTTTTCCATCAGGAGCTCTGAGGAGGTTGAAAGATGTGTGAAGTCATTTGTGCCAGCAGCATCACGTTGACACGCTGGAAGGTTTTTGTGAGCATTGTTTATCTTCACAAGTACAAGGAACCACTTTCAGTCAGGAAAGGGTTTCTGATATATCCACTGCAGCACAGCGTGTGTATATAACAAGTGTAAAACACTAAAATCCTCCCACTCTTAGTCAAAAGCAGCTCTCTGTGAGTTGCTCAAGTGCATATGCATTAGTTGTGCTTACCTATTTCAACACACATTTTACATGACAGCACTGTCCTGGTGTCTCCATGATATCAAACACCAGATGCTTTTTGTTCCCAAATGTGGATGTTCATCCATTTTTCACTGCCACTGCACACACAACCAGGCTGAGAAAGGAAACAAGTACAAGAAATAATAAAGTCTAGTAGCCGGATGTAGTCAGATAATGCTGCTTGCAAATTGCAAAGCTGAAGGCAGACAGTAAGGTGACAGATAACATTTTGTGGTTTTGCTTTAGTTACTGAATTGGTGAAATTCAAGCCTAAATGTAAACATTTCGGACATGTCTGAAAATGTCAGACCTGTCTTTCATTTAAAAAAAAGCATGCAAAGGATAGTCAGTTCGATATTTTTTTCCTCCCTTGTTCCTAGTTCCTCTCCCTCTCCAATGGAAAAAAAAAAATATTCAAATGAAAATTTTGATTACAATAGCTATATAATGAAATTTAGACTAGCTATTTGAGAAGAAAAACTAATTATCCAGACTCTTTTTTTTCCTTGGAGTTTATTAATTTGCCTAGTAGACAAAGAATTGAAACTGAATATCAGTTAGCCTGCATAATCAGTACCACCCTGAGCCTGCACTAGTATGATGTTACTATGTCTTATATCTGCATACAAGCCAGTCCAGCACTCGTCTAAGCCAGTAAGGAGCAACTAAAATTGTACAGGATTTGGTCATGGGACCTTAATTCATATGATATATGATGCAATAGGTGCAGATCATATCTATGTGGTAATGCACTTAAGCTGGGATGCTGATGTCAGCTACAGAACACCCACTTAGCATGCCTGGCAGATAATGTGAGCACACACTACACTCATTCACATGGTTACTCTTAAGTGCTGCGTCTGATCTGGGAACCAGTGACTAATGCTTGAAAGACAGCAAGGATTGCTTCCTTAAACTGAGCGGGGCCTGTTGTTGAAGTCCAGCTTACTCAAATCAAGGCAGTCAAAAGGGTGAATATAGACCACACTGAGCTGCAGTCTGGCTTCATTCAGACTCCACCCAGAAGCACTCACACAATCAGTTACAGATAGGACATGTTTAAATAAGCAAAAACTCAACACATGTCAGCTGCTGCACTTGAATTAGCACTTAAATTCAGAGCAGTAGTGGGTTTTTTAAGCTAAATCCTTGATTGCCTGCACTTACCATGCACTGGTTTGGATCACAGAGCAAATTTAAGGCATGCAAAACAGATTTCTTTCAAAGAAAACAAAATCAGACCATAAGCTCCAAGTGCACACCAAAGGACCTTAGCCTCTAAGGATCTGAGACAAGTACTAGCTCTTCAGACAGTTTCGCAACACTTACGTAGTAAGGATATTTGCTCCAAGAAACCAGATTAGACTGAGTCTGTTTTAAGCCCCTGAACCATGCTTAGTCTAACATAGGGACCTAAGGACCTCAGTTGCAGACACTTTGATCTACCAAGCCACTGGAAGGTAATATGCTGAGGCGTTGCTAATGTAGATGAATATAATCCAACCGAAACAGTAGAGATGGGATCAAATCACATTAATACCTTTTATACAGGTTTAAAGATGGACCTTACCAGATACAACCACTTAGCTCAGGAACAATAATTTAATTACACGGCCAGGCAGATGTGCTAGCACGCATAATTATGCACAGCCTTGTCACCCGACCTACTGGAGCTGTATGTGTTGGAACAGAGTCTACCCACACTACAATAAAACTCAGCATAGATCTGGCTTCTGGAACCATAAAACAGCTATGTGTGGTTCAGTTCTACAGTTAAATGATAGGAATATGAGAATAATTACCAATTTCCCAGCCCAAACGTTCCTCCTAATTACAAACTGGCTGTGTCCTGAGGGATGCTGTTCTCTACCTCACCTATTAAACTTCACTGCCACAGTTTGAATAAGGAATAGTAAATCAGATAAAGAATACTTGTGGATTGAAAAGGGCATCTGTAGATCAATGAAGATGAAACAAGCAGTAGCTCTATAAAATCTTATACTTCCTGAGGACACTTCCCTTCATGAATAAACCATTACTATACTATTTATTTCTTACAGAGAAGGACAGGAGTTATCCATGGTGTTATGCATTTGAGACAAAATTGCACACAAAAAAAATCTGTAGTCAGGACTGATAATACAAATACCTACTTCCGTTTCCCATCCATTTCAGCTGTGTGTATCTATCTGTGTGTTATTTAGTGGTGAGTGTTTTAAACATATTTCAAGCTAGGGTGGACACAAAGCAGGGAAAATTCCATCCCCAAAATAAGACAGTCTGACAAATAGGCTGATAATGGGTTATTTTAACAGGGAAGCCAAATTTAATGATTGGTTGCTTTGTTTTACCTCCATAATTAAGTCCTACTAGGGACCATTAAAATGTGAGAGACTACTGACTTAATCTTTGCCTGGTACTTAGTGCCAGTTTTCAGCCTCAGCCTCAGTGGGTCTACTCACAATGGTAAGAATTCATAGGTTCACAATCAAGGTCAGTATTTTTTCTACAGCAAACAGCAGCAGCATCACAGAGAATTATAATTTCAAATAAAGACAGTAATAAAACAATCATCTGATAAAAACCAAAGGGGGAAAATGATGCAGTAGCAAATCTGAAAGATAATACTTTATTTAGCTATCTTGGCCAATTCTTTAAGAGATAACCCTTTGTGTTTGGCTTCCACTACGATTGCACTGCACATCCAACACAAGCATTAGTGTCATTTGGTCAGAACTGTAACTTCCCAATATATTTTGACCATTCAACCATAGGGAACAGTTCAAAAAATAGACTTAAACAGAGAAAAGCTCTTGATTCTATTAGATTTAGTATCTAACACAGATAAATCATATCTGCAAAATAGTGATGCAAAAAGCACAGTCTGTATTGTCTATTTGGAAATAAGCAACAGAAAATTACATTATCGAAGAGATTCCGCTATAGCTAATGTTCTTTTTCTCCCTCTAATGTGCTCTTCTAGTTAACAACTGCAATCCTATTGTTAGAGTTTGAGGTTGCAGTATAGGCTATAAGTCTAATTAGGCAAGAAAAACATAACATTACTGGAGTGGCCAAGAGTGTTATTCCAGAAAAACCTTTTGAAAAAGTACCTGTGTTTGCCCTGATACCTTAATTTTAATTTTTTTCAGGGTGATGTTAGCAACTGCAGTTTCTTACAGAAATTCGTTTTGTAAGAATTGTATCAGTACTATTATATGTATTCTAATATGATTACAAGCCCACACAATTGTTCTTTTTCACATGTAAAAAGTTCCAAATAACAATGCTGTCTCATTAGTTACTGCATACTGTTGCAGCAGAGTTCTTGTTAGAGCTTAGTTAATGATAAAGTGCTAACTAATGAATTGATACTTTGAAGCTTTCAGATAGTACACGAGTTTACTGATTTTATTCTTACTGCCTCAATCATTAAATATGTATTTGTAATAACAAGACTAACAGTCACTGAAAATAAGCCCTACAAGCAGTAAGGACAGTCTAATCTAAAATATCAGAAACAGCAGTTATTATCCACCATCTCGAATGAACACTTAATAACCTGGAACTAAGTCCCTTCAGGCTCCATTTATGATATGTACACACTTCTGCTGCAGCGGTGACAAATATTCCATTTTCCCAGAACTAATGACCCCTCAATAATATGTACTAGGGGGCTGACAATTGCATGGAATGAGTCTGACAACAAACTAACAGAGTGCAGCCGTGTTTGAAAAGTTTTATGCCTAAACCATAGGCAAATTTGAGTACTTCCAACTCATAATAAGCCCCTCTGGAGCCATATCAAAATTCTGTAGCATGTGTTTGGTCAAGACAGTTTCTGCATATACTTTGTTTATTTTCAGTTTGGTTACCTTTGGCCATTACAGATAATTAGGAGCAATACATGAAAGTAATTAATATGTAGCACTTCACTGTGTTCTGACAAAATGCTAGTGTCTCATGGGATGTCTTATTGCTTTAATTGGTGGATGCACTACAGAGTATTGTCTTTATCTCAAAACCAAACCAGGTTTTTTTATTCCAAGGCACCTCTGAAGATCTCAAAGTAGGCACAGGTGTATCTTACACTTTACTGCAGGGATTTTGACAGCACTCAGTTAATATATCACTACAAAGATTAAGGATGCAGAACATAAGTACACCTTCAACTACATCAGCTGCTATACTTACAGTTTAACTTGGACACTACTGCTACACACTCTGAAATCACCAAGGAAAACAGTCAGTCCTGACAACAAGGCCAGCACCTCTCCCAGCAAGCTAGTTTTGAAAAGTATAATACTGACTGGCCCAAATACTGCTAGATTTGTTTTCAACAAAAGCCAGCAAATTTGAGCAGGTACACTGCCTAGTTCCATCAGTGCCATCTTCTCTTCCAGGCACTTTCTCATCTGGAACCTCTGGCACTCAGTTGTAAAAGCTCCAAACCTAATGCAAATTCTCCTGGCTGACAGATCTCAATGCACCTTAAGAAAGTCTGGTATGTCTGTTGGCAAGCAGGCAACAGGAATGCACAGCGAGGCTGTAGGATTTTCAAACAGAGGAGATTTATTTACGTTGTCAAGAGACAAGAGCAAAATTTGAATTGGGAAAAATATGGCCTTCTGGCATGAATCCTAGTCGATGTGACAGGCTTCTGGAGTTTTGCTCTGATCTGGCATGTAATTACTATGTATCCCTGATTTGCAAGCTGTATCTCCTAAGCTTCAGAGCAATTCCTGACTTGCACTCATATATTTTCTAACAAGAGACTAGTACTTGAAAGACTTGTCTCAGAAAGTTATTTTTTAATCATTCAAACCAAATAGAAATAAAAGCATTCAACTGTACCTTTCAATGTTCCAAATTACTCCAGATTAACATGTCAATTAAAAAGTAAACCAAGCTAAACACATGTATGTGAATTTTACCCACATAAAACACATTTATTCCAGCAATATCACTTAATCAGTTAAAATTGAAACAATTACAGCCTTCCACATGGAGAAATTGTAGTTAAAAATAACTTCTTCTGTTCCAAAGAAAAACATACAGACACACTATGCTAAATGCTTCAGCAATTCCAATTTCAAGTTTATGAAAATGTCAGTTTGTAATGCCCCATCTCCAGTCTGGAGGCAACACAGACACAGTGCTCTGTCTTACGGTTTCTTAATATTTGGTGTTCTGCACAATTTCACCTAACTGTTTGCCAGCCATAGGAGAAATACATCAGAGAGAAAACCCATGCTAGGGAATGTAAAACACCCATCCAGCAGATCCCCCCAGCAGGCTCAGACACACAGGTTCTAGGAAGCTCTAAACACAAAGCTGCTTCCAGAGCAAAAGACTTTTATTCTTTTGTTTTGCTTATCTGTTGTTTTCAGGGTTTGGGGTTTTTTTTTTGGGGCGGTGGGAGTCTGTCAGAAGAGCAAGGTCAAAGGAGGTATGTTCAAGTTCCCATGATAGTGTTGGTAAGCTGAACTTCTGCTCCCTCAGTCTGGAACCAAGTTTTGCCCTTTCTTGCAGGACATGTTTTGCACCTCTCTGTCTGTGCCACTGAGGAGGGGGCTCCATCACCTTCTCCAAGCACCAAAGAGACACACAGATATGTGCAAGAAGGCCACGTGAGAGGGATGGTCAAACAGGGTAGCTACCATCCTGCTAGTGGGGCTAAGAACAAAAGCTACCTGCCAGTCTTTGTGCACCCCACTTTTCACAGCCTTCCTCAGCTATTTACTAGGAGTAGCAGCCCGCTAGATCTGTGAGTAAGAATGTGGAAAGAGGATCTGAGGACAGGAACCTAGATACACCCTGGTTTTCTCTTCCCTCTCACCCTGAAATTGCACGTGACAGAAGCTGCTTGAGAACTGCTGACTGCTGTCATGTCAGTCCCAAACGCACCAGCTGCAGGGCAGTCAGCAGGATAAACCCACGTCAGTGCATGTCAGGCAAGGTTTGTCTTTGATGTTCACATGCAGATCTATGACAATAGGAGGAATGTGTAAGCAACAGAAAAATTGAAGATGGAAATTAAAGTCAAGGCAACAGTGCCAGGGCACAGTACTGAGCAGACTAGCAGGTGCTCTGGAACAAACAGAATATCCAGAAAAGAAAGCTTTTAAATTGTTTTTGTATATTTCTCTAGGCAAATAAAAGACAGTTCAAATGAAAATTTTGAATGTGTTCTTTGAAGTCTGTTTTCTCGAGTGCCCTTTTTCCCTAGGTTAACATTTCTCGTAATTTATGGTAAAGTTCTCATTAAAGTCATGCTAATTTTTAACCCAAACAGCACAGAAAAACACTAGATACTACCAATCCCTGGCATCCAAACTTTTTTTTTTTTTTTTAAGCACTATGAAAAGATCAAACACTAAAAATGCTGAGCTCTTATTCTTCTGCAGTTACAAAGTTTTGGGCCTTTTCTTATGACTTCACAAGCTTCAAGCATATTCTGCATCGTAAGTCCCTAAACAGCCTTAAAACATGATTTTCAGTCTGTCATGCTCTAGAGGCTTTTACTAAAAGAGCTTCAAATGTACTGTTATCTGAGTTTCGTGGTGTAACCCAGCAGGCAGCCAAACGCCACACAGCTGCTCACTCACTAACCCACAGTGGGATGCGGGAAGGAAGTGAAACTCATGGGTTAAGATAAAGACACTTTAACAGGACAGAAAGGGAAAATAACAATAATCATAATAATAATATAATATACAAAATATACACATACTGCAGTTGCTCACCATTCGCTGACCAATGCCCAGACCACCACTGAGCAGTGATCACCTACCCCCAGCCAACTCCCCCCTAGTTTATATACTGAGCATGACGCCATATGGCATGGTATATCCCTTTGGCCACTTTGGGTCAGCTGTCCTGGCTGTGTTCCCTCTCAGTTTCCTGCACACCTCCTCACTGGCAGAGCATGGGAAGCTGAAAACTCCTTCACTTAGTATAAGCCCCTCTTAGCAACAACTAAAACATCATTAAATTTAACAAGGGAAAGTGTAGAGTCCTGCATCTGGGCAGGAACAAGCCCAGGTTGCCATATAAGTTGGGGAATGACCTGTTAGTATGACCATGAGCCAGCACTGTGCCCTTGTGGCCAGGAAGGCCAATGGCATCCTCGGGTGTATTAGAAGGGGGGTGCTTAGTAGATCAAGAGAGGTTCTCCTTCCACTCTACTCCGTCCTGGTGAGACCCCATCTGGAATATTGTGTCCAGTTCTGGGCCCCTCAGTTCAAGAAGGACAGGGAACTGCTGGAGAGGGTCCAGTGTAGGGCAACAAAGATGATGAAGGGAGTGGAGCACCTCCCTTATGAAGAAAGGCTGAGGGAGCTGGGGCTCTTTAGTTTGGAGAAGAGGAGACTGAGGGGTGACCTCATTAGTGTTTACAAATATATAAAGGGTGAGTGCCACGAAGATGGAGCCAGGCTCTTCTCGGTGGCAAACAATGATAGGACAAGGGGTAATGGGATCAAGCTGGAACACAAGAAGTACCACTTAAATTTGAGAAAAAACTTGTTCTCAGTGAGGGTGATAGAACACTGGAACAGGCTGCCCAGGGGGGTTGTGGAGTCTCCTTCGCTGGAGACATTCAAAACCCGCCTGGACATGTTCCTGTGCAACCTCACCTAGGCATTCCTGCTCCAGCAGGGGGATTGGACTGGATGATCTTTTGAGGTCCCTTCCAATCCCAAACATACTGTGATACTGTGATCAATGTGTTATCAACTTTATTCTCATCCTGAATTCAAAGTACAGGACTATACCAGCTGCTAGGAAGAAAATTTACTTTATCCCATCTGAAACCAGGACACCGAGACACAATTTTGAGAGCTGCCAATGCTGTTTATAAGTTAAAATAGTCAAATTATTACATTGTAAACAAACAAAGACAAAAGACCATTTCTTAATGGTCTTTTCCAGCCTAAATGACTCTATTATTCTATCCTGCTGCAGAAGCAGTATCTATCAGAGAGACGTCTGTGCTATTTTCATCCTCTTGAGCTCATGAAGTCACACAAAATGATGGAGCCACTGTCACAATCCAGTTGCTCCCGGAAAGACCAATGTGCCCCCCTGCCCTGTCCATGCCTTCGCTCTACCTCTTCCACCCTGCAGCTGCAGGGCTCTGCATGTCTCTCATTCAACCTTCTGGTGTCACAGAAACCTAGCCAGAGTTTTCCTGAGTAAGACTTCTGCTGGCTTACGGAGACTTGGCTCAGCCAGGACAAGCCCCCTTGCATGGGCACAATGAAATGTCACATAAAGTGAAATTGGGAGTGGAGCTGCAGTGGGGAGGAGGTATGCTGCATATCTTCACAGTCAGACTGTCTAATGCCACACCTCACTGGAGACATTAAATACACTGCACACACAGCGAGCAATTTCATTGTACATGTAATAAATTCATGTGCAAAAAATCTTTTTGTTTCAGTTGTCTTCAATATCTAGGGCTACATCCAGAAGGGTCACCTACCCCTTTGCTGCCTTTAGCCTCGAGAGTAGTGCAGGGTGTTTCCAGACACCTTGGAAGCTTCCCTGGGAGATGGGATTGATGCAGAGTAGAGCTTCCTGCTTCCAGCTTTATGTTGGTAATTGTGAACATACAGCTATGGTATGTTGCCCTTCTGCATTTTTCAAGTAATAATTCATGTGACCTAAGAATAAGCATCACCTTTTGGCTAAACTTTTCTCGTTGTAGTCCTGGCAAGGTTTTGATTGTTGACTGGGAAGCCCTTGTTTTCCGAGGATTCAAAACTCTGAGACTAGTTCTGAGTGCATCCAACAGAAGGGGAAATCCAGCAAACTCATAATGAATCTCAGTCCATTAAGTGTGCCTCCTTCACCAAATTAGCAGGACTGGTGAGGAGTTGGCAGTTTCTCAGAGTCCAGCGTTAATGACCTTCAAGTCATACTACAAGAAATAAATATCTTAGTCAGCCAGCAGAACAAAGGTGCCACAGAAATGAGTAAAATAATAATTCACTGTCTGTGGAGTCACGGAGAGTGCATGAAGAGGAGGAACAGTCATTCTCAGTAGCTTTATGTTTTCTCTAGATAAAATTCAAAAGATAGTTTGAGATCCAATTTACAAGGAATTGAGTTTTCAATAAAATTTGCTTCAAGGGAATAAGTAAAAGTAGAAAGTTATTCAGACAGAGCTAAAAGAGAAACTGGGAAGGAGGGTACTGACAACATTTAACATTTCTTTGTCTCCAAAGAGAGGAAGCATCATTAAAAGATGCAGCTCAGCAGTTCTCACAGGCGAAGAGTTTAACACAGTATAGTTCAGTTCCCAAAACTCAAAAGGCTTTTGCATTGTTAGTTAGGGATAAGCTAATAAGCTCAGGTAACCAAATTCATGCTTTAATTAGCATCCTTCCTCAACTGCCAGGTAATATACTGGCATTATTTTACCTACTCCCTGAAGAAATGTTTTGTTATATCATAATACTGAACTCCCAGAGCATAAGGGATATTGATTTTTAGGGGAAGTCCTAAAAAGATCTTAAAATTTCACATCAAATTGTATTACTAAAAACTGTATTTTAAAAAAATCTGCCAAAAAACCCCAAACAACACTTCTTCCTATAAGACAGACACTCATATGTGTGTATATATATATATATATATATCAGCTCTCCAATACAACCAAACACAAGATATGCTTTCTTTTAAAAATTAATCTAGTGTAGGCATAGACTGTCATTAAAAAAAAACAAATAAATATATTTGAACAAAGCAAAGTGCTGAGCAATAACTAACAAAATATTATTTGTATATTCAATAAGTTAAACATAATGTTTAAAACATCAATGTTAAATACAATATATGCATATGTAAAAACATTTTAGCAATTATGCATATAGATTTTCCACACTTATGATTTCACAGATTTATTCATAGTAAAGTTAAAAGCTAAATGTATTAAAAGATTTTGATGAGTTCAAAGCAAAAGGAGAGAGAAGAGTCAGAATTTCTGAAGAGATCTGATTCTTTTGTTTTAAGAAATGAAAACTAAATAGTAAATTATTTTTTTCTTCCATCCCAAAGAGCTGCTATTGCTCTGTGGCTTGAAAACTGGTCTATTGCTGTGACACAAGGCAGAAGTTCCAACTTTTGGTGTTTTCTAGGGCTCCCAAAGAGATGTTTTGGCAGATTAAGTACTGCAGTACCTAACTGTTGGTCACAGTTTTCTATTTCACAGGTTCCCAGGCTCCCACCCCAACCAATTGTACAGGTACAATTTGGTGAACTGGCTTAAGCCAAAAGTGAAGGTTTTACACTGAAATACAAGTCCTTGACCTGGGATAACTGAAGTACAGATGCACCATCCTGGCTAGGCAACACAGTACCTGCAACTAGTGATGAGAAATTGGCAGGTAGCGTGGTAACATTCAAAACTCCTGCTGCTAAATCCATCATAGCTGATCTGTTGGAGTCCTAAACTCCCAGCTGAAGCTGTCACAGAGAGTCAGCCTGTGCAAACCATTTTGCTTGGCACCAAAGAGAAGTCAGGGTTAGTCTACGCAGCCCAATCAGTGACTTTTCAGATTTATTGAAACAAGTAACTTATCAAAGGAACCAATCTTAGCCCTTGTAGGATGGCAAAAAGGATGAACAAACAAGCCAAAGGAGGAGCTAAAACATTGAACACTTCACCACAAAGGCACAACAAGAAATTCACTCCTCTGCCCAACAAGTATGATCATATTGCTCTGATATCTGAAACCAAGGAATGAGTGAGAATGTAACATGATAAATAGCGGGGCTTTTCAAACCTTTGTGAGGCTGAGAGATGCTTGTTTGTACATGGAAGTGATCTGCTTTATACCACCTTTTAACACGCTTGTTTTCTCTCCAGATGAATCAAGGACACATAAACTGGAACAGAGGGAAGAGTGCCACAGCTTTTGAAATCCAATCTCTCTTACCTTATACTGCTAATTTGGGGAGGGAGGAAATTATGTGGTTCAATTTACAATTAGGATTCCTCCATAATGATGCCTTCCCTCCATAGCTCTCACATAGGACACCAACCTTTTCCAGAAACCTAAAAATAAAGTATATTGCACAGTCCAGCTGTAGTGTTGTTTAACTTGGTGTGACAGATTGATCAACACAAATATAGACAAGACAAAAAGACAGCGAGCTGCTCTGACCAAACATGATTTGAAGGGCATGGCAAAGGAGCAATCTGAGCAGCTGTCAAAAGGGCAGACTTTCTACAATGCAGTTGATGCTCCAAAAAGTTCCTTTCTACATGTTTATAAACAGCTCTTCAGAATGAGGGAACACATGTTTATGTATTGGTTTTGCATATTGATGCTCACTCATCCCATCAAAATTAAAATACATTTAATACAGGATAAAGCTCTCTGTGTTTCAGGTAAACCTGCAGTCAAGGCCCTTTACTGCAAACATGAAACTAAATCTACACAATGCCAAAACTTAATATTACCTCTGGTCTTGGCTTGCCTGATTCCAGCAAGTTTAGCTAAAAACTCTTTTACACTTCAGAATTGTTGGTTGTCATCTCTGTTAACCATGTCTAACTATCCCTTAGGAAATTGAGCTGGAAGATTGTTACTACACTGTATGTTAACTCAAAGACATATTTCACCTTCAAATTTGCTTATTTGGAGAAAAGGAAAGGATGAACTGTTACCCAGCATGGCAGGTTTAACATCTAAAATTACACTCATAAGCTAAGAAACCACCAAGGCATTTTAACTTTACCAAAGTTTCATCATGCAAGATCAAGTATCTGGAATAAAACTGAAGATTCATGGGAAACACAAAATATGGGCAGCATCACAAGGTCTCAGCCATAATGCTGCTGCTTGGCAGATCAAGCTCTTCTGGAATGAGGTATCTTGGTCTTTTGAATTGTGTGACCTTCATTTGTTTGGTGCACAGAGTGACTGCACTGAGTCACCAAATTTGCTTCATGTAAAGCAAAGAACACACACTTTATTCCTTCACTAAACTAGATTTAGAGAGCATTCAGAACAAGTTGTGGTTTTAACCATACCTCTGCTATTCTCTATATCACAAGTGATGGCTATAGACAGGTGGAGGATAAGTGCCACCAGGTAAAATCTCAGCCCCTTTCAACTTAATGGAGCTCTGCCACTGCATTCAGTGTTGCCAGCTGCATTCTTTAGCCAAAGAATTGCAGGGAGCTGGACTCAAGTCAGCTTTAAGAGTAACCACATTTACCTACACAGAATATCTTACCATTACTGTGAATGCAGTTACATCCTGGCAGTTTCTTCCTGTGTCCTCCTGTAATCTGGTATCTCTTTCATCTCTATTCTTTACCTTTTTCTCTCACTGACAGTAGTGCTTCTGAGGGCCAGAAGAAATACTCCTTCACTGAATCAAAGGCCAGAGCACACTAGGCAGGAGAGGTGCCTCCATGCCAGGCACTCCAGGCTTTCCAAGCAAAGACTGTAGTAGTCTTGGGAGATGACTAGGAATACTAAATCAAATTACTGCAGCATATTTCACAAGAGTTCATAAACCAACAATTCCACAAATTTCTTTCTTCTCCTCCCCTTTTCCTTCCCCAGATTAAAGCCTTGACCATATAATAGATAAACATAAAATATTTTCCTGTGATGTCTAAAATAAAAGAATTACAAATCAATTTTTCATTATTTGCATAGGCTCCTCTGCTTTTCGAGAGTTCATACTCGTGCAGCATAACATCTACAGAAATTGTTGGAGTGCCACCTATTGGTAATAGATGTACCAATGAAAAAGACCTTCGTTAACCTGACTAAAATAACCATTTATTACCCAGGTGTTGGTTTAACTATTCCAAGTTAAAATGGTCTAAAATGCATACATTTAATGTTCCATTCATAACTATGTTAAAATCTAGATCAGCATGTAACTTCAAAAAAAAAATGAGCCCCCCTAATGGGTGAAACATCGGAAAGTGGTGAAGATTTGTAGCCCTGGAGTATAAAATAGGAAAATCAGGGCAGATCCGCTAGAGTAACCACCTGCTTAAAATCTGAGTCACATTACTAAACTCTGTATGTACTGTTGATGTAAATTCTATATCAGATCCTGGTTTGCATTCTGCGGAGACATATGTAATCTTCAGGCTCACAAAGTTTAGCTGTATTTTAGACTCTGAATGCAAATGATTAATTTTCCCTATGGAAAGCAGTCACCTTGGGATAAATCAGCACTGTCCTCCCATTGAAAACTTACTGGGAGAGTACAACCAGTTTTAATAAAATGATCTTGAGCTGCTATTTCTGTTCAGAACATACTCAGGCAATGTTATGACCGACTTCTTTCCTTCTGTGTCTCCTACAAACAGACAAATTCATGGGGTTTTCCTCACTACATCCCCAGCTATGCCTTCAAGCCTTCTAGCCTCTGTTAAGTGAAAATGTGCTGATTTACACTTAAATTTAAATGAGACTGCGAAAATTTTAAGCAACTGAAAAATCTGACTCGGTTTTGAACCTTGAACTTGATTCTTGAGCTGTCTGCCCTCTCTCCTCCCTTACCACCCAGAAACCAGTGGGCTGGGAACGACACTGCCTGAAGAGCATCACTACTGAAATCCTCGCACGTCTGCTTCATCTCCTTGTCTTCACTACTGCAACTTCCTCCTCCGCGGCTTTATGAGCTCTTACACTAAAAGAAGCAACTGTGTTGCCTAGCTCTTTTCTGCCCAAACATCCCAAGCTTGATCTCAGAATCACACTATTCTTCTTTCGAGTCCTTCAGTTAATTAGCACTGCCCAGGTCATGACAGCTTTTTTTGACAGCTCTTTTCATGGTTGTGCTTAAGAGAGCTACAAAAACACAGAGCGGGAGCTTCTGTAGACAGCTCAAGTAAAAATAAATAAATAAATAAATAAATAAATAAAAACAGAACTGACACAGCACAGAAGAAACAAAGTGAAGAAAAATACACTGAGTGGGAGACAATACACGGACTGTATTTCATATATTCAGCCCCCAGAATTACTCCAGCGGCCAGCCGTTCCAATCCATTCAGTCATCCTTTGTGGTCTAAAAGTCCTAACTCCAATTCTTTGGCTAAGTAGTATTTTGTAACATGCTTACAAAAATAACATGTGGAATTAAATTGCTAAAACACATGCTATTTTCTCTTATTTGCAGTAAAGTCTAAAAACACCTTTTCCACTCATTTTGCTTATGAATGGATTTAGATAGTTAGTGGCAGGATCACTTTCTAAACCAGCTCCTAGTCTGTCACACCTTTGTTTTCAGCAGGTGTCTGATACATATTTTAATTCTTCACAACCACTTCTTTCTCCTAGTAGCTTACATCATTCTATCAGTGCACACTTTTTTATTCCTTGGTTTTATCTCTTCCTCCAGATCCCACAGAGTATGCTCCAGGCTACTCTGCGGTTTATAAAAGACCTTTTTTCCTATGGTTTTCTCTTGAAACTTCAATCATTCTCTCCCTTCTCCTTAGGCATGCTCTCACAAATAATTTCTCTCTTTTAACAAGCATATATTCTTCTTCTGGGGACATATTTACAACAGAAGTCCAGGGGCATTGGAAGTAACATTTCTTTGGTGCAACAGTTGTCGACCCATGCCTGAAAATGATGACATGTCTCTTATGCCCACTGTAGTACCTGCACTTACGTTGCATACTAAGAAAAAGGAAATGTGAGGAGAATAAAAACACAACAAAATTCTCAGTGAAATCAACAGGTCTGCTTTAGGTTTCATGTCATATTTCCAATTTAAAATTACTATGCTGTAAACATTTTACCTGAGAACCAGTAGAGGCAGACATAGCAGTAATTCTCTGGAACCATCAAAAGCCTTGGAAAACTTGTGACCAGATTTTTGAGAGTCCATGTCCTGAGCTCCTCCTACTCTTTCTTTCCAACTGAAACCTTCGGGAACTCTAGTAGTAATGGAAAATGAACCTGAGCCTGTTCCCCCCTTTCAGACTGGCAGTCAAGACCTAGCTACGAGGTCACCTTGCTTTTCATGCATTTAAAGTTTGATTTTAGTAGATTTCTTAAAAATTTGGCAGCGGGGAGGAAATGTAGTCTGCTGATTTTTTTTATTTTTTTTTTTCTGCTGGACTGCATGACTTGTAAGTTAGGTAAAACTAATCTCTTTGTTGTTTAGATGCCAGAACTCAATCAAATGGGAAAAGAAAATAGAATATTTTAAATTTTATCCATAGCCTGGAAGAAAATACAATTTTAACGCGGTCTTCTATTGTAGATAGCTTATTCAAATTACCTCTTAAGACTTTCACAAAAGCTTTTCTGAATATATTTTGAAGTAGTATAGAAACAGGAGCTCAGCTGCACCCATCAGCTAAAAGCAGGCAGATTTAGGAGTCCTGTTGGCCAGGCTATACAGGAACTCTGGACAGGCAACTGTAGATGTAAATCAAATTAATAGACGTATTTTTCATGAAGTTAACATAGCTGGTTGAAATCAGAACAAATAAACATGCAATCATCTTTATTCTCACTCTCTTCAAAAACAAAACAAAAACAAATAAACAAACAAAACAAAACACATGAAAAAAACCACACTTGCCCCTGATCCGTACCTTGTCCTGAAAAACTCTGAAGTCTTCTTCAGTCTTTTTATGATACCATTGATCATTCTATTTAACATGAATAGGCATACTAAATGAATGAGAGAATTTATAATTTCCACACTATAGATTTCTCCCCTGTGATATAAACATCTGTAAAAAGCTCCCATGAGGTATGCCAAAAGATGCCTTTAACCTTTGCATACATAATTTCAGATCAGCTTAGCATCATTTTTCTCAGAATGAAACCATATGTCACCAAACAGCTAGGGGAGATACTGGCATATGGAACATTTCATGCTTTAACTGGCAGTTTGAATCCAGCCCAGGTCAGGAGCGACCAGCACTGCTGTACCTGAAGGCTTTTGGGTAACCTTTGTGAAATGAGTTGGCCATCTCAGATCAGATCCTACAGCAAAGTCACCGATCAGAACCAAAACCATTCAGATGGCTCAAACTCACCCTTCTGTCATATCAGTAAATCAGATTAAATAAGCATTATACATACATGAGCTTTCACTTGGTAATGTCACTCTCCCAAGTCAGGGATAAGAGGTGAGGGACAATTATTGTGAGAGGCTACCTGCAAGGAAGACCTGTGGCACTCCTCAGCACACCATCTCCCACTATTTTTAATTAGCATTACAAGACCTCCTCCCACCTCTTCCTTTATACAGATTTAACCCATTAGATCAACATTCAATGCCTTCATTAATGCTCCGTGTGAGATAGCAGTTCCTTGGGTAATCACTACTCTGTTGTCTAAAGGGAGGATTCAGACCCCGAAGAAATCTTTTTACAAAATAAAGGAAATGTAGAATTAAGCAGTGTCATGATGGAGAGGGGTTAAAACATGCAATAATTTTATGAAATTTGAAGAAAATACTGTATGCCAACAAAGAGTTAACTTTCTCTGAAATAATATCCAAGAGCAGAAAAGAGTTAAATAATAATATTTATTAGAGAACACTGAAGGTCTGAGAAAAAGAAAGTTTAAAGCCTCTTAGGAAAAAAATTACCTGTTCCTAATTTTTAACAAGAGGAATTTTTATCAGTATAAAATACGAGTTTTCTCTTTGCAGTAGTGAAAACATTACATGTCTATATTATAGGTTCTCAGTTAGGCTTCAAAAAGTATCATTCTGGTTTTATTTCCTACTGGAAAATTTACAAAGACAGCTATTTTAATGCATACTGTGACACTGATGTACAGCTGGGAAATGAAGCCAGGCAAATTAATTGATAATGCACTTCTTTATGCACTCTGTGGGAGCTGTGTCACAAAGGAAGCTAACAGTGGGTGTTTACAAATAAAACAGAAACTGAGAGGTAATTTTAAAAACAGAACTATTGTTACTGATCAGATTCTATTCTACATGAAAGCGTTAGTGTTATCGAGTCGTTAGTTCATTGATGTAACAGCTCTGATATACCTATTTACACAGTTTTATTCTGTTTTCAGGCTTGATATTTTGAAGCTTTTTCATATTGTGAATTCGTGAAATAAATATGCCCATACCAGAAAGCGGTATACACAGTTTACACACTTGTCTTTTTTTTTTTCTACTGTACATCATTTTTTTTTTTTAGAAAAGATACATACTATGTCAAGTGTTGAAAAGGACACTGTCACATTCAATACATACTCCCCTTCATCACTCTAGTAACTAGACTGTTAATCTATATCTCCGCTCTTCCTGTTGTGTCAGACTTGAATCAGTTCGCTTACAAGGCTCCACACTCCTGGTCTCCTAGAGTACCTTTCTGCACCTATTCCATGTTGTTAAGCCTCATAAGCAGAGCTGTAGCAAAGATGCCAAGAGGGGGTACCACCCCTGGTGTAACTTTGTGTGAAAATATTTCAAATTAGGGTATATACAGCCCTGTAATCCACTGACTGCTGTGACCCAAGCGATGCACTGAGCAAGTAGTACTGCAGAAGATAAATAAATGACTGGTAAGAGCCTTCTGCTGTGCAGGGGGCTTGCATACCCAATTCCATAGCTGTCAGAAGCACGAAAGAGAAGTGCTGTGGAGGGATGATATCCTAAAGCCCTTTCCGAAAAAAAATTCAGCTGAATCCCACCGCTTATTTCTTGAGGTGCCAAATGCTACATAACTGGGAGTTACCTTGACTTCCTTCTTAAACACTACCCAACAATCTCAGCATTTATCTGGTAAACATCAGCCTTTGTTATAAACTCAAGCCATGTCTTCTTCTAAAGCATTTGGTTTCAGATAATTTATATAACTATAATATGTTCATGCAATATGTATTACATTTACTTTTCATTTTCAAATGTTAACTTTTGCCTTGTATTTCTATTAGGCATGGAGTTCAGATTTGCAGAGCTTTTTGCAAATGCAGTAGGGACTATGGTTTCTTCCGCTTCTCTTTTCTTTATCCTAGTAACAAATTGTTCTCTGGGCTGCAGAAAATGTAGAGTGCAGTTTGAAGCACCTGTGTATGGATTAATCGAAAATTTACTAAAGGAAGATCAATAACAATATGTCTGTGATTGATTTGGGAATATAAAAAATAGTGCTTTTTAACCCCAAGTTGGGTTCAGCATGAAAAGAGTACACATTTATCCATAGGTACAGTAATGGTCATGAATTATGAAAAAAAAGTTGTCTCAGTAGGCTAGATAGTCTTCATGAACATTAGAAACAGTGTCCAGTTAAAAACACAATACATATAATGCCCTTAATGCAATTAAACTGTTGACAGTTTCTAAAAGTTAGAGAAAAAATGCTTTTCTGAGATAATGGTTTAGTTGTATTCGGTTCAAGAGAATCATTGGTCAGGCTGAAGAAGAGGTACGATGGAAATGGTATCGGCATGAAGGAGTGGGATATTTCAGGCAGATAAGGTAAAATGGAACCAACACAGAGACTGACACTTGAACTGGAGATCTCGTTGTATGTCTTTTGTATTTGACTATATCCTTTGGCACTTTAAAAAAATCACAGCAGATAGGTAAACGGTACCTCAAATGCACATATCTGTCATTAATTAAATAATTCACTGAACAGAAAAAGAACAGTCTGTGATCCCTTTCTCAGATATGTGATGGCTATGTATTCAGGCTGACTTCTCATTAAAGGCCAGGTTCAATTACAGCTTGGGCTTTGGGTACCTTTCCTCTGACAGGAAGCTTACTACATCATGACATGACATGCCTATCCCTTTTTCTAAACATTTAGCAGGAGCATTGTATTTTTACTTCCCTTGGACTGGAAAAATTTAACCCTTTAACTCATGTTTAAGATTTTTCTCACGTGAGATCCACACACAGGCAGTAAAGAGTGGTGGAGTGGAGCCTAGGAAGACGTCTTGATAAGAAGAGTCAGCAGATCAGACAGACAGAGAGACGAGCCCAGTGACAGGCCTGTGTTCCTGGCTAGGGACACGTAACTGCCTTGCTAGGAAGGTGCTTGTGAAATGGGAAGCTCAGCCTCAGTGATCAGTGTGCCCAGGCAGCAATGAGGCTACATCAGCCAGAGGTAACCCAACAACTTAAGGGTTGTCATTATTCCTCTTGGCACTCATCAGGACACACCTGGAATTATTCATCCTGTTCTGCGGCTCAAGAAGGACACTGAAGAACTGGAGAGTGCCCAACAAAGAGTCATCAAGTTGATTAGAGGATTGAGGAATCTGATATACAAAGAAACATTGAAGAAATGGCGTTTGTTCAGCCTAGAGCAGGGAAGGCTCAAGGAAGAGCTAATGGCAGTCTTCCGGTAGCTAAAGGGTAGATGCAGAGCAGGTGGAGGTACTTTCTGCACAGGGATGTATGGTGACTGAAGACACAACAGATAAAAGTTGCTATAGGGGAAATTCCATCTCAATATAGGAAAAAAAAATAATTCACTGTGAGGACACAGTCCTGGGCAACCCATTTGAGCAGGGGAGTTGGAGCAGATGAGCCCCAGAGCTCGCTTCCCAACTCAATCGTTCTTTGATTCTGTGACAACTTGCTGGAAGTGGTGGAGTCTGCAGATACTGAAGATTCAGTATGACAGATTCCTGGACAGCACACTATTGCTATCACAGAAATCGTGACCCAAGTCTGGTCAGAAGAGAAATAAGAATATCAGTTATGTTCAAACTATACCTTTGCACTGAAAAAACTCAGTGATATCAGTACATTTCGAAACAATCTTAAGTGCCACCAAAAATGTAAAAAATAGTGTTCACCTATTCAGACTTTCAGAGCTGCAAAGGCTACATCCTTTTCCAAAAGAGGAACCATTTCTTTGGTAAAAAGTGTTTACACTGATTGCTAGAGAGGGCAATAGCTATATTGGGAGTGCTGCTCAGAAAAGTGTGAGTGTACTCATTGCTTTCTGGGAGTTTTAAAAGAATGGTGCTGGGAAAGGACTATGTGCCTATTGATTTGTTTAGAATGCAATATAATTACCTTTGGGCAAAAACAATCACAAACAGAATTGGCTACATTTTTAAAAATCATTACAGACTCTAGATTTTTAAAAAGCTTTTATCAGTGTGCAACATTTCTTTCCTTCATCTCAAGGCTTTTTACATCTGGAAACACCCTTTTGTTGTACAAAATTACCTGATTTCCATTACTTCCATTACCTCAGATATTAGTGAAGTGCTGTTTTTTCCTCTTTGACTGACCCTGACCTTGGTGTTGCATCCTTTCCCACACAGTTACATACTTTCCTTCCCATTATGACTGTTCGTCCCCACACACACTATTCCTCTAAGATTGCCTGATTCCAGTCTGGGGAATACTCATAAGATGTAACAGTTCTGACACGATTTAGCATAAGGAGCTCAAAAATAGTGATGGTGCAGCCCAGCCAGCTTATTTTCTCTCCCCTCCTCTATTACATCCAGATATCCACTCTCACTTATTTGTTGCTTCCATAATTTTGCTATTCATCACACTTGCTGGTAAGTTTTCCAGTCTATAGATAAACCCATATTAAACATCATTTGCTAAGAATACTAACAGCTTGAAATATGCCACTGATGTACACAGCTTGTTCCATCATTCTAAGTATGCCATAGATCAAGCTACCTACCTGCAATGGTGAGCATATTAAATCACTTGAAGTTCCATTTGCATGATCATCTTTCCAAACACTGTTGCTGTGTTGCTGACTCAAGCACTTTGAAAGACTCACTCGAAATTACTGTTTAAAAAAAAATGTGAACATTGTCTCACTGAGTATGCAGGAAATGAAATGTGTTAGCACTTATCCATTTCAAATTAGATTCAGAGCGTAACTGTCTAACGTGAGTGCACCTAGCTATAGTTTACATTTGTCTCTCTGGTAAGCTTTTTAATCAAAAGTAATTTAGTGTTAAGCATATCGAAAAGCCTTTCATTAGCCATCGATGTGACTTGATTTATCCATATGCTGTGTGACATATGTTGCTGGTGCTGTTGTCTACCACATCTCTAATTTTAAATAAATGTTTCAGTTTGGAGTTGATATTTTTACAAAGAGCCCATTTGCAGTTTTGCGTTGTGCAAGACAGAAACGTGAGACACATTCAGTGAGCTCAAGGTATCTGGTTTGCACTGCTGACTGAATTGCAGAACTAGTCATAGAACATGAGGTTGCGGATTCGAGGGGATTTTTCTACATTCTTGGGTCACTTGTTGGTTTGTTGTTTGTTTTTTTTTTTTTCCACCAAGTAGCTTCAGGGCATGATTTTCATTTGCATGTTGTTTTTGTTGCAGTTGCCTCCCTGCAGAACTTAAATGCAGTTCAGTTTTCAAGTACACAACAACCTAGCTCACAAGGCCTTATTGTGAATGAAGCATCTATCCTGAACAGATATTTCATTGCACAATCCTACTGCATGGGAAAGCAAAGCTCAGTGGTCATGTTGAGATGTGGCTGTAGAAAGTGGTTCAATGCCTACATTCACGAACACGTCATCAACCAATTCACACAGGACTAGAGTTACTACAGGTATACAGGAAGTACAGTGGGGAGTGCTGAGAATCCTGTTTAGTTTGGCGTTATACATAGGCATTTCTGATAGCTGCCAAGGTAGCTCTCCACATCAGCTATGTGCTTTTTAAAGAGTCCCATCCAGCTCTCTTGTATCTAAAAAAATAAAAATAAAAAATTTTTAAAAAGCTTTTTTGTCATGCCTTTTTTTTTTTTTTTTAAATCTGGTTAGTTTTTAAGTCCTTCAGATGAAGTTTGTCACATGGCTGAAATCCTGGCCACTATCAAGGCAGGTGAGAATTTTGTTGTAACTTCACTGAAAGCAAAATTTCACTTCTGTTTGTATAGCAAGAATGAAGAAGGATCATTTTAGGCTTGCATCAGTTGGCAGTGTCAGAAAATGAGAATCACGTTGGCAGTCTCATATCAATATGGAAATCAGCTATGCCACCAGTCAGACGGAAGCAGGAATAAACAGGCATTTTCCACTGGTGACTCAAATTCAACAAGCACACATATTACCTTCCACATTTATGTTACCAAAGGAGATATTTTTGAAACAGTGTTGTGAAAATGCTCCGTGCTTTTAACAATTTGAAAACTGAGGTGTTCTAATATATTGCAAAATTCCTAGATGTTCTTCAAAGACAGACTACAACTCAGCAGGGCACCAAGATTCTGTGAATAGTTTATTACATTACTAAAGTAACCAAAACAACCTCAACAGCATGCTAGAATGAAATCTTTAAAGATGCATACTTACAGCTTACAGATTTAGTTACACAGAAGCAAGTCTTTCAGATTCTCTCAGTAATATGCACTTTCACAGAGCTGCTTTTGTTATAGGGAAGTTGGTGACGGTGTCTGGTAAGATCTGTCCAGATGCTCTAGGGGTGAAAATTAGCAGGCTCTTTTCAGTTCAGGAGGCTAGAAGGAGGGTAAAAGGAGAGACAAGCAGCCTACCAGCATATAAAATACATTCCATTTCCATTCAGATTAATATCCATGATGCAAAATATTTATATATTTGTTAAAATAAGTGTCGTCTCATGTGTGGCAGGAGATACACTTCAGCTTCATTTCCTCAGTGCTGACCCTGTGTCTCCTCAGAAGTTTAAGGCATGGAATAGAAACTGATTTTTTTTACTCTGTTCTTCCCCCCACCACCATGAGGCTTGAAAACTTGCCCTGTGCCCATACCTTCATCTGTTTCTGCCACTCTCTTTTCCTCTGACAATATTTGAACTTTACGTTCAATTTCAGCCAGATAAGACAAAGGGCTCTCAAAGGAAGTTGCCTGGAAATAGGCAAGCAATGAAAGGAGAGAGACCGCATCAGTGGCCCAAAGATGGAGAGGCTAAAGCATGCATTCTGACATTATTAGTCACCTGAGATATCCCCTGAAAGAAAAACTTGGTGTTTCTCAGTAGCCTCTGAATATTCCAATTGCCAGCAAAGATTAGATTGGAGCTCATACCTATTAGACCCCATAAGGCACAGCCATCCACTGGGAACCAGGTCTTAATAGTACTGTAGTTCCTGGAGGAACGGGTTTTCTTCCTCTCCCACAGCTCCGCTCCCTCTTCCTTCATTGTTTCACAAATGAGCTTCATTTTTGTGTGTGTCATGAGCTGCTAAGAATGTACTAAAGCAGCCTCCCTCAGTATCACCCTGATTCCACTTTGCTTCTGCAGTGAAATGCAGCATCTTGCGCACCAAGTCCTTCTGCTCCCCGTGTATTACTGCACCCAGCCCTTGGGACCAGCTGCCTCTAGTTATCCATTACTTCATGTAAAGAGCGAAGGCACTAGAGCCCAACAGTAATAAAGGAGTGAGGAGAATCTTCTGTGTGGGCTGAAAAGGGGAGTTATTCCTGCCTTTCATCACAGGGAAAGTAAAGTACTTCCTTCCTATTTCTTTAGGCAAGAGAACTCGCCTGCTCATCTCTCTGCTCCACAAAGCCTCCCTAATCTGTGGGGGACAAACTGGTGTTTTACAATTTACGTGTATATGAGTCAGGATCCTGTCAAAAGCAATCCTCAGCTAAGCTAGAACTGAGCAGAGAAAGTGATACAAAGACAGGCACAATTAACTTGTAATGTTTACTTCACTAAAAAAAATGGTATTATTTGAATTATAAATGGACATAATTACTTGTATTTGCTATACAGAGTCATCTGTCTCAATAAAGTTATACCATGTGAACAAAGATATATTTTATGATATGGAACAGAGCAGGGAAAGAAAACTTACACTTTACAAAACAATCCTTTTTTGCATATTAATCCGCCAATATTAAAACAACGCACAATGGTTTTAATTTAAACAGAAAATATCAAGATTATTTTGTTATATACGGTTTTTCTTATATGGAACTTTTTAATATTTTATCCCATCGGCAAAATCTGCTGATGCACTTGGAAGATCTCCCACTAAAGCAAACATAAACAGATTCTGGATACACATTGCCATCTCGTGGAGACCTCCCCGAGTGAGCATGCTGCAGGGACCTCAAGGCTTGCTTAAAGCGGGAGCAATTCCGTTCGGAGCTGATATCGATATTTAACAGGAAAAGAAGTTTTCTAAGATACACAAGCAGCAGAAAGTCTTAGACGCAGGTTGTACAGCCAGAGACAATGTTCGGGTCAGCTGAATCTCTGTTGGGATATCTTAGTTGGGAAGTAAGACAAAAAACCTTTCACCCTTACAGCACTGCTTCAAATCAGAAGTAAAACAAATAAACGCACTTGTCTGTTCCATTTTACGAGAAGTACACAACTGTTAAAGTGCTCTATTTCACATTTAAGACCACACCAACAAGCAAGGTGACTGAACATTTATCACACTCAGAGAGGTGTATCCTCTAGGGCAGGTTTGAAGAAGAAAGGTGGACCAGTGGGGGGAAATTTGCAGCTGTCCTACTTCAGACTTAGCAATTCACAGACACAGAGGCTATACAATTTTCTCAGCTCGCCGACTTTCACAAACATGAAATTTCTTTCAAACATTGAGATGTTTAGCTCCAAGCTCAGATGAGTCATGGAGTTATTTGTGGAGTGATTAATGAATACCAAATAAAGCAAGCCACAGAGGGATGAGTCATATCACCATAACACCAAAGAAATAAAAGATATAGCCTTTCCAATTCTTACTCCTTTTGTGGCTTTTTGTTTGCTTGCTCTCTGTTTATTCTCATCATTCAGAGTAATTTACAGCTATTACAATTCAATTTTAGTTTCTTTAATTATTTTTTTCTACAGAGCTGACTCACAGATGAAGTATTCATCCTCCTGATACAGTATTAAACAGCCTGCAAGCTGCAATCTCTCAATCTTTTTTATCCTGAGTCAACTACTATTAGCCCTAAAGCCTTTTCACTAGGAAGTAACAGAGGCCAGTCCCCTCTCTAGCTTTATCCCTCCTTAAATTTATCAACTGGGACAGCTGGTAAGCTACAGTCATGCCAAAGACAGCAACAGTACACACCTCCTTCTGCAATTTTTTCTGAACAAAGAAAAAGCTATCCTCACACAGGTTTCATAATACATCACCTAAAACAATACTTCGCTGAAGAGCTGATAAAAGCTGAACCCCAACAAGAATGAAGTTGATCGGCAGTCACTGTGTGATCAAGACAACTCATGGGAGAGGGAGGATTAAAATCATCACAATATGGAAATGAGTCAAATGGTTTTGTAGGCAGATAGCATGGTCAACCGGCTAAGCAAGTAAATGTGGCTGCAGTGTGAGAAAAAAAGGACCGAAGGTAAGTACTTTGCAACATGAAATATGGCTTCAAGGTCACGCAGTGACACCGTCAAGGTTAGGTAAAGACACCCACTACTAATCACTGCAACACGGAGTGTATGCACTGCTCAGCCCAGTGTACTAAACAGAGCAAGTTGGTGGTTGTGGCCTTTTGTGCAGTGAAAAGGATAAAAGCAGTCATTCTTTGCTGCAAGGTGATGTCAGACATGTTAGGGAGGGATGTCACAGGTGTGTACAGCAGAATGCTGGAAAAACAACATGGGTATCGCTGTTCAGTAAGCAGAAGCAGGACCACAGATTTGGGCTGACATGAAGCTCTACTTGAGCAATGGCTGTGAAGAAGAGCTTCCAGGTCACATTTAGTACCACAGACAGTTAATAAATGCTTACTGACTGTTTATTCAGTTGCTTTCATGTAAAAAGAACTGGAACCACAAACAGAAATGCCAGAAGTGCAGACTAGTAGTGACAGGTACTTGTTGAATGTATATCCAATGTATCTAAATTTCATCAAAATCCTAGCCTAAACTACACCCACTGACTGCAATTCTGTATGGATCAATTACATCTTTATATACATCATATACTTTCATCAATTTAATGTTTAAAAGGAGGTTGCAGCATGGAGGATGTTGGTCTCTTCTCTCCCAAGTAGCAAGTGACAGGATGTGAGGAAATGGCCTTGAGCTGCACCAGGGGAGGTTTAGATTGGATATTAGGAAAAAATTATGCGTGGAAAGGGTTGTCAGGCTTTGGAACGGGCTGCCAGGGAAAGTGGTTGAGTCACCATCCCTGGAGGTGTTTAAAAGCCACATAGATGAGGTTCTCAGGGATGTGGTTTAGTGTCAGAGTTAGGTTATGGTTGGACACTATGATCTTGAGGGTCTATTCCAACAAAAATGATTCTATGATTCAAACAGTCAAATTTTATCACAGTGTTTTTTCCTTAACCTTTCCACCAAGGAGGGAGTCACTTCTTTTTTTCTTTTTCTTTTTCTTTTTTTTTTTTTTTCTCTCTCATATACCTTCATTAAGCTTATCATTGCTGCCAAGCAAGATCGGGCCAATGACATTAGGAAAATTGCTCAGAATTCAGATCCCAGGTTGGGTTGGCAGGGTTGGGTTGGCAACTAGGGAAAAGAAAACAGAACAAAACAAAAAAAACCCCACTACACTACGAATGGAGCAAAGTTGTTACCAGCATATTTGAAAAAATAAATATAGTGTCACTTCACCTCGGTGATTCAGCATGAAATGTTAGAAATGTCAATTCTTATAAACTGTACTGACAGAGGTTAGAAAAATATCTCAGATTATTTTTCTAGGCACTGTATAAAGGTCATTCAATATATCCCCCTAATTCCAAAACTTGTACTTAAAAATAATACATCTTGGCCATATTCACAAAGCACCTCCTACAACCATCATACATTATACCTATACAGTGAACTAGTTATCAATGATAGCTAGCATACAAGCTTTCTTCATATTTACAGACAATTCAGAATTTTCTGTTTCTAAATAGCAAGGACCATGAAGTAAATAATCTTAGCTCATATATGCTTTATTAGCATAATTTCTACTGACAATAGACATACAGGAACAACAAAAAAAAATCACTTAGCCACTTAGCCCACTAACATTTTTGTACATCTCAGTTTCATTCAAATACAGCTCAATATAAAGTTAACCCTGAAGCTTCTGTACCTACAGGAAGAATTGTTATCAATGTTGTATAACATAAACTAAGCAAATTAGAAAAGAGCAATCAGAACCACATAGCTCAGGACAATAAAAAACTGAAATCAATTCTCAGACTCCCTGACATACATCTGTTTGTAGTGGTGTGTTCTGCAACATGAAAACTGGGATTGATTCTAGCACTCATCAAGGAAGTACATCAGAATACATACAGCAAGAGATGATCTTGCCGTTTCTAAGATGAAGTACTTCAAGTATATTAATGCACTACTGTGCAAAACATTTACCTAGAAACCCAGCATTACAGCCAAGAAAACCCAAGAGGACCAAAGGCTTTGACCCTGCGGATAATAGAGGCTCTTTGGGGAGTGGGTGCATGTAGAAGAACGTGGAACGTTAGGGACCAGAAGGCTCTACCAAAGGATCCTTTTTGAAGGCAGAGGAGGCTGGTACTCGTTCCTTTTCTTTTTTACTTCTTCCTAAGAAAGGTCTCAGTGCAGTGTGTTTATTTAAAATCAGCAAATTGAATTGAGTCTGTTGTATAGATACCCCTGTAGGTCTGTAATATAATTAAGCACAGACCATCAGCTGATCACAGCAGCCAGCAACAAACAAGGGGTCTGATCTGCCTTCTGCTACGGTGGTGTAAATAGGGTATTTCTGTTCTTCGAAGGAATTTATCCAGATTTTTAACAGTGCAACTGAGGGCAGATTTGGCCCAGCTTGTTCAGTGGCCACCAGGGCCCACAATACACATGCAATCATGCACAGATGTGCAGTGAAGTTTGAAAAACATGTTCTGTCTTTTTTCAAAGTGTGTACAATGAATATTAAACAACCCCCTGAAGTTCACGTTGCCACTTGCCTAGAATCAGCACTGCAGTCCCTACTATATGCCGTGCCACGTGGAATGCTAATGACTATTTAAACTAATTCAGAGCGGACATGTAAAGAGTCATGGCAGTGACAAGGATATGGCATATAATAGGTGCAAGATTATTCTGTAGCTTTATATATTCTTTTTCTTTCTTCTTTATTTCAAGGAGACAAGATGTTTTTTACAAATTGAACTATTTTTTATAGCCTTGGAGAACAGAAAATGAGATTTCAACATCCAAATGGTTAAGATACCCAGAGGGCAATTTTGATTTAGGAAAAAGAAAAAGCTGCCAGGTACCAAAATACCATGTCAAGGCTGGAGTGATCAACTGAATCATAAAGGAAATGGATAGGAAGCTTCATTAAATTGTGGTATATGGAAATTCGCTGTAAGCCACAATGCTTTGGAACCCCGTGTTTGCATTCTAAATATATTTGCATTCGATTTCAAAGAATTACAGCACTAAAGTATCAGGAAGCTTTAGCTAGGAGATAGCAAGCAGATGACGTGACAGCCAATTATTTGTATATCTAGAAAGACTGTAGACATAACAACATACAATCCTCATTAACATATCTCACTTTTTCCTTCAATTTTCTGAAAAATACCACAGCTAATGCATCAGTCATCAGTAAAGTCAGAGCTCTTCACTTTCTGGAGTTCACTACAGCTTTCACTTATTAACTCAAAAAGGGGTTAGTGTCATTCTTAATTGTTTTTCTGACAGGGTTGTTTGTGGCTTGAAAGAAACAGTATTCAGATAGTATTCTTCCTAGTAGGCTACAGTAAACTACAGCTAATAGGATCTACTCTGTTCTGGGTTTGTGCTTCTGTGCTCTCAAAAGGTATCTTTCCCAAATCACGACTTCAGTAAAACCCACTCTAAATTTAACCCATTATTAGACAAATATATCGTCTGAGGAATGCTTCCTTGAAGAGGTAGTCACAACCCAAGTCTCATTTTTGCTGCAGACAGATTTTGCACAAAACTGAAGTGAATTGTGGATTCTCTGATAAATATACTGGCAGAAAAACATGAGCAGCTGAGCTACAATTAACTAAGCAAGCCGACAACAACTCAGTATCCAGATGAACCTACTGGGTTTCAGAGTAAATTCTGCTCTGTCTGAGGGAGAAGCCACTACCTCTAAAAAGCTGTAGTACTTTCAAAAACGAAGTCAAGCTGTCAAACTTTGGGGCAGACCTAGATTTCAGATATGCTATAATACATCGACACTATGGTGATAGGTACGGGTTTGCGTTTTAATTTAAGATACATGAAATATAGAATATTATATTTCTCCAGAGGATGTTTTTGGCTAGAAGTGTGTATACCACTCCACATTTCTAAATCATGTTCTTCTTTGGCTGATCAGACCCGTTTCTCACTTTCTTCTCCACCCTTCCATGCTCAAAGCAGCACAGTAGCAGGGAAACTGGCTGCATCATGATTTGTGCTTTTCCCAGGACAGAGATAGTAAAACTATTGCTGCTACAGCTTTGCAAAACATTCATAAGGAGGGAGAGACAGAGGCAAATTGTTCAGTATCTTGCTGAATACTTGTGCAAAGGTTAGAAATCATGTAATACAGGGGAGAAGGGGAAAGCTCATTTAAATCCTTGAAAGAACATTAGGTTGTTCTCTAGCTGTCCTTGATGTTCTTCACTCATTTTATAGCATCCTTTTCCCTAATTAAAAGAGTGTGGAGTTTTGTTAATTTTTGAAGTAGATGTATAATCTGCCTCTTTACTCTCCTGTAAAAATAATTTTAAGGACACACAGCTTTTTTTTTAAAGACTCATTGTTTCAAGCTGCAATTTTGGCAACAAATTCTGAGCATAGAAAATATCCAGGAAAGTCTTGTATTTCTTGCATACAACTACATCCAAACACATTCCAGCAGGATTTTTTTTTTAACCAATGTTTTAGCAAAACAAAATAAGCATCTAAAGAGCAAGACAAAGATGGGGGGGGGGGGAGGTGTGTGAATAAAATTAATCATGAAAACCGAAAGACTAGAAAAAAGAAAATAAAATTAAGAATAAAGAAACAGAAGATCCAGCCTTTTGCTGAAGCCACGACTCAAAAATAAGCCTACAGAATGTTAGGCACCGTCAGCCTGACTGACATCGCATCTGAGCAATACTGGGCTATGCTTTCCTGACACCAAGTGGTTAATCTGTAAAGGTGCATTCTGCTCATCGCTTCAACAAGCTGCTTCGCGTTCACAAGGCTGTTAAAATGAAGTTGCACTCCAAGGTGCTTATAAAGACAATCCTCCTGAGCCCACTCCTGGTCAGGTTACAGGTCCTGAGACAGTCTTGCATAGGAATGCCACTTAATGTCAAATAAACTTTTTTTATATTATTTCACTCCAGCCTCTTTACCTTTCAAATGAATTTTCCGTTACTGATATTCAAAATAGTGTTCAATTCCGAAGTCAGATTAGCTATTTTAAAAGATCACATCTAGGAGAAATCATAACCACATTCAGTGGAGACTACTAAATACCTACACAATATATTTTAGAAGGAACTCACAAACAAAGAAGAGCCCCAACAGGAGTTAAAACTAAGCCTGACATGGATCAGACTTGTGCCCCTCCTGTTCTGTTACAGCAGCAAGTCAGGAAAAAAAAAAAGGATGTGGGGAGGGGGGAGAAAACACCAAAAAACCAAAGCAAAACAAAACCCTCAAAAAAAACCCAAAAAAACAATTAAAAAAAACAAACAAACAAAACAAACAAACAAAAAAAAAGTACTAGCCAAGAAGAACAGGAAAGCAAACACACCAGCACGATTGCCATTTTGTTGAGACCAATTGTTTCTCAAAGTTAATGATTATTGGGAACCAGATGTCTTCAGGCTCTCTCAACAGTAAAAAATCTGCTCCTACTGTCATCAGCATTCAGGGTAAAAAAAAATCCCATTTTCCTTTTAAATTTCTATGGCTAATTAACAATTAAAATGAGTACAATTATGTTCATTTCTGCTTCCTGTAAGGCAGTCATCACCACAATTCCAACATATTTCCAATTCTTTAGGACATGCAATGAATGCTTCACAGTGGACCGTGCTCTCCATGTGTGCCTAGTGGACATTTAAGGCAAGCATGTCCAAATTCTTATTTGCTTGCTGATTTTTTTCATTCCTGACCTTTCTATTAATATAATTCTGCCAGCAGTAACACACAAAAGATTTTCCTAGAAAGCAAGCATTGCAAATTGCAGTTTAAATTCATTTTCATTTAATCCATTAGCTCTCTCCACAGTCAGATTACCTCCTCCAAGAACCGTCCCCATCTGTCCAGAGCTTTATAACTACATGGTTCCTGAGAGCATAGCTTTCCCATCAAGGTGCAAATGAAGATTAAGGCCTCTCGAGCGGACACTATAAGTCAAATAAGAGACTGTGGAGGATTTTGGGAACTATAGCAACTACTGGTAGTGTATTTTTCATGTAAAGAAAATTAACTGCAGCATTTACACCAGGTAAAGCTGGTGCCTACCATAAGCTTCACATACAAATTATTATAGCAGTCTTTGCTGAGATGAGGATCACAGGAATAGATTGCTGTCAGTAGTTCCACGTGATAAAGAATAACAATTTTTGCCTAGCAAGCTAGACATGAGAGAAAACATCTCCTCAGTCTTCATACTAACTTCGCAAGACTTGTCTTTGGTAATTAGAGGTAGATAACTCCAAAGAAAGTCAGTGTTGTGACAAATATCCAGCACGTTTCATTTCTCAATAGCCTCACTTTCAGTTCCATTTGCTTTAATTCTTGCTCATCTGTTTTCAACTGCTGAAGTCCAATGGACTGTCTGACATCCTTGAGGAGGAGCCATTTTCAAAAGAAACTTTGCTATAACAAAGAGGAAGTGCAACTACTTCAGTTTTAAGTATATCATAGGTACAGTATCACAGAATCACTCAGGCTGGAAAAGACCTTTAAGATCATCAAGTCCAACCATTTACCTATCACTGCCAAGTCTACTACTAAATCATGTCCATAAGTGCCACATTTACATGTCTTTGAAATACCTCCAAGCATTGAGACACAATCATTTCCCTGGGCAGCCTGTGCCAGCGCCTGAAAAAAACTTTCCATGAAGAATTTTTCTAATACGCAATCTAAAGCTCCCCTGGTGCAACTTGAGGCCATCTACTCTCATTCTATCGCTTGTTACTTGGGAAAAGAGACACCCACCTTGCTACAACCTCCTTTCAGGTAGTTGTAGACAGTGATAACATCTTCCCCGAGCCTTCTTTTCTCCAGGCTAAACAATCCCAGATTCCTCAGCTGCTCCTCATAAGACTTGCTCTCCAGATCCTTCACCAGCCTTGCTGGCCTTCTCTGCACTCTCTCCAGCACCTCAGTGTCTTTCTTGTAGTGAGGGGCCCAAAACTGAACACAGGATTTGAGATGCGGCCTCATCAGTGCCAAATACAGTGGGATGATCACTTCCCCTGTCCTGCTGGCCACACTAGTTCTGATACAAGCCAGGATGCTGGTGGCCTTTTTGTCCACCTGGGCACACTTCTGGCTCATATTCAGCTGGCTGACAATCAACAACCCCAGACCCTTTTCCCCCAGGCAGCTTTCCAGCCACTCTTCCCCAAGCCTGTAGCGCTGCCTGGGGTTGTTGTGACCCAAGTGCAGGACCCGGCACTTGGCCTTGTTGAACCTCAAACAACTGGCCATAGTCCAATGATCCAGCCAGTCCAGATCCCTCTGTAGAACCTTCCTACTCTACCACAGATCAACACTCCCACCTAATTTGGTGTCATCTACAAACTTTTTGAGGGTGCACTCAATCCCCTCATCCAGATCATCAATAAAGAGATTAAACAGAACTGGACCCAATACTGAGCCCTGGGGAACACCAGGATGCCAACTGGATTTAATTCCATTCACCACAACTCTTTGAGCCCAGCCACCCAGCCAGTTCTTTACCAAGTGAAGAGTATGCCCATCCAGCCCATGAGCTACCAGCTTCTCCAGGATAATGCTGTGGGAAACTGTGTCAAAGACTTCACTAAAGGCTGGGTAGGCAACATCCACAGCCTTTCCCTCATCCACTAAGCTGGTAGCCTTGTCACAGAAGGAGACCACCAGTAGTCAATCAGGACCTGCCTTTCATAAACCCATGCTGACTGAGCCTGATTACCTGGTTGTCCTGTATGTGCTATGTGATGGCACTCAAGGTGATCTGCTCCATAAACTTCCCCATCACTGAGGTCAGACTGACAGGCCTGTAGTTCCCCAGAGCCTCTTTCTAGCCCTTCTTGTAGATGGGTGTCACATTTGCTAACCTCCAGTCAACTGGGACTTTCCCAGTTAGCCAGGACTGTTGATACATAATTTAAAGTGTCTTGGTGAGCACTTCCGCCAGCTCTCTCAGTACCCTTGGTGGATCCAACCCAACCACATAGACTTGTGCATGTCTAAGTGGTGTAGCAGGTGGCTAACCATTTCCCCTTGGATGACCAGGGCTTCATTCTGCTCCCTGTCCCTGTCTTCCAGTCCAGGGGGCTGTGTACCTGGAGCACAACTTCTCTTACTGTTAAAGACTGAGGCAAGGAAGAAATTTAGTACCTCAGCCTTTGTCACTGTGACTCCGCTGGTGTCCACTAAAGGATGGAGAGGCTCCTTAGTCTTCTTTTGTTGCTCATGTATTCACAGAAACGTTTTTTTTATTGCCTTTTACATCATCAGCCAGACTCAGGTCTAGTTGGGCTTCTGTCCCTCTAATTTTCTCCCTGCATAACCCTACAACATCCTTGTAGTCCTCATGAGTTTCCTGCCCCATCTTCCACAGGTCATAAGCTTTCCTTTCATTCCTGAGTTCCAGCCAAAGCTCTCTATTTAGCCAGGCCGGTTTTCTTTCCCACCAGCTTGTCTTTCAGCACATGGGAACAGACTGCTCCTGCACCTCTAAGACTACCTTCTTGAAGAGTGACCAGCCTTCCTGGACTCCTTTGTCCTTCAGGACTGCCTCCCAAGGGGATCTGCCAACCAGCCTCCTAAACAGATCAAAGTGTGCCCTTTGCAAGTCAATGTAGCAGTTTTGCTGATCGCCCTCCTTACTGCTGCAAGAACAGATAACTCAATCATTTCATGACTGTCATGCCCAAGGCGACCTACAATGGACACGTTACTCACAAGTCCTTCTCTGTCCACAAACAACAGATCCAGAGCGGCACCTTCCCTAGTAGGCTCACTGACCAGCTGTGTCAGGAAGTTGTCTTCCACACACTCCAGCAGCCTCCTACACCGTTTCATCTCTGCTGTGTTGTGTTTCCAGCAGACATCTGGGAAGTTGAAGTCCCCACAAGAACAAAGGCTAGCGACTGTGAGGCTTCTCCAAGCTGCCTGCAGAATATTTCATCTGCCTCTTCATCCTGGTTGGGTGATCTGTAACAGGATATCCGCCTTGTTGGCTTTCCTCTTTCTTACCCATAAACACTCAACCCTATCCATTAGCTGGCCTGTGCATTCACAGCTGCTTCCGGCTGGCTCTGAAAGCAGTGTGCACTCCACATCACACACCAAAACTTCAACCAACCACATCATGCCTCTGTCCAGACATTATTAAGAAAGAGTTGCATCTGCTGGGAGAAGAGAAGTAGAGGAGACACATGTATAGAAACATTACTGAGGGCACAGATGGAGATGTGCTCTTCAGAGGCGCTCCATGCCAAAGGAGGTGGATCTCTGAAGGGACTGCAGCCCACAGCCAGGATGCCCTGAAGAGGCTGTGGTCCTTGAGTGACACGCACTAGGGTAGGGACATCCCTGAGTCATCAGTCACCACCAGGAGAGGGACATTCCCAAAGGGAGTGTGGTTCATGGAGAACATATGCCAGGGCAGGAACTCCCCCAAAGGGACTGTGAGCAGAAGGAAACAAGTAAGAAGACTGGCAGAAAGAAACATTATGTGTATAACCTCAAACCTAGTTCCCCAAATCATGGCTATTTTGCTTCCGATAGCACCTCAGCTGGTCCCCTGTGGAATTTCACCAGCTCAGGATCACAGAATCACAGAATCACAGAATCGACTGGGCTGGAAAAGACCTCAGAGATCATCGAGTCCAACCCTTGGACTCTAGTCTGTTTACTAGATCATGGCACTAAGTGCCGTGTCCAATCTGAGTTTAAAAACCTCCAGGGACGGCGAGTCCACCACCTCCCTGGGCAGGCCGTTCCAATGCCTGACCACTCTCTCTGTAAAGAATTTCCTTCTAATATCCAGCCTAAATTTCCCCTGGCAGAGTTTAAGTTCATGCCCCCTTGTCCTATTGCTGACTGCCTGGGAGAAGAGACCAATCCCCACCTGGCTATAACTTCCCTTCAGGTAGTTATAGGATGCTTCCTTCAGGATGATTTTACAAGGTTCAGTTCAGGAAGAGACTCATGGGGCCTGCAACTGAGACATATCCATGTGAGGGGTGCACGAGAGGTGGCTCTTCCTGCACACTCAGGGACAGCAGATTCTTCTCAGTCATGGCATCAGTTTCACAAATTCTTGTTTCCTCTAAGTTCTGCTGTATATACACATTAAATCTGAAAGACTGTTAAGTGAAAGTTATACAAAATATATGCTCTATGGTTTCTTCTTTTTATGGTAACAAAAAACTGCCAAAGAGCACCTGTTTATAAGTAGATAGGAGGCATTAACACTAGTGACTCCACAGGTAGTATCCCTACCCTTGAGGTGGTATTGAATGACATGCCAGCATGGTGTCAGGATGAATCGTTGGAAGCACTGTCTTTGAGATGCAGTATTAAACCTATACCTGATGTATTTGCAGTCCTCAGATTTCTCCACTGCTCTGTGAACAAGGTTATCCCTGGAGTTCTGACCAAATCACATTTTAGCAATTGCATTCTGTCAACGTAAATTTCCACTGCATTTTTTGTTTAGATACTGTACATTTCTTCACCTCAAATTAAACTGCTGTGCAGTATTTGTGCATAGTTTTAGAAGCCCACATGTCGAGAAGTGCTTGCAGAGGAAAGCACAAGGTCATGACACAAATTCAATGGGAAAAGTGCTTTTATTTCATTCACAGAATCACAGAATGTTAGGGATTGGAAGGGACCTAAAAAGATCATCCAGTCCAGTTCCCTGCTGGAGCAGGAATACCTAGATGAGGTTACACAGGAAGGTGTTCAGGTGGGTTTTGAATGTCTCCAGAGAAGGAGACTCCACAACCCCCCTGGGCAGCCTGTTCCAGTGTTCTGTCACCCTCACTGAGAACAAGTTTCTTCTCAAATTTAAATGGAACCTCTTGTGTTCCAGTTTGAACCCATTACCCCTTGTCTTATAATTGGTTGTCACTGAGAAGAGCCTGGCTCCATCCTCGTGACACTCACCCTTTACATATTTATAAACATTAATGAGGTCACCCCTCAGTCTCTTCTTCACCAAGCTAAAGAGACCCAGCTCCCTCAGCCTTTCCTCATAAGGGAGATGCTCCACCCACTTCATCATCTTTGTTGCCCTGCACTGGACTCTCTCTAGCAGTTCCCTGTCCTTCTTGAACTGAGGGGCCTAGAACTGGACACAATATTCCAGATGTGTTCTCACCAGGGCAGAGTAGAGGGGAAGGAGAATCTCTCTTGACCTACTAACCACACCCCTTCTAATACACCCCAGGATGCCATTGGCCTTCTTGGCCACAAGGGCATAGTGCTGGCTTATGGTCATCCTGCTGTCCGCCAGGAGCCCCAGGTCCTTTTCCCCTATGCTGCTCACTAATAGGTCACTCCCCAACCTATACTGAAACCTGGGCTTGTTCCTGCCCAGATGCAGGACTCCACACTTGTCCTCGTTATATTTCATTACATTTTTCCCCGCCCAACTCTCCAGCCTGTCCAGGTCCCGCTGGATGGCAGCACAGCCTTCTGGCATGTCAGCCACTCCGCCTAGCTTCATGTCATCAGCAAACCTGCTGATAGTACACTCTATTCCCTCATCCAAATCATTGATGAATATATTGAATAATACCGGCCCCAGTACTGACCCTTGAGGGACTCCACTAGATACGGGCCTCCAATTAGACTCTGCCCCATTGACCACGACTCTCTGGCTTCTTTCCTTCAGCAAGTTCACAGTCCACCTCACTACCCAGTCATCCAGACCACACTTCCTCAGTTTAACTGTAAGGATGGTGTGGGAGACTGTGTCAAATGCTTTACTGAAATCAAGGTAGACCACATTCACCGCTCTGCCATCATCTATCCATCTTGTTATGTCTTCACATAAGGCTATGAGGTTGGTCAAACACGACTTCCCCTTGGTGAAGACATGCTGACTGCCCCTAATGACCCTCTTATCCTTGATATGCCTTGAGATGGCGCTAAGGATAAGTTGTTCCATCACCTTTCCAGGGATGAAGGTGAGGCTGACCGGTCTATAGTTATCCGGGTCCTCCTTCTTGCCCTTTGTGAAGACTGGAGAGACATTTGCTTTCCTCCAGTCCTCAAGCACCTCTCCTGTTTCCCAAGACCTGGCAAAGATGATGGAGTGGTCTAGCAATGACCTCAGCCAGCTCCCTCAGCACATTCAGACTTGAAAAGAATGGCAAAACCACACTTCTCCCTTCAAGTACAGGCCATGCATTGTTCATTTGAAGGAAGACAGGATAAACATGCAGCATTTACAAGAAGTATTAGAGAGAAGTGAGCAGTGGTAACTTCAATATTGCCAGCTTCAAATAAAGATAGCTTCTGACACAGAATCCTTTCAAGGGTGGCACAGCTGGGGATTGCTTTAAGCTGAACCTGAAATTTTAGGTACAGTAGTACTATTTCCAAGCTTCTGTTTGTTACAAAAGCAAAACTAGTAACTTTTAGTGAAAGTTTGCGATTGCAGTTTGACACATCATTCAAGGAGTCAGGAGAACTAATAACAGAGACTTCTACACTCGTTACATACTACTTTCCCATTCCCTCCATCTTTTTCAAGCCTTTTAGTGCAAGTTCTAGTATACCTGTAAACATGTGGGACCAAATTTGTGGCATTCTACACTTAGAAGTAATCCACTGTCTCTATCCAATGAACGCCTCAGTGATGCACAGAAGGAGATGGTGTATCCAGGAAAATGGAATTTTTACACCCACAGCAGACAGCTTTTCCCCCTTAATGTGAGAAAACATGTAGGACTCTAACTTAGTTGTTAGAACTTAAGAAAGGTATGACTTTTTTTTTTTCTTTTAAAATTGTAATACTTAAATTTGTGTGGACAGCTGCAGACAGACAGTAACGCCCTCTCTGTGCAAAGACTTTTCTGTCCATCACTCAGCACATGAAGTCAGCTGAGTGCTGCTCTCCATGCTTTTCTTTCAGAACTGGAATACAGTAAATAGCTTACTCCAGAGGATTACCATCAATATTCTTCAAATAAAGCAGTCCTCTTAGTTCAATTTGAAATTAAATAAAACTCTCTTATCTAAGTGACATCAGCGATAACAACAAGGAGACTTCAGAAAATTTTATCACCTGAAAATAGTACCACACTAAAAGACTTTTCACAGCTTGTCCACAATATGAATATAGCTATTCTGAACAACTTTGTGTTTTTACATGTCTTTTCCTGCAGAATGATCCCTTATTCTGATTTAGTCTCATTACTTGAAAGTTATTTCAGATAAGTGGAGTTCAAATACGCACATCCACAAGTGGAGTTACTCAGCAATAGCAATAGAAATTAAATTTACATCTACTTTAATCAGAATTAACTTTCAAGTGTGAACAAGCTCCTTATTACATTGTTGGAAACAGAGGCTGAATTACAATGATCTAGTTAAAATACAGCTGCACAGATATAGAAGGAAAAATAATTAAAAGTATGATTTTTCTAAGTATCTTATTAAAGCTTTTATTCAAGTCAGTGCCATAAGGACACAAAGACACAGGCCACAGAAGAAGCATTCCAAAGTAGTTGCATACACATCCCACCCACATGAAAAATGTATTGTGGAGAAAAAGAACAAATATCAATCTACATCCCAAGTGGACAATACTTCCTGAAGAAGACATTTTTAGAGTAGAATAAAGAGGTCCATAGACTAAGCTGATCAAAAGCCATTTTATACTTTAAAAAACTAAATAAGTATATCCATCCACCCATGCATAAGCCCTGCTTCGACTTATCTGCCTTAGTTATTAGCAGTCTGCTAAACAGTAGGAGTGAAGTTGAATGGGATCCACAAAGATCGCCTAAACAATTCTGATTTTTTTCTGTCTTATGGTCTTTCCACTTAAAAGAAGCAACAATGGTTATAACTGCTCAGAAAGTGACACACAATTTAGATTAGCAAGAAGTGATTCCTGCTGGCATTGCAATTCCGGATGTTGTCCTGATCCGACTTGGACTGTCAGCCAGATTTCATCACTCTTCTGATATTTTCAAACAACAATTATTGTTTCTCTAGAGAATTTCCCTTTCTAGAATTAATGGTAGCAGAAGCATAGAAAGAAGTATGTTTAACAGATTGACTGTTACAATACCTAGCTAATTTATTTGTATGATCAAACCTATACTGAAGCCACTAGAGTTCTACACCAGGACCTCAGAAACCGTGGCAGGACCACAGCTTGAATGTTAAAGTGCCTAATGAGAACGTTTAAGCAGCAGCTGTTGATTACGCTTTCTGGAAAGAGCATGAGAGCAAGTCAACTCAGTCTGAAAAAAACAATATGACTCATACTACACAGAAATGGCAGAAGTTGCTTGTAACAAATTATTGATGCATGAAAATCAGCATCAAGGAAACTAAGTCAGAATTGTTGCAGACATTTTACAGAAGAACAATGAGGCAAATGAAAAAATAAATTAATAGAGTCTTGAGGAGAATGTAATCAGCCATTTTTCATTCCTTTACCATTATTTTTTTTTTCTTTTCTGTGTGTACTTTATTCTTCAGCTCTTATGTGCAAAATCTTTGGTTGCAGATAGAAGGATATTGGACATGCTAACTTGTAACATGAAAGATAGTACGTAATGGAACAACAGTACATAAAGTGGAACTAATTTAAATGATCTGTCACCAATCTGCAAAGAAAGATAACACTTTCTTATATTTACAGATGTTTCAGTTAGAAAAGTTGTGTTTTAGCTGATACATTAATACATTTTTATTTACGGTTGAGTGAAACTAAAGTATATTTAATGCATTTGTATTCCCCCTTTTTTATTCCATTCTTCATTTTTACCACTAGCTTCGTCCATAAACAAATGGCTGCATTAGAAAAGTATGTATAAACAGAGTCAAAAACAGCAACTGAAAAACAAGGAAAGAATAAATAATTAAAAAGTAAAAATCTTCTGAAGCAGTTTGACATATTTGCTGAAGTAAATAATATCATTATGATGCAAACAGCAGGAAGAAAAACAGCTTGTTTAAACACTGGATGTTAGAGCAGGGGTCAGATTCTTGAGCCTTAAACCAAGGATGAGCTCTCACAGCATCAAGTGCAGGATTCACGCCGACATGCACAGCAACTCCAGACTCAAAAGGCTTCCAGGGCTGGGCCCTCCACCTCAGCGCTGGCATGAATTTTACTGTCTATGGTGGAAGTTTCCAGTGTTAACAAACCAAACACATTATTTCCACTGGACAGGATTTTAAAGGTCCTCCTAGGAGAGCCAGCACAATAATAAAGAGATAATTAGTCAACACATTTTAGCCATTTTGAAAGGAAGAAGGGTGGAGACAGGCCATGGATTTGTAGTCCTCAGGATATGAGCAGTCAGTCAAGCTTAAATGCTTGCTAAAAAAAATAAAATCTACATCTATATGGGAATCGGGCTGGGTTCCTAATTGATCCCTCTAGCAAAGAGGCACAAGAGATATGTCTGATGTTAAAGTGATGCTACTCTTAATCATACACCAGGAAACACATGAGGTCTGTTTCAAGTGTGTGCTAAAATGAGCTCAAGATACTAGCCTCCAGCAAATATATTATACTGTCCACTGGCCTCAAGAAGGGAATTCCTAACTGTAGCTAAATATCTATGTTGCCACATGCAAAAGAGCCATTTGAACTAAATCTACTGCGAAGTACACACCCAGCTCACTATGAACACAGAAAAAACAGCAGCTGGGAACTACTACCTTCTTATGGTATGCTTTTCCTGCATGGGGAAAAAAACACTAGAATACTGGGTGGGGTTTTAGATTCTTCTGCTGGAAGTAAAAAAAGAACTTGCAAGAAAGTTTGTGTTTAACTTGTAAGACATCACCGCAAGAGTCTTCAATAACAAGGCTCAGCTTGACACAAACGCTCCATGAGATCACCTCCGCTTTTCTTCGCATTCTCCACCTCTTAATCCTCTGATCTAGTTTACACTATAATTGAAACACTAAAGAGAATTAGCTTACTTTCTAATAGCCTTATTGCTAACAAGATATAAGACAAGTCTGTTTGGCCACTGTGGATTGCAGCATATATTTTATTTGCTTTCTGACTGTGTCTCACCTATTTAAGCAGTGATTTCTGCAGGTGAGAGACTTGCTGCCTCTTAATTATTTAAAGAAATGTTCAAAACAGTGGCACAGCAAGTAAGGAGCATTCTCACATATAATTTACTATTTGCGACATATAGACAGTCATCTCTGTTTTTCATCTGCAACACACAGAATATGTAGCTGCAAAACAGAAACAGATCAAATACAGAGAGCTCTTACTAAATGCACTAAAAGCTCTCTTTGTGCCCTGAGGCTATATTAACCAAAGTGTGGGGATTTCATTTAATATTGTTACATTTTGTTATGTAGTGAAGTTTGTCATTACTGCTCTCTCTGTAGGGTTTGTGTTACAAAACTAAATATGTCATACATAACGGGAGAATTTTTTTCTCTCCCTATGTCAGTATAATCACTGAACTATTGGAGTAGACATTTAATTTACACTCTTCGTGTTGTGAAACAACAGTATGCAACACATACTGACATGGAAACCAGACCTACAAGGCTCTTAATCTTGAAAATAATCTTGAATAATTTTTGAAAGTAGTGAAAAAGCAAAATGCAAAACCTAGGCAACTTTTGAAACTGTAGTATCTTCTCCCTCAGTAAAAATGTAGAAAGTAAAACTAAAGAGAAACCACATCAGGAGACAGGGAGCATGCACCAAGTAGAAAAAAAATTGAGATTAAGTCAGCCTTTGCAGCATGACTTTCAAGGTTGCAAATTCCCCTTGCTGATCAGAAGAATCAGTCCCATGACCCTGTGCCAAGAAGTTTAGAGTACCCCTAACGTATCACAATGCTAAGGAAACAATGAAAGGCAGCCATAAAGGAAAAAACCTCGTATCTACAGGACAGTACACATTTTATCACTTTTTTATTATAGCAGTTTAAAATCAACTCATTCTTTGCTAGCACTTAGCATGATGTTTTTACTCTGGAATTGTAAATACTAATTTATTTTTAGCTGATAAGTAATAACCACGTTATCTCTAGCTAAATAATACTCAGATGAACAAGAACAACAAATACACTTCTGCTAAATAAACAATACATCTTGCAGTAAATTTGTAATAATATGTTGCTTTACAAACACACACCACATACTCTAGACAGTGTTCATGCTGTTGATATAGGTCACACCTCTCTTGTCACATATTTTCCTCAATTGTTGTAAAGAAAGAAATTCAGGTTGCATAATTGCAGCTGGTATTTTGTTTCACAAGTCAATACAGAAAAAATAAACTATTCCACATATGTGTGTAATTATTTTAATTCTTAAAATGTTAGGAATCTGAATTTCCTATCCACAGCACAAAGTAAACCAAGCCTTGATTAATTAAATATTAGTTAAGTTTCTCTTCACAGCTGTAAATTGCACTGCAGTGAAGAAAGTGGCTTCCATCTTGAATGTCACATCATGATTAATAATGCCAACGTACTAACTGATTCTCCTTAAGACACTGACAAAGACATCACTCTGATGACTATGCTTTTTAAATTATCAACATTTCTGTATTTAACAGCTATAAAGAAAAGAGTAGAAGGGAAACCAGGAGAAGGTTCCCTATTCACCAACCACATTGAAGAATTTTATGGTCTTAGTAGACTGCACTCTTAGACAATCAGTACTGTCCAATATCAGCAGATATGGCATCTTTCTTTCCATCTCAGCCAGTAGAACTGATGTCTCTATTTTTGTTAAGCATACATAAATGAAAGGCTTTAAGCTTATGCCTTCAAAAGAGACTACTAGTTTTGAGTGTTTCTTCTTCCAGATGACATGTCAGTGTTCAATTGCCTTTGCCTCTGTTCTTTTTCCGTAAAACTGGAGATGACAGCAATTTGTGGTCTAGAAACATTTAAGAAACTCCATAAAACATTAGATCCACACTGTTTAAGGGGCTCTAGAGAATGCTTTGGCGAATATCCTCTGAAGAAAGTTGCTGTTCCTCAGTTGTATACTGCTGGAACCAGATGTTCAAGTTCAGCTTCTTCAGGTACTTTACTGAGGCCAAATAGCATAAAAGAACAAAGTCTGCAGGCAGCCTTGGTTGGCTTCTCAGGAATGTTTACCAGCTCTCCCAGACAGGCTGGGATCCTGAGAGATTTCATTTCAAGTGAGAACAAGCTCTCAGGACTCTAGGCACGAGGTCAGCAATGCACAGACTGAGCCCGGACAGTGTCCTCTTGAGTTTGTGACACCATTCTGCCCAAATCTTTTTGTCAGCAGCCTCATCCTTACCTGTGCTCCCGCTCAGAGGCAGCAGATCCGCTGTAGTGGTGCGACTGCCTCTTCTGCAGGCTCTGATTTCCAGCTGCAATGGCGAGGGGCCCAGCCCAAGCTGTACTGATGACTAAGTGCTAAGCTCTGCCCTTGGGCCTTGCCCAATGCTGCCCAGAGGTTTTACACAGCAAGGCCGTGTGCCCAGCCTCAAGACGAAGCACAAAGCATGTAAAAAGTGGTCAGTTCTCACTGCTCCATGAGGTCCTGTGGCAGCCGAGGGTAGGCCGGTCATTCCCACCAGTACTGCTGAGAGCAAATAGAGCAGGGCTGCACGGCCCACGTGTGGTTCATGGGCTGATAGCTGAAGAAATCCAACAGGGTAATATATAGGTAACTGCTAAGTGGACAAAGAAGCCTGACGACAACAACAACAGGCAACAGTGTCTTAATTCTTATAGAATCATAGAATCATTTAGGTTGGAAAAGACTTTAAAAATCATCAGGCCTAAGTTTCACAATTTTCAGAAATTATGTACCAATTTGAGCTCATTGCCTTTCAAACCAAAGTAATTGTGAGGGCACACCAGATTGCAAGATTAGTTCTTGAAATACCCAGCCACAGGCAAATACACAAGTGCTTTGCTGATTTGCTAGCTCAGCAAAGTATTATTATGGTGATCACAAAGCCACAAGCTGGACCCATATCACGAAATAAGCTTTCATTACTGAAACAACAGGACTATACTAGTTGCTGGATAGTTTCACCTCTACGTATGTGCTGGAAATTTATACAGAGCTACCAGTCAGGGATCACGTCCCCTCATGTTGTTATTTATAGTGCAGAGCTGACACGTCTTTGCTGCTAGTGTGGCACAAAGCACCTTGGGGTTTTTTTGGCAAGTTTTAAAACAGAGTTGGGAAGTATCCCACCCAGCGGGTCAACTACATTGTATCATCCTGCATAACATATCAAGCTAATTTGTGATGTTAGAGATAATTTCTTTCATCAAGTATTGTAAGAGAAATGGTGTGAATGCACTCCCTTCCAGGGAAGGTCTAAAGCAGAGCAACTGGGAGTGATAGTGGCTCTCAGGCTGAACAGAACTCAATAAAAATGTGCTGATGCAAACAGCACAACCACAATGCCAGCATGTTTAAGTGGATGTGCAGACCCAAGATGTGAAGAACACCTACCACTCCGCTAAAATACTGTGTCTAGTTTTAGGCACTGAACTTCAGGAATGATGGAAACCATCTAGGAAGTCCAGCGGAAGCTACAAAACTTTGTATTCTAGAAAGGTTAGAAAATATGACCTATGAAAAGAAGGAGTTACTTTTTAAAGTTATGTAGTCTAGGATACAAAAAATTGAGGGCAACATAGCATTAGTCTCCATACAGTTGAAAAGCTGATGTGTTACAGGGATTGACCTGTTCTCTGTGCTCACTCCCGGCAATATAAAAGCAACGGGCTTATCCCAACGTAGAGGGTATATACTTTCGAGTAACATTATAGACACTGGGACAATTTGCCGAGAGAGAGACTCTGAAACTAACATCATCACAGAGCTCCATTAAGGTGAATTACTTCTGGAGATTCCCCCAGTCCTGTTCCCTCTGACAACTCTTTTCCTCAGCCCACTAAGAAAAGGAAAGTGCTCTCCTCCTCATAAGCTTTCAGCTAGAAAAACAACCCAGGAGATGGTACTCCTCAAGTATTTTCTTAAGTAGTACTGCTCACTCACTTCTGTGTGCACTGGATACACTCACAGGAGCACTTGGACTGCTCAGCACCCTCTGCTATTCACCTGATGAAATCCCATTAAGTTCTGCTTTTACTTCAATAAAGAACGCGGGTCTGTTTTTTTCTGATACCGCAGCTCGACTTTTCCTCGAAAACAAGAGGTTTTCTAGCTGCTCGCAATCCTCTGACATGCTGTAGCATCCCGCAAAGCAAACCCTGACCTTGAGACGGTGTGATAATGTCGCTGCTCCTGCTAGCACTCGGTTTCTAAGGGGCTCCGTTTGATTTTGTTAGGCTTTCCAGGCACAAACTCCACCCCGGCTGCCACCGACGCGCAGCGATTTTGGCTGCGGATTCCTGTGTCTCTCGATCCGAAGTCCCTGAACTCCCCAACTCCCCGCCAGCACTCCTGTGCTGCCCATCCGGCGTCCCGTCCAGGAACGGGAAGAAGCCGCTGCCCTGCAGCCCAGCCCCGGCAATTCCCCGCGGCCACACAGCCCCCGGGCTCCCCTCTGCGGCCCCGCCTTTCCCTTCCTCCCCCTCCGCGGCCGGGCAGGGCTGGCAGAGGCGCCGGAGCGGGCCATGGCCGGGCCGCCGGCGTCGCCCGTCACGCAGCAGGTCGGCAGAACGCGGGGCTGCGGGCAGCAGCCGGAGGCGGCGGAGCTGCGGGAGGCCGCCCGCTGCCGGGTGGTGGACGCGGACGGGAGGAGCATCCCCTTCGGGGCCCTGTACGGGGAGCAAAAAGCGATCGTGGTGTTCGTGCGGGTGAGAAGGGAGCGGCTGGCGGGGGCGGGGGTGTCTCGCCGGCCTGGAGCGCCAACAGGCGCCTTGTGGGGCTGTGAGAGAGGAGTTTACACGAAGGGGGCTGGAGCAGAGGGAAAAGAAAACGTAAAAGCAGATCAGTTCTGCTTCCGAGACCTCCCGTTCTTTGGTAAAATGATACAGTATTTATCTGAAAGGAAGTAATTCTTCAACCGCGTCTTTCAGGAAACAAGTATTGTGTTCCCTGATTTCCCTGCTGGCAAGCCAGCTCTCACATGCTTAAAATATCCTGAGGTAAAACTATTAGCGAAGCCCCGAGCCCAGTATCCTTGTTCAGGCCTGGATTAAACCAGAATCCTAATCCAAATTTGGTGACTACGAAGAATTTTAATCTTTCCTGTTCCCAGTTCCCGATCACCTCCAAAATGATTTGTGCCTGAAGTCAGAATCTGGTGCATCATTGCTGTGCAATAATATCTGTTTCTGACACGTCTAACTGGCTATGTTGCAGAATTTTTTGTGTTACGCCTGTAAGGAGTACGTAGAAGACCTGGCAAAAGTCCCCAAGGCATTTTTACAAGTGAGTACTCTGCCCTTAATATGTACATGGGGTTGGTGTAGTGGAGGAGATTTGATACGTCCTGCTGCAGGCTTGCATTAGGCTTAAACCTTATAGGAATCAAAAAAAAAGGCTGAGAAGAAAGTTAGTGCTTTCATTGTTTGCTACAATAGCCATAGTGTATCTGCCTAGGAGGTCCAGAATAGGATTTATTGTGCTCCATTCTCTGTTGCAGCACCATTATTTCTCCCTGCCCTGTTATCTTGGTGCTGGTTTTCTGCTGTGTTCTGAACAACAAGACAACATTGAACAGGCATTTATTTTGGTATTAGCAGTGCCCTGAGTAGCTGTATTCTGATCACTAACTACTGCCATTTCCATTATGTGGCATGGCTGAATGATGGTTGTGCAGGGAACAAAAACAGAAAATTAATCTGAATTAAAAATAGTGTCATTTTCTATGGTTATTTGTAAGATGCATCAGTGATGTGACCTGTTCTCCAGGCAGCTGTACGAAAAGGAGTGACATAGTGACAGAAAGGCGAAATGAAGTGGGCAGAGATTGCTCTGGATGGGTATTTGTTGGGTGGCAGGAGATACCAGAAAAAGACAATGATTCCCTGCTAAATGTGGAATGTCAATTTGTTTCTTCTAGGCTGCTGATTGAGATTTTATTGTATTTTATTCCCAACAGCAGCATGGCTGATGACAGAGGCTCAGCTCCTTGGTGACAATAAGCCTTAGATAGACTAGGAAGTTGTGGATGAGAAGGGACAATTTCTTAGGCAGCTCCTGTTCTCAGGACAGATTTTTCTAAACTGCTCTATCAGTGTTATTCAGAATGACATTTTGTTAATTTGGCTGCTCAAATATATACAGAGAATCAAAACCATCCATACTTTTCTTAGTGTGAGTATTCTGGTTATAGAAGGACTTCTTTTCATAACAAGCAAAATTATTCCATATGGGAAAGGCAAATATTATACCCTAGTATTAAGATGACCTTATATTTTATTAACTGTTTTACTGGCATCTAAATGAACTTAAGTTTTGGCCTCTGTGTTAGACTCAGGCCTAATATTGCGCTTGCAAAAGACAGCAGCGTATGCAGATGCAAGTTATATTAATGAGCACCAGTATAGGTAAATCACAGATATACTTGTATGTGTACCAGTATTTGCATGCTGCTTGTTTGGATGCAGCTGCAACTGAGTGGAAATACTGAATTTCCAAAATTATAGCAGGTTGTAATCAATTAGAACAATGAAATTATTTATGGTACAGAAACCTGTAACCTAAAAGTTATCTTTATAAATAATTTTTCACTTAATAAATTGATGTAGCTGACAAAGGTGCAGGATTCAGATATGTAGGTGATGTTAAGTTCAACTAATTTTACCTCAGTGCACTGTGATTGTTAACTCAGGACACCAGATTTTGCTAATGCTTTGCAACCATGCAGAAGCAGTGAGTTCCTCTTTACAGTTTCAATACGTTCTGTTCTAGGAAGCAAATGTGAGGCTTATAGTTATTGGACAGTCATCTTATCACCACATCAAGGTAAATAAAGTACTTCTTAAATTCATTGTATCCTGTATTGTGTCTTAAGGGTCTGCATTGAGGGATTTCACTCTGAGAAGATGATCATTTTCAACAGCAGAAAAAGAATACAGTGTTCTTTTTCATGAAGCAATTTTAATAGTGGTACACATGAATAAAGCAAATAACTAAAACTTACAAAATGGCTGGGACTTGCTAAGGAAACATCTTTTCTTGATTTCACTGGAAGCTTTGTTTTAGTAGAAGCTTTGGGGCTAAAAATTTTTGGCCTTTGACTTAACATGTCAAATCTACAGGTTTCAAAATTTGGGGGTGGGGGTGTCACTATTTTTTCTACTGTAGGTAGATCCTAATTAATTACTGTCTCAACCTTTAAAATATCACCCTTTTTTTTTGTACTCATATATTTTGCAGCCCTTTTGCAGTTTAACTGGGTATACACATGAAATGTATGTAGATCCACAAAGGGAAATTTATAAAACACTTGGCATGAAAAGAGGTGAAGGTAATAGCGTATCAGGTAAGAATAATTTTCTCACATTGTTTGGACTTAGAGTAAAAGAAGAATGCTCAGATAAAACAGTATAATCATAATGTAAATTGGAAGGGAGGTGCCCACTAGATTGTCTCTTTTAGGCTATATTTTGTCATAACACTCGTAATCGGGAAGCTCTATTCATAGCAGCTGTTTGATTTTGTTGTTCACCTTACATACTTATGTATTTCTAGATAACAAATATTTTGCCATTCTGTCTAGTGCGGAGCCCTCATGTGAAATCAAACATGTTTCTGGGAAGCTTTAAGAGTATGTGGAGAGCGATGACTGGTCCAGTTTTTGATTTTCAAGGAGACCCTGCTCAGCAGGGAGGAGCTTTGATTTTAGGCCCAGGTGAGCTTCTTCGTTTTGTGCTAAAGTTATGGTCTTTTTCTGTAGCTGCTAGCTTTAACGCCACCATCTCAGCTGCTGTCCCTGTGGATCCCAAGGAGGCAGTCTTGTCTTGAACTCTGATTTTGCCAGCTGAAGGAAGCTGTGGAAGTGTCATTGTGTAGTCCCATCTCCCACAGAGGTGGCACAAAGCTGATCACCGTCCTGCAGAAATCAATAGAAGTGGCAATGGAACAACTGCCTCAAAGTTTGCAGGGTTTGTGTTTCTTTTGACATAATGGTGCTCACCTAGTTTCTGCTTTCACATTTGATTCTGGACATTTAATGTGGTTTCAGTAGAGGAATAATGCATGAAGTGGGGGCTGCAACATGACAAAGTAATCTCATCAAATCATTAGGAAACATGCTGCAGCAGATTTAATTCAATTAGATGGCTCAATTTTCCTTGCTTCTATAACTTAATTTAAAAAAATCTAAGTCATTGTTTAAGATATAGTATATTGTGCAATCTATAGAGCTAATACACATTTCTACAGGAACTAGTAGGAAATTAGAATGCTTCTTTGATTCACTTATGTCTTTGGATAAATAAATACTATATTCAACCATTTACATGTTTATTCTCATTCTGTTCCAGGTAATGAAGTTCATTTTTTGCACCTGGATAAAAACAGGCTGGATCATGTTCCTATTAACACAGTTTTGCAGCTGGCAGGAGTTAAAACAGTAAATTTCACAAACAAACCCCAGATTATTGACATATGACACTGGCACAGTATATATTTTTTTTATTTGTATTCTGTAATACAAGAACAATTCTCCAGCAAGTTCCCACCAGCATTGATACTGTTGTGTCTTTATGGGACATCTGAAACCTCTTCTCAAAAATCAGAGCACAGAATAAAACTGCCTGGCACTGAAGATGGGCACTAAAGTGCTATTTCCATTGCGTATAATAAAAACTAAAATACAACTGAGGCTTATTGCAAAAAATCCTGTATTTTATTGCTTCCTCATCAAACAATCTTGCTAAAATATTTTAAAAGTCTGTGTTCAAGATGCACTAAACTAAAAAATCTGGTTTTGCTCAGGAAGATCTTGGGATTCTTGCCTTCAGATCACACTGGCTTTCAATCCAATACTTCTCAGTGATGTTTTAAAGCTTACAGCACCATTTGACAATCTTCTATTAAAATATACCGTGAAAAATCACAGTTTTGAACACTGGGATTTACGCTTATGCCTGCTTTTGCATCTAGCGCTAGCAGACATTATGAAATACGTTTTACAGTTTTAAATAAATATTTTAAATATGTCATCCGTTGCCTGCAATTCTTTTGCATTGTATGAAAAGGTGGGTCTGTAAGACTAGGGAGGCGTGTGTCTTAAAAATATTTCTGATCATGTCAGTTTTGGAGTAGCTATAAACAATTACTTGTTTTCGCATGAAGATTTGCAATAGAATATTTTCCCTTGTATGTGTGTAATTCAAAAGCAAGAGGTCTCTGAAAAAATGTCCTTAGTTATTTCTGTCCTAGACAACTGAGCTAAGGACAACAGCATTTTGGTTGCAGTTCTGTCAGAATTAATATTATCCATTTTTCTATAAATGTTTATGTTCAGAATATATTGCTTTCATTAAAGCAGATGTGTTCTCTTTCATCCATAAGCCACTTCTTTTTAGCAATTTAAAAATAAGATTGTCTGAGGTTTATGGAGGAGCATATCCTCCACTGCAGTGTCTTGTCTTTAGCCTTCATTGTAAAATGCTACTATTCATATCTCACCTGCAAGTTTTTCTCCCCTTTTAAGCCTCAACACTAATACAATCATAAAACAGTGTTCTGAAGTTTGTCCCTGCATCCATTAAGGTCACTGGCAGGCCCAGAGCAAGCTCCAGACAGCTCTACGCCATTAAGAGCATGTGAAATTAAATGCAGTGTTCCTTGGTGAAAAATAAAAGACTTTAAGAAACATAATGATACTGAGCAACATAATTCCATTAAAGGTACTATGCCTTAGCACCTTATTCATTACATACACTTTTGATACGGTGTGTTCAGAAGGTGGATATTATTAATGTAAAAACACCATGTTCAGTTCCCTGCTTTGACTAAACACCACTCAGCTCGGGACTAAAAGTAGTGATGTGCAGACTCTGAAGCCCTGTGATTTCGAGACAGGCCAGAGGCTTCCTCAGAACTTGGCATAACAGACTCCGACCAGCGTCTGGGGCTTACAGGGCAGTAAAGTCTTCATTTTGTGGCCACTACCACACATTAATAAAAAAGGGGTTGTTGCCTCCTTCCAGGGCTCCCCCAGCTCAACAATATTTTTGAGCATGTTGGAAACTCCGGAACGGAGCCGCCTTTATGTTACTCAAGCAACAGCAGAAAGCGAGCTAGAAAACTTGTCTTCTGTTTATTAAGCAATAACAAGAAACACAGAAAGAATATTTTAAAATAATTATTGATTTTATTTGTAGTGCTTCCACTCTGCTTGATTCCCTCAGTCACCACTCCCAAAGACACTGACTCTAGTTCCACTTTTGTTTTGCAATCATTTCACTTTCATTTTCGTGGAGCTTTTGATATCGAAAGAAATGTTTGGCTAGCCAGTTTTCTACTTGTTTTGCTTTCAGTGGAATTAAAACCATACACAATTGGAATAGTTCTATTGCTGCATTTTAAATATGTAACCACAGCTAAAAGAACTATGGACTCTCAAAAGGGACTGGAATGCATTAAACTGTAGTTTGACAGTTCAGTTGGTTGAAGTCATCCACATTCATCATTGCAACACTGACAAGAACCATACCACGGCCTTTGTGTTATCCCAGCAAAATGACTTATTCAGAAAGATCCGTGAAGTGCCGAGAAACAAGAAGAGGGAATGAGACGGGAGGATTCATTAGAAGATCTAGCCTAATTAGACCATCGCTCCTGCATTTTGCATCTGGCCACCGAGTCTGCTAGTGCTCTGCGAGAAAATGATTCCCACATACGTAACAAATTGGAACAAGGATGGCCACATTCATCCACGGGAGAAACGGTTTTTAGAGTGTCAGCAGAATTTTAGGTCTCTGGTGTTATTTAGAAAATGTATTTTTAAGAAGTTACACAGTGGAAGGTGGAAACCTCTGCAGGATGAACATTGACCTCATATTGGGCAGGCGGTACAACACTTCAGCAAGGGCTGTTGTTATGAGAGGCGGGGAGGGAGCAGTTTTCAGAAGTCGTTTTAACTACTAGGTTGATTTATTTCAACACCTACTTACAATAATGGTGTATTTTGAAGCATCACTGTGTCTGAGAAGTGGACTCAAGCCCAGCTATTTTAACTTTCCAAATAAACCCAGTTAATGTTCAGACCAGACAAAAACGGCGTGTACTGGACTGGTTTGTGTTGGCCTCACACAACGTCATACCCCCTCTGAACCATCTATCGGTACGTGTCACGACAGACACCTGAAGACTGACGTCTCAAGACACGCAGCTGAAAACGCGCATTTCTTTACGCCAGCGCAAGCGCTGCCGGCCCGTCCGCGGGAGCGGACCGATCCCGCAGCCGGAGCCCTGGCACCCCCGGGGCTGCGCTGGGTCCCGCCGGCGCCACCACCGTCCCGCTCTCCGGGAGCAGCGCGGCGCCACGTCAGCAGCACCCGCCGCGGCGGGAGAGCCGGGTCGAGGCGCCGAGGGCCCCGCCGGCCGCCAACAGCCCCTGGGCGGCAGCGACCGCCTCGGGCCACCTGTTACAGCGGCCACTATGACATCACCGTCCGCACCGCTCCGCGCTGGTGACGCCACACCGCGCTGACCCAATCAGAGGAGGCGGGGGGGTGTCGGGAGGTGGCCGGCAGCTGCCGCCGGCTGGGGGCGGGGGGGCCGTAGGTGCGCGGGGCGGTGGGAGGGGCCGGTGTCCGGGGAGACGCGTCAGCCGCCGCCGTCGTCGTCGTCGCAGGGTCCCTCCCCTCCAGCGGCCCGAGCCCCGCGGGGAGCGGCGCCGGGCGGCGCGGCGGGGATGAGGCGGCCGCCTCGCACCCACCGTACCGGCGCGGCCGCCTTCGCCATGAAGCGGAAGAGCTGGGCCGAGGCTCGGCGCCGCGCAGCCCCCGCGCCCCCGGCGCTGAAGAGAACTCGGGGCACGGTGTCGCGGGCGGCGGGGGTCGAGGCGGAGCGGCAGCAGCCGCCCCCCGCCGGGCCGGAGATCTGCCTGAGGATCGCTGGTGAGGGGGGCGTGCCAGGGGGACGGGGGCGGGCAGGCGGGACAGTTGAGGCGCGAGTCGGGGCCGGGCTGCCTGCGGCGGGACGGGGCGGGGGCCGCTGGGGTGTCCCGTCCCGTCCCGTCCCGTCCCCAACCGCCCCGCCGCCCCCGGGGTGGGGGGCGCGGCCGCCGGGCGGGAAAACGTCCCCCCAGCGCTCGGTCGCCGTTGTCCCCGGCGGGACCCCCGGGCGCTCGGCCGGCGCGGCAGCCGCTGCCATCTGTGCGATGGGGTCATTTCTTTCGACTCTGGCGTTTCACACGGCGAAGTATTCTTTGAAAATGCATCGCTAGTGTAGCCATTCTTCCAGAAGGATAAGTGTCGTAGGTTTTTAATAACTCTGGCTGTACCGAGCGATTACCTAGTGCTGCCTTTTTCTGCTTGTAAGAAAGGGAAAATACATTTGAAACAGTAAAACATGTTTCGGGGCGGGGAGAAAACATACTTCTCTCTATATTGGGGATGTATATCTTTCTGGTAACGTTGTTCATGCTGCCTAATGGGTAAAATAATGCACAAGCTTTGCACTTCTTCTTGACACTCGAATGCCAGCAGCTTCTGAAGCTTTACTCAGTGTCCTCCATCCTTTTCGTGGCCCTGTGATTTGAGCCATGCTTTGTTTTGGCACAGAAGCCTGCCTCTGTGGAGAACCATGTTGGATCACATAGTTTTGGATTTAGGTTTGAGTTCCCCCAGCTGTAAAACATGCATGAGTGTAGTTTGCCTGAAAGAAAAAGCAAACAAACAAACCCCACCAAACAAAACAAGTACACAAAACAAAAACAAACAAAAAATGAACAAAAGAAAATTAAAACAAACAAACAAACAAACAAAACAACAACAAAGAAACAAACAATCAAAAAAACCTAAAAGTTTTAATGCCCGGTGACACAATCTGAGAGTGGTAGCATTTACAACTTCTCTTAAAAAAAAACCAAACTAAACATAAACTCACCACTTCTCTTTGAAGGACATGGGAAATTGCCTGTCGACAGAGAAAGCAAAAATACAAAGAGCAAATGGTGACAAAAGGCACTAGTCTTACCTGTGCCAAGAAATGGGGTTCCTTAAGTTAACTAGTATGTCTCGTAGATAACCATATGTTTCGAAGACTGTAAGATTTGTTCTGAAAATTTGGCATACTAATGTAGGAAGAGTGTAAACTCCCAAAGCATACCAAATTCCTCTTTTTAAAAATGCTTTAGTACTGTCAGGGAATAAAATCCTAAACAGTCCAGCCTAGAATACAACATTTTAGGCCTATTCTATGCAGCGAGACATAATAGTCTACTTGTATGCAGAACTTTCATGCTACGATAACTCCATACATGTATTTTTTATGACTGCAACCATGTATATAGAAAATGATGATGGTATAGTTTTAAGGTTAAACTCCTCATTTGGCAGGTGATGGCTTTTTGATATCAAAGTAGTTTCACTACGTAGAATACTGTGCAGCCTTGTACAGCTTAGATCTCCAGCAAACGGGACTGTCTGACCATTCTCACACAGCAATTGCTTGTATCTGATGATACACTTGTGGCAGCAATAGACCCCATAAATTACTGTATTTTCTCCTCCAAAGAAACATTCACCTGGTTAAATAATAGAGTAGGGCACCTAGGCTTTGACCTGTGTTTTTCCAGTGAAATTTCACCATACACAGCAGTACACAGTATAACAAACTCGATTAAAATGCATTAGATTATTATATTTGATATTTCATTTTGTCTTCTTACTGTGCACAGTGGCTGCTGTTTACAAGCTTCTCCTAATGGAACAGTTATAGTCTAATTTTTATTACCCTGGTATGTCATACATATTTTCTAAAACATTAAAAGATTAAGCCCGCAGGCTAATATTTTTAATTCAGCTATTTGGAAAGTTATTTCAAGTTTTGAGCTGTCAGTTCTGCCTTCTGATAATGCAGTTCTGAGAAACTAATTAATAGTTCTGGACTGCAGATGAATAAAAGCATAAGGCCTTGTTCTTGCAAATGGACATACTGGTAAATATTTTAGCCTCTGTAAAGTCTGGGGAGATCTGCATTAGCTTATCTGCTTACAGAAACAGTGCTAACCTCATAAGAACATTGCAGGCTGCCCTCATGTTCATCTTTGCAAAAAGACAAAGGCAGAAATGAAACTCGAATAGCTGTAAAGATTTATGGATCTTTTCCTGTGTGATGATACACTCATAAACAGCAAATTTTGTAGTCCATTATTTGCGTGGATTTTATACCCAAAATACTTACAGTAATTATTGTATTGACGTATTTCTTAATGAATTGTGTCCATCAGCTGTATGTCAGAATAATTCTTAACCAGGATCATCTCAATGTTTTTGTTTACTATTAAGACTAATTCAGGAAAGCTATTCTTGTGAAAAATTGTGTATTTTCATCTGTTAAACTGCGTGGAAAGCCTTACCATTTTCTTTTTGTCAACTAATGCGTGAGGCTTGCTGGTATGAATTCAATTTGCTGGAACTGAATGCATTTTTTCTGTTTATTAGAAGCATATTCCCATATCCTTCTGATCTCCAAAAGAAGTAATTTATCTGATCTAAAGAAAATGTAACAGTTCTGTATGAGATGCTTGAAAGCTGTTGATTTCCTTTCCTTGGCTGCTTTTCTTTGTCATTGCTCTGATTTTATACATACCATTTTAAAGAAGGTGTGGAATTATAAGGCATAAACCTCAGGCAAAAGGTGTGTGTTTCTCTCTTACCTCTTTTCAGTAGTTAATTCTAAAATGAAGTAACTACAATAACTATACATGGAATTCAGTTTTAAGTGATATAACAGCATGGGGCATTTCTTGGCATTTATTCTCGAGCTGAATGTATGTCCAGTTTGTTAGTTACAGTAAGGAACTAACATCTTAAAGGATGCTCTGAGCTATACTGTATATGCCTTTTTTTTTTAATAATAATTTTACTTAGCTTGTCACTTGGAGTTTTTATGAAATACCAATAGTTTTAACATGTTCATTGACAGGTGGGTTCGTTTTTTTGGTTTTGAGGATTTTTTTTTAAAGTTGTAATTTGTTTTTCCAGTATTGCTGACTTGTCATTATAGACTTTGTGTATTATGTAGATAATTTTTTTTTTTCTTAATGCTGAGGACACTCCTACCAAGTATCGTTAAACTTTTCAACATTTTGACTATCAACACTTCCGATTAGTTTGCATTATATAACCATCTCAGTACAAAAGTTGTATTTACTCTTTTATCAATATGACCTCACTTACTGTGAGTCTTTCTCAAAGTTAATATTTTAAATATGAGTTTAAGGTTTTTAGTGTCCAAGCCAGCACTGGAAGTGCATGAACGTATGTAAAGTAGCCTTGTATATCAACAGGAGCAGCAGAGTGCAAGGACTCTGTTTGAGTGAAGTAACACAGTGTTGTTGTTTAGTTGTGACATGGCCGTGAAAATATTTTTTTTCATGGTTTTCTATTAAATAAAAAGTTCCTTTAGCTTTTTAGTGTGATTTCATTTTATTTTTCGGAGGCCAGGCTGTTGTTCTAATTGCCAACTCATGACTTGAATTTGAAACATTGTAATGATGACTGAATGAATCTTTTCAAGGATAGAATTACTAAAAAGAAAATCTCATGCAATTTTTCTTTTCGTTTCAACATTGCAACAGAATTTCTCTTTTGTGTTTTCTCATGTGTCTTCCTGATAATTTGGAGTCTTTTACATCAAACACAAAAAAATACTATGTACCGACTCTGAATTTAGAAATACACTCCTCTTACCATAGTAAATAACTCTCTGGTTACATTCCTGGTAATTCGAAACAGACTAACATTGGTGTTTGTTGTACTGTCAGTCTCCTCTGAATTTTTCATCTAAGTCATCTGTTTAACAATAGAACTGTAGAATTTCTCTTTTTATGAAATAATCCTTGCTGATCATACACAGACTTGTCCTGCAGTGAGTGCCTGCTTGGTATTTAGTTGTTTCTTGAATTACTGAAATTTCTTTCTCCAAGGCCTGTGCAGCAGATCCCAAGAAGCATCAGGCTTATTGACAGTAAAGGGAAGGAGATTATTTTGTCATTCCTGTATTCACATTAACATGATTTTGAAGTGGTAGATCTCACTTTCATATACGTCTATTTCCATGGAACACTGTAAATCTGAAAAATAAGCAGGATCTTTTTGCTTCTGTACACACACTGCAATCGGATGTGTGATTATTATAGCTTGTGTAGACATGCTTGTGCTAGCTTTAATCTCACTAGTTCACGTACCAGCAGTAGCAAACCTGTGGTAACACAGCCCTTAGTGAGGAGTCTGCAGGCTCATTTTGCTGTACCTTGGATGCTTATTCAAATTAATTGCCTACAGTGACGTCCATGTCTCTGTATTTTAACTGTTTTGTTATAAGACACTAACAAAATTATGTGTAATTGAAGTATGTCTAACATACTGCAGTCATATCTCCTAATTGCAGTGCAGACACAGCCTGTAAGGCAGTGAAGCCCTACTCTCGTTCTTCTGAGAGACGATTAGAAAGGTCTGCTCTAGTTTGATAGTTTAGGATGACCTTTTATCAGAAATTTGCAGGAATCTGGAAGTGCTCAAGCGTGCTATATGTAAATGAAATACTAAAAAGCTAAAATTAGAAAAGGAAATATAAAAATAAAATGGAAGCCTTGCACCTGCAGTCCAAACCTTTGTGGAGTCCTAGTGAAATAAATTAATCAGTGCTGTGGTGTTTTTTATATATAAGTCCTCATCCCACAGTCAGATGAAGGAATTCTCTTTTCCCAGCGTGTGTTACTCCTATTAAAAAAATCAACACACTAATCCTTGGCTACTGTAAACAGAATTGTGAATGTGTTTGCAAAAAATAGGTATAAACAGACATGGTGACTAATAGAACATTTGTCTTATACCGGACTGATAAACCAATAGAAAGGTAAATACACTTATGAGAAAGGATTTCTCTGTGTGGCTCATTTCTAAGGCCTCCCAATAGGAAACATGTTAGAAAGATGAAGCCTGCTGTTTACGTAATAGGGAGCAATTGTCAGCAGTGCACCGGAAAGGACAGCTTGTCAGGATATGGGTATTTGAAACACACTGCTCTTATTGTGTGCTAGTTCTGTAAATTCATTAAACGTGAGTCTTTCGGGTGTTTTAAGAGTAGCAACAATTAATTTGATCCAGAGATATCGGTGCAGAATTGAATGCCGGCAGCAATTCAGAAGGCCGTGTTCACTCAGGGTAGGAATTCTTACATTTGTTGGACATTTTTGCAAAAGCCATGGAAGATTTCCACTAAAAGTAGGAGCACTGAGGAAGCAAGCGATTCTGTTACTTCAAATCCTGTTCAGGAGCAAAATGCTAAATTATTTTAGGTCCTTGACCTGTGCAAATATTTTTCCTTTCATTTTGATCACAGTTTTGTGTTTGAGGATTTTGGATTGCTCTTCATGTAGAGCTTTTATATTTTCAAAAGGGATGTAAATTTTATGTGAAGAAGCTGGTGTGAAAGACAGTAGTGTATCAGTTTGAGTACCACAGCCATTCTTCCCAGACTTTAGATGTGAATGTTGTTTGTGGACATGGAGAGCTCAGTCTAAGTCAATAATTAGATGGATATAAAGGACAGATGCCATCAAGGGAAAAATTCTGGATGTGTATTCCCACTGTTAACCCCCAGTGGGCTGGTTCAGTGAGCTAACTCCAAAGGAAACTTTTCCTTGTAAGGAACCTGGTGGCAGCTAGCCATCAAATCAGTTTAGAAGTGGTGTGAAATTATAGCCTGGGGCTGTAGTGTGACATGTGTTTAATCTAGCAATGCCAGTTTAAACATGATCCCTAGATATCATATCCTCTCAGTTCTCCTTTCTGCTTCCTCCTTTGCCCTCAGTCCTCCCACATGCACATTACCTCTCATTCTCAGGGCAGAGGGAAGTAAAACAGCAAAGCAGCTTTTCCTTTTTCCTTTTCCTTTTCCTTTTCCTTTTCCTTTTCCTTTTTCTTTTTCTTTCTTTTTCTTTTTCTTTTTCTTTTTCTTTTTCTTTTTTCTTTTTCCTTTTTCTTTTTCTTTTTCTTTTTCTTTTTCTTTTTCTTTTTCTTTTTCTTTTTCTTTTTCTTTTTCTTTTTCTTTTCTTTTCTTTTTTTTAATTTCTTTTTCTTTTTTCTTTCCTTTTCTTTTTCTTTTTTTTTCTTTCCTTTTCTTTTCTTTTCTTTTCTCCTTTCCTTTCCTTTCCTTTCCTTTCCTTTCCTTTCCTTTCCTTTCCTTTCCTTTCCTTTCCTTTCCTTTCCTTTCCTTTCCTTTCCTTTCCTTTCCTTTCCTTTCCTTTCCTTTCCTTTCCTTTCCTTTCCTTTCCTTTCCTTTCCTTTCCTTTCCTTCTCTCTTCTCTCTTCTCTCTTCTCTCTTCTCTCTTCTCTCTTCTCTCTTCTCTCTTCTCTCTTCTTCTCTCTCTCTCTTCTCTCTCCTCTCTTCTCTCTTCTCTCTTCTCTCTCCTCTCTTCTCTCTTCTCTCATCTTTCCCTTTTCTTGTTCTTGTTCTTGTTCCCTTTCACCTTTCCATTTCCCTTTCCTCTCCCTCCTCTTTTTTGTTTCTTTGATACTGTGGTAGGATACTTGTTACAGTTTCTGATTCACACAAATCCACCTTGACACAGCATCGGGCTTGACAGAGTGGTGGGGACAGATGCAGAGGAGGTTTGGGAAGCGGAGTCTACCTCCACCCCCAAATTGTTGGCCTGGACACTTTCACAGGGCTGCCTTTCTGTGAAGCAGTTTTCCCCATGGTGTATTTTGCATTCAGTTGGGGCATAGCTGCACTTGCTTCTCCACCTGTATTTGCCTTTTGCTGCCGGTTTAATCACTTATTTAAAAAGCACAACATTACTCTGAATTTTATTCTTTGGCTTGTTGTCAGGAGATGCTTTGTTAAATGTTGGGTGCAGGTAATGCACTTCCCAGGTAGTACTGCATCTGCTGTGCCTACAAGATGGGACTATTGGAAATTAAATAAGCAGGTTTGGTGCCTTGTTTCTGCTGAGAGAGTAAGGAAAGTAGGTTCTTAGCTCCTTGCTCAGGAGTTACTGTACATCCCACTGGTTGCACCTGACCTGTAAATGTTTAAGCCAAACCAGAGGCTGCTGTTTTGCTGAAATGTGCGTTTAGCAGATGTACAGTTTTTGATGGTGTTGTCTGCCTCCACCCCCTGAGATATTGCTGTACATAGGTGAGCACTGAGCATGTGTTGAAATATAGACATGGGGACTAATTTCATGAGATACTTTACTGTGTATTTTCAAGATACAAACAATGATTTCAAAGTGCTAGTCATGAAGAATTTTGTATTGAAGCATAAACTGTTGGGGTTTTTTTCTTGCCCTCTGGAAAAGAAGATACGGTTTTTCTTTATTAGAAATTATGCTTTAAAATTATATGTTTTATATTCAGGTGATCTGTTTGGATATTTAAGCAGTATATCTGTTCCAGGCAACTAGTTTGCAAAAAATCAAGTTTTCCTTTTAGGTTTGAATTTTAATCCATGGATTTTGTAATGATATATTTTCAGCAGGAGGAAGAAGAGTATTGCTGTGGTGCTGCAAGGCCTCAGTTTTTATTGACCAATTATTGCAAGCACACAGCAATTTACAGCAGGAGCAGAGTCTCAGTGTTTAAAGTTCACTGGGGCTACAGCTTCCCTGGCCATAAAAATAATTTATATCTATGTGAATACCATTGGCATTTTTTCCCCTCAGCTTAACAAAGGAATCCAAGGCAAGGTGCCTTCTGCCTGCATGCACACAGGCTTTGAAGGGGCGGATGGGGACGGGGTTGGGATGTCCAAGCAGTGGCTCTGCGGGTGCTCCCATGGGCGTCAGTGGGCTGCTATCTTGTCCCCTCACATCCCTCTGGCATCCGTCACCTGCAGACTTTAATTGCATGCCACTGCTGTCAAAATCATCATTTTATGGGAAGATGGGAACAGACTGTGTTTTGGCATGAGCGCACTTTGCTGTTTAGAGTGTCGGTGCTATGAGATGCTGAGGGATTCATGGCTTGGTTGGGGGCTGCATGTGTGTGTTGGTATTTGGAATGCAACACATGGCACCTATTGCCAAAAAGAGGTGGGTCTCTGCTGTATGCGTGGGTGCAAGTCACGGACGTGCTGTGTTGCAAATTCATCAAACAGGTAGTTTTCCTGGGAACACTTCATTTGTGAAAGAACACTGAAGTGCTGTGGATTACGGGAACACTGCTGAGCAAAAAGCCTCAATCTTTGTGTGCCTTGTTGCTTAACACCAGAGAAATAATAATGTCTAGTTTGGTGATACTTAAAAGAAGATTTAGTTTGTTTTAAACCATTTGAAGTTGTTCTGTTGACAGGTAATGCTTCAGACTTTAATAATAAAAATGTGATGTTGATAAATGCTTTACATTTTCTTGCATTTCAGATCGCCTTTATTTTGCAATTCGCTGCCAAAAACCAAAGAGTGGAGCTGCAAATACTCATTATTTCTGCATAGATGATGAACTCGTGTATGAGAAGTAAGTACAGACGTATTTTTTCCTGTTTTTTACAGATGATTGGAATAAAACAGAACAACAGCAATGAGGAATGAGTCTAATTGACGTTCAGTTTTTAAATGTAGTCGAGGGAAACATACATTCTCATTGTGGAACTAATTACATGAGTTTGTTCCTCTCAGACCAATCTACCATGATGATTTATGTGTCTTCAGATGGTTTCTTGGCTTCATATCAGGATTTCTTAAAAATCTTACCCAACCAGAAGCTTCCATTATACCCATTCTTGTTAGAAGACCCAGGAACATGATGGAACTGTATGTTCAGAAGTGCACACTGGACTGCCGAGCTGAAGGGGATGTCTTTGGTTGCTCAAGTACTAAGTGGAATGTCTGAACTTCCTAGAATAAGAAAAAAAAAAAAAAGGAAAATCAATTCAAGTCTTTATGAGCTGACAATGGATATATTATTTCCCCTGTAATGAACAGCGTATGCCTTTGTATGTGATCTGGAATGGTGCTAATTCTTTAAATATTTTTGACCAAGGTCATGCTTACCATTTTTGAAAGTACTATCAATCTTTATTCTCTCTGTTCACTTTTTGTTAGCAATACTAATTGCTTTCTTTTAAAGCAAAACTTTTAATTTGCTTCTAAAATAGAATTTCTAAACTGCTGTCACAGAGTGATACCATAGTGAGAATTTTTCAAACCTTGAGGATTCCAGTTTGGTTTTTAGTGGTGCTATATGGAAAACAAAGAAGAAAGTTTTAGTCTCTGTTTAAAGGTGACGAAACTGTTCCCTGCAATAAAATAGTGTGCATGTTTTTAGAATTATGCACATATATCACATATATATTATTGCTCCTTGCTTTGTGCATTTGGTTTAAAAAAAAAAAAAGGGATTTACAGAGCTAATGTACAATTTTTCCCCTTTCTCCTACCAGCTTCTATGCAGACTTCGGACCACTCAGTCTGGCAATGGTCTACAGATACTGTTGCAAGCTTAATAAGAAATTACAGGTAACACTTGGGTTTTTTTATTCAATATTCTTGACTTTTTAAAGCACAAAAATAAGTGGGCCAGAAGTGTTTTGTGTTGTTTTGGTTTGGTTTTTTTTGCTTAGGTGCTTTCCTGGGTTACTTATCCAGCTAAGTTTAGAATATGAATGCTGGATTTTATCAAGGTGAATTTGGGGAGAAGGAGGATGAGGAGAGAAAAGACACTTTTATGACCCAGAAGGTGCACCACTGAGTTAGTAATGTTAAGCTCCTAAAAGATTATCTTCTCTTAGAGTCGCTCAGCAATTTGGGGGATTGGACTCTTGATAGATCATGATGTCTTTAAAACAGAGAGTTCCTAAGTTAATTAACATGAATGACTTCAAGTTAGGTGACCTCTAACAGATGTTAGAGTATAAAACCTGTTAGGCAGATAAAAAAGCTTATTAGCATTAATGTGAATCACAGTTTGCCTCTTCAAAACTGCTTAGATCTTGAAACTGCCACTGAACTGTGAAAACTGGGAAGTACACAGAACATTATAGTTTAACAGAGATTTTTTTATATTTTATACCTTGTCTGTCACTGGTATTAGTTTGCATAATTCAGGCTCCCTTTGTCCCTCTGACGCTGCAAACAGGTTTACTGGAGAGAAGATTCTCTGATATTTGTTTACAGGATGCTCTGAAACAACACAAGTCTATATTATAATCTCTTGTATTATCTTGGGTTTGATATTGGAGAGGTGTGTTAGGATTGCCGGGAACATACTACTAGTGATCTGGGGATTATTTATCTTGAGTGCATTGAATAGTATGAGAGCAAGTAACATTGCTATTTAAATAGTGACATTTTATGATAGCTTAGCAGTTGATCAAAGTATATAGTTTCAAGCACTTCAAAATTTGTTTCAGGGGCCAGTTAGGGGATGAATTTTGCTGCCATCACATACGTAAGTGTCATCTGTATAGGCAATGCTATTCCATCCCTGTTCTAAGATAATTGGAGAAACTATATGCCAAGCTGAGATGAAATTTTAGAAGTTATTTATGATAAAATTTAGAAATAGTCTCAAAATGTTTTAGTCTAAGCATATATTTTCCCTTGGCTCTGATCCTTACAAACAACTAGTAGTTGATTTATCTAGTGTCAGGTTTACTTTAAGAGTAAAAAAGTCTAAGTTCCATTTTCAAAATTATTGTGACTGTAACATGTCTGTGATGTTTTTGAGAATGCCACTTTAGATTTACTTCTTATAAACACCTATCCATTACATAGGGCTTGAAGTCAGAACTACTAAATGCATTTAAGGAGAAAAAAGAAAGATTACTGCAGTTTGCATCAAAAATTATTTAGGCTGGATACTGGGAAAATGCTGGAACAATCTAGGTGGAGATGCAATAGAGTCTTCCAAAGCTTTGGAGGGACAAAGTATAATTGGTCTTCTGAATACACGTGGCTGAAAGTAGGTGAACAGACCCTTGCATTCCTCTAATTTTATAAAAGAAGGTATGAAAAGTCTAAAATGTAAAATCATTATCTTGTTCATTTCTTGTTACAGTCATTTTCATTGATAAAGAAGAAAATAATTCATTATACTGGCTTCGATCAGAAAAAACAAGCAAATGCTGCATTCCTCATAGGCTCCTACGCAGTAAGTATTTAAATTTTTACATTACATCAGTTTGTAATTTTTAAACGAGCAAGATTTCTCTTGAATACATTTCCTACTAAATATTTTATAGTAAAGTACCACATACTAAGTCTAAAGTCTAGCAGGTATGTGAATGGGGTTGTATGGTTCAGGTTTTTTTGCTCTTTACTGCAATCTGTGCTCCTAAGACATAAGAGCACCACTGGAAAAACAAAACAAAACAAAACAAACCTCATGAATCTTTTTATTTAGAACAAAGGACTGCTTCTTGATGTTTTTCCTTTCCTCCACCCACACTCTTTTTTTTATTTTTTAAAATAGAGAATCTTGCACAAAGTACAGTATATCATTTCCCACTGCGTGCACATTTAAATGTATGTTTTCTTCCCCAGCTCCTTCTTTTCTAATGTAAGGTGATATCTTCAGTTAACGTAGGAGAAGGAGGGAGATCATGTGGTAGACTTAGAGCGGGTATCAAGCCTCTGAATGTACAAGGTGAATGGAAATGTACTGAGCCAGGTCTCTGACTCCCAAGGGGAAAATGAGTGGCTTTACACCACAGCTGCATGTGTTTGGTACACAACAGTGTGCTGAAGGAATAAAATGCCGAATGCTTCAGAACGAGACGTGTGATGTACCGTATTCATGCTCTGCTTTGACTTGCAACACGCCTTGATTGTAACCATCTCTCTTGTTTACTGAATAATAAAATGAAGTGAGAACCTGTGCTGGTTTTGATGTTGGAGATTTCAAGGGTCAAAGTTCATGTAGCCTTAGGTCATTTATTAGCAGCAAGTCTTTACAGTACTTGCTGTGATGCTGGCAGTCTCCTTGCTGCCTCTCTACATCATGCAGGAAGTCCATTTCCTGCTCCCCAGGGTTTCCCTGTTGCCTACAATTAAGAACTAGATTTCAAAATGTGTCATTCTGAAATACGGGTGCTTAGAAATGATGCTGTAGACCTTTGCATTCTCAAACCACATGGAAACTGGCAACATGATTTAGTAAATTTGTTTGCAGTTGAGGCGTTATGTTGATGGAACAGCTGCAGCTTTCAGAAAAACTACTGCTAGTAGTGACTTGATCATCATGGAGGCCCAGAAAGCAAGAGAGGACTGGCTTCAGTTATCAGCTGTTATTTGGAAGGAAGCGGGTTTTGTTTTTCTCTAAACTTTTGTTGTGAATACGCGTAGTAGTAATGTGTGGCACAGCAGCTGACATTTTGAGCTGAATCCACTGTACGGAAAATTAACTAATGGCAAAACAATCTAATACGAAAATACTATGGTTGACTGTGTAAAAATATACATAGTCATTTACAGAAATCTTAGTTCTTATCATTCAGCAGCCCTGCCACGTTGCAGTTAACATGTCCAATTGTGTTGGACAGAGGAGTGGACAGTTTTTGCTTCAGAGAACTGCAGTGAAGGAGATGTGAGTTGCAGAATACAGAACAGATGCTAAGACAGATCCAGCTGAAGTATAATACGACATGAGAACATGACCGAGTAGCCAGTGCATATGGAAGGGATAGTTGCAGGCAGCTGGCATATGGCAGAAAGAGGCTAGTCAAAACCACTGGTCATTTTCAGAGTTCAGAGACTTGTGGTTAGGTTATCGCATTGTACAGGCTGAATATTTCAGTGATTTCCATTAAAGACTCACCACAAAGTGAAGCACTACGTGAGTATCAGTCCACTCCTTGAATGGGGATGTGTCTGTCTTGCATAGTCGCAAGTCCTGGATGGTGAGGTAGCTCTAGCTAGATACTGTTTTTCTTTCCAATGCAACAGACTTTGGTTTGGTACTGCTTTTTCTATAAAGTAGGGTACAGTTTCTTCCCAGATTGATGTGGGAGGGATTCCAGTGAAGGAAGATTACAGAAAAAAGGCTGTGCCCCTGAGGCTTACTTTTTTTCCCTGGCACCCTTTGATGGTCTTTCATGACTAGGCAGGCTTAATTACAGCATTCCCTGCTGAAGTGTTCAAATGTATACGTTCCATGTTTCTGCCTTCTGCAGTGAGAATTGGACTGTTCTCTATTGGGTGAGCAATGATGTAGGATCTGTTCAGTCTGCCTGATAAATATACGTTTATAGGCATATTTCCTGATTGAAAGGAAATATATAGAGGCCTTCTTTGTTTAAAACATACGTAGGCTTAAGCATCCACCTAATTCTTCAGAGTGCTTTGCTTTTTCAGGAAGAAGGGCTCATCCAGCTATTGGTCAAAACTTTAAGCAGTTTTTCTGTAGTTTGAGTTAATCAGATGCTATCCTGTTGGTAATGCTGTTTGCTGCTTGAACTGAGTATCATAATTTAATTTCTGCTCCCTTACAGTGTACTGGTAGGTAGCCACTGTGGTTTATTTTCTGTGGGTTGAATGTGTTTTCCTCTTTGATTTTGTTTTTTCTTTTTTGCTTCATGGTGGGTTCCCATTTCAGCAGTTTACCTTAGGTTGAAGAACTGCATGGTAGTGCATAAGGTTGGAGGAGTTCAAGTGAGAAGAGCAAAGAAGCAGAAAAGGAAAGTAGCCTTCTCAGAGTTAGTAATGAAAACAGTGCTTGTCTGTATGTATTGTGAGGCCTTTGATAACTTAAGCATAGTTTTGGGTGCAAGGTGCTCTGTAGATGCAGGTGCTTTGAGTGACTTGTTGGGAATAACAGGCTGCCAGGTTTTCAGGAATAGCACAGACACAATAAGTGTGTGTGCTTTCTGGTTTTGTTCTCTTGTTTTTTAACACAGTCACATTTTAACTATAAAACTATAATGAACTGTATATAACTAGTTGTCACACAGTATCACAGTATCACAGTATGTTTGGGATTGGAAGGGACCTCAAAAGATCATCTAGTCCATTCCCCCTGGAACTTGTATGTCCTCATAAACATTCAGTATTTTTATGCTAGCAACTTCCAAGTTTGTCATTTTAAGGTCATTTTGACCCTAAATCTGCATTCTTTAACAGAACATTATATAACTTCTGCTTAAAGGAATCGGGATATATTATAATGGTTTATCATTCAGCATCTTTTGTGTGAATATATATGTGTGTCTATGTATCATGTGGGGATATGCTCGTTTTGACTACGAAGGCAATTATGAACATCTTCTTTAACTGTGGTGAAGCATAAGGGCAGCTGTTCAGTGTTCTGGTTTACAAGCAAAGTCTGTTCTCAGTCTTTTCTTCACTGTTGGTGTGTTTTAATGTTTCCCTCTCTCCCTTTCATCTAACTTGTCTTTCTTTCCTCTTCAGTGGAGATAGTTTCCGAACTCTCGAGGCTACACACTTCTTTCTTCCCCTTCCCACATCTGCTACTTCCTTCCAGGTGTACTTTGATGTGACAGCACAGCCTAACTCAAGCTACAGGGTTCTTCAGTATAACGTGGCCTAAAAAGTGAAGAACAAAGTTTTCAAATACATTGTTATATATGTGGTTTTAGCATAAAATGTGATTTTTTAGAGTAAATCTTAACAATTTAGACCTTAATCCCTTTATTGTTCCTCTTCCATCCATTTCAATTGTGTATTTTGTTTCATTTTTGGAGATGATACACTGTGTAATGGGATTAATATTCTTTTGTATAGATTAGCATAAATTTGGCAGGTTCAGCCACAAAAAGGTTGGCCGGAATTCAGTGTGTTGGAGTTGAATGTTTACACTTGGGCAGAGGGGGCAAGGGGAAAGAAGGGAGGGGTGGAAGAGAAAACCTTTGTTCTTCACCTTTTAAAGAAAAATTGCTTTTCCTTGGAAGCTGTCTGCACTGTTCAGGCCTTACCACTCTACCAAAGCAGCAGTGATCTTCTGAGTTGATCTCTACAGTGGCTTCTCTTGATTTTCGCCAGGACTTGGCTGTGGGTGAGGAAAGTCTGCTTCTTCCATCATTGCTCCTTCTATATTAATAAAGAAAATGTACCCTCTGTGCCCTGTCCACCCAGTTCCCAAGCTCTCCCCTCTCCCCTTGGCTGCATTAACTTAGTGTTTTTTTTCTCAGGCCTGGCACTAATTATGTACTTGGAGGGTGACCCTCCGAGGGTACCGCCCCATGAACTGCTGTAATTCAGGTCACCTTCTCCAGGACTCATCTCTGTACTTTGTCTATTTTCTCATCTTCTTTCTTCAGGGTAAGCAGCGTTTCCTTCATCCATTCTGATCCATAGTACTGTTTTTTTGCATTTTCGGTTTGTTAGTGTCCTTCCTGGCTGTGGGCCCAATGCTGGGTGGAAGCTGGAGGTTCAGAAGCAATTAGCACTCATCTGTGTGATGTTGAACTCTCTGAAGGCTCTGTTCCTACTGTGGCATTTGCAGAATTATCTCTGGCTAAACCAGGGAAAGCAGACGGACCTGTTTAGTGGTCCAGGCTGAGGCTGAGTGGCGGTAAATGGGTAACTGCAGCAAGTGCTCAAATTACAGGTGGGTAAGCTGTATTTACCCTCAGCTGCTTTTTGGTGAGAGGTGCTTGTGCCTGACAAGCAAGTGGCAGAGATGAGATGGACCAAGTGCTGGCCTTCCGAACTAAGCAAAAGTTACCTCTAGTCTTTTTGGCTTTTGCTGTGCTCATGTCCCCTAAAAGGTTACTTTCTCGGCAGTTGTATTTGGGAAATCCTGATTAGTTTTCATGATGGCAGCTTTTCCTGCTGTTTGTACTAGGTTCTTCCTCATGATGTTCTTACCAGGCAGCTTGTCTCCATAGGCGAAGAAGGGTTGCTCTTTGGGGGACCCTCGCTAGAGTGCTTGCTTGCTTTCTTAGATGCCGTGAAGTACCAATGTGCCCAGCCTGCTGAGGTAACAGGGTTTTTTTATATCTCCCCTCTGCTGTTTAAGAGGTAGTTGGAGGTTTCTTGCTTGTGTTTATGATGAACAAAGAGAGTTGCCAGAGTCAGGCGGTTTATTCTCTCTCTGACGCTTTTATCCACTTAACGACTATGTTTCTGCTAATGAAGGGACCGTTGGCCACATGTGCATTTCTTCAGTACACCACAAATCCATACAGGAAGCTTTTTATTCTAATATATTTCTATTTTAATTTTGCTGTATTTATCTTTTTCTTCTGAGGAATATTGCTAGAAAATTTAACATATTAGCTGACTAGTATATCTAATGGAGGTTTTAGTGGAGCAAAATATTTCATACATTTATAGCAAAATCACTTGTGTATGTGAGCTTGTGTTTGAGTCTGGTCACACACAGTAGTTATTTGTGTTTGTTCAGAATGGATGGGTTGTGATTATTTGCAGTTTACAGCAGTTCAGGCTATTTTGGGTGAGTGACATTTTTAGAACATAGTTGTATCACATGAAATTTGCTTGTAGGCAGTTTAAAATTAATTATCTCATTATTCTCTTGCCTTTAAATCAATATGGTTGGTAAAATGTGTGATTTAGCAGCCTTCGTAGATTTTGCAGTTAATGTTGAGCAAGTGGATAAACTTGCTTACACTAAGCACATCGTGGACATGGATTTAAAGTGCTCTTTACAGACTTGAGTTGATGTACTTTCTAACAGCACAGCATACTTAAATATCCTGTGTAATTTTCCTGAAAAAACAACAAGTTATGTCATAGATTATTATTACCAAACATGATTTGTCTTGCCTGCAGTGTTGCTATTTCACTTGGCAGTTCCACGTATTAAAGATGAAGATCCTTTTTTCAACCAGAGCCTCCTTTCCTTTTCTACCAAGAATCCTTTTCGTCCTATTGTGAATACCATTTCCATGATCGTAACACTTATCTAGGAAACTTTTGTTTAAAAAACAGGGCTGGTCTGAAAACACTGACATGAATCAGACAATAACAGGGCTGCTAAAAGAACTCTCATTCTAAGGTTGATTTTCAGTGCTCATAAATAAAGACTGGGTTGCCTAGTCCTGCAAACCCTTCTGTTTCATTCCGTGAGCATGACAGCGGCTGTTTGGCTGCACGGCGATGTTGGCAGGAGCAACGCCCAAGTGCACCTTTCCCAGCGCTCAGTGCTCGGGTGGTTTGTGACCATTCGCAGGGCTGCCTGCGGTCCCTTAATTAGAAACAGATGTCCGAAATGAAAAGGATGATTAGAGCAATGTTAATGCCTCAACTGCTAATTGCAAATTTCTGGCTGTATTTCGAAGTTCAGTAGGATATTTTTTTTGTGTGTGCATAGAGAAAGCAAATTTAGAAGTTGCTGGTACATAAGTAGTTACATGGTGTGATAAAACAGTGTGTTATTTTGGCTTGAAAGATGTCAGTTCCTCATAGAAACAATCTTACTGGAAGGTACGTAAGTAAAAGATTTGTAAAGGATTTTAAGAATTTTTCCATGTTTATTTATGTGTGTATGTAGATGTATATGTACACCCATATGCACTTGAATGTGATTGTAGGAAAATTCTAAAACTGAAGCAGCTGTGCTTGTGGATGATTTCTTTCAGGTCTGCTGAATTGTTAAGGTTTTTTAAAAGCTGCACTTTTTATTTTTTTTCCAAGTATTTGCCCAACCTGCACAAAAGGAGCCCCTTGGGAAATCAACATAGAATTCTAATAGACTTTTCTCCATTTGTATATGCAAGAATGGACAAAAACCATCCCAGAAAATGCCTGCGTCTGCTAAATAACAGTTAATATAATTGCTTGAAATTAATTTTCATATTTTTCATCTTTTTAATACTTCTTGTTAGTTACTTTCATGGCATTAACTTAAGAAAACAACTTTATTTGTAAAAGTTTCTGCCATCTTAGAAAGCACAGCAGAAACGTAACTTAAAATCAGCACCTGGACAGGCCAGTTTCAGCTGTTGTATATTCTGATTTCTGGAGATTGTCTTTCCCCATTTCCCCTCCTTCTCCCAGTACGTACCTCATGAATTTACAGACGTATCTTTTTTTTGCTGTTCATCAGATCAACATTTCCATTCTCTTCTTATCCGAAACTTCAGTTCTGCTTATTGCCTTAGAGAGTCTTTCTCTCTCTCAACACCCTCTCTACTACAGGTCTTTCTGGTCACTTTTGCTCTCTCATTTACTGGCTTGCTTCAGTCCTTTGTTTACCCACATCATTCCAATGAATTGTTCATCTTTAAAACTTCAGTGCCCTCCTCCTTATATATTTTATATATATATATAAACACTATATTACAGTTTCAGTTTGTGACAGCAGAATGTTTTTGAAGTGAATCTTTTCCTTAAACCCTGCTCACTGCACATTGGTTCACTTTATGGAGGAATTTAGGAGTGATCCTAACAGGTGATTGATGTGTGTTCAGGCCACAAGACCAGACTAGGTCTAGCTGTGAAGGTTAAAAGCTGCTCCAAGTGTACAGTGCAGATGTCAGATCTTCAGTGCTGGCTCTCGGTCTACAGGTGCGTTCCTGCTGGTGCACCATTACTTCCTAATGCAGATGTGGTCTCTGCTGCCCTGATGGCTCTTCCATCTCTGGACTTTGCTGCTCCTTCCCTCACTCCTTCATTCTTACCTGTTCCCATATCTGGAATTTGGTTGACCCACAACCTGAACCCAGGCTCACCCATGTTCTGCCTCCCTCTGGCCTTGCTTGCATCCAGGCTGGGTCCTCTCTTATGGTCTTAAGCTGTGACAGAAACTGATCCTGTCTCCACTTTGACTGTCACAGCTTCTTGTGTTATGTCACTGCCAGGATGCTTTCCATGTGAAGTAAGTATCTGTTTATGGTCTTTCCTGTTCTGTGTCGAGACTGAATGTCATTCTTTCCTTTTGAAGTACTCCCCACCACTGCAGCTGTCCAGATATCCTCGTACTAACCTATTTTTTTTTTGCAAGCCACTTTTCACTGAGAACACCATCTGACCATTTCATCAACTGCTGTCTCCGCAACTGTTCACGTGTTGTATCCTGTGTATGTATTAGTGTCACAGCTGAAGTGTAGCAGGATCTCTCTTTGTTTCAGAAAATTCTGAGAAATACAACTCCAAGAGCTTCCTTCTTCAGTGAATATACTGTATATTTTTTTCCGTTGCACAGGAAGTACTGCATATTTTTGCATAGGATCTTGCCCACACTGAAGAATTTAATGTTCTGGCATGTGTTTTTTGTACATACTAAACAGTAGTAGACACTGGATTTTTGTGTCAAAATCAGATTCTTTTTCAAGTGTTCTCATATGCAGCAAGTGTTCATATACCTACATTAAGGAAGGTCCATACACACATGCATGTATGTTAAAATGATGTTTCTAGCAACTTCACTGGTAATGTAATTTCAGAAGTTAGATCTGTGCTTAAGAACCAACATGTTTCAGTGTACTGTAACATTATTTAGATTTATTTTAATATAACACTTAATGTTATGGAAAAATCTTGCTTATTGCAACTGTTGCACTTGCAAACAAATGATTCTGCATTGAAGGTTGTTGTTTTTTTAAGAAGCTGGTAAAAGCTCAGCCGAGATGCAAGAGAAATCCTTGGCCTTTCTGAGCTACATGCACTTACAGGATTAGCCAGTATTAGCTGCATTTCTATTTGCCTGTTATACAAGTTGTACTCTTTGTGTGTGACCCAGCCTGACAGCACTGCATCCCAAGTTTTTTCCAGGTGACTCATTTTTGGCTACAGACTCTGTTTCTGCTGTTTAATTTCATTCTGTTTGCAAATGCCATTTCATGTCTCTGGTTTGTAAGTTTTATCTGGGGCAGGGCTCTTTTTCTGATAAGCAAGCAGTGCTAGATTTATATGGTTGCTAGCAATAGGTGTTTACTGTGCTGCAAGAGGCAAAGTGCAACTATATTCAAGCACACAACTTGAAATTTCTTGTAATACAACCTTTATATCCAGTTCAGGCAAAGAATATGCCTGCAGAATAGAAAATGAACTCTGGCATCTGAGGAGCAGCTATTCAATGACATTTTGAGGGCCTTTTAAGTCTCTTTTCTTCTCTGGGTGTATACTTGTAAGTATAAATTCAAAAGTCACCACGCCCCAGTGAAAGCACACACACCAAAATATGCAGTTATCATTACTTACCTACTTAAACACGACATGTATTTTTCTTTTGTTTTGCTAATTGCACAGGAAGAATGCTTAGAAAATACTAACACAGTAATTGAATCAGAGGAAAAGTGAAAGGGATCATCTTGCCATGTATGTTTTAGCTGTCTGTTTAGGATATATTTCAAGCTGGTTGTTTGTTTGTTGTTTGTTTGTTTGTTTGTTTGTTTTAGCAACATATGTCCCCCTTCCCATTCTTGCCTCACAAGAATGTGTGTGTTTGTGGAGAGGGGATGTTTAAGCCATTTGTTCAAACTGGCTTTGCAGCAGCGTCAAAGAAATTCGAAAGGCAATGCCAGCTTTTAAAAGAAAAAAGTGTCAAAAGCGACAGAAAGCAAAAATGTCAAATTGAGGATTTTAGGGGATGCTTGTTTAATACTCATTAGGATTCTTGCTTTCAAAACACCTCTAAGGAAAAAGGACATTAATATAAGAAATGCAGATAATTTAATTGAACAGTAATGAAAAACAAAAACTTCCTGTACTGTGTTAAAGCTCAGTTAATGCAACCTTAAAGTATTAACTTGAAATTAGTGAATATTCACCTGTTAATGACAGCTTGTAACTAACAGTTGTTATCTTGTGGCTGTGCTGGGAATGGTGTTTGTCAGTATTGGAAGACGTGTTTTGTATAAAAGAGGAGTTTTACCATATCGTTTAATAAGACCTTAGTGTTAGAGGCTATCAAAGAGAGATTAGGTATGTCATGTTGAAGACCACATAGATATTTGTCTTGAGTTGGTCCTTTGTGAATTCTTTTCTGAGTATTTTTGACAGTAGGAAGTTTGACTTTAGTGCTTCAAGTATGTTAACTTCATTCTGTTGTTAGGATTTTGCTTCTGAATCTACAGATTTTTTTTTTCTTCCTTTAAGGCATCTGGATTTAGTTACTGCCTACTGCCTCACCAGTGCAAACAAGGAAGTACAGGATTTGGAATAATGCAAATGTACTGCTGTAGGAAAATCAAAACATACACGAATTACTGTTTTAATCTTGTCTGCTGAATGTACACATTGTTTTGTAGACGAGGTGATTCATAGCTCTGCTGATATCACTGTGGGGTTTTGTGTTTTGATTTACATCTTAAAAGCTTAATTAAAAAAAAAACAACCTACAAACTGGTCCAGCAGAGTTGCAGTAGAAACATGGAAGAATCCAGACAGACAGAAGCTTTTTCGCTGTAGCCTATGGCTGAACAACATCTGCACAAATCTATAAATTTTGTTCAAAAATACACATTCCTCTATGTTGACGGTTATTTTATACTCTGTGTGTTAGTCTTATTGTTGCACACTTGCATACCATAGTTATTGATGCCATACTTTCCCAAGACTTTTGAGCTCTGTGATAATTAATTATGCCTTGTGTAGTAAACAAGTGACTTGAAGTTACTAATATAAATCTTAAAATAATATTTTTATTTTATTTTCTGTCTTCTTCCACAAAACCAGATAATATACCTGAGACAATCCCCAGAAGATGTATACAGGCTTATATTGGCTGGAAGCATTTCATATCTTCCTTTCAGGTAAATAGCAAGTTGTTAGAACTTTGTGTACTTTGATATTTTGAAGAAGAATGTACCATTTTTCAGTACTAATTTTTTTTTCTGAAGTTTTAACATGTGACATATTCACTCGTTGAGCTAGAAGTGCAGACTGCTGAACAGGGGTGTTAGCAGCTGGTACCAAAGTGTACTGGCAGCAGGTGAAGGAGCCATGCTGCTTTGTATGCACTCTGAGCTTTTTGATTTACATTGCTTCACACTTTGCAATCTGGTTTTGTGCCAATAGTTGATAGTTAAACATATCAAAATATCTGTCATTCATCACAAATGGCTTGTAATACTGCTCGAACTCTGCTTTTCCTGGTTGTTGAATGTATGAAGCAACTTGCAAATACTTTTTTATGCGTCAAGAATGCCAGCTAACCTCATGTGATTTAGCATAACTTTGAAGTATTTATTTTTACCAATGAGAAAATGTGTAAAACTGTTGGTTCGTGGTTGTTTGACCCTGAGGGAATGTAATCCTAGCTGTTTTAGACCACAGACTTCTCTTTGTGGTATATGCTGTGCTGTTTAATGTAGCAAATAAAGTCGGTCTGTCACATAGAGGAAAAACTTTCTAATTTCTTTGAAACAAGAGTTTCTAGAAGTTGGACTAAGCTAATGTTCCGCTGGCTGCCACACCATGAAGAGAAGAATGGCCAAAAAGTTTTTAGGAGGCAAGGTTACTTTCCAAATATATTGTTTTGGGATGATTAATTCAGTCCTTGCTTGCTTGTGTTTTCTAGCTCTCCTGCCAAGAGATGAGCTTTTGATGATTTGAATTTCTATTACTTCCCCCCACCACCACCACCACAGTATAATGGTGTATTAGTACCTCTTTTTATTTCCATACTTCCATCATCTTATTTCTCACTTTTGAATTCCACTTTTATATTCCCAGAAGAACAAAAGTCCTTCCTACAAAGACTGTAAGTTGTGTTTCTAAGTGTCATAAAGGTGTATATGGGTGATGGAGATCATAGCTTTTAACTCAGGTCATGTACCACGCCCAGATTCCCAGACCATCACTTCAAGAGCGCTACTGAAATAAATGCAAAGATGTTTTATATAATAAGACGTACTGAGAGCTGACTTCTGAAGACATGTCTAGCCTCTAGAAATAAAGAATACAGTCTGCTGAAGTACCTGCAAACCTTACCATTTTCTTGCATTTACGCGTGCAACTAAACCTGGTGCAAACAGAGGAATTCAGATTATGTTAGTGATCAGCTAAGATGTTGGTCTGGGCACTGTTCCTTGAAGATTTTCTTCCTTTCTCCAAAAAAGAGTACCTTCCCACAGAATAATAAAAAGTCAGTCAGGTAGTTGCTACGTAGGATCATTATCAAAACATAGACTTTTGTTAGCCAGATGCAAAGAATTTCTTTTTTCACTTAAAGAATCACAGAATCACAGTGAGGTTGGAACAGACCTGTAGAGATCATCTGGTCCAGAAATCCATGCTCAAGCAGGGCCACCTATAGCCAGTTGCCCAGGATCGTGTCCAGATGGCTTTTGAATGTCTCCAAGGATGGAGACTCCACAGCCTGTCAGGGCAACCTGTTGAGTGCTCAGTCACATTTAGAATGAAAAAATGGTTCCTGATGTTCAGCTGGAACCTCTTGTGTGTCAGTTTGTGCCCATTGTCGCTGGTCCTGTCACTGAACACCACTGGAAAGAGCCTGGTTCTGTCTTCTTTGCAGCTTCCCTTCAAGTATTTGTAGAGGTTGATAAGGACCCCCTGAGGATTCTCTTCTCTCAGCCTTTCCTCCTATATGAGATGCTCCAGTCCATCATCTTTGCAGTCCTTCATTGGACTCTCTTTAGTACGACCATACCTCTCTTGCACTGAGGAGCCCAGAACTTAGCACAGTACTCCAGGTGTGGCCTCACTAGTGCTGAGGAGAGAGGAAGCATCACCACCGGATCTGTTGGCAATGCAGTCCAGGCTACCATTAGCCTTCTCTGTTGGAGGGCACATTGCCAACTCATGTTCAACTTGGTGTCCACCAGGACCTGCAGGTCATTTTCTGCAAAGCTGTTTTCCAGCTGTGTTTGAGTTCGGCTGTGAGTTCCACGTTCATCCAAGCAGGCCTCCTAGCATTTTTGCCTGCTTTGTATTTGTTGGGATGAACTGCTCTTAAGTTTGAAGAGGGTGATCCTTGAATATTAACTCTCTTCCCTTGAGGGCCTTATCTCACGAGACTCTTTCGAGCAGATCTTTGAAGAAGCTCTTCAGGGTCATCAGTGTGCTTTTCACACTCCTCTCTGCCCTCAGGATCCTGAACTCTGTCATCTCATAGTCACTGCCTCTAAGGCTGCCTTTGACTTTCGCATCCCAAATGAGCACCTCCTTGTTGGTGAGTATGAGGTCCAGAAGACCACTGTTCCTCATTGGCTTTCTCCTCACTTGAAGGAGGAAATTGTCACCAATTTGTTGCAGGAACCTCCTGGATTGGTTATGTCTTGCTGTGTTGTTCCTCCAACAAGTATCAAAGTGGTTGAAGTTTCCCATGAAGACCAGGGCTTGCAAATGTGGGGCTGCTCTTATCTGTCTTGCAGGGGGCCAGATCCACTTGTTTTTCCTGGTCAGGTGGCCTAACAGACACCCACTACAATCTCACCTTTACCTGTCCTCTCTCTTATGTGAATGGGGTTTTGTTATTTGTGATAATTTTATTATATGCTGCCCTGGTGTTACATTTTAGGCTGAATTTCCTTTTCTTGCTCATTTTTTTTTTCCCACCTTTCACACTGATTCATTAGGGAGGAAAAGATGCAAACAAATTGTAGAGGCAGACATCCACATTCTTCAGAAATTCTTCCTCCTCTCAGCTGTAATTTGAACATAATATATTTTTAATTTTTTTGAACCATTAGTGATTCTGTACTGATGAGAGCTTCATGGTCTCAAAAGAAGGTGTTCTGCCAAGACATAATATTCTTTGACCAAGATTCAGTTTTGTTTTGTTGTTTGTTGTTTTTTTTTTTTTTTACTTGACTGGAGTATTCCTGTAGAATGCTTACTCTACCCTGCTTACAGAATCTCATAATGGTCACAAACTAAGAACCTGACATTCTTGGATCAGCAGAATTTTTAAAATTGTAGTTGAAGAGAAAGGCTTTTAATGAAAACCAGTTTCTCCTCATGATTAAGCATAAACTATTCTGTGCATCTTGAGGAAAGTCTTTTAATATATCCACACAAATGGGTATCTCGACAGTTTTAGTAAGAAGATGCTGCTCACATATACATAGAGTGCATGAGCATAGCATCTTCTTTTCTTTTAAATGGAATTTGAAGAAAAAATAAGTGTATTAAAATTTTGACTTCTTTGAAAATTCACTTCAGAAGAAAATGTTCTAAGAGTATATGTTAGAATATTATACTGATTTAGGTATTAGCCTTTGCCACAACGAGTTTGTGTTGTCTGTTCTTTGTCAGTTTCAATGTTCATGTCAGAAATTGAACTTCAGCTATACCAAAACTATAACTGGAGTAATCTTACTCTTGGATCATCTGTTAACATAACTTATTTTATGTTTTGTTACTGTTGTAAGATGCAAGATGGGGGAAATTAAGTAATCATGTGACAGAATTATTTCACTGTAATAATAGTTATTATATCTTGAAGCAATTTTAAACAGCATTTAAGAGAAGTATCTTCAATTGCTTTCACTTGGATTAAAATGGGATAATTTTACTGGTTTCATCATCATATCTTACAGGGATGCTTCCTTTGGTACTTGCAGTTTTCATCTGACGTTGCTGGACTGTTTTCATGCAATAAACAAGGTCTGTAGAACAATATTTTTCATATCGCAAAAGGTCAGCTAAATATTGCCCATCAGAAAAAGGGCTTAGGAAGCTAAGATCCCATTAGAGCTGTGCAGCAGCAGATTTTCTGATTGTTGCCTAGTTTATTATGTATTATGAATCATAATAAAACTCCTACATCCAGCAGCCATGGAAGTCAACCGATAACATATATAATAAACTTGTGAAGATTATAAAGAGAGTATTTTGAGTTTTATTTATGTAATCTTTCAGGACAGTAATTTACACCTCTAATCCCTGAGGTTTGTGTGATAGGTTTATTTTATGCCTTCCAGTATTACATTTTAGGCTGAATATAGACTTTGAAAGTGTTTTTGAATTGGCTAATGGTACTTGTTAGGCATTTGCAGCATATGCTAATGACTTCATGTTTCACTTTAGTAATATAAATAGAACAAATGTTAGAAGGCAGATGTGCTTTTTTTTAAAAAAAAAAAAAAAAGAAACAACTATAAATTAAAGGACAGGAACTTACATCTTTGCTTTTTAGTTGGTGTGAGTAGTGAAATGGGGAATTCTGCAGCTCTCTGCCCTATTACTGTCTTTTGTATTATGGGTATCTCTGCTGGATACTGGTGTTTTACTGATTAAGACAGCTTCTTGCAGATCTGTGATCTTCAGCTTTTTTGGATGTTTTGACATCAGCTACTCGTATGTCAAAAGTGGTGAATTGCTATTCTTCTTAGTACCGGTGAACAGCAAGGAAAACTACAGCAGATTATGCAGTGAAAGAGGAGATTAGAACATAGTATTTGAAATACCTGTAGATATGGGATTATCTGTATTTGTGCTTCCTGACTTCACAAGTCGGTAAACTGTCAGTACCCAAACGCTTACATTTTTTATACAGTATAAAATGTAGTGGTTGTGGATAATTACAGGACATCAGGGACCACACTGGTGGCTGCTTAGGACTGTATGTTTGCAAACAAATTAAAATCAGTGAAGATATTAGCATCATAATGACAGTGAATAGCATTCATGCACAAAAATATTTGCAATGTTTGAATGTAGACTTTAGAATGTACTCATAATTTCAATAGATAAATTTTACCAGTTATTTTTCTCTTTTTCATTTTGTACACCTAGCAGTAATAAAAAGACTGAATGCTTCTATAGTCTGGAATTTTGTAGTGATTCGATGAAGACAGAAAATAGTGGATTTGTTTGTCTATGAAGAAATCTTTCTGAAAGAGTAGGAAAGGTATTTAAGGGGCTTTCAGTAGCCTAAAAGAGTGGTAAACTGTCCTTGAAAAGGTATTGTCTTTGTTAAAAGTTGTATTCTGAATTTTAGGCTTTGCAATATGGTTTCCTGGATTTCAATACGTTTGATGTAAATGAATATGAGCATTATGAAGTAAGTGTTCAGTATCAGTCTTTTGATTTGTGAATTGTTAACAGTATCTGCTTTTTTTTGTACTATTAGGTTCCACTTCTGTTTTTTCTCTTTAAACTTTGATTGTTAAATAAAGATGTTTAGTCAGAGAGAGGATATTAAAGATCATATTCAAGCATAGTCACTCTCAAACGTGGCAGCGGGGGGAAGCAGAAAGCAAAATGGAAATAAATACTTTGAAAGTATTTCAAAGCCCTGAAAGATAACTGGGGAGTGGGAATTTGGCTACCGTTTAGAGGTCATGCATTTTCTTGAGCAGTCTTAATAGGAAACTCAAGGGCATACAAGTCCAAGTCTAACTGAATTCTGGAAAGCAATTAAAGTATGTATCTGTGAACACATGGCAAATGTATAATAACACTCTTTGAGGTAAAGAAGGAAACAGAGCTGGGAAACTCTAAGCCTATAAAATTCACTTTGGGGCATGGGAAACAAATGTGACAATGAAGGACTGCAACTCTCAACTATATGCAGTCTCATAAATGCAAAGCTGCTAGTTATCTGTAAAGAGAAAATTAAGTATTCTTAGAATCTAAAACATCATTATTTGAATTGTGAACAGAGATAAGGCCAAGGTCATAATTTAGAAACCTATAAAAAAATTGGAAGTTGTGTTTTTCTAAAACTCTTAATTTAGAAAAGGCAAGAAAAGTGAGGTTGAGAGTATTTGGCATCCTTCTGATGGAACAAAAACCATAACTTTCTTTGGCAACAATTGTGCATCACTTCTATCTAGCATGTATTTTGAAACAATTAGGAAAAGCCTGAAAATACAGGGATAATGATAAACTAAGCATTTTCTCTTGACAGAGAGCAGAAAATGGAGATTTTAACTGGATAATACCAAACAAATTCATTGCCTTCAGTGGACCTCATTCAAGAAGTAAAATTGAAAATGGTATGCCTAAAACAGGAGGTGGGGGACACAAGCCCACTGCTTTCTTAATTGATTGTTATTAGTAAGAAAAAGTTTTAAAAATCGTTCCTCAAACAGTGTGTTTTTTCCTTGGCTCTTTTTCTTTTATAAGAACCCTGGCAGTAAATTTTAACACTTGATTTAATTGTATCTGACCTAGGTGATTATGTTAAAATTCCATTTTCGGTTAGTCTATTTCTTTGTGTTGAACATGAGTTCTGTTTTGAAAGTGTTTTAATATATTTTTTCTGAGTCTTCATTTATTTCTGCAGTTTGAGCCTTACTCTCTTCTTTTTTTTTTCCCCTTTTTTTTTTAAATAGACTATCCTCACCATGCTCCAGAGGCTTATTTTCCATACTTCAGGAAACACAAGGTCACCACAATAATACGCCTCAACAGAAAGCTGTATGATGCCAAACGATTTACAGATGCTGGATTTGAGCATTTTGACCTCTTCTTTGCTGATGGAAGCACACCTAGTGATACTATAGTTAAAACATTTCTAAATATTTGTGAAAATGCTGAAGGTGTTATAGCCGTTCATTGCAAAGGTATAGTGTAAGAAAAATCTATATTCCAAGTGATGCTTATAGTTACAGTTCCTGAGGTATTTTGCACTATAATTTAATTATATCTAGTTATTGGCATCTCTGCCAAACTAAAACTTTTCCATACAAACTCTTTCTGTGCTTCTGTTCTGCACTTCATCTTCTCATTTTTTTTAAGGTCTAGAAAATTTTTCCGAGCTGTTTCTAAGAACGAGGCTGGGGAAAGTGAGGTTGCCAATATTAACAGCTCTTTCTGCTGGAAAGTGTTTGTACTTTCAAAGGATGCTTTTGAGTGGGAATTTGAAGTCCTGGCAAGGTTTATAGGTCTTCCTGAAGTTACACGGTTAAATATACCAAGTAATAAACTTTCGAAAATATCAGTGCAGCTTTTTGAGGAGATTCCTTATAAAGTATGAGTGTTCTTTCAGAACCACAGAAATCTTTATCCTGCAGAGACCATTTAAACTGGCGACTTTGGGCGTGCTCTGAATATCTGCTCCTCCAGAGTTAGACTGCCAAGGAAAAGGTATTCAGAGCATGCCTAATGCAGCTAGTATAAAGATGACAATTTTCCAGGGTTCTAGGGGACCTATATTTCCATTCCCACGCCATTTTTAGTAGTCTATCAGACATGTATTCTCCACAGACTTTGCCTCACTAGTGTACCTTATGATACTGTGATTGAAGGAGAAAGGCCTTTTCTTAACCCATTTTCCTGGGACCTGCAAGGACTGCATTTTTGTTCCTGGATCTGCCATCTGTTTGCTGCATGTTTAACAGGATTATACTGTGAAGTGGAAGAACTGGTAAAAACAGTATCTTGACTGTTGGGAAGCAAGTGCATACTCTTACTGTCCACTGAGGTGATAAATTTGGGCATATGGCTTAATTGATTATGGCTGAATATTGAGTATTAGAGGTATAAGTGCTTTGTTTTCATTTAAATTAAGATTTTCTTTGCTATTAGTCATACTAATGGTGTTTAGACTAACTTATGTTCCTCAACCTGCTCTTACTCCTGAGAAAGAGTAGAGTTCTGTAACCTGTTCTTAAAGCTGGGCAAGGCATGGAAAGTGCTGTGCGATTGTCTTGGGTACGGGGCTATGCTGAAGATTTTACACTGGTGTTGATTAGTTGATTGTTAAATGAGAGAAGGTGATGTGTGGTTTGACATTTACAGCAATGGATCGAGGAGAGGAGTCACTTAGCTGGAGTTGTCCTCCTTTCCTTTTGTTTCCCAAGGTAACTGTTTTGAGGGCCATTGCAAAGGAGATGCCTTGTTCTGCAGTACTTTTTGCCTATGTTGGCTGGTACCTAGGCTTGGTTAATGCAAAATTTGTCTTTTCTTTTGGAACTAAAGTAATAGACTTGTTAGAGAAGGGACTGGAAGAGCAACTGTTTTCAGTGCAAGGTATGATGAATTTGCAAGAAGGTGCTTTGAAAATTTTTGAAAAATACCACCTGTTTTACCCAGTGCCTGAAAACATTCTCATAACTATCTACATATTCATAGATACATAGGTGCATAGATGTAGATAAAGTTACAGATATTTGTAAAGTTGCTGGCTTTGGAATGTTACTTCACTCAAAAAAAACTGTGAACAATATGTTAGTAACCTTGTGTATGGAAAAAAAATTGTAAGGTAAGTTGTACTTACCAAGTTGGATCAGTAACAAGTTTGTTTAATAAACTAGACAAGTAAATGTTTGTCCAAGTAACCATGTCTGTAGCTACAGTAGACTCCAGATGAAGATACCTGTATAAAATAAGCCATTATTTTACACAGCTGGTCTTGGACGAACCGGCACACTTATTGCCTGTTACATTATGAAGCATTATCGGATGACAGCTGCTGAAGCTATTGCCTGGATTAGAATAAATAGACCTGGTTCGGTCATTGGACCGCAACAACACTTCCTGTTGGAGTAAGTAAATTGACTATACATTATTTCAAAAATAGATCTAGGTGTTCTTTTCTTCTTCTTTTATTGTGTTCTTAATGATATTTGATGTTAATTTATTGTGTTTTGGGCTTTTTTTCCTTGCTATGATAGCAAACAGGCAGATCTTTGGACAGAAGGAGATATTTTCCGTGCAAAGTCAAAAGGAAACCGTAAAATTGCTGTAACAAGAATTCTGTCAAGAGTAGATGATATTTCAATTAATGACACGAGAAACAGGAGAACCATCAGAAAGGACATTGAACTGGTAACCATCTGAATATTTTGCTCTTGTAAAAGTTGTCACTGCTCTTGAGAATCTCTCAGGTTTTGAACAAATCTGTGGGCACGCTAAAACTATGTTAATCAGATTCTTTTTCATAGAATCATAGAATAATTTGGGTTGTAAGGGACCTTCAAAGGTCATCTAATCCAACCCCTTTTTGTTTGAAGAGATATGTGGGGGGAACAGCAAGTATGAAAAATGAAGTGCTGTACGGAGGTGAAGTAGGAGCATTCATATCATACTTCAGTCCTTAGGAATTAGGTAAATATTAGAATTTTAAAAAGTACTCACATTTTGCAATCAAAACCACCATGATTTCAGTTCAGATTGTGTATCACTTCGTTGTGTCTGTTTAAATGGAAGGGATGAAAGCTATTTTTCTCTTTTTGGTTTCTAAGTAGTTGCAACTTCTATAATACCCTTTGATATAACCTTTTAAAAAAACACTGTTGCTATTTTAAAAAGGCAGGTGAAGGAGGGAAATGCTATACTTGAGTGAAGATTGTATTGTGCCTAAGCAAAGATTTGCTATTTCCACTGTCTTAAAGGTAGACAACCTTCTTATGCATGTAATTTATGACACTTCTTAATGGTTTACAGCTTTAAGAGCAGCAAACAGGAAACTGGAATTGTATTTATGCAAGTGACTTTTCTTTGATTTTACGCTGCCAGACTTCCCTGTTTGGATAATTCTAACTTGAAGATTTAAGAAATGGTTAATTCTTAAATGTGTGTCTGTATTTTAGTATCTGTTTGTCCATTCTCCCCCCTCCACTTATCCAGTACAGTGATGAAGATGAATCAAACTGTGTAACGCAAGGTGACAGGCTTCGTGCTCTGAAAAGCAGAAGGCAGGCAAAAGCTCCAACTGCATCCCCACTAACGTAAGTCAGTTTCTGAAGGTATAAATGCAAGAAATACTTTTATTCTCTTCTTTATGCATACTTCCCTTTTCCCCAAAAAGTTTGTTGCCACGGCTGTTTTATTCATTTAAAACAAGTGTGAGATTCACCATTTCACTGAAGGCTTGGTGAGCAAAGAACTGCATTACTCAATTTCTAGTTATCTGCGTTGTTTTTGATTTCATTAGTCTGCACATTACAAGCTCCCATAGTATTTCTGAGTGCTTTACTTTTAGTTTAGTCACAAACATTCTCGTCTTTCCTGTGGTAGTGTAAAAATGGAAGAATATGACTGTGTGGTGGTGTTTGGCTGAAATAAGGTACGCACTATTTTTTGAATTCAGTTACCTAAGAAGAAGAGTTGAAAGAAGAATTTTAGCTTCCTTTCATTTCCTCTTCCTTGGAAAGGAACTTTCACTAAATCCTGTGGGTTTGGGGATAATGGCTGGTAGACCTGAAAGGCAGAATGTAGCACTATTTCAGTAAATAAATTCAAAAGGAGTGCATTTCTGTCAGGGAACCTGGTATACTAGTCTCTGTATTTTAGATAAGTACTGAAACACCACCTGTAGAAGAAAGTTCGAAGTCACCTTTGCATCTGTTGTAGCTTGTAGCAACTGTAGGTAGCAAAACTTTCTGTCCGCCCTTAAATAAACTACAAGACAATGCAAGACTTGCATGACATATCTGGATCTCATTTGATTGCTAGGAGAGGAATGGGGACCCCTGGCTGTCAGATTTTTGCAAATAACATGGCACCAGAGTCACTGACCAAAGGCAACTTGGCTTTTGTTGTGCTGTCTTTCTGTAGGGGATGATGCTGCTAGCTGCTGGCCCTTTTTATTTTTCTTTTTTTTTTTTTTTTTTAATACCAAACAGTGTCATCAGATTTTCAGAAAAACTGAGAGATATGTAGTAAGAATGTGCTGAAGGTAAAAGGATATGTCTTTGGAAACCATCACACATTGCTATGCATGAATTCTGCTTTTGTTTTAAAAGCTTCTCTTTTGTTCATGTTCATCATTTACACAGGCAATCATATAAGAAAAAACAGATTCAGGACAAAGCCTGTACCCAACTGATGTTAAAAAAAGACAGAACACTTCATCTCAGTTACCTCTAATAGCACAATAAAAATGAACTACCTTGCACATTAATTTCTAAGACACATAGTGCCTTAGTTTCTACTTCATAGTATTTTTCATAAAAAAGGTACTTTAAGTCATATAATAAAGATTGTGAGAGAATGCATTCGTTTTTGTTCCATAGAATCAATGTAGACTGTATGGAATTCAAAGCCATTGTCTTAATATACAGAAAGCCTACCAACTCTTAAAATATTAGCCCGTTCATGAAGCATTCTGGAAAATAACTGCTCTAATTAAAACTAGTTAGCTTGTACTTCTGTAGAATAATTGATCGAGAGCTTATAGTTGTGTTTTTATAGCGTGCATTGTGGCATGGGGGGGTTGGAATTTCCCTCCTCCTCTTCCTCTGAGTTATTTGTGTGGTTTGCAGCTCATACTGAAATAATTTGGTAAAAAAAAATGAACATATAACTCCTTACATTCTTTGTGTTAGTATTATTCAATCAAAATATTGCTGGGAATATTCAGCTGCCATACATGAGTCAGAAGTCTTCCCTAATAGAAGAGGTGCCAGTCTTTCTCTCTTTTAGTTCAGGCTGTTAAAAATAATTAGTCTTGCAGTGAAATTGATTAATTTTATCTAGGCAAACAAAAAGCAGCTTCTAAATCCTGTATGTAGTCTTATTTCACAGACAAGAAAAAAAAAAGGCAAAATAAGAGCACAAGAAGCTGGGACAATTACAGTCTTTGAGAGCTAGAGGCATTTCTTATGTTAAGTGAAAAGGGATTTGAGGATAACGTTTCTTAATGTTTACTGAAGTTGGTTGTATAAACTCTGTACGCTTCGATGAAAGAATACTTTGTATATGCTCTAATTAGCACGATTCTGCACCTTTGGCGAAGGATTATGAATTAGCTTTTGCAACTTTCAACATAGGAAGGTAATATGACCCATCATCTGGGTGTTTACATAAATTATTTGTTCCTACATACTGATCTGGCTCTGATCTAATGTTTCACTATTAAAGCATAGGATTGTGAAGTAGGGTATATGAATACAGGCTGATCAAACTGCCTAAGAGGTGGCAGCAGGTGGTCAGAGATGCACTGCTCCAGCATGCACCTACTTTCAAAGGACTGATACAGGGTTTCTTTGAAAAAGATGACTAGTGAGGATTTCAGAAAATCTGCTTTGATTCCAGCAACATGTGGATATTACATTTGGCAATTTATGATTGCATGGATTGTTACAGTCATCGAAAGTAAGATGCTTGGCAAAGGTTGTAGGGCAACATGCTTTTCAAGAACTTGACACAAGCTGAAATGCACCAATAGCTTTTGCTTTTGAATTTTTGTTCATCTCTTCCTCCCCCTCCAACCCCTTTTTTAGATGGCTCCTAGCTATGCTGGTGTCTACACTGTGTAGCATTGTCATCTGGTGGATTGTATGTGGCTCCCTTCTGCCCAGCCTGCTATTCTGTCTAGATGGTTTAAGAACATAGTAACCATCAGGACCCCCTGAGAGAGCCACTGTGTAAGTGTCCCATTCCATTTCTCTACAATAGCTCACACTTTCTGCCTAGTTTGTCTCATAAATGCATGTTTTCATATCATGTTTCTTACTGGCTTTGCTGCAAGAGTAAGCTGCACTGCTCTGGCTTTGTTGTGTTTTTGTATATATTGTTTGGAATAACTGAGTGATTTTTGTGGCTGGCTTGCAATACAAAAAGGTGCAGAGCTTTTGTACTTAGGATAATTTATTATTTTGAAGCCTTTCTTCTCTGCATGCTCCTGCTTTAAAATAGTATGATCCTATGTTTGCATATTGCAAATGAAGATACTAGCTCCAGTTTTACTTCAAAATTCATGAACTTGCAAAGGAGCTTAGTTTCTGAAAGGATAGTTTTACTCACGTGAAATGCCAGGAACTAGAATTTTTTACAAATGTCAGTAGATCTTTGTTTTTACTAAGAGATATTAGTATTACGTGCTGTAAGAGGCAGTAAAATGGGATTGTTTAACATAACAGTAGATGAGGTAGGTTACAAGGTTAGGTCAAGGCTCACTTGTTTACCCAGCTAATTTGGTTTCATCTTCTTTTATTCTCACTTTATTTCTTTATAGAGCTTTATGAGACTATTTAAATCCATTCTTTCTGTTACTTGGATTCAGGAGCTGAGTAAAACATTAAAAACCTAGTAGTTCCTTGAATACAGTTTTCCCCCTCTTTCCACTCTGCTTTTGTCAGAGTGGCTCCAGTGATTGCTGTGCCTTGTGTCCCCTTACAAGGTGCAGGAGTTTCCATCTGTCAGTCAAACAAAACTCCAGCAGCCTGGAGAACCGCCAGGAAACCCAAACAGGAACTTTTTTGCTCAGTACCGTGTCTTCCTGGAGCTGCTCAGCCTCACCACCCTCAAATTGAAATGGTTACTTTGGGCGAATGCTTGAAACTTTGGTGCTCCCAGAGAAATAAGAGGTCAGAAAAAGTGTTTTGCACAAAACTACTAAGTAAGAAAAGGCATTATCCCCTGGCAGAACATTAAGGTTAAGAGTTTCTATCTTTATTACCTTTGGCCTTGCAACATTTTTTCCCACACTTTTAAAAAGCATGGTAGTGTTTCTGCTAAAGTAAGTGACTTAATCACTAAAGAATGAGAACTGGGGGACTTGTGGACAACTTACGTTATCATGTTAGTCTTAGCTGAGGTCATCTTAATCTGCTCTTTGGGAGGGAAAAATTAAAAAAAAAAAAAAGAAGAGTGAAGATCATTTGAGTTTGGTTGGGTTTTTTTATTTTTTTTTTCCATTGGTACACAAATTTCTGAAATAACATATTTAAATGAGAGGCTTGTTTTCAAAATTTTACACCGAATGTAGCAGGATTTCTTGTCTCAGTGTTTTCCAGAAGTCGGACCTGAGATTTCTGAACTCAGACTAAAAAGCTAAACTTAAAACGTGGGTTAAAAAAATGAAACAATCTGTCCTTTGTTTTCCTGTACTGTAAGATCAGTTTCACTCAACTATCATCCTTCCTTTCTCTTACGGTTTTTGTGTCTGTCTAAAAGCTCCCTCGCTAGAGGGAAAAAGACTGATGTTGGTATGTGTGTCACTATTCAAGCAGTCATACAATATGGGTTTATATCCGGGAAGAGAAAACGCTTAAGCTTTTTGTGACAACTAGACTAATGTTCTTTCCAGCTAGTGCCCCTTGTGTTTTGAGAGATCAAATTATCAATCAGGATCATTAATCTCTGTGGGCTAGCCTGGGAGTCCTGTTGGCTGGAGCCCTGTAGACTGAAGAGCATCAGTCACTTGTTGCCTATTGATAACTTGGAACAGTAGTTTAGGAAAACAGCCTGTTCTCCTAAAAATCATGAAGTGATGAAGGAGAAAGCAATATTGCATTCGACAGACCTAATAAAACAGGTAGTATTGGCAAGGATAAAATGCCCATCGCAGGTCAGAGAACACATGCTCCTGTGTAACCCCTCTTCCCCTCATCCATCCCTAGGATACTGTAATCATTTTTCTTTTAAAAAGCTTGTTGCGTGGATAGATTTATCTCCAGGATGTATTACTTTGCTGGCATTTCAAGTTTCAGAGGTTTTATCTTGGATTGTGGTGTTTGGGCTTTTGTGTCCTGGTGGTGTGTAAGAGCTGTCCCCCCACACCACTCGGAGTTAAATGGTGAAAAAATGTTGTGAACTATTTAAAAAATGGTGCTAGTGACCCAAACACTGTTCCATTTAGGCAGGTTTTGATTTGTTCAGAGGCCAATACATTAGCTTGAATAAGAAAGTAGTGTATAAACTAGTCTGGTGTTTGTGGAGTATATTAGGTTCAGACCTACTAAGTGATGCTTCCATTACAGATTAACAGGAGATGAAAAATTCTTACAATACATGGATTACCTATTTTGGTAGTGTGGCTATTACAGTATCCTGTAGCCTGTGTTCAGGAAATGTTCTGGTTTTGCTTTTTTTTTTTTTTGCCAATCGTGTTTTATTGGGTTATAAAAATTTTGTGTGCATCAGATGCACTCTCTGCTTGTGTTTCTGGAAGTTGGATGTTGTCATGTACAGCATGACATGCTATTTTACACAAACACAGCAATAAGGTAGGTATCCTGATGATCTGACCCTTCTCTATTGTAGTTGAGTATTTTTTTATGCTGTTATTTTGGGAGGATTTCCTCTGGTTTGGCCTCATCTAATGTCCATTATAAAACCTATTTATCAAACCTGCTGTCAAGTGAGGCTGCTAGTCTAATTATGTTTAATCAAAATTCCATACATTAAAGATAGTCTCTTACCTTAAACATGTATGCAGTAGCATTCTAATAAAAACTCTGACAGCAGTTACTGCTCCTGAGCTGATAATAGTCCATTCCAAAGACAGCTCTGGGTGTTCAGCTGTAACAGCATGTCAGGTCATGTACACATGGGGCCTCATCTGTTTTCCTTGAGGTGCTATCAGCCTTGGAAGTCTAGAGTCTTAGTCTGATTTAAACATGTCTGATCATTCAGCAAATATGTTGTTCACAGGGATTTCAATTAATCTTTACCCTTGGGTAGCCGTGTGAAGTTGTGTATCACTGAGATGCAAAAATGACATACCTGCTGAAGAGCAGGTGATGTTAAAGGTTCTGCCGTGCTCACAGATGGCTCTGAGGTGATCCCATAAGCCAGCTCCTTTTCTCCCTACACTTTGGTGGAAAACAGCAATCTTGAGATGGTGATGTGATTGGTTTGAAGGTGCAATTATACATGGTGACTATTTTTATAAGTCACATTCCCATTTAGAACCTCTTTTCTTCCTTTGTTTTGAACAGAGAAAAATAAAATTCTGTGGAAAGTAGGGACTGTGATATGTTGAAAATACAAGTATTTAAGTGTTTGTGCAAGATGGTATCTTAACACTTCATAGTGTTTCAGTTCATATTAGATAAGTATATGGGTTTAAGCCATGTATACTGAGCTGCTGTTTTCTGAACTTCTGGTGTCTGGAAAGACTGGACACTTGTAAGAGAAAGATTATGACCATTAGATCACATTCCAATAACTTTTGCTTTCTTTTATATGTACATTACATATGTTTTATATAGAGGGCAACGTGTATATTTAAGGAGAAAACCTGATTTTTCCATAATTCTGTCTGCATGAACACCGGTAAGCCAGCATGTGCCATGATTTGGTCACACTTATGTTTCAGTGACTAAATGTTATGGGGTTAAGCCAGCTTTATACCTTTCTGTTCAGCCCTGTAAGTTGCTAGTGGCACATGTAAAAGGTACAATGCATGTCTTTTTCCACCACTGGTTCATGTTTAAAACTTAGTTGAAAGTGCAGTAGTGCAAATTTGCTCATGTTGTATGAAAACTGTGGCACTGAAAAGATAATTTTAGTATTAGAAATTGTTAGAACCGGTTTACAAGCACAATAGAAGTTATAAAGTGAACTTCCAGGTATTGAACCTTTTCACCTTAGGCATGCAAGGAAAACAGATTTGGTTTAGAAGAATTTATGTCCTCTACAGAAGTATGACATGATGTTGAAGGTATCTGGTTTTTGTTTTCAGCCTCTCGAATAACTGATACCTCTGACTTTGAATGTGTTTACAGTAGAAATTGCTTTGCATTTCGATAGCCTTGTTATCTTATCTTGGAGGAAGATAAGACTGTTTGTTTTGGACTTTTGCAAATCCAGTGACAAGACTTTGCAAGTCTGAAATGTTAGGAGAGACTTGTTTGAGTAGAAATTTAAAATAATTGAACTTCGTTGTTCTATAATCATGTTTGGTAAACAATCTAGAATTATGTGGTAAATAAGGTTGCTGATCAGTTTTACTGCTTTATTTTTGATGAAATCGTGTTACATCTGATGCAGATTCTAATTCCAGTATCAAAACCACATAAAACAATGAAAGTGTAGGGTTTTTTTTCTATTTCTGTTTTTGGTGAATATGTTACATGAGTGTGAAAATACTTTATATTTTCTCCCATGTGTGCTTGTCCACTTTTGCTCCAAAAGTTACGTTTTATGTTCATATCTAGGATTCTTTGAAAACAGTTGCTTCAGATTATGAAGCAACCAGGCTGCAGTTTGTACAGCTTAATGAAGGTTTTGATTTCCAATCCGATATAATTTGCTGACACAGATGGACTCAGTGAAGCTCAAGAAAATTAGAGTCTAATAACAGCAGGGCAAGAAAACAGTAATAGCTAAGTTACTCTTAGCTCTTAATCTCCAAAATGACGCATAGTTTTTTAGTTGGATCCTTCTACAGATGAAATGACTGGGGAACAGAGGTAAAAAATTATGCACTAAATAGATAACTGTGGACTCAATTGACCAGGTGTCACTTTTTGTCTCCGTGGGATCATAATTGCACTACAGGTGAAATACAGAAGATGTGGTTTTCCTACAAACCAGCTGGCTGGTAGCTAAAAGTAGTTGTTTGTATTTCACAGTCTGGAATTATTTTGTCATCAATATAAGCAACATGGTGTTTTATCTGCCTGTTTAAGGAAATACTCAATATATTGCTCTAGACTCTTCCAGAGAAGCGGTTGAGCACAACCAGCACGTAAAGCTGAGTTTTGAGTATGGTGGAGTAATTCCCTAGAAAAGCAAAATGCCAGAATATGCAGTGATTTTCCCACATGACTGCCTTTGAAGGGAATGTCTCATGGTTAATTGAAGGAGGTTTAGACTTTGATCTTCACAAATGGAATTTCTTGGGTTTTTTTCTGAATTCCTTTCTGTGTCAGTCTGGAAAATAATGTTTGTTTTTGTTGCATACTTCATATTTTATCATTTTGTTTTGTTACAGTAATTTAAAATACAATTTCTTAGCTTTTTGTCTTCCAAAAACCTAACAGGAAAATCAAAACCATTAGTGTCACACTTTTTCTGAAAGAAAAACAAAAAACGGAACAAAAACAAACAGCAACAAAAAAAAAAAAAAATACAAACTGCTGTGCTTCTAATAAAACAACTTGCATTACCATAATTATAACAAGGATGTTATAAAGAGAAGGATTTGTTTCAGGCAGAACGATTGGTGAAGTCAGCTGATAACTTGTTAGCTCTGCTGCAATTTATCTAATATCCTCTTTCCAGTGTTTTCCTAGAAACTTTCAGGTGATATAATCTTTCTTTTTTCCTACTCTTTCCAGAGTAATTCTGCAGTCCAGTGTTCAGAAAAATAAAACTTCTGAACCTAGCATTTCTGACAGTACAGACATTACTAAAAGAACTACCAGGTCTGCTGCAAGAAAAAACAGTTTACAAAGGTGAGAGTTACCCTCTTTACAGATCCAGTAACTGTTCTCTAGGCAAATACTTTGAGCTGGCGTGTCCATTGCTGACGGGAGCTTTTGCCACAGTTGAACTCCTCCTCCTGGCAATGGGAATTGAGAAAAGATTTCATGGTTTCTGTCATGTACTGAGAATATCTGAACCTTAAATCTTATGTCATTTGTTTATGTTGCTCAGTGTTTCAACTTTGAGGATTTTATATTGCAGTTCCTGATGTGAGTCAGAATTACTGAAGGTGAGGGTAACAAAAAGGAAAAAAAAAACCCTTTCTTTACCAAACCTCTGCCTGGAGTAAGAGGTGGAAGTCAGTACATGAAGTCAAAACTAAGAGGGATTATTTGATGGACAGCTGAGATGCAGCACCAGTGGAGAGGTGAAGTTTAAAAAAATGCGCTTTTATACTGGTACAAGATTTTGTGCTGAGAGTCCAGCTGATAATCTGAACTGAACCTGTTTGTTAAAGGTTAAGGAAATTTTAACTTCAGATGGATTTGTGCAAGAGTGAAAGTGCCCTTTGGCCCAGCAGCACATGGCCACACTATTGCTTTGTTTCTTTGTGTGTGCATGTGTTCCTGCCCCCACTACAGAACCTCTCCACATCATTACCAATGCTGAGCCTGAGAGTGTAGCTTAAAACACTTTCCAAGCAATTTCCAGTGGTTACAATTGACCAGAATTTGTCTTGTGCTTATAGTGAAACACTTTTGAATAGCTCTGTCAGGTGCTGAGGAGACTTTTCTTGGGAAAAGGTGGGAAATAACATAAAAAGGAGTTATGTAGCTTGATTTACATGTATCACTGAAAATTCCAAGTTCTTTTGTAGGCTTTTCCCCACAGAGCTCTTCTTTTGCCTTCCTCATCCTGTTACCTTGAAGGTTAACAGAAGAAAATTAACTCTGTCAGGCAAAGGAAATAGTCATTAATAGTAGACCGCAGGAGATTCTCGTCAGAGAATTTCTAGCAGTGGCTATATGAGTTACATTTTTATTTGTATAACAATATGTTAAAAAATAATATTTTATCCTGAAGTTAGTGTTTTACTAAAAATCTGAAGTATTTCTCAGGGTTTTCCTGTTTGTTTGGTTCATTTCTTTTCTCAATTTTGTATCATTTTCACCATGTCAGTTTTGGTCCAAGCAGAACTGACGGGATTGTGCACGCTGGTTTTGTTCTTCATGCCTCTCCCAGTTCCAGGTTCTTGCAGCACTTGGTAGCTGTACATGTGCACATGTGTAACTGAACAAGAGATTTTCAGTTTCTGGAGAACACACCTCCAAGTTGACCTTTGTATTGCGTGAGATGAGGATACCTGTCCTTCGGAGGAAACAGCATCTCTAACGTAGAGATCATAGAATTTTCAGTTATTTTGAAATAAATTCCTCAGGTGTATTGCCAGATTTATGACTATGAGGACCAAGTATCAGGTTGATCTCAGACTCTAAAAACTACTTCATATTTTGATGCCTATTCTAAAACTCCTACCACAAATATTTGATTCCAAATTCTATTTCTTCTAACTTTTGAGGTCAAAGAATTTCAGTCACTTTATGCTTGGATCAAATAAAGAAACTTATCCTAAAATGTCACAATTTTGGAATTCTTAATGATCCTGTCAGCTGAGAGGGTGCTGGTCCCTTTAAAGTGTATATTGGTATGACAGTACAATTTCATGGACTTAGAATGCAGTACCTTGATGTTATCACTGTATCACAGTATCACAGTATGTTTGGGATTGAAAAGGACCTCATAAGATCATCTAGTCCAATCCCCCTGCCAAAGCAGGAACGCCTAGGTGAGGTCGCACAGGAACATGTCCAGGCGGGTTTTGAATATCTCCAGAGAAGAAGACTCCACAACCCCCCTGGGCAGCCTGTTCCAGTGTTCTGTTACCCTCACTGTGAAGAAGTTTCTTCTCAAATTAAAGTGGAACCTCTTGTGTTCCAGCTTGATCCCATTACCCCTTGTCCTATCGTTCTCTGCCACCGAGAAGAGCCTGGCTCCATCCTCATGGCACTCACTTTTTATATACTTATAAACATTAATAAGGTCCCCCCATAGTCTCCTCTTCTCCAAGCTAAAGAGACCCAGCTCCCTCAGCCTTTCTTCATAAGGGAGATGCTCCACTCCCTTAATCATCTTTGTTGCCCTACGCTGGACCCTCTCCAGCAGTTCCCTGTCCTTCTTGAACTGAGGGGCCCAGAACTGGACACAATATTCCAGATGTGGTCTCACCAGGGCGGAGTAGAGGGGAAGGAGAACCTCTCTCAATCTACTAACCACCTCCCTTCTAATACACCCGAGGATGCCATTGGCCTTCCTGGCCACAAGGGCACAGTGCTGGTTCATGGTCATACTTTTGTCCACCAGGACCTCCAGGTCCTTTTCCCCTACGCTGCTCACTAATAGGTCATTCCCCAACCTATACTGGAACCTGTGGCTGTTCCTGCCCAGATGCAGGACTCTACACTTTCCCTTGTTAAATTTCATCAGGTTATTCCCCGCCCAACTCTCCAGCCTGTCCAGGTCTCGCTGGATGGCAGCACAGCCTTCTGGCGTGTCAGCCTCTCCTCCCAGCTTAGTGTCATCAGCAAACTTGCTGATAGTACACTCTATTCCCTCATTCAAGTCGTTGATGAATATATTGTATAATACTGGCCCCAGTACTGACCCCTGAGGCACTCCACTAGATACAGGCCTCCAACTAGACTCCGCACCATTGACTACCACTCTCTGGCTTCTCTCCTTAAGCCAGTTTGCAACCCACCTCACTACTCTATTGTCCAGACCACAGCTCCTCAACTTAGCTGTGAGGATGCTGTGGGAGACTGTGTCAAACGCTTTGCTGAAGTCAAGGCAGACCACATCCACCGCTCTGCCATCATCCATCCACCTTGTTACATTATGATAAAAGGCTATGAGGCTGGTCAAGCATGACTTCCCCTTGGTAAAGCCATGCTGACTGCCCCTAATAACCCTCTTATCCTTGATATGCCTTGAGATGGCACCAAGGACAAGCCGTTCCATTACTTTCCCAGGGACGGAGATGAGGCTGACCGGTCTATAATTACCCGGGTCCTTCTTCTTGCCCTTTTTGAAGACTGGAGTGACATTTGCGTTCCTCCAATTCGTGGAGGAAATCTTCTAGGTGTCCTTTTATTTTTCCTGTAGCATTTGGCAAAACCTTACTAATTTTTTTAAGCATCCCTTTGTTACTTTGCCTAAGTTTATTTTAATTTCTCAAAGTCTGTGCAGTTTTCATTACCTCATAGCGCTCAAACTGATTGACCTATTCCAGATAAAATGGATTGCAGGGTAGAGAATAATCATTATTACAAAATTGAGACCATGCCCTAACCAACATCTGTCTTTGTCAAGACCTTGTTGCCTTCTCTGAACTTCCAACATTACTGTGTACCCTTACTTCTTCATTTTCTTGTCTGATATGTTCCAGTGGAAACATCTTGCAGTATTTCTACATTAATCTCATTTGTGGATGCTTCAGATAATTTTAGTCAATTCTTCCTATAGATAGATCACATTTGCGACCCATCCTAATACAGTATAATCCGCAGAGCTGGTTAATTCATTCGCCATTGCATCCTTCAGACTGTTGGAGATACTATGATAGAACATTGCCAGAATGATTTTTCAGCCAAAACAGGCATTTGCAGCTAAAACACTCAATTCTGGCTTTGCAAAGAGAATTTAGGGAATTTCAGTCCTATTGGTAACCATTCACCCCATTTCCTGTGCAGAACATTTTCAGACATCAGGTACCATCTACAAAAGACCAGTACTGGTGGACATAACACATTATATCTTGTTACTGAAATAACACTGCTGTTGAATTGCAAGAAATCACATTACTAGAGCGTTACATTATTTTTCTGTGAATGCCCTTATTTCTCCAGTTAGGACATAATTTGCCAATTACTGAGAAGTTTGTATTTTAGCAAGGTGCATACACCAGATCCAAAACAACGTGATTCAGTAAGACACAAATGAAAGTCTTTTCCATGTTACCACACATAACAGAATTAGGATTATTTATATAGTAGCTAGTTGATTAGAAATGAAATCTTGAATAGTGAAGGAATTTTGGTAGGTAGAGGTGCTTAAGGGAATGAAGGTGAAGTTATAACGAAAAAATAATTTGCAGTATGGGAGAAAATCTACAAAAACTGTACAGTATAGATTCCTTTACTTCTTTTAACCAGAGAGGTCTATCACAAAAACTAAGAAAGAGGAATATGCTTTAAAAATCTCATATGCTTTTGCTTCGCTGGCAATTATAAAGCAGCCTTCTGCACCCTTGGTTCAACACTGAAAACTACCTGCAGCATTTCAGAGCTTGTCTGTATGTAATCTAAATCTAGCTTTAAAATAGTTAATGTTTTTTTTCCTATTGCTTCTACTTTTTCTACAGTCTGATACCTCAGAGGGAGAGAAAGAAAAGCAATGCTTTACAGCAAATGTGCTTAATGAAATTATTGTACTTCGAATCCTCTCTTGCTTTTCTGTATGGAACGGAACCTTTCTTCATGTTGTCTGTGATCAGACCAATCCGTGCTTTCTTTACAGCCAATGTCACTGTGTTCTTAAGTACAGTGACTTTTATCTTCTGCTTCTTTCTTTGAAGTATCGTTTGCTCATTTTACCTTGCCAGAAATGTTTGTTTGAAAAACATATTGACTACATATTTAACTTTTTTCCTCAAATACGTTTTATTTCAGCAGCCAATCCGTCTCACGGACTAGAACAGTATTGCGTTAAATTTCAAATAAGCAACCAGTGTTGAAGAGGATATTCAGGAGTGAAGGGGATGTGACTAAAGAGGACTTGATGCAATGCAAGGAAGATAACCTTGGCTCTGTTTTTCAGCAAAAGCAAAACAGGAGAATCTCTTCCATACTTGTAGAATAAAGTGAACTGTCACCATGCTTGGTACGCACTTTCCTTATGTGCTAACACTTCCTCAAAGAAAAACAACAAGATCTGTGTACATTCAGACTCAGGTGTAAATACTTAAGCTCTCCATTATAAAGAGGGCTTGCTAGTATGTATGATGCATGTGTATAAATTGTGATGGCAATCACTTCGCTGCTTACCACCAGAAATGACCAGACAGTGGGAGCTTTTAAGGATATTAATCTGTGTTGTCCATTCAGACTGGGCTCAAGTCTCCACTTGAGACTGGAAATCAACCACAAAAGCTTTTTTCTTATAGTATCGATACTCTCCTGTGTTAACTGGCTATTCTTTCTTATTTTGTATGAAGTTTTTTATGAAGCCGCAGTATTGAGTACACAAAGTAACTATTGTCCACCAAAGAGTGCTTTATTTTCAAAGGTTGTGTGGTTTATTTTGAAAAAAAAAACCTAACTATAAGCAATTAACTTGTTTTTAATAGTAATAATTTTTAGTTATTCACAACCAATGGCTATTTTAACTAGTTGTAATTGCTTTAAATCTGGTACGATTTTAAGGAGAAGGAAAAACAGCTTACCATTTAAAGCAGTGCTGTCATATTGAAATATCATTACTGTTTCTTTTCCTATCGTCAAGTCTTTTGGGTGAAACTTTAGATTACCATATCTCAAAGGTAAGAATTTTTCCTGGGTTTTATTGGTACACTTGATAATATACGTATGTCACTGTTTTTTAGCTTTGAGACACTTAATGAGTACAGCAACAAAAAGGGGAAAATGAGCTTGCTGCACAACTGAGATGAGTAGTGGAACTCAGGGGCAGGTATAGCTTTTAACATCAAACTAACACTTTAAAACCTGTGGTAAAAAGCAGTGTAATTTTTCAAGGAATCCACCTGAGACTGAAATCTTCATCCACTACAAGACTGTCTTCAAACACTGGCAGCTTTTTCTTTTCCCTGCCACTTTTCACATTGTGAAATCTCAAAGCTGGCTTTGCGGTGGTGTACCCTTGTCTGCCAAATCAAGTGTATAGCTGCATATCCCTCAGACGAGGACTGTTACCACATCGCCTTAATCATGAAACACTTATCAGCTTATTTAGTGACTCTTCCAGTAGAAAGTAAAAGAAACTGAGAGCTGAAATGTTAGTGTTACTCGAGTTTTTAAGGGGATATAGATTACCTCTACAAGGGGGATAATTTTCTTTTCATTAATGTAAATGGGCAGGTTCAGTGACTAACTGCAGTCTACCTGGTTTAAATAAAAACTGAGCTTTCTGCTAGGGTGGTGATCTGTGAACACCAACATGAATTGGTACATTGGCTTGAAAACATTTTGTGGCAAGAGCATCATGAGTCGGAGGGGAAGCGGGATGTGAAGTGTAAGCAAGTTTACAGGTGGCATCCATGAGTTTGGGTAGTCAAAATTTGCAAATATGCATACAAAACCAGAAGAGGCTTGTATGGTGCAAAATAAAGGACCATTGAGGCTCAGACTCCAAATATTTTTTCTTCTGCTCTTATTCTTCACCCTCACCATGTTCTTCTAGATGAAAAGCACCTAAAGAGAAAGCCTGAATTCACCCCAATACAGTGCTTGAAACTTGTCTTTTTTTTTATGTAAGCCACTTGCTCAAAAGCTGAAGTACAGGTAACTACAACAGTACGTATATTGTGCAAATATGAATCTGTGTGAATTTTCAAAGTAAATTCTTACTTTAGAAGGCAAAAGGGATGTAACTAGTGAGGTGAGAGGGTGAGCGTCAAAACAAGAAAGATTTAGTAATATTTACCGTGTTTGGCTTTGCTTTTCTCTCAGCTGAGCTTCCTCTTTTAGAACCTTTGTTTTTAACCTAAAAGTAATCATTCTATTTCACACCCCTTCCAAACTCCAAACTGGAATTTGCCATTTTTAAAGTAACCAGCATAGCCATTAGCATTTTCAGGTTCATCAGAAGTAAATTTGCATAAAACAAATGCACAAATACACAGAATAGCAACTCCAGCTACAGTAAAACTGCGTGTTTGGCATCAATGTGTTTCAGGATGCCACTTCCACCACCCAGCGTCTTACGGAGAAACACACAAATGTCAAAGGGATTTTACAATCAAACTCTCAAAACACCCTTATAGGTAAAATTACCTCATTACCTCATTTTATCCCATCTAATTGTATGGCTTAGTTTGTTCTTCTGAATGTTCAGTATTTTGGCTAGCATTTTTGATATACCATACCAAAGCTGTCTTAAGTACAAGAATGAAGAGTGGGCATGGGTGAGGGAGTCCTTGGTTTCTAAATCTTTTTTTTAATTGTGAAGTATTAAGTGCCAAAATGGAACATGTGGCATTAGCTGCATCACCGTTGTACCACAGAGCAGCTGGACAAAGTTATTTCTGCTGTCATCAATAAGTAGTTTTCCCCTTGAAATTCTTTTCCCTCTTTCAAATACATGGCAGATGGATTCTCCCTTGATCTCTTATTCAAAAGTATGCAAGACACTCAAAAGCTGTAATATCTTGGGTCAAACTGCTAACTTCCATTACAGCATCAGTAACATAACTCAGATGTTAACCCAGACCTTGTGGTTTTGCCCCAGTATGACAACAGAGGAAGTGCTGCTGATTTGAAAGAATATATTTGTAGAGACTCATGCATTAAAATTGAAAAAAAAAAGAAAAATGTGATGTTCACCAGTTTGTTGCACTGCAGTTTTTATATTAATGGTTTGCAGACTGTTTGTCTTGTGTAAACTCATGTACAGACTACCAAGATCTAAAATTCCTTGACTAATCAGTACTGTTCATCCTGATTATTTTTAAATTGTATATTTCTAATCATATTTTTTTAACTTGGATTGACAGAATGGGAGTTTATTTTGCTGAAGGTATTTTTAAGATAAAGCTTCATATTATCTTGTAATATTAAGTAGTTCAATATGCATTTGTGTCTCATTTGAAAATACTGCATATTGTATTTGATTTTATACAAAATATTGAATAGTAAGAATTGTAAACATGAATTGTGTAAAATTAAAAATAATAATCAGAAGTTTGTTTTCTCACTTTTATTACCAGCACTCTAAAAAAATGCAACACAAACCCCTCATATCTATACCACACTGACGCATATGTGCTCTGAAAAATAACGCAAGAACCTCAGCTGCCTGAAAACCTTTAATTAAAGCACAAATCCGTAAAACATTTACTTTTCTCATTTCAAAAAGAGAGACCTTCTGGCTCTAAATTTCAGGGGTCTCACTTCAGAAAACAATAGCAATCATATTTGAATTGTTAAGATACTGCTACCTGGTACAAACATGGTTAAGATAGAACAATGAGGTTCTACTTGATTGGTTTTCTTCCTCTATGATCATGTAGTACTCATTTTTGGAAACAGGCATAATATTAAATACTATATACTTTGATACATACCATGAAAGTGAAGGCTTCTCAAAAAGTAAAATCTGAATTTTCAGTAACACTTATTTTTGCATAAGAGTTGATGGTGCTCTGGTTTAGTCTTTTTTTTTTTTTTAAATCCAAACACAACAGCAGAAAATGCTGATCAATCACCCTTGCTTTATCCACATTTTAAAAAATGCAGAATTTTCATACCCCAAGCAGAGCATGTTTGACAAGCAAGGAAATGCTTCAAAGAGATGTTTTTATGTGTAGAAAGGCTCATCTTACAACAGATGAACACAGATTTCTCCGAACTTTCATGGATGTTTAAAAAACACATTTTCCTGACAAACTAGTTGCCTGCTGAAGAGTGAATGATGGGTTTTTGCCTGGGAAAGCTTTGGTTTGTGTACGTGATGTCCAGAGAAAAACACAGTTTAGCCCTATCATACCATCAGCAATTTAAGGAGTTCTGGCACTGGGCAGCGGAGGGCAGAGGACTGAAAAATCCTACAGTGGCAAAGGTCAAATACATGGAGAAGTTAGTGCACTGCAAGAATAATATGCTTATAGCACTTCTGAATAACTCTGATTTGACTCTATTTATCCTGCTTTGCATTACAGTTTCTACATAGCCTATGGGGGAAGTAGACTAAAACTGAAGGCTGGTGTTAAATGGGATGCTTCAACCCTAACTCCTTAAGAGTTTGTTGGAGATGTTTACTTTTTCTTGCTTTTATGTTTTTTGGGGGTTGGTTTCACGTGGGTGTGACTGACCAGCATGCCCCTAAAACAGAATAAGGCTGAGGTGGGCAAGGGTGATGTGCTTGTGAAGCTCAGGACACAAGGAAGGTGGCTGTTGTAAAGACAATTACTATATCAACACAAAGGGGACCAGGATGGGGCAGCTTCTGTTTTAGATAACCACCATCCACAGTTGAGCAGATGAACTGGTGGTGTCAATGCTTCTCCCCAGGTTCCTTAGAGAGAGTGGATGTCTCCCTGAGTGGGCCAGACCAGCATTGGGGGAGTTAATATATAGACTGTAAGGCCCAGACAAGTACCAAAACAATTTCTAAGAGAGCAACAGGCTTGAGCTGGCATTGACCTTCCTATTCCTTCCCAGTGACTGGGGACACCCTGTGTGGTGACAGGGAGGATATCACAGAGACCAGTAATGGGATTCATACTGGAACTGTGATGGAACTGCTGTATTTTGCAAAGTGCAACTCACATGTGTTGTGTTTTCAGTGTACTTTATATCATTCTAAATAAGAAATGCCACGTGACATCAACCATCTTCAAGTAAACTGGGTATTAATCATGACACCCTCCATCCATGAGGCATCTCCAAGAACCTGGTCCAAGTGCCAGAGTGTGACAAGGGAGTCTGGGGTACAGTCTCTAAGAAGTCTGTCCTTCAAACAGCTCTGCTCCTGGTCTGTGTCCTCCTTGTCAAACTCAGTCCCAGCCCACAATGCTGCCAGGGAATCCATGGCTACAGCGGTCAGCCCGAGCAGCAGCTGCTCTCTCCCACCCCGCAGGAGGGCAGGCAGCGGCCCTGCTGCACACCAGCACACAGACCACTTCAGTGTCGCAAGCGTCTCCCACTACCAGCTCTCCCAGCTACACCCGTTGCTGCAGACCAGTGAAAGCAGGATAAAGTAGTAAATCCCAAACTCCTTGTGCCCTGCCAGGACAGAGGAAAGCTGACAGGAGATTACCCTTGGCAGCAGCAAGAAAATCCAAAGTGATTGCTGCTGACAGCAGGACGATTTGCACTGTGGAGGCCCATTCTCACCTGTGAGCTTGCTTTTACCTCCATCAGTGCTTTCATGCCATTCTCTAAAGATGACAGGGCAGTTCCTTGGTTTTCTACCCAGTAGAAGGGCTCACCCTCCTATTACCCCTCCTTCAAAGCCAGCTTCTCTCTAGACAAGCTTGTTCTTCTTCTCAAGTTTGAGTTCTGCTATTACCAAATCCATCTTTCATTGTTCTTCCCAAAATGTCATGTTCCTCAGACTGAACCTCTACTCTGTTCTCACAACAGGTGACATTTGTCCTAGTGTCATGCTTCTACGTGCTTTTTGTCCATCTCTTCCACACCAACATCATCACTGTTTTTAAGTGAATTATTATTTAACGTTGGTTTGTTGGGGTTCCTTCCCTTCCTCCCACTGATCAGATCTTTTCCAGCCTATGGTCATCTTTCACTTCAGTGGGAGCTTCATTGAAACGGTTACTCGGTTTTACTTTTCCCTCAATAGCTTCCAAAGTCCGGAGCCTTTGCTACAGACAGGAAAACCTCTGAAAACAGCATTCTATCTATAAGTACCAGAAATACAACCAAACCATTAGCAGGCACAGAATTCCTGGGTTATAGTGTGTCTTTTGTCTTGCCAGAAGAGAATAAATCCGTACCTTGTTGTTGCTACTTTTACCTTTCAGAAATGCTACCCTGCTAATTCAATTATATTATGCAAAACACAGTATCTTTCATTCAAATGGAAACTGCTGTACAAATCTAGACAGAGGAACTACCATTGCTAAAAGCAGAAAGCAGCTTATTGATTCCTGTTAACTAGGTGTAAAATATCATGGCAACAACAAAACACACAATACAGATATTCACACTGGCTACCCAAACAGGGAGAGCAAAAACTTTATTAAGTGCTAGTTTGTCTGAAACATAACACTGCCGTTAAATGTGATGCACTGTCTAAAGCTGCTCTGAAGATGCAGCTCTCTGCAATTTTTGTTGCATCACAGCAAAGGCATTTTTTTTCCAAATAAAGCCCAGCTGAAGATTTAATGGATTTCACATTAAATTCTAAGTAATAGGCCCAAAGTGTTAACAGCTTCTACTTCTTCCAAGGACCAGAGGTTTTCACCCTCCAAACAAACTGTTCAGTACTTCCCCAGCAAGCTACTGAAAAAGCTCTAATTCCATGCCTGTTATTCAGTGACTGAAATGTACTTTCTCTGTAAAGATAACCCTGTTACACATCGAATTTTTGACCCAGTGACAATGAATCAGTGTTACAAACATATACATGCAGTGCTGTAAGTAATGTATATAGATACATATTTTTATGTGGATGTGTATGTATACAGGCACATGTGGCTGAGACAACTCTGAAGGAAAAAAGAATGGCTTGAACATTATGTAAGAATAACTTTAATGACATAGGTGTACTGGGGCTACAGATTTTGGGTCTGGGCCCAAAGGCTGCACATACCCCCAGACTTATTTTCACACAAAAAAGTGTAACCAGAGCTGAAAGCTCATCTCCCATGGGCTCAATTGCTTAATATTCCTATTTATCAACTGAAGTTTTTTTAACAGGGCTTTTTACTTCTGAGTCTTTTTATTATTTAGTATTCTTATGCTAACCCCATAAATTCGTCTCCTCTTTCCATTAAAGGCACTTTCATATTAATATACTCTTACTAATCCTATACCATGGTACTACATATGATTCAAGCGGACCCACACAGCATCAACGCTGTTGTGGAGAGAGGTGAATTCCTTCCTTTGCAAATATACTGTGATTTACACTAATCTAAAACTCAAAGCTGAAATGCAGTAGTTTTTCCTAGGCCACTCACTACATTAATCCTAACAGCAGAGTGACCTTTTAGAAGTGCATTAAGGAGTAAGGCAACTAAGATCTGCAACACAATTTAATATCTTCCTAAGATGCATGCCATGTTTTACTAGTGTTTTTTGTATATATTTACACTGGCTACCACTTGCTCTACATGAAGGAGTAAAGCTAAACCAGCAGTGACTGTTTGCAGCAGACGTGGTTAACAGATGCAACTATTTTGGGACCTTAGATATGACAGATGACTGAGATTTAAAAAGTTCTCTTTTCACAGCTAGGCAAAGGAATCATATCACTGTCACCACCTACAATTAATTCCTTCTCTATACTTAGATACTACCTACTAGAGAAACTCTTAAGCCATACTCAAGTCTCACACAAAAGTTTAACACCTAGCTGCTCTATGACACTTTTGGTTTAATGAGCAGTAACCAGTTACACTAAACCTCAAAGTTTTGGGGGCTTTGGTTGGTTGGTTGTGTTTATTGTCATTGTTATTAAGCAGTCCTAAAATCAGCCTTTAAAAAAAAAAAAAACCAAACAAAACAAAACACAAAAACAAACACACAAAAACCAAACAAACAAAAAACAAAAAACCCCCACACAACATTTTTTTTAACAATCTGCTGACCAAACGCTGATTATTCAGATACACTTTAACAAGTCCTTTAAAGCATTCCCCAGAGAAGCCACTTGTAATTCTGTTTTGAAAAACAGATCAAAGTTAGAAGTGTAAGCAGGAACCAGACTGAAAAATAAAACAATCCTTTCAGCCTTCCCAGAGAACAGTCAAAACTGAACCATCTGCATTTTACCAAATTCAGTCCAGCAGAATAACAAGGTTTCAGATTTTTAGTAGAAAAATGAAGGGTTCCTTTTAAGCATTTAACTGCTAAAGGTGCTGGTAAAAGAGGCGGCTACACCTCAGAAAAGACAATGGAAAACAGAGGTGAGCCTTGCGATGTAGGTCCTCACACCTATACATACACTCACCCCCGCAAAAAACCAAAAATTCAATTCTTCTCTGTCCAAGGGGATAAGGGGAACAGGAAGGGAAGAACAAGACCACCCACAGACAAAATAATTTATGTTCCCATAATGAAATTGTCATTTTTTTGGCAGAAATACTCAGACACCTATTAAAATAGCAGCAGCAATTAAATCTTAAACTGCAGCGATTCCAAGTAGTAGCTTGCTCCAACAAGATGAAAGAGTCATATACATTATTTCATTGAGATCAGTTACTCAAAAAGCAGCAGCATGGGTTCCTCTAACACCTGCACTTTGCTTCTGTACATTCTTTTTTACTACAGGTTGTCAGAGTATCTCTATGCAACTAAAACAAAGTCCCTCTAGAATCCAAAAATCTCTCATTATAGCAAATTGTCATATAAGTAATTCAACAACATAAGTCCTTTGGGCAGCACTACTTCACAGACCATCTGTTTGGAGCACATAGAAAAGAGTCAGTAGCCTTCCTAGGATGATATATCCTACTTGTGTAAAGCCTTACCACTGAGAAAAGAGTTATGTTAAGGTTCTGCATACTCTTGGAGCTTAATCCAAAGCAAAAGTGTTATTTTTTTCTTCAAGTGTCGTAACACTATTCACTTGCAGAGGAGACTGCTTAGAAGTGATATAAAACAAAGTGAGGCAGAGAACAGGAAAAAAAAAGTTCCTATTTATCTGGTTTCTCAGTAAATTGAAAGAATCAGTTCAAGTTGAACAGGCATTTGAAAACTCCTTTGAGGCCAATAGCTACTTTGAAAATGTCCAGTGTAGTTGTCTTCTCATTTCCTTTCCTTATTGCTTCTGGCACCATCTCATTTCTCTCAGATCCACAAAAACGGCTCTGAGTGACCCTAACTTCCTCCCTGTCAAAGGGGAATCTGGCTCAAGTGAGGAAATATGTCAAAACTGCAATGAAAGGACATCCCACCTCATCCCCAGTGTCTCACAAACTTCTTGGTAAGGCACGAAACATTTTAGTCTGTAGTTACTCCTGCTGAAATCAAAGCATAAGGAGTTGAGTTCTGCCTTTAGCTCAAAATTTTTACTTCACCTGCAACATCCCCAAAATAGTTGTAGATTATATCTTGTTACTGAAGCAAGACTTTTAGTCAGTTATCAGTTAAAAGCATCTGTGCTGCCTTAATTTTAAAGATCACTGTTTTGGGTGAGTAAGGTCTGCTGGTTAGTTTCAGGGTTTTTTTGGTTTGAGTGGTGTTTGGGGGAGACGGTGCTTGGGTTGTGTTTTCTTTTTTAATTTGTTTGGCTTTTTCTCCAGACTACATCCAAATAGCAAAGGCTTCAATCTGTGATTCTGACCTGTCAGAATAATGCTTCAAACCCAGACTCATGAGCACTTTCCTTTATTTGCCAAACTCCAAAGAACCGCAACTTGTGACTGTGTGAAATTTACACCCCACTCAAGGAAACAGGGAAAGCAGCTTTCAAATTTATAGTGAAATAAGAGTCCCAATTGCAAACTACAATGTACAGTTTACATTTCACCACGGTGTCATGGAGAACTTAATATAATCTCTATATACACATTCTAAACACCGTACTCTTGAACTTCATTTGAAAACTTGTAGTGAAGTACTGTAGGCCTTCACACAGTTTTCACGAATGGAGGCAGACACAGGAACCTTTGGCAGGATCCCAGCCCACCAGTATCCCCAGAACCCAACTCCACTAGCACAGTGCCACAACCATTCCACACCAAACACCCAAACAGCTTTTCCAGTAGCAACAGACTTTTTTTATCCACACCAGCATAAAACTGGTCTCCTCACAGCTACACTAAAGCTACTTTGAAATACCACCCTTCATCAAGGTTCTTCAAGCTAAGGCTGGAAAATCCTCGGGATCATCAGGATTTGGAGCAACAAGGTGCACCTATAAAGAAAGAAAGAAAGGAAGCTTTGTAAAAATGAATGCATTTCAAAAGCATCTGACAGCTATGTACATGTATTTTACCCTGAAAAGGGGTCTTCTATTCAAGTTAAATGCTTTGTATCCATCACTATCACAGAAACGTGTCCTGGTTTTGTCAAAAACAAGACCAGTTTCTCTTTTAGTGAATTTTCTTTCCAGCTAAGTTCTTTTAAGTAACTGCACTTTTCTGAAGTTGGCTATATGTTTTTGTAAACAGACATAGCAATGGAATGCAAGGTCACTGATAAGAATGCATGTCACGTATTTGCAAGGAGGAATGAACAGAACAGGTGACTAAAACTGATCAACTAAGTATTCCATCCCATCCACATCATACATCATATAAAGGTGGGAGATCATGAGGGTCTTGCTCTCTTTGACTATGGCCAACATCTGGGGAGGACCCTGCCTGCTGTCCCTGTGATCTGAGGCCTACTGACAGACTGAATCCAGTTCCAGCTTGCTGCAGAATCCAACCCAGGACTTCGAGGTGCCTGCTCTGCTGCTGCCGGTGCTGAGCTGCTGGGGAATTTCAAGACTGGTTTTGTATATTTTGTATTATTTTCTCTATTTTATTAATAGTATCAGTAAAACATTTTTAACACTTTTCCAACTTGCAAGTCCTCTCTCTCTTTGCCCTCCTATTGCCTTTCCTTAGTAGGGACGGGAGACTGAGGTGGGGGGAAAGGGGAAGGGTGTTCATAAAACATCTGCTGCGGTTTATTGTCGCCCTGCAATTAAACTGTGACAAAATGCTATGCATTTATCTCAGAAGTTATGACTCCTATAATTTCTTCAGTGTGAATATATTTATAATGCTGATCTACTGCCTGGAAAGGACCTGAGCATCCCAAGTTCTGCAGCCCTGAAATGAAGAGAACAAGTAAAGCAATCTCACCCAAAATACTGGCATTTTTAGAAGCAGCATTACTATCTTTTTACATCCTAAGGCTACTGCATGTATTGGATTGTAGTATAAAACTCTATGCTCCGTTATTATAAAGTGCCTTTTTCATTCAGATGAAACAAAGTAATCAAATAACTTCTGTATCATACAGTAAGTTCACAACCTTGAAGTATTTCACTCATACGAGTAAGGCAGAATTAAACTGAGGCCTTCAGTTAGTATGAAGAAAAAAATGTCATTTTTCAGTGCATTTTTTTTAAGAGAAAAAGGTCAGTGGAAGTTTTCTTAATGGTTGAATTGAAGACCTGTATCATTCTGTAGGATGCTGTTGGATTCTGTCTTAATCTGTAGGATCCCAGATTCACTTACCTCACTCCCAGTAATCAAAATGCCATTACCGTACTACGCTGAAATTTTTGTAAGGGATACAAGCCTTTAGTAATTTTAATTATTTTCAAATTCATATAAAGGCTCATTGCAGAAACAAATCTTTGCTGTATCTTTTCCTCTAGTTACCATCAAAGCAACAAGACCTTTTGAAATTTATGTGTTAAGAGTTGTGAGCCTGAACTGATACCTAATTTTAAGTAACCTGATATGGGTCAAGAACCCAAAATAACCAGACCAACATACTATGAGGCAGGAATTAGAAACAAGCCTGTCACTACAGTAATCAATAATTCCACACAAAAAGAGGTGGGACACACATATAACAACTACAAAAAAAACCTTCCTAAGCGAACAATAAAGACCACAAAAATCATTACCACTACTTCTGGTTGAGGTCCTGTCTCCTCAACAATTCTGCCACGACCACGACCACCTCGTGCTCCTCTTAATCCACGGCCAGGGCGAGGAAGACTCCCAAAATTAATATCCAGCTGAGATGTTATGTCATTCACTGGTCTTCGAAAGATATGAGAATCATCTTCAAAGTTCTCTTTTTGCAGCTAAAAAGAAGATCTGGTTAAAGCCTATAGCTTCCATGTACAGCCTTCTCCCCTCCCCAGTACATATACACACGCATACTTTTATAACAGACTAAGCAGCAGATAAATCAAGATGACATCCAGAGTCGAAGGCAGGCCTTAACTTGCACAGGGTTTTAACAGAGGTGAGGCAATTGCATCTTCCCAGATGCCTGGGATAGTTTTTGTTGGCTCAGAGTCCTGGCAACAAATTCTTCCGTACCAGGTCTGTAACACTGAAGAGCTTTTTCAGAAATAATATAATCTACAATGTTTTCTAAGGGACTAGAGAATCACACAACCTACTTACTTCTGCAATTATCTTCAACTAATTGTCAAAAGGCCATAGCAAAGCACAGTATTTGGCTGCTACCTGATCTGTTAGTCTATTTGTCTGCAGCTGTGAGACTGCTGTTGTTTTAACTCTGTGTATTCCTAGTAGTTAGTGGATGTAAGACTATTTCCCACCATAATTTTAATGTGCACTGTAGTAATGTTAACACATATGTAAACTCATCTCATACAGTGATGAATCACTTACTTTACACAATGTCTAACAAAGAGGTTTGACTTGTCTATGTTATGCAGTTCTTGTACCTCTTATTTTATGTTCATTTTGACAAAGTCTTTTGATACTGCCAGCCAAGAAACTTTACAGGTGAAAAGAACAGCAACTTGCATGCACACTTCACACACTTGCATACTTTCTTTAGAGCTTGTGAAAGATATTCTCCTCATCCCTACCACCATCTCCCTCAGAGACGGAAGATGGGATAATGACAACTGTGAGCACCAAAAGCCAGGCTAAAAAGGATGCAGGCCACTTCAGTATTAGTGTCTCTCCCTGGAAGCACTCAATGTCCTAAACTGATTAAGACTTAAACAGCTGTGAGTTTTGATGTTTATATTATAACTAGACAAAGGATAATATGTGCATTCATACATGCAGAACAAGCTCTCCAGAGTTATTTCTAAGAAGTGGGACTCTAAAACAGGGTGGGGGGGAATCATATATTCTAAGTACACAATAAAAGCGGGGATCCAGCACATGTGAGAAATAGGACAGTTAGTATCCACACTAACAGATACCAAAACCTGAGTTTAATATATATGTACAAGTGTATACCAGCAAGTAAGCTAGATGGGATTCAAAGTTAGGATAAGAAGTGTTCAGTAAACCAAGTCTCTCTAGCAGCATTACCAGAGATCTACACAGGTGGCAGCAACAAGGCTTTATATTGCTAAGACTGAGCCGTAATGTAGAATAACTTAATAGATTGCGTATTTACACACAAAACAGGAGTGATGAGCCGAGAGAAGAAAATGAACAGACAGTAAGTTTAAAGCAAGTTTGGGGGCAGCATATATGTCATTACAGTAACAAAGCTTAGATACAAACTTCTAGTCTGTTTGGGTTATACTAAAACTAGCAGAAAAAGAACAGAGACAGTTTCCTAACTCTGGGCATAAAGCAGAGTTTACAGAATTCCTGAGGCAATGCTTACATCATCACTATATTTTGACTTGTGAATCACCACTGCTTTGGAAGGAACAGTGGATTCTGGCTTCCGGATGTTGAATTCAGGCTTTGGTCGATTCTGTTGCTGAAGAGTTTTCCACTCATCTAACGTCATTTCTTGAACTACTTCTTCCATTGGCTCTCCTTCAGCAACTCTAAAGGTTTATAGTTGTAAAGTAAAAAGCATTAGCTTACAACATGCCAGGATGAACAAGAACACTAATCTCTAAAGTAAGGATACTAAACAAAACATATGGAATGTTTCTCACCAAATTACTATCCTCAGTTTCACTTACTCCCCGCAGTAACTTGATGTCTGAGTTATACATTAATGTAAGTTGGAAAACATACTTATGGCCTGTTTGAAATTAGTCATATGAACAAATGCTGTCTCCAGCCTTCTGTAGTACGTTCTGGTATTTATCCAGTCTCATTGCAAGTTCAGGCACTTTGGATTCTAGACAAAACCAGTCTGTCTTTTGATCTGGCATATTGTCAGGCATAATGTTTAACAGTGAGTCTACTCCTGGAAAATACAGCCATAGTAAGAAAAAAAAAAGCATGCCAAGCAGCACTTTTAAAACATCACAGTTGTATGGTTTTATTGACTCATACTGAAGGATGACAATACAAGACATATTCATGTTTCAGCACAGCCTTCAGTCATCCAAAAGACAAGATGATCACACCATGGGATCTTCTATGTAACTATTAACATTTCATTTGTTACTTTGACAAGATGCTGCTTTGATTTCTTTTGTCAGATGCAGTAGCACACAAGGACACAGTATCACCTGGCAAAACCAGATAAAACCTACTCCAGTTTCAATTTGCCACAAAGTGCAATAATGATCATATTTTCAAGAAAAACATATGGAATACATCAGAATATGCCTTGCATATTTTTGAGCTAGAAGGATATAAGTCCAGGGCTTTATGTCTGTATTCGTAAGACAAGATACGTAAGACAAAACCAAAGATTCTTCACTCTTCTCTGCTTGGCTACTCTGCTGCCACTTTTCTGATGCTGACCAAGACTGACTTGCCCAGGACCAGCAGCTATTAGAGTACACTACAGGTGTACCTTTTCATTAAGAGCAGAATGCTAAGGAAAAGCTGCACTGATTACCACCAGACACTTGAGAAACCATTTCTCTCTTCACCCAAACAAAACCCTTACACACCGCAATAGCGTTCAAAGCTGGTTGAGTATTTCCCTGACATGAAAACTCTTTCATTAGATTCCTTCTGGTGAGAAAACTATAGATTAGTTTTTCCTCACTCAATGGCAGCACCAAGTCTTCTATCAAATGCTGATGATTTTTCCGACATAAACATACAGTTGGTTAGATGCAAGTTGGAAATTTATCATGGAAAGACTCAAATGACAGCCAGTGAACTGTGCTTTTTGGGTTTTTTTAAGTTGTGCAACAACCCTATCAGAACACACATATTTGTTGGGAGTGTTCTGTGCATTCAGAAGTATCCTATATAGGAACAGGCCTGCTTCCTCTTCCAACTTGATATTGCAGAGAATCAATCTATTTCTTGGCAGTCAAAATTGTACAATATTTTCCTGAAGCACCCAGCATGTGACACATAGAAGCAGAATCAAACAGTAAGATAGGCCTTAATTTTGATTTAGGATGAACACAGTTTTAAATGCGCTTTGTAGAAAAAGTAAATTAAAAATATGCAAAAGTCCCGTGCTTTATGCCTACCCTCTGACATGCCTTCATGCCCTGGTATTTTGAAAATTCCCGTTAGAGTAACCAAAAGTTAAAAGTCCGGTAAGCAGCTTGTAGCTCCATACTGATGGCCATAATGCTGAAACTATATTAGAAGGACTGTTAAGAAAAAAATTAACTGGTTTACTGAGTTAAATAAAAAGGATACTGGTGAAAGATGCAGCTACCTCTGGAAAAACACCAACAGATACTGTTCCATGTGTAAGAGCATTAAGAACCAATTGCACCCCAAACTTTTCTGTTTGCTGTCCTCAAGAGTTAGAAGCCAGAAAATTTTTTATCAATTATTTGAAGCTTCAGTTTTGTGAACAGATGTTGGAAAAACAAAACTAGCTGCAAGCACTCTGAGGAAGAAAAAAAGAGGAAGTAAACTAACAAAAAGGGGCTCTATTAAATTGGTTTAATTTCTTCCTAAGCCGCTGTCTCAGGACACAATCAAACTCCTCTCTTCGTAATTTTTCACCCCATTAGGCAGATGCTGTTTCAGTCCTTGGCAAGAGCCTTAGAAAGATACAGAACTGGTTGCAACAGTTACTTGAGAAGTAGGTGTCAATCTTTAAATCTGCAAATGAAAAAAAGCATTTGAGCTGAGTCTTAAGGCCAGGTCTGTGCAGTTATCCACAGTGTGATACATAAGACATTTACTGCATTTCCTGCGGCACAAAGCTTGCAAAAGGAAAGGGCAATAGCACAGGTGTTCAAGAATACTGAAAGAATGACCAGTCATGCGAGATGCTGAACAGACCAAGTAAGTGATTTGAAAACAAACCACCAAAGCAAACATCTCCTGGAAGTCCAGAGGACAAGAAGAAATACGTACTCTCAGGCAAAAAGCATTAGCCACCCAAACACCAGAAGAACCACTAAGGAAGGCAGCTCGAAGGAGGGACCTCAAACCGAGCAAGAGTATTCGAGGTAACCCAGCCAAGCTGAACTTTAAATAAATAGCCTTGTCCCTTCTGCAACAGTGTACTTTTATAAGGAGATACATCAACAGTTTTGTTCCGGGCACATGTCACTGCTACTAGGGCAAAACAAGGTCTCAGCTGAGTAATGTCTTCTACGTAGAAACAGAGATAAAGGCCAGAATACAACTGCAAGACAGCTATGAAATCTAAAATATGTTATCTACACAGGAAGTCTTTAAGGAGATGCTGAGGAGGAAACATACATAATGCTAAAAAAATAATTTTTCATATCCACAATGTTAAAGCAAGACAGTCAGAAGAAAAAGAACATAGTAGTTTCTACTTTCAAAGTAGAAAGACCATCAAGGGTTATTGAAATCTCTATCAGTAGGACATTAAGATCAACTACAGAGGTATGAGAGGTTGCACAGGTATCACAGAATCATAAAATGCTAGGGATTGGAAGGGACCTCAAAAGATCATCTAGTCCAATCCCCCTGCTGGAGCAGGAACACCCAGATGAGGTTATACAGGAATGTGTCCAGGCGGGTTTTGAATGTCTCCAGAGAAGGAGACTCCACAACATCCCTGGGCAGCCTGTTCCAGTGCTCTGGCACCCTCACCATGAAGAAGTTTCTTCTCAAGTTTAAGTGGAACCTCTTGTGTTCCACTTTAAACCCATTACCCCTTGTCCTACCATTGGTCGTCACCGAGAAGAGCCTGGCTCCATCCTCGTGACACTCACCCTTTGTATATTTATAAACACTAATAAGGTCATCCCTCAGTCTCCTCCAAACTAAAGAGACCCAGCTCCCTCAGCCTCTCCTCATCAGGGAGATGCTCCACTCCCTTCATCATCTTTGTTGCCGTGCTCTGGACCCTTTCCAGCAGTTCCCTGTCCTTCTTGAACTGAGGGGCCCAGAACTGGACACAATGTTCCAGGTGTGGTCTCACCAGGGTCGAGTAGAGAGGAAGGAGAACCTCTCTCGACGTACTAACCACCCCCCTTCTAATAAACCCCAGGATGCCATTGGCCCTCTTGGCCACAGGGGCACAGTGCTGGCTCATGGTCATGGTATGGTTAGTGACACCTTGAGTCAGCAAGACCACTTTCAGATCTAAATTTTTATGATCATAAGAAAACATGAGGACATTTCACTAAACAGCAACTTGATCTCTCAAAAAAGCAAACACAGGTATTGCTTTCAAAAGTACACATCTATCAAAAACAACCACATGCCTGTGCTAGAGGAAATTCTGGTGGATTTACACTGCAAAAGTTTGTTTTCTCAATTGGAAAGTACAGGTTGATTTTTAATCCAAAAGATGGTTTCAACTGCTAGGTTATTAGTAGTACAAATTTATTTTGGGATGCCAAGACTCCCAAGGGGAAATACCTCTCATTAGTGAAGCAGAGCAACATGCGCATCACATTTCAGACCGAGACTTGATTGTAGCAGGTTATTTTGTGCATCAAGCCTGCATGAAAGTGCACACTCTGCATTACTTTCTACCTTTTAACCTTACAAATTTTAGTAACTGCTTAGTGCCTATTTTCATTCATCAGGTTAATAAGCTCCTTAGCACACCAACAATCATGCTTACAAAATATTGCTAGACACCTAAGTGTGGCCTCTGGACAGGATAAACTGAATTCACAGTGCAAGTACATACCAGAACACCAAGTGGAAGCCCTCAGTAATGGTTCCTACTGCTTCCATGTTTTCAGCAGATCACCATAACCTTCTAGCTACACCTTGCTTAATGTGCATACCTTTCTTGCAGGAACAGCTCTACAAGAACACATCAATATGCACAAGAAACGCAAACGGAAAAGAATGACATTCAGCTCAGTTTTTTTACTGATCATTTTCACATCAATAAAAATAATGATAGTGGGTCTTTTTCAGATAGCTTGTTGTATTATTCAGCTGTACAACGCAAATTTTTATTCAGCCTTTATAAAGAAACCAATTACATTAATCTTTCCTACTAAACATCATTTACAGGAGCATTAACACCACTTACAGCAAAATTCAAAGTTAAACATGAGAATACCAAGCAAACAACTGTACAGGTTAACTATAGAAGAAAAGCACTCAACCCAATACTTAGAAAGATCTGGTCTGGTCTATGGATAGCTTTAAGTCACTACTCAAAAAAACAGGGAGAGGGGCAAATAGCTCAGCAAACGTGAAGACAAATTTTGAAAGCTTCCTATTAAATGACCAGAAGAATACAAAGCTCCACCAAAAAGGAAGAAAGTCTTGTGTGAATAAATGGAAGAAAACCCCAAATAATAAACACTAACTCTGTAAATACCTTTGATAGGAATTGAATAGACTAGTGTCACACTGGTTAAAAAGAAAAATCTATTAATTTGAATTACCAGTCAACATAAGCGTGTTACATTGTTCAGACTATGAAGACAAGTTCAACAGCAAGCAGCTGTGAGGAAAGCTTATACTGCTGTACTAGCTGTGTATTTTATACTTACTACATGCAGCAAAAAAACCCAGCTACTAGTATGCGGTTTGGGATGCTACTAGGACATATTGTTGGTGCACTCAAAGAAATTTGAAGATATGGAAAGAAATAACGTGATTTATATTATAGAAGTATTAAAGAAACTCTTGTCCTGCAATACTTTGCAAATGGAAGCTCAAGAACAACAACGTCCTGAAGCCAAGCAGCCCACAGAAGTCCATGCAGAGTTGCATTGAAATTAGCCAGTACCACAACAGAAAGCTATACATTATCTCCCCACAGACAGATTACTACCGGTTTCCAGGAATACTTTTCCTCTTCTTTTAAATGGAAACAGTTCAAACAGGAAAGAGAATGGGAGAAGAAACAAACTGAAGCTTTCCATCTCTCCTTACAAGCACACAACTGCAACAAAGCAGTAGAAAAGAAATTGATTCCTTGGAGCTGCCACATTTAAGAGTCAAAATGAGAACAATCCTAACAGTACCTTAAGCAAACACACACCCCTACACCGTCAGTATTGAGGCTGTGGTGAAAGCAGAAAGTAGACTTGCTAGAAGCTTTTGCTGCTTTATGCTACCTGCCAGAAGACAGCAACTCCAGAGAGCATGAGCAACCTAAGCATATGTCACGGTTTAACCAAAGCTAGCAATCATAACCACGACAGCCACTCACTCCTCCCACTCCCCAAATAGGGGGAGAATCAAAAGGGAAGGGAGAAACTCGTGGACTGAGACAAATACAGTTTAATAAAATAGTAATACCAATATACCACTACTACTACTGGTATCTATAAAACTGAAAATATAAAAGATGCTCAACACATTCCTCAAGAGCTCCGTCCATGTCAAGCAGCCGGTGTCAGTAAGAGAGAGCACCCAGGTCCTGAACAGCTGATCCTGGGCAGAGAGGGTGAAAAGGCCACAAAGGCAGAAAGGCCCAGAAGCCACTGCAAAACGGCAGGATGGCAAACCACTGAACTAAAGGAAAGTCCCAAATGGAAATTCACCGAAATGGAGCACAACCAGACGGGTCTCCATCTCCTCAGACATAATAAAAACAACTCTCTTTAAATAGAAAGCACAACACCAATGGCATGGAATACTCTCACTGATCAGCCTGGGTGTTAGTCAAGCTCTGCCCCATCCATGCCCACCTTCCCCGCTGCCTCGCACCTCCAGACAGAGAGCCCAGCAAGGCCTCGATCTCCCAGACAATAAGCCTTTATTCCAACTCAAAGATACCGTAAAGCTACTCTAAGAAAAATATTAGTTCTGTCCCAGCGTGTTATCTTCTTGTTCTCAAGCTAAATCCAAACAATGACCATGCTAGCTATGTAAAAGAATAGTTTCTAACTACATGAAGAAAATTAACTCACTTTTAGTCAAAACAGCACAGCATACAAGGCCTTCAAATAAAACCTAAAGCATGAAAACCAGACCGCACCAGCTTTGCTTTCAATTATTAAAAAAAACAAGAAAAAAAATCCACACTTTTAAGGTCTATGCCATACAACCCTCTCTGATTACCTAGGCTCTATTTGCACAATGCTTTCTCTTCTGTTTTAAAATGAAGTACAGTCCCCAAATTGACACTACCCTCAGAGGTAAGTAGAATAAGGTACATGTAATTCGTGTTTTGCATACAGATTTGTGAGTCTTCAGGGCAATATTTACTGCACCGCAAAGAACACACAATGCAGAATTTTGTGATTGCATGTTACTTGCATTTTTTAATCTTATGGATTTCAGTGGACTATTCCTAAACAAAGCTTTTTTAAAAAAAACTAAAGAGGAGTAAAATCTCCAGAAAGGCCCACAGTCTGACCAAATACCTAGTCATCTCTGAGAAAGAGAAAATAACTAAAGACAACTAGCAGATTCTACCAGATGCCTTTGCCACTAAATATACACTTCTCAAGCCTTACGCTCTAAAAGAAACTGATGTCAGGACACATCTACAAAGAGCTTGAATTAGATCTTGAAACAAGTCAAGGTACCAGTAGTTGATGATAAAAAAAAGCTGAATAACTGCTTTCCTGTTTAGCTAATACAATGCATTCTTGACAGTTTATCCACACTACCCATCTGATTCAAGTTAGTCTAGAAACAGTTTTCTTGAAATCCAGTCACAGTCACTCCATTTCAGAGAGAGATTTCCCCATGTATACTCACCTCTGGCTATATATTGAGAGCTAGTTCAAAACGAAAAGAAATCCAAGAAATCCAAGCTATACCAACTCAATTTCTTACAGGGTTATACAACCTGAACATATAGAATAGGTTTTGTAGTCCCAGGTAGATTTATAGTTAAGAAATTAACCATAGCCACTAATACCTGGACCTGCATCTCTAGGTAAAGAAGACTTCATGGCAACAAAAGAGAAGGCTGACGTACTGAACTGATTGTCTTTCACTCATTAGAAGATATTCACCATATGGTATCTGATTATTCTTTAAAGTCTCTAACTTAGACAAGATTGTCTAGTTACTTTTTCTTAAGTCAGTGTTTATTTCCTGTGAAGTAAGTTCTCACTGGACACTGATAAGAATGAAGGTTAGAAGACAAGAGGCAGTTTCTCCCTCCTTACTTCTAAGGGTCACTGCAAGACCAATTCCAGCAAATTTTTCAAGTTCTGCAGAGGTTCTTCATGAAGAGATGACAACTGCATCATTATTAGCGATTGATGGATACTGACTTAAGAGAATTCTATCTTCGTGTGTTTTAATTGTGTTTGCATGATTGCATAGGCACCTTGAATATTTTTCTCATAAAAACTACCCTGCTTTTTAAAGTTTTCTACAAATTAGCCAAGTTAAATAGGTAACAGACAATATGTAGCTCCTCCTTAAATTATCAGCAGATCTTAGGAATATAAGCATCACTTGGCAAATAAATGCAATCTGTAGTTGCATAAACCAAGCTTTAGTCAGTGATGCATTTTCTTGATTCACAAATATAGACAAAGCTTTTCTATTTTTAAATATGTGCATTAGCATAACTTAACAGTTCATATTTCAAGTGTGCCTCCTATACAAGTAGATCAATAACAGTCAATTGTTTTCTTTGCATTTATAAAGAAAATATTTTAGTCAGACTATACTTGTTCAGAGGCTCTCCTTCAGATGTCCCTGTCTGCTCAGCTGTTTCTGCAGTCTCTTCCAAAGGAGTAGTCTGCTCCATCCCACTAAAACTGTAAAAAAAACAAAGTAAAAACACACAACACAAACAATCCACCAAGTCTTAATGGGTCACATTGGAAAAAAACCTTGCAGATCAATACATTGATTATTTTTTTCCAGAGTTCCTCTGGAGGGGAGAAAGTAGAGGAGAAAAGCTCTAAGATCATAAGCAGAAAATAGATCTACTAAGTGAGTAGTTAAGCAACTAACAAAATAAGAAGTATTAGGAAAATTCAACTTCTATGTACTTTTAATAAAAAAGAGTGAAAAGCGTGCATGAAGACAAAATAACTCAATCATGAATACTAATACCAGTACTTGATTAGTATATCACTGATGTTTAGGTTTGCCTTTTTGTTCCTTTTCAGCTATTAAAACATTACACTTCATACTCCAAGTTTGTATTTTCTGTAACATGAACACTGGTCCACTGTCATTTGAGAGCAATAGCATGCTTTCATTCCACTGGCAGGCACACATATTTAACATTAACACCTTCTAGCTTTGATGCATCATTAAGCATCATTGTTTACGTAACTCCAGTTTAATGTCAGTTCTACCACAGGCACCACATGACAAGAAATCATTGATATCTCATGTTTATATTGTAAGTTCTGATGCTACTGAACTAACAAAAATTAATTAGGGAGAATATAAGGGATCTTAATTTTCTTGTACTTTATGAAGTTCATACAACCTTCCCTGACATCCCACAGAAGCCAGTTTTGTGCTTTTGGTCAGTGACTTTCTGCTGTCAGCTCAGAACTATGTTAATCTAGCTGATCCTTTGCTTTGAAAGCCAAAGTAACTAACCAATCTTTTGGTTTTAGTATTAAATATTACAGAAGAGACAGATATTAGTACAGCCTTTCCAAAGAACTTGGCATATCAAGCCCTCCAAATTAGAAGCCATCAAGGCTGTATTTTTCAACCTTTTAGCCAAATGGCCCAAATCCACGATCTAAGGTTTAAAAATGAAATTTTGTTTTTAAAACAATTTTGTGTTAAGAATATGTACATGATCAAAAATATTTGCTCCAAGCTCAAAGTGCTGCCTTTTCTCTGCTCTTTATCAGCCATCAAATAAAGAGTTCTATATGCATATGAGAACAAAAGCTGCTGGAAAAAAGTGGCATATTGCTGGGTGCAAAGAATGAACAAAAGTCAACATTTTCAGTGAGTTTTTGCAAGTCTGAACAGAGACCTATAAGAGAAATACAGAATTGAACACTCCCATTTTTTTAAATCTAATTAATAAGCCACTACATATTGTTACTGTGCACTTCACTGGCAGAGCCAGCTAAATATTACCTCCAGAGCCACACTGAATTGTATTACAGCTTTGCAATTTTGAAATTATAAATAAAACTTGAGAAAAAGATAGTGGATTTTAAGTCCACTAACAGAGCTTCCATCTTTTAATCAGCATTTAGTAGCAGTGCTATTAAATACCAAAGTTCCACTGACTCACCTACTGAGAAAAATTGTAACATCTCAGTTAAAAGACAAACTGGCCCCAATCAAAAGATTTTGGCAGTCTTAACTGAAGAAATATCGCCATGCCTTTGCTACAAATAAATCTCACCACTATGAAGAAGGTGAGTTCAGAAAAACATAAAACTATGTTCAGTATAACAATTAATAGAAAGCAAGCCTTATAAAGCTCAGAATGAACACACAACTGGCGAACAGAAAATTAAGATCTAAGGTGAGCCATGTAAAATGATGATCTATGGTGGGCACTAGTACATGTTGTATCTTGTGTCATCTTTAACCGTTCTGCAGTTGTGAACTCCACCTCCACCCTTTATCATCTACTTTCATCCCTCTAGAGAAAGAAAGAGGGTTCTGTGAGTTTAAGAGGTTTATTTTTTTCATTGCGACTTGAAACTAAAATCAGTACTAACTTTTTGCCAGGAAACTTGGATATAGAAGGGAACAGAATACTAAGAAACATTACTGCCATTATGACTATTGTTTACTGGTACACCAAGTAAGAAGCAGCATACAGAACACTTACATTTTATCACTCTCACTCTGTCTTTCAGATTCCCATTTTCCTCTTTGGTCAAAGCCATCAAAACTTCTCTGTATTCCACCACCTCTTCCTCTACCTCGCAATCCACCTCTTCCTCTGCCACGGCCTCTTATTGGCCTTTCACAGTCTAATATTTCACTTGGTCTAAAAACAAGAATTCTAGTCAGATTTTGGTTCCCACAAAACAGTTAAAAAAGAGAAAAAAGCATATGGTTGCATTTGTGCAGCTGTGAGAGACATCAGTAAATGATAACACGGTACAATTTTTAGAGTGCGTCTTTACACAACACATGGTACAGTTGTATTAGTTTTGCATTAAAAATGGACATAAACTGAACATAAAACACTATCAGACTGTCACATCTTCAGCAACTTTATTAGAGAATAGCATCACTGCCTAACTCCAGGTTTATACGCAACTGCTTAAAGTTTCAGGGAACTTGTTAAATACCAACCACTGTTCTGTAAAGTAAGAACAGCCACACTCTCAAGTGTTACAAGTTAAAGTGGAATTTTCTAGTACTTATAAAAAAAGCAACATTGCTATGCATTCACCAAGCAATAAATAGTATGACAAAAGTTTATTTTCAGTTTGAACAGTAACACTCACTTAACTTGGAACGTGTACCACATATTCTGCAAAGCTTGGCATGCAAGCTCAGAAATGAACATTTACATTGCAGACTAGGGGTTATGTTTTCAGATCTTTAACTTTTCAGTTTTGCCTTACTCTTCTAACATTTAACAAAACTCCAAATCAATCTGTGAGGAAGCTGAAATTACAGCTAAGCAAACTAAGTCGTCCTGCAACAAGTCTACACACTAATAATGCAATCATGTCTTCCAGTCACGTCTAGATCTATTTTAAGAAGGTTAAGTCGTCCCCTTTCCATCTCTGTGCACATGTTCTGTGAGGCACCTTACTTCTCCCTATATGATACATACCTTTCCACTGCCAATTCCACTTGTCTTTCTGTTTCATAGGAGCGGTATTCCCTGAAAGATGGTCTCCATTCAGTTTTGTCTTGTTTCACATCTGCTCCTCTGTTACTGAATCCTTGCTGTTCTCCCCGCTTAGGTGCTTGCTTCTGGCCTATGTATACACACAAATATAGATTATGAACAGGTTAATAATAAATCAATTGCAGTTGCAAAACTACTGACTGAGTTGATTACAGCTTATAGTCTTCTGCTTCACCGTCTGCAATACCAAGTCCACCAAAATATTAAAAGCACTTAGAGTTAATGTTGTCAGACACTGTTTTAAAGACATCTACTTACTTTCCCTTCTGTATTGATGAACCTGCCTCAAGTAAAAATACTACAGGGGTTGACACAGCTCAGATATTCACAGGAAAAAAAAAAAAAAACACGCTGAAGAAAAATCTCATTTTGCTCACACTAAGTCACCGAAATGGAGAACAAAAATGGTTTCTCTCATGTTCTCTCAAAGATCTTGCTAGTGTACTAGAGGACAAGGCAGAGAAGCTTCAAAGGAAAACATGAATTGCAGGATGGATGCAGAAGCAACAAAGGTGGAAGAAAGAAGAGAACCATTAGAGAGAGGCATTAGTTGCCAGTCATGAGACATCTCTTGCCAGATGAAATGAATTTAGACATCTGAGACTGCACGTCTAAGCTCACAGCTACGGTATCTAACAACCAGAATGGAGTCACCTCCTACTATTACTGTTGTACGGAGGAGAACGTCATTCACCAACACTACAAGTCCCTGAGTCTAAGCAGAAGAAACCCAGGCAGTAAGTACAAAGATTCCAATACCACTAGTTGATGCAAAAATGTCAACATATTCCAACATAAAACACATTAAAGCTTTTGAGGGTTTTGTTTGACCATTGTCAGGATTAAGGAGGAACAGGCTGGGCAGAGTGAATGCAGAGAAATTGTGTATTAGAAGAGAGAATAAACTGAGGTTTTCCACTCAACCTATATACACGTAGCATAACATTCACTATATACTTCCTTTCCCATTTTCCCAAATTCTATGCTCTATTTAGGGCAAAGTTCTCCAGAAGAAAGCAAGCCTTCTGTCTGCTAGGCCCCTACAGTTACACTATTGCCTGAAAAAGGTGTTAGTTTAAGTCCATTAGGCAAGAAACTACAGAAACACTGCTCTGAGACCAACAAAAGCAAGATGTTCTTTCCACAAGAAGCACCTGTGAAACTCTAGGCAAGTTACGGAACTCAGGTTAATAGACAAGTGACTGTCCTGGCTACTGTGCCTCTGTTGCTAGCTCGTAAAAAGAAAAAAACCTATGCTATGTTACAATATTAACAGGTAAAGTAACTAATAGCTCCATAGAAATGCTCATATAAGAGGATCTCTGATCAAAGCTTAGGTGGCAAGCATGAAGTCTGTAACATAATCTTTAAAAAGAAAATGTAAAATAACTATCCTCTTGGTGAATAACATCAAAGGGTGGTAAACAAAATTTTTTGTTATGTAGTTAGGACAGTCCTATCTGTACACAACAGAGACTTTTATTTGTGCTGCAGCAGCAACTCTAGCTTTGGTTTTCTTTACACTACAAACCACTTGATACAATACATTCTAGTAATTGTCTCTTCTCAAGATTTGGAAATGTTCAATCCCTAGAGCTGCAAGCATATTTACATGCCCAAAATCATGATGTGACCTCTGGATAATGGACAACTTTTGAAATCAGTTTGAGTAAGCTTTTCAAACCAGGATGCTTTAATAAAGAGCAAAATTGTAAAGAATACAGAATTGTACATGCTGTTGGGAAATGGGTCTGCTCTACGTACATGTCTACTACGCCACCTACTATACAAGTGTTAATTCCATACTGGGATCGTGCTATGGAAAAAAATGACTACTCATTTCTGACTTCATTTTTACTTATCTTATTTGCATCTGGATGTGCAAGTGCAATAGAAGAGTGCCTTTTTATTTATTTTTGATCCTCTCACTGGCTATCAGCAGAATCAGTTATTCTAAACAGATTAACTTGGCAACAATGCAGCAGTCAGAAACCACTTTTCCTCCATATTTAGTATTAGCCTCAATTTCACTTTTGTATTCAAAGAGGTCCGTAGAACTAGTAAAGCAATGTTAAAAAATGAACATGCACACGTCATTTTAAAATAAGATGGTCTCTGTACACTTAAGTACATTTAAAAGTACTTCAAAACAAGTCTTGCCAAATATGTCAGTGTATTAAACACCACTAGCACTGACCGTGCTCAACAAAGCAGTCAGTTCTACTCTGATTTCTGTCCAAGGCTATCTCATTTTGATTCCAACAGGTGGATATAGCTACTGGAAATGGATTTTAAACATTTCAAAGATTATTTGTGGCACTGGCTACCTGCATAAAAACATTTTAAACTGGTTTGGCAGAGAGGCACCACTGGTAATCCACAGTATGAAGCAACTCACCTCTCTAATAAGCGAAGTCACCCTCAGGGCAGAATCTTGAACTGATTTACAAACAGGTCACCAACACCAGCACATCTTTCAGCCCTACATATAGAGGCAAACTAAATCAAACCTTGGCAGCAAAGATAGCATAAACTATCAGATTCTCATCCTCTACCATATGTTCTTCCCAATGCAGACTCATTGTTAAGTAACTTAAGAGCCTCCTACTCTTGGAGGCAGGGAAGGGGAGGAAATACAAACACACCACACCAAACCATAACAGAAGCAGTCTTGTGTAGCACTGCCATAATAACTTTCAGTTAAAAATAACTGGGCTACACTTTGAACGCTCATTAACTACAAGTATATCTCTTGTCTGCTTGTTTGCATGTATGAATCTGTATGAAGGTTTCCTTCAAAACGACAGAAAAAGCTCTGGCATTTTGTGGATCATCTTCCTGAGGTCTTAAAAACATTGTGCTGAAAACTCAAGATCACTCTTTCCTAGTTACCAAGTTTAACCTCTCTTTCAGGTGTTTTTTTGTAATCTGTATTCAGCTGAAGACGCTGCCCACCATTCCCCACCTCACCTCCACCTCCCCACAGTGGTTACTGCAGCAGCCCCGTCTGTCGGCTGAGTTACCTGTCACTTTACTTTCTAAACTGAGGAATCAGAAAAGAAATCTGATGCCTAAACTGTTTCAACAGACCCAGCTTTTTTTCACAAGCAGCAGCTGAGATATTATTATAAAGACATCTCTAAATATTAAAATTACCAGGTTATAGAATTAGACATTGCTAAAGAAAAAAAAACCCCAGTTTTACAAGCCACTGTTAAAACTCTACATTATACAGACTTAACATACTTAAGTAGTTCTCATTTTTCCCACAATAGTATTTCACTATCAGTTTTGTTTATACTGCAGCATTTAGATAGGAAGACCTTCTAGAAAGTGTTTTGAATATATCACAGAATTCTCAGCTGGGAAAGCAGAAATCATACTTTTAAAACTAGCATTGCCTGGGTTCCCAGACACTGCATATCTATGTGTTAACAGACAGATTTCAAACAATGCAGCAAAACCTAGCTGCCTTTGTAGTGGTATTGCCTAGCTATCACCAAGCTGCTCTACCCATATCACCTGTCCTCAAACAAGTAGGACTTCTGCTTGTCTAGGTTTTGTGGGCTCTTCACTGGCTCTTGCCAAGACAGCATGCTCTCACCTTCTTTTAGTTTTTATTTTTTAAGAGAGAATATGTTGTTTTGTGCAGGAAACTTTGACTTTAGACAAAAACCACAAGGAGCCCAGCTTGCAACTGCAATCAGTGACTACAAGCTAGAGCAGAAATCTTGCTCTGTTCCCCCCATTCCCTCCTGTAATGAGCATGACAGGTGAGAGCGGCCGCTGGCATGCGTGCATATTCACAGGCTGAGGAAGGTTACTGCTGTAAAGAGCACAAAACCCTCGTATTGTGACCCAAAAATTCTGCTGTCAAGGCTACATCATTGTGTTTTATGAATTCCCACAAGCCTGAAACCAATCCATCCAAATGGGCGACACTCAGACCCACTGAGACAGCTCCATCAATACTTCACTTCCACAAATGCAGTCTGGGATGAAGAAGTCCCAAACCAAAACTTATTTCTATTTTGCCCAAGTAGCACATATGGCAATTGGGCAAAGGCAAACTGCGCAACTGATTCAGTTGGGATGAACATTAAAGCAACCATAGTAGCCAGATGAAAGACTTTTATGTCTTGTAGCATGTATTTGAAGAAACAAAAAAGTAACAACAAAATACCTTCCATCTGGCAATCTACCCTTAAAGGTTTTCTGAATCGAAGACTGTAAGCATCGACTTATACTGGACAGATCCAGAGATGGGCTGCCATGTCTTTACACAAACTGCTGTGTGAATAGATACATGCACTGATACATCAGCATCACCTTATAGCAAGAAATGCCACAGGTCAATTACAGTCTCCGTAGAAAAAGCATAATTTCTCCTTATTTCACAAAATCTGCCTGAAATTATATCCCTTTATTTCTGTAAAATAAGAAACAACCAATATTCTTTCCCTTCTCCAAGTCTCAGTTGCAGTTCTATATACACTTCTTTTGTATCCTCAGACACCTCCTCTCAAAACAAAAACCTTAATTCACATTTCTCCCAAGATGTATGCTTTTTCTAGTTTTAGTATCTTTGAGGTGACCAAAGGAACGGACACATTTCAAGATGCGGGAAGATGAGATTCCTTCAAAGGCATAATAATTCAATTTCTAGTCTTGACAGTGCTACCTCAGTAATTGTCAACACTGCTTCTTTTCCAGATGGCAACTGGAAATAGACTTGCTGTTCCACTCGTAGTAGTCCAAATGACTCCAAGATCTCTTTCATGAACTGCAAAGTTTGGATTAGCAAAACCTTTCATGTTGCAGTATAGCTTGCAACACTGCCCCCCACCTCAATTCATGTTCTCAAGCATACACTACTTTACACTTGGTGACAGTGAATTTCCTCTGCCATTTTATAGCTCATTTACAGGATATAATTAGTGTCACTGCCCTGCAGTTCTTTTACTGGGATAAATAAACCTGTACCAGCAAACTTCAGTTACTTACCCCGCTCACAGTTCCTTTAGCACAGACTTCCCACCTACCTACATAGAAAATAAAAAATTTAAACTGTGATTTTTTGTTTGTTTGTTTCAGGCTAACAGCAGTACAGCCACTGGTGCTAAATTCAGATGTCTCTTTCCACATGTTCCAAGAGATCCTTCTTTCCTCTGCTTTCTGCTTAACAGCTAATTTTTAAATGAAAAAAATTGAGCCACAAGAAACAATTTAAGTGGAGTTCAGAGGAATTGAAGTAACTACAAAAAACAAACAGGAATACTGTTCCAGTTGGTCTGGAATGAGGGCAAGTGGAGAAACACTGCACTAATTCAACAATTTCTGTCATTAACTATGGCTGCACACAAAGACACTACTTCATTGACATCTCAGTTACATGGTAACACCTATACATGGACAACTGATCTTCCTTCAAAATAAAGCTGTAACTGGAAATAGTAAAAGACAGTTCACACTCTCAGGGACTAATTTTGCTATATTTCAGAGTACGGCAGATTTAAGACTGCACAACCTTATTTCCTCCCCTTCACATGTGTGTCCCTGCAGGCTGGAGCCAGCTGCAGGGCACTGCTGGGGGCACACTTGGGGTTCAGCACCGATGCCTGGGGCATCCCCAGGGCTTTGCAAAGGAATGAACTTCACCATGACCCTGGGAAGGGATTGCCCACCACTCTGCTGTCTGCCCCACAGGGCATCCCGGCCACTGTGCCCAGCCTGCCTCCCAGCCCCACCGCACTGTAGGCTTCCTTACGAGGAGCAGCTGAGGGAACTGAGGCTGTTTAAGTGGGAGAAGAGGAGGCTAAGGGGAGACCTTATGGCTGTCTGCAACTACCTGAAAGGAGGCTGTAGCATGGAAGGTGGTGGTCTCTTCTCCCAAGTAGAAGAAAAAAAAAGACACAGACTGTATTCTGTGGTATTTTGTTTTCATGTGTGCCAGTACTCAATTACAGCAATGCCTATTGCTGCTTTCCTCTGAACAATCTTTATGACTATACAGCTAAAAGAATAATATCGGAATAAGTTACTCAAAAATAAGAAAATAGTCAGTATAAGGTAAGATTCCCAAGAATCATTCCATGCCAAGTTAACTTAAAACCGTAGCTAAAAACTCAAATGAACATGTAGTATTCAGGAACTACACCTAAATGTTACATGAGTCATCAATATACATGAAAGAAGAAAACCTTTTCGAGGTATTAGCAACAAAGGTTTAGAGATTTCAACAGAACGGAGCTTAATACTGCATGATCAACAAATTTAATTTGCCTGGACTGGTAAAGAATGCAAGCTCTGCAACTGAGCCTTTTGAATAAAGAGCTGGCAAATGCAGTTTGACCACTGTGCTAAGAATGAACTGAGTTAACATTAAGTGGTACAATTATAAGAGCTGTAATACCTACAGACAGCCTTTACCCAAATCCTCAGCATACAGTCTAAGAATCACGAAACAGCACAGTCAGTAAAAGAGGAAAAAATACATCATTAAGGTCAAAATTGTAGGTTTTGTTATGCTATGAAATCTGTTTTCTCCTTAAAAAAAGATTAAAAAATAGTCTCCTAACAGTTGTGTCAATTGATAAGAACTAGTTTGGAGTCTAAAGGTCAAAGTACTGAATTATCTTGCAACAAGCCTCTTAGAAGGCTACCCTATGAGGAAAGACTGAAGGAGATAGGTCTCTTCTCCCTGGAGAAGACTCGGGACCTCATCACAACATTCCAGTACCTGAAGGGCAGCTACAAAGCTGAAGGAGGCTCTTTCTTCACAAGGAGCCATATAGAAAAGACAAGGGGCAACAGGTACAACTTGGATGAGGTTTCATTTCAGTATCAGAAAGAATCATTCACTGGAACAACCCACCCAGGGACATGGTGGAGTCCCCATCACTGGAGGTTTTCAAGATGCAATTGGACAGGGTGATGGATGATCTCTTCTTTGCCGCCTCTTCCAGGAAACATTAGACCAGACAATCCTTCAAGGTCCTTTCCAACCTTAGCTGTTTTGTGATTATTCTATGAATACTAGTGCAATAGAGACCGAATTTGTCATTTCAACCATAATATCAGAATCTGATTCAGTTGTGCGTATGGGTCTAGATGCTGCTTTATGGTGTTTAATTCTTAAATAGTTAAATTAAATTAGAAGGAGTTATGCCCAAAATCGGGGTGGGGGGGTGGAGAAAAAACCCACCACCACCAGAACACTAAGATAGGCTGGACACAAAATGCTTAAGTTTGTTGTTGTTGGGTTTTTTTGCGTGGGTTTTGTTTTTTGTGTCTGTGCTTTGTTTCTTTCTTTCTTTTTTTTTTTTCTTAAATGTAAGTTTAGTCATTAGTTTTATAATTAAGTAATTTTAATCGTTACTATTTATTCCCCCAAGCAGAGCTATACTCTTCTAGCAATCTGTCCATCACTAGCAGCTTTACACCAAACTGAGCCGGTAGGAAGACGCTTCCAAGTGGTTACTCCTTCTTAACCATTAAGCTGATAGCCCTGTGTATCTTTTATTGTATCAAGAATTATTATGGTTTAATCCTGTATAAATACAAATAAAATGCTGACCCCTCTGTTACCAGAAAATATTTTTCCCTAAATCCACCAATTGCTTTATATTTGTCAGCTACCCACAGGTAGGACCAAGTCTCAACTCTCTGGTTTAGCATCCTGAGCACTACACATTTACAGTCCTTACAAGAAGGCCAAGACATAAACGCGCAATGCACACAAAATGCAAGGTAGCCACTTTATTTAAGTGCAGCGTTTCTCAGACCAAGTAACTCTTCTTAAGATAGATGTTAACTCACTTGCACAAAGGCTACTATAAACCAGCAGTCTTTTCTCCATTTTAAATTAGCAGGAAATTAAAACAAGATGCATGTGCCTGATGTCTCCATGCAAGAAACTGGGTTTCTTAATATCAAGGCAGCAGAAAATAGGCAAAGACACTCCACAGGGTCGCTGTGTATTACCACTGAATTACACTCAGAATCTGTATGCTTAAGATATCTATAGACAAGTAGGATGCTGCTCACATGGTTCCACAGTCCTGATAACCACCAGGTCTTGTTCAAGAACTTCTACATCAAGACTTCAGACTCTGCTGATGACTGAACAGGCACCTTCGCTTTCTGTCAATAACCAGAGTACAGTATCCTTTACTAAAGTATTGGTCTTACAGGCAGAGACCTCTGACAAAGTCACATAACAACCACAGAGGAACAGCAAAAGATGAGTTTCATACAACTGTCAAAAGGGATAGTGACAACTTGTTAAGATCACCTTCTACAAAGAGGCTAATTAACTAGTGCATACTTCAAAGATTCTCTGCTCCACAAGGTCAAATAATCACTGTCAGAGCAGTGTAAGACTCTAAGGAATGGAATTGGCAGCACTGGCAACAACTTAATGGAACAATAACCCTGACTGAAAGGCCACACCTTTTTCTAGGGCATTAAAACACTCGGTTCAGTTAAAGTATGTAGGCTTTACTACATGAAGAAGATATCTTAAGAACAGTTATTGTGTTAAGCTTCATGGTATGCTGCAGGAGAACAGGAATTTACAGATCACGAGTGCAAAACTAGACTCTTCTGTGCAGAGGTTCTCAATATTTACAAACTGACAGCCTGCTCTCAAGAGACAATACTGTGTAAGTAACAACAATCATTCTCACAAAAATGCCTCCAAATGGAAGGAGCTATAGCCCAGCAAAGCCTTCAGCTGCAAAGAGGACCGTGCCAGACATTCTGATATAAGAGCCAACTGGCTCCCTATTCCCCCAAGCAAAATTTAGTATCAAAACCTAGCAGCTGACAAACAACCTAGACCATTCCTGAACACCGTGTTAAAGAGTTCACCCAGGAAATCAGGTTTGGGCATCAGCTCAAGCTTAAAGCAAACTAAGCACAGATTTTCGGACACGTTATAACCCTGAAGAAGCTAAAGTACCAGAAAATTCACAGGTACCAAGAAAGCAAGCCTGGGAGCATCAGACACCGACAGAAAACAGCCAGGGTGAGAAGCCACAAGATGCATCGACATGGACGCAAAACCAGCATAAAAACTACAGACGCTGCAGTGGAAGAGTTAACGATCTTCCATTCGCCTCTCGGGATTATTTCCGAAGCGTTCGTTTACTCGTCTGAAGGCCCGTTTCCCTCCCGGAGCCGCCCCAGGGCGCTGAGGGAGCTGGGGCAGCGCGCGTGTGGAGAGCGTGCCCGGCGCGGCCACGCGCAGAGCCGGCCCGGCTGCCACTTGTTTCTCCAGCGGGACTCGCAGGTGGGCACGCAGCCACAGCGACACAAGGACGGGCAGCAAACGGGGCTTCCTCAGACTTGCGCTCACCCTGTACCGGCAAGCGCCTGCCAGCGGCGAGACACACGGCGCTGCGGCCGGGACTGCCCGCAGCGGCACCGCCGGGACCGCACTGCTCAGGGAACCGGCTGCCGCGCCGCTCCCCCTCCCGCGGGCCCGCCAGCCCTGAGCCTCCCCCGGCGCCCGCTGATGCGCCACCGCCCCACACCGAGCCCCGCTAAGGAGGCGCCGCCGGCCTACCGGGCTGCGGCGGTCCGCCGCGCGCGGGAGAGCTCCCGGGCTGCTTGCACTCTTTCTGGGACTCCCTCTTGCCGCCGCCCGCCCTGCCGCTGGGACCGGCTCTCCCGGCGGCCGCCGCCTCGTCGTGCCTCTTGCGCTGCTGCTGGCGGCGCTCGGCCTCGCGGAGGATGTCGAAGGGGTCCGACTCGTCGTCCAGGAGCTGGTAGAAGCGGTTGGCGACGGCGCAACCGAAGCTCTCCTGCATGACGGCCGCCACCGAGCTGCCCACCGTCCCCTTCATCATCGCCGCGGCCGACTGCCCCCCGCGCGCCGCCGGCGCTGCGGAGGCGGCGGCGGCAGGAGCCGAACCAAGGCGCAGCAGCGGAGGAGAGCGGCGCACGAACTGCCTCGCGCCGGCTCAGGCTCCGGCGCCCACTCCGGCTCAGCACCACCCAGCCCGCCGCACCATGGCCGCTGCCCGGCCCTTCGCCGCGCCACGGCAGCCAATCGCGCTGCGGGGCTCCGCGCACCCCCGAAGCCAGCCGGCCGGCCACCCACCCCCAACGCGCGCAATCAATGCGAAATAATGGCTAGAGCGAGCAACCAATTACGACTTTAGGATTCGCCCCCCCGCCCCTGAAGTGCGGCTACGGCCAATTGGCGTGCAGCTCCAGCACACTCACTAGTGGACCACTGACCAATGGGATGTGGCGTTCTGGGCGGCTGAGCTGATTAATTATTCATGATCTATGCATTATTCAACAGCCGCTCCTGCCCTCCACTGGAACCGCAGCAAGTGCAGAGGGGCACAGCGCAGGCACCGCATTTGCCCGTCGGTTCTTGGGACCCAGCGATTGCAGGAGGCTGGGAAACGGCCTCTGTTCGTTTGCAGGTCTGGGTACACTATTCGGTAAAGGCTTGCAGCCGGTGTCATCACATAACTCTGCCAGCACGGGCCTCGTGATTGTAATCTGGGTCCAGTAACGACTGACTTCAATGAAAGCATGCTCAACTGCGAGCTTCAACCGCTGTAAGTGGCTGCCACCCTTGCATAAACTAGTCTGGTATTCCCACAAAGTTTCTGAATTGCCTCTTTCTGGGTCCCTTAGTTCAAGAAGGACAGGGAACTGCTGGAGAGAGTCCAGTGCAGGGCAACAAAGAGGATTAAGGGAGTGGAGCATCTCCCTTTCGAGGAAAGGCTGAGGGAGCTGGGTCTCTTTAGCTTGGAGAAGAGACCGAGGGGTGACCTCATTAATGTTTATAAACATATAAAGGGTGAGTGTCACAAGGATGGGGCCAGGCTCTTCTCAGTGACAACCAATGATAGGAAAAGGTGCAATGGGTGCAAACTGGAACACAAGAGGCTCCACTTAAATTTGAGAAGAAACTTCTTCCCAGTGAGGGTGACAGAACACTGGAACAGGCTGCCCAGGGAGGAATCTCGTACTCTGGAGATATTCATAACCCGCCTGGACACATTCCTGTGTAACCTCACCTAGGTGTTCCTGCTCCAGCAGGAGGATTGGACTAGATGATCTTTCGAGGTCTCTTTCAATCCCTAACATTTTGTGATTCTGCTTAAAACTGCAGTGGTGTTCATGAGACCAGCACACCTCCACAAGCACGTGCAGTAACACTTCCAACAGCTCACAAACAGCCTTTCAGAGGTACATACAGGTTTCACAGTTTAACTTGGAAACCTGCTCTGCCCAGCAAAACCGGTGAATGGAGCTCTCTGGCTCTCACAGAGCCTCCATGCGGCGAAGCTGGAAGTGTGGGCACCGCTGTGATCATAGGACGCATGCTGGTCACAGCCAAGGGGTGCCTGGAGCAAGCTGCAAGTCCTTTTACTATCTCTGAGGTTTATAGATAGGACCAGCAGTGCAAACACTCCTGGAGACACAACACGATTCGTTGACAGGGCACAGGCAACTGTGTACACAAAACATGTTTGTCCCCTCTGCCAGCTACAGCAACCCCAAATACATGCTGTAAAAACCTCAGCCCTTCAGACACAATCACCCAAAGAATGCTGACTGCAGTGGCGATTACTGTGATGAGGCTGTTTTCATCCTAATCGTTCATGGGAAACTAACACTTCCTCTGTTACAGTAACTTCACTGTACATCCCACCTCCCTTTGAAATGAATCTTATCCTTGGTACGGCTCCTCAAAACTAAATCACACTCCCTGTGGTGCTTCAAAAAGGCGAGATTAGGGACAGCGCTGGCAGCAAAACAACCATGTCCTTCCCCCTTCCCTCTCTGAGTACAGAGCAGGTCTGGGCACACCACGGTAAAACAAGACATGGTGCATCCTCTCTACGTGTCACTCCAAGCCCTGAACATGATCCCTGTGCCTCCCCTAGCTTTCACGTAAACTCACTTACACAGGGCATGCTTGCTATATAGAACTAATTTCATTAGACTGTGTCCTTTCCAGCTTCATCCTCATTCAAGACATGACAAACAATTTTGCATCAATGGAAATAATGAGAGCAACTAAGTTAGGGGCTATTACCTGCTCACTAACAGCCTCACAAAATCCTGGTAGTCAAGTCAGATCTCTTCAGAAATATTTCAGCCGTAAGATTAGAAATTTGGTGTTCTGTGGAACCTGTCTTTGCTTTCACAAAGTTCCAAAAAAGACCGAACAGAAGCATAACTTCTCAGAGAGATTCCACAATGACAACCAAAAATAGCACTAGTTATATCTTCTCTTCGTCCATATAATTGTTTTCTAAAATGAACGTAAACCTTTACAAAAAGTTCTTAGTTTTCTGAATGCTTGATCAAAATAAAATTTCTGGGAGATAGATTTCAAATGCCAAATTCATTAGAAGTCTTGCACAGCAGATTAAAGTAATCTGTAATTTCTTCATCTGCAGCTTTTCACTGTGTACGATCACTGTGTGATTGTCAAGGGACATACTTACATAGTTTTAGGTGACTTTTGAAGTAGCATTGCTTCCACCTGATTTCAATTTCTGTTCTGTGACTAAGTGCTGGACAACTCCTATGACATACAAGCCTATTGTACCACACAGACACCTTGTTCTGTGAAATAAAGTGCTGTTAGTTGTGGCTCCACCTCCAGCAGTTAGTGATTTTGTTCTGTGACATCCTCCATCCAGGTTCTCTCCACAAGGGGATTTTTCCCATGCGCAGAACATTGGCCCTACACAAGCTTCTCAATGAGATATAGATGTGGAATATAGCATATTTACCAAAGGAACCCTTACTTAATTTTTTAAAGGGGCAAAGGTGCCTAACTACAAGACACAGAGAATTGTGAACGGAGGCTGATGTTTCTCTGACCTTTACAGCCAAGTATTTAATTACCAGCAAGGGGCACCCTGTTTTTGACCTTTCCTACAGCCACTCCCTCATCCCTGGACATGAATCTCATTTTCTAGTGTGCAAATCTCTCCTGTCTGAGTAGAAACATTCTGAACCCACTGCAGAGCTTAAGGTCCCATTCTGGGGCAGGACACCTGAACAGGCCGAGAGGGTAACACTGCATAACTTAGTGAATCGTGCCATCACGGACATTTTCCAGCAACATGATTCTACTGAACTCAACTGAGTCAAATTAATTTTTAAGCTGAGCAGTAAAGAGCTACGTCACCAAAGATTGAACTACTATTCTTCCACCACCTTCACAGGAAGAGATGGGAACTTATCTTTGTTATGGCCATGCTTATATTACTCTGTTTCCTTCCCTCTGGAACATTCAGTAGCTGGCTTCAAGTGAGCTATTAACAATTTGATTGTCTTAACACATTGATTTAAAACAAAAATTGGAAAATGTAATAATAAACACTTAGATAAAATATTACTATTGCTAAATTATTATATTGTGCTAGTTTGACTGAAATAGTTAATTTTCTTCATGCAGTTAGAAAACTTTTCTTTTACATAGCTAACACGGTCATTGTTTGGATTTTGAGAACAGTAAGGTAACACCTTGGGACAGAATTAATAGTTTTTAATTGGAATAAAGAGAACGTAAGAACTTCCTGATATCTTAGTTGTGGTCCAGGAGCCAAGGTCTTTCTGGACTCTCTCTCTGCAGGTGTGAGGCAGCGGGGAAGGTGGGCATGGATGGGGCAGAGCTTGACTGACACCCAGGCTGATCAGTGAGAATCACAGAATGGTGAGGGTTGGAACGGACCTCTGGACATCATCTAGTCCAACCCAAATATTCCAGGCCATTACCATCATGCTTCTTGTTTAAGGAGAGCTGGGTTTTCCAGCTGAGGAAACAGATACCCATTCAGGTTCTGCTCTGTTTCAGTTGAGTTCTGTTCAGGAGTTACTTTAGTTCAGCGTTTTGACATTTTACAGAGGCCTCTGGGCCTTCCTCTCTCTCCCTGGGATCGGCTGTTCAGGACTCGGGCTCTCTGTCTTCTCGAGACTGGCTGCTCGGCAGGGAAGGATTTAGTAAGAAATTGCATTGAGTATCTTTTCTATTCTATTGCCATCTTATATATATTAGTACTAGTAGTGGCATATTAGTATTGTTCTTTTATTAAACTGGTTTTACTTCAGTCTATGAGTTTCTCCCTTTCCTCTCGATGCTCTCCCCTATTTGGGGGTATGAGGAGTCAGCACATGGCTATCCTGTTTGTGATTGCTAGCTCAGCTTAAACCACAGCATACACAAATCCATATGACAACATACAGTAAAGTTATTTGCAGTGTGATGCTTGCTAACACTCTTAAAAGGCACCAGTCTACAGCACACAAACTCCAGACAGCAACACTGAGTAGGGAAAGAAAAAAACTTGACTGTTTTTACAGCTTCATGGCTTCTCTGTGCCTTTGATACTTGTCACAAAATCTAGCTACTAATGTAAGAAATGTAAGTTGCTTATTTCACAACCTGTAAGTAGTCAGTAAGACAGTCAGGCAAAAGTGGCCCGTTAATGTACTTCTACTAGCTAACTGCAGCATAAAATGCTCACACAAAGAAACATGCTCCTGCTGTAGAACAGTGAGATCTACTGCTTAAAAACCACAGAAAACCAGGATAAAATAAATGAAGTATTGATTTATCTGATAAAACTAAAGCCTTCTTACTTTCAAGTAACTAAATTTTCAAAGGTAAATGAGGTAGTGTTTACTTGGGCATTTAAAAACTGAACATACAACCTATTCATGTTTTCAGCAGCTAAAGCCAGATCAGTGTATCCCACTAAGTTTCCAAACCATTCCTCGCTACCACCAAATCTTTCACAGATCAGCCACTCATGTCTCGCTCACACAGATGAGTTAAAGATGACACAAATCCCAGTTACCTGTGGCCATGGAAGCCTTGCACCCAAGCGAACCCGCAGCCTGACCAGCAGTCTGTGCTAACGGGCTGCAGAACTAGACTGGGTCTCAGTTTCAAAGGATGTAGACTGGAAATCTAGATTTTTAAATACCATTTTAGTCATCGCAGTATAAATACCTAAAGTTATAAAAGGGTCAAACGAAAGACACGCCTCTCTAACACTACTGAGCTAAAAGTTATAATCTGCACGAATTTCTAATCCATGTGCCCGAAAAACCTCCACAAATTCCCGAGTCGCGGCCCCTGGCAGCCGGCGAGGCGGCGACGGCCCGGGAACGCCCCGCAGCCATTTGGCCCATCCCCTGCCCACTTCTTGCGCTGCTGTGCCCAGCGCCGGCTGCTCTACAGTGACGCGCAGCGGTACCGGCCGGGCCCACTGCCCGAGGAGCCGCTGCGGGATCCCCGCCGGGCCGGGTCGCCGCAGGGCCGGACATCCGCGGCCCCGCGCCGCCTGTCACCGCGGGGGACCGCTGCTGGAAGGGGCGTCTCTCCACGCCCACCCTCGCCATCGCCCTGCAACGGCCATAATGGCCACGCCGCCGCCGCTGCCGCCTCCTCCACAGCGCCCTCCCGCCCTACGAGCGCCGCGGCGGCTCCTCACGGGGGAGCCCTCCCCGACAGCCAGTGAGCTCGCTCCCAGCGCTGCCCGTCGCTGAGAACAAAAGCGCGGCGGAGGGAAAGCCCCCACCCCGCCGCGGGAGAGCGAAACCACCGCGGCGGCGGGCAGCGCTGTCTCGCGGGGCGGCCCCTTTAAACCGCGCACACGCCGCGCCCCGAGCCGGGAGCGCCAGGGCCCCCGCGCTGCCGCGGCGATTGGCTGACGGCAGCCCGGCACAAGCGCGCCAAGCCCGCCCGGACGCGCCAGCCCCGCCTCCTCCTCCCCAGGCGCGGCGAGCCAATCAGCGCCTCCTCAGGAGCAGAGCGCCGCGGCGCGGCGGGGCGGCCCGCGCGGCCCGCGAGCCCACTGAGTTTCGAATTGTGCCGGTGAGCCGGGAGCCTGCCCAATAGGAGGACAGCAGCGAAGCCGCGTCCCGCTCGGGCCCCGCCCCAGGAGGTGTGGCAGTTAACGTCCCCGCCTAGCGGTTGGTCGGCTCTGTGACGCTGCCCCGCAGTGGGTGATTGGCTACGCCCAGGCGCGAAATGTAACGCGGGAAAACCTGAGGCTCGGCCTGGGCTGTAGGCGCGGAGGGGTCGCGGCGGCTCCTCCTCGGGCATCGCCGGGACCGGGGCTACCGGAGGGGTCGGCGCCGCTTCGGAAAGGTGCGAGAACGCTGCGGCTGCTTCATCCCGGCCGTTGCTATGGCCGGGGGCTGCCGTTGACTTCGCGGATCCGTTCGGGGGTGGCCGCGGAAGGGGAAGGGAAGGCACTGAGACCCCGCCGGGAGCCGCCGTCCCCGGCGATGAGCGGCTGAGGCAGGCCCGAGCGGAGACAGGTGGCGGCGGTTTGCAGTACCTCCGTGCCGCTCCACATCCCCCATCCCGAGACGCGGGCTCGAACAAGAGGCTAAGCCGCCGCGGAGCGCCCCCGCGCCCTCACTCCCTTCACAGCGCCGGTGCCCGCGGGGGTCGGCGATGGCAGAGCGGCTGCCACCGGGCCTTCCGCTGATTTTTTGTCAGGACTCCCCAAAGCGCGTCCTGGTTTCCGTTATCAAAACCACCCCAATCAAACCCTCCTCGCGGGGGGGCGGCGAGGAGCCATCGGCCGCCCCGCCCATCCCCACCAGCCCCGGCTTCAGCGACTTCATGGTCTACCCCTGGCGCTGGGGCGAGAATGCCCACAACGTGACCCTCAGCCCCGGCAGCACCACCGCCCCCTCGGCCCTCCCGCCGGCCCGCGGAGGAGCGGGCAGAACCCAGGCTGGGGATGAGGAGGAGGCGGCGAGCCCGGACAGTGGCGGCAGGGACCGGCACCTGAAGGTGAGCGCGGCGGCGGCGCGGGGCCGGGGTGGGGCGGGCGGTGGAATTAAAGGGTGACTGCGCGCCTCGCGCCCCTCCCCCGCCCGGAGATTTAAAGTGAAGTCACTTCCGCCAGCGGTGCGCGCGCCCCGGTGCCGTCCGTCGTGCGGGGGGAGCGGCGGGGAGGGAGCCGCCCGCAGGCGGAGCGGCAGCGGCGCTCCTGCCCCTCCGCCCTCAATTTAAAAGTAGCGCGGGGCTGGGAAGCTCTACTCTGTTTTATTTCCTCCCCATTTCACTGAGCGCACTCCGGAGCGTGACGGCTCCCCGCCTGCAGCCGGCGGCCGTAGCCCCGCTGTCGGGGATGGGCTCGGTCGCTGGCGCTGTCACGGCACCGGGCCTCGGCTGCACCCGTGACTCAGGAGTCACTTTGGGGAGAGTTGTGGGGTTTGGCTGAAGTGCAGCGACACGAGCGTGCGGGGTTTCAGCTCCGCGGTTATTTCCACGCAGGATGGGATACGGCGTGGCCGGCCGAGAGCAGACACCGTCCGTGACCTGATCAGCGAAGGAGAGCACTCTTCCAGTAGGATACGCTGCAATATCTGCAACAGGGTCTTTCCACGAGAGAAATCACTGCAGGCCCACAAACGAACTCACACCGGTGAGTAAAGGGAAGGTGTGAATCGCTGGTCTTAGCTGCTTAGGAATTAAAAAAAAAAAGTAAACTCCCAATAAATTCAACCTGTGACTATTTTATTGTAGGTGCTATGTTAAATCATACTTTTCTTCCAAGACTTGTTAGTGCAATCAAAGTCTTCGTAAACTGTGTTTGTCATGGGATAGTGTAGCAGCAATTTGGGCTATAGTGGCAGGTTGTGTAAATACTTTCTGTTGCTGTCACTGGCTTACTGTGTAGGAGGGAGAACTTTTCCTGACTACGGTGCTCTGTACATGGTAGCACTTCTGACTGTGTCTCGTCTGTCATTTGTTTCCTTCTCGCTGATGTATTTTTCCCACAGCAGTTGAAGTTTAGCTGTAAGAGGAAACATTAACTCAAAAACTGGCTGGTAACTTGGCGAGTGTAACACTCTGGAAGTGTAGCTTAAATGTTGAGAAAAGAGTTCACAAGCTTAAAATCACTATTGAGTTATCTTTCCCACCACCTAGAATCATTTTCTGGGGTGCAGGTGGTCACACCAGTTTACTGAACTGTATGTAGAAGGCAACTCACAGTTAAGTTTAAATGTAGGATCAACTCAATACCCAGCTGAGGTTGAACTGGACATGCTGGTTTTTTAAACCAAGTAAATGCTTTTATTTTTTTTCTCCATGTTCCAGCAGAACTCTGTTTGCAATAATGTGTGAACTAATGTAGCTCACAATGCCAACACAACCACCAACACTTTCCCCTGACACACACAAATGCCCTCTCCACCCAAACAAAGGCCCAGGAAAACCTTGGCTCCCATGGTGTTTTACTCTGACTCAGGTTACGGAGACTAATCTAGATAGTTACCTAGTGTTCTTTGGTCAAATGATGTTTTTGTTTCGCTTGGTTGTATTAGGTGTTGAGCTTGTGTGAACTACTTAACTGAGCAGAGCTTACCCTGGTGTTCCTCCTCTGACTTAGTAAGTCAGCATCCCCCTCATTTTGTCGTCCTTCCCAAGGAGTGGTGACACAGGAGCGGTGCCATGGCGTGCCTTTGCACAGCTGCACGCTGTCAGATCCTCTTGAGAGAGGAGGCACCTGCCATCTCTGTTCTTGCTGCTTTTTGTATGGGGAAGCCTTCCTTGATGTCTGACCAAAGAAAACTTTCTTGGCTTACGTCTGGAATATGTTTCTTTTGCTACTTCCATTTATCCATTACAAATTTTCTCTAATAGTCTTCCCTAATGAGGTATTTGTATACAACTTCATATGTTACTATGCTGTTGACCTCAGTTATTGTACCGTAGTTCAGGTTATGTTAAGGATAAAATTTTATCTGGTTACAACTTGAGTTACATTGCTTCTCCATTTCCTCATTTAACTGTATATTTCTTGCTCTATTGATGCCTAGTTTCATGGGACAAAGCTTATGTAGTGCTGTGCAAGATGTTTAAATCAGAAAATACGATTTTTTTTTTTTTTTTCCTCTAGAAATAATTGTATAATTCTGTAGTATTGAACAGGTACTTCAAAGCAAAGATCTGTCTGCGGTAAAAGTGGATCTCTGCTACTTGGTACACAAGGGCTTTTGGAGTGCCTGAGTGGGTAAAGAGAGTCTACTTGTTTAAGTCTCAAGTCAGGGACACTGCTGGATGTTATGATTTTTCTGTTATATTCAGCTTTCACAAATCTGCCTGTTATTATTTTTAAGGTGAAAGGCCTTACTTGTGTGACTATCCAGACTGTGGGAAAGCCTTTGTTCAGAGTGGGCAGCTCAAAACTCACCAGCGTCTCCACACAGGGGAGAAACCTTTCGTCTGCTCAGAGAATGGTGAGCCACCACAGAACAATTTGCAGCTTTCAGAACTAGGTTCAGTCTAGTACTGGAAACGTATGCATGTTCACATGGCAAAGACCCATAGAAGCTTTAAATTTTAATTTTGGAGGAGCTTCTAGAGAAGGGAGAAGCCACACAGAATCTGCATAACCATGCAAATGTTTAGATAAAGATTGCTTAAAATACATAAGTGGGTTATCAGTAATTCTGTCAGTTGATACTAATGTATAAAATGATGTGGCATGCTATGGACCTTGCAACCAAGGCTTGCTGTTTTCAACCAGATCTCAGATTTTGTGAGTGGGGAAGGTTGGATTGAGCAGCATCTTTGTCCCGCAGACGTTATATTTACTGGTTGGTTGACTGCTTTCTGTAATATGTTCTTCATTGTCACATTGTGTTTTCTAAGGCTGTTTGAGCAGATTCACGCATGCAAACCGCCATTGCCCCAAACATCCATATGCCCGACTGAAGAGGGAAGAGTTCACAGACAAGCTGAACAAGAAGCAGACAGCTGACAATAAAGCTGTGGCTGAGTGGCTAGCAAAGTAAGTTCTCTCATGGTGTCATCCCTCTCTAAATACTTGTAAGGGTGATCTGAGAAAGCATTCTGTCCTTAGGGGGAAAAAAAAACCCCAACAAACCAAACCATGTGTTTCTCCAGTACCATTCAATGCCTTTCTTTCAAGAAGTGCAAACTCCTGGTCTAGATGAAGTTCCTCATGAGACTTTTGTTTTATTTGTTCTCTGCTTAAATGCTTCTCTTTGCTTGATCATCATCTGCTAATACATTGTTAGCTAGCGCTGCAGTCGTGCAGAATTTGCATCTGTATGAGGGGCAACAATTGTGTCTGTCTAGGGAGAAACGCCTGCTGAGAACACTGTGTAGAGATGTCACAGATGTTCACTTAAAATACTGAATAAAGGAGGTTTCTTACCGCTTAAATACTGCTATATAAGGGCTGAAAGCTAAAGCCAAATGCACTGCTTAGTCGGATGCAAGCTAGTACTTTGGGTTGCTGCTGTGTGAGTCAGTTGCATATATTTTAAAAGCATTCCCCATGTTTGATTTGGTAGATACTGGGAGAGTAGAGAACAGCGTGCTCCTGCTTTGAAAACTAAAACAATACAGAAAACGGATCAGGAACAGCAGGACCCAATGGAATACCTTCAATCCGATGAAGAGGATGATGAAGAGAAGAACAGTGCTCATTCAGCTGCTCGCCGCCGCCTCCAGGAACAGCGTGAACGCATGCACGGTGCACTGGCTCTCATCGAGCTTGCAAACCTTGCTGTGGCGCCGCTTCGACAGTAGATATAAACAGAGTCTGCCTATACAAAATGTACTTCCTGGTGGTACTTAAACCAGTTAGATCATGGGCATAAGCTAAGCACCTTATTTGCTTATCATAGGCTGCTATTCTGTAGAATTTATGAAGAATGTTGTTGCCCCATAACATGGGGTGAGAGAATTGCACTTTTTGTAAGGTAAAAGACGGATGTAAAGTTTCTAAGTATTTGTAAATATAGGACTGCATAATGCAGGGTTGACAAAGTTATGTGTTGTGGGAAGCTAGATTTTGCAAGGTTAATTCATTTATTTGAAGCAGTTTTCAGAGGAAGCACTTTCTGAACAAAGTGTTCGCGATTAGTAGAATGGTACATGTGGCCAAAGAAGGCTGACAAAAGTATTTATCTGACTATTTAAGCAAATTTATATTAAGTTGTAGGTCTGAAGATGTTAGGCAGCATTGAAACAGTGTGTTTCTGATGTCAGTGTATCTTTACCTAGTAACACTGAAGTGGAAGGCAAAGTTTAGTTAAACACAACTTGTAGATAGGAAGAAACTGCTTCATATAGGAAAAAAAAGATTGTTCAGGATCTTCGCTGTGACTGCTCAAGGTATGAGGCTTGACTTTGCTGTTTTACGTTTTCTGATTTGATTTCAGCAGAGAATCTCTTGGTAGCACTTGTTATTCCTAACGTGACGTTAGGAGCTTTTGCACATTGTTTGGTTAATCTGAAAATGATTAGTCTTGCAAAGTCTAGACATAGGAAAACAATTGGTGATATTTTTTCCAGATATTTTTGGACCCTGTAGTGATTTGGCACTTGATTTTGTTAATAAAGGCGGTATTTACAGGGTGGTATTGATTCGTAGTAAACTATTCTAGATCTCCTATTAGCAAACACTAAGTTTTAAAGTATTGCTTTTATATGATTATTAGCAAATAGAAGCCTCTGTACTTTCTGTGCATAAAGCCACCTTACTGCTTTACTTCAGGATAACATGCCAATTTTGTGTTCACTAACTGTAGTACAGCTATCAATTAAACACTGCAGAAAAGTATTCACTATACAACTAGAAAATAGGCTTCCAAAGATAGCGTCTTAACATGTGTGATTTCATATATTTCCCAAATAAATGAAGTTACAGAATGCTGCCTAGTACTCAGATGCTCATATAAAATGTTTAGGAGGATATGTTGTCACTTTGTTATATACTTTCAAATGGTATTGACTCATGGTGATCTTTTTCGGTAATGTGCTTTGAAGGCAGCCAGAGTCCTAATATGCTAACGAAACCTTATTTTAAAATCGGACTTCATGATGTGTGTTTTGGTTTGTGTTGTTTTTGGTTTTATTTTTATATTTTTAAGCTACTGCTTTAGGGGATATTAATAATTCATATTTACTGACCTACTTGCTTTAACTCATTCCTTGTATTGAAGGTCAGGAAATTCGGGTGAGAAGGGAAGCCACTTTCCCTCTCACTTAAACAAGAGGAAGAAGTAATTTTATCAATCGCTTGGTATAGACTGACCAGGGCATTCAGCTGTTCCAGAAAAGCAGCGTGATTTTACACCAGAAACTACAGCTATTGGATTATGTTCTCTGATAATCTGTTGGTTGGAAATCTCATTAATCCAGTTTGTTTAAATCATGATTGATGCACTTACCTAAATAGTAACTGAGTAATAAAAAAAAAAAAACAAACATTTTCATTGAATGTAAATAATTCTGTACCACTTACACGGTTTATCTTTTCCTTACAGCTCCTAAACTGACATGGAGCTTATTTGTTCCTGTTTAGGCTTAAAAACAGCCTAAACTTCCAGGTTTATGAAACACTCCAGTTGTTCTCGGCTTCTTAATCTAGGTAAAACTGGTAATTAGTGTGAAGTTTGGAGTTTCTCAAATAAGTTACATATTTTTGACTGTATGCATATAGTCTGATCCCAAAATGAGCCCTGAGCATAAATCTCTTATGCTTCTGAGTCATAACTCAGAATTGCTCCTGAGTAATATTTCACAGGGCACAAGATAGAGTAATTACCAGCCAGTTGCAGAGTGGAGTCAACTTAATTTGGATTTTTTTTTTTTAATACTTTTTTTTTTTCCTAGTCGGCTGTAATGCTTTGGGCAACTGGCAGAATATTTGTGCAAGTATGACAAGCACACTGAATTTTACTTTGCTGTAGACAAAAATCAGACAGCTGAAGCAGTTTTGTGTTGTAAGAAGTTTTGAATAAAATACCAAGTTAAAAAAATAATGACTGATTTTTTTGTTCTTTAAAGAAGTGATTACATACAGAGGATCTTGAAGTGTTCAGTGCTTTGAAAGATTAAGTTGTAGTTTGGCATGACTTAACAGCAGGAGAGTGGATGTGCTGCAATTTAATACATGCTTTGAATAAAATCTTGGTTTAAATTTTGAAGTTTAGTGTGTGCTGCTTGGTAACTGCTAAATATTTAAGCCCTTGTTTCTGACACCCGACTTACCTTAGAGCATGAAGGTGTTTATTTCTCTTGTGTGTTGAAAAATGACATAAGTTAAATACCCAAAGGAAGTTTTTAAAGCTTTTGTTTGTTTTTTATGGTTTCACAAACCCGTGAGTGTGTGAAGCCCGGTCCTGAGCGGAGCGGCTGGGCCTGTGGCAGCCCCTGCCCGCGGCTGGTTCGGGGCCGTCCCTTCCCGGAGGGGAGCGCCGGTAGACGCTCAACTCTTTCTCATAGGGCTGCACTAAAAACGAAGCCAGCCGGTGCCGGATGGCGGCGTAAGGTACCGGAGGGCCTCGGGGCCTGCTCTGCCGGCGCGGCGCCCCAGGTCCCGGAGGCGGCAGCCCGCCGCACTGAGATCGCTCTTACCCCGAGGTCCTTCCCCTCGGGCCGGGCCCGAACCGCCACGGCCCGGCTCCGCGCAGCGCCAGGGGGCGCCCTGCGGCCGCCGCCGTTCGGGGCCGAGCCGGGCCGGGCCGGGCCGGGGAGGAGCGGCGGCCCGTCCGGTCGTACTCGTGCAGGCCGAGGTGGGGCCCTGCCCGCTGCCGCCGCAGCTCCGCGCCGCCATGAGCGCTGGGCAGGCCGCGGGGGAGGCGGCGGGCGCTGCCGCGCACTCGGCGCTGCCCAGGGTGCTCTCCGCCCTCTTCTACGGGACGTGCTCCTTCCTCATCGTGCTGGTCAACAAGGCCGTGCTCAGCGCCTACAGGTGAGGGCCGCAGGTTGCGGAGGAGGAGCCGCCGGGCAGCGGTGGGGCCTGTCCCGGCCCAGCCGTCCCTCGGGCCGGCGAGCGGAGGTTGTACCGCCCTCCCGAAGCGGAGCGGGGCCGCACCGCCTGTCGGGGAAGCGCCGGCGTAACCCCGGGTTGTTGGGGCAGCTCGGGTGCCGGGGCTGTCCACCTGGCACACCGGGACAGCCCCTGGAGCCGCGGAGATGGTGAACGTGCCGAGGCCGGGGCGGTTTCTCCAGTTTCACGCCCGTTTATGCCCAGCAGGTCCCACTCGCGCCTCACCGCGGTGCGGCACGACGGGCTTTCCCTGCCAGGCCATTCGATATCCCTGGTGTCAAAACTGGTGTTTTGCTCGTCACACTGGTTCAGACCCTTCAGGGAAGCAGTGTTTCTCCTAACTGTTCCCACCAAACCATCTTCTTACCTTCCTGAGAGCGCCTTTATTTTCTGAGGTAGCCAAAAACGAAACATGAGCCCTTAGAAAGTCTCTTAAAAGTCTCTTAATCATGAAGACACCACCTCTGCAACTTCATGGGGCATCTCATGTGGAATCATTGTGCTGTAGCTGTGATCTCACCATTAATATTCTTTACTTCCAAGGTTTGCTCTGGTTATGCTGTTCTAGCTCATTATGAACTAGAAACACTAAAGTGAAAAAACGCAACAAAACAAAAGAAAAAAAGAAACACTTGCTGTTGTTTTCTCATGTTCAATGCTGTTTAAACAAGTAGCACCTGTATATAACATCTCCCAGAAATGATACATGAGACAAGTTGAGATTTTATTTTATAGTTGTTTTCATCCTGTTAATAAAATCTGCAGCTCCCTATAAGTCACTGGCATACATCTAGTGCATCCGTGAAAGATACTCAAGGACAGCAGGCACATCAGTAAGCCTGAATTTTGTATAAAGAGCTTACAGCATTACTGGGTATGTTTAGGGCTTTACAAATCAAAAATGCCTGGAGAAATCTGTGTAGTACAGACAAGTGAAGCCTCCATATTGTACAAACCAAAACACAGTTTAAGCATCACATGATTATAAATGGGAGTCATGTTTCTTTCGCTTTTCCCTCCCCCTGCCCCCCTCACCCCCAAAAACCAAACCAACTCTTGTTTCCCAGAATCATTTTGCTACCAGATGCTCCTAACTCATTTTCTTTGTTATGACTCCAGTGTCCTTATGGCCTTTCTGCTGCAATTTAGAGCATTTATTTTGCTAACACTGTGTTCCCGTCCCAGGGCGGCTCATTTGAGCACGTTTCTCAGCAGCCAAATAGTAGTATAGCGGTTCCTGGTGGCTTCTGTGATAAACAGCCACAACCTCAACTAGTCTTTATAATGGAAAGTTACAAAGCTTGTTGAGAGTGTGGACCTCGCTTAGGCATTTGTTAGTGCAGTTGTGCACAGAGAATGAAATGGCTTTTATTTAGATTGCCTGGATGCAGGTTTGTGCATAACTGTTCCTGACAGTGCAGTCCAGAAAAATGCTGCGTGACTCCTTGGAGGCAACAAGAGCTCTGACCTTCAGGGTGCTCCTTGATACCTGAGGCTTTTGAGCAGAGAGGCTCCAGACACTGCTGGTTGTGGCATAAAGCAGCCATCCACTCTAAATAACTTCTTTGCTTATATTTCAATATACTTACAGAGAATTTGCAGTTACTGCCACATGTTTCTCGGTTTTAACTTGATGTAGATTTAGGGGGAAAATTGAGATGCTCAGCTTCTTCAGGTGTTGTGCTAAAGTTTCTGTTCTCTTAGTATTCAAGTATTCATGCTTTCAGCTAAATTTGACAGAACAGGTATGGTAGAAATTTAGCAGACAATAGATGTTTCTACAACATTTACCTAGGTACTTTATTTTCACAAAAAAGTGTTGCTAGTGTGTTTGGGCCATGTAGATAAGCTTCCAAGTTAGGGCAAGTGCAAGAGATTTAACTTCTATACCCTCTGAGGATGTATAGTCTATATGTGAGACCACTTAAAAAAATTATGTAGCGTTATAGTTCTCTCTGTTACCTTCACTTACAAAGATACCCAAAACAATTAGCACTTTAGAACTGATCAACTGTGCATATGCTATATTATTTGTATGCAGCTTGTGTTTTGCTGCAGAAATAAAATCTTAGGACTCCAGAAAGTGCAGCAGTTCCTGAGCCTGTTTGAAAGACAGGCCAGTCATCCGCATGTCCAGTTCTTGACTTTAGTTCTAATTTTAAACTAATATTTTTCTTTTTTTTTTTCTTTTAATTTTCGCAATATTCAATATCTGTTTGTGCTTTTCAGCTTCCCATCACCAATGTTTCTTGGAATCGGACAGGTATGTTCACATTAAATAAATAATGTAGTAAAGCATACTAAATGCACTCATTATTTTGTAAGTTAAACTAAAGTTAGCATAGAGGTATATTTTAGGAGGGAGATCTCTGTTATACTGCATTGCTTGTCTTCTAGATTAGATACACTGTAAGGAAAAGTGATTTATTTTAGTAAGGTCAAGGAAATTTCAACAGAAGTCAAAACTGTTTCATGGGAGGAGTCATATAAAGGGCTGAAAATAGAATTTATTTCCCCTTACAGACTTCAGTAATTAAGAGATCTGGCCTTCAAAACTTTCAAGATTTGTTCTAGCAAGTGCATAGGTCGTGTGAGAATCCTTGAGCATTTGTGGATTACATGCAGAGACATTGCCTCTCTTTTTAGATAAGCGGTGTTTATACTCAAAAATCTCTCCCCCCTTTCCCAGCAGTTTTCCAGTAGGACTACGACACAACTTTGGTTCTTTGTTGCCATATTTGCCTGTGGGCAATTTACACTACTGCAGCAGAAATGTATTTTATTGTTATTGCTAATAGGCACCATGGTAAAACCAAAGTTCAAATGTTTGTGTACATGGTTCATGAAGAAGAATGTGTGATTTTTCAGAGGGATGACTGGGAAAGATGGAGCCTCGAGGCAAATGTTTGGGTAAATTCATTTAAAATAGAGGATTTTTTTTCTGCCAAAGTTACAAGCTAACGCGGGTAGTGAGGAAGAGATGGAAAGAGGTTACCACAAGTCAGACTTCTCTGCCATTTCGTGCTGAAGAGTCTCAAATCTCTTGTAAAGTCTTTGCTGTGTGAGAGAGAAGGAGAGTCACATATCCAGACTGCTCAAGGAACTACACATCATGTTTCAGTGGAAGTCAAAGACTAGAAAATGTGGCAATAATTCATGTTAAGGGTAATGACATGGCTTTATTTGCAAAGCATAAGACTCAATGGCATTTCCATTTTTTTGTTGACCCTTCCAGGATTTACCTGAGCACTTTGTAAAGTGCATGTAATATCGTATAATGCTTCAGTCTGCAGACATGATTCCACCTCATCTTCTATGTAGACAATTACTGTATTTTTATATAAGGAAAATTTTAACTTTTTTCCTTCCTGGGGCCAACATTAACTTTTATTACGTATGACTGCTCAGATATTTTTCATTTGGTCTGTATCTTTGTTATTTCTTCCTTGTGTTGTCAATGGACTGATGAATGCACAATCCTCATGTCACATTACCAAAAAAGCTGTGGGAGTGATTGCACAGATTAAACAACACTCTGCATGGAAATACCATGATTATTCTGGTACCATGTCCTGTTCTATTTTCTCAGCTCCTTCTCAGCACTCATTGTTTCACTGGGTGCCACTAATTTTCTCAAACTAGTAAAACATGTGTCTATATTGTACTTTTAAATAAGTAGCAAACAAAATTGATAAGAATAAAGTTATTCCAGTTTATTCATTGCGTGATGTGTTGTTCTTCAAAGAAATGTGTAATACATAGCATTTATTAAATGCACATGAAGATTTTGTCTTTGAAGCAGTTTTTTCATACGTACAGTTTTGCTCTTAGATTACTTCTTGTTTTTTCTTTTTGTTTAGATGGCAGCCACCGTACTTATCTTGTATGTGTCAAAATTAAATAAGATTGTTCACTTCCCCGATTTTGACAAAAGTATACCTGTGAAGGTAAGGGTTACGTAGGTCCTGATATTGATAGGAAAATGTTACCTCTTATAGTGGCAGTCTTTCTTACGGAGACTAGATACAAAACAGCAAAAATTTTGCATTTTTTTGTCAAATGTGATTATCTTTGTTTCATTTAGTATGGGATTTGATCATTTCAGTTTCACTGCAATATTCTGGCCTTTTGTTGCAGAGAAATCTGGCAGAATGTTATTACACAGTACATGGGAAAGGGTGCTGTACCTTCATACAGCTGGATGATCTCTTTCAGATTCCTGGTGTTTTTCTGGATGTGTACAGCTCCTTCGGGGATCAATGGGAGATATGTGTTTAAGAAAGGATTGTGATCACAGCATGAAGGGAGAAAGGCTGCTTAGGAGTTTGAATGGACATGTGGTAAAATAACAGAAAGAGAGTATGTGATAGAAAAAAACCCAAACCCAGTTTACTCCAAATGTAAGATTTATGTTCCTTAGGAGGGGCTAAAATAATGCCTGCTGTAAACACTGTAGGTAGGGGCTAGCTGCATCATGCAGACCGTAAGTCTATATGGTCTCGCAGGACAGAGAAAATAGGACAGGATCTGTATCTTGGACTGGGAACTAGCACCTGAAATGACTGCAGCACTGATCCTTTTAGATTTCTGCATCTATGCACAGGGTTGCTGGAGCTTCACTTTGGTGTGTGAGTCTGTGTATTTATGTCTTGTTGCAGGGTGTTGGTCAGTGTTTGCTCAGGAATATAGAGCGAGCTTCCAGCTCTGCTGCAGGGCTCAGATATCACAGCTTTTCAGGCCACCATCTTCGTTGCAGAATCTTCTTACTGTCAATCTGAGGTTTACTATGAAGATCTCACAGCCTTTGGTGAATACTGTGTATTCCTAATGCATGTTGAAATCACTGGCATTTAGAAATTCTGTAGGAATATCTGTACCATTGATTATAAGAAGAACAATCCTAATGTTTTCCCAAATGTGAATGAAGAGGGTTTCACAGTGGGTAGGTTTGAGTTCCCCGTATAAACAACTTGCTGAGACCTTGAGAAGTTTCTTCCCTCTGTCTCCTCCAGTCCAGCTACTCTCCTTCTCTGTTGTTGCCTTCACCTTAACATCAGTACAAGGGCATTAAAAAGATACTCTTTTTTTTTCCTAATAATGTCTATCCTTTGGAAGGTGCTTCTGGGTATGCTGGAGCAGTCAGCACTGCAGCATCCAGGACTTGCGTATTGCTTGTAGTGCTGGATTTGACTAGTCACAGTGAATCAGCTGGATTGCACATTGTTGATTTATTTTTAAAGCATCCTTTGACCGACACTTTATCCTTTTGACAGCTCTTGCTTTCATTGACAGTAGGATTATAGTTGCTTTTCACTCCTGGACTGGTTTAGGTCCTTGGTACTTTCAGCTGTAGTTTTAAAGTAGCAAAATGCTTATTTTAATGACAAAGCTTTGGAGTTCTTGACCCTTTTTGAGTCATTGTTTCACAGATCTCTGATGTTGTGCTGGATGTTGTAATTTTGTCTTTACAATAGACAAATTTCAGAGGAAAGAGAATGTTTTGTCAGCTTTGTTTCCATCCTGTGAAGTAAACCAGTTTGTTGGGGTTTTTTTCTAAATAAAAATATGCAGAAGAGAATGTGTTTTACAGAATTTTTTGCAAACTTATGTTGACAGGGTGAATATTGTTACTTACAGTCCTGTTTACTTTTACTACTACTTTCACTTAAAAGTTAACCTTAGTTAACTTCTGTACTCTCTCCTCTTTGCTGTAAAAGGAAGGCAGAATTTGTAGCATAGATAAAAAGCAGCTGACATCTCCATATGCTTTTCCAGCACACAATGCTTTGAGAGGGCATCGCCTCCAACAAACACAGTGTCTCCTGCAGCATGTGTAGGCACAGCAGCAGCTGCCGCATTTGCTGGGACAGAGGATCTGTTTTGTCTTCCTGCCATTTCAGCTCCGCTTGGCTGATGGTGACTGGGACTAGATGTACACACCACCTTTGTCCCCATTGATTACTGTGGCTGTTTTTAATCTTCTGCAACTTTTCTGTAGTGGGAGGAGAACGGCTTTGAGCTGCAACTGAATGTCACGTAGGGACCCCTGACTTCTTGTACCTTTTCTTAAGGCTCTGAAGTTCTGTTATTGTTTCTCTGTGTTGTGCTAGGGCCCATATGTTACTGTGCAAGTCAGTCTTGCTATGCCAGAAGCTGGAAATAGTGAAGTTTAATTTACCCCTCAGTACTTATCTTTTTTTCTAGTGTCATGTGTAGCATAATTTGTTTGGTAGATCTAAAATTTTGTATCTTCCAGGCCTACTAATAGATATGGAGTACCTAGAGAAGCACAGCATACTTAAGAGTTTATTCATTCTTTTATTCAGGCTATTCTCTTGCTTGTTTAGCTATTAACATTACTTTTATACCTAAAATTAAAATGTCAGAATGGGTATTAATCTGAGGATTACAGTAATTAAAATAACACTGATTAACATTTACTGTAAATGGAGCCTGAGTCTCAGACGCACTAGATTGCTGCTCTTCTAATGAAATCAGTGAAGCTGTGGTTATGAATGGTGACATGAATGAAAGCTGCAGATCAGTTTGCAGCAGTTACATTTTTTTCCTTAAAAACCCTCTTTCTTGCTAAAGGTATGTCTGATATTATAGTTATCAAATTCTGTCGTGTAAAGTTTCTCCACAATGCTTCAAAACATAATAATCCGACTTGCACTTTTAATTTTATCACAGTTGTTTCCTCTGCCTCTGATTTACGTTGGAAACCACATAAGTGGATTATCAAGTACCAGCAAACTCAGGTACAGTAAATGGAATTTATAAGTAGACTGTTCGGGTTTTACCCTTTTATGGGGGTAAAAAGTAAACACTGAAGAAAAAGCATTTTGTGGAGACTGAAATGCACATGATGTCTGATTGTCTGTCTAAACCCCCTGATATTTTTTTGAAATTCTTACCGAAATGTTTGATCTGTCTACAAGTTGTATACTTATTTTAAGGGGGGCATAGCTGGGCCTGTACTGACAGAAAATCGCGATGCTCTTCTGTGACAATGAAAGTGCTTTCACTTTCCCCACACACCCAAGCATCCAGCTTTTCCTGTGTGTCTTAACCAGAGAGTTTGAGGGCTGTAAGAAAGATGTTTTTAAAGGAGGAAGAATAAGGAAAAAAAATGTGCCACCGTGGCCATGCAGCTTATTTAGGACACACAAAGAGATGGAGAAACTGCTGTGTAGTGGTGGGGATGGTGGCAGCACTACCATTGCGGTGGTTTCTTGTATGTTATTACAGACTCCTGAGGATTTGGTAGTAAGCTAAACTGAAGCAGAGAATTTTGCAGCTTTTCAGCATTTCAGTAACTTTGATACAGACACTAGGAGAGAAAATGTATTAGTTTTAATTCTTTTATATTTCTTTTTATTTATAGAATTAATTTTCTCTGACTAGCAACATATCAGGCGCCTGATTGTGCAACTCTTTGTTGTGTGCATTCAGAAGTTGCTCCACTGCAGTGACTGTGCAGCCATTGTGAATATGGAAGTAGTTTCAGTCCTGTAAAAGTTTTATCCATGGGTTCTTCTTTCCAATTTCCCTAACTGTAATTTTAAAATAAAGTTTAGTAGGTCATTTTAAACACAAGTGCACCATCTCCTCCTCCTATGGCTGACATACCTCTTCAGGTTTACTTTTCATAACTGATTTTTCTTGCAGAAAAGGAAGAACGGCTACCATGTTTCTACCATTAAATTTTGTTACATTGCATTTTGTTACATTATGTGGCATTTGTTTATATTATGGCATTTTCCACCATGTTTGGGTTCTCAGTAAGGTTTAGATAGTCCTATGCATACCTTCAAAATTTCTATTTTAAAGTGATTAAGCTCTGTATTAGGATTTGTGACACTTGTTAATGCAGTTGCTAATAGTTATCTTAAACAGACAATTAATTGGTCAATATGGCTTTGCTGTCAGATTTCCTAAGTGTCAGACAGAAGTTTTTCTCAAATTAATTAAAAAGTTTTCCAACTGCATCGCTTTGCATAGACCAACAATATGTTGTTAAAAAGTATCCGCTGGTAGTTGCAGCTGGTCCCAACTTTCATGTTTCTTTTATGTTATCTTTTTTTTTCTTGTGGATTTAATTTGCTTTTCTGGAAGTGCAGTTTGTTTAATAAGCATATTTCCTTTGTATTTTATTTCTGTTATATGTTTTGAGATACAGGCCTCTAAGTTTACAACAGAAATCATTTTACTTACCATGCCCATGAATTCCACAGAAGAATTATTTGATGGGGGCTCTGCTAGATAGAAAATAGCTTTTGTATTCCATTTCACTCTTTAGAAGGTAGCCAGTTGCATTGTTTTACAAACTGGCAAATCATGTTATTTTTCAATGATTTGGTTATCTAATCAGCATCTAGTTCCAGACTGACTTTTTTTAATGTATGCTAAGTGGCTGGGATTTTGTTTTGGTTGGTTATTGCTGGATACTGGTTTCATCTTCTGGTTAGTAAAATTAGATAAGAATTAGAACATAAAAATACTGTTAATCTGATGCTGTGCTTGGATTTTTTTTTTTTTTGACAGTTTGCCGATGTTTACAGTGCTCAGGAAGTTTACCATTCCACTTACTTTACTGCTGGAAATCATCATACTTGGGTGATTCTTTTTTTTTTTTTTTCATTTAAGATACCTTTATTTTAGATCATATCAAATTGATTTAGATCATGTCAAATTGTGGCATCTCACCAGAATATTGAATTAATGCTTTTTACTGACAAATAGAAAAGAGCAAGTAAAGTGGTTTCATGTAGCTTTTTTTGAAGACATTGATGCATGCACTCGAGTGAATTGAGGGAAAAAAAATCAGCTTGCTCTTACTTACACAGCTCATTCTCTTGACTGTTGCACAGGAATCAGGTAAGCAGAGCACAACTTAGACACTTCTTTTAGCGGTTGTGGTTTGTGTCACGTCTCGGAGGCCCCTCAGCTACAAAGTGCTTCAAACAGACAGATCCTAAGTCTAAAAACATACCAGTTTAACGAAGCAAAATGGTATCTGTCAGTGTGCTGTTAGATCAGAAATGCACCTCAGTTATAGATGCCTCTGTTATTTTTAATGGGAAATTAAGAAGTGTATGCTATTGCAGCTTGGGATCACTAGTTTCAGTTGTAATGACTTGAAGAACCAGAATATAAATAGGTCATACTTTGTCGCTATCATGGTTCTACCCAGATATCTTGCTTGGATAAGGTGAGGTCACAAGGGGAAAAGCAGCTTGCTGAAGCTGAACCCAGGCAACATGAGAGTGATGGTCAGGGGAAAAGCTTCTTGAAGAGCCTTAAAGGAGACTGTCATCTCCTTTTGGCTAAAGCAGCAGTTGATCAATGTGAGTCATATTTGGGGATGCTCCAGGATTCTTTTCTAGTTGTAAATTCTCACAGGGAAAGCAGAACTTGCTGTCTTCTCCTGTTAGCCTGAGAATTCCCACAAGCAAGTGAGGAAAATGTGAGTCTGTGAGGTTGTCATCTGTTCTTAGCTGGACTAAGCAATGTGGTGTACTAGTGCAAGCAGCACCCTAACCTAAGGGAAGATTAAAAGCAGAATGTTGTATTCCTGTATGCTGCCACAGTGACAGTGTATTTCCTAAGGGCTGAAGATGAAAAGACTCCAGAGAGTCTATGCTGGCCTACCTCAGGATTTGAAAAGCAGTCAATGTGCGAGTCATTATGATCAAAGCCTATCATATCGGGAGACTGCACACAGCTTTGTTGCTGGGACAGCGGTCCACAGCTGTGCTCCTTTGACATGCAGGATTTCTCCAAGAGCAATGTACATTTTGTTCTGATGGATCTTTTCTCACAGGCCAGCTCAGAGCTGGGGGCTAGCCTGAGAGAATGACTAGGGCAACGCCTGTAAGGCATGTTGCGGTATGGAGCAAAAAGAAGTTTTTAAGACATTTCTAAATAAAGTAATACAGGTTTGAGAAGCAGACTAGTTTTACTCTGTGGCAGTGCTTATGTAGACATAGCAAAGATAACGGAAGCTTTCATGCTTCCCCTTCAAGTACAAGGTTTCATTTTGACTTCAAAATAAGTATCTATTTGGAAAATAGCCCAGATAGTTTGTTGTACAGCATCTTTCCCAATAAAGGTGAGATGAAAAACTGCATGAGAGATATGTAGTGGTTTTCCTTTATTGGATTGCTTGAAGACACTGAAATATGTCCATTATGAGTACTAATACACAGTAAATTACAGTTTGTTCCAGTACTGTTTCTTCAATTACCTGTAATCTTTACTTTTAAAATTATCTAGTAGCAGAGTGCTCATAGTGCTTTTTCAATTTCTGTTCTCAGGGCCAAGATCTGACAGTGTGGCACAGGGTCAATCACATGTCTTCCTTAAGGGTATCAAGACTGTGTCCTCATGTTAAATATTCTGTGATTACTAACTGTTTTGAAACGTTTCAGGCAGACAGCCATTTAATCTCTTCTTCAAATAATGAAAGTATGAACTGTCTAATTTTTGTTTACAGGAAACGATATCCACTGAGTATTATAGTCAGCGTATTTGCCATCGTTCTTGGGGCTTTTATAGCAGCTGGGTAAGGTTTTAATTTGTTATATGAAGTCATGTTATAAGAGGAGGGACAGCAGGATATTTCTTTATTTGTTAAGTGCCACGTAAACCTAGGTTGAGAACGGTTACTCTGGATCAAGTTGATGTGGAAGATCTCTCTACTGACATCATTGGGAGGTGCAGGAACACAAAGGGAAAAATTTAACTCCAGCTGAAAGTATTTTGGTGCTTCTTCCCTTTGCCACCCTCCCCAGTTTGCCATGTTTGCAGGATCACAAATAAAGCAAGTTAAAACTCTATGGAGAATGGTGCTTTTAATCAGTGTGTTTTAATAATCTTACAAAAACATATTCTTGTTCTGGATAGAAAGGCTGGTCTTTTGGTTGTCAAATATTGTTTTGTATTAGGCAGTATCTATTTTTTTTTAATCACTGTGAACAAATTCTAGTGTGAGGCTAAGTTTACAAAGCACTTGTATACTACTCTCTATTTTCATTCTGTTTGAATATTCCTTTTCTTAACTGGAAATATAATGTTATTTTTTGTTTCTTGGCTTTCCTGTGTACAAAGGTAAATAATTTCCATGTGATGTGGCTCGGATAGAGCCATGTCCTGTTACAAGAATTACCCTATATCTATGAGGTCACAAGTCAAAACAGAAAGGATGACAATATGTCTGACCTGACTGTAAAAACAAGTAGTCAGACTTTATTCCCTAGCTACTTTGTGTGTTAACAGGAATAGATGAGTATATTCAGTAATAATTGGACAGGTTGTCAGGATTGAGACAGATGGAATTTTTCACAGAATGAAAACTGATAATTTCCTGCCACTTCTGAAGTGACTCATTTGTGATGGTCCAGTGGCTGGAGAAATGTAAAGTACCTTGACTTACAAAGAAGGCTTAAAGCAAAACCTGTGACTTGCTGGAGTTGTCAGGATTTGCATTTCCTCATTTATGATACTTTTTCAGGTAAACAAGGTAGTGCAATTAATCATATACTGTTTTCTTATTTACAATATAATATTTCTTTCCCAGGTCTGATCTGTCTTTTAATCTGGAGGGCTACACCTTTGTATTGCTAAATGATATCTTCACAGCAGCAAATGGAGTTTACATAAAGCAGAAAATGGATCCAAAGGTAACTGTGAGGTGATTAGTTTGAACTTAACATGGTGACAATACGGTAACAGTGAGTTACTTATTATATGACTTCATGCACATAAAGTTATGAACTAACATATAGGTTCATTTGCTTTCAAATTTCAGCTGATATATGCATCCATAATACAGAACAGCTTGGGAAAAACTTATTAGTATCTCAGGCCAGGCTTAGATGAACAGTGTATTTTTTCTCCCAAGTCTTTTACACAAAGTTTGTAGTGGCTTTGAAACATTGCTTTGGGAAAAAAAAAAAAAAAAAAAAAAAAAAATCCAAACCAAAAGCAAGTTGTTTATCTGTAAACTATATATATATATATATCATATATATTTGTTCTTTGACTAGGAACACACTTTAAGTGAGGTTTATGTAAAATAAACTGCTGGGTAGGAACAGAGCTCAGAATCACACAGAATCACAGAATCACAGAATCAACTGGGTTGGAAAAGACCTCAGAGATCATCGAGTCCAGCCCTTGGTCTAACTCTAGTCCGTTTACTAGATCATGGCACTAAGTGCCATGTCCAACCTCACTTTAAAAAACTCCAGGGACGGCAAGTCCACCACCTCCCTGGGTAGGCCGTTCCAATGCCTGACCACTCTCTCTGTAAAGAATTTCTTCTTAATATCCAGCCTAAATTTCCTCTGGCAGAGTTTAAGCCCATGCCCCCTTGTCCTATTGCTGACTGCCTGGGAGAAGAGACCAATCCCCACCTGGCTATAACTTCCCTTCAGGTAGTTATAGAGAGTGATGAGGTCACCTCTAAGCCTCCTCTTCTCCAGACTAAACAAGCCCAGCTCCCTCAGCCTCTCCCCTGTCCAGTTTGAGTGAATAACCATAACAACTGATACCTTTTTGGCTATGTAAGATTAAGTGCCATGAAAATCTATCAAGCCATAGCAAAGGCCAGTCTTGGAGATGCTGGGTAGAGGTTTTGTCACTGACTTTGGTGGAAATACGTATTTTTTAATAATCTCAGGAATCACATCTAATCCAGACTCTGTAGTTTTTTATGAGCAGCACTTAAGAGCCTCAATTTTTTCTGCAAAATATGGAGTTTCATTTTAAAGCAAGAGATAAGATGGAGAGATTTGCCCAGTAGCATGGCTGAATCTGGAGGAAGGGAAGGCTGCTTTTTCATTTCCCAAATCTTCTGCTTTTGTGTCAAGCAAATTAACCAACAGGATATGTGGCATCCCTCAAATTGCTTGAAGTTACATCAGTTACCAGTGATAGAGATGTTGCATTTAGGAGCCAAGCTTCATTAATTTGCCTGTTATGCTGGCCCCAGGGAGCCACCCTGCCCTATGCTTTCGTGGTTGATTTGTCATAGGTGGAATAGGTAATCCCCTGTCCAGGCAGAGACTTACGTGGAGTCTAACATAAAGCAGTTCCGGACCATTTCCTTGAGGAAGTTTCTGACTAGCTAGTGTTGTATAGAAACTTTTGAAGGTAGAGCAGAGCAGTAATATTCTGCTGAGCATACGGACAAGGTGACTGATGTGGAAACTCACCTCATAACTGAACAGTGAATCCAACAGTTACAAGCTTGTATTTTAAATCGGGGTGTATCATGTTTTGTTTGCTCATTGACAATAGTGTCAGAAGGATTGCCAGAGTAATATTTAGTGTTTTGCTCCCAAATGGCTTGTAATTCTAAACACCATGTTTCATTTTTCACAGGAGTTGGGAAAATATGGTGTCCTTTTCTATAATGCTTGTTTCATGGTGGTACCAACAGTTATTATTAGCTTTTCTACTGGAGACTTTCAGCAGGTAAGAAGCAGTATTGCCTTTCTCAGACTGATAACCATATTTTGTTCATATTTTTCATGGGGGGGTGTGGATTAGTTTTTTTTGCTTGTTTTTAGAGAGGTAATCCTACTTCCGTGCTATTGATTAGTATTTGAAATGTGTGGATTGGACTTTTCCCTTCACAGGCTAAAACCTGTAATTATTCACCTTAAAGAGAAGCTGGATTTGTGTGATAGCCCTTATATGAATCTTTTTTTTAAGAATTAATGTGTGACTGAGGACTCACAGCTGGAGCAATTGGGAACCCAGCTGCACTGTGTGACTTGAGACATGCTCTAAAACGAGATTGCAAATACAGAAACCAGAATATTTCCAGTCTTCCTCTCATTGTGATGCACAGAACAGATTTCTGTTTAGTCTCAGTCTGGTTTTGTAACCTACATTTTACATTCTCATAGAACAACAGCTTGACTCTCTATAGCTAATCATAATATGGGGTAGTACCCTAGGCAGTATGTCCTGGCACGCAAAGTATCAGACCAGGCGGTTTGTATTGCTTTTCTGGCTCTCTCACAGACTTGCTGAGTTGCCTTTTTCTTACCAATAAAATGAGTCTAGAGACTCGTATTCCTTTCTGGAAATGTTTAAGATTTGCCACTGAAAATTGTTGCAGAGCTTGGGAGTATCATAAATCATTTCAATGTTCTTTGTTTTATGTTGTGTCCTGGACTCACATAGTTCTGTCATTGTGTTCTTACAACTCTGCTTTAAGGGCAAAAATTGTCATTCCCTGAAAAATGGTGGATTTAGATCTTCTCTGAGTATGAAATCTCTCCTGTGACGTCAATCTAGCTTGACCTTTTGCTAGTTTAGGAAAATACAGCTGATGCCCTTGTTGGCAAATTTAGTGGGAGCCAAGTTTGTATGGCTGTAAGATTTCAGCTGCTTTCCCAAAGGCAGGGCTGGAGGCATTTTGGGAGAAACGGTCAGGGAAGTTTGCCTTGTTGTTAGGTTTATTCCATGGCAAAAATAAGGAGTGCATTGTGCCCACATGTTGATTTGGCACAAACAATTTAATGCTCAATTACCTGAAAAGAATACATAAACAACAGAGAAATTGCATAGTGCCTGTTGTGCATAAGTAATGGCTTGGTCACTTAGTATTAAAAGTCCTATTAAATGATGTGGATAACTAGCATCAATGTGATGCATAGAGATTAAATCACAGGATAAAAAAGGAAAAAATGGAAGAATACTAATGAAAATCCAACAAATCGTTGCAGATAACACCTGTGTGTAGCCAATTTCAAGGCCGCAAAAGTTGGCTTGCTTTTAGCCTAGAAGAGCTTTTAGCCTAGCAGAGCTTTTTGCCTTGATCTATCACAGACTTTTTGCCAGGCAAAATATCAGCACGATGCCTATGTGCTAGGGAGATTGCTTCTGCTCCTTTAGCTAGTTCTGGAGTGGTAGCTACCACATCTTGCAGATGTAGATCTTGTCATGACTGCAGTTTATGAGTGTCCCACTTCTTCTTCAACCAGCTGGCTGACAGAGGACAGGAAAGCGTGATGCAGTGGCAGAGACAGGAGGCCCCAGAAGGTCTCCCTGAAATGCTTTGCAGTTTGTTGTTGCACACCAGCACAATTATAGCAGGGCAGGGCTGCCTCTAATCTATTACCTCAGGTGGTGGAGGCTCAGGTAGCCACCGCTCAGCATGGACTAACAGCCTTGATCCTGTTCCTCAGGGATGTGTTCAGCATTTGCTGGGTTTTGTGCTGATACAGGTGACTTTAATCTGGTTAAAATGAAGCATATCTTAGAGTTACTAGAGATGGAAAATAATCTTTGACATGTTTCTTTGTGACTGTTGTGTGGCACTGTGTGTTTGCTGCATGTCACTAAGGAGCAGACTTCAAAGTGATGATTTAGCCTTTTCATTGATCTTCATTGATAAGAGGCCTTAGTAATGTTTATTTAATGTACTTTGGAGCTCAAAAATGCAGACTTGGACCTTAAAAGCTGTTCATGAATGAATCTATGGTATGAAATAGATTTCAAGGAGTTTATTTATTTATTTGTCTGTCTTATATAAACACTATCTATTACACAATATTAATCACGGTGTTGGTATCTGTACTAATAAATATAAACCCACAATTCATCTGTGTTGTATTTGTGTTTTTTGCTTGCAGTATGCATTTTTATATCTGCACTGCTGTATATGTTACAAGAATGTGCCTGTGTATCATGGGTGCTGTCGTCTTGTTGTCTCTGAAGTTAAATGCATAAAAATATTTTCAGTAGTAATATAATGTTTTGTAATTATAATACAAATCAAATATATTTTGTGATTTCACACATTTTCATATTAACTACATTTTGTATGTGTTTACAGCTGATTATATGGCACATCATTCTTGTTCTCTCTTTTTTTTTTTTTATTTTACTAGGCAACACATTTCCAGCACTGGACAAATTTTTTATTTGTCTTTCAGTTTATTCTTTCCTGCTTTTTGGGGTAAGAACACAGAGCAATCAAGTAAGACATTTTAATGGCAGTGTTTCAAATCGCAAATGTCAAATGTAAGACTTGCTGATAAGTTATGTTAAAATTCAAAGAAAATATATTTTCCTTTGAGGCTTCTGTCTATCTTTTAATTATTTCTAATAGTATAAATAACTGTTTCAGTACTGTTGATGTTGTTGACCTCACACATACAGTGGTCAACAACATGACATTAGCTTTTTGCTTTCTGTACTCAGTGTCTCTCTGCTGACTGTCTCTTCTGATTATCTAATTTACTCTATGCAGTTAATAGAATGTAAGCCCTTCAGTATAGGAACTGTTTCAATGAGTTTTTTCCTTAAAGTACCTGGAAAAGTATGGGAGACTCAAAAATAATGGAACAGTGCTTTGTTCCTGTTGGAACAACAGAGTCAAAGGAAGAATAGAAAAATTAGTTGGATCCTGTTCTTCTCTTCCACGTGGCACCTACTAAGGGGTCCAACTGACTTCAGTACTGACATTTAAGAAGCTCAGAGGCTAGAGATGACCCTACTACAGCTCAAGCCACACATTTTAACATGTGTCTTGAGCACTCTCTATATGCATATCCTTAACTTAAAATTCAGATCCACAGAATATTTCTTTTAGGGTTTGGACCAGGTGGGACTGGCAAAATACTGATCCAGAAAATGTTGAACATTTCAGAGTGTTGCTAAACTTCTGAGCTCCCCGGGAGGAATTTATAAAATTTTCTCCTTTATTTAGGTTTCTCTTGATGTATTCTACTGTCCTATGCAGTCATTACAATTCTGCGCTCACAACGACAGTAGTTGGTGCCATCAAGGTGAGTTATGGAACAGAAGAGAGAGATAAGAATGTTCAAATAGACAGGGAAGAGCATTGACTTAGCAGCGATCCTGATTATACTTTCAGCTAGAAACTCAAAATGAGTGCTAATACCAATCAAGTGCTTGTGCCAAACAGGGTCACACTACAGAGTGACCCTATTTTCTTCCATTGAAGCTCAGGTGTGCTCTAGAAAGCAACGTGAGTATTGATTTATTTTTATATTCACCACAAGAGAAGCTTCAACCACTATAAAAGATGTACATTTTGTCATGTTTTGTCAGGTACTGTCACCTGCTTCTGTTCTTTACGAGGTTACTGTGAGGTTTTCAAGGTGGCCTGTTGCATGTCCATTGCAAACTGATACAGACTAACCTGCTTTCACTTTGGGCTGAACTAATTTCCATTGCTTGATGATTAATGGGGAACTCCTAGATACAGAATAATGGCTATGCTGTAGTGGGGACTGTATTGCTTTATGGTTAACTGCTTCAGCCTCTGTGTGAGAACTATATTCTAGCTGAATGGACTACTTAATTTTGGTTTGTATATGGTCAGTCAAAACCAAAACATGCGTGTCATAAAAACTGAACTTGGTGTCCTCACAGTCTGTTTTCTCTAACCCAGTTTAATTTAAAACCACTGCAGCTTCCTTTGTGTTGATGAGGCCAGCATATCTGAGCTGGGAACATCACTGACTGCCCAAGTACCTTTTTGTAGGGCAGTTTGGAAAGAAGTGTGGAGCTGTAAGATGTAAGAGTTTTAGCAAAATATAAAACTTGTACCAGGTTATGGTTATTGGCCAAACAGCTATCAGAATCCAAGCTGATTTAGACACAGGAGTAACAGTCCTCAGAGTGCTCCCTTGCATAGATGACTGAGGAAAACAATGCTCCAACATAACAAAATGCACTAAGAGAAGATGGCACTTCTCTTTCTATGGTTTTCTTTTGAAAGCTGGCAAGATTAATCTAGTTGTTTTCATTTTGTGGCCCTGAAAGCATGCTTTTAGATTTTATATGTCTGCACTGAATCATTAAGACAGAGCAATGCTGTTTCTCTTTTCTGAGCAATAATAGTCTTTGAGACATTTTGAACAGCTTTAAAGTTGAGAAGCACTTTATGATGCAGTAGTCCCCAGTAGAAACTGGTAGAAATGATGTCATTATCCAGGCTAGCTGCTAAAACATTTGAAACCAAGAAAGTGTTGGTAAAATGATCATACAGTTCTCTAGCTTTCCTTCTGTCTGTAGGGGACAATTTTCTGAGAACTGGATGGGGGTGGGGTGAGAGGTAGAACCTTTAACTTTAAACTGTGCCTACCTTGAACTTCGAAGCAAAGTGCTTTCAATGCACGTTTAGTTGTCAAAATAAGGAGGTAACCATTTTAAAGCAATAATAAAGAGCTTTTATTGTAACTTCAAAGCATGCTTTTTATGCTTGAGAACCAAACCCCTGCTTTTAAGAAATGGGATTTGAAATGAGCCTTCCAAAGATGAAGTACATTTTCAGTACGTTGCTATAGCTGCATTTTAACTAATATCAAATAGCTAATTTTATTTTTTATTTTCTTTCTTATTCTTTTCCCCAGAAAGTCACTCTCAGTGCATTGCATGCATTTAGAAGGCATATTGATTTTATTATTTTATTTTACTGTTAGATGACCCATAAGGGGTCATCCCGTGAAACTCATTTAAATGCTGATTTTAGAGCAGCCAGCAGCAGAGTATACCTAATTCCTTAGGAAAGTAAATTAAGTTATATCATTTATATTATTTGAGATGGAAACTGACTTGAATAAATGCATGGCTTTTGTTTCCTTTCAGAATATATCCATTGCTTACATTGGAATGTTGATTGGTGGAGATTACATATTCTCCGTGTTAAACTTCATAGGACTAAATATTTGGTGAGTGGAACTTGAATAGCTTTTATTTGTTAAGGCTGAAAATTTCTCAGTGAGATATAGTTTTATCTTTTGTTTGATTTGGCCAACTTACATGATGCAGTTTTGAAACTACTAGCTTGAGGAAGAAGTGCTTCAGTATGTAAAGTTCATTACAGTTAGTTATGTCTTTTCATGTTTGTTTTCAGATATTGAATCTTACTGTGGTAGGATCTTAACTCTGGAAACACGCCTGCAGTTTTACTACGTGGGATTGTGTTCATTCTTTTTCTTTATGAGCCGTAGTTCTGTGCTGTGAGGCTACCAAGTAAAAGCCAAGTAGTGTGGGAAGTGAGAACATTGACTGAATGAGTTGTGCCCATTGAATATGATTTATAACTTGTGAGTTGTTACTTTTTGTGCTTTGATGAACTGTTACATCTGTATGAATCTGTTGGAGCAAGTTATGATCTTTGTCTGCTCAGAGTGAGTTTCTGAGATGGCACTCTGTGCTAGCTGGCATTCTTTAGTCCACTGAAAGTAAAGGTACGTACATATAAAATAGTATGGGCAGCATTTGGTATCTCTGACACCTCTGTTTATTCTCTTTTCTTTAGTATGGCAGGAGGATTGAGATACTCGTTTTTAACCTTAAGAGGAAACAGCAAGCCTGCGCAACCTGGGGATGAAGAGAATGCACTTCCTGAGTCAGTTAGCCAAAATGCCTGACTTGAAAGAGACTGAAGATAGAACTTCGATTAGCGTTGCTGAGAACTTAAATAAGTATATGCTGGAACATATTTGGAACGAGAAAAAAATCTACCTCAGCTGCCACAGGTGTACACACAATTCATTGGTTCAGAGATATTCTTGCACACCATGTTTTTTACATGTGGACAAGTTTAATTTTAGCCTTTTCTTTCACTATAAGCAAATTTATAGGAAGAAATGCCATGAGCACATCTCAAGTTTTAAATTTTATTTGTTTACCTGTACTTCGGTGCTATTTGTACTCAACAAGATCCATGAGTTCTGTTTCAGTGTGTGCCAGTACTCTCTGAGGCAGAGCTCCCAGTAAAGATGCTGAGGCTTGATTCACTGTTGCCTTATGCCATATGCAATCTTTGATATCAGTGAAGAGATGAAAGATGCTGGTGATTCAGAATGATTTCACATACGCATTTGCTCTTGTTTAAAGTGACTGTGGAACGTAAAGAGCGAAGAGAAGATGTGTCCCAAGATTGTTACCTGTGTGTTGACTAAAGAATTCAGGATATGGCCAGCTGTGTTCACTATGCATTTTGTAGACATTATCTCTCAATCTTTTCCTTATCCTCAATAACATCATGATGTTCTGCTGCAGTTGTCACTGTTGGCTATAAGTGAACCGTGGTAACTTTTCTGCAGGATCAAGGAGAGAAGGAAGTTGAGAGAGGATTTTTTAGTATTTAAAAATATATTTTTTGTTTGTGTGAGCCAGTATCAAACAGATAATGAGGATAGATAACAAAGGTAAATATATTTTTGTTTAGGTACATTAATCTTTTTATATCACAGTCCCCTTCTCTGATGTTTTGTCTATAGTTACCGTTTAATGCTGCAGAGAATTAATACTACTATGTACGAACTACAAGAAGGGAAACTGATTGATATATGGAAGACTAACTGGTGCTTAAGTGAGGAGAAAGGACCAGTGTCCTGCTGTATCTTATACATGCAGTGAAAGCTTATCTGATACTAGTTCATGCTTAAAATTCAGAGCAAGCAATTATAACAAGCTCAGACCAGAATGTGATGGTCTGGGTTGTCATTGGGGATAATAATGGCACCACTCTGTATCTTTATTTCCTTTTCTGAAAATACAGTTGATAATGCTTGATAATGTTCTCAGTAATGTTCTTGATAATGTTCTCAATTCCCTGCAAGCATGAGCAAAGATTTTTTAAAAAATAATCAAAATAAGATTTTGGAAGACCTTGACAGGGAACCAGGATGATCCCTGCATGATCCCTGCTTAAATTAAAATACAGCTAAAGCTGAAAAGCATTTATCTGTACGTAACACCTGAATGACCAGACTGGATTAGATCTAAGAAACGTGTGCGTAGCTCACGCCAGAAGCTTCAGGGAATGACTGGGCTGCCCACTGCCTCCGTGGATTTGAATGGCAAGAGAACCAGTGGCTGCAGATACTAGAAGTGGAATTTCAGGGCACAGTCAAAGTGGAAACTGAAGTCTGAGCTATCCAGTTTCTCACAGCTGGCCAAGAAATGGGAGTTTCATTTTCTGCCTGTTGAAGAGCTGAAGAGGTTGCTGCAAATACTTTAGAGAGATCATCTGTTTTTAAATAGTTCCTTTATACTTAAAAAGCCTTCAATATTTTTAGTGTATTCTTGTATAGGACTGCTTTTTCTCCAGATCATCTCTACCTCCAGAATCCTAATTACTGAACCTCAACTCTCTGACATAGGACAAGATATTGGAAGGTTTTCATTAATTACTAAAAGATTATGAGAGCCATTTGATTGCAATACTGATCGACACACAATGGCATCTGCTATATAAAATGTAGTTCCCAAAAAGGAACAGCTACTGTATGAATTTAATTCATTAATATTTTGCTATACCTTTTATAAATAAAGAGAGACAGATCACAGATTTAACAAGTTTTTTTGGGTTTTTTTTGTGTGGGTGGACACCTAAAATGCTTTCAAGCACACATGGATGGCACGAATATTTGCTTTCGATTCAATCATCTGCTATACTATATTTTAAGTAGTTATATTAATTGATTCTATGCTGTAGTGGAAGTGTTTTTATATGATTTGTTTTTCAGGTCACGTTTTTTGAGGTCCTTCAGTCTTAGACTTCTCACCTAAAACACAAACCTGAATCTCACAGTCTTTACGATAGTATTACTCAGAATCTTCCAAAAGATAAATTTAGGAGTAACAAAAAGTAGACGTTATCTAGAAGAAATTGCAAGTCCTTGCATCCTTTCACAAAGCACCTCAGCTTCAGTCACTCTTTTCCTCAGCATCTATGGAGATAATGTTAATTCTGGTAAATTTCCAGGTTTAAACTCTGGGAATATGGGGCTCAACTATCATGTTGGAATTCAGGCAGTTATGGAAATTGGTGTCTCATTCAAAACCTCAGTATCTGTGTCTTTCAGTTAATAAGGTAGTAATTTAAAACTGATTTATCTTAGGATACACCTGTAGATAGTCCTAACCTTACTTTTCTACAGATTTCACATTAGCTTAATGAAATACTGAAACAGTTGCCAAACTAGGTGGCCTATTTGCTGTGTGAGGCTTCATTTTCTTTCTGTTGAGAAAATGGTAAAAATCGCTAAAGAGAGCATTAGCCTTCAAGATACACATTTAAAAGTAGTAAGTGGGCTACTTTTAAGAAATAGTGGATTGACTTCTGAAAGTCACATTCTGTCACAGAACTGTCTCATGGCTACATGCTGCTAGCTGCAAAACTTGATTTTCAGAAATCAGTCTAATATTTTTAAAACTTTTTGAAGTTCTACAGGTGGCAAGGTGTTGTTTAGGAGGGAACATACAAATAAACTTTTAGAACACTAACTGGGTTGGAAAGGAATGTTGTACTGTACGTTGATCTGTTTGTACTCTTAATTCTGTAAGGACTGCCTAGCAGCCTTCTAGCTGTAATGGGGTGAGATTAAGAGAGAGAAGTACAGTGTTCACACAAATAAGCTTTCTAGCCATGCAATGCGTAAAGCTCTTGCAGTGATTCCTATGAAAGTCAGAGAAACAATACCTCAGGAAAACAAAACAAAATGAAAAAAACAACAACAAACCTCCACCCCCCACCCCGCGCCCCCACCTTAGACTAGGCTGGATGACAAATTCTTCACGTTTATAAGAATTTATTATTTTTCCTCTCACTGTCTGGGCCTGATTTACAAATATGAGGCCCGTGAAGTACTGTAACCATCTCTCAGCCTTGTTACCAGCCTTTAGAAAATAAATGGTAGGGAAGCAGGGGCGGAGCTGGAAGTGCAGAAGAGAAGATGGGCAGCCGTGGAAGTTGGCATTTTGACTCCATGGTCAAATGTAAGCGTTGGGATTTGGTTTGTGTTTGGTTTTTGGTTTGGTTTTGTTTGTTTCAGGAGGTAGCACCATTGTTGTGTATGAAAAACACGATGTAACTTGTTTAAATTATTTCTTGAACAGTGTGCGATCCTTTGGGGGATTTGTGATTGTGTGTAAATATTTTTTGAAATTTAATACTAAGACCCTTTTTTTTATTTGACTGGCCTTCTTTATGAGGTAAAACAAGATGAAATTTTCAGAGACCTTATGTATGAGGAAACTGGGTTGTTAAGCTAAGATGGTAATGATATTTGTGTCTTACTATAGATAAATTAGTGTTACATTCCTTCACGCATCATTTGTACTCTGTAATGCATCTGCATATTGTGCTTTTTTGGCTGAGGGTGTCAGTAACGTGACACTTGACATACATTGCTGATGTTCAGTTGGAGGATGGCTTTTATTATTTTACCTTACCCTAAGTGCATGTGTAAGCATCAGTACTTCTTTTCTCCAGTTTAAACTGATTTTTTGAAAAATGGATGTTTCAAATTGCCCCTACAGAGAAGAGTCAAGGTTGTTCCTGTGCCTTCCCTGCGAAATTCCATATGTTAACTTTTTGTTGGCAGAGGATGTAGGGGGACAGCTAGGAAAGCCAAGGCCTCCTTAGAATTAAATCTGGTGAGAGAGGTCAAGGACAACAGAAAGAGCTTTTTCAAATACATGGCAGATTAAAACTAGAGGCAATGTAGGCCCACTGATGGGTGCCCTGGTGACAGAAGAAACAAAGAAGGCAGAGTTACTGAATGCCTTCTTTGTCTACTCTGCTGGAAGCTGTCCTGAGGAGCCCCGTACCGCTGAGGCCCCAGAGGAAGGCAGGACAATGGAGGAGTTTGCCTCAGTTGATGAGGACTGGGTTAGGGAGCAGTTAATCAACCTGGACATCCATAAATCCGTGGGTCCAGATGGGATGCACCCGTGGGTGCTGAGGGAGCTGGCTGAGGTCATTGCTGGACCGCTCTCCATCATCTTTGCCAAGTCTTGGGAAACGGGAGAGGTGCCTGAGAACTGGAGGCACCAGCAAATGTCACTCCAGTCTTCAAAAAGGGCAAGAAGGAGAACCTGGGTAACTATAGACTGGTCAGTCTCACCTCCATCCCTGGGAAACTGATCTAACAACTTATCCTTGGTGCCATCTCAAGGCATATCAAGGATAAGAGGGTCATTAGGAGCAGTCAACATGGCTTCACCAAGGGGAAGTTGTGCTTGACCAACCTCATAGCCTTTTATGAGGACATAACAAGGTAAATATATGATGGCAAAGCAGTGGATGTGATCTACCTTGATTTCAGTAAAGCATTTGACGCAGTCTCCCACAGCATCCCTGCTCCTAAACTGAGGAAGTGTGGTCTGGATGATTGGGTAGTGAGGTGGACTGTGCCTGAAGGAGAGAAGCCAGAGAGTTGTGGTCAATGGGGCAGAGTCCAGTTGAAGGCCTGTATCTAGTGGAGTGCCTCAGGGGTCAGTAGTGGGACCAGTATTATTCAATATATTCGTCAACAACTTGGATGAGGGAATAGAGTGTACTATCAGCAAGTTTGCTGATGACACCAAGCTGGAAAGAGTGGCTGACATGCCAGAAGGCTGTGCTGCCATCCAGTGAGACCTGGACAGGCTGGAGAGTTGGGCAGGGAAAAATTTAATTAAATATAACAAGGGCAAGTGTAGAATCTTGCATCTGGACAGGAACAAGCCCAGGTTCCAGTATAAATTGGGGAATGACGTATTAGAGAGCAGTGTAGGGGAAAAGGACCTGGGGGTCCTGGTGGACAGCAGGATGACCATGAGCCAGCACTGTGCCCTTGTGGCCAGGAAGGCCAAGGGCATCCTGTGGTGTATTAGAAGAGGGGTGGTTAGTAGGTCGAAAGAGGTTCTCCTTCCCCTCTACTCTGCCCTGATGAGACCGCATCTGGAATATTGTGTCCAGTTCTAGGCCCCTCAGTTCAAGAAGGACAGGGAACTGCTGGAGAGGGTCCAGCACAGAGCAACAGAGATGATTAAGGGAGTGGAGCATCTCCCTTATGAGGAAAGGCTGAGGGAGCTGGGTCTCTTTAGCTTGGAGAAGAGGAGACTGAGGGGTGACCTTATTAATGTTTATTAATATGTAAAAGGTGAGTGCCATGAGGATGGAGCCAGGCTCTTCTCGGTGGCAGAGAACGATAGGGCAAGGGGTAATGGGATCAAGCTGGAACACAAGAGGTTCCACTTTAATTTGAGAAGAAACTTCTTCATGGTGAGGGTGCCAGAGCACTGGAACAGGCTGCCCAGGGGGGTTGTGGAATCTGCTTCTCTGGAGACATTCAAAACCTGCCTGGACACCTTCCTGTGTAACCTCATCTAGGTGTTCCTGCTCCGGCAGGGTATTGGACTTTGAATTGATGATCTTTGGAAGTCTCTTCCAGTCCCTGACATTCTGTGATTCTGTGATTTTTTTTGATCACTTGAAGTCTGAGTTTAATTGATTTAATCTCTGTCTTGCAGTGAGATACTGTTTTTGTAAGCATTTTTCCCCTTAAGGTTTTGATACATGTCCTCAACTTTAATACTAGTTCAAACATTCTTTGTTCAGAAAAGCTCTAAGTCCTGTTCCCTTATCAATATGTTACCGTACTTGTTCATGCCATAATTGCACCATTTGTGAAAGAGGCATAATGATATTAACCTCTTTATGGAAAGCACTGTGAAAATTTGTATAATATTGTTTTGTCTGTATAGGAAGAATTAAGTGACTCTAGTGACCTCTAATTATTTTTTTCTTCAGATTGGTAGATAAATTGTTTTTCTGGTCTGTGCAGAATTTCAGCATGAACTTGCCCTGGAAATGTCTGGGCTAGAGTTTTAACTCTTTGCTCTAATAAGTAGTGCTGATATGTGTTTATCCCCAAGGTCTGGAGTATTCTTATCCAAGGTTTTGGTTTAGACACATCTTCAGTCTCTATTAATCCTAAACAATGACAATAAAAATAGTTTTTTTCTTTTTGTTCTTGGGTAGTATCCAGAAAAGGAGTGAAACGCTTCCTCTGAAGCGAACACCAGAAATTATTGTTGAGCTTGGATTTTTTCAGTAGTTTACAAATCCGGGTGTAATGTAGAGATGTTATTCTAATCTAAGCTCTGGATGTTCCTTGGAAAAAGAAAACCACGTGATTTGATTAGACTTCTCACTTCTCCGCCAGTGCTCAGAGACAAGCAGAGCGCTGAAAGAGGCATTTCCCAGGGAGAGAGCGACTGATTCGCACTAGCGTGCAGTGTTCTCTCGCCATGGAAGTGTTCCAGCATGAGCTGCTCACTCTTACCGGGGGTCTGATCTGTTTCTGGACTCTGGTAAAATGCATCAGATTTATGAAATATATTTTGTCACATATCTGGAGTGCTTTGCCTCAGACTTTCTTTCCGTCGCTGGGAGAATGGGCAGGTAAAGGAAACTTTTTCACGTTCTTCTTGTAGCTGAGTGCTGGTGGGTGGTCACATTACTAATTGGGAGCGGTTTTCTTTGCATTTCCTTATCCTGTCTCCACAGCTTCCACTAAGTGTGGTTTGCTTAATTTCTTTGTGTTTTCTCCTAGAAACTTTGGGTTTATAAGCCTGAAGGTTTTGCATACTTGGGGAGAACAGAAAAATAGGCAAACGGGTAACAGCTCTTGCACCTGGTGTCTAGATGTGGATTCTCTCCCCATTCCCACTTCTGATGTTTCTTCTCTACTGCAAATGCTTTCGTTTTAATAGTGTTGCCTATATCCTCAGTTTCCTGGTATGTGAAGCAACTAGTTTATGTCCAGCATATGGTCTCCCCTCTTCAAAGCAACTTTTCTTTCTTCCTGATAACGTTGCTCCAGTGTGTTTTTTCCAAATTGGTGACCTATCCTTAATGATACTGTTAACAAGGCAAATCTACTCTAGCCTAAAAACTTCAAAGGCTGCAACTTGGCAGTACTTTTGAAAAGATACTATGCATTGTTGTAAAAAAACAGAAATGTTTAATAAACAACTCTTTTTCCTACTGATCACTGATATTTTTCTTAAGCTTGTTATATTATCAGTATGAAGCAAGAGTGATCAGGTTCTACAGTTTCTGAGTTCCTGGGCTGCAGATCTCAGTGATGGTGGCATCTCATTAAGAAATCACCCAAACAGTATACTTGGGTTTTGTTTCTTTCCTCCACTTTAGAGACTTGGATGTGACTGGATTGTATATGTGTTTGATAAGCACATCTCACAGTGGATTAATAAGAAATTGAATCTACCCCTGTGCAGAAGACCTGCCTGAATACCAGCTGCTTCTGAAGTACGTGATAGATCTCAATTTAAGTGAGGCAAGGACCTCCATTCTGTGCATGAGGTGTGGAGCATCCTGTGGAAGTTTCTGTGTAAAATCCTTGTTTCCACTGAAGGCTGGGAGACTTGTTTCCTTTATTGGACCTTTTATGCTCTGTCCTTTTTATAAAGTCTTCTGAGCCCAGTAAAATTCACAAGGTTTGGATGACCTGCTGTATCATGTGGCACTTGAGATCCTGAGAATCATGAAAATTAAAGTTGGCATTTGGAAGCTTGTTTCCAAACAGGCACTTGCTTTTTTTCATCTGCAGGTCTGCTGGAAAGCTAAAGATCTACCGCTGCTTCACTGAGGGGTCTCTTTGTGAAATAAGAGAGTAATTGCTCTTCTGTGGGCAACAAATGTAATGTTTCAGAATTCCCCCACTCTCCCTGTGTCTCTCGCAATTTAGAAGTCCTTAATTCACAGTTTTTAGATGTTGACTAATTTTCATTTTGCCCCAAAAACTTACCAGCTTTACCTTGGAATTGCTTGGGTACTTTCTATCTTTGTACATTTCTTCTTTATTTCTAAGGTGATAAAGATTTTGTTTCCCTTTGGTATTTTCTTTTTCTGCGTAACATTTGAAGTTCAGGGTGCTTCACAAATGCTGAAGCTTGTTTACTTTCCTAGTAACACTAAATCCAAAGGTAAACTGTGTAGGGCAGCTCTTGAAGAAGAGCATTTTATAGATGGTGTTAAGTTTGTGGTATTTCCTTATAGACTTCTTGTGTGAGAAAGCATTATGTCAACTTTGGTCACCAGTTCGTTCTTACCTCTTACCCTTCTGCCACCAGCATATAAGTGAAAAACTTGCAAAACAGAATCTGTAAAAAATTACATGGAAGAAAATTCTAAGACCTCCTAGGCAATTGACTTGGTGCTTGTTGTTGATTCCACTGAAAATGAGAGTAATAACTATCTACTGCATCAGATGCGTTACTGTAAGGAGGGGTTTGCTTTGAAGACAAAAGTGCTAAATGAAGCAACAGAGAGATGAAAAGGTCACAATGAAATACATTTTAAAAAGGATTGATTCTGTTTCCGAAGAAGCATTTAGGCTGGAATGTTCAAGAAACACAGATGATGAAGATTAAAAAGTTCAAGAAAGAGCAAGCTAAAGCAGGCTTCCAAATGCAATCCTTATTCTCTTTCTCCAGTGGTCACAGGAGCAGGAGATGGTCTTGGGAAAGCGTATTCCTTTGAGGTAAGACAGGTTACTTACCCTTAAATTTATTTTAACAAAATGGCAATTGCTACCCCTTCATCAGCCTCTGCAAGTTAGTAAAATATTCTAGAATTTAAAGCCATTGTGATAAACATATTCCTCTATATGTGCAGAATAGCATTAACCAAGTTCTGAAAGGAAACTGGTGCTCCATTTCACAGGAAAGTTGTTCATGCATCAGTGGTCTCCTCAGACCAAAGAAATGAGTAATCCAAAAGATTTCACATTGACTGTCCAGGGTAGGAAGTCTCCTAAATTGTCCTATTTTTTTCCCAGTTTCTTCTCTAATCTGTTTTTTGACTTTCAGTGGAGTGGTCCAGTATCAACATACAAAATGTGATTTTACAGCCTTTACACTTGCAAACACATTTTGAAAGATATATCTAAAACAACAAATAAAGGAGAAATCCGTGTGAATTAATATAAACTACAAATTATGGAAATTATAAGGAAACCTAATGGTTTAATTAAGAATTGGTAGCTCTAAGAAGCTGCAGGAGAAGAAAGGAGCTCTGTGCTGTCCCTGTAGCTGCTGCTGTGCAGTTACTGGAGCAATCCCTTTCTATTGACCCATGCTAATCAACAGCAAAGGCAGAGTGGCCTTGTAGTGTCTTGTACCAGCCTTGCTGTTAGTGATAGTGACTGAACATTAGATTTTCTCATTGGTGTCTTTATCCAAAACTGGCTCCCTTTCTAGAAGCTAAACATCAGTGAAATGTGAGTTGTTGTCCTCAGAGCTGAGGTGACCATGTGAAAATCATCACCCTGTAATATGCAAGAGTTTGGATGTGGTGCCTTCAGCTCATAAGTTACAAAATATATCTCACATGAAAGGAAAATGAGATGGCTTTTGAATTAATTTACAGGACTTTTAAGCTGGTCTTTTTAAGTTTATGTGTAAGTGTGTGTGCTTGTTAAGCACCAACCTCAGTATTTTAATTACTGGGAATGGCAGTAAAATAGCTACTTTTGAAAGTACATTGAACGTAGGAAGTGCGGAGACAAATACCAGGTATTATAGTTTAACATTTGGCATAGTTGTGGTAAAGATCACAAGCTCTCTTTCCCGTGAGAGGGAAGGGAAAACATTGCCTTCTGTCTGCTCACTGAATTGCTCTAGTGATGAGCAAATGGGAAGGCTCTGATTAGTGGGATGGAAGTGAAACAGGGAGAGGAATCATCAGAAATGTTTAAACATTTGTTTAACATCGTGCCTCTGGGTGAAGTCACTGCACATGCAGCTTGCTGGAATAACTTTGTGCATGAGCACCTGGTGATATTTTAGCCATGTGAAGGCTGCAGGAACCTGTGAATGTCTAGATCAGAGCCTCTGTCATTGTTCTGCTTCCTTTGCACTCTATAGGTTATGCAAGAGTAAGTCCTATTTAAAAGGGCGGCTATAGCATGCAAATGAATGCTTTATTCCATGAAGAAAGAAAAACAGCTACAACTACTGTGTGGTTTTTTTGATTTTTGTTGTTGTTTTTAAACTTGGCTGGAACTGGCTAGCTTTTGTGGAACATTTGTTCATTGTTTTTGGCTTTTACAGGATGACTGAGAGCCCTTTTTACCCGTGCTGAGATGTACCTTCCTCCCCAGGTGGTCTCTTTGATTGAAGCTGTGCTCAGCTACTGCTCAGTGGGGCAGATCCCAAGCCCACACCACATGAGCTCACAGCTTGGCACGTCATCTTGCTGGCTGAGGTCGAAGCACACACTTGTGCGTGGCTTGTGGATAAAGAAATCTGGCCCCGCTGTTTTAATATCTGTGTGCCTTTGGAGTTTCTGGCTCAGGACTGCTGTCTTGCTGGTCTGATGTCAGGGTAGAAAATTCTCTGATGTTATTCTGGCATAGGTTCTTCTGGTGTTATGGGCTGGTGTGAAGGCAAGCCTTGTTTGATAGCCGCAGTGTCTGTTCTTCTAGAGTTTGAGCTCTGACACCAAGTGATTAATTTATTTCTAACATCACAGTATCACAGTATCACAGTATATTTGGGATTTGAAGGGACCTCAAAAGATCATCTAGTCCAATCCCCCTGCTGGAGCAGGAACGCCTGGGTGAGGTCGCACAGGAACATGTCCAGGCGGGTTTTGAATGTCTCCAGAGAAGGAGACTCCACAACCCCCCTGGGCAGCCTGTTCCAGTGTCTGTCACCCTTACTGAGAACAAGTTTTTTCTCAAATTTAAGTGGAACCTCTTGTGTTCCAGCTTGATCCCATTACCCCTTGTCCTATCATTGTGTGCCACCGAGAAGAGCCTGGCTTCATCCTCATGGCACTCACCCTTTATATATTTATAAACATTAATAAGGTCACCCCTCAGTCTCCTCTTCTCCAAACTAAAGAGACCCAGCTCCCTCAGCTTTTCCTCATAAGAGAGGTGCTCCACTCCCTTAATCATCTCTGTTGCTCTACGCTGGACCCTCTCCAGCAGTTCCCTGTCCTTCTTGAACTGAGGGGCCCAGAACTGGACACAATATTCCAGATGTGGTCTCAACAGGGCGGAGTAGAGAGGAAGGAGAACCTCTCTGGATCTACTAACCACCCCTCTTCTAATACACCACAGGATGCCATTGGCCTTCCTGGCCACAAGGGCACAGTGCTGGCTCATGGTCATCTTGTTGTCCACCAGGACCCCCAGGTCCCTTTCCCCTACACTGCTCTCTAATATGTAATTTCCCAGCCTATACTAGAACCTGGGGTTGTTCCTGCCCAGATTTTGCCTAAGCTCAAGCATGGCCTGATAACAGCTGGTGTAAGGGTTCCACACTTGTTGGTAGTATTGTGGTACAGGCGACTAAGGAGAGTAGTTCTTGTGTTTTACAAGGCTAATGTGATGTGGCTTTCTCTGCTTGGTGTTTTATGTGGAAATCCCAGTAGGTGGTTCATTTGGTAAAACCCAGCAGAATGACGTACAGCAACAATTACAATATTTAGTGGTTCAGTACCCTTGTTTGCAAGGTTTATGGCTAGATACAGGTCTCTGCAAAGCCAAGAGTAGGCTGAGGCTGTGTGAAATGCTCGGCAGATGTCAAGTCTGCCGACTTGGACACTGCTTTGCTGATGCCAAGACACAGACTTTTTGGAGCAAATTATTGTCCCTTCAGTTTACTGAGCTTGTACTGAGAGGCAAGCACACACCAAACTTGAGCTCATCTTCTTCTGCGTGGAAGTCCAGGCTTCCATGAAGGCTCTGTTTGTATTCTAGTGCATCAGGGTGTTGTTGAAGGACAGGCCTTCTTAGACATAAAGGCCCTGACCTTTCAACTGACTGCTGTGATGTCTGAGCACTGGGATTTTGAATGTAGTTTGCTATACTTACTCCAAAAGCCAGGTTTCTGTTAGATTTGGCCCATTAGTTCCTGGGCTGATGGGGTTTAGACTCATCAGACTTAAAAAAAGAAACAAAACCAAGTCAACTGTGAGCTGGTAGGCTGTCACATCTCTACTCAACTGTTAGCATTTTGAGTATTGGTGCAGTCTTGTTTGTTCTGGTTTTCTGATGTAGTAACGACAAATGTGCTTTAGCATCTGTTACTGATGCTAAAGTAACCTCAAACATACTGGGTTTATGGATGAGGCCAAGCCATACTCTGAGATTTGTAGTTTAGTCTCTGCACACTTCTCATCTGATGTCAGGGCATGAGCAGGATGTTGGTGGCTCACATGGTCACCATTTCTGTTATTGTTCATAACTCTCTTACAAGTAAGGCCAGTGTTTGTCTCTAGATCAATATTTTAGCAGAACATTTTGAGACAGGCACTGCATTCATTTGTTAATACAGCAGTTTCTCAAATCTTAAACCTTTGTTTCATTTCCTGAAATTGTGAGTAGTATTACCAGCAGTGTAACAGAAGCTAAATATGATCTGAGTTTTCCTGCTCCAGTTGTAAACGTATTCTAGTTTCTCCTCCTGGTCTTGGAATTATTCCCGGAAATACTGCTGTTGTACTTGCGTTGCACAGGTGTGGAGCTAGCAGAAAGATTGCAGAATCCTTCTGCCCATTGTCTCAGCCGTGGTCTGATGGACCAGAAAGGGTTGAAAGTTTTTAATCATAGAGACCTTGCAGGTCTGAAACCCAGGCAGGGAAAGAAAAGGGGTGAAGCACCGAGGCCATATCAACACAATCCTGGAGAAAGAAAAATTGCCCCTTTTAAATACGGAAAAATTTACAGTGGGCAGCTACAGATTCTGTAAAGCATTATTAAGGATTTTAGATTATTACATAGATGATCCATGTGGAATATAACCAGTTTGTCAGTGTAACTGTAGTAGATACACGCATGGTTTGGATTTAAAACCTATGTCTTATCTTTCACGAAGCTTTACTGTTGAAAAACTCACCTTCGACTGAGCTGCAAAACCATGCTAGAAAATGCAGAGTGACTTTAATTTAATGTAGGTTTACACTTTTTAAGCATGAGTTTGTGAGATTCCAGAGTGCAGGTCCTGCATGGTCTTTCTTCATCATTAGCCATTTATAAATGCTAAGTTGTCATGATTCGTTATTGGTCGAGTCGGTAGTAATGATCTTACAGATCACTGATATTCAGCAGCATTTTAGTCCTTTGCCACTGGGAGTCAGGATTTCCTAACACAAGCACTTTCATGTTACACAGTGGTGGGAACCAGGGTTTAGTCTTAACACTGAGGGGAAATACCATCCTCTAATGTCAAAGCCTTTGTATGTTCAGAAAATGCTTTGTGTTAAAGGCATCTACACTAAAATTTACGTTTATTTGAAATGTGGTGGTGTTAAAAGTGATTTAACCTTTCCCGTGGATGGCCAGGAAATTATTTTCTGAGCACAGTTCTTTTGTTCGCTTGAGGTTGCATCTGAATCTCATGGTAGTTACAATGTCCTATTAAACCTGTTTCTGAAAAGGATGCACATTTTTTATGTGGATGAGGAAGCAAAAAAGGAACAGTCAGGTGTGTAGCCTTTTTTGCCCTGAGAAGTGGCTGCTACAGCCTTTCACTTCTGGTTGGTCTGGTGTAGAGCAGCAAGGGAGAGTCTTCTCATCTGATGGTTAACAATTTTGCAAGATTGCCACAAACGTGTGGTTTTAGGTGAAACACAATGCAATCTTAGCAAGAGGAATACTTTTTTACTTGTTTTTTAGGAGGGATTTTTCTACCAAACAAAATACAGAGACATAGCTGAGATGATATTGAGAAGCCCAGTGAAGCAGAACTTTCTTTTTATTTTGTATATGACCCAGCTGATATGTGGCCTCAAGTCTGAAGGCGCAAAAGATAAAATAATCCCCATCCAAAGACCCTGAATGGCAGAAAGGAGCAAGTGACCATGGAAACTGAGACCATGTCTCCAACTGGAAACGGCTTGAGTCAGTCTCGTTGTGGACAAAGGGAAATCTGCCAGTATGTAGGCAATTAGAGTTTTCTTCCTGAGAACTTCAAATGGAGCCCTTAAAACAAGCTTTTGAAACCCCTGAGCATATGAGTCTGTGCAGGTCTCTTTGGAGCACCAGTCAATTATGTTAGAGGGTCTTCGAAAGCACAGAATTGTGATCGTGGTCTTTGTGCTGAAAATGCAAATGTTTGTGGCCGATGCATTTTATAGACAGTCTGCCCCTTGTACTCTCGATCTAGTGAATTTTTGAACAAAGGTCTTTATTTCTTGACATTCCTCTGCATTATTTCAGAAGAGCCCAACAGGACAAACTGTTTCCCTCAAATAGGCTTAAGGAGAAAGCGTTGCAGGGAGTCAGCTATGGAAATGGATGGGTCTCCAGTGTTTGGCCTTCGCTGGTTAGTTTATTCTTCTAAGCAAAGCTGATACTTTCTGATGACATTGGCTTTATCTTTTGTACTGACTAATTTAGCTCTCTTTCTCTTTGCTCTCACAGGCATTTTTCTAGTTTCAGCTCTATCTTTCCTTTATCCACACAACTCCTTTCAGCTTCCACTTGTTAATAAGTTGGTTTCAAAAGCTGGGGCTATGTTTCTCTCTCAGGCTTTGCCTAAAACTCTTTAACTGATGGGAACATGAGGCCTTGGGAAAGCAGGGGAAAACCGTTCTCTATTTGTTCTGCATTTGTTCTGCACATGATAATACCAAACTGACTATAAACGGACTGCTGTGTTAAATAGTGTGTGCAGCTATAAACTTCAAATATTGCCAGCATCTTTGAGAATATACGTTTGTGTGAATGTATTTTGAGTTTTCATGCATGGACTTTGCCTTTTTGCCTTTTATTTGTTTGTTTGTTTGTTTGCATCTAGTGGAAAAAAACCAGTTAAAATGTATCTATCCGACCCGCACCAGATTTTCTTTCTAATAAAAAATATAAATGAAGTCCAAATATTTTCAAACTCTTGAGCTTTCAATTCAATATGCTTAATCTGCTTCCTCGGGATAAAAAAATGTGAGGGTAGAAGGTGATGTTGTAAAACAACTAGGAATCCATCAACATATTTGGCCTCCTAAATCCATGTAGAAATAAAAATGTCTTTCTGGGAAATGTCATGGTGCTTTCACTCCTTCCAGAGTTTAATTCATTTGAAATAGACTCAGTTTATTTATTTTCATTCATATTATTGGAGTTTGATTATTGTCCAGTATATTTTTCTCATAAGGGTCCAAGATTATACAGTGAAGGAGATGTTTTGGAAGACCATTAGAAGACCGGTTATCATTTGGCCTGTTTTTAATATATGTTGTTTACACATCAGGCAGGTGAGAGGTGAATGAAAGTGACTTAAAAAAAATTCCACGATTACTTTTGTTGCAAAACTAGAAAAAAATGAAAGATTCTTGTCACCTTACTGTTTCCTAACAACTTCTATATTCCTCTCTTGTAGCTGGCAAAACGTGGATTAAATATAGTTATGATAAGCAGAACGCTTGAAAAACTGCAGAGAGTAGCCTCTGAAGTTGGTAAGTGTTCGTCTCAAACATATCTTCATGTTTGGCAGGCTGGCTTTACATGGACCTGGAGGTCTCTTGCCGTGGTACTGTATCTAATAGAGTAGGGCCCTAGATATTACTACAGATATAGCCCAGATATTGCGCCTCTACTACAAATAATTTCTAGTTTACTGTGTTGATTGAACCTTTCTACTCATGGATTGCTTTAAAAATACATTAAATCATTCAAGCAGTGCAATGGGTTTAATTAAAAAAGTGAACGTGGGTTCTTTACTCGTCCTTAAAACCTGTGAATACAGGCAAAGAGGATGTAATACTAGAGCTGTCAGAGGAATCTGTGAAACAGTTTGTGCATAGGAAAAATAAGGTTACCTTTAGACTAGTTCTTGAAACATAGCAAAGGAGGAGTAAAAATGAATCAAGTTACTTGGTTGTTTTTTAGCTTGTTTGTCGTTTTTTGTTTGTTTGTTTTTGAAAAGGTTTTGGAGTTACATTTGGCTTTCAATAAAGCAGTTAAATAAAGGAAATTAGCCATTTACCTCAGGGAATGGCTTGTTTGAATACATCGAAGGTTAGGATTTCTTTAGGAAACAAATGAGTCTATATCCTCCCTTAACTCTAAAGATTGCTGTAATCAAGGTTATTCTTCTCACTGTCTCTTTTTCTCTATATGGCTTCTATCCACCAGATTCCGTGATTCACAGGTTCTTGTGTTAAGCATGTGTCACTCCAAGGCTCCAGCAGAGTACCAGGTCCAGGATACGTACCTGCAGAGAGGACAGGAACATGGCAGACTTGAAGTGTGTGAAAAAGTCTGTAACTTCTGAAACTGCAGCTACCAAAATGAAGGATTGGACCCAGAAATCTTCTATCCAATTTCCCTCTTTTTTTTTTTTTTTTTTTCCCCCCAAGGATAAACTTGTTTCCCTTCAGGAAACAAGGGGTACTAGACAGAAAGCACCAACTCACTGAAGAGTTTCTATAAGCAAGTTTTATTAATAACCTTGGGGCCAATGTGACTATGGCCTAAACCAGCCCCTTCTAAGGAAACAGCCATGCAAAAATGATTTCTGTGGAAATTAGGTCAGCTTTGGTGTCATTGTTGCATTTCTTTGCAGCTAGATGTTAAAGAGTTACAATAATGGGAACCTGAAGAAAAAAAGGCCAGAGAGTTTCTGTAGTTTTTTTGCATTGTAAATTATAATCAGAAGCAAAGAATGGAAACAGTAAGATTCCAGACACTAACATAGCTAAGCAAAGAAAAAAAGTGGTGGAGGGCTGGAAAGATGACATAGTGTAAATTCCTCTGCACTATGATTTATTATGAGGCCGTCCGCTTGCCACCTTCCTAATTGAGGCCACACTGCGCTGTGTAGCAGCACCTAATGAAGGACTTACTGTGTCCTGAAAAGTCCTGCCAAGATAACATACTCTGCAAACGCTCCCGCACCTTGTGCAAAAGTGACTCGTGACTGTTCACACATGAGGAAGCCTCAGTGACTGCACCAGTGTTATCCATGTCAGCCAGGATGCAGGGAGGTGGATGAAGTGACCTCAGGAGCTTGGTCAGGTTTCTGTGCCATGTTCAGCTGGGTTGTGGGCACAAAGAGTCCTCCCCAAAGATCACTGAAAGTGGTGGCAAATCCTAGTGAGATCTTTCCATTGTTTTCAGTGGGTTTTGGCCGAAGCCTGGAGTGACTCATCTGTTATTTGTGGTGTCAGGTTAGAAATGAGGACATAACAAGTAGATGGCACAAACAGAAGGAAAGAGAGGAAGATACAGTCATGAAAAGCATAAAGTATCTGACCTGGAGGCTGCTAAAATCAGCAGGGAGATCTGAATGTGGGCTTATGTTAAAGCTTTGGAAATGTTCCACTGATTCCAGTTTTCAGACTTAGGCTTTACTGTAATTAAGCTAATAAGACGTTGGGAAGGAAGAAAACTTAAACTTACTGTGATGTTATGTGAGCAAAATAAACAATGGAAACCAAAAATTAAGCAGAAACTTAAACAGGAGGAATGTGCTGTTTTCTAAATTTTCTAACTCTCACTGACTTTTTCTTTCTAAACTGTTAAAACAAGCAGTGTCTCTCTGTGAGCAGCTATTGTTACCCTGAACTAACAGAAGGAAAGAACAAGTTTGTTGTAGGCTATGTAAATTTGTTGCAGGACTGGACACATTGCTCTTCTTTTTCTTCACAGCTACACCATGTATCTCTTTCTGGTTAGTTGGCTGCCATAAATGAGGGACTTATGTCCCTTTTCATACTGTCACATTCAGTTTAGATAGTGAATAATGTAAGTTAAAAGAGTCTGAACTATGGGTAATTTCAGACATCTCAGTGTTTGGCTTTCCAGGTCCTGTGGGCCACAGGTGTGCCTGAGAGCAGCTCCCAGAGCTGGCGCAGGCAGAAATACACAGTAAGCAAAATATTTCTCTAAAGAAGCACTGGAACTGAAAACCTGATTTCAATCCACTCCAACCGGGAAGCTCTTTTAGAACGAGTTAAAAGATAAAATAAGTCTTGTGGAGGGCAGACAGGGAGGATCTTTACACCAGGTATACTGCTCATTTAACAGATTAGTATGGTGGTTGTGAAACATCGATCAAACCATAAAACCAGGGGATTAGAAATGATGAAATGCTATTAATGACATTCCTCTTTTATTTCTTCTGCCTACACTTCTGAAGCCAGCTGTACAGGCAGAGCTAGATCCTGACTGAGAAGTTATACCTTAGGATCTCTTTATATGACCAGGTTCTGTACTATTTGGCTGTTAATGCCAAACACACAGAAAAAGCCACTTTCTCTAAGACTGTGTGTATATGTGTTTGTTTGGGTTTTGGTTTTTTTTGTTTGTTTGGTTGGTTGATTGGTTGGTTTTGTGTGGTGTTTTGTTTTGGTCTGTTTTTTTTTTTTTTTTTTTTTAAGAAGAAATAGATCTATATTTAAGGAAAGATAAAGTGTGTGATCTTCAAAAAGCAGTAGAAAATATAACACCATCAGTTCAGTCTGGCTGAGCATGTGGTTAATGAAATTGGGTTTGCTGATGCAGGAGGTAGTTTATCCACCTCTCCATCCTGAAATTATTCCTATTAATGCAGAATAAAGCAGCAAATAAAAAAAACACCCCACATTATCGGGAACCAAATATGTCTTGCTCCCACTATGACCTGTGAAGGTGCTAATTCATTTAGCTATCCCCCCTGCTACAGGTTCAGTTTCTAATCTGCAGTACTGTGTCCTCTGCCTCTCATCCTTCCTCCTCCAAGAGCTAAGCAGCTGACAAGCTGAGATTATTGACCAGCATAAACCAACTCACTTGGCACAATCTTCCTTCATCCTCAAAGGCTCTTAAAAATGCCTGTTGTGTGTGGTTCATCCCTTGAGATAAAGTGTTAGTGCTCAGGACTCTTTTCCCCATATGCACTAAAAGAGCAGAGCATTTGAGAGCCTTGACTCTCTTTTTGAGTGCTCTGGTAGCAATTTTTTTATTATTATTTTTTTTTTAAATTATTTTTCTGAGTTTGTGTTGTCTGGTATCTTCTACTGCCTATTGCAGTTCTGATTTTACCCTCATTTTTTTCCCCTCTGTTTTCCTGCTATTTCTGAAACTGACCTATCTTATAGTTCTTTGGAGATACTTTTCTCCAAAACTCTTTCAAAATGTAGCCAGAACTTGCACTTTATAATCTAACAGAACTTTTAATATTCCTCCCTAATCTTAAATGTTTTTATAACCTCTTTCTGTTGTTAAAATAACTTCTCATTTTACTCTCCTTTCTGCAAATTTCCACTGAATATGAACGGCATCTTAGCCTGAGTACTTCTCTCTTCATATTCAAATTTAGGTGTTGTACTTCAGAAGGGTCTCCTCATTCTACAAAGATCAATTCTCATGTCACTCAGGCATTCATTTTGCTACCTCAGTTTTTCAGAAAATCTTCATAACTCTTTAAGCAGAAGGAGAGAGTTTCTGGCAGACTGCATGTCCTAACCAACTTTGTGCTTCATCCTGATTTATTACCTTCTCAGTAAATTTCAAAAGGCAGCACATTATCCTATCTGACAAGCGGGATTCCCGAGCGGTCTGAGGTCAGAAGGAGTTATATGTATCCTTCTTAATGATACATTTTATAACACATTGGATTAAACAACCCTGTTCAAGTTTTTAATTTTCCTTAAATTAATTTTCTCTACATTTTTAAAAAAAGACAATAACCTGTCCTGCTGTTTGAAAACCTAGGCTTTTTGCTTCTGGCACGCTTAGGACTTTTTAGAGTTGGAATGGCTTGTGTCTTCAAAGGCTGTCATAAATCTTTGTCACAGGGAGGAAGAGACATAAGAACATTGGAAATTATTTTTTGGTTTTCTCCTTTGCAGAATTGTTATAATTTTCTGAAGAGCTATCCTGGATAATTCATTTATCAGCATGATAGTTTTATTGTTTTTTAATATATTGTTTTCTTCTTAAATGAGACAGAGGAAAGCCATCTGGAGTACTTGCTTGTTGGCTGACAGTGCTGGTTGCAGCCATACAGTTCTGTACAGACAAGGGGATGCAGAGAAAGTCCAAATGGTTTGTTTGATCCTCATTTTTATGTTGCTCTAGTTTTGGCTGCCCTTCTGATTGCCTGCAAGAAAGATGGCCACAACATCGCTACACTTTTTAAGACCCATCTCGTTTTGTTTATAGAGCTCTTCAATCAGAAGGTCACTGTAGGTGTCTGCTCCAGCTGTTGCTCTGTTCTTTCCCACTCGCTGCATTTACACTCACAATGTCCTTTTCTTTATACTTGTACCATTCCCCCAGCCTGGGACCATGAGGGGGTCATTTGCCACTAGAGTTGCTTTTATAGGTTAAAGGTTCAAAGAGTGTTTCATCCCTTTCATACATCCAACCGCAACTTGGAAAGAGGGCAAGAAAAAGGGCACTCCTTCCTCCTTTCTTCTGTCATGGAGACAGATGTCCTCTAAAACAGCACATGAGACGTAGCATTTCAGATCTGGAGTCAGTGCATTGGCTGTTCCGTCAAACGGCTTGCATTGCTTGAGTAGCGATGGCGTGGTGGTCAAGAATTGCAGTATGTTGAGGGGCGAAGAGAAGTGATCAGGAGGCAACATATTTCTCTCTTGCTTCAACAGAGGCTCTATTTTGCTGCAAACTGGACTTGCTGGACCCAGAGCCAGCTTTCTGCCAATATTGCTCTCCTGCAGGAGCTGGTGCAAGGGCCCTTCCTAAGTTCTGAATGTGTACACGAAGGGATGGGGCAAGATTTATGGGTATAAATCAATGAGTCTGATTCCTATTCAAGGCGATACTCTCTGTCACCTGTATGATAAAATCAGGCTCCGAACAAGAAGAGACAGTTTCCCAAACAGGACCCAAAGCAGACTTTCTGCCATCCACGTGCACCTGAATTCCTCCCGCTTGAGCAAGTCTGCAATCCGATCATCTATTGACATTTCCAAGCTTTGCCTGTCGCTTTTTCAGCAAACTTCATCTGGATTTCAGGTTGCCCATAAAACTTGAAAGCAGGTTTAGTAGCAAGAATTTACAATGTGAACATCTAGTTAGAGGATACCTTACTGGGCCCCTTTAAAGGAGAACCTTGCCTTTAAAAATGAGTAAATAAGAGCCTTTACCTCTTTTCCTCATGAAACTTCATTGAAAATATGAACAGCAATAAATCAACTGCTGAGAAAATGGTAATGTACAGCTGGGCTCCACTCCTGCATAGCAATGACACTGGAAAAATCACACACATTTCCCTTTCCCTTCTGTGTAAATTGACCTTGTAAAATCTAAGCTATACCCTCCCTAAAATGCCTTTTAGTCCTGAAGAATCCTGGGGAAGGTTCAGTCTATGGAAGTGCAAATGTTAAAACAGGGGAGGAGCTGTTCGAAATTAATGCAGAAAATAGTGCATCACATCGAGCTCTGTTTTTCCCTCCTCCTACATGAAAAGGTAAACTCTGCTTATTAAAGTGTTCAGCTTAAAAATTAAAACACTTCAAAACTATTCTGCAAAACTGTGCTTATGTAGAGGATCTGGCATCTACATTCACTTGTCTAACCTATGTGACAGGGTTCATTTATAAATATTATGACAACCACAGGAAGAAGTCTGGTGTTTATTTCTGGACTTTTTTCTTATGAAGGACCAAATGGTGTTTAGATTTTGTGAGGGAACTTCCACTGAATTTGCCAGACCCTGAAAACAACTGGGTATTGAAAGTGTTTTGTTGGTGTTGTAATATTTCTTAAAGTAAGAAAGTTGAAACAATTGCTTACTGTGCAGTGGACATTACTAAATGAGACATCTGATTGTTTCTCTCATTACTTAATTACAGCTCTCTATCTCTGTTTTCTTTGTGTTATTGGTGTTTATTTGTTTTGGTTTTGGTGTTTTTGTTTGTTTGTTTAATTACAGAGCAGGCTACAGGTCAAAAGGTTAAGGTTATACAAGCTGATTTCACTACAAATTCAGTATACGAGAACATTGAAAAAAGTCTGCAAGGCTTGGATATTGGTGTTCTAGGTGAGTCGTTATGGTCTGTTAATTGAAGAGTATTTTTATGGCTGCGATGTATTAAACAGGGAATTATATAAATGATGTGTTGTGACAACTTGTTTGCCAACAGTTAAAACCAGGCATACCGCTACCTAATGCATTTGAGCATTACTTATCATGAACAAGTTTTAAAAGTGTATTAGGATTCTCCAAAGGCTTCCTGTTTCTCTGTAGAATGGTTTTGTTACTGTAAAACCTCTTTTGCCACTTTATAAGCAACATCCAGCTTCTGGGGTGACTTCTTCCCCGTTTGGCCTCAAGGAACTAATTTTCACTATTTGTTGTTTTACAGCTGTGTGAAATTCTTACATTCAATCTGAAATGAGCCTGTGGCTAACACTAATTGGTATGATCCATGCAGCAACAATGAAAACATGTTTTTTGGGGAAGACTTTTTTTTTTTGAAAGAAAATCATCCTTTTAGTAGTGAAACAAATGAAGCAACAGCAAAACACAAACAAACAAACCCCCAAACTGTAGCAACAGACTGCTTTTATGTTCCCTGAAGTCAGTACTGATCAGTAGTAATGACTCCAGCGAGAACAAGACTTCATGCTAAACAGCATTTCTGTTCACATATATCTCAAAAGCTTTTGGGTCTTGAGAAGAAGTGATTTGTTTAACTAGCTGTATTATGCACTTCATGTAGATTTGGTTCTTATCATTATATTTCCTTTGATTAGTTAACAATGTTGGAATGCTTCATAATCCTCTTCCGTGCCGTTTCCTTAATGGACCAGACGTAGATGAGGTAGGATTACTCTGTGAATTTCTACTTCCAGTATAACAATGAGGAATTGTAAGTCCATTTAATAAGGGGCAGATTCTGCCTCTGCTACCATCAGTGTGTATTTAACTGTTCAGTTGAGTGGGAAAAAAGATGGGGCTTACAAGGAGCATATTTTGATTTGATTTTAATGCTTAGAAGACCTTGCAAGAGAAAAAGAACAGTAGATTTTAGCTAAACTGCAGCAAGCACCCAGTGACAGAGGGGAGAGCACAGCTGGCCCGGTTGTAGCAAAGATCAGCAGCCTCTCTGGCTCATGAGTAACGTCACTTGCTTCAGCCTGGTCACAGCCACAGCTGAAGTGTTGGCTTCTTGTTAGGGTTATTAAAACTTACTTTCTTTGGAACACCATTGTTTACGTATGTGGTGGAAAAAAAAAAAAAAAAAGAAAGAAAAAATAAAACTCATTTAAACATAGTTTACTTTTGGGGGGGAATTAATTTACATATGTAGAGTAGTTTGGCAGGATTAAGGATCTGATCAAGTTTTTCATAGCCTTATTGTTGTTTACCTCTGTAGTATTAGCCATGAAAAGAACAGAATTTCTAAATGTATTTCTTGCCAGAACCTGTTTTGGGATCCATTCAGTCTGTATGTCACCATATATTACAAATCGGAGGCCCCAAGCAGGCTGCTTCCCTCAGAGCTGCAGCCATAGGATGTCACCTCTGCTGCTGGTATGACTTTTGCATGCTGTTCAGGGGTGGACATCTCTACAGGGCAGTGCGTTTGCTGCCCATCCAGCCTGCCTCTGTCACATCCCACATCACAGGCACAGTCAGCGACAGCCAGAGGCAAGCAAAGCAGCTCCAAATGCAAATGCCTTGCTAGAAAGCTTTTCAGTTGGAATTGCTAGCTCTCTTACCTAGGTCAGCTACAAACTCCGAAATTAACTATGAACTTACTGTTTTCTTGCTTCCTGCAGGACCTCATCAACTGCAACATTATTTCTGTTACAAAGGTATGTGACACATTGGTTTTCCAATAATATCACAAGAGTGATGAAACAGCTTTCCAGTGTATTTTCATTCAATTTATTTGCAAGTAGTAGTTTTCAGCAGGAATGTCAGCCTTGCTTTAAGGACCCCATCTGTTTCTACTGCCTATGAAATATTTTGATCAGAACTGGATGGAAATGTTTTAACACAGTTGTTTGATTGAGACACATCATTACATTGCAGCTGAAATATTTTGCAAAACAATGTTTGTTTTTGTAAACATGAAGATTTGTTTCAGAATCAAAATCTTCAAGACAGGAAGATATGCAGTTTGACTTTTTGTACAGTACTTGCATTTTTTTACACAATTCTGTTCTGCAAAAATACTTCTGTATCTATGCAGGACAGAACTTAAAGACCTGACCCCTGATTCTGTGTTGCTACCCCTTGGTGCCAATTTTGGTTGGCTGCTTCCCACACAAGAACAGTTAGTGTTTCATACTTTCCAACTCGGATTAAGATTTGTATTGCTGTTTGCAAGCAACATGGTAACACGAATAAGAGCAGAACAAAAGCTTTGTAGTTCATCTCAACCTTGGCTAATATCTTTCTAAACATGACATGAAGATTATCAACAGATGTTGTGTTTTTTTTTTCCTTTGGCTAGCAAACTTTACATCCCAAATTTGTAATGCTGCTTAATGACTTCAGATAATAAATCATGTAGTATCAGTCAATTGAAGCAAATTCTTCCATAAAGTAGCTTGGTGAACTTTCTGCTCCTGGGTTTTAATCTATTTATGCAAACAGAAATATCTGCAATACCCGAATGCTATATATATGTATGTGTGTCTCGCAAAAACAGGCAGACATTTGTACCTTCTCAGTCTGGATACAAAAAGGTTCTTCCTTTATAATTTCCAGCCTCACACATACCTCAGAATCAACCTCTCTGCTTCACCAAGCCCCGGGGATTCCTTTTCTCCACTGCTGCAAGCCCGTCCTTTTCAGTCTTTCATGAACATTCATCCTTCTCCAAAATACAATGAAGAAATCATTATCCTAACCACCATTCCTCATGGTTGGGTCCAAATAGTCTTTAAATCTCTTTTGTTGGGTTTTGTTTTTATTTTTTCCTCTCCCTGCCTTTGTTCCTGCTGGGATCCTGCTCACCACTTCTTGCAGTGGGATGCTCACGCTCCAGGTATTTCTGGCTCCCACAGATGTCAGCAGGATTTTCAGCACTGCAAAAGCAGGATATTTTCCTACATTTTCAGCTTTACTTGGAAATTCTCTTTCAGCAAAGCTAATGTGACCAACCTGCACTGTCATTCTCTCTGAAAATGAAGCTTGTGAACCCCACGCTGTCCCTACTATGCTGTTGTGCGCAATGACACTACCGAGAAAGTAGGGAATTTACAAGGAATCAATTAAGCTGCATCATTCATTTGCACTGCTTTTCTTTACTGCCCTTTACTAGCTACATCATACTCTTATCCTGAGAAGATTCCTATATTATGTGTGTTTTTATAAATAATAGTATGAGTATGATATGTATAGTATATAGTATGATACGTATAGTATGATAGTAAGCACTTAGGCCTACTATCAATAATATGATTCAAATACAACAAACACAAGCAGATTTCTTATCTAAAAATTTATTTAATTTCACTTTAAAGATCACAAGCATGATTAAGTCTTTTGTTAAAATAAGAATGAATTATTAAGTAAATAAAAAAGGTTGTTTAATTATTTTCTGCTATTTCTGGTCCAGGTAGAGCTGGAAGCAAAAATGGGAAAGCATTGTGAGGCTGACTTTCTCCTTACAGTTATGACTCAGTAATGAAGAATAATGAAATTCAGATACCGTTGAAAAGCTTTGGATAAGCATAAAACACTCACTGCTTAGAAGACTAACTTTTGGAATTTTTGACAATTCAGATGCTTTGCAGACCATTAGCATTTCTAAAATGTTTTCCGAAACTTTGAATGTGCCACATTTTAGCTATTTGTTCTGTACACATATGGCTGGGGCTTGAGCAAGTGGAAAATCTTGTGAATAAAACAAGATGAGTTGAAAAATGCAATCAGGAAGAGGGAGAATGGATATAATTCATAACACGCTTGTCTTACAGATGACAAAAATAATTTTGAAACAAATGGAGCCAAGGTAAAAGTAATTTTTTATAGAACTTTCAATAGCTTTTAGCTGCTACCTCCACTTTATTCAGTGGTAGCTACGTTTTTCCATTATTAACTTCTGTACTTTTCAGTATGTCAATCAGTATGATTTCTTCCGTTGCTGTTAGTGCTGTGTGAATGAACAATAGGAACTGACACAAATTACCAGTCAACTGTAGAACAAGACAGAAATCATAAAATATAGGTTTCTGTCCAGTAAAAACCTGCATGTGTTGCAGAAATAAAATGGCATGTGATGGGTCCAATTAGGCAAGAAACAGCATTTGAATATATGGTTGTATTCTTCTAAGAGCGGTAACTGTGCTTGGAATAATACTCTTCAAGCTCTGGAAATCCCTGACTACATCAGAGATATTAATTCAGCTATTCAATTAAAGGTCCCTTTTCTCCTTTTAATACAACGTGTATTTTAGACATAGGGACCATTAAACTAGAAGTTAAGGTCTTCAGATGGAATTTGTAGAAAACATTGTTAACTGCTGCATTTTAGAAGCCAGTGAATGCTTTTTGGTTTGGCACAAAATTAGGTTTTTTGTTTGGTTGGTTGGTTTTTTGTTGTTGTTGTGGTGGTTTTTCTGCTTGTTGCTGAAAGAATTGTTTTTAGTGATTTATACAGGGAGTTGTGAATGGGGAAGGTAGAAAAACAGATGCATGGAGCAGGATAAAGAATGTGCTGGCTAATGAGCAAAGGGGACCTACCAGATACTTAGAAGCATAAAATCCTTCCTCTGATGGCATTTTTAATCTGTTAGATGTACAATAGCATGTGCAATATTCCTGCAGTCCTGATTGCACTACGCATTTAAATTTAATTTATGACATTATTCCTAGCTGGTTTATAATTAATTGCACCTAACTAGACAGTAAAAATTGAGTCTTTTGAAAGTGTAGTCTGCAATATAATAGGAGAGCTATGGCTTGTGGGGTAAAAAAGTTGTTTTCCACTGTGCAGGCTCTTACTGTAATACTCTCAAACATAAATTGAATATAACTTTTTAAATTACATTTCAGACAGAAAGGTCTTATTCTGAATCTATCCTCTGGTCTGGGTACTTTCCCTTGTCCATTATACACAATGTACTCAGCTTCTAAGGTAAGTCTTTCACATTGCTTTATAAAGAAATCCCCATCAGGTGTTTACCAAAGCGTTTGTGTCAGCAATATAAGGCCATGTTTTCAGGACATAAATCAGTGTGGCACCATTGAAATAATGAAGTAATGTAAATTAGCACTAGCTGATAACTAAGAATCAGCGAAGCTATATACATTAAATCCAGCTGAAGGTATGTCTGATTATTGGAACTCTTTTGCCTTTGATTAAATAGTATTACACCAGTGCTCACAATCTGTCCTCCTTCTGGGAAGTGATGACTTTTACTAGGCTGGCTTAGCTAGTTTACTCAAAACTGTAGATGTAAGAAAGTGCTAAATTTTACTTATTGAACCAAGAATAAAATTCCTGGTAGGTGCGTGGTGAGTTGCTTGGCCACATAGGTTTCACCTTGAAATTTTGCTCTGAATTAAAACCCCAGAGCTTATAAAAATGAGGAGTGAATGATTTTTGCTGAAACTCCAGAAGCAACTTGCTCAGCTCAGGTTTGCTTCACATGAAAAATACCAGCAATATTTGCTTGAATATAGCTGAAGTTCAGCTTGGTAAGAAAAAACTAGTTATTCTTGATAAGAAAATATGTACTTCCATTTAATTTTTCTCTTTTTAACCTAAGATTCCCATTACTCAAATCTTGAACTACATTTAAACCAGACAATTTTAGTTCCTAAAAAAAGTTTAGATAACATTATTTCAAAGTGATACGGTACATCGCTTGTATTACTTTGAATTTTTTCATTCTTGGGTATCTTTTACGTTTATTTCTTTTTAAATGGCCTGATTTTTGCAATGCCCTGAATGGAGGCTATTTTACTTGTCAGCATACTGACGTTTCATGCCATATCACAACACTATTGCTACTTAAATTGTAAGACCTGTCAAATGATGGCTTTGAATAGCTGTCATTTTTTCTCCTTAGTAGGACTTTTTTGTTTCGAATTACAGGACAATGGTCCAATGTTGTCAAGTTTCTGAATGTTTCTCGAAGATCTGACTCCTAGAATCAATCTTAAAAGAAACTCAACTTTTACACAGAGAAGTTAGTATATGCGTACTCCTGGTATGGAGAAAATCTTAGATAAACCTTAGAGGCTGAAGCTACAAATTCCCCATATTCCACCTAAATTCCCAAATGCATTACTTTGAAAATCATATTTGTAGGCTATGCTGTGCTGATAGGTATACACTGAAGGCACGAGTTGTATCACACACCCCTTTTTATTGCAAGAAAAGCAACAGTGTAAGCCTTGAACTGTGAGGGCAGGTGTCAGCCAGAGATGAGAGCCACATGAAACAATAGCTAGAATAAATGGGAGTCCAGTAATTATGTCTTTGCATTTTCATAAATGTGACAAAGCTTTCTGTCTGCTCCTCAGAAGTACTTGTTTCATTTCTGGCTTGGGCCAATGCCAGGCTCCATCTGTTCTGGTGCAGATAGAGAGTCAATCTTGCCATTGCTCATGTGCACCAGCAGAAACTGCATAGTGAAAAGTTAGTTTCTATGTTTTCCACCACTGCAGTATGCCTTATGTTGTGTGGTGCTTGGCTATTTTTGCTAAAGTCCTGTTCGCACATATTTGTGAACATATGTGAAAGTATTTACTTTCCTATGCTAATGTTATTTTGTTTAATTTTATTCTAGGCTTTTATAAGCACTTTCTCCAAAGCACTACAAGCAGAGTATAAGGAAAAGGGAATTATCATACAGGTGATGCTACATCTTGCCATACTTGCCTTCATTTTAACAAATCCTTCAAGAAAATCTGAGATGCCTAAATCTGTACGGTGTAGCTGTCTTTGGTGAAGTGCTGGATGACCCTGTCAAAGCTTTGTCTTCACCTCATATGCAGCTTTTTTCCTTAGTACCATTACTTACTACACATGCTGCCTTAGTCCACTGCAAATATCTGTTATAACAATAGAATAATGGAATAGTTTGGGGTGGAAGGCACCTTCAAAGTTCATCCAATCTAAACTCCCTGCAATGAGCAGGGACATCTTCAACTAGATCAGGTTGCTCAGAGCCCTGTCCAGCCTGGCCTTGAACGTCTTCAGGGCTAGGGCATCTACCACCTCTCTGGGCAACCTGGGCCAGGGTTTGACCACCCTCTTTGCAAAAAATTTCTTCCTCATGTCTGGCCTGAGTCTCCCCTCCTTAAGTTTGAAACCATCATCCCTTGTCTCGCTGTAACAGGCCCTGCTGAAAAGTCCGTTCCCATCTTTCTTATTGACCCCTTTTAAGTACTGAAAGGCCACAATAAGGTCTCCCTGGAACCTTCTCCAGGCTGAACAACCCCAACTCTCTCAGCCTGTCCTTACAGCAGAGGTGTTCCAGCCCTCTGATCATTTCTGTGGCCTCCTCTGTCCCCTCTCCAACAGGTCCATGTCTTTTCTGTGCTGAGTGCTCCAGAGCTGGACACAGGACTCCAGGTGGTGTCTCACCAAAGCAGAGCAGAGGGGCAGAATCACTGCCCTCAATCTGCTGGCCACGCTGCTTTTGATGCAGCCCAGAGTATGGTTGGACTTCTGGGCTGCGAGTGAACATTGCCAGCTCATGTCCAATTTTTCATCCACCAGTACTCCCAAGTCCTCCTCCACAGGGCTACTCTCAGTCCCTTCATCCCGCAGCCTGTATCGATACCTGTGATTGCCCTGACCTGGGTGCAGGACCTTGCACTTGGTGTCGTTGAACCTCATGAGCTTTGCTTGTGCTCACTTCCTGAACTTGTCTAGGTCCCCCTGGATGGCACCTTGTCCCTCAGGCATGTCAACTGCACCACTCAGCTTGGTGTCATCCGCAAACTTGCTGAAGGTTCACTTGATCCCCCTGTCTGTGTCATTGATGAAGATATTAAACAGTACTGGCCCCAGTATGGACCCCTGAGGGACACCCCTTGTCACTGGTGTCCATCCAGATATTATGCCGTTGACTATTACTCTCTCGATGTGACCATCCAGTCAGTTCCTTATCCACCCAGCAGTCCATTCATCAAATCCATACCATACAAATACCATACAAATCCATAATTTGTAAGATGCTGTGGGATTCTTCAAAGTGAATGGCCTTATGTAAATGTTAGAGGACATTAAACTGTTATTACGATTTCTTATTTTAGGTAGTGGCTCCTTATGGTGTTTCTACTCCAATGACGATGTACCAAAAACCTGGTCTTATTACCAAGACGGCGGAAGAGTTTGTTAGTGAATCACTGGATTATGTCACCTTTGGAGATGAGATTTTTGGATGTTTAGCCCATGAAATGCTGGTAATTTAATTTGGTAGCATGTAAATGTGTTTCAAAGGCTGAACCAAGGCTGTCTGGGCTCAGCAGGTTCTTTTGACTGATTTCAGAGAACTTAAGGTTGGGCATCAAACAAGAAACAGTTTGTTAAGGTTTTTAAGGCTAACATGGCACTGGTAAACTACAAAGGGAGGAATACACAGTTAAAGCATAGTGGTATCAGCACAGTGTGGCTTTCTGCACTTTCGTGTCTTGAGCTCAGCTCAATTTTATATCTGCTTAGTCTTTATCCTTTCTCCATCTGCCTGTTTTCATGATCCTATTATGAATATTTCTGAGACCAGAAATTGGCCAGCAGATTCAAAAGTTATTAGTGAGGAAGGGGAAGGACATAAAACCAGACTGTACTATCATATAAACATCATTTCCTTAGGACACCAAGCTAACAAAATAGAATAAATATTTATACATGGCAGCTGTTAATGATGAGCTTTAAATGAAAGTATAGGGAAGAGAAAAGATTTGCTGAAAACTTAGAGTAACAAACATTTCACTCTAAGAGAAAAGTACATACTGAAAGTATGAAATAAAAGCTTTTGCATTTACTGTTTTCTATGACTTTCTGAACTCTCAGTTAATTTCTTTCAAGAGGTTTCTATAACCCTTTGCCTTTGTATTGTTTTTGCTTGATTATTCTGAAGGCATGTGTCCTGCGGTTCATCCCTTTATGGGTATTACACAGTGACAGACTTCAAGAAGCAGTCCTGCATGCATTTACCAGTTATCTGAAGAAGAGGTGGAGGAACCCGTAGCAGAATCATTTTTTTCGGAAGATGCAATGGGAAATCCCAACAGGATGCCTTTTACTGTGTCTCTGTATGTGTGAATATGGAAGCAAACAAATCAGTTTGATTGGATTACATCCAAATGACCTATGAAGTGATAAGTGATTTGATCAAAAGAATCTATTAAGTAACTTCATTCCTGTCTCTTTCCAAAGATCATAGAATTTGCTAGAGCTGTTTCAGTGAATTTTGTGAACCTTAGATATGTTCTAAGAAATTTATGTTACTATGTTAACATAAGCTTGGAGGCCACAAATATTTACACTTACTTGATATTCGTGAATAAAACAATAATTTGCTTAATTTCCAAAGTTGTTCACAGTGTATTTTGATGCTTTCAGTGAATGTTTTGTGTCTTTTGTTTCTTCTTCTTTTTCTGTGCCCCACCTCCAAAAAAAAACAAAAACAAACAACCCCACAAACATTTATTTTATATAAATTTAAGAGGATAAGCTCCAATTCATATATAATGGCATGATTCAGGAATTTGGTGCTTTAAGGAAAACACAAGCAAACATGGATGTTGAAAAAATTATGTCAGTGTCAACATCATCATTTCTCTCTTGAGACAGGATTTTAAATGAGTCTTTTGACTATGCTGGAAGTGAAATCCTGTCTTTAAATAAAAAAAAATACCTGAGCCACAATCCTGAAGGACAGCAGAAAAAATGTTGAGGTGTGAAAGTGCTGCCATGTCCCAGCAGCAGTGTGCACTTGGGAGGTTGTATCCATGGTGGAACCTTTCTCCAGAATACCCCTGAGATGAAATATCTATGATTGCATCTCTAGGGAATAAAGCTTAATAAATATTACCTTCAGCCTCCAGAAGAAATTTTGCTTACTAGTTTTAATGATCTGTAAGCAGAAGTTTTTAACTTCAACTTTGTGCATGTGGAAGTGTATATTTCAAGACAGGTTTGCTGTTTGTTAAGGAAGGAGTGAGGGAGACATTTATTTTTTGTGCTCTTAATCATCATTAGAAATAAAAGCTGTGAATAAATTTTAAAACAAATTATGTGGTTTGGGAGCAAAACTATCACTGACTCTTAGAGTGTGCAATCAGTTCAGTCTTTTCAAAACGTTTCCTAATTAATTTCTTTCAGGTTGTGTCTCATCATCAAATGATGACATTCTGTTCCTTGGAACAAGAAAACATTTCTATGACCGTAGAAATTTTTAAAAACCTTCTCATGTACTATATGGCCCTTACATCTCATAGCCTTTTAAATTAATTCACTTGTATATTTCTCTACGGCCTCTTGTATTCCATGCCTTAATATAAAGTAATTCTTCAAATAAAACTGCTACTGAATATTACCACCCAATGTAGAAAACATCTGGAAGTGAAAATGAGACATCTGTGCTGGACATTTCAGCATTGCTGGTTTGAAAAGCAAGGAATAGGAATGGTTTGTTCATCACTCCATAAAGACTAAGTTTTTGAATGATTAAACTATATTCTTCTAAGTGTGATATTTGTGCAGCTGCACAGCAAATAAGTACGGAATATAATATATGATACATATTATGTGTGGGCCACAAGCTGAAGTCCCTGGAGGAAATACGGATTCAATAAGAGGCCTGAGTGTGGAATGCAGAGTTTATGTTTGCCATTGTTATAAGTGCTCACTTCTCCGTGCATGCATATTTTCAAGCAATACCTTCTCAGATACAGCATGAAATGCAGCGCATGTCTCTTTCCCTTGTTCCTCCCCTCCAAATACATACTGAGGCCTTGTCCACAGGCAGCTCTTGGCATCTTTGATTTACATGTGCGAGTAGTCCCAGCAGGATGAAGCAACCCTACTGAGCAATGGCTGCTCCTGCTCTGCTCATCCGTGGAGGTGACTTGTGGGATTCAGTGGCAGCAGCAGCAGACCAGAGGACTCCCTTGCCTGCAGCTTGTCACGATACCACATATATAGCTACAAATTCCCTTGTTTTCTCTCTGATTTTCACCTAAGTTTCCTAACTCAGGTTAAAGAACACCCTTTTAGCCTTCCCACAATGAAAAAAATACCTGTATGTTTGCCACTGGAGGCAAATACCAGTTTATCTGATGTACAAGAACCCCAGTAACACAGAAGTAGCATTGGCACAAGAAGAGATTAGTGAGCAACAGAGACTTGGTTTCCAAAGTGTACAAGTCCTGTAATCTATGACAAGTGACATTTCCATATTTCTTGTCTCACGTTTGTTTATGGTTGTGCATGCTGTGTGAGTCTTGCAGGCTGTTACTTAAGTAGAGCTAGCAGCTCAAAGCAGATTTGTTTCTCTTGATGAACAGAAGGATCTTGTCACTTGCTGCTCTTGCATGGTCACTCTACTAAAGGAGCCATGTTTTGACCTTTTGGCTTGTTGTTTACACACTCTTAGGCTGGGATCTTGCTGACTTGTGGTCTTTGGGGCGCTCTCTCTGAGGTTATGTTAATGTAAGGCTGCAGAGAAAGGCTTCCTTTGGCCCTTCAGAGAAGTCAGTGGCTGTTTCAGCCATCAGTCTGTAAGCCTGGAGGGGAAGCAGTCGTGCTGTTTCCTTCATTTTGTAGGCCACATGTCTCTTCTGAGTGCCAAACAGCTCAAAAGTTGTATCATCCACTCTTGCTGCTAAACTTGGACTTGGTTGATAGGGAAACAGAAACAGAGGGGGAAAATAGCAGAGTTTTTCCAAGTACTTCCTGACTGTGGAGAAGGTGGATGAGTAGAACAGCAGGTTGGGCCTTCTGCTTCCTCCCCAGCACCCATTGCATGGAATTTCCTGTTTTGTGATAAAACATTGCTAATTACAATAAAAAAACCTTCACAGTGGAGCAGTGGCTCTCCCTGGAGTTTGTGGAAGGACACAGTGTTTCCCCTGTTCTATGGAGCAGGAAGGAGAGGTGCAGAGAGGCAAAGTGTCTGCCCCAAGCTACCAAGGGGAAAAAGAATCACCTTGAGACAATACCATCCACCTCTTTTCAGACCCAGCTGCACTCCTTACCTGGCAGGGAGACCCAGGGCTGGGAAAGTTAAATACCCCCAAATTAATTAACAACAGAAAAAAAAAAAGGCTAACCACCTAGACCCAAACCCTCCTGTGCTTTTGGGCTTACACCCTGACTCCGGCTGATGATGGAACAACTTATCCTTGGTGCCATCTCAAGGCGTATCAAGGATAATAGGGTCATTAGGGACAGTCAACATGGCTTCACCAAGGGGAAGTTGTGCTTGACCAACCTTAGGCTTTTATGAGGACATAACGAGGTGGACAGATGATGACAGAGTGGTGGATGTGGTCTACCTTGACTTCAATAAAGCATGGGGACCTATTAGTGAGCAACATAAGGGAAAGGGGCCTGAGGGTCCTGGTGGACAGCAGGATGACCATGAGCCATCACTGTGCCCTTGTGGCCAAGAAGGCCAATGGCATCCTGGGGTGTATTAGAAGGGGGGTGGTTAGTAGGTCGAGAGAGGTTCTCCTTCCCCTCTACTCTGCCCTGGTGAGACCATACCTGGAATTTTGTGTTCAGTTCTGGGCCCCTTAGTTCAAGAAGGATAGGGAACTGCTGGAGCCCAGTGCAGGGCGACAAAGATGATGGAGTGGAGCATTTCCCTGATGAGGAAAGGCTGAGGGAGCTGGGTCTCTTTAGTTTGGAGAAGAGGAGACTGAGGGGTGACCTTATTAATGTTTACAAATATATAAAAGGTGAGTGTCACGAGGATGGAGCCAGGCTCTTCTCAGTGACAACCAATGGTAGGACAAGGGGTAATGGGTTCAAACTGGAACAAAAGAGGTTCTGTTTAAATTTGAGAAGAAACTTATTCTCAGTGAGGGTGACAGAACACTGGAACAGGCTGCCCAGGGAGGTTGTGGAGTCTCCTTCTCTGGAGACATTCAAAACCCACCTGGACACATTCCTGTGTAAACTCATCGAGGTGTTCCTGCTCTGGCAGGGGGATTGAACTAGATGATCTTTCGAGGTCCCTTCCAATTCCCTAACATTCTGTGATTCTGTGATTCTGTCTGAGGAAAAACTGCCCTCCAGGCCTTAAATGGAGGGTTATGGCCCTTTTCCCCAGGGTCACAGAATAACAGCATCGGGAGGGTTGTAAGAGACCTTCAAAGATCATCTAGTCCACACCCCCTTCCATGGACAGGGATGTCTTTCACCAGATCAGGTTGCTCAAAGCCCCATCGAAACCCTACCGTGAACACTTCCTGGGATGGGGGCAGCCACAGCTTCTCTGGGCTGCCTGTTCTGGTGCCTCACCGCCCTAATGATGAAGAATTTCTTCCTTATATCCAATCTCAGTCTACTCTCTCTCAGTTTAAAACCATTATCCCTTATCTTGTCACTACAGGTCCTGGTAAAGAGTCTCTCTCTTTTTCTTAGAAGCCTCATTTACGTATTGAAAAGCTGCAAGAAGGTTTCTCCAGAACCCTCCCTTCTCCAGACTGAATAACCCCAACTCTCTCAGCCTTTCTTCAAAGAACATGTGTTCCATCTCTCTGATAATTTTTGTGGCCTCCTCTGGACCCTCTCCAGCAGGCTCATGTCATTCCTGTAGTGAGGGCTCCAGAGCTGAACACAGTACTCCAGGTGTGGTCTCAACAGCGCAAAAGGGCAGATTCATCTCACTTGACCTGCTGGCCATGCTCCTTTTGATGCAGCCCAGGATATGGCTTTCTTTCTGGGCTGCACACACGCATTGCCAGCCCACATGTCATTTTTTAATCTATTAGTATCTCCAAGTTCTTCTCCACAGGGCTGTTCTTAATCCACTCATTCTCCAGTCTGTACTGATATTGGAAATAACCATAACCTTGGTGCAGGACCTTGCACTTGGCCTTGTTGAGTTTCATGAGGTTCACATTGGCCCAACCCTCAAGCCTGTAACGGTCTCTCTGGGTGGCATTCCTTTTCTCAAGCACATCAGCTGTAGTACTCAGCATGGTGTCATCCACAAACTTGCTGAGGTGCACTCAATCTTGTTGATGAAGATATTGAACAGTACCAGTCCCAAGTCACAGGACACCTCAACATTTCACAGTCCCTTCAGCTGCAAGAAGAGATCCATCTAGTGATGCCTGTGTTTTTCGGGGCCACTTCAGCAACTGCATACCCACTGTATGCCAATTTTGGCCCCAGTCAGGGCTGTGCAATGGAAACAAACCTGAAACTTGCCTGCAGACCCTGTTGCCAGGCATTCAGGAAGCAGTAAAGGCAACCATTGGTTCCGATTCCCCTCAGAGCTGTCACCTTCATGGCATAAGACGCTTGCTCATGGCCACATTCTTCACTGTCTGGGTGCCAGGAAGGTTTGTTCAGGGACTTGAGACCATCACCCAACTGATGGCCATGCAAAAGTGCTCGAGTGAAGGGCAAGGGATGGAAAGCTCTTCAGGAGTGTGTTGTACCCACTGTTGTTCCCAAAAGGGCTTATTTGGTAGTTTTACTGCAGGGAACTAAACCTTGTCTGTTTTTCTGATTGATTGGTGAGTGCAAGGAAGATAGAAAGAAAAGCACTGGACCTATAGAAAGAAGCAAACGGGGTCTGAAAGTACAAAGTAGCACATAAAGCAAAGTATGTTAAGAATCTCCTTTTCTTCCTTTCATACACTCACACTGATTTAATTTCCCCACTCTGCCGCTGTGGGTGTGCATGTGCCTGGTCACCCAGGGGTGATGCCAAAGTGTTATCGGCTTAGGTTCCCTTGAAGCTGGGGTTCCATAAGGGCACCAGTTTGCAGAAAATCAGATCTTCTATCTTTTGAATGTCAGGCTCCTTTTAGGCATCACTGTGCAAGCGTTCAACAAGGATTTTGTATGTGTAGGCCAATATAGAGCTGTGGGATTTTATTTATTTATTTATTTTACTTTGACTCTTGATTTTTTTCCCCCCCGAATCACTGTTTGTTGAATAATGAATTTACAGCTGCAGGTTGCAAACAGCAAATTTTTGACTCGCACTGATTTCAGTTATTGAGCTAGTCACATGTTCAGGCAAATGAGCTAAACACTCAAGAAAAAAAAATTACTTAGCCTGCAAGATTAAGGAAAATGGGAACTACTCAGTGCAAGACTACTTTTAACAATATTATGTGCTCAATCAGTGGATTACATCAGTAACTGAGTCAAAGCCTTACTTTCACAAAGATTGGAGCTCCAAATCTGTCTAGACAAGCAATTTACAGCAGAAGGAAAAAAATCTAAACCATTGAATCCTAATGTTGTAAACAGTCTGTTATCAAGACTGGTAATACAGACAGGGCCCTACTGTTCTCAAGGACCACCCACAAGAGAAAGAATTTGATATGGCAGCTTGCCTAAAAAATTTATTTGCTGTATACTGGTATGTGGTAACAGCATGAAGGAACTGTAGTAGTGAGGAGAAGTGCTTTGCTGAGGGAGCAGCTGATGGGATTGGCCTTGACAGTGACTGCAGTGTGCACTTCAGAAAATGTCAGTCTTCCTAAAACACAGCAGAAAGTCTGCAAATGGTCTCCTTGGCTGTTCTGCTGTGTCCTCTCATCTTTCCATCAAAATGGCAGTTCAAGAATCACTAATTAATCATAACCTGTGTGTAAAGGGCCAATTTTTTTTATTTTTTTTTTTTTTTAATATTTTTAAAGAGCTTTCTTGGTTAAGAGCATACTCAGAGATCCTGTTGCATGTTCTTTAAGTCATGATAACATACATCTCAGTATGCTGGGCTTTCTGGAGGTGAAGACAGAGTTCAGTATTACAAATAAGAGTTTTCCAAGGTGAGAGTGACTATCACTCACTGTTTGTGGCTCCAGCAGAAGCATGGCAGACAGCTGGTAAAAACCGCCCCTTTACATCCCTCTGCATCTCCTAGGACATCTGTGAGACAATGAGAGCTTTCTAAATCCCATTTTCAGTCTTGAATGTTAAAGCTAGGTACCTACACCCACACACACTTAGGTCTCTCTTTTAGAAGAGCATGGGTGATTTACATTCAATATGCTGGCCAGGTTACTTAGCAGCTTGAGAGAGTGGTAGCAAAGCATGCTTCTGACCAAAATATCATATGTTGATTTTGATGTATTTTAACCTTTCAGAAACTATGAAAAACAAGAGTAACTTAAATGTTTATATAAAGCATGTTTCAAACTAAAGCTATCTAAACTTCTCCAGTGTTGCAAATTTAAGGGAATACAGGCATTTGGAATGAAAAACTGTAGTAATTGGACTGAAAAAGAAAAAAACCTGTCAAATGGTTCTACCTCTTTTTCTTTTTTTCTTTTTCTTCTTTTCTTTTTTTTTTTTTTTTTTTTTTTTTGGTGCCAAGAAAAAAAGCTGAATGAAAAAAGTCTAGCTAGCATTACTGGCTACTTGCTCAGTGAAGGAAAACACAGGAAAGGCAGCCGGCCCAGGAGGGCTATTACATTCCTCTCTCCCCTTCTCTTCCCTCTGTCACTCTGCAGACTTCAGAGCTGAATGGTACAGCGAGAAGGAGTGGGGAGCAAGGTCAAACATGGCTTTACACACCAAAGTCCCAACTTCATAGCTTTGCTTGCACAAGGAGAGTGTGTAAAATCTGCTGGAGGTAGACCTACTGCAGTTTGTACCTCCCTGAAGTCTCGAGGCAACTAGGATTGCTGCTCCCTGTGAACAGATTAAAAATCTATTTGGCTTTCCCAGGGGACCTTGTGGAAATGTCAAGGATGGCAAAATTCCATGCGGACAAATAATTATGCTTGCTACTGTCTGAGGTGATAAAGGCCCATTTCAGTACAAAGAGAAACTTTGCTGAAATGCTGTGACCTAGAAGGAAATGTCCTCCTAACGCAAGACCTTGCTACATGGTGAACACAGTGTGAGTTTGTGATGGGAAAATGTCTTCAGCCAATAGCTCAATGAGAATTAAATAAACGGATGTCGAAGTTCTGCTCACTGTCTTCAAATAGTCAGGTAACCTAGGATTTACCATATAAATAACTACTGGAAAGAAATAATGGTAAAATCATATTCATGCAAAAATACTTGTCGAAAGGATGGAGGAAGAAGACAAAGGCAGTTTTGTTTTGACACAGACTAATGCATACTTGTGTGTGTGTGTGTGTATGAATCAGGTGCCTGAGCTGGAGCAATGGAAGGGAAGTGATCTAGGCTGAGGACTGATGCTGGCACGGACTCAGTATGTGGTCAGAGGTGATCATTAAGATTGTTGAGGTCTCTGGGGCAAAGTGTCCCTCCATGCAGACAAGGACGTTCATCCCATGTCAGAGATACTATGATGGGAATCAACTTTCTTGGAAGACTTATTAACACAAGTATAGGGACAGCTGGTTAGTATTACTGGTGCTTAATGACTAAGAATGTGTTGGCACTGCAAGTGCTGGAGAATTTAATTCTTACCCTAAAGAATGCACAGCCTAAAATAACTTACTGAAGAAAAAAGATGCAGTGTATAGTAGTGTAGTAGCATTATAGTTGCTTAAATTCTGCTGAGCAGGCTAGGCCAACTTCTACAAGTGTTCTTTGGAAAGTAGTGATCTGTCAGCATGGATAGAAAGACAGAGAAAGAATTCCACTGACTTCAGTGGACTTTGGCTCAGTCTCTAGTGAGACAGAATGACTTTTTGCCTGAAAATAGACATCATCTTCTCAGAAGGGGTATAGTACTTCAAGCAAAAATGCAGTGCTGTAATTGAATTTACTTACTTAGTCCTAATATGGTATTTGAGGTAGCACAAATTACTTGCAGGGGTGTGACTGATAGTGTTATCCAGACCAGTTCATACCTCATAGTGAATACTGAACTGCTTTTATTGAAACTAAGAGACCACGTCTGGAATATTGTGTCCAGTTCTGGGCCCCTCAGTTCAAGAAGGACAGGGAACTGCTGGAAAGGGTCCAGTGCAGGACAACAAAGATGATGAAGGGAGTGGAGCATCTCCCTTATGAGGAAAGGCTGAGGGAGCTGGATCTCTTTAGCTTGGAGAAGAGGAGACTGAGGGGTGACCTCATTAATGTTTACAGATATATAAAGGTTGAGAGTCACGAGAATGGAGCCAGGCTCTTCTCGGTGACAACCAACGATAAGACAAGGAGCAATGGGTATAAACTGGAACACAGGAGGTTCCATTTAAATTTGAGGAGAAACTTCTTCATGGTGAGGGTGACAGAACACTGGAACAGGCTGCCCAGGGGCCTTGTGGAGTCTCCTCTGGAAACATTCAAAACCTGCCTGGACGCCTTCCTGTGTAACCTCACCTAGGTGTTCCTGGTCCAGCAGGGGGATTGGACTAGATGACCTTTTGAGGTCCCTTCCAATCCCTAACATTCTGTGATTCTGTGATTCTGTAAGAGAACAAAACATCAGATCTTATATACTAACGCAGGCCGGGACCACAGACTCTCTTTCTGGGAACAAGGTGTAGGTGGCCCTACTCCGGAGATGGACCTCAGCCCCACCAAGGATGTGCTCTGAAGAGAAGCAGGCAGGACGAGGTAGGTGAGCGCTGCAGAGCTGCCTTTGTGCCACTGACTCCTTCTCCTGTCAGGCTGAAAAGGAGAAGCATTGCCTGGCGAGTGAGGCTGCCTCTCGGGAAGCAGCGGCTCAAGAGATGGCCTGGCCACTAAGAGGTGCTGTGAGAGCATGTAACTGAAACGTGGCAGCCTAACTGCAGCTTGTGCGTGGGAAATACGTGACGCTAAAATCTACAGAAACTCGCTTTATTCAGGGGCACACCGAATGGTTCGAAAAGCAGAACAAGTCAGGGTCAGGAGAACAAGCTAGATCTGCAGGGTTTATAAACGCTGCTGTACAAATAAAGCTTAAAAATTATGGAGAGCGGTACAACTATCTGAACACAGATACCTCAGGGGGGCACTATGACTCCAAAATAGAACCCTGACAGATTTCCCTATTATTTTATTTCTCTGGTTTTTTTCTTTCTAAAGTCATTGTAAGCTTTGTACTTCCATTCAACTCCTCTCTCCGAGTATATACAGAGAAGATCAAAAAGCAAATCAAATACTGATTTCAAGGGCGTTTTTCTTGAGGCAGAACTCAGTGAAGCCCAGGTAAAGACATCAGAGCTTGTGATCTTTGTTCTGATCTCAGCCATACACCGACCACAGCAAATTTCAGCTCCAAACTGAGCTGGAAAGTCTGACAACACAGCAGAAAGTCCTGCCTTTCATACATTTCTCTACAGCTTGCCGTCCACATTAATAACTTCCAAAAGAGCCAACTGGGCATGCTCACGCCAAAAGCCCACTGATGTCAACACAATATTGAAGAAGGATCAACGCTACAGGAGATCAGCCCGCAGGGGCACACCTGGTTCTGGTTTATATCTGCTCTGCTTGCAGACTCTGGTCTAAATCCCCTATGTTGTTCTGTTCCCATCCACAGGCTAACACATGGCTAGGAGTCAGATCATTTGACTGCTTTATGGGCTCTTATCTTTCACTGTGCTCCACACAAGCAGAAATACTTCTAGATCTTAGTCTGGTAGAGGAAACAATGGCATATGTGGCATTAGGTAAATAAAATACCTTTTTACCTTTGAAGAACATGAAAGAATGTTGTATACCTTCTTGCTGATCAAAGGTGGTTATATTGCCCTTTTTCTTAGAGATACAGATTTACTGTTTTATTTGTCTTATATTTACAGCATGTAAGGCCACTTTAATCTGTCACTCACATTTCCTAGCTTGTCTGGCATTTGTTTTATCTCTACTTTGACCAATAAGCTTTAGCATGAAAATGTAACTGAGTATTTACAGTCCTTTTTAATTCTAGCCTGTTTTTTTCACCTACATCTCCTTTCTAATCGACTCCACCCTCTACTGCCATGCCTATATGTATCAGCTGAGCAGCACTGACTATGTAAGATGACAGTAAACACTTCACTTCAAACAGATTGGAAGTTTCTCAGATGTGGCCAGAATGGCATTCTCCTTCACATGCAAGGGGACAGTGACAGGGGACCTCAGTATGCATGGAAGAGTGGGAGAAAGAAAAGTAGGAAAGAGAACTAGGCTAGGAAAGGAACTGAATTTCAGCATTAGCAGCCAGAGAGAGGTTGGAGTTCCCTGGGCACATCAGGAGCTGCTATCTGCGTAGAGGCATTTTGGGCACTGTCAGAGGCCACAAAGGTCACGGAGCAAGGCTTCCTGCTGCCCTCAGTGGCACAGTCCATCACACACAGGCTTCTCAGCAGCATTTTTCAATTGTGCTTCAACCTTAAATCACCTTGAACTGAAGAGTCCAGAGCTGACTTTCTAAAAATATAAATGGAGTTCTGAGTCCATGTGAGAGTTATCATACAAGTAAAACTTGTAACTTGTCACTTGAGTCAGTTTAAATAATCCGAGGGCGTAATATGTGTTTAAAACATGTAAGTCCTGATTCCCTAATATTTTAGTGTAAAGAATCTGAGTTAACTCAAACATCCCACTAAGATTCTCCAGGGTTTGCTGCAGCTTTTATGCTATGTCTTCTTCTTTTCTTGTGTTTCTTTGATCTCAGGCACATAGGTGGATCATTTCTACCTTCTGGCTTTTTGTCTTCCTTAATTTGTTCTGGTTCTTGGATGGGACCAAAATCTGGGAAAATTAAAGCCCCTTTAAGATGAAGATAAATGATATCTTCTTTCCTAGCATGAGTCCTACACTTCGTAGCTTCAACCAAGGGCCTGTCGTTACCTAGTTTCTCTCTTCTCTCCTGTATTTTTCAGGGGCAAAATGCCTAGGTCACATGGAAAGTGAGCATTCTACTGAAGAAAGGTGTTCATGACAGGAAGGCATCTCGTGAAGAAGAAAGGAATCTGTAAACAAGAGATAGCTAGAGAAAGGGATGAGAGACTTACAGGAGAAGAAGTGGGCCTGGCTGCAAAAGGTGTTTGTAGAGATGCCTGAAAGATGTGAGCTCTGGACATAACCTCCAACAAGACAACGTGAGGATGAAGGCTGAAGACATAAAGATGAGGGATGTGCCACAATAGAGGGACTAGAACAAGAACCTAGGAGGGTGAAAGGAATAATCACAGAGAGGGAAATCAGCTTGTGAGGCAAATGCCTAACGCCCAATGGCAAGTGGGTGGGGTTTCTGTAGAGGGGAAACTGAATGAGCAGCAACAGTCAAGATTGCTTCTGGTGCCTGTGCTTTAAGAGCAATCAAAGATCTATAAACATTTCAGTTATTACTGCCTGTCCCATTCCTTCTCCACAAGGCTGCAGACTTGTGGAGTTGCTCTAGCAGCTCACTCCTAAGGGTCCTGAAACTCATCCCTGTTACACGGCTTACGTATATGCCTATCAGTGGCCAAAACCCAGGCCTGTCCCACTTCTTCATTATCCTCTGCAATTTTGGTGCACATTGCAAACATGACTTCAATCACACAATGGGAAAGAGTCGGAGGTTATGTGGCCCTTGCTGCTCCCTACAATGAGCTGTGTGGACTGCCTCCCTCAGCAAGTTCTCCCATAGCATGACAACTGTTGTAATTCTGCATTTTTGAGAAATATTGCCTTGAGATGTGAGCCACTGAAATGCACTGTTTGGGTGTACAGCTGTGACAGCACCAGGGCAATTTCATGTTTAACTGTGTCTTCTAGTTTTGATAGTTTACAGTAACTCCACTTGTGTTCTAAATGTACCTATTCCAATCACTCTTTTGGGGCTGTTTTCCTACAAGACAACATAGTATGGCCCACAGACCACATTTTTAATTAAAACTTGACATTTTTTGGTAAGGAAGTTCCCCAGACTGCAGTGACTAAAAGTTTCTGAGGAAGTTTTATGTATATCACACTTAACCACTTGCACCCAAATATGTGATTTGCAAATATGTGAGTTGCTCAGAGTGGATAAACAAAGCACACTACGCTTTATTTCCAGAGCAGCAACAATTTTGAAAAGCAGGATGTTTAATGATGTATTCTGTACAAAAAAAAAAAACCTGCAGAAGCTCTTGGTGTCTGACACAAATGTTCACAGAACAGTGTCTAACTATCCTCACATGCTGATTTTATAGATGCAGACTTTAAAAGGCAGCTTTCTTCCCCTCAGAGCTCCACCCACATCATAAATCAATAAATAGATCAATAAATAAAGTAACAAAATGTCTCTGTTGCTGATACACAGTAGATGCCAGTTTCTCTTCCTGTTCTGTTTGGCAGATCCCCATGAATGGGGCAGAGTGGGTGGCCCGTACCTTGATAATCACCTTGATTTCCAGAGCTGCCTCTGTTATTAAGCCATGTCACTGATCCCATCTGGATTACAGAAACCCATCGTACTGATGAAATCACAGAGGATTTCAGTAAAAGTTGAATAATATTCTTTCAATATTGAATAACTGTGTGTGGACCTGGCAGTGCCTGCAACACAGGCATATGGCAAGCACATGAACAACATGTTGTACTCTGAACCTATTGTTTTAGTCTGTTTCCAGCAGTTTCAGTCCAGACAAATCCACTGCTAATAAATGACTTGTGATGGTTTGTTGGGAGAAAAAGATGTTATGGCAGAGGAACATCCTCCCCTCTTCTCTCCCCCAGTCACCTTTTGGGATAATATTAAAGCAATTTTAAATAAAAGTTATATACAATGTGGGTTTTTTTGGGGGGGTGGTGTTTGTTTATTTATTTGTAATATAAGCAAGTCTGTCAGAAAGCAAGAAAACCGCACAGTGTAATAAAAGCAAGGCAAAATTTGTCAGGAGAGATAATGTCCTTTATGTGATTGAGTGGTGTAGCTGGAAAAAACAGGTAATCTTACAGGCACATATGACTTTCTTCATATCCTAGTGTAATAAAAGATATTACCTCTCTCAACAAACCTTGACTGCTTTTATCCTGGTACCATCACAACTACGTCAACACAACTGTTAGTATAATGAATTCGTATGTTTATGAACAACAGGCACACATACTCATTTGCTAGTTGAAAATTTCGGATGTTGCTTTTGGTGTTTCTAAGGACAGAGTCTCAGCCATGCCTTACTTTTCCTTTTCTCTCTCTTTTTTTTTTTTTTTTTTTTTTTAAATCCTGCAAGGTTACAGGCTTCACTGTAAAAAATAAAATCAATGTATTTTCAATATTTTTTTTTTAAATTCTTAAACTCTTGGATATTCTCCAGTGTAGATGCAGACCTCTGCTTAACATCAGTAACAGGTTTGCCTTCCTTAATGGCTTCTTAATGACTCTACAGAGACAGGCTCTGGCTCTCCCAGGTGTGGTGTAGTTCTTGCAGTGGGCATATCCTTAATCCCATTTAAATGTGAAGCAATTTACTACCTTTTCTCCAAGAGAAAGGCCACCCAGCACTGACTTGTGGGTGTGCTCACAAGCACAGCAAAAAGGTGATAACTGCTTGTTCAGTGCATTTTCACACCCTTCAGTAACTGTAGATATCCAGCTGGTGCATCCATGCTGATGCTGAACGTGGCTGACTCCTGCTTCAAAACTGGTCCTGTATATGGATTTGGCCTTCTTTTTTGTCACCAACCACCCTCCATTTCTGTTGTGGGATACCTCTCCCCTCCTCAAGGAAGCAGCAGACAGAGCAGGTACAGCCTCCCACAGGTTTTGGGGTGCTGTCCTCCTGGTCTGGTCACTGTTGCCAGACACTGTTGTGCCCAGGGTGGACATCAGCATGGGACATCATCCCTTCTCTTTCTCACAAGACTTGTCTTGGGGTCTTGGTGCTCAGAAACTGTGCTGCTGACCCTGGCCCTGGCCAGCCTGAAACTGGGCCATGCAATTGATGTAAGACAACAGGGCAGCCTCTGGGGCAGAGGTGTGCCCCTCAGCTCCAGCACTGGTCAAGCTATTGTGGATGGGCCTGGACAGAGAGAGACACGACCTGCATATGCAAAAGTGAAATTCAGGTTATTTTATCTTTAGAAGCTACTTTATCTGTTGAACGTGGCAACATAATTCAGGAGGGAGACAGAGTTCCTCTAGGCGCTGGTCAGCTACTTTTGCCCACCTGGGGTGACAGTCCTGATGGGTCCAGCAGAATCACGTGTAGCGCTGACATAGGGAATGCTGCACCTCAGCGTGGAGGTCAGTGTAACACCTGGGTAAGCCCAAGCAGTCTCAGGACCATGTAAGTCCTTTTCAGCTTCTGAGGGGACCAGACCTTTTAGCATTCACACGAACAAAGTACGTGTGAAATACATGTAATACCTCCCCCCCACCATGCACATGCATGACGTGAATGCTCTGAGAATGTCAGGTCATTTATAATGCTGTTTGGTTTTTATTACCAAGTAGACAGAAAATTTGTCATGTATGCATCTTGCATATTCACAAATTATTTTCAGCTGTTATAAAGCAATAAATATTCTCATGCACCTGGCCGTAATGGTGCTGCAATTCTTATATATCCCATTTGCCTTTCTCCCATCATTTCCTTTAAAAGTGAAGTATTGATCTGTAATGTTTTGGAAGTATGACAATTATTTCACTCTGAGAGAAGAAAATAAAGACAAGTTACTGGGTAAAATACTTGTTTATCAAATATGCTTTGAATTCAGAATTAACAATATTAAATAAATAGTTGGGCTGCTAATCTTTGGAATTCAGTTCTTTACTTCTGCTGCTGTTTGATATGATAAAAAGCTTCAGGGACGCTATACCTCTCTTGTATTTGTGGCACCATTAATATTCATGGCACTCTGTAATTCATAAAACTCATACCCACTTTTAAAGGCTGTCATAGCACAGACTGTTTAACAGAAGAAAGTATCTTAAAAGTAAAAACCTGACAAGAATAAAGGTATAAGTGAATAAAATAAGGCAGCTTTCTCCCATGTACAAAAGTGGGATGACACTATGTCAGCCCCAAGTTGTCTTGCTTGAAGTACGTGGCACTTGTGCCGCTGTCTCCCAGGGAAGAGCCTTTTCCCTTTCAGACCACACATCTCACACAGTTACCGCGGCAGCAGTTATCAAATCCAGAATGCAAAATGACTCAAGCTGCAGCTGCAGATCTGGTGCAAGCGTAGGAGGAAGCTGCTGTAGCTGCCACTGCTCCCCCCACAGCAGTGTTAGGGAACCCCCCACACAGCACAGTGCCAGGGAATTATAGGTGGGTTTCTCTGAGGTTTCCCCTCTGCTGGTACAGCACAGAGCCTCAAATGCCAGGAAAAAGAAATAAGCTCATGGCTTTTTCAAATATTTCCTGTGGTGCTACTTCAAATATATGTGCAATTTTGAAAAAAAAAAAAAAAAGAATAAAACCCAAAAAAGTGAGTGCCAATCAACCCATAATTTCACTGCTCAACTTAGACATGATTCTGCATGGTGCCTCATCAACAAAATGACAGATAAATGGCATTTGTCCCTGAGGTGTGTTTCTAGCTGCCCTCCCCACCCCCTACAGCTGGCTGTGTGGTGCATTGACATCAATTTGTAGTTGTGGGAGTTCACTACCACATAGGGAGTAATTGTTGCCTTTCAAGATGCAGTTTTTTTCTTTTGAGACCATTAGGCTTTCCTATCAAGTCTGAACACTGGAAAAAATGTGGATAATAAATCCCACAATGATGCAATTTACAAAGCATGAAGATTTAGGATATTAAGATATACTAAAAAGGGTCTTTATTTTGTTAGGCTCACTCATATCTTCTGCTTTGACCTTCATGTATTCTATTTCAGATGAAGTTTTGTTGAATCGGGGGAAAAAAAAACCACCCTAAAACAACAACAAAAAACCCCCATCAGAGTGAAGCATAAAGGACATATGACTGGGAAGATGCTTCCAGCATCAAGGAAAAAGGACAGCATGAAAAAATATACACCCTATTAGAATACAGTAGTTCAGAATATTTTTATGCTTGTAGAATTATAAAAGACTTTTGGCCTCCATTCAGATATGTTTTGAAAGTATAATAAAGAGTTACACTTTAGTTTCTCTTCAAATACTGTCCCGGGTGGGTCCTGACACAGAACAACATTTTAGAAATGGCATTTAAAATCTACTGTGAGATGGAACATAATTCTTCAGTTTTTTTAGTATGGGTTGTAAAGACCATGAGTGATAGTCTGGCAGAAGGATTCTGGGAAGGAGGATTACAGTGGATTTTAATAAGACTTTGGAATGTAATGAGGGTACTTTTGATGTCTACTTATTTTGGTATCTGCTTCTCCTTCCATGTGCTCCAGGGCTAATGCTGCAGTGTTAGAAGTGCTGAACAAATGCTCCTGTGCAGCTGATAATGCACAGTTTTTACTGGTGGATTGTGCCCTGGGGACAAGCCACTGAAGAAGGCCCTGACACAGAGTATAACCTCCTCACAGCAGTGGGATGAGTCAAGGGAACACACATTTACACAGAGTGTATTTCACAGTCTGTTGTGGTAGCCCCAGTCTTCTCACCTTCTTGCATCTGGTGAAAGAAGCTTTACCTCTGGATCATTGAATGCCATGCAGGACCAGACCCTAGGTGATATGAGAGTCAACAGTTGCCCTTCTGTCCCCCTGTTGGAATGACACTGTGCTGAAGAGAAATTTGAAGCTTTTTTTGCTGGCAAATATCCTGCCCAACAGGGAGGAGATTGCTGAAAATGTGACTATTAGCCAGGGCAGATACCTTAGTCACCACCAGCAGCTCATCTAAAAACCATCAGAACTTTGATAATCATCATGCTGGTAACTCTTTTTTCTCTTTTTATGTGGGTGGGATTAAATAATGATGAGGGGCTTGCACTCCTAAACCCGGGCTATGTTTTGTGTTTTTTCCAGTAGGTGAAAGATGAGAAAGCTTCTTAGAATAGAGTTTAATCTGCGGAGAAATGGGAAACTCGGCTCACCCACTTCATAAAGAAACCTCGAAGGAAACTTTCCATGTTAAAATTCCTCTTGTTAAAAAGCTGTGAAGTCATAAAATTTTACCCAACAATAGTTTTCCATACAAAAGGGCTCTTCAGTCAATAGTTCCTCTCTAAGCTGTTCCAAATCACCCTGGCTTCAATAAGCTCAGATCCTCAAACAATCAGTGCAGGAGACAGAGTGACTTCTATAGGTTTAGCAGCTGTTCAACGTGCTCTGTTGTGGGTCTGTCTATCTGTGTGCAATTTTGTCATGTTTTTCACAGACTTCCATTATTTTGTCTATCAGACTGGACACAGAAGAGATAAATTTTTAAAATCACTTGGGGAGAGGGGGTGGCAATGCCTGTATATTTTTTCTTCATTGGGATGTAGACAAGAGTCCCACTTATTAAGGCTTTAAATGGTTTTGCAATAGTGTGGCAATTCAAAAGAGAACTATCTGAGCTTCCTGAAGCAGACATGTGGTTTGCAGTCCCATATGATGATTGATGTGGGTATTACTTATTATCTTATGAACACTATGATGAATTCAAATAAATGTAGCACAAGATTTTCTATAGAAGTTGAAACTCTTGTGTCTATTTCAACAGTTTATAAAAGTTTATAAAAAGTTTATAAATTATTACAGTCTCAATCCTGTTCTCCTTTATCTGAGGGAGAGTAAATTAGAAATACAATGGATATTAAGTATATTTTCACTTCATACAGTATAAGATCATCTGTTGCCTTGCTTTCCCCGACTGAAAGGGCATGTGCAATGGATTAGGTACCTCACAGCCTTGCTGTCTCTTGCTGAGAGTGCAGAGATTCATTGGCATGCTGCTGTGTGTGCATTTTTGCTACTGCTGTGCTATGGCAGGAAGTGTTCCTGAGAAGATATTTCATTTTTTTAAAAAAATGCATCTTCCTGTAGTCCACCTGTAGGATCAATTGGGTGTTCAATCACAGGCAGACCACTAAATTAGAAAAGCAATTTTGAAGAGAATGTACAAGGCATATTATTTAATCTGAAAATAAAGTGTTTCATTCAGAGATTTTTCTCTCTCATACAGTAAAGCTGGATAAATTTCTAAACAGAATGTCACTTCAAAATACCAAAGCAAACTTCTCAGATTTTGATTTAAGATATCTAACAGGACTTTTGCTTTCCTCTGTGTGACTGAAACAGCTTGACAAGTTCAATGTAAATTCCAGCTTACTTGTTAGAAAGTAAACATCAGCATAAAAGAACTTTACTGAAAATGTGGTTCATCTCTCTCGAACTGCACTTATGTCTAGATTTATTTAGGTTTAATGGATTGTAAGGCCACGGGAGACTTGTTATCATTAATTTTGACCTTCTATGTAACAGAGGCAATATAATTCCCTGGAAAAAATCTTGCATAATTTACAATACTCTGGTCCCCCATTTGGAGATTTTTCATGTGTGTAGGGATTGCTCTGAGAATTTTAATGAAGTTAATGGTTACCCAGTCTCTTCCAAAATCTTGCAATCCAGAATGGTAAAATCAATATATGTGGCAAGTCTTTTAGCAGAAAACAGCTGCTTTCTGTTCTGGCAGATACATGGTTTGGGTGGACTGTATCTCTGATTGCAAAAGTCTGAATTTGATAATACTGTAAATCCCTAATAGAGCTATCAGTAATACAGCACTGTGGTAATCTCAGATGGGTCAGATTTAACGCAATCAAATTTCAGATTTCCCAGATGTCAGGCATATCTTTCGGTTCTAAAACTCACAGAGTATTTGAACTTATTTGAAATCATGACTCTTGGATTAGTTGTCCCGGAGCTACTTAGGCAATTGGAATTTATCTGCGTTCCACATAGATTTCAGGAGACTTTCCACCACATCAAGATCTTCAGAATGAGAGATGACAAGTCATTTTTACAGTCATATATTCACATGGTTGAGTGCCAGTGCGTGTATTAATATGCTTTTTCTTCATTTTGTTCTAAATATTTTAGGATTAAAGTATTAAGGGTATTCTTATTACGTGGGAGAAATGTTCTTCATCTCTGTCTGTGTCTGCCCTGCTGTTTTGCCATCAGATTTTCCACTCTAGCTCCAAAATAAGTCATGTAGTTTACATAATTTGAGCTGCATGCTATCTCACAAAATCAAGAAGCACAGCAGTCCTAACACTGTCTACAGAAGTCCACGAGCAAAGCTGCACTGAGAAGTGGGCAGTGACACTCTGGAGACAAACACTTGTTCCCAAAATGTACTTTCCATAGAGCTCTGTCACCCCTGGCTGGTGTGGACACAAGGCAATATTTTACTGAACTACAAACAGATTACAGGTGTTGGTCACTCACCTCTTTCCTCCTTGAGGACAGGTGTTCATACTCTTGGCACAACTAAGATGCCTGCCACTGGTGGCACTAACTTAGAGGTTTGTTATTCACTTGAGGCCTGTGAACAAACAGGATTCCTACTACTTCTCATGCGATCACTTTGAAATAGGCCAAAATCTGCCAGTTAAAACACACACCTGAAGGTAATTTTTCAGGATCAATCATTACTTGTCAGATAATTCAAGTGTCTTCTCCCTCAGGTGGAGTGTAGTAGAAATGTCTGATTAAAAATATGGACTAGTATCTCCTTCTCCCTTACCCAGGGACATTCAGGTGCTCCAATTAAAATTATACCAGGGAATGATTGTGCTGTCATTCACGGATGAAACGTAAAACCACATATTTACTGTAGTTCAAGCATCTGACCATTAATACTGTCTGCATAGTGTAATGTTCAGAGCAAAGGTTTTCAGAGACTCAAAGCAAGGCAGCAATGTTTATAAATGCCCCTTGCCCTTTCTAGGAGAGAATTTAGCAGTAGCTTGGTGCTTCATTTTTGCTGTGTGAGACTCAGTATCCATACACAGCAAACAACAATTGAAGAAATACAAACTGAAGTAGCAGCACATAGTTTAAAATGGTCTGTTAGTAGAGGTTTCATCTCTCAATACACAAAGCTATACCTTATGTACAGGGTGGGATGCAGGGCTACATCTCTCAGACAGACGCTTTAGTTGTGTGTTAGATCAGTGTGCAGACTACAGAATAGGAAAACTGATTGATGATAAAACCAAGCACCAGTTGACAACTCTAGGACAGGTAACAATCTAGGAAATGGTGTTCAGTGACACAATCAAGAGAGATTGTGACTGCTGATAAATCTCAGTTTTCACAAAAGAGGCAGGGTATCTTTATGGTCCACATGGAATGGAAAAACACTGCTTATTTCAAGGCCTCTTCTGAAATAGCCAGGTACAAGGAGTACTGTTTTTTGATGCATTTCATTCAGTCAATAGACCTCTATGAGTGTGTGATTAATTTGGGTGTGTATGTAGGCATTTCTATACCTTTAACATTCGTAGTGGACTAGACCATAGAGGTGTCAGAGCAGCTGTACCTTTCTTTATGCCATGGCTCCCTATGGAAAAGGGAGCACTCACAGCACCTGGAGAGCATGCATACGGATTCACATGGATTAATTTCTCTGCTCGATACAGTGAAACAGTAAAAATGAACTGCTGTCAGGCAGACGCCAGTATCTGTGACATAGGCACATTTTACAGATAATCGTGTGTTTCTGTGGTCAGAATACAGAGAATCAGCTCTGTCTGTCCTCAGTTGTGGAACTCAGTTTTTCCATTTATTTGAATAGTTCAGTCTATTTCATCTAAAGTTGTAGTTCTCGCATGTAAAGAAACTGGTTCACAACTGCATGTCTACATAGGTGCACAGAAATCTGGCCTTCCTTGCTTCAAAAACATCATTCTCTGTAGTTTACAAGCCTCCTGTTAAACTCTGAATATTACATGAATCTGTGAAGCTTGTTGGAGGAGATGTAACAAGTGTTTATTAGCTTGCTGCAGTGTTTTGTGGGATAATCAGGAAGAGAAGTGCCCTTCTCTGAGAAGGCTGGTGAGTAGTGCTCTGAAGCCACTTCAGAGCTTCACTGGTCCCCTAAACACATGGGGCACAAGTAGGGGTTGCTGCTTCTGTTCTGGTAGATTTCAAAACTGACCAAGGATGTGTGCTTGGAGAATCAGCTTTGGTTTGTCTACTTCTCACAAGAATAAGGAACAGAAGGCAATGCCTGCGTATGGCTTTCTATAAAGCCGAGGCTGACTGGTCAATAGTGGACGTGATAGACTGTGACTTGGGATAGTAAAGTCCAGATCCAGAAAGATATTTTGATGCTTTGTGGGTATAATACAGCTAACCACTGCTGTCGATCCTGACCTATGGGTTGTGGCTAAAAAGAACACAGCATCAGGAAGCAGTCATAAACATTTTGGGAAAAAATATGTACCGCAGAACAGTATTTAAGTTAACAGGGAATGGTGAAAAAAAAAATAGTTTATGTAACCCACTGTCTGATATTTATCTGTTTAAGTTTATGTAGGTTATTGAGTTTCAGATGCATATGAATATTTGCTGACACTTTCTTTAACCAGTGAAGAGAAAAGGGAAGTTCTGTGTCCTCTAATCCCATGGCAGATGTTTAAGTAAGTCACAGAAATTCCTCCCCACTGACTGCTGAATAAGTTCAGTCTAATAGTTCATATCTAATGTTTAGATTCAGCAATAATAAGTGAAAAGAACTAATTAATTAGATTATAAATGTTGATGTCCGAATTCCAGGCCCCTGAACTTAAAAGATATTAACTTCATTTCCTATGATTGAGAAAATGAATCTCTCAAATGCTGTGGAAACTGAATTGCAGTTGGTACTTCATTGCCAGTGTCCAAGTAGTAAAAAACTCTCTATTAGAGAGTTGATGAGTTGGTATTTAGAAGACCCAGGGCAAAACTTGATTCCCTGGTCCTCTTTCAAGTGTGCATCAGGCTTATGACAGGATTCAGGAAATGGTTTGCTCTTTTGCAAGCTTTTCTCATGATAAGGGTTCATGAGAATATGTTGGAGTGGGTATGGAGGAGTTTATGACATCTATCAGGCATCCTTAATGAGAAACTGCTCTCACCACTCTCTTAAACAGAGCGTCTGGGGCACCTCTGTTGGTCACAGATAGCAGGAGAAAATTGAGTAGGGAAGTCCAAAGCCATTTAGGTATTTGTAGGTCAAAGTCAACACCTTCACTTCAATCTGGAAAAGCAGCAGGCGAGCAGCAGAGATCACAGAGCACTGGTGTCACACGTTGCCATGCTGAGGAGCTGTCAGCAGAAATCCAATTCAAGGCTTACTAGAAAAACAACACGTAGCAAAAAAGTTTCTTTTGCTTCATTTCAGCTGAGTTCTGAGGTTACCAGCCATTTGTAGAATGACAACGACAATGTACATTTTTATAGTCCAGCAGAGTTCAGAGCCCTGGTAAGAAAGCAAAGCACTGCTTGGTCAGCTCCACACAGGCACAACAGTTCAAGGGTTCGTGTTTATTCCCCTCTCAGCTAAGCTGTTTTCCCAAGAACATCTTTGTTACTTTTTGCCATAAAACAAAAGGTCGGGTTTGATGTTGCTCCTAGAAATGTTCTTGTTGTTCTGTTTGTTTATACAACCCCCTTCTCCTTCCATCTGATGGAGAATGAGCTCTGCTGCTTAATGCCAGCTGCACACAGGATGGTGAGAAGAATGACAGCCCCCAAAAGGGGGCCAGGGGAGGGGGAAACAGAGGGGTGAAGGAAATAAAGGGAAAATAAGCAGAGTTTTGCCTCTGGCCATTTGCAAACAGCTTGTGAGATCTTCACATCACACACATTGCTGGGTAGCCTGTGACGTTTCTGAACACACAAGCTGTCATTTCCTCCCAAGGAGTCAGCACCACTAAACCCTTTCAGGCAACGTGGGTGGGCGCTTTAGAAGACATACTGTCTCATCCCATTCAGGAACTGCCCTCTGTCACTGCTCTTCTGGCATGCTGGATGTTTGTTGTTTAAGTAAATAAACTGGCCAGTGTCTAAGGCTCGCTGTGAATGCTGTGTTCTCCCACCACAACCCTTTCCTGGCCACTCCAGGGAACGGATGGAAAAAACCCCAACCAACCAAATGAACAGCAACAACAAAAAAAACAAACACCAAACCCAACAACAAAACAGCCAAAAGCAACAACAAGATGAAAAAGTTCACAGAAACCTCCAATGCCACCCACTAAGCTGCAGCCTACAAATAATCAATGACCAAATGGTGTCATTAGAGACCCCAACATCCTGTCAGCACTCGGCCTTCCGATGGGAAGTCAATGACAGAGGCGGTTTCGAAACCACCTTTCCTGTCTCTTTCAAAACAAAGATTCTGGGAAATGGCCATCACAAGATACTTTGGTTTTCCTTGCTTCTTCCAAATGAACCTTTCACCTTCCAAGCCAGTGGTCAGCTTTAGCAAAACTGAAGGAATATTGTTTGAAGCCCTGTCGTCAGCTTGCCTCCTTTCTAGGCTAAAGGATGTATTCAATGTAGAAGGGAGATGCAAGATCATGAATTTCCACCTGTTTTATCAAGGGTGTACAAACAGATTGCAAACAGGTTTAAGTTGTTTTATTGCATTTACACTGTCTCTTTTTTCTATCTTGATGTTAAACTGCAACAAGGAAAACAGATGTCTGCTACAATACAGATGCTCTCTAGAGTTAATAGGAACTTTCCGTATTGGCTGACACAGCATATAGTTTTTCATATACTTCAGTTGCTGAATCCATGGGTATTCACATCACTCAAATGCAGAAACCTCATTGACTAAATCAGCTGGGTAGCCACCCTTAGCTCCACGTGTCAGTAAGAAAAAAACAGGGTAAATTACCATAATTCTAGTAAATCCTCTTTGAAATCACCATCTGCATAATTTTACCCTCTCTCCTTCCTTCTCCCTTCTCCCTCCCCACTGCTTCTGCACTGCTGGATTTACAAAGTGACAGTGATTTAATAAATTAAATTATCGCTTCACACATTAGTCTTTTTGTCTACCTGCTGCCTGGGAAGAAAGTTTCACACTGCAACACTGCTTCTGGTGAAATCACTTGTCTATTCATGGTGCAAACAAAGTTGATTGAAGGAAAAATGCTGAAAGAAGACCGGTCACAAGGGATTTTTCTACTGGTTCTGCTTTCTCCTTAAACTTGTTCACCTGATTTGAGGGAGGGCTGATGAACCTCAACCACAATAGGAGGTAAGGCATAGATGAACTCTGTCACTAGATGCATCTTGCAGATGCAGGGTGGCTAAACTGAATGTTTTTGTAGGGTGCCTGGCAAAACTGGCTTCCAGAAGTGCTTGATTCAGTGAAGATGTCATAAATCCTGACTTAGCCGCAGCGAGCTATGGTGATGGTTCATTGATTTCCCCAGTCTCTCAATACAATTGCTCATAAATAATCTGAAAAAGACACTTGTCACAGTTATCAGCACCTCTCAATTAGACAAGCCTGAGCCCACAGTCTGGGAGGGATCAGTCCCTGGAATTTGTCAAGAGAAGCAGCTGTGAACACCAACAGGTTACTGGAAATCTCTCTGAATCCCAGGCCCACACAAATTGCCCTGTGTCTCGTCATACCACTTTTATCTCTTGTTCCCAAAAGGGCGAGTTTCAAACCTTGAAGGCAGATTCTCAGATCTGACTTGCTCCTGAGTTCAGCATTGTATGCCACCATATGAACTCTGTCAGTTTGCGTCTGAAACTCATACAAAAAGCAAAAAAGCCACCACCAAACCCTGGAAGCCCAACACTTAGAAGTAAGACTCATTTTTATCCTTCAACTTCTTTCCCACAATCCTCAACAGAGTGTCTTGTGACCGTGGAAGTGTTCTTCACTTCTACAAATATGCAAAATGAAAGAAAATCAGTTTAATGCCAAATTTAGGACACATAGTGAGTAAGCAGAGAGAGAGAGTGTAAACAGAGTCACAAGTGCTTGATAGCAGTATCTTTAGCAGTTGCTGGGGGCCTGCTTTTAACTTTGCAAAATCCTAGCTGTATAATCAATTATGAAACTGCATCCTGCATTTTCCAAAGATTCCAGTAAATTTTAAGCAAGCTTTGAAATCACAGGAAGGAAAATCTATTGCTCCCAGGGAGAAATAAAAGGGCTTAATGAGATCACACTTCTCCTTCCTTCTTCCCTTTGAATCAAATTAATGTCTCAGTTGTACTCAGTTGTCTGAAACAAAAAATTAGAGCAAATAGGATCCACACACACAAAAAATCTTAATTTCATTTAATACAGAACTTCTAATGAAAGGCAAAAAGAAAATCTTAGTTGTCAGATGTCCTCATGCAGGAAAAGAACCCTCAGGTGGTAGGTTAAACCACTACTGGCATAATTGAAGGAGTGTAAATTAGTGAAAGCATACCAAATAATAGGGCCCAAAGCCTTTTGGAATCATACTGGCTATGGGAGTCAGGGTACCACTGCTGCAATTACAAATAAGTGGGTTCAACATCCTTGCCAATGCAATAGGCAAAGAGCTGGTTTGATTTCAAGACAGCCACTATCCTTCCTTTTAATAAATCATCCATATAAAAGTCGTTAACTGGATGCTCAGTGTATTTAGCAAGAGACCACATGTACATTGATGCATCTGTAAGAAGCTGAGAGAAATGTAGTTTTAGATCAAGTATGTCACGTTTTGCAGACAGATTTTGTTCTATGTTTTGTACTCAGCCTCAGTGGACAGTCAGTTCAGGAATGACAAGGTGCAGCTGGCCATTGCCACCCATTCTCCAACCCCTTCAGAGTGGGAAGACACTGCTGTTCCCAGTGGCCAGGTCCTCTCTATAGAAATGGAGAGTGCTTCTGGTCCCTGTTATTGGCCAAGTTCCTGTCTTAGTGGCACTGGGGATTTCCTCTCCTGATCAAGCATGGAAACATCTCTTCCCTTCCCCATCTGGTTTGAAGACTTGGCAGGAGGCAGAAGACCTTGGTCTTCTCAGAGGCCAGATCCTCCACTACCTCCCAACTCCTTGCTTTACAGCACTGTCAGAGCCATAGAGTGATCTTGCTGGTCTGGAGCATCTTGCTGTAGTGATAGGTAGGACAGTGGTGAAGCCAGATTTTCTAGCCTGCTGTGTGAACCCTGGCTTTGGCTGCAACACTTCAGAGCACAATAAGTCCCACAACTCCCTGTATAGCCCTCCTCACAGCCAAACCAGACACAAACGATGTTAAAGACACAGCAGTGCTGGTCATCTCATAGCCTAAATGCCATCTTTCTCTCTATTGGAGCAACATATTTCTGTTTCAGGTTCAGCTCCGCTTTGGAGAATGACTTTAAAATGGAAATGTGCTTCTTGTGTATCTCATAGATTGAAGTCAAATATGCTGTGTATATCCTTTGGCCTTGCAAGCACAGACTAGTAGCAGTGCACCAGACAGAAGGCCTGTTCTGTGTGTGTATCACCGAACTAACTTTATATAGATTGATTTAGAAACACAGAATCTGTTCAATGCTGTGTTCACACTAATATTTTATAGAGTAGAGCTGCAACTGAAGGCTGCAGTGCTGATGCTGAATACCAATTTAATCCCAGTTGAAGTTTGGAGCTGTTCTTTGTAGGAATCATACCTTTTAATTTAGCTAAAGCCCAAGTTTTACTGGCAATATAACTATTCTATATGACTCCTTATACAATTTCTGGTGAAAAAGCCAAGCTAAAGTATGTTTAACGTAAGAACTACAATAATATTCCAGACTGTGAATTGTCTTCTTGTGATTTGCACCATGCATGCAGAAAAGGCTGGAGTGTTAAGAAACAGTGCTTAAGCTGTCCCACATATGCACAAAAGGAATGTCTCTCCTCTTTCCCTCCTATCCCTGAAATAGTTTTATAGAAAAGCGAACCAGCACAGAAAGTATGCCTGTGAATTCATGTCAACTTAACACTATGCTAGTTACAAATGCAAACAGGTTCCCAAGAACACACTTTAGCTGCCCCTCTGCTCTGTAGATTCAAGTTTGACTCCTTGCTTTGTTCTAACAGAACAAAGAGAGCAAAGAACAATGTGACCCTGACCCTTCTTTACCCCTTCAGACAAAAATGATCCCTTTTAATATTCAGATGAGCTGTGACATGAAGAGGTCCCATGAGAACAAACACCTGCCACTTCTCCAGACAGCACTTCGACCAGACATTGCCTATCTAGTTTTTGAACAACTTTCACATTCCTGTGGCTGTTTTGTAAAGAAGATAGCAACACCTGCATTCTTGGGACACAGGCTGTCCCAAGGCAGAACCACACAATGCACGGTCCCTTCACACTGTACCACACAAACATGACCCACCTGCAACCTCACAGCAATTTTCTTGCCTGAAGGACCAACAAGATAACCTTGGAGGCAGGGATAGTCTGATACCCCAGCTGCATTTGAACGTGTGTGCACACACATGTTTGGCCTGAGATAGGCATCCCCAGGCTCTACACATATCTCTCCCCCTTCAGACTAAGTCCAGGTCCAGCATGGAAGGAGGGTGTTAGGAAGGTGTGGGGACCATCTAGGCCAAAGGTGCCTTTTTGTTCCTTACGTGTAGATAATAATAATGATTACACAGAGAGCGTTGCTGGTTCTTGCCCTGGTGAGAGCTGCAGACACTCATGGGCAGTGCGGGAGGCTGGTCCCCGTGCCCTCTGCACAAAATGCAGCAGTCTGGCTTCTGTCTCTGCTCCGGCAGCACCGGGAGATGGGCTCTCATGATGTAGGAAGCTGGTATGAGGCTGACAGGATTTGTTGTGTGGTGATTAGAGGATACCTTTCCTCCTCAAAAGCCGTAGTGCTTTCCTGCCTAGCTCTACAGAGTAAACGAGATTTTTACCTGGGTTGTTTCTGAAAAGCTTAGTCATAGGAAGAGAAGCCTTATAAGACCCAAATATCTCCCCGAATTATGTTATTCCTGACTGACATTTGCCAAACCCACTCTTAAAACCCTCCGGCTCCAGGAACTCCTATTCTCCCCTGCTGATCTATGCCAGTGCTTCACCAGCCCTACCATTAGAGATGCTTTCTTAAAATCATGTACAAATCTCTTGCTATGATTCATACCCAGTTGTGTCCTACCCATCATGGACACTGAAAGAAGATTGTTTAGAAGAAAGATGTCATACTGGATGGAAATTTTGCCCTCCTCAGTGCTGTGGCACTGTATCTGCTCTATAACTCTTGCATCCAGTGACACCTCAAATCTTTTTTCCACCACTCAAGTTCAGAGTAAGAGTTGGCTTTATGTTCAAACTTTCTTAAAAAAAAATATGTTCTGCTGTATCTTTTATGGACAGAAAGCATGCAAAACAAGGTCAAAGGCAAAGGGAAGAAAGACAAGCCTAACTCAAACAGTAGTGGGCTTTGAGCTTGATGTAGTCTGGACAAGATGGTTTCTTCCACAGTTCTCTCCATCTGATGGAAAGCAACAGTCCAGGCTAGGCAGGGCAGGTCAACAGAGGTGTGTAGGCTGCTGTTTGTTCTGAAAACCACTGTGTGTGTCGTTGAGACTTGTCAGTCAGTCTTGGCTCTGGATTTTGACTAACAGTTGCAGGAATGTTCACAGTCCTTGCTGGGGATGGCAGCAAAAAAGCCAAACCAAAGTACTTAGGTCAAAACAGTTCTTGATGCCTCGTATTCTGTTGAAGGCTCAGGCTGCAAGCAAGGTAGGCCAGTTCCTCAAAAAAAAAAAAGAAAAAGTCATTGAAAACAATGAAAGTTTGGTACTAAGCACTTATGAGGAGCTGAGCGCCAATTAATATTCTTCCCAGACAAAACCTGTAAGGTTTTCACTTTGTTTTCCTTCTTGAAACAATGAAATTTTGATATTTTTCCCATTACTTTGGATTCCAGCAAGAGATACAGACTTTTCCAGGTTAAGTAGTATGACAGCCAAACACTTATCTCATTGTGTAAGCCAAGTCAGAACTTTTCAATAAATGAATATATTTTCAGAATATTTAGACACAGCTCGCTGCTTGTCCTCACATCAGAAATGAGCTCTCACCCATGATCTAACACTGAAAAGGATTGCTGCTGTGATTTGAAGCAACAGTTTTATCATTTTTCCCACTGTGAATGAGCAAGTTCCCAGCAATCCATGTACTACTGGCTGGGGTTCCGTAAGGGCATGAGATGTCCAGCCACATCTGACAGAGGAGGCAATCGAACATTCAAGCACCGTACCTGTGACTGTGTAGGGAACGTGTAGAAGACAAGGCTGTTTGCTCAGGAGTGGAAGTGACCACTCTTTACCAACTTCCTTCCACGCAGGTACCCAGAGCCAAATATTTTGTAATGTTTGAAGAGCATGTTGCACGTGGCACACTTTCATATCTCCAGTGAGGGTGAGTGCCCCTCTGACAAGAAGATTCGTGAAGAGAACAGTCACATCTAGAAATTAGAATATGTCATTTCTCCAATCAGGTTTTCACTAACAAACATATTCTCCAGGGCATTTGCAACATGCCACCAATTGTTTGCACATTCAAAAGGAAGGTAGCAGTTCTGCTAGTCTTTACGTCAGTTCTGTTTGTGCTTTGTATTTTCTGCTTCCAGAGAAACTGGAAACCACACAGAAGAACGCTTATCATTCAACCAAGTTCCACAAGCCTCCGCACAGATATCAGTAACATTGAAGACTTTTAAAGCTGTGCTTTATAGTATGTTGCTGTGTAATTCATAGGCCTATATGAATGACAATTAGTCCTTTTTTCATTTGGCAGATCAGAGAGCCAAGAGGAGGAAAAACGAGTGGCACTGGTGGTTGTGTCTTCAAGGTCTCTGAGCTTCTGAGATGGCATATCTGCAGAGATGCGCAAAACCACAATGTGCAAATAATCATCTCCTTACCTGGCTTGTGACATGATGTTTGACCATCGACTGTCATAAAGTGAAGAATGCAACTAAAATAGCTGTTGACAGAGGCTAAGTTAGAATTGAGAGTGTCTGGTTCTTATTCCTCCTCACCCAAAAACTTCTCCTGAGCTTAGAACAGAGGCTGAGACTTCACAGTCTTCCTGTGAAGGACGGGAGATCATGCTTTGAGTGTTAAAAGACAAGCAAAAGGAGCCTGGGACTGAAAAGACACCACAGTTACTCCTGGGCTGTGTTTTCAAATGTCCACTTAAATATGGCTGACAGACATTTGATGTTCCTGGCAATAATGGGCAACAGATCCTGGGTGGCAGTAAGACCGATATATACATTCCATCAGAACTCTAAAACATGTAAACAGACAGACAGAAATTGTCAGAGGGATGTGAGAAACTTGTAAATTAACAACAAATGCAGAGAGAGGAAGTCCAGAACAAAAACATTGATGCTTTTCACAACCATGGAAGAGTTTAATCCACTCATTTAAAAAACATATGGTACACTAAACATTAGAAGGGTAACAGGCTGAGAGATACTTGGCAGTGGCCCATGGAAATATAAACACAAGGCAGTTGTTTCATTGTGTTTCTTTTTCTTTAAATATTTATTTTCTGTGCTTTTCCAGGATACAGTTTTTCATCCCATATGCATTTCCAAAAGCAGACTTGGGAGGTATCACACTCAGGGTCATAGGTTTGATTCCAGTGGCTCTTTGTTGGGATTTAGCCTGTTTTCTGAAGGAAAAATAGCCATATCCAACTTCCCTCCCCCACCCCCATGTTTAGTGTGCCCTGTCACTGTATTTGACAGCCTTTTTGGCACAAACTGTCAAAAATGAGGACTGATTGGGTTTGGAAAACAGCAGCTGCTTGCTCCTCCCCTTTTGCAAGGGCTGGAGCATCTAGAAAGCACTTAAGCTTAAATTCCATGGCTGCATGAAGTAGGAAAGTAGGTACATGTCCTTTTCTCACTTCACTGCAATACTGTCCCTTAGGCCTTGGAGACAGCTTGGATGGTGCTCAGCCCAGTGAAATTTCATGGCATGCAACGGCACTGAGAAACTGGAAAAGGTACCTTTTCATTTCCACCATTGGCACACACTGTAAATTGTAAATCCTGCTCTGCGGAGTTTTAGTGCCATGCAGAAAGACTGGATTGATGTCTACATGTTTGCAAGGATGGCATTCATGATTCTGAATATGTCAGGAAGCGTGGGAGTTGGAGGCCGGGTAAGGGAACTATAAGAGGTGGCGATGCTACCTAGAAAACAGGAACCCTCACAAGGTCCTTCTTTGTAGTCCTGAGCCTCCATAGCTTTTGTTAACCCTTTGTTTTCCTGAAATGCTTAATTCTGGGAAGAATTCACCATTTGTTTTTTTAAGTGCCCACTCCTACCTTTTGGCCTCTGCACAGGAATCTCAAGCAGCCATAGGACCATTTACTTTTACAATATTCTTAAATTGAGGGGAGTTGTCATGAGTCAGAATTAAGCATAAGACAGAATTCAGAGCAGACAGGGAGAAATTATTTTGCTCTGCTTCCTGTGGGTTTTTGTGAATATCATCGATCTTCATTTTCTCTCTACCTTAAGAAAGTGTCCTGTGACTGCAGTAATGTACCTGTGTGTACCCCAGCAGAGAGACTCCCTGTATGGCCTTGGAAGGAGGTATTTCTGACAGACCAACAGACCAGGAATGTTTAAGAGAGGAGGTTAGAGGGACTGTGGACAGGCTGGGTTTTGTAAAAATTTATCTGTTTTACAGTCCTTGCATTTTCTTTGAGATTGATCTGTGCTATAACCAGAAAAATAGTTTAATACCATAAGACACATCTGAGTTAAGTTTAAACTTACTAGCTCTGATAGTGCTGACAGTGTAACACCACCAGAACCATGTTCAGTGATGCTGAATAGTTTCATCAGGAAACTGCAGCTGCCCCAGATGAGGACCATGTCCTTGGCTGCATTTCCACGGAGCAATGTAACTGTGCCTCTGCAGATTCTGGACCTGCCTGCAAATGCATCCAATTTGAGATACACTGCAAATGTCTGTGAACATAACAGAAAATTTAATGAGATTTCTAAAGATTCCTTAATGTAACAGAGAAGCAAATCTGGAGCAAGATTGAGTGTCAGGAATGATGAGAGGAAGAACATTCATTTTGTCTGTCCAATGATTCCCTTCATATCAGCAAATCTTTGATTAGCACACTCTTCTGCAGGGCTATTTGACATTTTTCAGTGCAACAAATTCTTCCTTTGTATGCAGAATTTATTTTTTACTTCTAGGGAAGTAATTTTTTTTTTTTTTTTAACTTCTATTATTCAGTTGAACAATAAAATACTGGTTGTATGGAGTCTGGAAAATAAGTGGATGACAAATAAACACAGGAGAAGTAGATTCGTTAATATTTATTCCGGTATTCTCCATCCATCTCACATGTTGTAGAGGGAAAAACAAATAGTTAAAAGAAAGAACTACAAACACATTTAACTCCACAGAGGGGATTTCTTCTTCCTTGTTCCTCATTTCATCTGCATCTGATAAAAGCTGCAAGATAATCTAGTCCTTTCTTCTATTAAATTTATGACAATTGGAGAAGTCATAGCAAAAGTGGTTTAGATGACAGAAAGCTAAACACTGTAATGTTCAGAGACAGAAGAAGCATGCAGAAATGTTTCCCAGAAACACCCATGATCATTCATTTACCAGCACTTCAATAACTCACTCAATTTTTTTACCCATTCTCTTTTTGGATCCTTTCTTGATTAGTGAAGCATGTTGTCCATCACAAAAAAAAAATGTCTGTGGCAGGAAGAGTAAAATGACATTGTAACATTGCATTTAATGTAATATAATATTCTGATATTGAATAAAACATTTTTAATACAAGCAATGAAAAATGAAAAGCAGGTATGTCTCTGTTATTTTTATGTATCTATTAGCTTGCTTCTCACTAGGATACCTACCTTATTACAAATTTTAGGCATGTTGTAAGAATATGTCTTACTATAGCTTGAACTTGTGTGTCTAGATTTTACCAGTAAGGTGTCTTCCAGCAAAAAGTGCAAAGGAGAATGGCTGATTTAGGGCAATTTCAAGTTTAATTCTTCTCAAATACTTTTTTTTCCCTGAGATTCAGAGAGTAATTTTACCTAGTGGCAGCATGTGGCAGCGTGCTGGCTCTGTTTCCACCAGATCACTTGCCCGTTGTATGCAATGTTCGTAGCAGAGATGCATGAAGAGGAGATCAGGCTTCCCAAGGACATGAGGAGAAAGGTTAGAGCCATGAAAGACACCTCATGTATGGGATTTTAGCATGGTCTGGGCAAAACTGCTCTTTGCTCCTGATAAAAATCAGAGTCAACCCTTTAATCAGAGACACGGTAAACTGTCTGTTTTCATGCCAGCCCTCCTTGGTGAGATGTGTTGCCACTGTAATCTCTAGTTGGGAGGACCTGCTGCCACCCGAACGGACACCCCAATGGCGTGGTGGGGCACACTGAATACACAGAGTAATAATCAATTCTCTCATCTCTCACGACCATGCCTTCAGGGCAGGGCCAAGGCATCCTGGTTGCTGATGTGGTTTATTGGGCTACCTCCCAAATTCACAGTCTCATCATCTGCTGAAAAACTTGTTCATAACAGATAAACCCCTTGTTCTGCAGTTTCTAGAGAAATACAAAGAGGCTGGGCATTTCAGTGTCTAGGCCCAGCATACATTGCCATGCTGCCAAATTACAATGTTTTTCTTTCCTTATACAAATTACACCAGATCTATAAACTGGTAAGACACACAGTATAAAACTATGTTGCAGGAAAAAATTTGAAGTATACATTAAAAATTTGGCTGTCACTTTGAAGGACACTAAATAAATAATTCTTAATTCTTGTTTCTTAAAGAACTGTGAACTCTGCTCAGAGCTTATTTTGCGCTACATGCTGAGTATACGTTTAAACATCTCTACAGCACTAATTGAATCATTATTGATATGTCTATGGAAGCTGGAACTGTACATCCAAACCAAAACTCAGTTTTACTTTGTATGCAAATGATGCAACTTGTAGAGTAACTTGAATGCTATTTTTTTTCTTTGATTGTTGCTGAGATGTATTTGGACCATATGTAGGGAGCCTACTGCATCCTAAATATAAACCCTATAGACACTGAAAGGAGGAAGGATTGAAGAATGTGCCAATAGGCATGAGAAGACTAATCACTGTCAGGACCAGAAATAACAAAAAAGTTTACAGAACCAGCCTCGTCTACTTTTTCCCATAATAAATTGAGTCAGTCTCCCAGGCTGCCATCCACGTCTTCTATCTTCCTCCATGGGAAATTGTCTCTGGGAAAATGAATTTTTCTTTAAGCAAGTTATAAAAGCCATCAAGAAAATAATTTCACTCTTAGCCGTCATTGACAGGCAGTTGCTTTTCTGGGGGCCTGCTCATGCAGCATTTGTAGATGCCGTTTGCATGCTGGTGTTGCCAAACCATCTGCATTCTGATACAGGCAGCTTGTGAATGTCAAGCTAATTAGCCAAGGCTAATGTCTGGTTTCCTGTAGGGAGCTTTTGTAGAGTAATTACCTTCCTCGAGGTCAAACTGCTGTAATTACAGGTCTTTAACTAATCGAGATAAACAGCCTTTGAATTCTTGCTGTGAGTCAGCCAACCACTCTAATGGACTTTTATCTTAACCTACACAATATAGAGTATTATGACAGGTGATAGCAATGGTTTTTATTTATATGGGATCTAAACAATAACAGCTTTCACTAAAGCCATATAAATTATTAACGTCTATTAAAGTCTCTCCCTAGGCTTATGAGCAAAGTCATTGTTACATGTTGTCCACGATAGACATTCGTATTTAAATACACCAGAAAGTAAGTATTTTCACAGGAGTAGATAACATGAGTAAAAGAAAGAAGAAACTATTCTCACCCTAATTTCTCACTCTTTGCCTGTTTTTATTCTTTGCTTTTAATAGTAACACTGAATTGATCTTTGAAGCCTAGTATAGAGACCATTGTAAATAACAATCTTCCAAACAGCCTGTTTCCTCTATTTGTGTATTTTCCTTCCTCTGTGTTCCCTTTGCTTCTCACACCTCTCCTTAAGACTCAGATATTTTGGTCAGCTATGGGAATGTTAGCGAATGTTTCTCCACCTAACTTCATTATTTCTATGGTTGATTCTCTGTAGGACTTCCCTCTTCAGAAATTGTTATTTGTCTTACTCTCTCTCTGCATGCACTTGGGTGAATAAAACCTCTAATGCAACACCCCCTTTCATTAAAAAAAACCCCAACATCCTGCTTCTAGTATACTAAGGGTGTACCCTGATGAATAAATTGAAACTGAGTGTGAAAGCAAATTAATGGAGGCTTGACACCCATCAACTTCTGTAGGCTTCAGCTTAGCTTTGGAGTGCATAAAAAGTTTAGGTAACATATTTCCCTATTTAAGTAATCACTGTACTGCTACATTACTAGAAACACATGTAGTTTAGTTTGGATTCCTGCCACAGATCAAAACCAATATTTGGGAACAACCTTCAGAGCAATCCAAGCTATTAGCCAACTGCCCAACAAGGAAGAAAAGAATATTCATAGTGCTGCTACCACTGAACTGATTTTTTAGATCTAATCAGATAAGTTTGCACATTCCTGGGGTTTTTCTTGAGGATGGGTAGGGTTTTGTTTGTTTGTTTGCTGTGTGTGTATGTTTTAGTTTTTATTTTTGCTTGTTTGTTTGTGTTGGTTTTGTTCTTTCGTTTGTTTTGGTTGGTTGGGGTTTTTTGGCAAATAATCTAGGAGTATAATATAATACAATATAATTAAGTCTTTATTGTAAATTAACAAGTGACTGAAATACAGCACGACGAACCATAGAAAGGCAACTCGTGACCAAGCCATATTCAGTGTCAGAAAGGAATACGCCTCCCATAAGGAACTAGTTTAGCAGAAATTGGGTAGTCATGTATGTAAAGTGACAAGAAACAGCACTTCCATTTTATTAATTTTACATGCATGCCACTCAGTGTGGATGTACTCTTCTTGCTTTTTGTGACCCTTGTCTCACACTCGATCCATGTGTAGTCGTGCAGTGCTAACACTGTGCCACATCCCCGAGGTAATGACAGCAATAAGGATTAGTGAGGGATAATTACCTCTTATGAATCCAGTACCTGCACATTTACAACTCTTTTTCAAAACTCAAAACAAAATCTGACTTTTCATCTGCATATCTGTACATATAAATGTTTGTGTGTGTGTATGTATTTTATAAAAATGTGAGTATGGTATATTTTTTCATTCAACCTCTGCCACCGGGCTATCTGTGCATGAAGACCAATGGAAAGGGCTTGGAGCCCAGTCCAAAGACCTCAAGGAATAGAGAAATTACTATTAATATTTGCCATGATAACATTAAGGCCTCACCCTGTGTAAGGACTTAGGGAGGTCAAGGAGTGTATGAAGCAGTGCTAGAAGATGTCCTTGCAGTGTTATTTTGGGTGGGATTTTATCTGACAAATTACAGTCAGGTGAAGTTTGCAATGCAGACATCTGCCTCTGAGCTAGTCACTCCAAAGTCTTTTTATAGTCCATAGCTATCACATCAATATACAGTGTGGTGTAAGGATTGATTTATTCCTTTTTAAAGTAGGTTCTAAGATGATAGTCTAGTATTTCCCACAGAGGGCTGATTTCTCTCCATTATCTATAAAAGGTCCGTAGAGAAAACATTCTCAACATATATGGGGGCAGGGATGGTACAGGAGCGTAATTTCCTCCCTTTATCAACTCTACCCCACCTGCATTTGCAACAACCAAGCACCCTCTGTGACTGCTTTTCATAGGTTCTGTGTTCAATGAAATCTTGGGAACTTTTCTGCATCTACCCTTTGGCAGTACTTCTCCATTGCAGTACTCTGGCGGAGTAGTGCAGCATCACGCTGGGGACATATTATATCCACACCACTTAAAAGCTCCTTAAAGTTGCCAGCACAGGCTCTGTGCCTTTCTAAATGTGCATTGTTCAACAGTAGTCATCCTGTTCCAGCCTTTCACAAGCTATACAATGTGGTGACTCTTCTGCTGTCTTTCCCCTTCCCACCCTGTGTATACGCTTTCAATCACTGACTATATATACATATATATATGTATGTATAAAGTATTCAAGAAATTAAAACCAGAATGAGATCCTTAAGGCCAGGATTCAGAGCTCGGCTGCAAATGAAACCTCTAGTTGCCTTTAGACTATTGATGTGGTAAATATGAGTTCTAGTTTAAAGAGTGATTCATGTGCCAGGGCAGACCAGAGGGACATGCACAACGATACAATTTGACTAGACTGTAAAGTGCTAAAATGTTCCAGTCTCAGACACTTGCAGGAGTTCAGCTCCCTGTGACAAGTTAGTTGGGACTTTTAAAGAGGCAGGGATCTGAGGCAGCCGGTGAAGCAGAGGAGACAATACTGATGCATCCATGCCAACAAGAAATGGGCTTCATTATGAACATATGCCAACAGCAAGACTTCTGTGCATGACAAATCTGACTCATCCATGGCAGAAAATTTCTCTTGTCCTTTGGTGACAGGGAATGAAGCGCTGACCATAGTCAGTGCAATTGTAAAAGCAAAATTAATTCCAGCATTTTCCAGTATAAAGGCAAATTCCCAGAGTATTTCATCCTGAAGCTGCCACAATGTTCATACAGTGACTGAATAAACTCTTTGATTTCTACCCATCTGCCTGCTGGCAAAACCAAGAGTCCCACGAAATGTATAGACCCATGAATACCACACAGTATTCGGGTTTTCTTCTTTTAAACTGCCTATGCCAGTTCCAAAGGAAACCTGTGAGTCTATTGTTCTCCAGAGCACCCTCGGAAAACTAAGAAAAACCATATTTCCAAGTAGAGCCACTCAATGGGCAGGTAAATCTCCACTGACTTACTGTTATTAATATGAATAAAGTAAGGTTTAATAGTTACAGCAACACATTAGCAGAGGGATGAACTGGAATTGATTCTTTACATCTGCTCTGTCTTTCTCTAGGTCACTGGGAATCTAACACCTTCTCTCCTCCTCATTTCACACTTTCTAGTCTCCCAAAGGTATAGGGAGATTTTTCCCACTTCTGGAAATTTAGGTGGAAGGTGTTATATGTGCAAATTATTCTTTATAAAGGAAAAATATGTTGATTCACTTCCTGGAAGCAGAAGAAATTGCTTTTGTTTGACATTGAAACAGGTGTCCAGGCAGTGCATTTATAGGCTGCTACACACTTTTGGTCATAGTTCACAGCAGAAAACATGTCTTTGTAATTTAAGGACATCGAAATCAAGAGTTCAGTTGAAAAGATGCTCATGGTTAGGTGACAGTGTATTTGAAATTGTCAAATTGAGTCACATTTGCATTAAATTTTGTATTGCATCAAATATTTGTCTTGTACCAAGAATTTACATAAGGCTGTTTCTCTTTAAGTTTGGGACTCTTTTAAAGTCATTGAAGTTAGGATTTTTTTCTTCTCAGTGAAAAGATAGCTAAATCACAAGCCTCTGCCTGCTGATAAGATAGTTCTTCAGTATGTTTTTGAGTAAACAAGATATTTTTCTAGATACTGGACTAAAATTTTTGTAGTTTGTTTGTTTGTTGTTTTGTGGTTGGTTTTTTTTTTTTTTTTAACCACATTTTTGGTTGTGAAGCATGTATTTGTTGGCAGAAGTAGTAAATGACTAAACATTATAGTCAGTGCCTAGTGAGTTGTAAATTTCTCAGAGTCTTTCCTGAATGTCCATAAGCCCTAAGACAATTTGCTTTCCTCAAAGGTAGTGAGTTGTGAAAATTGTTTGTGTTGTCTTCCTGGAGTCAGGAGTTATTTGGGAGCTAACAATTTATGTATAGTCACACCTGCCAGAATGACCCTCTGAAATTCACACCACCCCAGAGCGGAGTGTGTTTGAAAGCCTTCCAGAGTTTGACCAAGGACTCTATCAATCATGAGAATGACAGTGTGTTTGGATAAGAGAGCTGACAGGCTTGCTCGCCCCTTCTGGTTTTCCCTTCTCTCATCTTAAACCAGAGCCCTTGAAAATGCACCAGCTGTTACTGGGAAGAGGGACCTGAAAAGTATTTTCCAACTGTTGTTTTGAGAATGGGCTAGAGATTTAGAAGGCACCATCAGTAGTCAAACACATGGAGCATATCTCTGTTTCTCTCACAATCCAAGAAAAAAGAAAAAAACAAAAGCAAAACCGAAAAACCCAAACCAAAAAACCCTGCTCCAATTAAAGCCAAAAGCTGAAACAAAAGCTTTGGGCAAATGTGCTGTTGTCACCAAACATCGTACTTTGCAAGAAGCAGTCCACATGAAGTGGGACAGTAATGAAAGGTCTCAAATCAGAGACAATGCTGAGCACAGGGTGCTGCTCTGGCTGGGATAGTCCCGGCCAGCCTGGAGCAGAGAGGGGAGGGAGAAGCAGTGTTGACACAGAGATCCTACCATAGCGTTTTCACAGTAGCTTGCCATAGGGAAGTGGAAGACAGCTTCCAAGAAATATCTCACTCTCTGGGTGGGCCAGCCCAGCACCACACATAAGTTTATTGCATAGGGCTGCAAAGTTCAAAGGAAGCTCTGGGAAAGGAGAACTGTGGCTCACAGTGCTGAGCCCAATCTGCTGCACCACACATGGCTAAAGTACACACTATCAGCAATCAAGGGAAGGACCTCCCTGAAGCACAAATGGCAGTGGGGGTACCCTTCTATAAATATCCTGAGAAATAGCAGTTTCCCTTTCCAGTTGCCTGAGTGACTCCACCTCCTTTGATAGCTTGCAAATGTTCCCTTGGTTTTAGTAGTTACCACTGTCACGTGTGCTGTAGATCAAAAACAAGTGCATGGGAAAAGGCATCTGAACACAATAGGCATGGGTTGAATTGCATGCAGTCGGAGTTGTGGGCTGTGGTTGCATCCCTTCCCTTTTTTCCATCTTCCTAATCCCTTTCCTGTTTCAGTTACATTCTGATTTCCTAAATTCAATCAGAGAAACCCAATACCAACTACAGTTCTCAGCCCTAAGGAATTAAAAGCATACCTACAAACTAGTAAAGGACAGTTTCAGCTTTCTCTCCTGCTGCAGGCAGCAGGAATGTAGAATCCAAGGAAAGCCTCCAAGCCAACTCAATACCACTCCAAAACCTCATTGGCATTTTAGAGATCTTTGTAAGTCTGAGTATTCAGTTCTGAGATCTGGGACTGGATGACAATGACCACAGTCCATATGCGAATTTGCCCTAATACCTTTCCACAAATCATTGGAAAATCTAATTTAGACTTCACGGAATTTTGTGAACTCGAATCTGTTTAAAATGATGCAATGCACCCCAAAAGCATGAAATGTGAAACAGTTTTGACTAAATACATACTTGGTTTCTTTAGAAGAAGAAACAGCAAGGAGTTCTCCTGGAAAATGGGATCTTTGTTCCATCATGTAAAGAGTGGTAGGAAAATTCAGTAATTATATTGCATCTGAGACCACTGAAAACCAGTGATGAGTGGCATTCTTTAGGGATCAGTATTGGGACCGGCACTGTTTAACATCTTTGTTGGCGAGATGGTCAGTGGGATCAAGTGCACACTCAGCAAGTTTGCTGATGGCACCAAGCTGTGTGGTGCGGTCGACACGCTGGAGGGAAGGAATGCCATCCAGAGGGACCTTAACAGGCTTGAGAGGTGGACCCATGCAAACCTCATGAAGTTCAACAAGGCCAAGTGCAAGGTCCTGCATATGGGTCAGGGCAATCACAAGCACAGATACAGACTGGGCAGAGAGTGGATTGAGAGCAGCCCTGAGGAGAAGGACTCAGGGGTGTTGGTTGATGAGGAGCTTGACATGAGCTGGCAACGTGCTCTTGCAGCCCTGAAAGCCGACCTGATCTTGGGCTACATCAAAAGAAGCATGATCAGCAGGTTGAGGGAGGTGATTCTGTTTCTCCACTCTGTTCTCATGAGATCCCATCTGGAGTGCTGCATCCAGCTCTAGGACCCCCAACATAAGAAGGACATGAATGTATTGGAGTGAGTCCAGAGGTAGGCCACAATGTTCAGAGGACTGGAGCACCTCTCCTACAAAGACAGGCTGATAGTGTTGGGGTTGTTCAGCCTGGAGAAGAGAAGGCTCCAGGGACACCTTATAGTGGCCTTCCAGGACCTAAAGGAGGACCTACAAGAAAGATGGGGAGGGACTTTTTAGAGGGTCATGTCATGATAAGACAAGGGTTAATGGCTTTAAACTGAAAGAGGGTAGATTTAGATTAGATATAAGGAAGAAAATATTGACCATGACAGCAGTGACACACTGGAACAGGTTTCCTAGAGAAGTTCTGGATGCTCCATCCCTGAAAGTGCTCAAGGCCAGGTTGGATGGGGCTTTGAGCAGTCTGCTCTAGTGAAAGATGTCCCTACTCATGGCAGGAAGGTTGGAACTAGATGATCTTTGAAGGTCTCTTCCAACCCAAACCATTCTACTATCCTGTGATCTACAGTATGAATTTGAAATGTCATGGCTCAAGTTAGAAACCAGAAAAAAAGAAAAAAAAAACCCCTTCTTGTTGTTCGTGTGCCTGGAAATGGTTCAGTTGATGAGTAGAACTTACAAATAGCTATAAGAGATGGCTTGTTGTATAGGATATGACATGAATACTGGTATTTCCTTACCAGTGTGACTTCTTGAAACTTAACACAGACTAATCACTTATAGAAGTAGTGTTCAGGCCTTACACAATCCTAAGAGCTTACATCTACCTGAATGAAAAAGGGAGCCACTTAGTACTATATACAGGATTAGTCTCTTGTGATCTGGATTTAAACCATTTAAAAGGCCAGTGATGGCTATGAGAAAAGTTTTTATTTTGGGAAATGGCTGGCTTCTTCCTCCTATTCTAGGTCAGATTTAAATGAAGGCACTGGAGATCACTGCAGGTCATGCAAACCATCCAGTTAATTTTAAGTAATTTGAGGGATGGACTCGATTTGGAGCCATATAGCATTTCTGCAGGGGAAAGGATGGAAGAGACCACACTTTTATGGAAAGCTGCTATAAAATTTAGTAGAAGCCTTTGTCAGTTATCCACTAGTAACATTGGATTATATACTTGTTACAGAACAGGAATATGCAGGAGTCTTATGAAAGAATATTATCCCTTTCCATATAATCATATCATGTCACTGTAGAACCAAGGTCCTACTCAGCACAACAGGTAATTTCTGACTTGAGGATTAGGTGGAAGAGTTAGTTGTTTCTCAGATCAGAAACTCCCCCACAGGTTTGTTTGGCATCTGAAATCTGAAAGGGCTGCTTCTTCTGCATGGGGCAAAAGTACAAGTAGAATTTCTTGAAGGTAGTTTTACTTCTGAAGTTTTGGGGACAAGCAGTGGACGGCCACAAGGATGACTGTTAACAAGTGAGATTTCCAGTATTAATAACTTACAAGAAGAGTAATCTCATGCTTTCTGCCTGCTCTATCGGTGTGAAGTTCTGTAAGAACAGATAAGGCGATTTTAGTTTGACCTTGAATTTACCTCTGAATCCAAGCTCAAATTTTGCCTAAAATATTGTGCTGAACCTACTCCGAGTTTGCCTATTTGGGCCCCACATCTTCCACATGTTATGCATATGTGGTAGATCGTTAGGTAGAAGCAGTGATAAAAATAGACCTGTTAAATATCCCTTTCATTTGGTACATCCTACTGAACAATCACATGGACATATTAAAGTTATTACAGAAGATATTATATACTTGCACAATAAATACTACTTACACAAAGTATAAGTTAAATACTCTTTATTATTACTCTTTGAGCAAGCTTTCTAACAAAGCCAAAGCTTGTTCTCATACTCACAAACCTCCTTTCATATTTAGCAGAAAAAAAAAAATAAAAGTGGCAAATGCCAGATATCTCTTCCTAGGAAAACAGTTCTCCTTGGCTCTATTTTTACCATCAAGCTATAATACTTAGACACACATTTACAAACTCTACCCATTGCCATATTTATCTATGCCAGAATTATCTATGTTAATACTGTAATTTATTCAGGGTTATATAGTTGCCAAAAAGTAATTTTTCAAATATATTCAGAAGACAGCATTGATAATGTGGATACTAGCTGCCCAAATGTCTCTTCTACGTGTTTCACAAAAAAATCAGGCTAACATGTGAATTCGTTATCAGACTTCTATTCCTCCATTACAAGAATGTGATTCTCCTCATATTAGAGCCCATCTTTATGTATACACTTCACTCAGATGTCCAAGGTACAAATTCTTTTTTTCTATTATAGAAATTAACACAACTTTTAGGCAGGCTTCTCAAGGCAAAACTCGCTTCTATGTATATACTCAAAATACTTTTTCCTAAAGAAAATTGAAGTACAGACAGAAAATACATTTAAATACCCGACAGTGCTTGAAATTATGTATGCTATTAGGCTTGTTGAACTTGATGGGATACTGTCAGATTAGATGGTATGTAAATGTTGGATAAGGTACTTATGCTTCATACTTAAGATAATGTGCCTCCAAAGCCTCTAAGGCTTTGGTTGCACTTATATTTTTAAAATAAATTTGGCCTGGGTCATTTCTGGTGTATTTCTACGTGACTCATGGCCTTGAAAGAAATACTGTAAAGAAACTGAAATTCTATAACCATTTCCCCCTGCTTTTATATCACTGAAGTTCTTAGAAAAGATAGAGTTGATAAAAACATAGAGGCCTTCTAAGGTTTCCTTCAGACATACTTTAGAGGTTTGATCATGATGTATTTTTCAGGTACAGTTACTCTTTCGCTCAATGACTCTGATGTTATCTTCATCCTGTTGTGGACTCGTATCGCTGAGGGATGAAATATCAGTTGATCTCCTTGCAAGAATTACATGCTCTGCCTTTCCATGGAGTGAACCCGGTTATGACTTATACCTTGTGAGTGACCTTCTAACATGGAAACAGCATGTGGGAAGCAAGTGGAATTAAAAGGGTTATCTTCAATTAATGCTAATAAAATAAAATAAATTAGATGCACCAACTGCTGTAGTCAAGCTACCTTAGCTCTAATATTACTACCTAGCAGGCTTTTTTTGAGGAAATCATTGTAGTTTGAAAATATAAGTTCCATTTGAAAGTATACATTTATAGAGAAGACTTTAACTGCACCACAAAAGCTAGATCAAGAAGAAGAATCAAGCTGCACAAAACTTGTTTAGTTGATGTTCTGCAGTGATGGTACTTCTCTGACCTCAGTATTCATTTCACTGGCATGAGAGAAACTGGATTGTATTAATTGCTCAGATGGGAAAAAAAGAAAAAAAAATGAGCTACACAGAGAACTTACTATTTTAAAAATTTTCCTCACTTCCACAATTTAGGATATGTTTAGAAATCCAGGAAGAATTTATCTTATTTCTATTTGCCCAATAACCTCTTCAGTATTTTTTTTAATGTGTTATTTTTGTTATACTTTGCCAAGAGCACATCAGAACAGCAACAAACACCCCGATCAAAGTGCTTTAACATGGGCATTTCACATGAGTAGTGTAGAAGAGCGTGGGGGAGGATACAGATTTTGTTTGGGGCAGGACACAGGAATCCTATGCAGAGTCTGGATACCACTGGACAAATACAGAACTAACAACACAAGTTAATTTTTGCCATTTCGGGCTCAGGTCCCTCCCTTTTGCCTGTGTGCCACCTTAGGCCACTCAGTCCCCCTTGAGCTCTCTCCCTGTTGCTTCCTACTCGTGGCATTTTTCACTGGACGACAGTGCTCCAACACCGTTTTGGTTTAGGAAAATGCAGAAAAATATAGCTAAGGAAAGCAGTGCAGGCTTCAAGCCAGCGGACACTTCTATGCTCTCAACAGAAGCAACACCCCTTCCCAAAGCACATCCAAGAAGCAGGCTCAGCAAAGGGAGTGACTTGTGGGAACTGCCTGGTCTGTGATAGCCTGGAGACAGCATAGATGCTGTAACAATCTCTTCGGACTTTAAAAGATCTGGATTTATTGATTAAAAGCGGAATGGTGCCTTTTTATTGCTTGGACTGGAGTGACAGGCCTTTCTGTGTCTCATGCAGTCCCTCAGGATCGCTGCAAGACCCTTGGACAAGAAGTGCTAAATATGCAGTAGTTATTCTTGCTGTGACAGTCATACAACTGCAGCCTCAGTAGCTGATAATGTCTTCTGTGAAACGCCTTTCCAACAGGGGGCTCATTTAAAATCTTTACTTTTGCTGCAGTGTTTTAAAATGTATATAGATTTCTTTCTTGGCACATCATCCCTAGTTAGGTAAGGGCAACATAACTCCAAATTTGTGTTGATTTTTTCCGTACCTTTCATGTACATGTTGCCAAGTATACAACTTGCCATAACAGAGCTTAATACTTCTGAGTCATCAGAAAGAAATCTCTTGGAAAACAAACAAAAGCAGCCTCCAGTATGTTCATATGAACTCAGTTTTACCTGTATTGTTATTGTTATTGTTATTGTTATTGTTATTGTTATTGTTATATTCTGACAATGATAAGAAAGATGGTTTTTTTGAGAGCCATCAAGGGAATTGTTGCAGCCATATCCCCCTGGGCTGTAATTTTCTGAGACTTGAAAAACAAAGCAGCCTGAGATTACTCAGCACTTAGTCTTTCATGAAATAATATTACACAGTTGTACTGAGAAGTTGATTATCCACTTGGTTCTTTTCTTCCTTTCTATATAGCTTTAGGATAATTTCCTGCTAGAGGTCCTGGTTTTCTTTCTGATAAGTCATAAGCTGCTAGCCGGACTGCATGCTAAAATTAAATGCCTTTTTGCACTTGGGGCAAGAGCTGGGGATGTTCTTTCAGTCAAATTACAGTTTGAAAAATTACATCCTACCTTCTTAAATTCCAGCCGCACATTCAGCTGGATACAGTACTTATCACTTTCCAGCTTAAAGTGTAACAATGCCGGGTGCTTTTAAACAGCTGCTGCTCTCCACTCTCCCTCCCCTCCAGGTGGCTGCACTTCATTGATGGGTAAAGTGATTTCTGTTTACAGAAAAAGCAGCTTTTATAGTTTGTAAATGGTTTTAGGATCCTTTGGGAGGAAAGGCATGGTGCAGGAATGTAAGCTATTCTGATTCTTGTTAAGAGAGGGGGACAAAACCCCACAGGAGTTAGACCAAAACTAAACTCCTGTAAAAATCTCCAGGTGTGCAGCCTCTCAGAGTAGAAACACTGGGCCAATAAAATGATCAGTTTTGTTGTGGTTTTAATTGAAAGTTCTAAAAGGGAAAAAAAAAAAATAAAAAGGTTAGCAGTAAATAATGTGGGAATTTTTTGGGGGGGGGGAGGGGGCAGGCAGGGGCTGGTTGATAAGGATAAGGTCCCACCCTCAAGTATGTATACAAAAGCAAGAAACTTGTCTAAAGTGCTGATAACATGACCAGAAACAATCCACTTTGCAGCCAGAAGCTGGTTTTCTGCAAGCTCATGCAAACTGCGCTATGTCACGTTTTCTTTTTAGGATCAAGGAGGGATCCACTAAATTGTGATCCACAGGGATTTGTTGCACTGAAGATGTTAATCAATGTCTGATTAACCATGCATGCAAACACAGACAACCCCCACAACTGCTGGCTTTGGGCTTTAAACTCAACCCAGCACCAAAGGCGAGCTTTAAATCCTGTCAGCAGCACTCTGAAGAGTCTCTCTGAGACAGAGCCAAGATGCAGGCAGCGCGTTGGGAACATTACCAAGCGGGAACTACACTCTCCTTTCAGTACAGAATGTTTTATTCAATTTAAAAAAAAAAGAAAAAAAGAAAAAAAAGTGATTCGGGATTTGAATAAACTTGTTAGATTTTGATCTGCAAGCTTATGTCATGTTTTCCATGCTTCCCCTCAGAGAAATAGATTCCACAATTTAAAAAAAAAAAAAAAAGTTCCATTTTCTTGTAAAAATATTGACATTGACAACATATCCCAGAATCCTCCCACAAGCCCCCCCAGCTGCTCCATGGTTGTTGGAACGGGCATTGCCGCAGCTGGAGCCTGCAGGGACCAGGGGGACCGCAGGAAGCTGCCCTGGGGGACCCGCTGTCAGCACAGACTCCCCGAGTGCTGGGGCAGGTAGGGACAGCACAGCGTGGAGCCTCTTCCCTGCCACACGAAGTGGATCACACTGTACACCTCTTCAACAGGTTCACAATGAACAGACATTGAGTGAGTTGGGTTTAACAGGGAAGCTTACCGGTGAGGTCTGAAAAGGGTTTTTAACTTAGTGTTGTTTCACTACCAGGGTATTTTCAAGACTAAACGCACACGTTTTTCTGATATAGTTGTCTCAGTCTGCTTGAAATACATTAGCATGCTGTTGCCCAAAGGGATTGGACTCAAGTTTACATGTTACTGCTCCCAGCCACAGGTTACCACCCTGCAGCAGAGCTGGCGGGATGGATGACCTAACCTGCTTCCATTGTTCACAGCCCAGCTACTAGCGTTCACTGCAACAAGCTCATTAATTGGGTTTGCAGGGACATGGTGGGATGTGAAGCGTGGTGGTTCAGACAGGTTGTTCTGCTCCTTGGCAGCAGGGCTGGCAGAGGGCAGGGGAGAAACAGGGCTGTCAGCCGGTACGTGTTCTGCCACTGTGAAATCAGGCAGAGGAGCATGAGCTGGGGTGCAGCAGGTATCTGCAGGGCAGAGCCTGGCCCCAGTGGTGGTGGCTGCTTGGTGCGACAGCTCCTGAGCAACTGAAACCAGAGCTGTAAAACCAGGGAACTGAGGAGATCAATCCCACTCTAATGACAAGTTTTAACGTGCGTGAGTGAGCCTGGCTTCAAAGCAGCATTTAGGCAGCTCAGTGCCGTCCTGGAGGAAGAGAACCTGAGAGCAATCGTTTGACAGTGGTTCAAAGGGCAAGTGCAGCTAACAAGAAATCGGGCACGTTTGCAAGGAAATGTGCAATTGCATGGTTCGAAGAGCAAATTCTGTTCATCTGGCTGCATGATGTTTAGCTGTGTTTATTCACTGTACAAGACCAGGTTAAGGATACAAAAAGAGGTGACTGGCTGAATTATTTGATGCAGCCTTAGCAAGGCTTGCAGCAGCCTGTGTACATTTCTGTTTTGTTACGGCTCACTGTGGCCTTTGAGGTGCTGTGCTATGCAGGTATAGCTGACGTACACCCTGGTGTTGATGTAATGTTGACACATCCCCAAAGGTCCCTTGTCATGGATGGATTCAGGAAAGAAGAAGATGAAATTTAATAAGCAACCTTCATGTCTGCAGGGGCTCTTCCCACCAGCCAGGTTCCCAGGAAAGGTCTTGAAAAAGGTTGCCACTATCTGATAAGTAGCAGAAGTGCCCTGACCTCATGCTGGAGAGATGGTCTCAGAATCTGGTTCGAAGCAAACACAATTAGGAAAAAAATAATCAAAGGAAAAAGTGACAAATGGTAGTTGAGCAAAACTTGTTCTTTGCTCACTATTTTCACGTAAGTCAGAATTGTAACAGTGCCATTCTTATGTCCTCTACAGAGACTGGGTTTGTTTAGGTATGAGCAACCATAATCCTAAGAGTGAAAGCTAACCAAGATGAGGTTAGACAGGAACTAAGCCTAGGTGGAGACTTTCAGAGAAGACTTATTTTTCCTACAGATAATTCAGGTTTGGGTTGAGAATTCACTGCTCCAAGCTGAATGTGTTAAACAGTGTCAAAGCAGAAAAGAATGATGAGAAATTCTACACACAAAGAAGCACTGGCTCTGAGATTCTGAAAATGATTTTTTTTTTTTTTAAGAGGTGTTTTATCACAAAATACACCTAGTTTTAAAGGAAGTAAAGATGTCGTGAAAGTACTCATGCTGCAGGGGTAGCACAGCGCTCCTCTCTGTGCCCAGGTCCTTACAGCCCAACTTGTTTAATGCTCAGGGCCCCCCGCAGCATTCTGGGTTCCCTCTGGCACAGAAGGCATCACTCAGAGGGGAACCCATGTGCTACAGTGGGATGGGGAAAATGGAGGTTTGATCCCAAAGGCAGGTGCTAAAGAGCTGGGACACAGGATCTGTACTGGTGCTGGTGGCCAAATGCTGGCTGATATGCAGCTTTGCCCTTTTCTGCCTGAAATGCTCACATGTGAAAGAGGGATAGCAAGTACTTCCCTACCACGTAGCAGCCTTGCAAGTGTAAGTGAACACATTTTTCAGAGCCCTGATGGTACTTAGGAAAACACTGCCAGTGTTATGAAATGTCCCATGTCTTTCTAGCCGGGGCAGACTTGCAGGAAGAGGCCGGGGGCTGCAGCCGTCCCGCCAGCCACCGCTTGGTGTGGTGTAAGTGCTCCTGCTCGCAGTCTGGCACCATGGCCACCGTGTCTTCCCAGCGTCGTGTGGCAGCCACATCCCCCTTGTTTATGGTGCCATATAAACAACGAATAATGGTATCAGTGGGTTGGTTATAAATTAAGCAACTATATTAAAATTGATTTTGCATTGTGGGGAAAAACTAAATTATGAGGTGTTACAGTTGCAAGCATTTTGTTTTATACGTTACTTCCAAGAAGAAAAATATTATGTCAAATGAAAAAGAGGTGTTGGCCAATCGGATCTCCTGATGCCTGTCCTTTCCTCCAGTAGTAATAGTCCCGTCATGCTGTTTTACAAGGCAGTAAGCCAGTCACCAAGTGGAGAAACTACCAGACTAAAGTTCTTCGGGTCTATGCCAGGGAGGGAACCAAATTATGGCCTTGTAAAACAGTGTGACAGTGCTATTATTGTGCTGGTGCTACGAATTGCTTAAAATAGAGTTTTGAATAAGTTTTTTAAAATATTCTCAGGAGCTGGTCAGATGAGAGAGTCCGTGACGTCAAGTAGTGTAAAGCAGAGCAGGAGACCTTGAAGTAACGTATGTCTGCTCAGGAAAGGCATCCATGAACCAGGACCTACTGATGCTGCACATCATTCCTCATGGAGGGCTGGGCCAGTAACAGGCTGGGGCTTGCCCACTTTCCTCTTGGGATCTTTAGTCCTTTCTCACATTCTGACAGAACAGGGAATGGTCATTTCACAAGAAAAACTGTTATCTCAACTTTATGAGGATGAATTGGGGATGTCAAGGTCAAAGACAGTTTGACTCATTTTGAGCACTACTACAAAATGTCCCACCTTGCCTTTTGCAGTCTACAGGGCCTCCCTACAAAATTAATGCTAGAAGGAGATGTTTTTCTGAAGTTCACTAACAATGATAAAGGCATGTTTGAGCTCCCTAGCCAAAAGATAAAGACTGGTTTAGTACAAATCACAAGAACAATGTTTAAAACTAATTGGATCAGAGAGCAGAGCAATGATAGCTCAGGGGACTTCTGCTCAAAGCTCAGTTAGAGGAAAAATTAAGTTTCGACCAACAAATGTCTGCTTCCAGAAGAAAACATTGAATTTCTATTAGAAATAATAAAAATGTCTGCCTGACAAACCAAAACATCTGGGTTGGTGGGAAGTACTCCCATTTTGGAAATGCTATGATAGCATGAATGCTGAAATGAGGTTGTCTCATGGCCCATGAGGCAGGAGTCCGCAGTATGTTTTATCTCCCATGATGCAATATAGCCAGGGATTTTTAGTGTTTACAATTGTGCCTCATCAAGAAAGAGGCTGGTATGCAGGAGGGAAAACATGGCTCACAGCAGCAGCATGTGCTAAGGTGAGAAATCCTTGCTAGCAGGATCAGGTCAGTGGAAAATGTGGAATGTGAGCATGGCAGCTCACCAATTACTCAGGAGGAGACCTGCAAATGACATCCATGTACCCCCTGAAATGCACCAGGCACATGCATCTTTCTGAAGCCTGGAGGCAGTGGACAGGACAGACTAGAGCTCTTGAGGTTGTAAGTTGGCACTGACTTAACCTCTGAAAGATCTGGGTTGCAAAGGAACTGGAAAAAAAAAAACCAACTAAAATAAAGATCGCAACCCTCACTCTACTCTTGCAACCATGACTTATGTTCTTGTAGGCAAGCAAAACCACACTGCAATCAGGCTGGCATTGAAGCAAAGGTGAAGGCAGAATTAGTGTGTCTGGTATTTGTAAATACAGCAGAGAGTAAATCTCATTGCATTTAATTCTAGTCTCTTCTTGTTTGTTGCCACCAGTAAATAAAATTTCCAGATAAAATTACCAATGGGCAAAGTTATTTTTAATGACTTAATTACATAATGAATCTGGAAGAGCTTCAAATCAAATAAACAATTCACAAGGAAATCTATTGATTTTAATAGCTTGAATGCATCCACGGATGATGATAGGGAACGTAAAGCTTTGGTGTTTAGAAGTTCAGCAACACTGTTCAAAAAGAAGGCATAAACAAGGCCTACTCACATTGTCTGAAAAAGGGTAAGAATGAACTGAGAAGTGGAATTTTGTTCAAGACCTCGGTGCAATTATATATTTTACATCTCTTTCAACACAACACTTTGTTTAAGCATGGGAATGTTCTAGCAGACTTGTAACAATATTTCCATACTGTACATTTATTGTAGCTACTCATTAAGTCAAATTGCTAGCACATGAAGTCATGTGGAAAAAAGGGGGATTTAAGACATAACATTTGCAGGATGCAAACATGAGAAGTGAAGACTTTTCATCAAACTCTGGTTCGCAGTCAAAGCAAAATTCCAACGACCATGCAGAGGCGAGCTAAAGGAAGGGAAATTACTATCAATTTGAAAATGATTTTGTGTTCAGTTTCTTAGAAAACTGCAACTCTTGCCTGGCTGGCTGCAGCATATTTATGTGTTGCTACTCACGTGAAAACAAATAAAATCACATTAGGAAGCTAAGCTTTAAATCTTAAAAAAAAAAACCCTAAAAACAAAAAAACACAAAACCCAACCCAACCCAAACCAAACCAAAAAACACAGAAAAAAAAAGAGAAGAAAAAGATAGAAAAGAAAGCAAAAGAAGCACTACTGATACCAATTTTTTAATAATTACCGAAGTGTTGTTATCCTCACTCTAACAAAGATCCATGTAGAAACTCCATATTAAAGTTTTCTGCAAAAAAAATTATAAAACATGATGTAATTAAGCAAAAGAAGTACTTGGGGTGTGAAGGAAACTTCAGTGATGTTTTTCCCTCTTGAAGCCACCTGTGTGTGTGCTGCATTTAATACTTTCACCTCGATTTGTTCTTCAGCTACACCACATTCGCACCGCCTTTCCGTGCTGATTTTTGGATCTTAGTGTTTCATTAGTCAGTGTTCATTGCACGCGGCCATATTTCACAAGTTAAGGGCACACAAAGCTGCAACCTGTGCTGCTCGGTATCCACGTTCTCCTTAGCTGTATTCATCTCCCCTTTGCAGATGGATCTTTGCCAGGGTCCGAGAGCGGGCACGGGGAGGGCTGGTTCCCAGCCCTGCCAGTGAGCCCCCAGCACAGCCAGCTTGTCTGCCCTGAGCATCGCAGCTTCTCCAAGTGCGAGTCACCCCTCAGGCCAGCCAGAAACCTGCCCTTCATGAATGCTATTGCTAAGCTGGGGACCCAGAAAACCAGCTCCAGACGGGTGAAGAGGAAAGAAAATGGGGGAAGTATCACTGGACTTGAGGAGGAGCAGAAGGAAAGGCAGACTATGGGAACTATATATTTCTGTGTCTATGTGCACGTTATGTACATTTATCAGAGGAAGTGAGACTTGTGTAACTGATGGAGTTAAAATATTGGCAGCGTATCCCTGTTGGGGAACAACAGCTGTAGCAACACCAAAAGAAACAACAGCAGCCACCCTCCTGCCTAGCACCTGGGGTGGTCAGTAGTCAGACATTTCTCCTGTTCATCTCATTACAGCGTGACCAAAATATGTAGCTGTAAAAAGGCCCTTTCCACTCCCTGGTGCATATTACTTGTTATTCAGTCCAGCAGAAGGGGGAGGCAATAACAGCTGCAGCAGAAATAGCTAAGTGTGAGGGTGAAACAGAGTTTCTGAGAGGTGAGTCCCTATCTCTGGCAATACTATGTTGCCCCAACACGGACAAATGCAGGAGTGAAAGAATTGTATATTGCAGGGGCAAACAGAGGTTAAGTGTAGAAAGGAGACCGTGTTATTGAGAAGACAGCAGTTAAAAAGAAGTTGGAGACTCCCCACCACTCCCACACTCCTGCTTGGGTAGGACAGGAGCTACTGAGGTCCCTGAACCACACCAGCTGGAAACCTCAGATGGTGCACACAGAAAGAAATAACAGAGCATGAAGGTCTACCTGCCTTCCTCCCATCCAAGCAGCGTCACACAATCTGTCACCTGCCTACTTAGGACAACACAGCGGGGAGTAGGCAAGCATTCCTCAGGTCTTTAGTGTGGGAAGAGTTCCTTGGTGTCCTGCCTCACTCCATTTTGCCTTTTCCTCTTCTTGCCCTACCCTGCCAAAATTCTTCTACTGTTTTATTAAGAGTTTCACTCTAAAAGCTCATGATGTATCTCAAAAGTTTAATCATATATTCCCTGCAAAGTAAAAAATGTGTGCTCTTTTCCACTACATCATCAGTGGATTTACTCACTCAGAATAGGGGTGGGGATTATGTGCTGAGTGGGATGTGACAGTCTCAGGAGGCTCGGATTTTAATCTTGTACTTTTTATTAGGCTAGCACTGTCAATTATAGAAAGCTCAACTAGATGCCCAGGTGCTGCTCTGTGTTCACCCTTCTTTCCTCTACCTGTTAAAGAAAGGACATTCGCTTACCTAAACTGACCTGGTAAGTGCGTGTATTGCTAGTACACTTCCTCGATGTTCACTACTGAAACCAGCTCTGCTCCAGGTAACCTTTACAAGCCACTTCCAGACCTTGCTGCAATTTCCCCACCTGTACAATGACTTCTTTGTGAACTACCTCAATGCCTACTGTATCGCAGCTAGGTATTCATAATATTACAGTTGATTTGTTTTCAGATGGAATGACTACATTTCAGACAGCATTTCTTCAAAGCATTGATGTATTATTTCTTTTTATCCCTGGAACGTATAAGCACAGTGGATTGCAAATTTAAAAAATCTCAAAGAGTAATTTTATTAGCTGCTGAAATACGTTACTGTTCCTGGACTTTGAACTAGGAATAACGATAATGGCCCTTGCTGAGAGTGGAATTTCTGACAGATTTTTTTTCTGATGTTAGATTAAATTATCTTTGTATTGCTTTAGCTTTAGTGGTACATAAATAGCTCTTTCTTAGTCTGACTTTATGTGAGAGGACAGTAAATACTGCTCGCTTTTTGATCTAAGTTACTTATTGCACAGTGATGTTTAGCCAGATGATGGCTGTTGTTGGGCAAGCTCAAGAACGAATCCAAGTCTGTTATCTTTCCTCTTGCTTAAGAGGCCTAATTTTTTTATGATGGCTGCTAGACCTGGAAGGCCTGTAAGGAATCATGGAGAGGCAGAGGGAACTGGAATTGGAGGAATCACTGATGAATTTGTTGATATTTCTTGTTTCTGTCAGTGCTCTGTGTAAAACTTTCACGGCTAGTGCTCACTGTCTGTGGTCACTGAGTCCTGGTGCTACTGTACCAGCACTTAGGGAGAGCAAAGTAATGGAAACATAGGGCAGATTTTCATTCACACACACCTCTGTGCTTAATATCAAGGCACTGAATACCTTTTACTTCTGTTGACTATGAAGCAAGCTCAGATGTTCTCAGTGCTATAGAAGGAGGGTTTTCATTGTACAAGCTCCTTGTCCCATTTGAGGTGCTATACACCACCCTGATAACTGTGCAGTTTGGAAAGAAACTGTCTGGGTCCATGGGCACTCTGTTGCCTGGGACTGCAACTCTTTTGTATAGTACTTTCACACAGGGTCTCACTCAACCTCCATACGTAAAACCAAGATGCAATTCTTCTCGTGCTGGAGAGAGTGAATTCTGAGTTGCACACACCATAGTCAAGTGCATAGAAGACTTTTTATTCTATAAGCATTCAAGTGCGCATTTAAATTCTTTCCCTCCCTCTCACGAGGGGTGAGAAGTTGTTTTTCTTAAGCTTGAACATTCAATATTTGCGGACACCAAAGGTTCACAGACATTCAGAATTAAACTTAGTTGGAATCTCATCAAATAGCAACAGTGAAAAATACCACAGTTAGTTTCACAGATCTAAGTCTTCCAGACTCAAACAAACAAATTCAGAATTAAGAAAAGCCTGTGAATCAGCATGTATGAGAAGATCAAATAATGCTTCTTTAAAAATGCATTCATGACTCCTGATGATACAAATAGCTGTTTTCCTGGACGCTTAAATGTACATTGCATAAAGCTATTCTAGCTGAATAATCAGGAGCCAGAAAAGAAAGCAGAAAAGAAAAAGAGAGGAACAATTACCACCAGGATGTAAAAAACCAAACCAAACCAAACCAACCAAACCAAATCAAACCAAACCAAACCAAACCAACACCAACAAAACCAAACAAAAACCCCAAACCGAAACAAAACAAAAAAACCCCTCAAACATAATTGTGGTTACTTTTACATGAATTTGAACCTGCATGTAATCACTATTCCCAAAATTGATCAAAATTAGGATTATCAAGAAGGTATACTGAAAAATCAACTCAGACCACAGTATCTGGAAAGACAAAGAACTTTTTGGTGGTCAGTAGACCATAAGTAAGAAGCCCTAACTCTTATGGAAATGTTTTTGATGTCTTTATGATCCTATCACAGGCTTCCTGCGATGTGAATTTCAGAAATACGGAATTCTGAAGACCAGGAGCTGAGCATCACTGTCATGAGCATCCTCCCTGCAGCAGCTGGTGTGAAGAAAACTGCCTGCGAAGATGAGACTGCACTGCACCTGAGTGGCCCCATCTGGAACGACCTGGACACTTTGGTCACTACTTGGCCTGTTGGCTAGTCAAACAAAAAAAACTGTGTAGAGGCAAGAGGCAGAAGTTTGCCATCGGCATGGTGAGCAGCGTTCAGGCAAGTCAGTAGGGTCTTAGTCCGTGTGTCAGTGGTGGGGAGCAGCGTGGCTGGGTGTAAACTCAGGAAAATCCTTACCCATTTGAAGAAACCTTAACACCTGCTTAGTCCCAAGGAAGCTAAAGGAACCACTTGGGATTTTAAAGCATGCATGACAGTCCCCTGTTAACCAGTGAGAGTGGAATTTCTAGGATGAAACTCTGACATTGGGCCTTCATATATGCAAATGACTAGTAGAGGTTCACATTAATGTTGGTTTCCCCCCCCCCCCCTTTTTTTTTTTACAGTCCTATACTGCTTCTGACTCTTCAATATTTCATTTTAAATCTTGGTCATATTCATTTTCAGTCTTACAAGATGCAATTTTTCAGCTGGAGACATATTTTGCATGCCTTTATTTTGTACTTAGCATTAGAAGGCAAGCTAATACTAAATCCTTTGAACATTTACTCTCCATCTGAATAAAAGATATTAAAAGAGCAAGTACTAAATAGTCCCAAATTTGGAACAAGACCTCACTTCTGTAGTTGAACATCATCTGTGCGTCCATCGCATGGCGAATAGGAAAACACTCAAAAAATTAGCCTAAAAGCCCTGTATTTCCTCATGTTCTCCTGCTTCTCCAGCTGTGGCTCCAGCCTTCCCATCTTCCTGATTGAAGACTTTATTCAAAGCCTTCTCTGAGGCTGATGGCAATCGTTCCATTGTTCTACCAATGATTTCAGCAGGTGCTGGGTCACACATAAAGACTGGGAAGACCAGGGACTCCGTCCTTTTTTTTTATACAACTATGCAGAGACTGCATAATTGCTATCAAATCAGTTGGGTCACTGATGCATTTCCAGGTATTTTAAAGCTTGTTTTTATCTTTTTAGAGTTGCTGATGCATGATATCATCCAGTGCCTCAGGATATTTCGAATCTCTTTCTTAAAGCTTCAAGCAGCTAAATTGCTGAATCAAGTGTTTTTTTGTGACTAGGATATAGACTCCCTAACTAAAGTTCAAAATCTCTGGTGCAGCCATAAACCTCAAAGAAAGAAGAATAGAAAGAATGTGACTTTCATTAGTACATGTTGTTTAACTCTTTATTTAAGGCAGTTTCACAAATTTTTGTGGCTTAACCCATTATCATTAAATTTTGAATAGGCAAACTCCATAATTTCTTCTCCAAACTTCTCTAAATTGCAATACTAGTAATAAATGTTCCCTAACTACTCACTCTAAATAATATCATGCTTAGTGTCTTTTCTGCCGATATCAAGGATCCACATTTCTTCTTCATATCTTCTCAAGGGGGCTATCAAACTGGGCACTGACTGCTGACATCCTAGTTCTGTCATGTAAGCAGTAGAAGCTATAAGTATTAAGCACTTGTGAAAAGGTGGTATATTGATATACATGTGAGTCAGAGAATCATGTTAACCAATGCAGGGAACACTTGTGAAAGAAGGGGGAAAAAAAAAAAAAAAAAAAGAAAAACAGAATATATTCTAATTGGCAGTAGCTGCTTGACCACAGGCCATTTTATATTACAAGTCTGTAATAGAGAAACATTATCAAGAAACTCCACCATCTCCCAGCATCATACACAGAATGCAAAGGTTAGTAGCAGCGGATAGAGGAGGGTTACAGATGTACTAAATTTGGTTTATTAAACTGTCACAGACTATTCATACAGGATACTCAGGGGAAAACAGAATCTAGTATCTAAAGTCACAATGAACACACTGATTGCACAACAGAAACTGGTGAATTTAGATAATATTTTTATATATCATTGCCATTTCAGTATTTCCCAGTAACACAAATGGCTCTGTTCTCATCTTCCTTATATCTCATCTGCCACAGAAGTAGATACAGAAACAGCACGTGTCTTTTCTGCTCAGTCAGTAGTAGACTAAATACGGGAAGACAAATCGCTTTTATTTTTGTGACTTTCATTAAACTAATGTGATGCTCAAAAAATACATTATTGAAGGCCATTTGATAAACAGCAACCATTCTAAACTATTGCTTTGCCAGTGAGATTTAAAGTCTACCCATCTTCATTGGGAGGCTCAGCAAAATTTGGTTCCACCTGTATGGCTACCGGAAAGGGCGTCTGTTTAACATCCCATGCAGAACATGATCTTTAAAAGAAAAAGACCTGCCTACAGCTACACTTCAGAGTCAGTGCAGATAGGAGCCCAGCTCCTAACATACCATCTCAGCTACAGTGCCAGGTGGCCCAGAGTACTGTACGTGAACACATTCCCCCATTTAAAAGAAGTTGGTTTTTTTTTTCATAATGATGCAAGTGATACATTAACACAGCTTCTGCCCATGTTGAGCGCTAAGTTTAGGACAGTCACACAGAGACAAACACAGCAGGAAACTCTGTCAGGTTCCACATTAACACAGGATGATTGGTTTGAGTCTCTAACGAAGAGGTAGCACACCTGGTCTGTGAGACTTTCCACACCATCATAACAGGTAAATAAAGACCCTTTGGAGCAAAACCAGGGCAGCCTAGCCTTTCCACACTCTCAAACCAGTTAGGAAGATTTCAGAGCTGTGGGTGCAAAATGTATAAGGAACAGAGGAAGGGGACAAGAGACTAGGAAGAAGAGATTAACTAATTAGAAAAATGTCAGAAGCAGAGAGTCACATGTGAATATTAGTTTTGGGAAAAATATTTAGTTAAAGATTTTTTTTTAAATAAATGGAAAATGTTTCAAGTTCTAGTCATGCTTAAAAGCATAACCATATGGGACAAGAGAGCAACAGCTGCACTCAAATATTTTCTTAAGAGATGAACATTCATACTCACTCTGTGCTATATCAAAATAACATTTCTGTATATCAGCTTCGTTCACAAGTGGGTTTGAAAGGGAGTCATTGTTTGTCCTTTCCAAAACCATTTTTAGCTGGAGTCATCATTGCTCACTCTTCCCTGATGACTTACAGTATGCTGGATCCTCATACACAGAGTAAAATATCCCTTTTCTGACAGTAGAGAGGGCATTGGTCCCTCAATATCACCTGAATAAGGAGAAATTAAAGGAATACATTCTGCCCACATTATTTAAATATTTATACATCCTTGAAATAAACATTCAAGTATAACATGTTAAATATAAAATGTTCAAGATCTTGCTCATAAGTACTTTATTTATGGCTTTAAAAACATAAGTTGGAATGTCAAACTGAAATATGTTCTGCATTTACAATCATAAATTACATAGCACCATGAATTTACTGGACATTTTACAAATACAGATATTTCCTCTGTCCCAAAGAATTTAAATCTAAATCAGGCATGACAAACAGAAGGCATGGCAGAGGACAATGGTTCAAGACATTGTCTGAAGTGATGGGTTTAAAGGAGAGAGAAGATGAGGTAAAAATCTCCTTCTTGGTGCAGGAGAATTTTAATTTTAAATTTTAAATGCACCTCTGTTGGCTGGAGTAGGATAAAATACAGCTCTGGACGTCTCCATTTACATGCTTACTGATAAGTTTACTTGCTGAGTTTTGAAGGTTTAGTTGGAACTTATTTATGTTTTGATTGTTAATAGATTATTATTCTAAGTATACTTACAGAAGGACACTGAATTCACAAGTGACAGCTTTTGGCTTAGTAACAAAGTTAAAAAGCTCAGCCAGAGGTGGCAGGGGGCTTTGTTTTGCTCTGTGTTTCCAACCGGGAGAGCCTGTGCCAAGCATGGAGAGGAGCCACAAACATGGTGCAGAGCTGAGCTCACGGCAAGTATGGACACAGTAGCATCTGCAGGAACCAGGCTGGGGGCAGCCATCTGAAGCCAACCTCGTTGCAATTTCTGACCGGCAGATGCAGGGTTGGTACCACTAGACTGTGTGGGTGTACTGTGGGGTGGGATGCAGTAAACAGGGGCTGGTAGATCTCAGCGGATCTGCAGAGGGATATGCCTCTTCCATGGTCCCTTTTCTACCAAGGAGGCAAAAATGTGCTTTTAGTGAGGTGGCGGATGAGTGTTGTGGTGGGATTAAGCAATCTGGACCTCAGAAAGGTGGGCGATAGATACTTGCAGCTTGAGGGTGAACAAATCCTATGTGCAATGCTTTGAAGCATTCATTTTCCCAAATGTGAGCTAGAAGCATGGAGAATGATCCAGTTTTCTTTGTCAGTATTTTCATCCCTCTGCAATAATACATGAATTTCACCTTCCTAATAAATGCTTAGGACTGGTAATAAGCCAGAGCTATTCCTCTACACCATAGCAGTGGTGTTATAGCTAAAGTACCTCATGGGAGAGATATTCCAACAGCAGCAAAAAAGCCAGTTGCTGTTGCTTTGGTGCAGGAGCCCACTATGATCTGAGCCATCCTGACACCCGAAAGGACTTGTGGGAACTCTGCAGACATCTGGAACCACAGCTGTCCATAAAGTGTGATACCTCATAGCACCTAAAATGAGGCTAGACATCTAAGTTTAAGCATCTGAATTTCTCTTGTGGTGTCAAACAAAAGCAAAAGAAAGGTAAAACAAAAAATACTTCAATATATAGAACTGAAATAAAACTTCACTTCAGAAACTGTTTCCTGATTACCTTGAAGCAGTGACAAATCTAGGTGAATTCTCAGGCTACAAAATACCCTATTTATCTACTGGCAGAATCTTTTGAAAGAGCTTCTTGTGTCATCATACCCACTTCAGCTTTAGATAAAACCAGTCTCATTTTGCTGGTCTTCAAAACTGAGTAGAGCAAGTGATGAAAGGGTTATCAAGTTGCCAGAGGTGTACAGACCAGCCTGAGCCTTGGTGGTCTGATATGTCTCAGGGAGGTGCTGGACAGACTTGGAGCAGGACATGCGATAAGACATTGTGTAAGGAGCTCTGGCAATTGATAGATTTTGGCAGCGGAGAAATGGCTCACCTTTGCTGTCTGACTGCATTTCATAGGCTGTCAACGAAGTCAAAGCTCTCCCAACACTACTTGTTCTTCTTTCCAGAAGGGCAGCTGTACAGTGCTGTCAGTGTATAGCGTGGATTTCATCTGCTTTTAGTGCAGGGGACACTTAACCCTCTTGGTGGCAACAGATAGCCATGGCTACTGTTGACCTGATTACATGTCCTCATCTGTAATCTGCATGTTAAGGGTTCTGTTCACATTGGTGGATACATACCAATGCAATCGTTTACTTCTACCAAGAAAAACATGTTGGATGATTTTTTTGAGATATACAGGTCTCAGTGATACCTTTTGATTTCCATTGCGAGACCACAGCCATTTATGGCGCATGTCCCTTTTAAAAATGACATTAAGTACACAATTACCACCACAAACGTGAGCTCCAGTTGCAGATCAGGCTACATTTTCTGTCCTGAAAGGACAGAATGTATTTATACCTGGTTGATGAAATCTGTTTTCCTGAGTTACTGTCTTGTTTAGACACAGAGACTATGCTTAAAGCTGTTTCAATGGTTTATGTGGGTCTCTATCTTTTCTGTTGAGTTCTAACCAAAGATTAGGACAAATGCACTGATGTCTCAGTACTGTCTGCCGGGAATGCAAACTAGCCAGTTTGCTAGAAGTCATGAACCCGAAGCATCACAGCCCTACAAATATGTCTTTTTAGAAAATCATGGTTTTCGTTTTCCTGATCGCTGGATTCAGCTTCTGCTTTTGAAAGAGATGCACCAGGGTGCCCTTGGGCAAATCAAGGAAGAACTGTCTTGCATGAAATTTTCATGATGGATTGTACCACAATATTTTAAAAATGTATCAGGGACATCTGAATTGCTGTTCTGGAGATATTTCAAAAATTAGAAGTTATGATAAATTACCTTTGCCTGTGACAGTGTTGGTGCTGTCTACAAGTCTAATACTGGCTGTACCGAGGAACAAGCAGATGGGAAAAAGCCATGTCTTTCTGCTGAGATGGAGAGATGAAGCAGATGTCTGATCAGGCAGCAGTGCCATGGAAACTGCCCAGAACTCAGCACTTTGGTTTAACAAGCTGAAGAGAAGGAAATTAATAAGAAAACTGCTAATATGCTAAACCCTGCTCTATCAACTTGAATATGTGGGCTTAGCACAATAGTGCTGGACCAGTGCTATCAGGACAGCTCTTGACCTCCTGTGGAGAGCAGCAAAGGAATTGCTTCCACTGGGCCACAGCTGTAAGAGGATGGGTGCTGATGTTCCCACTTAGATGAGATAAAAACATGCAGTTTGTCAGAATGAGAAAGCTTTGTGGGAACAGGTTAGCTTCCACAAATTTGTCAGGAAGTGCTTGGAATATGTAGTTTACATTTCTCCATTTTGATTAACCTTTAGTTGTTAAGACTGTAACAAATGTCAAGTTTATATAATACTGCAATCTATGTTAAATAGTTACACATTATGGACATTATCCATTACATGGGCTGATTTAACTTTCAAAGTTCCATAGAACTAAAACACTGATATTGAAATATTTTTTTTCAATAGTACCACAGTAATCAAACCCTGTCAGACTTTAGTTTGATGGGAGCATGTTAGCATTTTGCTCAGTTTTGGAACAAGCTTTGTTTCAAACCATTGGAATTTCCTTCAGAACAGAAATTCCAATTTCCAAACAATTCGTTCTCATTGTTCTTGCATTCCAGATCCCAGCACCCAGAGGCTAAACTTCTTTTCCAGTGCATGTCCCCGTTCCACCTCCCTGTGCCCGCATGTCCTGCTGTGTAGAGTCTCATAGGCTCTCTTTTGGAGAAACAGGCTCTGGAGATAGCACGGGCACACAGCCCACTCTTTGGACTGCAGTTGTATTGTGTTAGGTTCCTGTGCCCAGGGCTGTTCGTAGCATCATCTCCCACAGTACTAACATGAACCATCTGGCAACATTTACTCCAAGGAGAGACCCCATGGACTACATTACCCAGAATCCTTGACAGGAGAGTTGATGAGCAGTTATTAAGTGAAGAATAAATCATGCTCAGTCTCAAAGTCAGGTTCTTTTTCTTGCATAGAAGCTACCGCTCAGATGTACACAAGGGAGGATGGTGATGGTGGGTAAAAATGTGAGCCAGAAATAGGTTGCATTTCAATAAAAAGTGAAAAATTCAGACCCAGTCTTTCTGTTCGGATCTGTTTCCCCAGCCATAATGTGAAAAAACTTACTTTTATTCTGTCCTGATAGAAATATCCAAAAAGTCACGATCATTGTAAAATCATAGTAAAAAGCCACAAGTTCTAACAACAAAATGCCTAATGAGATTAACCAGAGTTAACTCCGCTAGGATAGTGGGAGGTAGTGGTTAAACACAGATGACTCTCCAGATGCTGTAGCAAGACATCCATAATGATTTCATCACAGGCACAGCTGGGGAGATGCCAAACTTGCTCACTGCAACTGGAGCAGGTGACAGCGGATCTCTGCTTCTCCCCTAAGTGGCCACACCACCGACAGCTTGGCATTTGCACCCTCTGCTACCAGCTCTTCCAGATCAGAGCACTGCTGCTTCCAATGCTGACAGCAGGCATCCAGTTTCAGAGATGGATCACTACACTTTAAAAAAGCTTCCTTAAAGTTTACGATGGTGGAGATGTCACATAACATTTGGCTTTTGATGTGATGCAGTGTAAATGCTGTAATCATATTTACAAGACATGATTGATAACATGCTGTGCATGAACTCCTTCCTTTAAACTTTCCCATAAAACACATTCATCTGCCATTTCCCAATCTCAACTACCACAGGATCTCAGTGAAAAAAGAAAAATTAAATATGTCCAAGCAGGGCAAATAGGCCCTGAATGACTGTTCAGGAGCAGGAGAGAAAAGTTCAGCTCCAAATTTGAGTTTGCAGAATTATTATTATGCCCTTACTTTAAAAGCCTGTGCAAATTGGGTGTTTGGGGTTTGTTTGTTTGTTTTTTGCTTGAACAAACCAGACTTATACCCCATGTAAGATTAACGTGAGATCCCAGTGAATACTAAGTCGCACGGCAAAACTGTTCACTTGATTAGCAGTTCAATTAATCTCACTGTTACAGAGAGTTACTCCTGAGCTCCACTGGTGTATAGGGATCTATGGAGATGCTGTGTAGGGAGCTATGGAGTTCCTGAGCTGCTTTCCTACCTGATAATACTCTCCCCTCAACTGCAAACCACAGAAAAATTACCTTAAGTGATTTATTAACCTAGGTTAATACAGCTGGCTCTGCTGGCAGGGAATTAGGGAGCACTCTGTTATCGTTCTGGCTCGGGAGCTGGGAGGTGATAATCTCTGACATGGGGCAAACACAGATGGTGACAGGGAGCAGGCCTGATAGCTACTAAAGGCTTTCACTGCAACCGTAGGCACCACAGGCTGTGTCTGGGGATGGAACACTTCACAATTGAGTCAATCAGTTGAGCTCCCTTACATTGCTTTAAACTCCCCTTCGACACCCACACAGGCAAAGTTTGACTCCTGTAGGAGATCATGAATGTGACCAGCTCAAGCAATTGGAAAGGAATTGAATTCTTCTAACTAGATTGTGATGGAAAAACTAAACCACCAGTAAAAATGCAATTTTTTCCTAGTAAAGGAAGAACATGGCAAATAAGCCCAAGTGAAATGGAAGAGCTTAAAATACAGTTATGTTGCATTAGGCTTTCTGAGATTAAGGCAACCAAACACAATGTATTTAAAAACTCCAGCTGCAAAATAATCAAATTCAATTTTTGTGTCATACAGAAATGTATTATTTTTGCTGTAACAAGTTTGAATATACAGCCAACTATGTCTAAAACATGCTGGAAACCTTTGGGCAAATAGGAGATGAGGTTAAAGTTGAAGAAAAATCATCCTCCGAGAAGTCTGGCAGGCAGTAAGGTCGTGCTGGAATCATTTAAGATTATCTTGTGTAGTAGTGGGAGACACTTTGAATGGTAGGACATCCAGTCCTCCAGATGTTCAGATAACAAATGTTTTCAAGGCACTTTGAAGATGAAGCTCATAAATAGAAGGTTTCATTATTAGATATTAGGAAGAGTAATAAAAATAAATACAGTTCATACTAAAGAACATCTGAAGGCTCTTTTACGAGACACAACACAGGAGTCTTTTCAAAGTAGTGATTTATTTTTTTCACATGACTCGTTTTCATTAGCAGAGTTCAGAAATTAATTTGAAAATTTCTATTTCATTCAATCCAGCAGTGTCAAACATTTTTGCCAAAGAAAGACACAACTACTCAGACAGTGTAAAGAAGCTTGTAAAAAGCTACTAGACAGAGAAGTTCACTCAACCACTAGCAGCACTGATTGGATCCAGAGCTTCAATAAAAATGGACAGACAATATATGCCCTTACCTTAAACCATCTCAAATACCACACAAAGGAAGGAGTGACAAAGGAGCAAAAGAGCGTACTGTAGAAAAACAAAATGAAAGCCATACACCCAACATCTCAATTTCGAACAGTTGTGTAAAAACATCTGGAAGTTGCAAATCTTGAAGAACCCAGCATTCCCCTGATTGCCTGCTTCACTCGAGGATACCATATTTGGTCTCTACGAACTGAAGAACAGGAATAAAAAGAAGCATAGCATGTCAAATAAGGCACATGCACAAGCTAGAGATTTGTTGTCTTTGTTACAAATTAATCCATCTTCTGTATGATGAATGAGAAATCTCCTATAGACTCAGGCTGTGAGAGCAGTATACTGCAAAAATTCCTTTGTGATATGGATGGGCACTGGAAGGGGATCTTGCACCCCAAGGCTGACACTCATAAATGTGATCTTTCAGTCATGTAGCTACAGTCATTGTAAATGTATACTGTATCTAGTCACCTTTTTGCTTTTCCAGTGATGATTATACATAATGACAATTTTTATGGATATATCTTCAAGAAGGGAAATTCCAGTAAGATCGTAGAAGTGCCTTTGAAGTAAGGAGTACACTGGATGATAGCCATTAAAAATTTATGAGGTTTCTTTTACTGGTAGAAGAGAAAGCTCTGTGGTATTTGATAGACCTAAAGTGAGACATACTGCAAATTTAAGTACCACTTACAAGAAAAGTTGAGACAGCAACTCATACTGTGCTGGGAAAAGAATGTACTACCTTGTGCATAATACGAGGCAATTTTTGTGAATGTTAGTATTATCAGAGAAATCCTTTCATTGAAATATCAGACAGGACATCCTCAGAAAAAACAGGGCAGGGAGTAGGCAGATAGAAACAAAGCAGATGCTAAATAGTTGTCAAATGGATCAGTAAATGACCACTTACAGAACTGAGAACCCAATCAGGTAAGGACATGACAGTCCTACAGAATGCAAACCTCTTGATTTTCTTTGTGATTCTGGAGGATGAAGGGTTGGTGTGTGGACAAATAAATATTTATTTCTCTGATTTAAACATAAAAGACGACATGAGGTAAAAAACCCACAAACAGTTTTCTAGTGAAAGAGAAGCCTAGGAATATAAGGAATATTTTATGAACCTCCAATTGCAGTTAGGACTATAAGGATCCTGAAAAGCAAAGCCATTAGAGACAACAGCATTCTGCATGTGTGGTGCACACATGTAGAACTAAAAATACACAATGAAGCTGCAGATACAATTCTTTAAAGTGAAGAACACCAGAACTTCCCTCGCCCATAAAATCTTCCTTGGGTTCAGTTGTGTGTGTGCCTCAGGGTATGGTAAGGGTTTACAGACTGGGCTGCTAGTCATCAGCTTGTCCCATCCCCAGTGTTCTGCATAATTCAGAGACAGCTTTGAAGACAGAAGAGTTAAGTTCCTTGCAGGTCTCTCTGTTTTCCTTTGTATTATAATACTTGAGTGCTTCACAGACTGCATTTATAACAAGCCTATGAAATGAGGGACTACTATAAAAGATGGGAATTGAAGCACAAACAGATTAATGTCCAAGGGGCCCACCTCTTTTGTGTGCCTAAATTGAGGCTCCTGGGATTATTTTTTTTTTTCAGACTTTTCGGCACTAGCAGGCACTTTACATTTTCCAGACACCACTTCCATTGACTTCCATGGCTCTTATGAGTGCTCTGCAGTTCTGCAAGTGAGACCCCTGCACACAGTGAGCAATTACCTGCTAAATTCTTGGCGTTATAGCTGCACGCTAAATGTGTTAGAGAGAGAATTCAGTTGTCAGTGGCAGCGTTTCCCCACCCCAGCTCTGCTTGATTCAGTAAATACCTTCCAGTTTCCTCAACAATAAAGGCTAAAAAAAAAAGAGAGATAACAAAGTCTCTCATTAAAGAGTCCCGTCCTTTGTGCTACTGCATTCAGTGTGCTGAATAGGTCCTCTCAGACTGTTGCCAGAAAGAGTCTTCACTGCAAACTGAAAGTAGCGGTTTTCTCCTGTTATTCCAACGAGGTGCTTCCCTTTCCTGGAGAATTTCTAAAATCTCCCTGAGAAAAAAGAGTATAGTCATGAACGGTGAACTCCATATTGGAGTTGCCACTGGAAATCCTGCTCAGCAATTTCAAACTCAAGCGAGGAAGTGGGATGGGGTCTGGAAAACATAAATCCAGCGTAGGTCCCTGTATTCCTGTATCCAAGAAAGAGAAAACAAAAACAAAACCAAAAACAAAACCAAAAACCAACTGGTTTACTGGAAATCAGTTTTCTTGGTTTTGACAGTTAGTGCAGATGAATAAGAATGGATGATGGAATGGTTCCCCTCATATATTGTGCTCTTGATAAAGCAAAATAATGTGGAAAAACTGGTTTGCTTTCAGATACTCAGATTTGCTAATTAAAATGAACATCTGAACACTATCTATGCACATGTTGTTTTGGCCAGTCTTGAAAGTATAAAGCACAGTGAAAGCTGTTTAAAGTGCCTACACTGTTAGTATACTTAATGCCCTAACATAAAGCAAATGACATTCAATATTTGTGAAAGAAGCTAATGGTCCCTTCTGAACTCTATGAATCTATTAAAAAAAGATATTAAAAAGTTACAGAAACATTAGTATTAATAAAACAAAATAAATTTCCCCCCTCAGTTGTATATGAATACCTGGTTACCTCTTTGAAAGACTTTTGATTCAGCATCTTCCCAACACCCTGACACTGCTCGGAGCATAAAAGACCTGCAACTTCAGAACAATCCTCTGAAATACAAATTAGCTACTCTAATTTGTTTCCAACTAAAAAGGCTACAAACAGTTTTTTCTCTACATGAGTCAGTCCTTTTGCCATAATACACTACAGTTTAGCCAATGTGGGGTCATACTAGATATTGCCCCATCATATGAGATTATGCCATGAAATGACTGTCCTTGTCACCCACTATTGATACCGCCTGCTTCCATTGGCAAGCAACTAACACTTGCACTTAATTGATAGCTTGAAATTAATATAATAATAGCCGGTGCCATAAATGGCCACATTTATCTGTCATTTTCATAAGACCATTGCATGTACTCCCAGGGCAAGATTTGGAAGTTCATTACTTGCAACAGGAGAAAAAGATGTCTTACCCATCAGCTCTTAGTATCTGCTAAGTTCCTGTCAACAGGAACACAGTGACGTTGTGTTGATGTGGAAGACTGAAATGCAAGGACAGGAAAGACTTCCAGCACACGGTACGCCTCTATTACATGTGCGAAATATCTACCACGGGCTTCTTTGGCATCCCAGTTTTGATCCAACACTGCCACATCTGAAACTGAAGCACCATTTTTATTTAGGCAGGAATTTTCTTTTTTGTCTCTTTCTTTCTAAGCCCTCAGGCACTCTGGGCTATATTCACTGATATTGCATGCCTGTTTCGGCTTCCAAATTCAGGAGCATAATGAGTGATTTAGACCAAAGGCTGAGCGGGGGAAGGCGGTGAGATTCAGCACCTAAGTTAGGCTCCATAGTAAGCTATCTGAATATTCTGTACTTCAGCAGATCACATGAATATCCTTTTGCCCCACTCTGCCAAAGAACACAACATTCCTGTGCTTCACAAGACAGAGTTTTAGCTTCAGCATTTTATAACTACCTGTGAACTTTACTGTAATAATGCTAAAGAGAAAGAGATGGATTTCCCCTGTTTAAGTTGCTCATAGCATCAGCATTGAATATTCATACCTCTAGGTTGCCTGTGATAGTCTAGCTGTGAAGTTAGAGGAAGCTCAGAGGTTTTACCAAGCTCTGTTTTAACTCTCAATTAATACCATCAGTGTTGTGTCATGTAGCAGTTGCAGAATTGCTACAACATTTTCAGCCCGGTCTGTGCTGTCACCTCAGACCTTATGAATCCAAAATACTCCAGCATTGTCTTCCTTCCTGAAAGGCTTGCACTGACCTGCATATTTGTTGAATTTGTCCCAATTTCCAGCAGTTTCTTCAAGGTTTGTTCAAACGAATAAGCATTTGCATTGTGAGGCTGTTTCCCACAACAAAAGGACACAGTCTCTGAATGTGGTCTTTGTGCTTTCTCTTTGACCCCAGTTATTTGTTGCACAGACGACATGTCGCTGTTGCAGTTCCCTGGCATCTGTAGTTACTGTCACCACTAATCCAGTAATTTCTAGCGCACAGTTTTGGGCCAAGCCAGCCAATCGCTGTTTTATAATTTCCTCCTTTTGCACACCACACACTAACCAAGCCTGCAAAACAACACTGAAACTCAGAAGCTCTACACAGCTCCATTTTCTTAATTGAATCATAACAGTCAGAATTTCCTTTGTTTCATTTGTTCTCCATTTGGAGCTATTTTTTACTAGTAGTACATACAAACTGCATAGATTGAACACCGTCTTTGATAACTGCAAATATACAGCCTCCTGAAGATTAGCTTTATACTGGTTACCTCATCTAGGTACCCAAGAGGGACACAGCAAGCGTCAATAGTCATTCAGATAATTTTAAAAGTTCTCACAAAATGTTTATATGTCACTACACTACACTTCAGTCTTTGGACCTGATTGCTTCTTACATGTGCTGAAGAGTACATACAGATTTTCATAAATAACTCAATTTGCAGGACTTTGATGACGTATATGCAGAACAGCACAGAGAAGGAATGAGAGGAAATCTTTCCACTGGCTGCAGGCACACTGGAGTGATGTGGGATCTTTTGTTTTTTCCACACAAGACTGGAAGCCTAGCCCTCCTGGAGTCAAAATGAATTTTGCTGTAGCTTACAGCTGCAGGTCTTGATTATTACAGCATTTTGCTTCCCTCAGGGTTTTACTAGAATAAGGCTTAAGAGAAGCAAATCCCACGACAGATGTCTGTCCTACCACAGAGGCCCTACTTGACTTTTCACTGCACTCAATAATATTTCCCATACATGGTTAAATGTTGCAAAGGACTTTGTGGGAAAAACTGGTCAACGAGTATGTCAACTTAAACACTAAAATAGTGTTTGAGGTCAGGATGGTCCCTAGACAAGGCACCTCCCTACACTGAATGCCCCTGATAGTCACCTCAAAGAGAAAAGGAGAAGCTAATATAAGCATATTCTACAACTATCATATCATTAGGCATAGAGGAATTAAAAATTAGTTTGAGTTGGGGTCCAGCTAGCTGACCTCACTCCAAGTGCAAAACTGACAACTGGGAGATGATGGAGTTATCCTGAGGAGACAAAAGACATTTCAATTGGGAGAGAACTGGCCATCAGGAGTGGAGGTAAAGGACCAGGATGGAGCTGAGGACCTGGAAGATGTACATTATTGGTGCTGGATAAAGGGTATAGATGATTTTGGAGCAGTAACTCAGGCCTTCACATAGAAGTACCAAGATGCCTGCTGTGCTCTGAAGTTACAGAAAGTGCACTTTAAACATTAAGAATATAGGTACTTAACATTGAACAAAGCCACAAGATTCCCTGAAAGCAGTTACTGCTTACAGACCGTTACCTACTTGTGGCAGAAAACTGTCAAACTTTCTGTTCAGTGTTTTTCCCAAATTTAATACATATATTCTGAAAAAAAAGTAACAAAAGGTGGGGTCTGGGAATGAAGTAGAGAATACAGCAAACCCTTGCAGTGTGTAGAGAAACAGAATGCACAAAAAGCCAAAGAAGATGAGCTGTCTTTCAGGGATTTCAAACCTGTGATGTTTTTTGTTGGTGATGGTTTTCTTTTTTTTTTCCTTTCATGACGTATTTATGCTTTCCAGTGAATATGACAGGATTCATGAGAGTTATTCTCAGTGTTTAGGAGATTTTAAATTATGGATACACAGTATACATAAACCACTATATTCTCTTTTCAGCACTTCTCTCTTTCACTCACTCCTCTGGCACATTTTCCTCAGAGCTTCTCACTTCAGCATTTGAAAGGCGTTTATTGCCAGGATCTTTTACCCTTATTTATTTGAGCAGAAGAAACACACCTTACATCTATTGCCCGGAGAGAAGGAAAACCACGGAATTGAAAAGAGTGTTTCCAAAGAGCTACAAAGCCTCACTGCCTGAAAGTCTTGCAAAACAGAAAATAACTGCCTGGCATGAAGATCGAAGAGTAGGCAGTAACACTTAAAATCCCTAGGTTACCGCTTCAGTCTGTGTATAAATTATCCCTCTAGAGGCCAGTAGAGTATAAAAAAACAGTTAGCATGAACTAGACCGTAATACCACTGTAGACCCAACTTTTCCCCAAATTACTGACATTTAAAACTTCTTCCAGTGGTCCACAGGCTGCCTTTTGCATTGAGACTGAACTGTCCTGGAATTAGAGTAAGGAATGTAAAAAAGCATGCCACAGTGTTGCCTTTATCATGGATCTAAATTCCTTATGTGGTGTCATGGATATTAGAAGAGTGCTCACTAAAACAGATGCATCGCCTTCATTCATATAGGGAAGATCTGCTAATTTAAGCGCTTTGTTTGAGATTAGCGCATACTTAGCAGAAACAGTGTGTATTGCAGTCAGAGCCAGGAATGGGACTTTACCATACTCCAGCACTGATTTGCTGTCTCTGAACTTTGTGTCTTGGTTTTGTCATCTGTAAAACCAACGCTGCACAGCCGACCTGGGAGAAACACCTCCTGCCTCACAGAAGTGATGGCAAAATTAATTACTGTAATCAATTACATGGAAAAGCCTCAAAAAAAGTGAAGTAGGAATGCAAAGCAATGAGACATTTGGCAAATGAAGCAGGTATACACATGCCTTAGTGTTTTTTTCTAATGAGGGCACTGATCTGATGGTTTCACTTTGAACAGGTCTTACTTTAAGGCTTGTTCCTGCAGCCCTCACGCAGCCACATTCCCACAGAAGTTTGCTTGAGGAAGTCCTTGAGATTCAGCTTTGTGTGTTTTGTCTTGGTGCCAGGAAATATTATCCTTTTAATTAGCAGGTCCATTTCTTTGATAAGTGTTTAAGTGGCTTCACTGCAATTTCATCTCTTCAGTTGTCATCCAGCACCTGGGAGGTAAGGAAAAAGGAAGCAAGCACTGAATTTTTCCATCATTTCTACAGAGGGATATTTGTGAGACACTGTGCTTGTGTGGGTGGGCGGATGGATGGATAGACAGACGGAAAAGGGAGTTTCCTTTATGGGATTCCAATAATTGGTATGTGGTTTACATTCCATTCATCTGAAGGACTCTTATTTTAATCAGAAACAGGCTTGGGCTACTAAACTACCTCTAGTGTTTAAAACATGCCCTTGCTTTCAGCCAGTGAGTTTTCTCACATGCATCTTTGCTTTGGCACCCACAGGCCCCAAGGAGTAATGTGGTCATTTACCATCAAGAAGTCAGCATCAGGTCCTATAACAGGAGTTGGTTCAGAGCCCTCTGGTTTTCTGATTGCTGGCTTCACAAGCAGAAGCACTTTGCAGTGCATTATTTGAAACTGGCATTGATTTCTCAAAGAGGGTTTTGGTTTTGCTTTTTTTTTTTTCCTAGGCTCATCCAAGTCTAGGAAAGCCTTGTCTGGACAGTGTCATGGAGGTCTGGCAGCACAGCTTGGTCTTAGTAGCCAGACGCTAATGCAGACAACTGCAGAGAAAAGCCCCATATTCAGCAGCTGGACTCACTGCTGTGCATTAAGCACAAATGAACGAGGGGCTAACACCTTGTCCAGAACTAGTCAGACTAAATAAACAACAACACAAGACAAATTTCAGCTTTGGAGCTATTGAGAATGTGGAGAATTTCAACATCAACTGCTGTCATCCAAGGGCACAGAACACATTAATGACTTTCGTAGTGCATTGGTATGCTGTTATTCAGAACTCTCTCTGGACCATTTGTGATAGGCCTGTAGTAAACCCTAAAAATTTCTTCAAATCCCACCTTTGCTTATCAGCTAAGTTCTTCTGCTGTCCAGATTTGTTTACCCTTAACTTTTAGTTATGCATGCCCAGACACATTTATCTTTTCTGGGCATGAGTAACCTGTCTAGATTGTAACTGCATGCACTTTGGATATTTCTATATCATCCATCCTTGACCACACAAATGGCTTCTTGCCACAACCCCCTCCAGGGCTCACCATCCAGGCAGGTCTGTCAACCAGCCCAGCAGAATATCTGCTGCGGGATGCTACGCAACGTAAGAAAGGAAGAACAGTTTTGCAGCTCATGCCCACAGCAATCTGGGTCCATCACAGATGTTCTGCATATGCCATTTACCTGTCTTATGCCTCAGTTTCCCCATGGGGAGAGGGTAACTAGGGACAGATGCAAATCCAGCACCAAAGGGAAGGCTAATCTCGCCCTCTCCTTCTCACAGGGAAGATGTGATGAGGGAGGTCTGTGGTGCTGGGTTGTGGACAGAGACAAGAACTGCACGGTCTCAGGAGTTTGTTCTGGCTCTGTGCATCCTGCAAAGACAACACATGACATGGCTTCAGCAATTCATCAGTCTTTGGCCTGCACTGGGCAGGTAAGAATTGCTAATGTCATGAAGAAAGCAAAACCATCGAATTCCTCTTACTTCTCCCTTGTGATTCAATAGCCTCTTGGCAACATTCATTTATCCACTGTTTATTCAGAATGTGAGATTCTTGGGACCCAGTTTAACATTGGCATTGGCAGGTAAGAAATATTCAGAGTTGCATTCTGGGTTGCAAAGGTCTCAGCAAAACCTTCCATCTAGAAGCTGAGTGTTTCTTCTCTCACACCACAATGAAGCAGGATCTTCTTTCCTTGGGCAAAGGCCTTTAGCCCTGCACTCTATTAGACCTCCAAGAGGTGTGTGTCCATCCTGTGCATACCTGTCACAGGATGCCTTAACCAAATTATGTTACTGCATTTTGTCTTGCCTGGGCTTTCAGACATCCTGATCTCACAGGCTCCAAGATGTCTGTCTGAGATTCACTTTGAAAAAGATTCTTCCACCTTGATTTAGCATTAACAAAATTAATATTGTAAATATATGGGTCGGACAGTTGGGGTGTCGGCTTCATTGCTAATTCGGAGTAAATCTATCAAGATCAGTGATATTCTGATCACTGAACAGTGGACTGAAAACAGAATTTGCTGTAACTCAACCCTGTTCTGGCCACATCATTTCCAACTAGTTGAACAGATGAATAGCAACATTTTGTAAGGCTCCCTAGTGCTGTCCTGTCATTTGAGTTTCACCCACAGTTGCTGGTTTGGTTTATTAACATCCTGACTGCATTAAGCGATATTTTTTTTCCTGCCATGAAATGAACCATAATTTATTTTGGGTGCTGAGATTCAGTACTGAGATAGCATTTGCTACAATAATGCTTTGCTGATGGACATTGATGGTTTTCCAGAGTAGGGCCATTTACTTACGTTGGAGATCAAAACAGCTTGATACAAGGAGTCTTTGGATAATCTTTTTGGGGGTGACTATAATGAGTTTGCAGCATATTCGATTAAAGGAAGATGAAATGCTGAATAAACTATGACTAGCACACCACAGGGGACTCCTAGCAGCACAGTCAGTTCATTTAATCGTTCCCCAGTGCTCTCCCTGAACTGATCAGACAGCACCTTCACACACCAACAGCTATAATCCAGCCTTTAATGTTAATTAAGGTGTGACTGCTTAAACTTCTGTGTGTTTTGTTGGTTTTTTTTTCCCTTCTCTTCCCTTGGCTGGCCACAACTGTTCAAGTGTTGCTGAAGGTTATTCTGTTTAAGTATTAAAAAATGCTTAGCTAAATAGGTTAGCTTATTTGCTTTTGCTGATAGTAGCAGTCCACCCACAGAGCCCTTTCAAATCTCTTCAGTGTTTTGGAAACTGGATAAGGGATTTATTCAGTGACGTGCAAGTTTTGCCTGAGCCAGGAATGAAGCGTGCATTTCATGAAATGAGAAATAACCTCAGACCACACACACAGTGTAATTCCTGAACTCCAGCTCAGGCTCTCTTCCCCTTGTCCCTGCACACACATACACACGCTCCTGCTAAAAAACAAGATGATGACTGACATCCCTTAATCCTTTAAGCATTCTTTTACAGCTAAGAGCAGAGGCAGGTTTTTGGAGCTTAGGTGGCTCATTATTAGCAACAAGCTGATGAAAAAATGGATTACTACAGTATGTGCATACCATGCCAAAGAGAAATAGCAAAAAGCCTATGCCATCCAAACACAGTTTTTGAGGGGAGAAAATGCTGATGCAAACATATTAAAGCTATTTTTACTGCACAGGGAGATGTGGAAAAGACCTCCCTACAATTTTCCTAAAGAATAACATTGGTTCTGTCACTCCTTGTTTAGTTAAGCTAAAATCACTGAGTGTTTCAAATATTATTTTCCATTATAATCCAGTGAAGTAGAAGAGACAGGTATGTTTAGTGCATATACAAAACTCACATCCTTTCCTCTCCCAAGCACAGGATTATGCTGCATGGCTGGTGAGAACAAACTACACTCAGAATAGGCAAAGGGCAAACTTTTCCACAGCTGTAACTCCGTTGCTTCAGTATCACCTCCAGAGCTTAATTCTCACAACCTTACAGCAGGCGAGTGCACTTAAACACTGAGACACTGGCCAAACTCCTGCTCAGCTTTCCTTAAATAGTTCCTTTATGCTGGTCTAAAAGAAGTAGCTTCATTGTGTTCAGCAGGTAAAGAAGTTCTCCTGCATTGCAATTGTAGCACCTTTGCTGAATTGCTCCTGCAGAGCTTAAAATGAGCAAGTAAAGATGCTTACAAATTAACTTCTGTACCTCATTCATGGCTTTGCACCTGATCAAAAATACCATCATCCAACCAAAACACTGATATCTATCATCCTGGATACTCTATATCTGCTAATGTATACAAATGTACATCTATGCTTGTATCATACACACTGCTCTTACTTCCACCAATAGTTAACCTTGCTTAATACTTTCCATTATAAGACCTTGTTTTTAGTTGTTTATAACTTTGCCAAACTCTAAGTGCTCAAGCTGAATTTTTCCACGGTGAATGTATGCGTCAGGCTGAATTTTTCTGGTAAGTTTAAACTAAAATAGTACAGCTGTTCTGAATATGGGGTTAAAGGAGAGCAATCTCCCTTTTCTCTGTCTTTTTCTTACAGCTATTTCACTGAGAATCTGTTTTTTCTGCATGCTTTGGGAGAGATACTGTGGGTGAGAAAAGGGGTTAACTTACTGTAAAGCATAGCCTGTCAGGGTCATGCCTGGTACTAGCCAAATTCTGAACAAGTTACAAAGTTCTCAAAACTGTGTTTTATCCTTGCTCCATATAAGTCTCCTAGAGAGTAGTACCATTACTTTCTGAACACTTCACTGAAATAGAAGATGACCCTGACCTTCCACACGCCCTCTACCTCCATCACCAGACTGTGTGCACATCCTTCCCACAGATGCACTGAGCATCCTCCCAATTAAAAAAGGGATCTTTGTGCAGTTTGGGACTTTTAATGAACTTTCTGGTCCTGGCCCCCTGTAATACCAGAACTGACTGCTGAGAAATTCTGCCCTTTGTACCATCACTACTCATTGGTGGTGCCCATAAAGTACACTAGAGGAAGCTCGTTAGCTTGGATACAAGACAAAGAGCTTGGGGTAACAAGAAAGAACTGGAAAAGCAGAGCAGATTCAAAGAGACAGATGTGACATAGCCAGGGCTTAAAGATCCATTGTGTTAAATACATGAGCACTGTCTCCACGCTGTAGAATAGAACCAAGAATTCACAGATGCCAGAACTCTCTTGTTTTCAACCAGTTTCTGTGACGTGTACAAGCAGCTACAACTTTCTTCACCTAACTGGCTGGTCCACAGAAGAGACTGTAACCTACTGCTTCCTGCTATTCCACTCCAGTCTGTCAAGTAACAGAAATTGTGATTCTAAATGTTAATGATGATCTATATGAGGATCAATCACTACCAAGAGAATTCCTTTTACTTCTTGGTTTTATATGGAAGTTCTCAAAAAGCACATTGCCAAAACCACACTAGAAATACTGAAGTTATAAAAATACTCAAAATTTAGAAAATACCAGCATTAAAAACACTAATGCAAACCGGTATAAACACATTATTGTATAGTCTCCAACTGCATGCTCACTGATACTAACTTCTTCCCAAGCACATCACCCTTCTTCTGTGCAGAGGACACCACCTTTCTGGAAAGATCCTTCTATTTCTTTCCCTTTCAGATTTGTAGTTTTCCCTATGACTGTCCCAGCACAAAGCCAAGAATGAAGAAATTCAGGTCACACCCCAGATCAGCTGCAGCCTTTGTGGCTGTGAAGAGGCCACAGCTGCACAGGGGCTACCACTTCAACTCATCCAAAACAAGCTACTGGGCAGCTATAATCCCTTTTAGTTAATTTCCAGTTCCCTGCCTGAACAAAAACAAAAGGTGAAGCCAGACACATATCACAGACTTCATATTTGTTACCCTGTAATCCTGCAAGGCTAAAAATGGAAGCTCTCTGCCATCAGGAGGAATGGACTCACTGCAGCTTCCCAGAGGTTCTGAGCACCCGTGTCTCGCCTCTGAAAGAATGAAACAACAAAAGATAAACCTGTAACATGCTTAAATGATTGTAATTCAACTACAGAGGGTTTCACTGCTCACTCCAAGTCTTAAACACAATGTCTTCTATCAAGATGACTCTTGGGATTTCCTTGGTAAGGAAAGTAAAATAAAAATGTGTCATTCTATTTTTTTAAGCTCTCTTTACCTTTCTAAAAGTATTTTCTTACCACGATATTTTTTTTTTCAGACATATAATTCCCAAGACTACCAGGAGACAGCTGTCTCTTCTCACAGTAGAGGCTAGGACTTCATGTATGAGATGAAAAACTGTAACCACACTGCATATACCACCACAGTCTAAATACCTAACCATGCAGAGAAAACACTGCAGCAATGTAAAAAGGCCTAAACCTTTACTTTTCTTGGGGTAATGGTGGCAGAACAGTCTGACATTCTGGACATTGGTGTTCTCCAGTTGCAAACAAGTTCCATGTCTGTGGCTTTTTCAGTCACTGACTAGGATATTTCTGCTTTCATGGGTGTTCACAAATGTTAATATGTAGGGTACCTGAACCACAGGGTAAAGGAAAAGAATTTTTTTAAAAAAGCAACTTTAAACAGCTTTCCTCATTATTACTGAGAATTTTAAGCCATTCATTACAAAAGCAACAGCAAGACCAACTTTTCTATTTAAGTGCCTTCCTACAGCTTCTGTCTCTTTTAATGAAGTGGAATTTATTAAGAGAATCCCTTCCTGCATATCCAGAAATGTTTCAAAACAAATACTACAGTCTAGGCCAAGCATATTTGCCTAATTATTCTCTTCTTCCTTGTTCATGTGTGCAGTTCACGAAGAATCAGAGACATCACAAAATCATAGAACAGTCTGGGCTGGAAGGGACCCTCAAAGTTCATTTAGTTCAACCCCCCTGCAATGAGTAGGGACATCTTCAACTAGATGAGGTTCCTCAGAGTCCTGTCTGACCTGGCCTTGAATGTCTCCAGCGATAGGGCATCTAACACCTCTCTGGGCAACCTGTTCCAAAGTTTCACCACCCTCAGTGTAAAACTTTTTTCCCCCCTGTCTAGTCTGAATCTCCCCTCTTTTAGTTTAAAACCATTACCCCTTGTCCTGTCACTACAGAACCTGCTACTAAAGTCTGTCTCAATCTTTCTCATAGGCTGAAAGGCTGCAATAAGGTCTACATGGAGCCTCTCTTCTCCAGGCTGAACGATAACCAACTCTCTCAGCCTGTCCTCACAGCAGAGCTGTTCCATCCCTCTGATCATTTCTGTGGCCTCCTCTGGCCCCTCTCCAACAGGTCCATGTCTTTCCTGTGCTGAGCGCTCCAGAGCTGGACACAGGACTCCAGGTGGGGTCTCACCAGAGCAGAGCAGAGGGGCAGAATCACTTCCATAATCTGCTGGCCAAGCTGCTTTTGATGCAGCCCAGGATATGGTTGGATTTCTGGGCTGCAAGTGCATATTGCCGGCTCATGTCCAATCTGTCATCCACTAATGCACCCAAGTCCTTCTCCACAGGGCTTCTCTCAATCCCTTCATCTCCCAGCCTGTATCGATACCTGTGATTGCCCTGACTTGGGTGCAGGACCTTGCACTTGGCCTTGTTGAACCTCATGAGGTTCACATGAGCCCACTTCTCGAACTTGTCCAGGTCCCTCTGGACGGCACCTTATCCCTCAGGTGTGTCAACTGCACCACTCAGTTTGGTATCATCCACAAACTTACTGAGGGTTCATTCCATCCCACTGTCTATGTCATTGATGAAGATATTAAACAATACTGGTCCCAGTACAGACCTCTGAGGGACTCACTTGCCACTGCTGTCCATCCAGATATTTTGCCATTGACCACTACCCTCTGGGAGCAATCATCCAGCCATTTCCTCATCCACTGAACAGTCTACCCTCAAACTAACATATCTCTCCAATTTAGAGAGAAGGATGTCAAAGGCTTTACAGAAGTCCAGATAGTCATCGTCCATAGCTCTTCCTTTGTCCACTGATGTAGTTACTCCATCGTACAAGGCCACTAGGTTGGTCAGGTAGGACTTGCCCTTGGTGAAGCCCTCACAGCTGTCTCAAATCACCTCCCTGTCCTTCATGTGCCTTAGCACAGCTTCTAGAAGGATTCATTCCGTCATCTTCCCAGGCACAGATGTGAGGCTGACAGGTCGGTAGTTCCCAGGGTCCTCCTTTCTACTCTTTCCAAAAACAGGCGTGATGTTTCCCTCTTTCCAGTCACCAGAGACTTCACCATGACTTCTCAAATATCATGGAGAGTGGCTTGGCAGCTACATCAGCCAATTACCTCAGGACTCTGGGACGTGTATGATCAGGTCCCATAGACTTACATGTGTTTAGGCTCCTCAGCTGGTCTCAAACCTGATCTTCTCTTACACTGGGAGGGACTTTGCTCCCCTAGTCCCTGTCTTGTAGTTCATCCACTGGAGAGGTGTGGGAAGAGAGCTCGCCAGTGAAGACTGAGGCAAAGATATTACCAAGTACCTCAGCCTTCTCACCGTGTGTTGCTACCACTTTTCCAGTCTTGCTCATCTGGGGGGTTATGCTTCCTTTGACCTTTTCTGGTTGACACACCTGTAGAAGCCCTTCTTGTTATTCTTTGTGTCCCTTGCCAAGTTCATCTCCAGCTGCACCTTGGCCTTCCTGACCCCATCTCTGCACAACCGGGCAGTGTCTCTATGCTCTTCCCAGGACAGCTGTCCCTGCTTCCACCGCCTCTGCATTTCCTTCTTGCTCTTTAGTTTGACCAGCAGGTCTCCACTCAGGCACGTTGGCCTCTTGCCATCCTTACCCCATTTCTTACACTTGGGGATCGAGAGCTCTTGTGCTTGATGGAAAGCAATGAATACTCTATAAAAGCAATGATGAATGCTGCTGATTTCTGGGATTTGCTGTGGATGGAAGTTATGATTTTTCAGTGTCTTCTTAGCAGCCTAAGGTTTCTGAGTTTGAAATTAAGTGCCGTCAGCTGGTGAATTACCCAATTACAACAATTTGATAGAACCACAAAATTCTAAACTACAAAATTATTCTACATTCCCAAGGTTTAACCAACGATACGTAGGTAAAGCCTACATGTAGGTAAAGTACCTATTTGTTTTGCCACAGGCCTAAAATATGCATTTCATACAATCATAATTTCTTTCCACATATGCTAGAAGTCAATTATAGTGTATAGATAATCTACAATACAACTCTAATTTATATTATTATATGTATATATAATATGTATAGTATATAATATAGAGTATCTATATTACATATACGTGTATATATAAGTGTAGATATAGGTAAGTAGGTAGATATATATAAGTATATTATCTACCTCCAATGATTAGGACATGTAGTAATGTAAAGTAAAAGTGTCCATTACAGGGTAACTTAGATTCTGGTTTTGTCAAATACTGCATAGAGTATCACATCAAAAGCAGAACAGAACATTAATACTTGATTAAAGATAAGATATTCCTTAATATTCCCTCCAAGTATAAGACTCTAAAATTAGAAGTAGTGTATTGTAATCCAGCAATATATACAACCACAGCTACAAAACAGTGGAGGGCAGAGATGGGAAGAGGAGTCTGAATTACTCTAGCTATGCTGGTGCGGCATCTGCACATGAAAGGACCAAGCCAAGTTCACATCTGAGTCTACTGCGGATGTGATGAGACCAAAGAACAAAAGAGAAGTTTTAGAAAAACTGCTTTCTCAGCGGTACTTAAATTACATTCCCAATTAGACCACAGTATGAATTTGTTTTCTTTGCCATTGAATTATAAACCAGAAGGACTAGGAACTGCGCTGGAACTTCCATCACTGCCTGAATCATGGAGAGGCCAGTGCTGCCAACGGTTGTGAGCATTTACCTCAAACAATATAAATAGACATCTGGTATTTGTTTTTAAAGTAATTGGCATAGAATGATTTTCAGAGTGATATAGGAGATCATGTTTACATGAGTGTTCACTTGGTGGAAACAACCTAATATCAAACCATAGGGGAAGAAAATCTCTTTAGTATAAACAGTTCTGTTGAAGTAAAACACAGATTCATTCTGAGTTGAGCTGGTATTCGTTTAGCATCCAAGCTATCCCCACTGCTTTGCCATTGTCTTTAATGGGTGCAGCATCAGGGATTGCTAATGTTGATATCAGATATACAGCCAATGTTCATCCATTGGAACGTGCTACAACAGACCAGTGCAAATTCTAATGTAATTATGCTGCCTGTGTGCATTTTCAGAAAACAATGCTTTAGTGCAGCAGGCCTGCTCATGCTCCAGTTTGTGTCAGTTATGTGTGCAACAATTCAGTCATACTGCATGTGAACACACAGAGAGAAGGTCAGGTTCTGGCTGTTCGATTCTATCCTCTCAGCTCAAGCAAACTCAAAAAACAACTGAGATAATCTGTCCTCAACTATCATGCACATAAGACATACCTATACTCTATTATTCTTTCATTTTAGGCCACAGTCCTCACCAAGCAAACAACTCTGAAGCTCTCCAATCATCCTGCTTGTATGTGCTTTCCTTCTCTTTCAGAATTACCTGGCAGAATCACAGAAGAGACACAGATACAGTTAGCATCACAGGGACCCTCCTATAATCCACATGAGATCTATAGCAAAAGAGGTATACCTCTTAAATACTCTGAATCACTGCCTACCTCTCTCATCTGCACATATAGAGGTCCAATTTAGATTGTATACGTTTAGTTTCCTGACTTACCTTAAGCCATTTATGTACTTTTCAGGTGCCTTAATCAGGATGGTAGATTCCGGCACCATGTCTGCTTGGATGGTCATTACTCTTTTTCTGTAGGATGCATTCAGTCAGGAGGTACTGAATTGTGGAATGGGCAAACACAAGGAGAGAGAGTTTTCGTAAGGATATTACCTCATTTGTTGCATAAGCTGGAAGGTATGCAGTGAATAAAATATGCAGGGCACTGCAGGAGCAGAAAAATATGTAGCAGCAAAGGCAGTTAAATGCTTCCTTGGAAGAACATAATTCTCTCCTCCTTCTACTGTTAAGATTCGTGAGGAAGTAACTTAAACCATTTTTTTCATACATAGTAGCTGCATTATCATATGTAGAGAATCGACTGATACCTTGATTATGCTGTTACCAATTTCCCTTGCCTCCTATTAATGCTGAAGCCATGGCACTGGCGTCAGTCTGCCTTTCAGTGCTTGAAGTCATGACCTGCTAAAGCTGAGCCAATACATCCTTTCAAGCTGCCTTACTGTGTTCACAAAATGTTTGTATGCATACTCTGACTTTCTCAAACATAGTCATTATCTGAAATTATTCATTCTCCCTTGTCCAGACCAAATATTAAATCTGTGTACCACATGGCTACTTCAAAATGTAGTTATAAGCACAGCTCCACTTTGCAAAACATGCTTAAGATCCTAACTACACTGCAAATCAGACCCAGGACACACACAGCGTTTTTAACTAGGTCTGGTGACAGTTTTGTAAACAGGTTGCTGACAGAGCCGCATTTGTTAGTGTAGGCAGGGTCAGATTTCTTAGTATTTCACTGGCAACCTATTTTTTTTTCCAGTCAAAGAGTTTCCACTGAGGGCAACAGGAACTAGTGGTACCCCCTGTTAGGTCAGGGACCCAGAGCCAGACCCATAGGAACCCCATTGAGTAAAAGAACAAGGAAACTGCAGTAGGGAACAGTAAAAACCTAGCAAGCCATTTACAGCTGAAAGCAATGACAAAAAAAGACACCCTTCTCCTCCTGGCTGATTTGTAGTGAGATTAGGTGATAACTACCACGAAGCTATTCCCCTATGCTGGGAGGCTGCTACGGTTTTCCTGTAGTCTGTGCCTCCCTGCAACCATGCAGGAACCTGTGTGCAGAAGCTGTATGAACTCTACTCTCCCACAATCCTAAATACAGCGTACCCCAGAGACTCCTTCATTAGCAAAGCTGATTTGAAGCATATGCCTTCAAATATAGGTCAAATCATTCCTTTTTGAATTTGTTCAGATTTTTTTTTTTTTAAATCATACAAACACCTTCTTAATGACAATAATACTTTATACACAGATACCCAGAGCACTAAGTTGCACTATTTATGTCTTAGGTGATATTCCCTAGTAAAATACATTAAATTTGCCCAGGAAGCTATGGAGTGACATAAATCTCACTTCAAGACATCTTCCTGTAGCTCAGTTCAATTGCAGATAACAAATGTGTTTCCACAAATTTATCATCACCAGTACTTGGCATATATGTGAATAAAGCATGCGCTTCTACGGAGGTTTTGATTTATGCATATCATCACCTTACAGATGAGAAACATAATTTCCTGATTACTTCAGGAAAATGATGAAGGCTTCATACTTGGCAACCAGCCCTGCAGTTCAGCATTCTATCCACACAGTTCCACTGCTCTGAGGTTCTTCTAAAAGAAGTAAAATGAGAAATCTTACCTAACTTGATCAGATTTTGCCCTCCCTGGTATTTACTGGTTCAGACCATGACTGACAAACCAGTGGTACCTCTCTCTGGTGCCCTGCTATCAGCTGAAATCAACAAGAGTATTTAGCCTCTTCTGGCCCTCAGATGAGAAATTACCGGTCCCTCCTTCTGGCCTAAAAAATGGTCAGTTTTACCTATGCAACTTCTAACAGATAGTGGTCTCTCCTATTCTTGATGATGTCCAATATTGGTGCTACCCAGCCCATTACACAACACCCACCCTTTCAGTGTTTCCCTGTTATCTAACTTCACTTATCTTAGGTCCGGTTTAACTCTTCTGTTTTGCTGTGGACATGAGGGGAGTATTCCCTTTCTCAGTGCAGCAGCCTTTTAGTGTATTTGGTGGCTGCATTCTTTATTCCACCAAATCTTCTCTTCTTTAGCTAAGCAGCAGCTTGCTTCTCTAAGCAGAAGAATGCTAATCTGTACATGAAATAAATACTGGTGCCACCAATAAAAGGCCATAATTTATGCCCTATTTATTAACATTAACAAGAAAGGTGCAGATATTCCTTGTCTCAAGTTGACTTCTTCAGCTGTACACAATTCAAATGTAACAATAACTAAAAGAGCTTATGCTTCTTTTATTTTCTTAGTAGACTATTTTTTTAAAAGCTGCTCCAACTGACTGTCCTAAATTTCACTTTGTATTTTAAATATTATTTAGTACACTACTGTCACAACAGCATAGATTCAGGGGGACAAAAGCAGCTAGTGAACACAATCATTTCACTTATGTTATCTGCCTATAAGGACCAAAGCTCTGACTATTTTATCATATATGTTAAATACTGAGCTCATTGTCCCAGGTAGTTAAGTTAGATTTCCCAATTAAGTTTTTAGATGGCTTCCACTTACAAAAAGCACATAATGGTTAACACAGAGACAGAGCAAAGTCTACAACAGCTTCCCATGACCTAAAGTAGAATCTGCTCCAGATCAAATTTAAGCTTATTTTCCAATGGGCAGTCATCCAGACCACAAAAACTACCACCATTCACAGGCTGCTGCTGTGCAGCTTCAGCGTCCAAGGTTTTAAAATTTCATAACATTTACTCTTCACATTAAACAATTTATACAATATACTCCATGTAAAACCCTATACTAATGCAGTATTACATCTGAGATGTCGAAGCTTGCAAAAATCAAAGATTAAGGGTTCAGGTTTCCAGAGCAATAGGAAGCCCTGGCCTCTTTTGGTTTTGTGTTATGATAAGGTACTCCTTTGTGTGATCTCAAAGCACTGAGAAATACAACAGTTTATTTGGCAAATGAGATATGATGTTCCTTGTCTTATAACCACTCCTCCAATCTGTGAAGAACAGTTTTCATATGGAAATTTCATTACAGCCAGCATTTCAGGAATAATGTGATAACTTGTCAGTTTGTAGAAATTCCTTATTCCATACATACTGGATGGCATATTCCCAACAACTGTCAAAGTGAACTGTTCCTTTCTGAAATACTGGTAGTATATTAGGTATTGGAATAAAAATGAGATCCAACAGCTTTTTCTCGCCCCCCCAAGCACACCTTGGGAAGTATTTATTATGTTCTCAGAGATACCTAGATTTATCTATGTTTTGCATCCAAAATGCTAAGTAGAACCCTGAGGTCATATTCCTCACCATCTTAGGAGGAAGAATGAATGTGTCCTGTTAGAGAAGTAGTTGAATGGGGTGCAGGCTGTTTATATTCACAACTGGATAAAAAGCAACATTATTCTCTGTCATTCTATTTGATAACCACATGTAGTTGACACCTACATCAGAGAAGAGTTAAGGTTGTATTACAAATTTGATGTTGTAAGAAATGCTCACAAACCAGGCCCATTCCAATTCCAGTGATGAGGATAAAGTCAAATGTGGAGGACACATGTAAACACATTTGTTTTGGTTGCAACACAGCAGCCAGAACAGGCACCCAGCAGCTGTCATGCCAAAACCAGAGGACCACACAATACCCACCGCTGCAGACAGAAATCTGCCTATGAAGCATAAAGCAGGGCCTGGCACCACAGCCCTCCTCAAGCATAGACTGCTGGATGCACAGGCTCAAAGGGCAATGGAATTAAATAGTTGGGACCAGGAACACAGATGATGTGTTCAATGGTAAAGGGATGCATAGTGCGCACATTCAGTGGGCTTATAGAACCATAGAATCATAGAATGTCCAGAGTTGGAAGGGACTCACAAGGATCATTGAGTCCAACTCCTGTCCCTGTATAGATCAACTCCAAAGTTCACAACGTGTGTCTATGGGGTTGTCTAAATGTTTCTTGAACACTGTCAGGCTTGGGGCTGTGACACCTCCCTGGGGAGCCTGTTCCAGTGCTCCACCACCCTCTGGGTGAAGAACCTTTTCCTAATGTCCAACTCAAACCTCCCCTGGCACATCTTCCTGCCATTCCCTTGGGTCCTGTCATTGGTCACCAGAAAGAAGAGGTCAGCGCCTGCCCCTCCTCCTCCTCTTGTGAGGAAGCTGGAGCCACCATGAGGTCTCCCCTCAGTCTCCTGTAGGCTGAACAAACCATGTGACTTTATCCACTTCTCACACAGCTTCTTCTCCAAACCCTTCACCAACTTCGTGCCCTCTTCTGGACACTCTCCAGTAGCTTTATGTCCTTTTTATCCTATGTTGCCCAGAACTGCACACAGAGCTCCAGGTGAGGCTGCACCAGTGCAGAGCAGAGCAGGACAATCACCTCCCTCGCCCAGCTGGCAATGCTGTACTGGATGCACCCCAGGGTACGGGTGGCCCTCTTAGCTGCCAGGGCACACTGTTGGCTCATGTTCAACCAAAAACCCCAGATTCCTCTCCACAGAGCTGCTCTCCAGCATCTTGATCCACAGTCTATATGTACAGCCAGAGTTGCCATGTCCCAGGTGTAAAATCTGGCACTTGCCCGGTTAAACTTCAGGCAGTTGGTGATTGCCCAGTCCTCCAATTTGTCCAGATCCCTCTGCAGGGCCTCTCTACTCTCTGGAGTGTCAACAGCTCCTCCCAGCTGGGTCATATATTCCTTAAACTACTGGCCATCTGCATAGATGAGACAAAGGAATGGCTTGAGACAATGGCCTGACTTGAAAATGGGTGATCAACTGAACCTTCACAATTAAGTGTGACTGATCACTACAGGAGTTCTCTAGGTGGCAATCTGGGACAATAATCCTCTTCTGCACTTCCCTCTCAGCGAGACCCCACCTGGGGCACTGCTGCCAGATTTGGGATCCCCTGTACAAGACATGGACCTGTTGGAGCAGATCCAGAGCAGGGCCACGAAAATGGTCAGAAAGCTGGACTGAGAGTTGGGTTTGTTCAGCCTCAAAAAGAGAAGGCTCCGGGGAGACCTCACTGCGGGCTTTCAATACTCAAAGGGTGCTTATAAGAAAGACTGAGAAAGACATTTTACAGGTCCTGTAGTGACGGGGGGTAATGGTCTTAAACTGAGGATAGATTCAGATTAGACATGAGAAGGAATTTTTGTTTTTTATGATGCAGGTCGTGAGACACTGGAACAGGTTGCCCAGGGAAGTTGTAGATGCTCCAGCCCAAGAAGTATTCAAGGCCAGGTTGGACACGGCTATGAGCAACCTGATCTATGGAAATCCATCCCTGGTGACAGCAGGTGGGTTGGACTAGATGATCTTTGAAGGTCCCTTCCAACTCAAACCATTCCATGATACTACGATCCTACAGTTCTAGAAATTCCCTTAGGCAGCCAACTGCTGTACCTGGTCTAATTTGTGTACTTCAAATGCAGTAAACAAAATCCTTGGTGAAACGACCCTAAGACACTCATAGCTTGTTCCTGCTGCAGAAATAACTATCATACTGGAGCAAACTCGTGTAGCATGGTAAGAATTACAATTATGCAAGCCTAATATGACTTGACAAACCTTCTGACTATCAGCAGAAGCTGAATTCAAGCTGCAATACATTCAACAGTAATATTCAGTGTCAACAGCAGACTAATTCAACAGAAGATTACAGTTAATTTCCTCAAAAAGTTATGTCATTGGGTTTTAAGATTATGTATGTCTGAGTTTGAAAAATCTGGCCACACAAATGCCCATAAAATTGCTCATACTATGTATTTATGTTTTAAATAACTACAGAAAAAAAATCAGCAATGTCCAAGCAAGAAATAAGTTTTCCCAGTATAAACCATATATTTTTTTTTCCTATTAGATACTCAAAAGTATGAAATAAATGGAGACAACAGTGACTCTGAATTACAGAATGACATTAGGTTCTTCCTGAAATTCACTAGGAAACAGGCTATTTTTTTTTAATTATTATTATTTTATTTTAAAAGACTATTCCCTCTCCTTTCCTTGCATAGAAAAGTGAGTAATACAAATGTATTGTCCAGACCACATAATCTCAGAGACATGACAGACATCTATAAAAATAAAATAGGCAGATGAAAGCATAATGAGAGATTAAATTTGACACCTAGCATCATTTAATGTGCTATAGGTCTTGCACTGAAAAAGAGCGTACAATCAAAACTTGGTGATTCTTCACATCAACCAAGCTGAGAAACTCATTGCCACAGGATACTGAAGATAACTGGAAGCTCCACAGCAAAATCACATAAGGGGAAAAAGTCTCCATCAAAGGCTTATTAGACACAAGACACCATCCCTGTCTCATGAAATCCCTGAGTATCTCAGAAAATAAGTGGAATATCACTGTCAAATTCTGTTAATATCACGAGGTTCTGCCAAGATGAATGAGGGTGTCCAAATCTAAGTAAAGGGGAAAAATTACTTGGTACTCCTACTGAGTTCAGGGATATAATCAGAATTCAAGACAGCAAAATACACTCAGAACTATTTAAAAAGTTTAATTTAAAATTAATACATCATAGCTTACAACATGTAGTACTTATGCACTATTATGCACATATGTACTATGTATTACATACATAATTAAATATATATTCACATCTGTAAAATGTAAATCTGTATCATCATAAATACAAATTCATCCCTTTGCTTTGATTTCATGGAGGTGTCACATTTTGCTGCACACTGCTGAAGTTGTAGATATTTTAATGTTTAGCTACAATAACTACAGTGCAATCAATGTATAAAACTTTTATTTTACTAGATTACAGGATGTAGTAGTGGACGGTTCACCTCAATCATCTGGACTGTATTTTTTCCATAGAAAATTTTCATTTTTTTTCCACAGAGAACTTTCACATACTTCTTTCTCTCCTGCCACTTGGGGATGAGCTGCTCGTTCACATAGCTTCTCTATGACTGCTACGTCTGTGAGCTTTCTGAGGCTCTCCTGACTCTGCTCATTCAGCATGTCCCAGAAATCTTTTGGTCTCTCCTTTGATTTTTCTACTTGCCCTGAAGTGAATCTCCTTGGTGATTCTGCAGGCCCACTTCCATCATTTCTGAAGAGGTCATTGAGAATAGAGGTATCTCCAATTAAGTCCACAAAAGACGAATTTTTCTTGTAAGTCTGAGCTTTTCTCTCCTCATTTTCTGACTGAGACAGGGCTCTTTTTCTTGGCAGTTGTGTTCCTTCTGAGTCCTGCTGTCCTTCACAACCTTTTACAGGCAGCACCTCAATTATTTCTGATTTACTGCTTAATGACCCAGATGCCATAAAATCTTTGAATGCCTGACTGTTTCTCCTTTCGATATGTTGAGTAGCAACAGTGGGTGATTGTTTATAATTTGCATCAACACACACATCTTGCAAGTAGGAGTCATTGTGAAGCTGCTCTACTTCTTCTGTACAGCTCCGCCGGCTCTGTGATTCTGTAGTTCCACTCAGAAGCAGCTGACCTTTAGCTGGTGAAGATCTAGATTGAGATTTTCCAAAACTAGCAATGCGTTTTCTTTTTCTGGAGTGTGTTGTACCCATTTCTCCTTCCTCATAGTCATGTGAAGCTTGTGCTGGCATTTCAACTGGGAAGAAAGGCTCCATCTCCGGATGCTTGGAAACATAGAATGCCTTCAATAACTTCTGCCTTGTTTCTGATGTAGCTCTTGTAATATGTTCTGCAAGTTCTTCCACTGATCTCATGTTAAAGTGGGATACCATTTCCTCAAATTGTCTCCTGTAATTATCAGGAAGGAAAATCGTGTTATTTTGACACCTTTAACTAGAAACAAAAGTAGATTTCAAGCAATTCATTCAATTCACCTGCTTCACATAGCCCAAAGAGTAATCACCAAAAGTAACTTCCTTATTAGGAACACTGGGTTTTTTACTAACAAAGAGAAGAAAGAATAGTGAACTTAGAAGAACTGGAGTGACTTCTGAATCCCAAACTCCAGTGTGATTTCCCCAGCTTATGATCCAAAGACTTACTGACTTTCAGTGTAGGTAAGATATTGTACCAAAGGAACAGATTTCAGAAGGTATTTAGCTACCAAAAAGATACAGATGGATAGATGGCAGATTTTTTTTTTTCTTTTTAAAAAAACATTGTTCAAACTCATTTTAAAAGACATACTAGACAAAAGCTGGATAAACATATTCACAATAGACATAGACTCACCTTGCCATCCTATCCAGTAAACTATGGAATATTTTTTTTCTGCTAAGAGGCTGTTCTGATTTTATCTGGGATGGAGTTAATTTTCATTCTACTAGCTGGTATAGTGATGCATTTTTGGGTTTTGTGTGAGAAGAATGTTGATAATACACACATATTTTGGCTGTTGTTAAGCAACGCTTACACCAAGTCCAGGACTTTCAGTGAGAAGGCTGGACATGCACAAGAACCTGGGAAAGACACCACCAGGACAGCTGACCCAAACTGGCCAAAGAGGATATTCCGAACCATATGACGTCATAGTAAGTATATAAACTAGGAAAAAATTAGCCAGGGGATCACTGTCCGGGAACAGGCTGGGCATTGATCTGCAGGTGGTGAGCAATTGCACCACACATCACTTGTTTTGTATATTCTATTATTGTTATTATTATTGTTATTTTTCTCTTCCTTTGATGAACATTTTTTACCTTAGTCCACGAGTTTTGTGCTTTTTTTTCCAATTCTCCTCCACATCCCACTGGGAGAAGGGAGGAGTGAGTGAGCAGCTCCATGGTGCTTAGTTGCCAGCTGGGGTCAAACCATGACATAAAGCCAAGCTCTGACTAAAGAATATCACCCTGAGCTAGTCACAGTTTGTGGTCCAGTAACCTATATGGAAGGCTGGAGAGATGGGTTTATACTCCCTTTGCAGAGAGAGGATGTGAAATGTGTTGACTTTCCTGTATGATGGCTCCAACCGGCAGCAAGATTTAACCCTATGTGGCCTCAAATGCCACTTGACTGGCTAGCTCCAACTACGCCCTTTCTGTGTGGTAGGTGCAGACAGCTTCTCACTCCACCTTACAGCAACACAGAGGCACCTCATCATCCTCATTCACTGCACAGCACACCCAGATGTACTACAAAGCCTAGCTGTAAGCCAGGTGCTAACAGATTACTTGCTTGACATTTAAGAGTGAATGTGCTTCAGCTTTTTCCTAGATATGGCTTTAAGATCTTCAAATAACAACATTTATCTCTTCATTGCCTTTGAAAATTTTATGTCAACAAATTACTGATAACTACGATTACGATCTTTTTTTAGCATGACGGCTTCTCCTCTACCTGCCTCTTTAATATTTAGAATTTTCAGTACCTATAATAGTAAGCAAGTGTGGCACTTCAACAATAACAGTTTGGATAGCTGAGGCCAGCTGGCTAACATGACAGATGCTGAACAGTTACAGGTATTAACTACACACCAACTCTTACATAGTAATTTAATTGTCTCAACCAGTAGGCAGTCAGAAACTCATACATAAAAAATTATTGTTTCTACACAGTTTAAACAACGGTTTGTAGTACTGCATGATGCACATACCATGAATACTTGTGGTGATGACATCTACACAGTTATGTAATACATGACACATTGAATCAACATGTTAAAGTAATTTGTGGGTTTAATTCATTATATTAATCAATTATGGTACACTTTGCATAGTGTGAGTGGAAATTTCCCATTAGTTCTGCTCTTGCCATGAAAAATAATCAGTATTCCCTGAGTATGGCTGAAACAAAGACAAAAGCAAGTACCCAGAGGGAAATTCATTTCAATCTTAGAATTTTACTTTCATCTCACCAAAAAGAGTCTCACCTGCGGATTTCTTTAGGTGTCTTTCCAACTAAGAAGGTGGTTGAACCTACTCTGTGCACTTGTTTGTTTTTCTGGGTCACAGGATGTGTAACATACAGGTAATGTTGATTCCTGCTCACTGATACTTCTTGCTCTCCCTTAACAATGTTCTTCTCTGCTGTGTCATCTTCTGGGTTTTCTTCATTTTTCTAGTAAAATGAGAAGTGGAAATTGTCAACAAAGCTGTGTCTGACATAATTCTGTCACTCTTAGTTAGCACTCAGTGGTTTGAATGCTAAAGACTGGGATTCAGAGCCACAGTGTAGACCCCCTGCTTGGTCACAGGAACAGAAAAAAAAAATTACACTTTACACTTTCATTATAATACTGATGGGATCAAAACACTAAAAAAATCACATGATGCTTCATAAATGTAGAAACACAATTTTAAATGTAATAGTCATAAAAAGCTAATCTTTTAATCAAACTCAAGAAGATTGTGCTACAGATCAACACATCATGCACTGACAGTCAATGTTTTGCACAAAAATACAATCCTATTTACACCTTAGTTATTTTTCTGAATTCCTAATCAAAATTTCCGCTTTGCCAAAAGGCAAGCCAAGGGAAATATGAACATGAAAGAATATGTTTGAAGAGTGGGGAAGAACAGAAAAACAAACAAACTAAAACCAAAAAAGCAACATTACCATTTTTTTTCCCCAAGTGAGATCAGTAGAAAGAATAACCGCTTAGCGACGTCCTCAGTCCCCCTGCTAATACTGCTTTAGAGATGAAAACACAAACTGTGTTCACACCTTGTCATATGCAGTTCAAAATTTGGTTTTGGATCTACAGTGTTTCTTCCCAATGCGTTTCTATTTGATCCATGCCCACTTCCTCTATTTCCATGGGCTGTTCACAACATTCTCAAGCTTTAGGATCTCACATCTGTTCTCAATCCATTACTTTGGCAAGTAACCTCAAACTAGCAAACAGAGAGAGATGTTAATATTAAGGGACCTACAGGCATATATTTTCACTCCTTAAGCTAAATGCACAACTCTAAAGAATAAAATTTCACTGGACTATTAAAAGTTACACTATACAAAACTGAAACCAAGGCCCCAATTCACATAAAAATGCTATTCTCCCAATAATGTTATGATAATGGTGATGAAATTCACATTGAATTAGCAGATTTTATCTACAACATAAATATTCTACAGTTACCTTGCTAATGTGTATACATTTGTTTACATTTAAAAAAAAAAATACATGGGTAACACAAAACTTTACTTGGAAAATGTGTTTTAATAGAAGAAAGCAATGATAGTTTTAAAATACATTTATCTTGATGTAATTTTTGCATGAAAAATATTAACAGTGTTCAGATCTCACTATGATAAGCCCTAGAGTATTTGTCACTCCGTCAGGAAATCAGGATTGTATAATTTAATTTAAGCAAGCATAACTTGCATAGAATACAAGCCTAAGCATGTCAATGCCTGTCTTAAAAGTATTTAAAACCCTCATAAATGTGCATCCATTTACCTCTTATTAAACAAGACCAAAGTATATAAGGCAGCAATACTTTGGTTTGCACATCTGTTTAAACACAGAAGATTAAAAATCTTTTTGGGAAAAAAGCCAAATGTTGTAAACACACTGAAAGTCGTAAAATTGCTTGTCTTTGCAGAGAACTAGAATGAATGTAAAAAGTCTTGCTAATTGCAAATAAACTCACGAATGGCATATTTAGTTCTGGGAGTACAACTACATTGACCCACACTGCCAAACCCAGAAGAACAGCTCCAGAATACCACCATATATACACAAAGATCTCCTCTTCTTCTACCTAAATTAGCTGCTCAAAGTTTTTTCCATATAGTAGAAAAAGTTACTCTAAACAAGTTACCCCAAGAGCTGCAGGAGCTAATGCCAGTGAAACCTCATGGCCATTCTGAGTTGCTCCTGAAAACTCAGCTCCCTGGAGCGAAGCCAACTGGTTAAAATGGCACCCAGGTAGGTTGAAACACAATAACTGGCTCTGTTGAACTTGTGAACATTTTTGAAAGTTTGCCAACTTAAATTCAGCCCCCAACTCCCAAATCTACTGATTTATTAAAAACAAAACAACCCAAAACCCAAACCAAACCAAAACACCAACAACAAAAAAACAACGCACCAAAACACCCACAAACATTTTGTCAGTAAAACACTTATTTCATTTTTTCTTAGTATATCTCCATGTTCACTGAAGGTCAAATCTGAAGTTTGTTACTCTGAGTGATACATGGGTGAGACTGTAGGTAGAGGCAAGCTTTACATGCATAGATGAAAACATTCCCTGTATCTTTTTACTGGCATTACCATGAAAAAAAGTGAAAACTTCAGTCAAAGCTCCAGCACTGTCAACACTCCACACTATTTTGCTTTCTTTTGAATTTCACTTCATGCATTGCTCTCCTTCGTTCTTCCCTCTCTGGGCTGATTTCTTTGATTCTCTTTCAATGTTTGTCTCGTAACTCACTGATTGAGATCTATTTCATTATAAAAATTTCATTTCAGCAACTTCGTTTTCTGTTTCACAGACACTTTGTCTACCGAACTCTTATGTGTGCCACCCCATTATTTGCTCTCACATGAAATCCCATGTTGACTTTACAGCACTGATTTTATTCACCTGAGTTATCATATATATTGTATGCATAAGACACTCCTGCAAAGCAGATTGAAACAAATAAAATTTGATTCACCTAGGAACCTCAGTCTTGTTCTCACACTACTGATACAAGCACATTTGATCTAGTTATACTATTGAATGTCAGACCCTTTATGAATTAATAAATGTTATGATCAAAAGAATGGAATAATAAAGGAAACCAAAGTCTGTCAACACAAGAAGTATTCCGTGCACATTATCTTTGTTTAACTTAAAGTACTGTGTATTAATTAATGCACTTAGGGAAGTACAAGTGTTGCTGAACTTCTGGAAGTAACTTTTTAATGATATAAGCTGTGACTACAGTATTTTCAAATCACTATTGGAGAACTGGAAAGACAATAGTGATGAGTCCATAGAGCTATCTCAGGACTATAAAGAAACAGTGATTCAATAGGGGAGGGAGGGAGGGAGGGGGGAAGGGAGGAAGGAGTTGTTATATAAGTCTCTTATTCTTAAAAGTATATATCAAGTTCTGGATACCAAAAATGAGTTTCCATTTCTTTGGGTTACATGTTACAGATAGACTGTAATCATGAGCCTAGCAAAAATGGTAGCATCTGCACATTTACAGCCCCACACAGTTCACATTTAAGGGTAAGGCACTTTAAGAAGAATGAGGACATGCAGCCAAGCATCAAACAAAAATTTAAGTGCCACAAGGTAGCTGTCACTTGTGCTTAGAGGCACCATCTTTAACCCACAACAACTCTTGGATCAGACAGTTCTGTGTGACAATGTCTCCTGCTGCATATTTACAGAAACTTTAAAAATAGTATACCTCTACCAAAGCCAATTTTTGTCTGTCTTTGATGGCACAAAACTTCAGTATCTGTTCTTCCTACAACAGGCACAAAGAAGTGGCTCTACACTCCGGAGCAATGAATGCTAATCCATATATCTTATACATTCTCAGACATGACTGAGATGACTGGCCACCTTAAGCCTGTGATTTCCCTCTTCCCCTCTTTAGCCCCTTCAAGTAAGGGAAAAGAGAACAATGTTCATCTTTTTTTAAGCATAGCAGGATGAAAATGTATGGTAGAGTAAGTGAACACAAGCTAGGAGTAGGATGAGTAGAGAAAAAAAGAAACAGATTCAAGGACACATGTTTTTTAAGCTGTTTCACATTTGTTGCAATTGCTCAAGTCACCAGACTTTGAAGATAATGATCATCTTTCAAAAACCTGAATCTGAAGTTGAAAATATGTTGCATAATTATTCTTCAGCCATAGTTGTACTGTGCCTGAGCATCTTCCTCTCTTTTATTGTCTGACTACCCAAAATCTCACTGTAAAAGCACCTTGCTAGATACTGAGTTCTGGTCAGCAATAACCCTCTCTCACTTTCCTACTCACAGCTGAAACTGTTAACAGGCTTTTCTCTTCAGGTATGCATGAAAACACTGCTGCCAGATATCCAAGATACTTTCCATTGCACAGTTTCATTGTTTATTTTCATTTCTAAAACAAACAAAAAAGGCATTCTCAAATCTCTAGCTGCCTTGCAGTCACCTAAATCATACAAAAGCACGAAGCACAGTGAATTCAGTATGACTGTCCTCTTAAAACGCAGCTTGGAAGCAAACAACAAACCCTCATGCCATGTTCTACTTTATATTTTCCCATTCCCCTCAAAACTTTCCAGATATATTGTGAGTTGCAGCTGGTTTTGGCTGATTGCTATTATTTAGATGAGGTGACACTTACTGCATCTTGGTGAATTTATCTACCCTAATTACAACTCTAGACTATTTCAGCTCATCTTTTTCCCCATTGTAGTTTTTCTCGCTTTTCCCTCGGAGTTTTTCCCATAAGAAGTATGAATGACTATGACTTTTCTATATGCTTTTCTTGAAGATATGCGATTCCTAGATTTTTTTGTCTTACCTATGTCTTCTCTACTTGTCAGGACACAGATAAATACTCTGAAATGCTTGCTGCCCAACTGTTTGTTCTTGGTATCGTTTCTTTTTCTCTTCTACACTTATACACATACATGTCAAACAACAATTTCTTCTGCATGCCAAGGAAGACAAAGTATAATAGTAACTACATAAAACTTCCTTGTTTTCTCTAAAATTGAGGTCCACATGGTCAAGATAATTAAAAAGTTATCAAACAGTGGGACTGTCTCAGACTGCATTTGTCTACTGCATTCAGCTCTGGAGCCCTCAGTACAGGAAAGACACGGACCTGCTGGAGAGGGTCCAAAGGAGGCCACAAAAATGATCAGAGGCTGGAACAGCTCTGCTGTGAGGACAGGCTGAGAGAGTTGGGGTTGTTCAGTCCAGAGAAGACAGGTCTCTAGGGAGACCTTATTGCCTTTCAGTACTTAGAAGGAGCCCATAAGAAAGATGGGGACAGACTTTTTAGCAGGGCCTGTTACAACAGGACAAGGGATGATGGTTTTAAACTAAAAGAGGAGAGATTCAGACTAGATGTGAGGAAGAAGTTTTTACAGTGAAAGTGGTGAAACAGTGGAACAGGTTGCCCAGAGAGGTGGCAGATGCCCCATCCCTGGAAACATTTAAGGTCAGGCTGGACAGGGCTCTGAGCAACGTGATCTAGTTGAAGATGTCCCTGCTCATGGCAGGGGGATTGGACTAGGTGACCTTTGAAGGTCCCTTTCAGCCAAGGAATTCTATGATTCTATGATGCTGTTCTAACAAAACAGGACTGTAGAATGAGAATTAGAGGCAACTGTATACCTAACAGTCAGCAGAAAATGAAGCTAACCAGCTTAAAATTTTAGAATAGGACAACCACATTCATATTCAAACTTTCTGAAATAAACAAAGCTACTCAGGATGTTTGCTATGACTACAAAGGCATCTAATATTTGATAGTATCACAGTAGACTAATATTCTTTAAGCTATGAAAAGTGTTAGACTTATTCTGGGTCCAAATGACTCCTCCAAAACATTCTGCCAACACCAAGAGACCAGTATTTAGCTATACCTGCTGATAAAAGTAAAGAAATTTTACCAGAGTTATATGTAATCATTTTCCCCTGGTTGGCATATCTAGATTTTCTGCTTGTACAATCTGAGACCAAAGACATTCCTTAAACTCTAATATTTTGTTTGGTTGCAGAGAATTGACTACTAAGTCAATTGAGGACAGCTTGTGTTCTCTCTATTTCGACTTCTGTTTCTTCTGCAATCAGGCAACAAAGCAAGAATTTCTCACTGCGATCAGTTTTATTTCATTTGTAGACTCTTTTAACAAAAAGAATTCGTATAAGCTACATCACTGTACCAAAAACCTGATCATAAGTCAATATAGTTATTACCACAGTTTAGAGTGAGACAAGATAATCAGCCTGTGTTGGAATTCAAAGGTAAGGGAACTGCTTATTCCAGCAGGAGCCGGTGGACTGGCACCTACCTTCTTTCACTCTCTCACTCGTCCATCTGCAGGAGCAAAACTGAAAGCCATGTGCATACACCATAATGAAAATACAATGGAAAGCCATACTGAAATGGTTAATTACACTGCAAACTGAAACAGTAAACTCAATAAAGCATCATTGCAGGCTAATCATTTGAGAACAATTATTTTAAAGTTGAATAGCATTCCCCATCCTAGACAGGCAAGGATAATAGAACGTTATCTCTCAAAAGCCTACTCTTTGCAGCAGCTATCTAAACTTGTTGAATCTGAAAGCTGTGCAAACACGCTTCGATCAGAGTTACTATAACTGATAGAAAGTCTTTGTTTAAATAATCTACAAAATGTTAATGTAATACAAATAAGATAAAGAGGAGTTCTTAATGACACAACTTTTGTATTTACAGTATTCTCTACAGCCCTTAAATCTGCATTGGAGATACAAAGGGTACGTTTTTTCCTAGGCTGACAGCATGCTTAGTTCTCTCATTTACACCACATTGCAATAACATAAAGAGGGGTTTACCATTAATCCAGGTTTTACTACAAAGCATCCCGTTATTTCTCTGTCAAACACCGGCAAGAGTGCCAAATGTCTGTCATCCAATTCAGAAGATTAAGTCTTCTTTTATAGTGTGATTCTTGTACAAATTTATAAAAATACAGATACAGTTTCTTAGAGCTGGTCACAGTCTATATTTTGGCCTGAATTCATGCCACAGAGGTTGAATATGACAGCTGGCAGGAAGCTGAGGGGAGAATACATCCTCCCCCTTTTCAGTCACCACATTTCTGTTGCCATAGTGATTAATCCTCAATTGAATGGCTGTCTTTGTACATTTCTTTTCAGTAAAACTTTAAGTAAACTTAAGTTGAAAACATGCAGCTGACTAAAAAAAAAAAAGACTCCACATATTCAACAGGTACAGTACAAGTTCTTGTGACTAATACTCTGCCACGTATTAAAATGTGCAAATTAGCTTTAATGTGGGATACCATCAGTTTTTCAAATTATTTAGTATGTCCTGTTCCCATTTTTTGTATTTTTTTGTGAAACCTCGAACCCTTCTACAAAGTCGTCCTCATGCTCCAACCCCCCCACCAAGAGTCCTATTGAAGAAACACTACACAAATTCAGCTTTAAAGAAACTAGAGAAAGCCTATTGCAGACTTCTGTACTTGTGTAAGACGTCTCACATAGGCCGTTTTTGCCAATTAACACAGAAATTAATTAGAAAATTAATTAAGGAATGCAGTCATTTAATTCAGAAGAGACTAGAAACATTAGAAGAAGATATTCAATCTTGCCTCTGGAAGACTTCCATTTCTTACAGTAGCTAAGAAAAAGCTTCGCAAATAACAGTGCAAGTTATCAAAAAACCAAAGTAAGTAAAAAGCTCCTGCTCTGAAGATCAGCCAGGTTGCTTTGAAACCTGGAACCCACAAGAAAAAAGGAGGATCAAAAAATCAAAAACTCTAAAAATACTTAAGTGATGAAGGTCTTAGAGAAGTTGTTAACACTTTCATTTTTTTCTCCCAAATTAAAAATGTCAGAAAAAATTTGAGCAAAATATGTGAATAACTCGAGACTGTTTTTATATTTCCCCCTGAAAGGCTGTAGGTCTGCTCAGAAAGTTATAGTCTGGCTTTATACATCCACCATATCCATTCTACAGGTTCATTTCACATGTTTTCTTTTACAAGCTTCTGTTCTCAATATCCTTCTTTCTCTATTTACACAAGATAGTACTTAATTTTGATATTCAGCTATCTTCTTTACATGTTGTTATGGGTTAACAGAGAAAATAATCTTCCACTTGTTTCATTAAAACTACAGTGAATTTTTAACCAAGTCTACTTGCACGCACGTGTAAACAAAAGACTTGGATTGAAACTAAAATGTAGAACACAGATAACTCAATGTCATTAAATCAGGCTAAACTCAACAAAATAGTGCAGGAAAAAGCAAGTTATTTATTCCAGTAGAGTAACTTTTAATATAATCTTCTTCTCTCACACTTGTACGTGAAAGACCAGAAAACCCTTCTTACATGTACTCTTCCATGAAACAGCTTATCAAGTGTATGCTGTGGTCATATGCATAAGGAACCAACAAAGACCAGCTCTCAGCAATCTATACTGGAGTGGATATGTGCCACACTAAATCATGTCAATTTTCTACCCTCAGATGTTTACAATACAGAAGTCTGGTGTGATCCTCCCTGCATCACGGCATCACAGATCTGACAGTAATTTCTGCCTTAACACTTACGACTGGCTATGAGATTACAAAGATGCAGAGATCTTTGATTGCATAGAAACATGGGACTACTTGAAACAGTTAGGTTCTGGGATGTACAATACATTTTTAGAACTACAGAGGAGGTTGAGATGTATTATTAACATACAATACAGTATAATCTGTATCTGCAAAATTTCTTCAAGAACAGCGGACACATTTATGCATGGAACTACAATCCATGGCTTTGTTTTGACTACTGAGGCTCTTAAACACCTCTAATTATTGACACTTCAGTGCATTCTACATAAGCAGTATGATCAGAAACATCAACTGTTTGAGGGAAGACTCTCATACTGCTTTTATGTCCTTTCTTCTCAAAATCTACATTGATCTGGCACTACCAGTTGTGGTCAATGGTCAGAATATGGACAATCTTCAGACATAAGATAATACGTGCAATTCAGGAACTGCTGGTAGTAAGTTAAACTATTTTTACTGGTATTCTAAATATTCTACATTTAAGGCATATCAAGTATATAAATGCCATGTCTATCTAAAAAAATAATGTTTAAGTACCTCTCTGATTATACCTGCAAAATAAAGCATAACCATATCTCCACTGCTGCAGATGACTATGAAAGCCCCCTTCATAACAAGACAACAGTATCTCTTTTAATTGGAAATGGTACTCCAGCTCATGTAACACCAACAGAATGTTCTTCTACTTTTATACAACCCCATGTACTTTTGTGATAAAGGGAATATATTCTGCCAAACAGAGTTTATTTTCCTCTTTTCAGGATCATGTGATAAAAAACATTTCACATTTGTTTGCTTCTCCTGTTGTCACATACAATCTTCAATCTTTCTTTTAATTTGGATACTGGAAAAGATTTGGGCTAATGATATTCAAGCAAAATATGGTTTATTCTCTTGCTTGTACAATTAATGCATACTTTATACTGTTACTTTTCCTACTTTTGGATTTCATGTCACATTTCATAGCTGACAGGTTGTGAGAGATCTCTCATGATGTCTTGTTTTTATTTCTAGACAAGAGACTTCATATCCTAGTTGCTGTTATTGAACTGTATTTTCAATAGTCATATAAAATTTATGGAAATACACAATAAACAAGCATTCAGCACTATGAACATGAACATTCTAGCTACACTAGTCACTTTTCACAATTACTTTTAAAACAAACAAAAAATAGAGTGTATAACTGCTCTCCCTACTACCTCTGGAGAAAGAAGAGTCAAAGGCTCTGGAGCAGTCTCGAAGTCAAGCATCAGGACTGTTCTGGAACCTGGAGCACAAAGCATGTAAGAACAGATGAAATAGTAGCAAGGTCTGTTCTGGAACCTGGAGCACAAAGCATGTAAGAACAGATGAAATAGTAGCAACGTCTATTTCTCATAAAGAGAAGCAAGATTTTGTTCCCTTAAGTCTTTAAAGGTACAGAATAACAGCAGGTTAAAATCATTTGTTCTATGAATTCAGAGAAAAAGTAGCTGGGGAATATGAATACTAGTACAGATAACACTAAGGATAGACCGACTACTTACTACTGAGTAAAAAAATAGGCTTGATTGAAACCTACAGTTTAAAAAGTTAAGAGAGATTTGACTGTGTATTACATCGTGCCAACCATCCAGATCCAATACAGACCTTCTGAACTCAAACTGAGGAAAGAAACTACCATGTTCTATATACCTTTAAAGTTCTCTTTTGAGGAATAAAACTCCCTGCCCCCTGTCCCTTCTACCTTGGCTCTCAAGAATCTTCTTTCCACACAACCTCTCACTTTGAAGGCAGAGTCCTCACAGGTTTTACAGTCTGCTCCAGCTTTAAGCAGTTTCTACAACTTAAGTGGCTATATTAGTCTCCATCCTTCAGCAATAAAGAAAAGATTAATACACCTAGTTTATACTCCTTTCAGTTTCTGCAGGCAGAAAACCTGGAAGAAGATATTTTTTTATACTGCTTTCCAGTAACTTATTTTTGCTGTTACTCATATTCACCTAATTCCCATAAATTAGCTACTGAAACTAAAGAGCTTAACCTGACATGCAAAAGCTCATGGGAATATAGTAAAGCCAAAATGTGTTTAGATGACTAGTCAACAGCAAGAAACCAACAAAATATCAATGTTCCCACAACGGGCTGTCTTAATTGATCACTTTTGCTTATTGTTTGTTACATTTTCCTTGTTTATTATAACGTTTTTTATGCCTATCGCTTTAGATTCATATGTAAGCAGGAAGCAAAAACATTTCAATCAGTCTTCAATCAAGATTTGCAGGAAAAGCTGTATTTCCCAACTTATAACTCATCTACTTCAACAGAATACTTTGTTAGTTTTTAAGTATTCCTGCATCCCTTTCCCAGAGATATTAGTAATGTCCTGAAAAATGTACTGGAACTTCATTAAGTCAGAAATGCGTTATTACAGACAGATCGCAGAGCAAACCTGCAAAACAGGAAGACAGATTTATCATAGGGAAGATGAACAAAGGATATTTTACTTTTGTCCTAGGAGGTCTATCTATGAAATGGAAGGAAGAGATTATTTTTTGATCACTCCTACTTAGAAATAAGGCATTTAGATGGTGTGCTTGAAAAGGAGCATAAATATTATCAGGACATTATTCAGAAGACTTCATAATGCAATCAAACAAAGCTTGAATATAGATACACCATTTAAAAAGCTTCTAATTAAGAATGTGATAATTGATACCCAGAGTGAACAGAAACAGCTACCGACAATTTCTGAGAAACACCGTTACACCAATGATGCTAAAAAGCAACATCAGTGAGAAACTGCAGCTGACAAAAATGTTCCTTTTTTTTTTCAACGGCTACCAGTTTACGATTAACATTCTAGGATTTAATACTACTATTTACCTAAAATATGATGGAAATTTAAACTGTTCACCTGTGTTTTTAAAATTACTTACAATACTACTTCAATCTGTTGAAAAACTTTTTTATTAAATTTCACTTGAAATCAGCATTCTCTTTAAGATAACACAATCAGTTGCTCTGACAGTGTATGTCCCAACTTAAACTGATGGCAAATAAGTGAAAAATGACCAGTAATTACTGATGGCCAGTAAACCAACAATTATCATGTTTTTTTGCAGATCTACTGTTTCCAAAGGGAAATAGTAGCAGTAACATTCTACATACATCATATTTCAAAGTTGTCTGTGAAGCTCTGGCAGCTCTCTTTTTAAGCAGAGCACAAAAACTTCAAAGCTCCACATTTAAGAATAGGCAGCCATCTAGGGATTATTTCTAGATTAGTGCCTCTATGTAAAAGGAAAAACAGGAAACAAAGGAAGCAGCAGTCTTCTCATAATTATTGACGGTTTTCTTCCTGCTTGAATCTCCAAGGGAACTGATGCTACTGTTGCTTCTGAGTTAAAAAATAGATACCGCAGAAAAACAGACTGACAAGTCAATAAAGATAAATTCATTTGTAATACTTGCAGTCACACAAACTCTAAATAATAAGAGTTAAGTTACATGAACAACACTAATGAACTCCCACAAACTAGTTTTGAACATAGGTGAATCAACAGTTACTCAAAGTGCCCTCTTCAACAATTTCTGTCATTTATATTAAGTTTTAATAATGTTGTCAGCCACTGCCATTAAATAACTACCTTTTCATGGTATTCTTGAGTATTTTTGACCAACTTTTCTGTTAATAAATGACATTCTAATGCAAGTACGTTAGAATTGAAAAGACCTCACTTTTACTGGTTGTCCTGGTTTGATTTTCTCAATGTAAAATTTCTTTGGTGTCCCTGGTAATGCTTCGATTAAATACATCAACAACACTGTAAGAAACTCTTCTAGCCACTGAGGATGGTCAACATCCCAGAACAACATAGTCTGATGTCTACAATTTCTGTAGTGATTGCTAAAATGTTTGTAAAGACTAAACTGCACATTCACTGATTACTTACTGTATGCGTGTGGTTTATCTTAAGAATCGGTCTTGGAAACTGCACATGTTTATTACAAGGCAAACAACAAAGTGTCCAGATAATCAGCGTAGATTAAAACCACTGTGTAATAAAAACAAAAATCTGGAACCTGTACCTGAATTTGTTCCAGATTTGTATGTATTCAAAATGCAATCAAACAAGATGCATGACCGACAAAGGCATAAAATGTACCTGTTACTGCAAATGAACCCTCCCAGTAAACTCTAATTTTATGTTTCAGACATTAAGCATAGACAACAACTGCATATGTCCACCTTCAAAAAAAAAAAAAAAAAAAAAAATCTGTAAACTGATGTATGTTCGACTTTCTGCACTACAGAGATTCCAGCAACTGGATTTTTCTTAACTGGATCCAGGACAAGCTAAAGTTTTTTCAAGACTCAAATGAGAAAAACATGGCACAGAATTTCGTTTCAAACACCCAATCTTTAATAGTACCTCTTCCCTCACAGAAAAATCCCAAAAAGGGTGCTGCGCTGCTTAATTCCTAACTCTTTCAGAACTGGCCAATGTAAAAACCACCCCAAAAAACAAAAGTAATTTATTAGACCTCCATTTGAGCCTCCTCCTCCCATCCTCAGCAGCTTTGATCATTCATGGTGGCCATTAGCAGAAAAACAAGTTTGTTAGAGCTTTTTAAGATGAAAAATGAGGATTAAAAAAAGTAAAGACAACATTTCCCAAACATTTCTCTTTACCTTGGCACTACAGACTGCTACATTAGCAGGGAGCTGGGAAAACTGCTTCAACTCAAATACATCTCGCACCGCCCATCGGCTCAAGCGATTCTCAGCCTTGCTGGATCCAACCACATTCTGATTGGAATGAATATATGCCACTTCTTGAACACCATCTAACAGAAGAAAGATATAACCAAAGATGTTACTCCAAAACCCTGAAGGTACACAGTTGCACTGAAGAAGGATATTGTGATTTAAAAAAAAAAGTTTTACATGGAAGTTGTAAAATTTGTTAAGATTTCACTCAACACCAAGTTTATCAACTCTATGAAATTAACAACAATCATTAGACTTATTCAGATATATCCAGACAGTTTAATACTGCTTTTCTTTTTTTTTTTTCAGATGGACAAAGTAGTTTCAAAGCATCTATGATTTAATGCCTGCAATATTAATGTTTAAAGTTAAGTCTCTAACAGAATCAAATCTTCTAGACAGTATTTCAACATCCTGAACCACATAACTTTTCATGTACCTACATTTTTATTTAACAGCTGTGTCAAGACTTTTAAGGTTTTACAGTTCAAATATTTAGATTTGCAAATGCTTAATAAATTCTTCATTCTTAGCATTTTTCAAAAGAAAGTGTTTAACAAAATATTACAAAGCAGCCAATCACCCCAGAAGACAGGAAAGCAAGATTAATGGGTAAAAAGAGAGATGCAAAAGGACATCACTAAATAATTTAGCAGAGCACTTATTAGTATCTTGTAACAAAAACATGTACAGCAGGAGGGACTCAAAATCTACCAACAACGATATATTAAACATATATTACTAATTCAGCTGCAATAAAATAAAATAAATTAAATTATTAGCTACCTAAATATCTGTCCATTGATTCCACTTCTTGCTCTTGATGTTCAAATTCAGCTTTACTTGCAGAAGTTCTATGCACAGCATAACTGCTAGACTTCATTTGTGCAACAGAGGTATCTTTAACAGGATGAAATGTTTTAGGCCCAAAACGAACTCTGACTCTCTGGCTTTTACACTTATAGCTTTGCTTTCCAGCATGATTTTTCTCAACTGGGAAGTTATCTTCAGAGGATGAAAATTCATCTATATTCTCAGAATCACTTTCCTTTTCTTTCTTATTGGTCTTCTTTGCTTGTAGCAGAGATTTGGAGATGTTACCTAGTCCACTGTTATGCGCATGTCTCTCTTTCCATTTTGGAAAGTTGCAAGTTCTTAATTTTCTTGTTTCAGAACTGTGGGAAATTTCAATATCATCAGACTCATCACTTACGTCGTTTGCCTCTTTTAAATCTTTTGTGCTTTTCTTGATATCTTCAAAAGACCTGACTGTGCTGAAATTTGACTCAGTACTATGGAATCCAAATTGCCTATTGTCTTCTTCTTCTGCTAACTCTTTACAATTTTCAGATGTCGACTTGTATATTTCAGCTTCTTTACTAAGCATTGGTTGCTGGCATGATGGAACTTGGGTAGGAAAGATGATGTCATCATCCTCTTCAGAACTGCTTTCAGTTTCCATGACTATATCACTTTGCTTTGAAACACCTTGATCATCACTTTCTCTGTCCTCTTCCTCCTCAGAGCTCGATAAAATGAGCCAGTCTGTCCTAGGCATATCTTGTTTATCAGTTACATGTGGTGACTGAGCAGCTTCTCCATGTGGCAAATCAGGCACACGGCTTTGACAGTTCTGAAAATCACCGTGCTTGCTATTTATAGTTGTTCTTATAGTCTCATCATCAGAACTTGAATGATGAGAGTTGTAACTATTGTGTCCTTCCTTCATAGTTTCAACTTCTTTCTGCAACAACTTAGAGAATCCACATTGCATTAGGGAAAGCTGTCCCTTTGTTAACATTACATTATTTGCATTAGAAGACTTCCTTCTGTCACGTTTTTTCACAGCAGCTTCCAGAATATCATCATCACTAAAGTCCTCACAAAAATCCATTTCTTCTTTCTTCAATTGTGCCTGAATGCTTTGGGGATCTCTATCTTCTTTACAGTCTGTTTGTTCACACTAAAAAGAAAAATAATTTACAGTAAAGGTATTTAAAGCATAAATATTATACAAACCACACCTAATTTCAAAGCTATATGAAAAGATGGATTTTCACTACATTAGCCATTCAAAAAATATACAAAATAATATTACAACACAAAAATAGAAAGCAAACAAAACAAATCATAAAGAGAAATTATACTAAAGTCTTCAGCAGAAAAAAATTTTTAACAGAACAACAATACTAAATAAAAATATTGCATATTTGAGGCAAGATACACTGCGTGATGCTAAAACAATTTATGGCTTCAAAATCCATACTCATGTTTTTTTTGTTGCAACTTTTCATCTTTCAAAAGTATTTTGAAAAGCCACTTCATGATTCAAACCTTAATACTGTGTTAAAAAAAAAATCTCACAGCAGTTGTCAACCTTCTTGTATATGTGAGCTAACACAGTTTAAATGAGCTATGAGTACGTAACATTCTGCTCTAAAATTAGTTGAGGCCTACTGTAACCAAACAAATTTACCCCAGACAAGCTTCAACCATTCTGAAGATACAGAACTCCAGGATATACCTCCAAAACTGTGTACTACTGTGACAAGTATTATGACAATATGTAAATGGAAAGTCAGAAAGGTAAACGCAAACTAAAGAAGTTACTGTTTGTCACCAAGTCCAATGTGAGATCATGATCATACAGTGAAGTTTCAGCAATGTGAGGTTATGAGCAATGTGATGGCATACTAATTTAAATTAATACTGTCATTTACCTACAAAAATCTCCAAAAAGCATAAGACACAGTGGCTAATTTTCAGTGTCGTTCAGTGTGATTTAATCTAATGATATTTTCATACTTAGAGACCATATTGTACACCTAACTGTTGATTTCTCAGATCACCTGAACACAGTGTTAAGTCAAAAACATTCTTAAAAATGCTCCCACCAAACACAGGCTCTTCAGGGAAAAGAAAATATCCTAGAAGGAAAACATTAGCTACATTATTAAAAACAAACAAACAAACAAAAAAAGAGCATTGAAGAGACCACTGATTTGGTGGGAATCACTATCTGGTTACAGCAAATAAATAGCCCATGTCTTCCACAGAGGTCCACAAAACCTGAAGCAAATTTTCAGTCTTCTAAACCAGGGGTGTCAAACTCATTTTCAGTGGGGGCCACAACAGCCTCGTGAATGTGATTTTAAGGCTGTATTCGGCCGTTTGAATGCAACCACAAGGCTGATGTGACCCCCACTGAAAATGAGTTTGACACCCCTGCTCTAAACCAATGGCACTCCTTTCCACCATTCACTAATCAAAATCATCTAAACAACAGTAGGTGTCTGATTTTCTACTGACTTCTTGATCAGAAAGCTGTCATACCATATCATGTTATGTCATATGATAAGACACTACAGAGCAATGCTTCAGTAAAAAATATTGCTCTGTAGTAAAAGCATGGTACTAAATACCTTCATTCATACTGAGGATATCCGAGTGTCGTAAAGGTCACACAATACCATATTACCAGATGTTCAAAATCTTGCATTTTAAATGCAGAAATACTTACAGTATGACATTAACTAATGCTTTATTATATGTAAAACCCAGGGCAAGCAGACGATAAAAGACGGCAATTGCAACAATGGTAAAAGTATCATATTATCATGCTAACAACATACTGTCCATATTTGCCACTGTAGTATCAGGAACTAGAGGGACTGTCATGCTCTGGTCTGTAGTTCAAAATGACACCTCACCTTTTCTGAGTTGCATGGAAGAGCCTCTTCCTTTAGCCATGTAGCTGCTGTCATGACTCCTGCTTCTACTCGCCCTTCCCTCTAAAACAACAAAGACTGTATGTAATAAAAACTGTATCTGTTCAAGTTAACAAATGCAAGCTCAGAAAAAAATAGTTTTTCTTTCTACCTACAGAGGTGTAAGCACCAGAAATACAGTCGGCCAAGTCCAAACTAAGACTTACATTTTGGCAATACACTTAACTGCTCTTTGATCTAAGGCATAACCTGCAAGAAAAGTAACATACTGCATAAGTTGGGGGGATCTTATGCAAATACTGTTTCAATAATTTTAAACTTTTTTCAAAAGCAGAATAATTTGTACAATGATCAAATTACACACCGTGTTTTAATTTAATTTAGAGAAGTTTCGAGCTTAATATGCCCAAAATACATGTTCTTACACCACATTACTCTTTTGGCTGTGCAACCTTTATACTTCACATTCAGTAGCCTCTTCCTAGTATCAGCAAAATAATGAAATAAAGGAATGTACAGAAAGAAACCTATAATAAAGCTGCAATAAATTCCAAGAGGTAAGTTATTTGCAGCAAACATGCTGGACAGAAAAAAGTGTAATACTGCATATATGTAAAATCAGTTTGCACTATAAGCTATGGAACTGGGCCAACAGTTTTTTTAGAGTAACTAAGAAATGAATCTTAAAATATGAAGTGTCAGTGATTTACTTTCACCCTGTAACATTTTTAAATACAGCATTATAAAGTATATTTTATTAAACTGTTTTGATATCTCAAAATGTACTATAAAAGGGTTACTATGATCATAAAAGACATTTTTATGATCAGAATTCTGGCTTAAAAAGTCACTCTAAGCTAGTGATGAATAAACGGTGCACAAAGTTGACAATACATTCAAGTATCACAAACATAAGCTACAGCATTTTTATTAGGAAAATAAATATACTACCAAGCCTTTGAAAATCGTAATCCAAACTCTTCCCAGTTTTTTATTTGACTTAAGGAAATTTATCTGGTCCACATCAAAGTGATAAATTAGCATACCTATTTCATTTAAGGCACTTCATAGACAGGTACTTCCTAAGTGTTATCATTTAGTTTTATAAAGTGATTCCACTCAAAATTATGACAAAATTTCTCATGAGGAAAGGAAAAATGTAAAACTCGTATCTAAAAGTAAAAAAGTAGGACTTCACACCTCCAGGATCTCTTTGGTAAGACAGGACCCATGAGTCCTAAGTTTGAAAAGGTTATGGATCCCAAAAAGCTCTCCTTGATGCTCCTTTGATCCTTGCACTGCCTCAAAATACCGCTTGGCATTTTCACTTCCAACCACTGCACAGTGAAGTTGCTAAAACAGAACAACACAAGAGATTTCAGAAGTGTTTTCTTGAACAACATGTCAGAATTTCCTGGCATCTACATTATATAAACAGCTTTAGTTGGAGCAGGCAGAAATTCCTAAGGGAGGATATTTTGTTTTCATTTCCTCAGCAGATGTTGATATAATAGATTGTGGTACAATATGAATTTGCTTGGGTTTACTGAATTTAAAAAAATTCAAGACTTTTACTTCATTGTTGTCTAACATCAGGCACCTACTACAAATGCTACTGACACTCTTCTGTATTTTGACTGCTCCTCTTCCCTCAATATTCAAATCTTACAACTTTTTCATATTTCATTGCATTGTATGTTTACTTAGGACAAAATAAAGCCACAAGATTATTCCTACTGATCTCTGAATATTTTAATTATCATGGACTCTTGCTAAGTAGACTTGGCAAAAGTGACTTAAAAATCTTCCAGGTGAAAAGGAGAGTAAACAGTAAGGCAGAATTAAAACATTTTTGAAGTCAAACAGGTTTAGCTGCATTCCAGTGACTGCAAATTTTCAATACTTACACAATTGGTCTATTTGATTTTAAGTGGAAGAATGTGAAAACCGTGGTTTTATGGATACCAGACCTGTAATAGTTTTTGTAACTGTGTCTAAGCAGTTTGTAGTTCTTCATTTCTATTCATGACCCGTCCTAGCACTGAACGGGCATGTTCCTAGAAAGCACATCCCTTGAATTATGTAAACCAGTAACTCTACAGTCATATTCTAGTTTAACTATAGCTAAACACACTTTACATCTTCCTTGAATTATGCATAATATTTACAGAATTATACTTTGGGATACATATAGAACTTATAGAGGCTACTATTACGTTAGATTTCAATTTTACTTACATCAGATTCTTCAATCACGTATAATTACGTCAGACACCCGAACACTACTAATTTTAAAAAAATCAGCAATTTTTAAATCAAATAGATCCTTCAATAAGAATGCACTACAAATATGATAAAGCATTTTCACATAGTTTCATGAAAAGTATGGATGACAACATTTAGGTCTCTGAGACCACATTTGTATAGATCTTTACCTGCTTATAAACTTGTCGCAAGTACATCATCTCCTCCACAGTTCCCAAGGATATCAATCTGAACACTTTAACAGCTTTGTATTGGCCAATCCTATAAGCTCTGCAAGGACAGTGGCATATTAAAAACATTTTTAACAGTAAAAAAATGAGCGCTTTTAGGTGTGTAAAGCAAACAAATAAAAGCATTCCAATAAAACAGCAGTACTCTAAATCATTATTGCTTGGGTTTTGATTTTTGTTTTGATTTTTACTTTCCAAAAATTTTCCTCAGTATTTCTTTCTCTTTTCCTTTACCCTTAGTTTTCTATGTTTCTTCCCAGGCCAACACAGTAGAAAAATCTTTCTCCTCAGTTTGTATCACAAGGCCTGTCTCCCATCTCTCTTGAAAACACATCTCCCACTATGTTTTTGTTTGTTTGTTTGTTTCCATCTCTGTCTCTATCTGCTTTCACACAAGACATTCTCCTATTTGCATTATTTAGGAGTTAGATCATGGATTACTTGGGGCACTCTGTTCTTTCCTAACTTTATGAAGTACTTTGCAAGTTACACCATCACAAAAACAACTAATGAACAAACAATGTTCTACCTAAGCGGTAAATTCTGAGACTTCTAATAGATTATATTCTAAAAATTCAGGAGAAGTCAAACCAATTTATAGAAATGTGATCTTACAAAGATTTTTAAAAGACAGTCCCTTTCAACAATACACATTTCTGACACATATTTCTCTAGAACAGGTGCACATAAACACATCTTAGAAGTCAGAAAGACCCTTAAAACAGAGGTAGATAGTTGGATGGGAAAACAGATACAAGTTAATTTCTGCTCATGAAAATATATAAATCAGCTAAATTTTGAAGGCTTCCAATATTCTTTACGTCAGCTATTCAAAAATCTGTCCTGAATTCCCAGGGAAACATCCTATGGTCAAAAGCCCTGAAAGAAAAATCCAGATTCCTGGAAATACTCCAATGGCATAATATCAGAGACAGAACTGAGTGCTGAAAAGACACTAATCTCCACAAGGGTAAAGCAGAAAAGAACATAAATGTTTTTCTTTAAGGATTCTGGAATTCAAAACATCACTTGAACTAGGGTCAACTACAACATAGTGTGTCCTGACAAACACAAGAAAAATGCCATCCAGCTACACACACACGTTCCAGAGATCATAAAAAGTTGCAGAAATTCTGTGCGTGTTTGTTTATTTTTTAATGAGCCAACCATAAAAATAAAATGGAAAATAAGAATTAAAATTCTGGGTTAAAAATAAGAACATTAAAACTACAAAATAATTCAGCTGGAAATTTCTTACTATCCTGTGGACAAGTCAGACTATGTAAATAATTTCTTCCCTGATGAAAATTTTAGTTGGACAATCATATTACAGATTCAAAGCAAAAGAAGACTACAATATGGATCAAGGTCTGTGTTTTGAGAGTGTACCTGTCAATAGCTTGAAGATCATTTGCTGGGTTCCATGTAGGATCAAACAATATAACAATATTGGCACCAACAAAATTAAGACCCAGTCCACCAGCCCTAAAAATGAAAAACAAGAACAGTAAGAAAAACAGAATTTAAAAAATATTTTCAGTGTATTAGGTCCATATCAGTCTACACTTCACCAATAAAATAATAACAAAAAAGACCCCAATATTGATATTTAAATCAGTAGGCTACAGCTTTGTGTTACTGTTAATAACCACCAAGAACTCAAATAACCACTGCATAAAATCTAGCCTTCTCACCTAAGTATAAAAATTACAAAATGTATAAGGAACTGCTATGACCTTACTATAGTAAAAATCCTGATTGCTACTTCATACCCACTAAGGCTTACACAGGTCAACTCCCCCGATTACGATACTGAAATTCATAATCATCTTTATACAATTTAACATTACAGAAGTAGGAAAACCTTAAATAAAGAGTCTGCATTAAGTTTTACTCCCTGTAATCCCAGTACATGGCTTTGACAACAATGCCACACAGCTTCCACTAAAATGGTTACAGTTTAGGATAAGTTGTATCTGTAAGAATTAACAACTATCACAAGTGTGTAAGTCAACTATTAAAAATACAGTTTGCCATACAGCTGCTTATGAGCAATATTTATATTGCTCATTATAAGGAAAAAAGTCAATGTAAGAAAATTGTCTGCTGTGGAGGTCAGGAGTCACAGTGGTACTAGTTATGTCATCTTAAAATATTTAACAGCTCTAGTGTTCTTTCAGGTAAAGCCTGCAAGCCAGTAAAGAATTTGACCATTTGCCTGATCCGAGATAGCTAACTAACGCCCTGCTGAATCCAACAAAACTGTTCAGTTACTTGAAGTTTGGCATGTGCATAGCTGAATGATCTGATGGGAACAAAAGTGAGGAAAAATTCACTTCTCATTCAGCTGCAAAACAAGGAAATACTGAGAATTCTTTTCAGCTGGCTTAACCAACATTCCTACAAAAAGAGACAAGTTCCTTTACAAGCACATGCTAAGTACTATTATTAATTAAACTATTAAAGCAATTATTCACACTGGCATAGGCAACATGCATTTCAAGTGTGTTTTTTCCTGAAAAATTGCAAAATTGAAAAAGTCAATACCACTTAAATTACCAAGCACCTCATTTTAACAGATTCCTTCATATTCTGCTTGTCTAAAGCAGTGGGAAAGGTAAAGTTTCCAGGTATAAGAATGAATGGAAACAGAAAGCAAAAGCTTATGGAACCCCACCACTTTTTGGTCATCATGGAATCCTTGTCCATGTAAATACAGTTGTGGCCTCTTCCAGGTGTGGTGTGGTGGTGGGCTAGTTAAATCTGGAAAGGGAGAGGATGCGGGGAACCTGCCAATATTAACAGAGGTTTCTGGAGGATGAGTGTTCTCAAAGTTTGAAATGCTGAATAAAAATCTTTGTATTTTTCAGAATACCTTACTGTATTTTGGAATTTTAGTGTATTTCTTTTTCGTGAGGATAGAATTCAGCCTCTCATCTTACCAAACCAACATTGCAGTCAGACTGACACATCAGTCAATATGTTTTTCCAAATGCTTTCACATAAAAAATTGCAATATTTGGAACTGAAATATGAATTAAACCTCAGTGCAAAGCCTTAGTGTAAGTAAATCAGACTGACTATAAAAACTAATTAAACAGAATATTTAGCTTTATAACAATTTTGCTTTTCAATATTTTTAGGTATACCACAAAAATTCAGATACTCCAAAACAGAAAAAGAATTACTCCTATTATCCTTCACGGACAGAATGAATGCAGCAGTTAGTTTGTGTACTCTAAAGAATATCTTCCATTTTAAATATCATTTTAACTAGCATTTGGTCAATACCGCAAAATGGTCAATGCAAATGAAGAGTCCTGCATGAGAAGTCTTATTACAGTTCTGTTACAGTTTTCAAAATATCACCTTATTTAAAAACTGTGTTAAATAGATAGCTTGTTATTACATACTGTTGCAGACAACTTAATAGTTCAATGTTCAGAAGTTACAAAGCAATAGTGCATTAGGAAAGTTTCCAAGAAAGCTCTGACTACATAATTTCATTTACTGAGGTGAGTTTTTTATAGTTTATTAAGTTCTCTGTTTTAGTGAGATCCTCCAACTGAGAGTTCCTTTAATATGATTACATGCACATTAAAAATTACTTGCAACATAAGTTCTGAATAATTCCACTTAAATGAAGCCTTGTAAAAATAAAAAGTAATCTGCAACAGCCCAGTAATAGAGAGGAACAGAGAATGCTGTAGGTAGAATGGAAGTGCATATGGTGACTTTTCATGATAAACTGTCTACGTATTTCTGCAACCATCATCTCTTGATCATCTAAGCACTTCTCTCTACATGATAAACTGAGAAGCAGAAGTAGAATTTCATTTATAACTATTCTGAAGGAACAAATCTGGAAAAAGATTAATGTGGAAAACCAAAATCCAGTGATTTAGCTCTAAAGGTGGGAATATTCCCTGCTCTGATTTCTTCCAGAACAGTACAATGGAACAGGACTGCACAGACTTCAGTATTGTACATGTAAACTTCCCTTTCTTTTGGTTAAACAGCATCAAAGTTGCAAGCTCTGACGTTTTCCTATCAAGTTATAGCAAATCCAGCAATTATTTTAATGTTTCTAAGCATGTGCAAAAATCCCCTTCTCTTCTTCCAAATAACTATACATTTTCGCAGTAACCCAAGCACAGAACTGAAGGATTCTGAAATAGATTTTACTTCATGAACCTCAGAAGTTCCAAGAGATGTATAGCTATTTTTCCATAGAGTTCAAGGTTGAAATTCATGATGTATACCTAATGGTTCTGGGGCAAAGAAGGAGGACGGTCTCTGCTGTGACTAACCCACCCTTCCAAGTTCCCCTGCAACATAAGTATGAGGTTCTGCAAGTGGAACCAAACTACAGTATTGAGGAAGGTGATTTAACTAAGTTGGAGGTGGTGCAGAGGATAAGTCAACCTGTACCCCCCATCAAAATAGCTCCCACAAAGAAAAAAAAAATGGCAGGTAGTGGAAATAGGAGACTCCTATCCTGATCCACTTCTTAGGGCTGTTCGCTGCCTCCCTGGGGCCAGGGTTAAAGAGGTGAAAACTTCCTGCCCTGCTTAGGCCCTCAGATTATTAACCTCTAGCAATTTTTCAGGTAGGCATTGATGAGCCTGAAAAGGGAAATCCAAAAGTAATCAAAAGGGACTTCAGAGCCTTGGGATGACTGGTTAAGGGATCAGGAGCACAAGTAGTGTTCTCATCTGTCCCCTCAGTTGCAGGGTATGATGAGGGAAACTGCAGGAAGACCCAGCAGATCAGTACCTGACTGGTGTCACGAGCAGAATTTGGGTTTTTTTGATTATGCGTCAGCTTACATGACACCTGGCCTGCTAGCAACAAATACAACATACCTGTCTCAAAGGGTGAAAAGGATCCTTGGGCAGGAGTTAGCAGGACTCATTGAAAGAGCTTGAAACTGGATTTGAAGGGGGAGGGGGAAAACATCAGGTGCAGCAGAGACAAACGCAAGAGCGGCATGCCAGCCTTTGAGGGAAAGGGTGATAGAGAGGCCCCTTGGTCTGCTGTCTCTGTGGAGGCAGGGGATGGAGAGCCATGTTGTTAGAAGAGACACAAAAGTTATAGATGGAAACCATGGAAGCTCCTGAGAACATCCACAAAGGAAATAGGGCTTCTCACTGCAAAAGATGAAGTGCATCTATAGGAATGCACACAGCATGGACAACAAACAGGAGGAGCTGGAAGCCATTGTGCAACAGAAAAACTGCAATGTAGTTACCATCACAGAAACATGGTGGGATCACTCACACAATTGGAATGTTGCATTGGATGGCGTCAACTCTTCAGAAGGGATAGGCAAGGAAGGAGAAGAGGTTGGGTAATCCTGTATGTGAGCGAGTGTTTTCATTGTCTGGAGCTTGACAATGGTGATGATACGGTTGAGTGTTTATGGGGAAGAACCAAGGGGAAGGCCAACAAGGTGGACATCCTGGTAGGGTTCTGTTACAGACCACCCAATCAGGATGAAGAGGTAGACAAAATATTTTGCAGGCAGCTCAGAGAAGTCTCACAGTCACTAGCCCTTGTTCTTGTGGGGGACCTCAACATATCAGATGTCTGCTGGAAATACACCACAACAGAGAAGAAGTGGTCTATGAGGCTCCTGGAGTGTATGGAAAACAACTTCTTACCACAGCTGGTCAGTGAACTGACCAGGGACGGTGCCCCACTGGATCTGTTGTTTGTGGATAGAGAAGGACTAGTGGGTAGCATGTTGGCTGGAGGTTGTCTTTGGCACAGCAATCATGAAATGACAGAGTTTTCAATTCTTGAACAAGTAAGGGGAGTGGTCTGCAAAACTGATATTCTGGACTTCTGAAGGGTGCACTTTGATCTGTTCAGAAGGCTGGCTGGCAGAGTCCCTTGGAAAGCAGTCCTGAAGGACAAAGGCTGGTCACTCTCCAAGAAGGAAATCTTAGAGGTGCAGGAGCAGCTGTCCCCACATACTGAAAGGCAAGCCAGCAGGGAAGAAGACCAGCCTAGTTGAATACAGAGCTTTGGCTGGAACTCAAGAATAAAAGGAAAATTTATAACCTCTGAAAGAAGGGGCAGGTAAGTCAGGAGGACTACAAGGATACTGTGAAGTTATGCAAGGAGAAAATTAGAAAGGCCAAAGCCTAACTAGAGCTGTGCCTGCCTACTACTGTAAAAGGGAACAAAAAATGCTTCTACAAATAAATTTGCAACAAAAGAAGGGCTAAGGAGAAGCTCGACCCTCTGGTGGATGCAGGGGGAGACAGTAACAGAGGATGAGGGAAAGGCTGAGGTACTAAATGCCTTCTTTGCTTCAGTCTTTAACAGTCGGAACAGTTGTGTTCCAGGTACACAGCCCCCTGATATGGAAGACAGGGATGGGGAGCAAAATGAAGTCCAAATAATTCAAGGGGAAATGGTTAGTGACCTGCTACACCACTTGGACAGACACAAGGTCTATGGGGCCAGACAGGATCCATCCAAGGGTGCTGAGAGAGCTGGCACGGATGCTCATGAAGCCACCTTCTATCATTTATCAGCAGTCCTGGCTAACTGGAGAGGTCCCAGTTGATTGGAAGTTGGCAAATGTGACACCCACCTTCAATAAAGGCCAGAAGAAGTATCTGGAGAATTACAGGCCTGTCAGTCTGACCTCAGTGCCCATGAGGGTCATGGAGCAGATCATCCTGAGTGACATCATGTGGCACATACAACACAATAAAGTGATCAGGACAGTCAGCATGGGTTTATGAAAGGCACGTCCTGCTTGACCAACCTGATCTCCTTCTATGAAAAGGTGACGCACGTAGTGGATGAGGGAAAGGCTGTGGATGTTGGCTACTTGGACTTCAGTAAAGCCTTTGACACAGTTTCCCACAGAATTATCCTGGAGAAGCTGGCAGTTCATGGCCTGGATGAGCATACTCTTCACTGAATTAAGAACTAGCTGGATGGACAGGACCAAAGAGTTGTGGTGAATGGAGTCAAATCCAGTTGGCAGCCAGTCATGAGTGGTGTTCCCCAGGGTTCAGTATTGGGGCCAGTTCTGTTTAACCTCTTTATCAATGATCTGGATGAGGGGATCAAATGCACTCTCAGTAAGTTTGCAGATGACACCAAGACAGGCTGGAGTGTTGATCTACTTGAGGGCAGGAAGGCCATACAGAGAGATGTGGACTGGCTGGATCATTAGGCTGAGGTCAATTGAATGAAGTTCAACAAGGCCAAGTGCCAGGTCCTGCACTTGTGTCACAAAAACCTCAGGCTGTGCTACAGCCTCAGGGAAGAGTGGCTGGAAAGCTGCTTGGCGGAAAAGGATCTGGGGGTGTTGGTTAACAGTCAGCTGAATACGAGCCAGCAGTGTGCTCAGGTGGCCAAAAAGGCCAACAACACTGTGGTCAGCAGGCCTGGGGAAGTGACTGTCATCCTGTACTCAGCACTGGTGAAGCACCACCTCAAATCCTGTGTTCAGTTTTGGCCCCCTCACTACAAGAAAGACATTGAGGTGCTGGGGAGAGTTCAGAGAAGGGCAATGAAGCTGGTGAGGGGCCTGGAGCATAAGTCTTCTGAGGAGCAGCTGAGGGAAGTGGTGCTGTTTAGGCTGGAGAAAAGGAGGCTGAGGGGGGAACCTAACGCTCTATGACCACCTGACAGGAGATTGTAGGAGAAGAGACCAATACCCTCCATGCTAAGTAACAAGTGATAGGGCGAGAGGAAATGAGCTCAAGTTGCACCAGGGGAGGTTTAGGTTGCATATTAGGAAAAACTTCTTAATGGAAAGTGTTGTCAAGCACCAGAGTAGCCTGCCTATGGAAGTGGTTGAGGTACCATCCCTGGAGGTGTTTAGAAGGTTCTAAATAGATGAGGTTCTTAAGCACATGGTTTACTGCCAGGGTTAGGTTATGGTTGGACTTTGTTCAATCTTGAGGGCCCCTTCCAAGCAAAATGATGCTATGATATTAACAAGCTCTGAAAAAAATAAATAGTATTTTCTCTCAACACCTATAAAATATATTTATCCATATAGCTATATTAATAAAAGCATTCTGGATAGCTATATGACTGTGTTTGATACATACATAAACCGCAACACTTGAGGTCAAGCTACGTAGATACAGATAGACAGATTTTTTTTTTTTATTGTTTAAGGCCTCATTTCTCAAAACACTCTCCAGCCAATTAAAATCAGAATTTCAAAATGTCTGTAGGCTATACATAGGCAATTCCAGTCAGAAACAACATTTTGCTGATATAAAAAAAAAAAAATATGAAACTGGACCATTATAATGTTAATAGTGAAGTCATCACCATTGTATGTACTGTAAGTTGCTAATTTAAAGATTGGAGCTTCCTGTTTAAAGTTGTGTGTTAACTGTGCCAGTGGAATATAATGGTAAATTCAAGATCACTATGCAGGGAATTTATCATTTGCAGAATTCACTTCTGCAGCCAAAAGAATGTGCAAGTATTTTCAGTAAAAATCAACATTTGGCTCTCCGAGCAATGGGACTTTCAGAAGACATACAAGTTGACTACACATAACAGACAGCCAAAAACTTTGCAAGGAAGTACAGACAGAAGAGTATGACCCAATTCTGTCAACTGACTGAGTGCTGAGAAATAAAGAATATACTGTAAAGTTCTAATGCCTGAAATCTGAGTAAGAGGAAAGATTAATCTCTTGTAGAGTAGAACGAGGATAAATAACTTTCTGATTTTTAAAGGATTACAAAATTAAAGCTGCTTCCATTACTGTATGTCAAGCAAGCAAAAATATCACTTCTTGTTATCTGCAATAAACTACACACACAATTGCACCTTCTGTTTTGCTTAGTAAACACTGGTTATATTGACTGCAATTCCATCATTGTTGTCTCCTTCCATCTACTCAGTAATATGAGAAACACTAAAAGTAACAGAATCAAGACTCTCATCTCAAGCACTATCAGCAGGCATGGAAAGTTTACCAGTCTCTGTATTTACAAGTTCTCACAACAGAGAGGAGAAAGTTCGTCTCTGTTTACCTGACCTTCATTTTTATTTCTATGTAAATGTGTAGAATCATAGAATACCAAGTTGGAAGAGATCTCAAGGACCACTTGGTCCAACCTTTCTCAGCAAAAGCACAGCCAAGAAAAGATGGCCTAAAACCCTGTCCAGCTGAATCTTAAAAGTGTCCAATGTTGGGGAATCCACCACTTCCCTGAGGAGATCATTTCAATGGCTGATTGTTCTCATAGTGAAAAATTTCCCTCGTGTCCAAATTAACAGAAAAGATCTCAAAAGCTTATAATTAAGCAACTAAACTAGACTGATAGAAGCACAAACTAGGGAGTGTTTCCTAATGCTATGCATGCAGTAATTCCCTGCTGTCTTCAGAGACAATGACTGGGGACTTATGAAGGTCAGAGGAAGCTGATGGCCAGATTCCACAGTTGATGGAAATTACAAAAAAAAAAAAAATGCATAGCCAACACCACAAATCTCCTCACACCCTGCCCACATTCACCAGAGACTACCCGAAGACAGTTCTGACATACACTTGCAATAGTCCTTTAAGATTATGTCTAACTTCTAACAGCCCCTTTGCATGTTGCATCAAGTTTCACTGAGTTTTTCTCTGGGCAGGAAGAAAAAGTTTCTTTGTTCCCTTTCTGCCCTTGTCTGGTAACAAACTCCACCCAAGATGAAACACGGAAGTATCAAGAATTAAGATCATAATAGTTTTCGTTCAACATATTGCTCCATTTTAAAACAATTCACTATCCATCATAAATAGATAAGCAAATCTGATAGGTAAATACATATTTTTAAAGACAATCAAGGATTGTTCAAAGTATTTTAAATAGACATATGCAATTAACATGGTTAATAAATTAGAGTAATACCAAGAATTATTTTTTCAGTTCAACATAGCACTTGATGTTCACACTCACTTGCTAGTTGTACTAGCACAGTACAATAAATGTCTATAATGAAATGAAAGCTTTTTGTGGATAATGACATAATAGAACTGTTTTAACAATAACGTTTCAAAACTGTTTCCTCGCTCCTAAAGTAACTGGAAATTTAAAATTAGCATTCAGAAGACCCGCTTTGTTTCAGATCTTAGAAATCCTTATAAAGCAGAACAGAAGGAAACAGAAAGTCTCTATATATTTTGAGAAGCTTCATACTGCAGCAGTGAGCCTGTGTTTACTGACAGACAAGAGGACAACTTACTTTCTCAAAACAGTAACCCATCGCAAGGTCAGCAAGCAAAATGCAGAGTAACCTATTTACTAAACACTAGAAAGGCAGAATAAAACAGACTACGAGTTAAATTTTCTTACATTGTAGATACAAGACATATGTTAATTTCTTGAGTGCTGTTGAACTCTCTTACAATTCTGGTCCTATCTTCTGATTTTGTATTTCCATCAAGTCTCCGGTAGTCTAGCCCAGATGCCATACAGTATTGTTCCAGCACATCTAGCAACTGGGTAGAAAAATGAAAGAAAAAGATTAAGTGCTTACTGTTATCTTTATAATTAAATATAATCACAAAGGCCATGTTTCTGAAATGTATTGTCAATAAGCCAAGCATTCAAAATGAGAGTAAATCTTTGCTGTTTTGAAATCATCATCATTGACTCTCTTTAGCTATGATTCTATGGCACTCGAGGTGACTGATGTTGGTCTGCTGTGGTCTCGCTCAGTCCTCCAACCCTGGTTGGCTGTCTCACTTCTAAATGATGCTGATCAGTTAAATACAATAATGTGGGCAGGCAACCTACAATGACTTGAAATGTAGTAAAAGAGCACCAGAGCCAGCACAAAGAAAGACACTGGTATGCACAGTCATACTTCAGAGGGTTGAAGTTAAACACACTGCAGTAACCAGCAATCAATCTGGTCTCAAACACTGTCAAGCACAGCCGAAGACACATGAGCATTGCACTACTGCATTTAAATATTAAACTTGCAGTCTTCCTTTAAGCTACAAATGTATTAAATATTTAAGACTCTGAACTGTCATTCACACTATTGTATTTTAATACTGTTAAGTGCCATCATTACAAATATTTAAGAGAAGAAAACCATGTTATAGACAGCACAATTTCAAGAAACATTACTCCCTAACAAGAAAATCAAGGACCAAGTCCCTTAAAAGCGAAAAACACAGTTTGAACTGTTTTAAGTTCAAACCACTTGGTGTAGCAAGTCTCAGGGTTGAAGTTTCATCACTGCTGACGGTCAAAGTCAGTAGAGCAGAGGAAATTTAACTACTTTCAGTGCTAACACAAAGGTTATATGATACTTAAGTCATCCTTTACTGTGACATCATTCTAACCCAGGACATACAAGCTGAACACAGTATGAGCTATCTACATCTGAAGTAACGCAACAGTTTTTAAAAGGAAGGTAGCAGAGTGTTATATTTGTTTTGCCATCACCATTTTTATTATAACATAAGGTTTCAAAACACTTCTGGAGTACGCCACACTGTCATCATTATTTCCCATAGTACAGAGAGAAAGGAAATATGGTTAACAGCTGCCACCTCACTGGTTCATGCTTCAGAACCTCCTGCTGCAGTTAATTGATAAAAATCATATGGAGCTCACCTTTGTGGAAAAGGAAAAAAGAAGAACTTTATCTCTGTTTTTTCGGAAGTGATTTAAAAGCTGCTGAAGGACCTGTAAATAAATCCCAGAAAAAATGAAGATACGTTATCAACAGGCCATCTCACATACACTTACTTGTGTTTTCAACCTTTAAACAGGCTACACTGTAATTAGTTGTTTGCAAAGCCAAACAGAGGAATAAAAACACTAGAAACATAGTAAATGTGCCAAAGGTAATGGAGATGCTGGACCTATGCATTTTTCAGCGATCTACATGGAAATCCTGCTGTAAAAAGGCAATCATACCACTAACATGTAAATTCAGAAGCTATTTCTGTCTGCATAGACACTGCACTTATCTCTTGCACTAGCTCAGCTTGCGAATTTTTGCATTTAACAAATGCACACAGTTACCCTGAAAACACAAAGGTCTGTTTAAATTTTCTGTAGCACATCTGAGTTCAGAACTTCTTGGTTCTTGTCTTCTTAAAATAATCAGTGAGATGTATGCCCCTCCCCGCTCCCACTCTCATCCGTTGCTCTGTTTACAGTAGGATCCAACTTCCCAGACTCTGCACAGGCCTTGAAATGCCAATAATCTGCCCACACACACTGTTCTTCTGGTGGGGAAGCAAATAATCCAGAGCCTTGTGTATAATAGTGATACTGTTATTTTCAAAAGAAGCATGTCCACATCTGGCAATGGCAGCTCCAGAGTACCGTGCAGAAGCAATACACAAAGGGGAAAGAAGAATTTTCTGTACCACGTCTGTAGCTTTCTCCCACTGGGCAATAACTATTTAAAAAAATCCTATTTATTCACTGATAAATACATAAATGGTTAATCAACACTGATTTCACAAAAAGGCTAACAAACTTTTGACAACCAAATAATGATGAAAGTTTATATTAATTTTACAGTTCTGGATAATATCTAGAATTTAAAATAGTAATCATACATCACTTAAATTCTTTTGGATATGTTAGCCAGCCAGTTACAAGTGAAAACAAGGTACAAACAAGGTAATTTTTGCCTGGTTCCATCATACAAGGACATATAAACCAGGGTTTATTTTACTGGGAAAAAAAATTCACATCAGGTAATTTAACAAGAGCTAAATGATTTTGCATTTGCATTTTATTTAGCCACATTAAGAAAAAGAAATAGAAGAAAAACAGTGACGTGCTTTTAGAGTAGAAGGAATTTGGCTACTGTATTATTGTTTTTATTATTTAAGTATAGGTCAAATAATGAATTTACTACAGGACAACACACAAACAAATCCACTCAGTTTGTTTAAATAAAATGCATCAACGTCACAGACATTGTGATTTTAAGTATTTTGGAGTAATGAACAGCTCTGATGACCCAGGAAAAGTAATGAATGGTTTTGCACCAAAGAGAAATAAATTCTATGCTTGCACACCAGAGTATTATCCTAGAAGTTGTCAGTCTGAAAAAGATCATACTCAAGCAAAAGTAATATGTTCTTTGTAAGAGTCCGCATGGATTTAAATGCATATTTCCCCATTACTACACATTGTGAGTTGTCTGACTGTGATGAAATTGTCCCTCTCACATATGAGAATACCTTGCTTATATACCAATGTCTGAGTCAGCCTACAGTGTTTTAAGCCTTCTAAACCACACCAGCCTGGGTTTAGGGTTATGTTTAACAGTGGAGGCTACTATTATTTCCAAAGTGCTCTGATAGACTTCCATTTCCCTACTGAAATAATGATAGTATGCCAGGCAAAAATAGGAATAACTATGTTGGATTGATTAATTTAAGATAATTATAATTAATAACAGTATTCCAAAATTCCACAAATGGATGTCTGTGGAAATATTATACATGTAGTTAAAAAAAAAAAGTTATTTCAAGTGTCCAGATACTCAACAGCCCTTTTCATTTAGAAATCATATAGAGTGTCTCTGAGCCAAAATTTTAGCAAAATAGTAGAAATAATCAGACAAAGTAGTAATGAGAACTAATGCAGGCTTTTAAAACTACCCTCATTCATCTTGCTTCTTTTCCAAGCAGTCCCAGATACTTCTGCATGGACAATTTGCAATCCCTGTGTTGCAAAAGTAATGGAATCTCTTGCCCTTACACTTTGCAGGTCCCCACTGTCTTACTTCATGACAGAAAAATGGTGGTTTCCAACTAAGACAGTACACTCCTTTCATCTCAATTCTCACATATTCAACTACTTTAAGTCAAAAATCTAGGCGTGAAGTTCACCTTGCAATAGGAAGTGTAAGCCAAGTATTCTGAAAACAGAATTTTTACAGAAATTTATACTGCACATCTCATCTCTCATCTACCAAACATACCGAAGAAATATTTTTCAACATAAATATTACTTCAAAACCACAAGATCGGATTTGAAAATCCCGTTTCCCATGATATACACTGCACTGGTTTTAAAAAATTGAAATTCTCCACGTCAAGGCTCTTCTCAATAATATGTGCTTGTTTGGGGTTTGCTTTTGAGGGGGATTGTGGGTTTGTCTGGGTTTTTTGTTCGGTTTGGTTCTCTTTTTTTGTTTTGTTTTTGTTTTGTTTGTTGATGGGTTGTTGTTTTCTTTGTTGTTTTTGTTTTTTTTTTTTCTTCTGCAGTTACCAACAATCTATATTAAAAATACCTCAAAATACAGGAATATCAATCAATACAGACTGATAACAAGCTAAAAGCTCAAAAATTAAATAAAAAGCAGAATATACCAGAAAAGTCTCTAGTGAGATAGAATTAAGACAAGAATTAGATGATTCACTAACAAAAAAAAAAAAAGCAGGACTAACCATCATGCTAGTAGCTGTTTTTAATCACATTTCTCATCTCATTCTACTTATGTTTGGAAAATTTATCCAAAAATGTAAACTGGTCAGCCACTTATGTACTGGTAGCTCAGAGATTCATTTTTCTTACCATGTGAGTCTCCTCAGTGTTCCAAGTAAACATTCAACCTGTCTGACATCTTATCAGTATCAAGCCATCAGCACAAGCTCAGTATACTTAAGATCACAGCCTCTGCTCTTTTGCCACCTTGGTTATGTTCTTACTCTGGCACTGTCACGGCAGAACCTTCTTGCCACCCCAGGCCACTGAACACAGCCAAGGTTACAACCAACCCAGACAGATACAGCCAGCTGCACACCTGAGAAGACACTGCAATCTACAGTGTCCCAGAAACAATTCAGACTTCTGGCCACAGTTTGCAAGAGGTTCCTCCAAACAGGCAGCTTTGTAAGCTGCAGGCTGTAAAGTCACATGATGTTCGAATCTCTGCCTTAACTCAGCCTTTTCTGCTTGCTTGTGTTGTTGACTACTCTCTCAAAACACACAGAACGAAAATGTTGTAAGGCAATGCTGGAGCAAAGTATAAATAGCCCCAAAATACAAATTTCAAGAGAAAGAAAAATTAGTTTCAACCAATAAAAGAGATTCATAAGCACCACTGAAGATCATGGACTTAGTTTTCACATGTACGTATTAAGTATTTGCTGGTAGTTAATTAACAATAAAATTGACTTTCATGAGATTAAGAGTACATAACAAAACAAATATGCAGGCCTCTCACACGTATGCAATAATAGAAAATAAGTTGCTTGCATAAAAACTAATCAATAAAATGACAACACCTATTGCTGTAAGAAAAAAGTGGTCCTACCACTGCCCCCCAACCAGTCCCAACCAGCAATTGTGAATATCCAAGTTCACAGGGAACAAAAACAGAGCTCCTCACCCTCCAGTTGCTCTCAGCTCAGGAACTCCTAAACCTAGTATTGTTCTCTTTTTAATTAGCTACATTAGACATCTTTGTCAGTTATTCATCCTGCTCCCCTCTGAAATCAGAGAAATTCACAGTTTCTCAGGTAAGGAGTTTAAAACAGGTTTACATTAAACATCTTTATTTTGTTAATCTTTAGTGTGGCTCCAATTGGATTCATTTGGTGTCACATTCATCCTAAGACTTTTTTCCAGGCTGGAAAGTCCCAGCCTGCTTGGCTGCTTTTGTCCCACAGGACTGATCACCTTTGTGGCCCTTCTCTGAACCTTGGAAGGTCTAACATTTTTGAGAAGAGGGACTGGAACTACCCACAATACTGAAGGTGTGCACAAATCATTAACTCCATAACAATTTCGGTTTGCTCTCTTTTGACTTTCTCAAATGTTCCTGACTGTCACTGAGTCCATGGTTTCATGGAATTATGTGGCATAGTATTGCAACCCTAACCCCTTTGACTGTAAGGGTCATTTCTATGCCTTGCACTGCATATGTGAAGCTAACATCTTAGGATACCTTAGCATCACAGACCACTCTTATCCTCTCTCTGCTCAGAGGCACCCTAAGCCATGACAGGAGATACCTGCTGTGGCACCCACCACCATAAACAGAATGATTAAAAAACTACAACTATTAGATGTATATTTTCTTACATCCATTTACTACAGCAACAGATCTATTACTATTACTAATACTTATTTTTCTTCTAAAGAACAGGTTTACCTTCATTTTTCCACTGTACTTTGGATCTGAAATTGTTTCAAAGGCCGCATCTTTGCTTAACTGCACAAAATCTGGAAAACTGGAAAATACCTGGGCGCACACCCGTTTGATATGTGCTTCCTGAAACAAAACCAGAAAGTTTGAATAGCCATTAAAAATTAGAGCTACATTGGGATACCAGTAAGCCATACAAGCAGTTAAACAGGTTGAAACAAGTGATGTGTTGAAGTAACTCAAGCAGAAAGAGTTACGTGTTTTTATTCAGTTCACTAGAGAAGCAATGGATAAAACATCTCCTGTGTGTTTTGATTTGTTTCATTGAAAAAAGAAAGAGGGTCTAAAGCTGAAATTGTGGATTTGAGATACTAGAGTAAGACATGTCAAAAATTTATTCTGAGCAGAGACTGATATAGGACTAGCCAGAATTGTCAAGCACAAGCACTCTGTTGTCTCAAAGTCTGCATTATCCAACAGTTACACATTGGCACTTCTCTTGACCGTCTGGGATGATAAGACAATATGGGAATTACAAAATGTCCCACTGATACAACAAAACACAATATAAGAAATGCATTTAAACTTTCAAAAGCAACATGAAGCTTGCTGTTAGAATTTGGGTAGCTCTGAACTTGAACAGGACCTCACACTTCAGGTCTGCTTTTCCAGAGGAGCAGAAAAGATCTCGTCTCTCACCTAAGAATAACACATGTGATGGACTTTAGTACTACAGGTACGAAATATTACAAAATATCATGGGTTTTTTACAGTAGATTTTTGAGAGGTTACTAATGCTGTATGCGGTAGAAGACAGTAAGTCTCAAAATACTCACATGCTGTATTTCAGTTGCTATTTTAACACTCAAAAGTTATTACAACAAAAACTACATACACAATATACAAAAAACCCCCAATGAAAACATTTGGGTATACACTGCCTAGAAGGGCCTAGACACTACCAGTAACATTTCCTAAAAAGCAAAACTGCTTTAATGGAACCAACTTGCCAAAATTAGCTAGGATTTTCTCTTTTCCATTCTTTTGCCATGTTTGAGAGGAAGTGGTAACATCCCTACAACCCTTTGCTCTTTCTTGAATCCGAAAGATCAAATATAAGCATTTTTTAAAACATTGCAATTTGTGGGTCTTATAGCTTACCTGCCACAGTAACGAGACAAAATTATACTATTCTCTTGTTAAACATTTTCTACTAAAACATATTTGTCATTATTTAAAGAAGCTCATCCCTGAATATAAGGTACAAGAGGGAAAAAAACCCATGTTCTCATTGCCTATTATTTATTTACAAAAAGATATTTCTCCTACTAGGTACTTGTGATAAATCAAACAGAAAAGTCACTATTGGAAATCACTAAAAATTACTCCCCCCACAAAGATCTTCAGCATTTCTATTGCATTTATTTTCAGATATGTATCAACTAAATTAATATACTGGTGCATAACATTTGTATCTGTAAGGGCTGTACACTGCACTATTGAATGGAAAAGGAATTTTGCAAAACATCTTCATTTCAGTTAGTTAAAATTAAAAAGGAGGACAGCAGCATCTTTTATTTGAGAATTTTCATCCAATTTTCTATAAGTCCATTATTTAGATACATGTGAAACTAACCTGCTGCTTGCTAGTGTTGTCCGTCTGCAGGAGTGCAGCGTGATTTGCAACCTTCCGTAGGATTGTCAGGTAACTGAAGCGCAGTGACTTAATTGTTTCACCATGAGCATTTACCTACAAAAGGAAAAACAAAAAAGAATGTTTATGCAAACAAATGCTCCCTAAACAGAGAAATAATCTAAAATAAATTCTCCTCTTAAAAAATTTAATGCATTAGAAATTCTAACTAGTACTATAATTGATCCCAAAGAGATGCATGCTGGGATTTTAACAAAAATACATCAAGTTATATTATTCCTCAGCTTTGTAATCCTATTTATAAAAAACATTTTGTCAAAAAGAAAAAAAACCCACGAGTTATAGTTTGCTAAACATTTCAGATAGTGTGACAGCTACAGAAATTACTAAGATAACTAAGAATTCCTTGGTAGACAAAAAGACAGTAACTTTATAACTGCTTTAAATGTAAATCAAACCAGAGCTGTTCAAATTACTTCATACCCTACAACTGCTAACTTTACTTTTCTCTACAGCAAAAATGTATAAAGTTTTATAAACATCTCAAGTAACATAATTCAACCAACTTCAAACATTATACAATGCAGCAGCAGCAACAGCAGCAGCTATTTTTCTCATATGGTTGGCTGATTTGACCAACATTAATTTTCCTTTCCCTTATCAAGTGACTAATTTTCATGGTTAACTTGGAATAGAACAGTCCATAAGAACCACTTAAGTATCTGCGGGCTTGCCTACTGCCCTTTGTGAAGCAAGTTCAACAGCATTTTAAATTTTCTACAAAATGTCATGAGAAGCAGAAGCAAGCAAAGAACTAATGCTAGTATCCATGGAATATTAAACAGGGTGATAGACAGATCATTTTTAAAGATGCAGAAGAATGAATAAGCTATGGAAAGCTATAAGGAAAAAAAAACACAATCAAAAAACCCCACCAATGAACAAAACAAAACAAACAAAAAATAAAATCAAACAAAAAAACCCCACAACCAACACCACCACACTATACAGGAATAAAAACAGGCCAGAAGTAAAATAGGGAGAAGCAAGTATGACACATACGCTTCTAAATCTTTAAAAGCCATGTTTAATCTGAGCCTACTGAGTAACACAAAACAAATACAAAGCTAGACTAACCAAGTGTTAAAGAAATCCAGAGAAGATAGAAAAAAATCTGCAAATCTCTTAATTGTCAACAAAATTCTGCTTAGGCTCTATGGCTAGTCACTGTTCTCCCTTCAGTGAAGCAAAGCAACAAGCATGTTTAGTGGCAAAGAAAGACACAATACAACTGCAGTTTTAGCACAAGAATAACCCAGACAAACTGCTGGGTCCAGGATGTCTCCTATTTGCAGTTTCTGCATGGACTACCTCAGGCACACAGGAGCAGCACACCTGCCACATACTGAACATCCCAATGCAACCCTCGCCAACATCAACTATATCACAGGTGCAGTTATTAATACAACACATCCAGAACTTGCTGAATAAATAACAACCACCTGCCCAGTGCATGCAAAGCAGCTTTGCTGTAGTCCCAAAGTGTCAAATTCCCTCACACCTGTGATGCAGCCACCCAAGTGTCCAGTTGGGATTTCCCAAACATGTGGCTTACAACCACACAGCCATTTCAATCAGCTCTTCATTGGCAGAGTTTCTCAAGAAAACCAGGAGGACTATGTTCTAAAATCCATACAGTGCAAGTTCTTACTTTGTAACAACAGTTCTTCCTCCTACGGCCACTGTTGCAGCTACAGGGCTCTCCTGCTCGTAATACTAGACTTACATCCTCTGTCTCTAGCACAGCCTGGTATATGGCTTTCTGGAATTCGGTCAGGGAACAGTACACCATCTGCCAAAGAGAGAGTCCCAAAAACACAATTATGTGCAGTACACAGTGAAAAGCAAAAGAACACTGCAGCAAAAAACATAAAACATAGAACATTGAAAAAAAAGTAGAAAATATGAATATATTTTCTTAAAAGATTACAGGAAATAATTCTACCACCAAATGAAAAAATGTGGATCTTGACACCAAAGTAGCATGAAACTGTAGCCAAAATATATGTATACTTACTTCATCCCCTCCAAAAATGCTACAAAGAATATCAATGGCAAGCCACAAGAACCTGCTGTTAGGTTTCTGTAAGCCTTTCAGTATGACTTTTGTGGAGGTGTAGGAAGAAGAAGGAAAAGTAAGAGAAATAAATGCATAATTGTAATTACGGATTCCCCTCTGCTTTGCCAGTTGCTTAATGTGCCCTTTCCTCTTTTAGGCACTAGCTTTTGTAGGGCACTGCCACAAGCAGGACAAACAAAATACGCAATGAAAAGGCAGAGATCTACACAGTGCTACAGCCAAAACTCTTATCCCTCTTCTTAGAGACCATGGGTGGCATCTCCATGACATCTTTAGTCTTAAGCAGCAGGAGACAGAAATCCCAAGATCATTCCTTAACCTAGGCCACCCACACAGCAGCAGCACCATGCTGAGCTATAATAATACAGCAGTAACTTGAACATATACTCACATCAACAAGAGAACAAAAAGAAAAAAACTGCAAGATTTAGAAAAGCAATTGACTGACGTTTGTTTTAATCTTTCCTTCAGAAGACAGTTTAGATAACATTATTATACATTAAAGATAAGGAATAAATATCAAATTTTGAAAAAAAAAACAGTGCAAAATAATGTATTTGTCTACTTCAAAGGAAAGCACAAATATAGGTAATAAGAATTTCTCAGAACTCTTAGCTATAGCCAAAGTATTATCATTTCATATAATGTTGACAATAGCATTAGATGAACAGGATTACAGACCTATCAACAATCAGCTTTAGGTTTGAAGGGTTTTCTTTTATTTAGTGATTGAAAATGAGGGAGTTAAAAATGAAAAGCATACTGTTCCCCGCACAAAGTATCAAGCTGCAAATTCAGAAGTCCTACACAATTTCAAGAGATTTACATATATTGTATTGGGTTTGCACACATAAGTACAAACGTGCACATAAAACAGATGTGTAAATCACTAGTCAGAAGTCTAGCTGAGCGTTTTCATGCTTGATTAACTCCATTTCAACATGCAATCATAGTAATTATGTGAACAAAGCACAGTACTGCATGTGCATTTTTTCCAAGGCTCTGGATTCTTCTGAAGCTCATAAGTCCAAAAGGAAACCATACAGTAATACAGGCACAATGAAAGAGAAAGCGCACACACACAAAAAAAAAAGAAAAAAAGAGAGATATTCACTAGCATTGTATTTGAAATGTGCAGGCACTCTTACTCTGTCTTCCTTTTTTGGCAACTGATCACTGATAAGCGCTTTGGTACGTCTCAGAAACCAGCCAGACATTTTTCTTGCTAGCTTCACCATGGCCTTACGACCTGTTGCCAGCTCTCTTTTAGTTGCAGTGTGCCTCTGGCCATGCTCCACTGGATCAGAAAATTTCTTCTTGAAATGTATTCTGCTACCCAAAAGTCCTGGTACAGCCCTGTTAAAAAACAAAAGGGGGTAGGAGGTATGTGAAGGAATTTCTTTACTCCAAGTAAAGAGCATTTACTACAGCATTTTCTTTACTCCAAGTCAGACTATCCTTTTCCACTGATTAAAACCATAGCATAAATTGTTTCTGGCTAACAGCAAGAGATCTTAAAGTAAAAATTACTAGAGAAATGAATTTTAAAAGGTGTATATAAATAGAAACATATACTACTTCCCGACATTTACTTTCTGTGATCCTCAAATGTTAAGAGATTTCCCTTAGGAAACTAGTTGCCATCTCCAGAAAAACAAAAGCTCAGCAAACCAACAGAAGTCACAAGTATATAGAACCTCTAAACTACAAGGCTGCTACTGTTCAGGACCCTAAATTAGAAGCTAAGCAGTCATGTTTTCAATTTTTACTGTTTTTGTTAAAATCAGGTTGGGCAGATATTCCAATTTACTAAATAAAATCTTAAGAAACCCAATAGCAAAAAAAGAATTTAGCAATCATTGGCAACAATACATATTTTAACAACCTATTAACAACATCAGCATACTTTTAATGGACCAAATGCAACACTAAGCTTACTGTTAAAGTATTTTTTTCCTAATATTTCACTTCAATCTCTATATCCTTATATTTCAGGTCCGTTTGATTTGTTCCTCCTCTGTAAAGCATCCATAGTAAGTCTGCTATGTTAAGATTTATATCTAGAGTTATTTCCACCTCTCCATTAAAAGTTTCCCTGGACAAGACTGTGCTTTGCAAATACATGGACTTGTGCATTTTGAAAAGCAGCAAAACATTATTTTTTTAATCTTCCAAGTCAGAGTGACCTGCACATATTGCACAGAGCAAAGGCACAACATTGTTCAAAGTTGCACAGTGATTTTCTATCTACTGTGCAGAGGACAGAAGAAAAAAGTCTTTAGAAAAGAAAGCTAAATATACTGGGTAAAAAACAAACAAACAAACTTTAACTGTTTCCCAGATTCCCTAAAGAAGCCTGATAGCAGGAGCTCCAAACATAACTGCAAAATTCATACCAGGAGCTCACGCCCATAGATGTATTGCAAAAACATACTTACATTTTCACAAAACATTATGGGATTTTTGGAGGGGAGGATTGTGGTTTGTTGTTTTCATTTTTTTTTTGACACAGATGGGTCCATATCATCCAGCTCTATCCTAGCCCCATTATATGGTTAACATATAGAGGTGTTTAACCATTAAAAAGAAATTATTTACCAGTCCATAACACACCAAAGTTCCTTCATATTGTTTTGAAGAATGGTTCCAGTAAGGCCTATGCGAACACTGCACTTTAATGACTTCATGGTTTGAGTTATTTGAGCCTTCGGATTCTTGATTCTATGTGCTTCATCCACTATCACAGCAGACCATTCTACACTGCAAATCAACAAAAAATATTGTATTAACCGAAACTACTTATCATCCCACATGAACGTAAGAAGTGAAGTCAGACAAGTAGCTGTGATTATTATAAAATACTTACTTTTTGATTTTTTGTTTTACATTGTATTATACTACTCGGTTCCTTTATATTCTGTTTATGCCATAGTTGAATACAATGGCTAAACTACATAACCAAACAAATGAACTACGGTTAACTATATCAAATGCTTTCTGTGAAGAAAGTAGCTTTCAATCTCCAGAGCAATCAATACAGCACATCCCAGTGATGCTAATTCTACTCATAAGATTTAGAAAAATTAAAAAAAAAAATAATCTCCAAAGGTAAACTATTGAAACATGCTTAACACAGGTATGCTTCATTTTCCCAAAAGAACCTATCCAGTCTAACTAGAAAAAGCATTTCAATCTATATGGTTTCCTACGTGAAAGCATCACTCAACTTCTTTAATATCTATATAATAACAATTTGGCACAATTTGTGACTAGGAAGAATATATCTAGAAGCAGGGACCAAAAGATATTTTGTAGCCAACATAAAAAAACATAAAACCTGGAGGTAGAATGACCTCTATACTGTGATATTAATTTAAGTCATCAAGTCCTTAGGAAGAGATGTATCAACTTTATGAGATCATTTTTTATATATGAAAATTTCAGAACAAAATCATACATCCATTTGGATGACATTTCAAACAGCAAAAAGCTGAAACAGACATCTTTAGAAGGAAAGCTCTTTCCTGAACAGGCTGCATCTAGGTCACTAAGATGAAGACTGATTTTGTGGCATTTTTGATGTCTGGTAAATACATTCATTCATACTTGAGCTCCTTACATTCCTAAAATCTGCTAAGAATTGGAGTTTCTCAAAGGAGATTAAGAGATGAGCATGAGCTACTTCAACTAAATCTCTCATGCTGATTTACATGTGTAACTGAGCCTGTGTATTCTTATTACTGACAATGAATTATTTAAGACTAGTTTTTGAGGGAAATGCATCATTCTAGCTAAGCAAGACACATAGCCTCTTCCAGTGTCAAGATCATATGCCCAGCCAGTCACATGGTCTGAAGAGAGAGTCTGGTAAATCTGTATGCTGAAGCAATGTACTTGCAAGCAGTAAGTCACACATCAGATCAGCTCTGAACATGCACTTATTTCCTGATCACTGTCTATTCAACAACCAACACTGAAGGGCTCCTCAGAAAGGCAATAGTATGAATTAGGGTACTACTAACATAACTGCTTCAGCCTTCTCCTATCTGCACTTCTTTTTTCAGACCTAAGCAGAGAGAGAGATGGAGATCTGATTGTTTTCGTGATGGCTGTCCAGACCACTAGGACTGTCTCTGGGGCCTGAACCTTTCCCAATACCTAAACCAACAAGACCAGCAGATCTGCTGTACAACACCAGCTGCTAAGGGCAGGCTGCTACTACTAGCTCTTTACACAACTGGTGCTCTACTTTAAGATGGCATAAAGGGACCACCAGGGTAAGATGAAAGGCTAAGTACTCCTGAACACAGCCAAAGGAAAGGTAGAACTTGTAGTTTGAAAATGTTGACAGCTATGGAGTAAAGAAAGCAGGATTTCTCATACAATCTGCTGTCAGAAAGACCTTCATTCTAAGCCCATCATGTATTTAAAACTATACACACACATATTTTGTATCACAGGTTATAGGACTCATGAATTTCATGAAGCTGGTGAAAAGTTCAAATAACAAGGAAAATATCATTTGAACATTTGCTAAAGAATCCAGATTTTTTTTTTCCTTTGCACTGTACTGAAATATAGAAACACCTTCTGCATATCTTTCAGCTACCACCCGTTTTCAGGCAGGCAATTCCTGCATATTTTTGAGAACACTTAATGAAGTGCGAAGTCTAGCTTTATGAAAACTACTCAAACACTTCTTCCAAGCATCCCACTACAAAGATAGTATAGGGTAACCATCTTGAAGATAGTTAAATGGGATTCTCCTCTTCCACACAGTGAGTCATTGGATTTAATAAACAGAAAGAATAAGTAGTTGCAAAGAACAATTTAAATTAGACAGCTGAACTTCTGTGTGTGGAAGAATACATTAAAATCATTACCTGTTAAATTCATCCAAGTATAGGCGCAGTATCTCATATGTTGTAAGGGCAACTTCACATTTCCCTTGCTTGATGCGATTCAAGTCATCATCTTTTTTACTGCCATGTAAGACACAAACCTTAAAGTACCCCCATGTGTCTAACTCATCCTTCCAGTTGTAAAGCACTGAAAGAGGGGCCACTATGAGGAAAGTCTGAAAACAAACAGATGTATAGTATTACTGGAAAAACTACAACACAGCACTTTCTCCATAAGGAAAGTCAAAATCTTGATATTTATTTTACTGCTTTGAACATTTAACTATTTCATTCTGTCACTTCAAAGCATAGTATAGAAAATATCTGAAGAGTCAATATAAATTCAAAAGTAATCAGTTTACTCAGAGGATGTAAATAATACAGAACAAAACTACCATAAAACTAAAAAAAAAATACCAAAGTAGTGCTACTTACTCAAATTATACTCTTACAACTGCAATAGGACACGAGATACTATCACTTTGTCTTGTTAGAGCATCAATATCTGTATACCATAAAATGTTTTACAGATGGAGAAAACAAAAAGATGAAGAGGGTAAGCAGCTTCCTCCAGTTCATAGGTCTAGTTATTATATAACTTCAAAACAGGAAGACCTGGAAAGTGTTTGAAAATTTAAGATCTCTCATACAACTCATTCAGTATCATAGAATAATAAAATCAGTGAGGTGGGAAGGGACCTCAGGAATTTTGTAGCCCAACTTTCTGGACAAAGCAGGGGCAACACTGAATTTAGATTAGGTCATTCAGGGCCTTCTCAACTCAGGTCTTCCTGAGGTCCCCCAAGGATCCGGAGTGGTCCACAACCTCTCTCTATGACCTGGTTGCAATGCTTAATTGTCCTCAAAGTGAAAGAATTCTTTTCATATTCCCAGTCAGAAGCATCCTTTTTTTTGTTGTTCGTTTTTTTTTGTTTGTTTTCACATGAAGTACTAACCCTTCACCTCTTCCTCTCCGCCTGTAGTTCCTGAGAAACCTGTATCCATTATTCACAGAGCTACAGTCATACAGACCATTCTGCTACTCGAATATTCCAATTAGTCCAATAAAATTAAAATAGTAATGGAAAACAGAAATTGTATGAGACCTGTGATGGGTAAAATTAAAATGATCTTCAGATTTCTCTCATTCACATAGAACTTCTACATGTATCTTTACTTGCTGTACTGTATTTGATTACCTAGATTATGAGTCAGACTTACATCTGACATTATGATGGTCATTCAAGAATATAAGCCACATCACAAGAATATTAGAAATAAATTTTCCAAATACATTTGTTTACCCTAATTCTTTAAATATCCTGTTAAAATAGACACGTGTACTTTTTGTACTTTAGAAACACAATCACACAAACCCACAGTTTTTCTACTCACTGACATGGGCCTTCCAAAGTACTCTAGCCACAAATCTCATCCAGATATTTCCTGATACTTTGTGTTAGTGCAAATCAACAGTACTAACAGATTAGACTATGACAGCCAGATAATGCACTATGACACTCTGGAAAACTGAAGGCTCCCCTAACACTACCAGTATGACCATGAACCCCTAATCTACCGAAGTAGCAGAATTTTTTAAAAGAATATAAACTTCTAAAGCAAACAAAAGATCAAGTATTGCCTTTTACAAAAAAATTAAGCTTGTATTACTATAAACTGTACCTTCTTGGGGTTACATTTAGATTCTTTTTTCATTGTCCTCAGTAAAAATTCTGGCATATTGTTTTCAATATCCTCACGTGTTCCCTTTTTGTGCAATACTGCAGCCAAAAATGAAATGACCTTGAAAAAGAAAATAATTCTCAGTGATCACGTACAAAAATGCAAACATAAATTGAGTTCCACTGAAAACAAACATTTAGGATGAAATCCTGGATGGGATTTAGTAAGGTGGTTTGTGGGGGGACTGGGTTTTTTGTTTGGGGTGTTTGTTTTAAATAGATCTGTTTTTAAAATGGGAACCCCTCCACTTGGAGAATCCTGAATTCATGACAAGAACAATTAATTGCTCTATTTTACTCCTTCTTCCTCTAAGTGGAAAAGTCCCAAAAATAAGGAGGAGACTATGAATGAGCCAGGAAAAACTAGAGATGAGTTATGCCTTGCAGTTCTTCTCCACTCTCAAGACAACTGAATCTCACACAAGAAAACAGAAAGAAGAGATACTAACTGTACTCCCAACACTACTTCTGCAAAAGAAAGAAGTTCAAACTAGAGGTTAGATTCTTACTAACATGTCATCTTCCAAATGTTCCATTCCTTCCAGTTCTTGTCCTTAACTTCAAAACCTGTTCGTTCTGTTGTGTTTGAGCTATATTCTCTCATCAACCTCAAATCAGTAAAGGAGATTTCCCTTTGATTATTATGGCACAGATGTCTGACCAGAACATGTAAATCCATAAAATCCACTTAGCGCCATGGATACCATTTATGCCAAGTGGCAGCAAGGACCAGATGCACCACCAGAGAGGTGCTCTTCTTTTAAAAACTCTACAGGCTTCCTTTACTTGGAGGAGGCAGCTCCAGCCACTTCCTTTTCGCAGCTGCTACACAGCTGCTCAGAGCAGGGCAGAGGTAATGCTGTAAAGTGTCAGCTTCTAAAAAAAAGAGGAAATTTCCAGAGCTTTTGCCCTGTAACGACAGAGGAAGAAAAAAGAGCCAGCCAGGAGTGCAGAAATGCAGGAAAAATACCTGAGAAAAGTAAAGGTAGATGAGCAGAAGAGAGAGGAAACCAACCATATTTGTGGCTGCAGGGCGAGAAAGAGATGTGTAGAAAAGAAAACCAAACATTTTTATACCTAATATTTCATATAAACTGAGGCTAAGGGGAACTGCGAGTTTGCACATGTTGTTTGACTTTAACTTTTTAAAAATCATTTCGAGAAGAAGAATAGAATTCAACTGAACATAAAATCTACATGTGTCTTTCAGATCCTCCGTTTTTGGAAGAATTATACATCACAAATTTGTAACAATAGCAAAGGCTGTAAAAGGGCAAGTCTGCTGATGAACTCTTGGCTCTTCCACATAAAGAAGGAAGCAACCTAAAGGCCTACATAGGAACCTAACTTACTGCAATCACAAAGAGAAATGACATTATTCTACTTGCCTCCACCTCAACTTCAGCTTGAAATTAAAGAGACATACAGTCAATCCAATTTAAGCAAAGATAAGTTCAGAAGTACAAAGAATATGAAAATGCAAAAGTTTGCTAGCAAAGTCTTTATCTCATAAATCATTCTATAATTCAGAAACAATAAGGTTCAGCAAACTGACAAGCATAACTCAAGTTTTCTACAAGACTAAATCAGTTACTTCAAAGTTTAACTAACATTTATGCTTTCATACATACTAATTCGAGTGAAATCCTCTTTTACTTCATATTCACTGAATTGCCTTTCCCATGCTTAACACAAATAAGATAACTACTGTGTTTTATAAAAAAAAAAATACACAATATATTCTTTAAAACCTCCACCTTTCTTCTGCAAACTTGACACTGTGATGAAAAGAAATAACCATCAGATGTGAATTCCACACAGGAAAACACTGTCACTGTGTGACAAACATGACCACATCACTACAGAATCCACTGAGATTCAAGACATACAAGAGATATAAGGAAGACAACGCAACTTTTTACTCTATATTTTACTACTACCTTACATAGATGCGTCTGATCATATGAAAGCAGATTATTTGCAGTTCTGACTAGACACAAACTTCCATATCTCCTGAATTCTTAAACAGCCATACACAAGAAACATGGCCAAGCTTAAGTAAAACACAAGGTAAATGAATACAGTTTAATAAAAGTCTGTTAACAGATCAATCAGCAGCAGCTAGACATCGATGATGCGCCTCTGAATACTCCAGAGCTTTGCCAGTTTAGTACACTCACTCCTCAAGTTTGCTACAAAATAGTACTTCTTTGCACTGAAGAGGATCCATTGACATTCTTCTAAATGGAAGGGCAACAGACACTACAGCTAGTATCTGTCAGTGAACGGAGGGAGAAAAGAGAGAAGCACAAAGACAAGCCACCATAGGATTGAAGCTGCTAACTTAAAACCAGAAAAATGAAAGAGAAATTTCAAACATAAGATCACTCTAGTTTTAGTAAAATAAATAATCATTTGGGCCACACTGATTCAAAGCATAATGGAAAAATCGAGCTATACTTTGTCCTTTCATCAACCCAAGTTGTGTTTCCAAAAGAGTGATAAAAATAACACGGAACATCTAAGCACTTTTTCCAGAGATAGGAATAAAAGTGTCTGCTCCTTCTTGTTCCCAGTACAGTCAAACTATTTGTTTTCAGGAAAAAAAGAAAAAGACATTTAAAGAGCTACAGTCAGATAAGGACTTTAAGTACTTTTAGCATGCTCCAGTGCAAATTTCACAATGCGTAGGTAACAATTCTCAAAGTACATTCAACATAAAATGAATACGAACATTTTAACCACTGTAATTACTCATGCTTACACTAAAAGGGGCCACATCCCAGTTTTGTGACCTGTCAGGAGTGAATCTTAAATCAGCAATGGCTCCTGGCTCAAGTCCTGTCCCAGAAAGTCATGTCCTGCCTTCTCCAATTCCACAATAGCAACAGGAGGTTAAGCTCCACTGAAATGGCTTTTCTTAAACAGAGTATTTTTAAAAAAGATTTACAACTCACAGAAAACACACTGCAAAAAAAAAAACAAAAAACAACCAATTCTCGCACTGTAAAAATCAAAAAGAGTACCTGTATTGTCTTTCCAAGGCCCATATCATCTCCAAGAATACACCCCCTTTTATTAGCATAGTGTCTGTACAGAAATTGGGCTCCTTCTCTTTGATAATCACGCAGATATCTGTTAATTGTATAAGGGATGAAATCACCATTGTCAGATAATTTAAAAGCAACTGCAGGACATGGAAGATTTTGGTCAGGAAAATAAGGCTTTTCCAGATCATCATCATCAAATATTAAGCTTTTGCAGGGTCTTCTACTGGCTTTGACTCTACGAAGTTTAGTTATTAGTATTTGCCTTTCTTCACACTCCAAGAATGATACAACAGCAAATAATTTTCCATTCTTGTCCTTTTCAATAGAGGATATTGTTCCTTCCTGAAGTTTCCCATTTTCAAGACAAGGGGCAAGGCACTTCTCCCCAATATGCCAATTATCTATAAAAAGAAACAAACACACAGTGATAAACTGGCCCAATGTGCAAAGTATTTCATTTTGTCACACTACTAAAACATTGAATGTAAATTTATTTAACAAACTGCATACATTGTAAGATAAAACATTTTATTGAAGGTCGCACTAGAATCAGGATACTGATTACTGTTTAGAACCAAATCCTGAGCCAGGTATAAAACTACAGTTAACTGAAACACTACAATTTCATATCTGGGTATCTGAAAATATACATATATATTTAAATATCTGGAAGTCTATGTGAAAAAGTCTGATGTAAAGGCCAAATTCTACTATATTAAGTTGTTACACATTGGCTTCATGCAGTCCAACACTGATATACTGATGTCTGCATGTTTAGTGTCCACTGAATAGACCACATGACCCAGTCAAAAAGGCCTTCTATATTACACACACTTCTGACCTACCTGAACCCCATGTTCCAGTGTTAGTAAATTATCTTAGAATTATAATCACATAGCAAAATGTCAAAATGTCACCTTTCTCCTAATTAAGTCTGGAACAGGTAAAAAACTACTTACGTTTAAAAACAACAGAAGGGTACTTCAAGAACACACAGTAGCACACAGTTTGCCTATACTGTTCATCCAAGTGGCTAATTACTCAGTAAACTGTTAACACAGATGTCAAGTCTGGAACTGTTACAATCTGTTCCTCTGTGTGGCCTCACTACTGCCTTAATGCAGGCCTTGATACAGCATGTCAAATACAGCATATCAAACAATCACAGAGATGACTGAACTGGTTCATTTTCAGCTATCTCATTTTTAAATTTCATGCACAAAGATTATTTTTAAATGGTGCGTATCCTGCTAACAGAGAAAGATGAAGAACATCAGTGTATCAGAGTCCAAAGAATCCACATCATATTGACAATAAAAACCCAATAAAATACCTCTATCAGAAAAAGCAAGGCCTTCACTCTTCACAGTAAAGACATAAATAATCGTTACATAGAGTTTTTCAAATCTAAACTGAGGAAGTGTTGTCCTGAGTTTATGGAAACACTTTCCAATCTTCCCCTGCTCAGCTGTCCCACAACACAAAAAGGGACATGATTCATTTCAGTACTTTTGTTGTTTACCTATTTGTTGGAATATGTTCTGATACTTCTGAGAAAGTCATAATCAGAAGCAATGAGAGGCACCTAAGGTTTTTATTTGAAGGAGCAAATTGGAGAGAATCTTGGATCAAAGTAATCATACTTCATACCTATGATCAGTGGTAGTACACTTTTCTGGGCATGTTAACCCAGTTACTTTTCAGAGGTAAGGAAAATATAAGAGTAAGTCCTGAAGGCAAGAAACTTCACTTTCCGTCATTTTTATGCCTCAGTGCAAAAATCTCATGGAGCAGACAGGTTGTTCTCACCAGTTCTTGAGCTCCTGGAAGTGTACGCTCACAGGATTATTCTCCACAATGTATCAGTTAGATTGGTGATAACTATACTTCCTATTTAATAAACTATGTAAACTAAAACAAAAACATCCATCTATCCCACTATGGGGCAACAAGCAGTGACCTTAAGTTGATATCTAAGTAACAACAAAAATAGCACAAGCATAGAGAATACCTCTCTCCTAAAATTCTTTGGCCTGAAAGTATTCTTTTAGGTACAGAGATTTCCTGGGTCAGGTGTGGGTTGTCTGTTCACCAAACCCCAGTGGACTTCTCTCTTTCAAGCAGCTCCATTCCCCCTTCAACACATGCAGATTTCTTACATTCAGTGTTTTCTGACTACAAATTTAGCAGTTCTGCTCTCTAATACCTGTCAAGTTTTTGCCTTCTATCAACTTGGATCCACAACCTAAATCAATGGCTTGTGAGTTCCTAGACTAACAAAATCATAAACCATGACCCCTGTGTTAAACTCATCATTTTGGAGATCTCCTTCACAATGCTCCCCATCATCCTCACTTCAGAAGTTCAGTCCCACACCCTGTGACCTGTACGTAAGTCACTTCATACCTTCAGCCATTCCCACTGATCTTCTCAGAGACTTGAAGCTCAAATCTATCTTCTTGAGGCATGAAATACAGACAGCATATTCAACAAATCATACATAACTAGTCTCTTAAGGTATTTGTACTGTTTCTTGCACATGCTCACATCAATTTTTAAAGTACACATGGACTTCTCCCAGTAGCATTTAAGTCTCTGGGCAATTTCTCAAAATCTCAAAGCAAGGCTGAAAAAATGAAACATGCTGTATACAGCACACTGTTAAATATGCAAAACAAAGCTTAAATTAAGAAAGCATTTCCACAATTACTTTCTTTTACAGTAATACCTGAAGTGACATGTGACACTAGAGACTCTCAAGTTAAAATTACAATTTGACAGTGTCTTTGTTTTTAACCAAGCATTTACTTGAGTTTAATGAGTTGCATATGACTTGTCAGAATGAAAGTCCCAGGTGCAAGGTGGAAAAAATTGCACTGAGCAATAGTTTCAGTATTACCAAACTCCCAACCTAGTGAGAAACAAGGAACAAAATGAGTAAAGGGGAGAGAAAAGCAATGGTATTAAGGACACCATTACTACAAAACCCCAGAAAATAATGCTATACAAACCAAAGCAAAAATTGCTACTTTAACTAGCCTGATGCACTAAGAACTTGAGGTTTGAACCAGAACTATAATTTATGTAGAATACTAACTTTAGAAGTGAGGAAAATTATCCAGTATGGCTTCCTAGCATGGGTACAGTACACTTGTCATCAGTGAAGAAAGTTGATATTTATGATGCCGCTTCTACCACAGCTGAAAAAAATGTGCCATCATATGTATAAATTGTATGACTGTCACACAGTAGCTCCTTTCAACACCTACTTCTCTATGATCAATAAAGCAAATCAAACATTAATGCTAACTACTGATGTTTGATCACTTAATGTAGAGTGCAAAGGATTTTTTACACTCCAATAACTGACTGTAAAAGCAAAACTCAATGATACTACAAAGCACTGCACTTCTTAAGTTGTAATGCTTAGCAACAAAGTTGGTAAATAAGAAGTGAAAAAAACCCTCAAAATGCTCTCTTCCTAAAGATGCCAAAGCAGGATATTTTAAATTCACTTAACCACACGTTTCCACTTGTTGCAAGAAACAAACTCAAAATGCAGGCTCCTGAATAAACAGAAGCCATTTAGACTTTTCCCACCTGATATTTCTAGAACATGTGCACCACCATACTCAGGGCATTCAGAACACACCTCAGCCCCGTCAGGCGAGGCCCCTCAGGGCCATGGCACGGTGCTGTGCCAGCCAGATCCCACGAGCCAGCCGCCCCACGGCCCGTGTTGGGGCACTCGCCGTGGGTTACCAAGCACTGTGTAATCCCCACACCTGCTCTCATTCTGCACCTGAGCAAACGTGAAGAGCAGTAATGAGTGTGAACACCGCTCTGGAGAGATACACGGAGGATGCTTACCTGGGTCACCATCACACATTTTAACCTTTGGCCGTGCAAAGCCCAGCAGGGCCCGCGGGCCGCGGCCCCCGGGGGCAGGTGAGGCCCAGACGCCACCGGGCGGCCGCTCTGGGGGCCCGCGGCCACGGGAGTGGGGCACGGGCCGGCCTGGCGCCCACGGCCGGACACCACACGCCCCCCAGGCAGGTCACAGACACCCGGCGGGCACCTCACAGCGCCGCGGGGAAGGAACCCGTCACCGGCGGTTCCCCCCCAGCACCGGCGGCCCCACGGCAGCCAGGCCAACCCCTCCGCCAGGGCGGCCTCCCGGCCCCCCAGCCCCTGGCGAGGTGCGGGGCAGGAGCCGTGCCCGGGGACGGGGCGAACGGACCCCTCGCCCCGCGCCGCACGGGGCGCGGCGGGCTCCGCCACGGCCGGGTTCCCGGGGATGGGGCGGTATCGCGAGAAGAGCGGCGCGGCGGGACGCGCTTCTTAAAGGAGCCGGCGGTGAGACGCGAAGGGCGGGAGGTATCGCGAGGTTGGCCGGCGGTGTTGCGGGAAGCGGGCCGGGAGGTACCAGGGTTCGAGACCCGGCGACGGGGAAGGGGAAGGCGAAGGCGTCCTCGTACGGCGCCGGCGCTGTGGCGATGCCTTCTGAGGGGACCGGGGGCTGCGGCTGCGCTCGGGGAGCCCAGGGCGGCCGTGGTGCTGGTGAGGCGAGTCCCCAGGGTAGCTCAGCACAGGGCTGGGAGCAAGTCGGGTCTGTGCAGCAAGGCCATGCTGCCCGCACCAAATGAAGTTTGGTTTTGCACCAGGGCGCACCGTGGGGAATGTGGTAGCTGTGGTGGTGGTGCACTGGTCTGTGAAGAACGCGGCCTTGCCCCGCTGAGCACAGTGTAGCTCCTGAAGCTGGAATGGTTTGGCGTCTTGATCCATGTAATCCATACCGTAGCTGAGTCTACACCTAATGCAAGCCCTTGTTTGTAGCAAAATCTGTAAAGGACTTAAACAAACAAACAAAAAAACAAGCAAACAAGCATAAACCTCTGTGAAGACATGGCGGTAAGGAAGCAGTAGGAACAACTAGTGCAGTGGAAGGGCTCTCTAGTGCTGATGGCATGGTGCTGAGGAGAAACCGCAGTGATGTGATCGGAATGTGGTGAGAACCAAATGTGCAGCAAGATCTGGCGTTTGGAGAAAACGCTTAAGAGAGAGAGGCCCAGTTCCTAAAATGAGTCCACCTCTGCCCACTACCAGAAGAGCTTAACTGAACGTGCTAACGCTTTGCAGATTGTGAACTCAACCAGTAACATCCATCTTATTGCTGAAAAAATTCAGCCCCACCAAGAAATCTATCCAGATTGCATCATATCTCAGTAGCAATTTTACCAAATGTTAGATGAAGGGCATGACTTCCCAGATACTTGCTATTGCGTTGACAAAATTTTTCCATGTACATTTAATAGCTCAATACTAAGTTTCACTTAAAGAAGTTAAGCATATATGTGTGAATATCATGCAAGATCTGTTTCTGAAGCACCTTTAATTACTTTTTTAATGGAGAAGACATCAACTTGGGTTGAAGCTGTCATTGTTTCTAATTATCTTGTAATATCAGTCATTTTAGTGACATGTTAAGGAGGGTTTAAATATTAGAAGAAGAAAAAGGATCCTTTTGACATATGAAGTAAAATTGCATACAATGAAGATGGATAGACTGGCTAATCAAAGTTCTACGTCCTACAATATTTTCAGAAACAAGGCAAGGCAATAAATTTTCTAATATGTGGGTCTCCGTGCTGTTTCTGTATGCAGCTGACATGCAGGCAGCTACCTGCCTGCTCTAAGAGTAATGAAGGCATTAAGCTGCTTCTTTAAGTTGTCTGCTGTTGGCCAGAATTTTGTTAGAAGTTAGTGAAAGATGGATGGTGTTTGATCAGCCAGTTATGCTAGACTAATGGGAGAAGAGCAAGCATGAAAGCACTAATACAGTTGCTGCAACAATAAACTACGTGAATATCAGGCTCCATGTATATGGGGGAGGTTGTTCAGAAATAAAACTTATTATAATACCAATAGACTACATTGTTTAAAAAATGTATTTTACATGTAGTCATGCACTCAACTGTTCATTCCAAAGGAATGTGACAAGAACTACACCATCATAAAACCAAAGCTGAAAACAGGATGGCATTTCACGTTTTAAAAATCTGGCAAAATAAACTCAGTGTAACTTAACCATGACCTGAGATAATTAATACACCTTGACCCTAAGAGCATCTTAGAAAAATTGGCAAGAATATAGGCTCTGATTTAAGGCAAGGTTTTAAACTGTATCGTGTTTGTAGACAAAGGTGTGTTTATACCACAAGATGCTTACTTAGTGAATACCATGTTGTACTTAATTATTTTTGAGATATTTGTGTTTAATAGGGACTCTTAATGCAGAGTACAGCTGTTACTGTACATCACAAATACATTATTATGACTTCACAACAGAAAGAAGAAACAGATTAAACTCTTGCTTAAAGACTTTAATTTTTCTAAGAAACAGGCAGTAAAATTCTGCCCACACTCTGTGGATCCCATTCTGCTTTTATGTCAGCAGTAAACCTCAGTGTCGTAGCTGGAAACAGAATTGCACCTGAAAATCACAATGAAGTCCCTAGGATGAGTCTCCATGACAGTTCAGTACATGCTTGAAGCTCTCCCCTTACAGAGGGAGAACAAAGGAAGGAACACACCTTTTGCAGGAACAGTTGGTTAGCTTTATGTCAACAGGTAGTTTTCCTCTTGCCATTAAGATTCCTTTTCACGAATTGCAAGCAGTTTCCCTATCTTTATTTTAAAAGAAAAAAAAAAGCTAGAAAAACAAGCAGGCCTGCTGAGATTAGGATTCTTTTCATGCAGTATCCTTATACGACCAGACCCAAAATGAAAACATTTTCATAGGCCAGACAAGTCTTTAGTTCTGTCATGTATCTGCAGAAGTTTTTGGAATATAAAATAACCTTTCAGGAATCTTTCTAGCACAGGTTAGAAGTTATTTGCTGGGATGTCAACAATTTCTCATGGCAAGTTGCTTAAGGGAAAGATTTGTGAAAGGATTTCATTTTGAAAAGCTGTTGCCATTACTGAGAAGTTGAATATATCCAAACTCCATATTAAAATTTGAACTTTGCTCATATTTGACTTAGTTTAGATTTCATAAGAGAAGTTTTAGGCTCAGATAGCAACCAAAATGAATAGGAAAATGGGGATAAGCACTTTTCAAATAATGTGCTGTATCCCCGAAAGCATTTCACATGGAAGATTGTGGCTTTCCTGTTCATTCTGAGAGAGAGAAGAGATCAATTGTTACATTTATAGCATCCTCCACATCAGTATGTCTGAAAACAAAGCAAGCTAGTGATTTTCAGATGCACTCAGCATTTGCAAGTCTAACTGAAACCCATGGAAAGTACAGGTGCCTAGAATTTTTGAAAATGTCAGTCATTTAATTCTATACTAGAAAAAAGAATAGGTGCTTCGATTCACGGGTATTAATTAAGCACGGCAGGATTAAAAGTGCTACAAAAAGGAACTCTAATGTGATATGCACTGAATGAACATTATGGAAGGCCTTCTGTCTCTGGTAGTTCATTTGCCACAGTATTTTACATGGTGCCCATTAAATTGGTCCTGCATCAGGGGTGGAATAACCCTGTGCAGTGGTTTAGGCTGGAGATCAACTAGTTGGAAAGCAATTTTGCAGAAAAGGACTTGTGGGTCCTCAGGAACAGGACATTGGCCATGAGCCAGCAATGCACCCCTGTAGCACAGAAGGCAAACTAGATCTGGGGCTAAGCTAGGAAGAGCATTGCTGAGAAGATCAAGGGAGGTCATCCTTCCCCTCTGTTCAGCCCAAGTGAGACCACATCTGAAGTGCTATGTCCAGTTCTTGGTTCCCCACAACAAGAAAGACATGGACGTACTGGAGAAGGTCCAGGGTCATGGAGATTAAGAGACTGGAGCATCTGACCATACCAGAAGAGGCTGAGAGCTGGGATTTTGTAGCCTCAAGAAGAGAAGTCTCAAGAGAGGTCTTGCCAGTGTACACAAATACCTGATGGGTGGCTATAAAGAGGATGGGGCCATACTTTTCTCAGTGGTGCCCAAGGCAAGAGACAATGAGTGCAAACTGAAACAGGAAAATCCATTTAAGGATAAGGAAAAGCTCTGCAGCTGTGAGGGTGGCTGAACACTGCCACAGTTTGCTCAGAGAGGTTGTGGAATCCCCATCCTTGGAGATACTCAAAACTCAACTGGACATAGGCAAGAGCAACCTGCTATAGGTGACCTTACTTTGAGAGAGAGGGGTTGGACTAGATGTTCTGTAGAGCCTTCCAACCTCAGCCATTCCATAGTTCTTTGAAGAAGTCTATGGGACAAAGTGAGTTATAGCTAACTGCTTACGCTATTATTTAAAAAACAAGAGCTGTAGCTACCAGGCAGATTGCTTACCCAGAAGCTAGTTTGTCCTGTAGCCCAATGCCAAAAAGACATGACACCAGTTCTTACCTAGCTATATGAATATTTCCAATCTCATCTTCTGGTTATTCTTAATGACTCACAAGATCTTCAAGTCATTCTTCTCTTCTATATCCTCAACCATAAAATAAAAGCTTGAAAATGCTAGCTAAGGATGTCTGGAAATGCTGCATAGCACTTATACGTGTGCACAACACATAAAAAATAGATAACACCTTGAGTGTTTAACTGGATAAATCAAATATCCCTAGTATTGTTAGCTCAGTCTCTCTCAAGAAGATTCTGGCCAGTCCTAAATCTTACTAACTCTTAGAAGCCAGAGTAGTATAATTCTTACAGCCTGCTGCAAAATTGTCCTTTAAAGTTTGTCTGCCAGATGATGTGTTACTCAGCTTGAATAAACCTGAGAGACTGATTTCACAAGTGTTACGAAGTATTGATTCATTTCCTTTGAGTGTCTGGTTAAAGGGTGACTTGAGGAAAACGTAAAGTTTTGTCCTTAAATAAATATTGTATATAAATGGATCATGTCAGCGACACTCAGATTTCATGATTGCCTGGAGTGGGAACTGGATAATGAGACTTGTCAGCTCCACTGGATTTGTAACAGGTATTTGTGTAGAACAGTTTTGAATGTTTCAGAAAAATACGTGAACATTTGAAAGGCTTGTGGACCAGTCTCAGTTATGCTCTGGGTCTGGTTAAACCAAATCAGCATAATTGTTCTTCAGAGGACCTTTTATTATGTGTTACACATTTCACTTTACAAATAAAAATTATTTCAGAAATGGAACAGAGCTTTCCATTAGGAGTAGTAGTCATAGAAATGGTTTATGGAGATTACAGTTGAGTTTGGTTCCCGTAATCCCTTTTTTCCTTGAGGAAAAAGTAAAAAGTATTTGCTTCCTCAGATTTGATTTCACTTTTTTTTGAGTTCTGATTGACAGCAAACCATGAAGGGAAAGACTTAAAAGCAGTGCACACACAGAAGGAGAGTGAAAAAGACTAAAACTGGAAAGCTAGAGTTGTTTTTTGTTTTGTTTTGTTTTGTGTTTTGTTTTGTTTTGTTTTGTTTTGTTTTGTTTTGATGGGGGTTAGCATGGCAAGGTGTCCTCAAGAGATAAGAAAGTCATCATCATTTAACATCATTTAAGCAGATGAGATGCAAATGAGATCTAGTGTGGAAGAGTGGGACATGCGGCTTTCATAACTGAAACCACAAAACCTGGAATACACAACCCTTGCAAACAGCCATCTGACTTAATCATCATCAGGTCAAACCTTGCCAAAGCATCTCTAATCAAATGAAACTGTAGGGTGATCTTGGAAATATGATGCCAGCTATGAATTCCTAGGTTGCTACTGTGGTCCAAAAATAAATAAAAGCCGTATTTAGTTATGCTCTACAGATAAAGCTTTTTTTTCCTTTCTGACCTGTTTTAAGCAGTTTACTTTATTAATTGTGTGAGTGATAACCTGATGTGTTATACTTTTGTGGAAACATGTAACAGCATACACACATACACACAGACCCCTCCCATATTATTACACAGCTCTGAAGCTCTGTTAAAAGATATGACTCCCGTTTAAACAAAAAAATATTATTCCAATACTGTGAGTAAAATGCAGGGCTTTATGCAAGTTATTTCTTGTGTTTTCTCTTTGTGCTATCTATACAACACATCTAGCAAAACAGGGTAGCTTGATGAAGTGGCAGTTTTCAGGGCAATATTATAGCGGTGTACCAATATGCTAAAGATGTAAACTGGAGCTAGACAAGCTAAACTGAGGGCTTGTCAAACAATTCAGCAGTCAGTTCCTCTGAAGCATGTAAGAATGCTGCATGTTCATGTGGAAGGCAGGGATATTTTTGCTCCTGGGGGATTTTCCCCCAACTCTGAAGTCAGTTAACCTCTTTTAGTAGGAGGATCAGACTGTCAGTGGTGCCAGAAACCACAAACGTCTGGGACCAGTATGTCAGAGATTACTTCTGCTGAGTCAGCTCTCAACATAACAAAAGTATTAAACCAGTAACTCAAGCACAGAGACATTTCATAAGACAAGGGGAACTGCATTGTGAAGCATATCTTTGTTTTAGACAAATTCTGAATCCCTGCCCAATGTTCACTATTATGTAAAAAAAAACGACCAAACTTTTAATGACACCTATCAGTAAAACTACTGGTAGACTTCTTCAAGCCTTTGCTTATGAATAGAATTGAAGATAAAATAGCAGAAAAGCCATTATATGATTTTTAAAGTATCAAAGGAATGACTAAGCCAGTTACATTAAAAGTTGCTTTAGTTTAAAACAATAATAAAAAATACATTATATATTAAAAAGTAAGCTGCCATGCATACCTTTTATTGGGTTAATATAACTTAAAATTGTTGTTGGGTGTTTGATAACTGTAATAGGTAACATCTCTGTTAGGTATATTCAAAACAATATTGGTTTGTACACACAAATGTACATGCATATGCTGTGCCACTGGCCCGCAAACAAATGGAAGCCCATTCTTAGTTTGCAATTAAGGCTGTCCAAATGCAAGTATCAACAATTAAAGACTAATAAAACCACAAAGTAACAAACTTGATTCATATGCCATAATAGCTGCCGTAATAACTATGCAAACCAAACATACATAGCTTCCTCATCTGTAAGCAAATTCTCAGTTACCTGGAACTGCACTGTTCCCTTTTTTTCTGATTTACTTTATCTGGTAAATTCTGATTTGATAGCACATTTTTTTTCAAGATGTACCATATATTATAGAATAATTTACTTATAAAACACAGAAATAAAGAATGTAGCTTGCAAAAGGAATCACTGTTAAAAACATAGCATTTTTTTCTAGCTTTAGTTTATCTCAAGTACAGGTAGTAGGCTTCCTTATAAAAGAATTATTGAAACCAAAAAAAACCCCACAAACCAGATATTCAGTCTTACTCTGGGATTGGATCCCAACCTAAATGTTTTTTTCTTATTTTAAATAGGACAGATTTATTTTTTTAAAATTTTTTTTGGTGTAATATTTACTGTTAAATTAGTTTTAAAATACTGGTTTTGCTACTGCATTTTAAGCAACAGTCCAAGACCAAAGAAGGGGAGCATTTATAGGAGTTTGGAAGAATACTTTTCTTTCTGAGAATGATTGCTTGCTGACTTTAAGTGGACTTATAATCAAGTTAGTGGCATTGCCACAGTGCAGACACTGAGCAATGAATCAACCTTCTTCAGCATGGTGCTCTCTCATGGTGACTGCTTCATCTTCCCCAGTAAAACAAGATTCATGCTTGAAGCACAGTACATAAATAAAGCCAAAAGAAAAAAAAAAAAAGCCAGAGATAAATACAAAAATATAGAGCATTCGATTACTTGTGCTTTCTGTACAGGCCTGCCAAGGTCTTCCCTCAACATTCAAGATTTTTCTGTTACTCCAGAGCTTACCAACTCCTTTTCACATTCAGCTGTCCATTCTGGTCAGTGCTAGGGGCAAATTATTCCCATGTGAGTCTTTAGTTGTAAGTGTAAGGCACAACCAACTACCTAGGCCAGTTGTCAAATTGACTTTCACACACACACACATGAACAAAACAAAACAAGATATACTAAAAATCCAGATCTGCAGTCACAGGTATAATGAAAAGGGAAAAACAAACAAACAAACAAACCCAACAAAAAACAGGTTCCCAAGAACATTCTTATCACAGCCAGTTACTCATATTGCATGTCTTTTTTTTTTTTTTTCTTAAAGAAGAAATTAACCCAGCTCTGTATATGTAGGTGGGAGGGAATAATTCTATGTACGACAGATGGGCTGTGATTATTACCATCTAACTACTACAACTGCTGGAACCGTAAAAGTAACTGGAGTAGCAACAGCCACCATAGAAAATGAGGCAGAAGAGAGGTCTTCTAAGCCAAATTCTTGCGGTTCTGTGTGTTCTACGTGGTAGGAATGATGTTTGCATTTGTTTGCATTTGTGTAATATTTTCTTAGAATACTTCAGCCAAAATATAGACAGATTAAAAAAAATCTCAATTAATACATGGATGTTTTAATTTTTATTTGTATGTATATTAAGTTAGTATAGCTAGGACAAAGTAATCCAATGAAGCCAGTTTCTACAGAATCTGGGATGTTCATTTACAACAGAATATCTGCAGAAATATACGAAAGAAAAAAAAACCCTAAGTGCTTAAACTTTTGCTTACTGCACATTTTCTAATCAGTACCATCCTTTCACAGCGAAGAGAGTAAAACAAATTCTTTTAGCTGAATGTGCTTAAGCTTTAGCATAAATTATTTTCTAAAATAGAGTGGGGGGGACAAATGAGAGCCTAGGTTATTGCATCATTTCAGAAAGACCACAGAATGCAGAGGGAATTCCACCTTTTTTCTAAAAAGCCACATAATCTTGATTACTTTGGAAAAATAAAATAAAATAAAATAAAATAAAATAAAATAGAAAAAAGAAGGAGGGCTACTACTAACTCTTGTGAGGTAATAGGTTGTTTTGACAATGTCATTATCCAGATTTACAGATGTATCTTTCAGCTTCACTCAAGATCTAATTCTCCTCAGTCACTCCAAAGGCTTGAGGACTAGTGATTGCTGGAATCCTCCATGGATTATCTCTGATCCTCAAGGACAGGAGAGCAATTCCAAATTAACTTCCAAATACATTTATGTAAACCATGTATCCTGCCTCAGAAAGAATAATCCACTACATTCACATATAAACAGAACCTTTAAATATGCAACAGATGTTCCATTTTTTGAAAAGCTCTTGAATTCATTGACAGGCCTTTAGCTAAACTGATGAATTAATTTGTTCGGGGCGGATTTCATAAATCCTCTAATAATTCTTACCCTTACACATCTTGACTTGATTTCGGAGATCTACAGCATGTGTTTTAAATGTTTTAACCTTTACTACTTTAATCAGGTAACATTTATTTCAGGCCTGGATGATGATCGGTCACTGAAAGATATAGTTGACTAGGAAATAAAATCCAATTTGTCAGTTAAACAAACCTCCACATCTGAAATAAGAAAAAATCAGCTCACACTAGAACAAACAGAATTCAGTGTTATTAGAGTTCCTTTAAAGGTTATGATCTGGAGAAGTCAGTCAAAATCTCCTGGTGTACAATTTGTTTCATACATCATATTTGGCACTCTGTTCCCACTTCATAAATGATGAGAAATGGTTGTTCCTGAGAAATGAAGTGCTTTCATCTTACTCAGTAGACAGGATTTCCTACAGGGTAAATCTAGATTACAGTATTCTCAAGGATTGGGATTGATGCTAATGTGCTGCTCACATTGCAATAAGAAAACAAACAAATATTGTCCCTTAGAGTTGTTCACCAGAAGAAACACCTAGCCACTGGGGAAAAAGCCTAGAGGAATTTTCTAGTTTTTTTGTCTGACACTGCATCTTACAAGTGCCAAACAAACTGCAGTACATTATAGAAACAGCTATGTGATTACCCAGTTCACTCCACTATATTACCAACTTTGGAACATACTAGTGCAAAAAGGGTGACAGGATAAACCTATAACTGAAAACCCAATACGCCATAAACTGCATGAATTTGTTGCCAATTAAAATACTTAACCTAATAGTAACAATAACTTCTGTCACAGCATCTTTGATACCTAATCACTAACATATTGCAGCATATACTGAGGACAGCAATCAGATATGAGAAGGTTGAGTGAAAGACTTTCCCCAGAGAAAAAAGAATTCTTACAGTATCCAGGAATAAAGTGTGCTTTGATACTTAGTTTCACATTTCTAAACTCCAGATTTGTACTGCTAAAACTCAAACACCAAGACCAACTTTTACTGGTAGTATGTTGTTTTCTGCTAAAAAAAATGACCTGCATGCAGAAGTCAAAGGACCTTAAACTTAACTGCAAGCTTAGCTGCAGAAACACAAAATATACAAATCTGCAGTGAACCAGCATTGTTTATCCCAAGAAAATATTATATAAACATGGAAGTAATTCTTCTGTATCAACTAGAGTTGTTTTGGCCATTTCCATGAGATGACCAGAAAAGACTATATTTCTCAGTGACTGACTCTGCACCTGCTGTTTTGGAATGGATAGGCCTCTAAAATAAGAAATGAGAATACTGTTTTACTAGGTTTACAGACCATTTTAGATGAAAATACACCACCAAACTTAGCCACTGTAATTTGATAGAGGCAGCATAATTTGTAAAAACAGCTAGTCTACACGTATACTGAATACTTCTCCCAGTATTGTAATGTAAGTAGTATGATTTCTGACAATACATCTTTACTAAGAAATTACTAAATTATTTTGTTTAGGTAAATAAAATAAGTTATTTGCCTAAGAGTACTCTGTTGCCAGTGTGGGTGGTATTCAAATTAGAAGAGTCCCCAAGTGCAGCTGTATTATATAAATGTGTCAGGAAACATATTCTTCAGCTAGTCTACAATGACCTAGCTTTAAGTTAGCTAATCTGGATATCAAGTTCAGCCACATCAGAGAAGAGCTCTTCAAGGGTGGGCTTTTGTATTTTTTCCTGGTAGGCTTCGCAGCCTGTGTTGTGTTCTGTCTTTTTGAAATGATACTGATAACTGCACCCAAGAAAGCCAGTTTACAGGTAGCTTAGAATATTCAGTATACAGTCATAAGCAAACTTTTAGATGAGTATGCTAATATCTACCTAATTTGTTGATATTGCTATGTTTTTACACTCAGTTTCACCATAACTATGGCCTCGCAGAGTGAGTGAAGTCCCAGACATTTAGACAGGGGAAACGACTTGTCAATGTGGCTACTTCCTACAGAACTCCCATTTTTCCCTGAGAAAAAAATATATTTATTCCAATTGAACAATTGTAACTGTCTACCACTTTAAAACATTGCCTTAATATTGGAGTTGACAAAGAAAAATGCTAAAGGCACATGAAAAGTGTTCCAATTACATTACAAGGCTTCTTCTAACTTTTGAATAATATAAAATAGTTCAGTTAACTGGGATGAAGAAATAGATGATAAACTCACTTTTATTTCTTTCTCAATTTACCTTTCATCTGTTTTCCTTCTGACTTCAGGAAGGATTTCTAGGACCAGAGGGAAGCTAAAATTAGAGACATAATTAGTAGACTGCAGGCTTTCAAAAACAGGTACAAGGAATCCCAGAGCTGAGACATATATCCATATGTATATTTGCTGACTCACAAAATTATTTATGTCCAAACTTCCTACAGATGGAGCTATAATGCAGTTTGTAGGGCCTGTTTTCTTTCACAGCAGATAAAGGGATGGCATCTTCATGAGTGGGCATCTTCTTTAGATGCCTTATGTTGTATTTCCAATTTACTTGTCTTTTACTGGAGTAAGTATTTTTCAGAAAAGTTTTGTTTAAAAGGTACAGCTTCTACTAGGCCAAGTTTTATGCAAAAAAAGAGAAAAGTCTTCTGAGGTGGCTGAGCTTTGTTTCTGCCCAATTAATGCTATTGGGCATTAACTTATTACTTCTTTCAATCCTTTCTTCAATATGGCAGTGAATAGAGGGAGATTAAAAAATTAAGAACATTTTTGAAGAAAACAGACAAAGACACAGGTTCAGTGTCATTGATGTATCATTCTACTCTTGTTGCATGCCTTCTACTGTTTTCCCTCTTCTGTTATCTGCCTGTACTGTAGGCTTTTGGGACCAAAGCCACTTTGTCTACATGTGAGGTTACACGAGTAGTATTCCAAAGCCTTTCTTTTAGGAAAAAGAACAGACGTCTGCAATTTGATTTTTCTTGAGGTCTTCCACAGGATTAAAGCGGCATCTTAAGTTGTGTCTTTCAGACTTTATCCCTACATATTCATACTTTCTGATGTTCTATTCTGCCCACTTACCTGGCAGACAGTGAGTACCGGAGTGCCTGGGCTGGCACCATGGACAGAGGCCCCCTACGAAGTGGCCAGAGAAACACACAGATCTTACTCATCTATGTAACTACAAGACTTAAATTATTTAATTAGGTTAACTGAACTAGCTGCATTGCTAGATTTCGAGGGTGAATAATTTTTCACTCAAAACTGGACAAAACCATCAGTTGTTCTTCTGTGAAACATCTGTAGTCTGGGGGAGTTTCAAATTTACAACTGGCTACTGAAAGATTCTGCAGTTGTATTCCCTACCACATAATGTGAGAATAACAGTAAACACCACTATGAATCGATAGTCTGATCTTGTAGCATCATACTGGGAAACTTTGTTTTTTGGTAGTGGTCTTCTGCCCTCCAAAATACATTTTGGGCTCCCTGTAGTGTTCTCCACTGCTTCATCTAATAAACACATACAGCTCTAGACCTAGGAGGACACAATCCAGACACACTCTTAGTGTCATGTGAGGTCTTCTGTTTTTATTTTCCTCATGAGAAATGGATTTGAGCTGGAAGACATTTCCTGCCCCCAAAAGACACTATAATTCAAACACAGCTTCTAGAATTTCAGCACTGCTCTGTAATTAGCCATCTTAACTGACCTGAAAAAAGAGAATAAGGGGTGCATGTAGTGTGTATGTCTTAAAATTATTGTTATCATCCATTTCATGTTCAACAGTTTGTCACACAACTGTAGCTGCAGAGCACTTGGTGGCCCACTGGGACTTCTTAATCACATACAGCCCTACATCAGCCACACCTACCAGATGTGTGCATTTGGGCTCCCAGGACCAGGTAGAGGTAAGGTGCTCCTGAGCCTTGCATCAAAGCACTGGATCTTAACACAGTGCGACTTGTCAAAGCTTTTTGCTTATGAGAGTAGGCTCCTTTTCCTTAGTGTTGGCTTATATGAGGTTTTATTTTTTATTCCTCATGTGCAGCATACAAGCAAGAAAATCCTCTGCCAGAGGCCCTAGGAGTCTGTTTTGGGGGACTGCTAGTTTTGCCTAAAACTTAAGAGCTGAGTAGAGATTCAGAAATAGAGAAGAGATTCTTGCTGATCAAGAATATAGGCATGGGACTTCCAGAATAGCAGGGAGAATAGTTCTAGCTGAATTTTTTGATCCGTAGCGATGGTAATATTAGGCTGCAGTCCATGCATTTTGTTTTATGGTAAATGCTTCTGTCTTACTGCAGAAGATGATCTATTTGTGGCCAATGTCTATTTATCAGGCAAACAATAGAAATGCTGCTTGTCTGGCAAGGTAGGTCTCAAAAGGTTCCCCTCTAACCAAAAGTAACCAAAATGGTTCTCAGTGGACCACATATGAACCAATTTGGTATATTGGCCTATTAGTCTTGTGCTCATAGAGCTAAATAGAATAACACTCAGAAATCTTGCAGAACATGGAAGTTATTTTCTGTGGAAAAGCTCTTCAAGATGTGTATCACAGAAGATCTTAGTATCTGAATCATAAGGGGTCATTGATTGAGAGATTCAGATGCTAATTATAAATTTGTATAATGGTGACTTTGGGAAGTTTGAGGTACTGAGAAGACAAAGCCTATTTCATATATTCTGTCCCGTCTGTTGTGAGTTCAAGCAGTTCTTCTTTTTAACCATACACTGAAGTCTGCAATTGTTGCAAGCTCCAGTGAGCCGTTTCTGACAGATATTATCAAGATGTCCTGGTGTCGGCTGGGACAGAGTTAATTTTCTTCCTAGTAGTTGGTATAGTGCTGTGCTTTGGATTTAGGATAAGAATAATGTTGATAACACACTGATGTTCTATTTGTTGCTGAGCAGTGCTTACACTAAGTCAAGGACTTTTCAGCTTTTCATACTACCCTGTCAACAAGGTGGCTGGTACAGCACAAGAAGCTGGGAGACGACACAGTTGTGACAGCTGACCCCAGCTGACCAAAAGGATATTCCATACCATATGATGTCATGCTCAGTATATAAACTAGGGGGAAATTTAGCCAGGGGCCACTGCTCATGGACTGGCTGGGCATTGGTCAGCAGGCGGTAAGTAATTGCATTCTGCATCACTTGGTTTGTATATTCTTTTGTCATTATTATTGTTGTTGTTGATTTTCCCTTCTGTTTGTGTCCTATTAAACTGTCTTTATCTCAGCCCACAAGTTAACCTTTTTTCTGATTCTCTCCACGATCCCACTGGCAGGGGAGTACACAAACAGCTTTTTGGTGCCTAGCTGCCCACCAGGTTAAACCACAACACAAAACTACAAACCAATGATAATTTGATGGTAAAAAAAATGATGTGCTTCTTGAAAGGCAGCTTGTGTTGATAACATGTCCTTTTCTGTGTAAATAATGCTAAAATTTTATCCTCCAGGGACATGCTACTAATGTAGAACTGAGGGCATTCTCAAAAAAAATGAAAACAAAACCAAAACCAACCAACCAAACAAAATGATGCTACCTCCCAACTAAAGGGAAAGCTGTCCAAAAATAAATGATTATGCAATTGAGATCTTGGCTCTAGAGTTTCTTGTGTTTTGTTTAAGGAATACCTTTTTCTATGTTACAGGAACGCCTGAATAGGATGAAGAAAACATTCTGCCTTTCTTCCTCCTTTCTGCCTGAGGCACTGTTATTTATAATTTCAGAGTTGTATCTTTCAAGTTCATAGGAAGCCTGCACAACCTTAATGTTGTGAGGGCTAGTGAGTCAGACTTAGTGGTGAGACTGTGAGCTCTGTCTGGACATTGTACTATGTAGTGGACAGTTAATTTCTGAATAACTGTAGGAAACGCATTAGAGATTGTAAGCTCCTATGACAGTAGAGTCAGGCTATACCAAGAGAGGATACTAAACTCAGTAATAGAATAGCTGAAACACGAGGAGCAGGGTGCATACAGCTTCTGTGTACTTTGTCCTCATTTTTTGTGTGTGTTAGTTGAGGAAAAGGGCTGCAAACTTCATCAGGATCCTGACTCTGCTACGAGTCTCTTACAACTATTACTTGTGAAGTTTACGCTGTGTGTAAACCAATTAGAAGTTTGAGTGCTGTGAAAAAGTAGACTGTCACAAAACTAAAGTAGCTGTCAGAAGAGAGAGAAGGTTCTGCTGTGCCAGATTCAGCCCCAAGGATTAATTATTTCCCCTCTTGCTGACCTCTTAGCACCTCCTTGGTCCCTACAATCTACCAAAGACTTTGTTTGCTCTTTAATTAGAGAAAACTAATATACTAATATTGTCATCTATCCATCTTACCAGAGTCTGATTATTAACTTTTACAATTCTAACTGCTGTAGTCTTCTGTCTCTCAGCTTGAATGTTGTTCCATAAATTATTTTGGTCTAACACCTTATCACTTTGCATACAGGTCTTAGTATAGAGGGCTTGAAGCTGCTCTGTGTAGTTAAAATGTAAAATTAAAAGCAGCCTGATAAGACCTGATAATTAATAACATTTGGTGTCAGTATAGTTCCAGTTCTTCACAGCTTCCTCAGTAGCTGAGGAGGATTCTTATCTAAAGTTTATTGGAAGTCACAGGGCCAACTCCTACTGATTTCATTTAGGCATGTTTCATTAGAAACCTTATCAGGCCCTAGACCCAAACTTTATACACACTGTTACAATCCCTATGGCTATACAAGTTTATAAAGATGTGCACTCAAGTGTTACAGATAAAGATTTGTTTTCAGATTAGGAACTTAAGACATACAGATTATTTCTGCATCAAATAACTCATCTTTCATATTCTGTGCCACATAGCCTCCAGAAGAATCCAACTCAGCAGCCAAAAGAAATCACTCTGCACTTGCTTGATATTTAACACCAACATCTGGGAGGGTAGCCTAGGTGTCGAGTGAGAGGAAATGGCAACACCCCATTTAGCTAGAGTGCACCATCTGATTTTAGGTCTCTTTCTCTGCTTCTTGTCAAGCAAGTTCTCAATTTTGGTTTGAAATGTCTGCTCCTTTTCCTTAATAAGTAACTCCTGCTTGCAAGGTAGAGGGCTAAAGTACAAACCTAGGCTCAAGAAGAAAGCCTTCCTATCCTCAGTGAGTTAACGTGGAGAGCATCCAAGTACAGGAAGATAAGGAGAAAAAGCTTGAAAGCAATCCTCCAGTGGATCCATGCCACATTAGTCTTGTGAAAGACACTAGATGATAAACAAACCATGAAAATGGGTGAAAGGGAAAAGTGCAAGGAAAAAAGAAAAACTTCACCTGAAATAAAAGGTACCTGGAATGGAGGATGTAGAGATTGCTCAGATGTGAATGTTCCTCAATCTTACATTCCTTTTAGTCTGATACAGAAATAAAAGTATTATTTTTTAAAATTAACCGTATTCTAAACCAACAACCAAGCAGAAGAAAAAAAAAATAGTAATTGCATAATTTAAGTTTGTTTTCCCTTTTTTCTTTCTCTAGATAGAAGCCTTGCCTTCAGCATGGGCATATTTTCTGTTTCAGCATATTCTTCTGATATTTCTTGTTTCTGCCTGCGTTTTCAAGGGGAAATTGCACATTTAAAATACTTAACTGATTTCAAACTGTCTCCACGAATATCAGTGTCTTTTAGAATAACAACTGAAAATGCTGTCTGTTTCGGAACTGTACTTTCTTCTTGTTTAGATATGAGACCACTGATTCCAGGGAAGAAAAGAGCTTGAATCATTAGGTACATTATATCCAACTGCAGGATAATCCTGTCGCATATGGCCTGCAAGGATAGCATTGTTAGCCACAGAAAGCATGGAAGGCTGAAGCCAGGATCTGTTTCCAAGAGGCATGTATAACGGAAGAAAAGAAATTATAAACCTGGGCTATTCTGATGTACCAGTTTCCAGGGCCTCTTTTGGAAACATAGACTCTAAACAGACATAAACTTCTCCTGAGAAATTCATTCAGTTCGCTGCATGAACACCAGATCACAGAAGGCAAAGGCTTCATATGTATGTCTTTCCTCAACTGTGCTTAAAACTTCATTGTTATAACTCAATATATTAAGTCATGGAGTTCATATTGCATGCATCTAATTAAATTGAATAAAATATTCAGTAAGCATCAGATAATTACCCTGTTTCTCAAAAAATAAGACAGGGTCTTATATTAATTCTTTGCTCCAAAACTTATTACTTTGTACATGTTTAGCTGCCTGCTCACTATTTAAATTGACTTTTTTAATGAACTGTAACTAGGGCTTATTTTTGCAGTAGGGCTTATATTTCAAGCATCCTCAAAAATCCTGAAAAATCCTGCTAGAGCTTATATTCAGGGTAGGTCTCATTTTGAGGGAAACAAGGTAGATAGTCTTGATTGGGTTTTGGTCCAAAAGCCATAGGACCCATGCCATCTCTTGAGGAAAAAAGGAAGGTAATAGATACGTTAGGTAACATAACTGGTCATAATACACTGTTTCAGTCTCCTTTGAAAAGTGATATCTGCAATGGCACAATATTTGCAATATATACACAGGATGTTGTAAATATGAATTGTAATATTACATTGCACTCCACGTACTGGTGAGGAGCTGTCTTGATCTGTACAAAATATTTCCTTGGCTAAGAATATCCCAGACACTTCCTTCTCTGTAAAAGTTTGGGTTGCTTATTTTGTTTTGTTTTGTTCTCTACAGAGATTCTCAAAATGCTTGAAAAGAAGCTGTTCTGTTAGTGAAACTAAGTAACGTTATGATATATTATGATTCACAATTACATCACACATAGGAAGCAGCCAACCAACACTGGAGGGCCATTACTTAAATCTCTGGCCATGTTCTGCTGTTTGAAAGATGTGTGTGTCATGTGTAGAACAAGGATAGCTTGACAAATATGTTTCATAGTAATGTTCCTGGCTTCTCAGAACTTGTTCTTAAAATTGCAATACCTCCAGCTACTGTACCTGTCATTACAGAGTTGTCCACTAAGAGGAACAAGCTTATGAGGCATTCAGTTGCATTTAAGAATCAACAGTGACATAATCCTTTTATCTGCAATGGAGTTGACACCACCAATATTCAGTAAGTCTTTCAGTAAGCAGCAAAATAAACAAAAACATCTATACAATGGAGGGGGTTTTTTGTCTTTTTTTGGTTTTTTGCAACATACATAGTAAGTTGGATATGAAAGTTACCCACAGCCTGAAGCACAGTTTTACTTAATAAACATTGATAGTAAAACTTGAGCTGTTAGGACAAATCAGCACAGTGATGTCAACAAATGCCAGACAGGTGGATCTTACTGTGTGGTAGAACTGATGTATGGAGTTTTATGCTGACAGAGTTTGGGCATATGGTTAGAGGTTTCCAGACCACCTTTATGTATTAGTTCTAATTTATGGTAGAATTGGAATAGCAACCAACAATCTCAGTATCAGAAAATCTTACCAGATCATTGCCTTTGTACACCTACCCTATGAACTCATAGTCTTAACTGTTAGAGCTTTCCTGTCTATATCTCAGCTAACACCAGGATGAAAGCTGTTTGGTCTAATTACTGCCACGTGCCTATCTTTGTAATTTCTTTCACACAATGAACTATTTGGAGTGCTTATTCCTCTATTCCTTCTTGCACATTCCCCCAGTATCTTTGCATATATGATCTAAATGCAATTTATATACTTTAAGACAGTTCTTGAAATTATTTGCATCACACTGTGTGGTATAATGATGCATGATTATGTAGTCTTTATTTCCACCCCTAGTATGAACACCTTTTTTTTTTTTTTTTTTTTCAGTAAAAAGGCACCCCATCTTTATTTTTCCTGAATTAGCATTCCAAGGTTCAGGCAACTCTACTGGGATTTGTCGTCCTTATAGAAGAGATATATGGTGAGCCCCAAGAAGTCTTAATGAACTTTGGAGGGTTTGAGGCCAATATTAAGCTTCTTGGTGGATTCAAATGGAGAAGGCTAGCACTGCTTTTTTTTTCTGCTTTGACAATGGAAAGAAGAGAGGTTTTTTCATGTGTTAACATGGGAGCAAAAGCACTGGCTGAGTGCCAGGACCTAAGGAAGATTGCTCCTTGTGGAAAGGTAGAGCTTAACAGGAGATAATTACTTATTTAGCTGCCAAAAAACAACTTAGGCTTGCCTGAACCTAGGCAGGATAGAAGCATTTGTAGAGTCTACCAGCAGTGAAGAGTCTAATGAAACTATGGGCCCAAAGCGGTGAAAGGTTTTGGGGTTTTGTGCTTATTTTGGACTTAGAGTACCCAAGAAGGGACAGAGTTTTATATGACCCTGTAAGAGAGCTGTTCTGGAGGCCAGATGTACAGCGACATGCCAAGAGAGAGAGTACAGTAAAAACATTTGTACCCTTCTTCACTGTCATTTTAGAATGCAGTGAATACCTATCCCAGCTGTATGTGTGAATGACATTTAGCAAGAAGGATCATCAGGATGATAATTTTGTTTTTCTTTTCACCACTTGGATCTGAAAAACACAGAAGACATCTAAACCCTTGAGTACTGAAATACACCATGAAGAATTTGATTGTGTTCTAAATACTGTGTGTGCTTCCATATGCTCAAATGCACATTCCCAAATCCATTATTCTTCAAAAACTGTCAATTATATACTTTTGTGATCATCTGATAAGATGGACAATATACTCTTCTGCTAACTTCTTTCCTATCTATTAAGAACTATTCGCTGGGAAAGAAAAAGATTGCTTTTCAAAATTTTACAGAAACTAAATTCTCCATTGTTATCTGAATATACAGTGGAAATATTTATGCTTTATATTGACAAGGAATGACAATTTGTCCTGTGTTTTCAAGTTTAGTTTTTCGAAGTGTTCAATCATTATTAACCCTAGTGTTTCGATATTACTCTTAGTGCCTAATGCTGTAATAGATTGTCAACACAGTTCCCATCCACATGTCATATCTCCTGCCACTTTTAGTTGAAGCTGATGTGAATTGTGTTTTCACCTACAGTGGCGAGTAATGTTATATTACTGGATTGAATTTACCACTGTTACCCTTGTTCTGTCTTTCTCAAACTAGGCTTTTACAAAAAATCCAAAAGTCATTAGAAAGGTTTTATTAGCAGTGGTGCCGTTTCCCTGGGGTGGGGGAGTGGACAACTGACTAATTGCTAACAGCTGCCCAGTGCTCCAGGCAGCTTATATTGCCTAAAATCCCTTACCTCTCCACAGCAGAACTAAGGTTTCAAAAGCAAAGACAGTTTGAAACAAGGCTGTACTATGAAAAATTTTAAGGTGTTGCTCTGTCAAAGCAGAGGGCCTTCAATTTGGTTTAGTTTGCTTGCAAAAATGGCAGGCAAGACATGTTTAGTTGTGGAGTTGAAAGTAAAGCCAAAAGTATATCTGAAAAATGTAAATGAATGAGTGATGACATCTAAAAATAAGATACATGTTGGGTGGTAATTCAGATTTCCAGCGTGATGTTTTATTATTATCTTTACTGTTTACACAAAAATTAGTTGGCCAACATGAACAAGTTTCAGTATTGTTGGAAATATAAACAACTCCTAAGGAAAAATATATGCCCAACAAAAATAATAAAAATTGGTAAAAAGTAAAGCTTATATAAAATCTAGTGTATTATCTAAACAGTAATGAAGATAGAAGTCATATTCTTTCTTTAACTAAAGTTACACATCATTTTTCCATGACTAGTATTTACTTTGTCTACTGAGGGGATCTGGAAGACAGAAGAAAGCAATGTCATAGCATTCAGTTATAATGCCTGTGTGTTTATGAAGTATGTGCATTTTAAAAGTTTAACCTTTACTTTTAAGAAGTATGCTCCAGATTTTTAACAGGGAGAGGATAAAACACTCCATATTTTCTTCCTCTGTTCAGTGATGATAAGATGGTAGTGAAATGAGTGTTCATATGTGTCCATTGGAGACAATATTAACTATGTAGTACTGCCAGAAATTTTGTAAATCATTATCTTCTTGACTTCCTGACTACAAATTCCTGAGTAGTTGACAGGAATAACTTGAACAAAGACTAAACTATTGTCCAAGGTTCAAGTCATTCCACTAAAAACTGAGATAAATATCTGTTAACATTCACATGAGGCACCCAGGATGTATTTTTCATATCAATGAAGCATTCTTAATTCCAAATTAAATGCTCACAAAAAATTGATCCAGGAACATCTCTCAGAAAAGAGCATCTTAACTTCATTGAGTCTACCTGTCTCCAAAGGGAGGCAATTATACTGATCTACATTAGCACTGTGAAATGTAATTATTACTAGTTGAAGTTTTGTGCTCTTAAAGTGGTCTGAAGTCTTTTGACATGAGATGTGATTACTCTATTAAAATTGTGCTTAGTCATCTTCAGTTTATACAACCAAAATTTTAACCTGGAAATCAATTCTCAACTCGCTTTCTTTAACATGAAAGTTTTTCACACTCTTCCAAACTACTGGACGTGTTTTTCCCTGTTGCTGATTAGGAAGAACTTATCATTGATGACAGTTCAAATTGCAAGGATTCAAATTAAATCTGACATTTCTTTCTGCTATGGTGGGAGCTTTTTGTGTCACAGACAATGTAAAGGTCACAGTAGGCTTTCTTTATTAGCAAAATAGCTCCTTTTGTGTTAAACATTGTCCACAGTCTCCGAAAAGAGGAAGTCAAGGTTAGCCTTAATTCAATACAAAAGAAACTCTTAGACATGTTTAAAAATCCCTAACATTGAACATCTAACTTCTGTGATTCTATTTTGAAAAGATTTTCCACATTACAGAGTTTGATGTGGCTGGAACTATTTCATCAAATACTGAACACATCATTAAAATATTCAAGCATTAGGTGAGAAATACAAAACTTTGATTAACTGAGGCCTGAATAAATATTACAGGATGGGGTCCTATCTATAACAGATTTTTTTTAGTAAATTTTTTCATGATACAAAAAGGAAGTGGAAAGAAGGAATCTGTGGTAAGCACCATGGAAAAAAAATAAAAAGAAGGTGATTCAAGCAATACCTCTAAGACCATTCCAACTCTAGGTTTAATTATAGTCTTGTCTTTATGTCCACCTTTTCAATAAGAACTTTTCTTTCTTGTCCTCATGTATACGGACATCTAGAATTAAAAGAATAAGATCTTATATTTGTGGCATGAAGTCTTGTTTGAATGCTGAGGAATTTTATTCTCCCCACCTTGTGATGTGTGGGGAAGCTGCAGCTGCAGCTGCAGATTTACTATAAATAATAGCAGTGTAGAATGCTAGGTGCTCTGGGCTGCTGAAGGAGCAGCTGAAGGAGCCTGTAGCATTGTCCAGAAGGAGGCATGACCAGGGTGTCTTAACGAAGGTGTTGACTTGGAGCCTGCTGCCAGCAGAGCTCTCACAAGCAACCGATACCCCTCCACAGTGATGAATTGCCCCCTCTGGCACAGGATGGTTGGCTGATGTTAGGAAATGCAAATTACATCTCCCTGTGGCAGCTTGTCTAAATCTGAACCTTTAGTTGTAATTAAGTGATGAATACATTCCCTTCATTTTTGTTTTGTTTTGATGAATTCAGCTCTGATAAAGGTGACAGATTAATTGCTCTTGGGAATGAAGTCATTGAAGCTGGCTGAGAAATTTTCAAAACTTATTTCGTTACCTTTTTTTTTCTTGAATTATCTAAAAATATGTTTCAGCTGTGTCTAAAAATCACAGCCTCTACCTGCATCCAGATATCTGTACCACACCTTGAAATGCTGCTTGTTTAACAAAGACGGCCACAAGCCACATGATTCTGTCTGTCCTTTATAGGACAAGAATCTCAAAAACCTTTCAGAATGGCCAGACAAAGGTTTACACAGAAATCTTTCCTTCTGGTTTTCCTTCAGGATTTTCCTGTTCTTTGATAAAAGAGAAAAATCTCAGAATGTTTTCAAAAGCAAATTGAAATTACTAATAAATATAAACCCATGTTTGTGAGGCTTGAAAGTGGTGTGTGGCAGAAAACTCTCTGCAGTCCCTGGTCATTTAAGTTGCTTTCCTCTGAAGGCTTCAGAAGAAGAGAGTCCAGCAAAGATCTGGTGGCCTCCTCCAGGGCCTCCCCTGGAAGAAAATGTAATGCAGGCATGGTACTTCTTCCCTGTTCTCACTTACCCCAGAAGAGGTGTCACCCCCCTCTACTTTTAAACGGGGAAGGGATGCTGAGAATCCTTAAAAGAAGCTGCCATATCCTAATCGCTAGACTTGAACTTATTATTGTATCTTTTGGGGGCTTCTCTGCTGAATAAACTAAGCAGAGAAGGAGAGTAAGGACCTGTAAGCAAAAAAACAATGATTTATAAATGGTTGTGGATCATCTTCTGGTTTTCTAATATTACACCACAGAGGTTGCTTTTCATATAAAAACACTTTAACCAGGATAAATAAATAAGGATAAAAAAGGGAACACCTAGCAAATTGTACTAGAGCTGATAAATAAAGTGATAGTTCCATGCGTGTAATGTGAAGAGGCAGGTCTGTGCAATGCAGTGGGGTTCTTTGTCACACAAAGTAATGGTTGCCACCAAGTTAATGCTTTTTATAATACAGAATTCTAGTTCAGCACACAAAGTTTAGATAAGTGACAAAGAATCACATATTTTATGAACAAACATTTCTGTTAATGTATATTTTCCATCCTATCTACCCCATTTGTTTTTTCAAAGCAAGTTGTTTTTATTGGACTATGAGTAGCAAATTCCTACAATTTTATAGCCATGTGACATTGTTGTCATTGCTTTTAGCACAGGAAATGGTACATCTGTTAGTAAAGAGACCGAAAGAACTCTCCCATGAGTCACCAAAAGCATTTGCCAAAACTAATTAAACTAAAGCCAAATATGACAAGTCAGTTTAAGACCTGTAACAATTTACAGTACACTCACTTTGTGGGGAAAGGGTAGAATATGGGGATGGAAGTAGTGGGAGGTTAGGGTAAGGATCTGAAGTATAATTTCATGGAAGAGGTAAAACTCCCTTGTCTGAATTTTTTTTCTCCATAATTTACCTACCTAGATTCAGGTAGCCCAAGAACCATTTTCAGAGCCTTTGTTTTCCAGTTTTATTCATTTACCCTTGTATTGCAATTAACAGGAAAACTGTTCATTCTGTTTGAACTTAATTTTTATATTTCTCCCAGTATGCAATAGTAATAGTTATTATAAGATGAGAACTGTATTAAAACAGAATTTAATTTGTCTTTGTATGTAACATTTCCTAGTAGTTTCTCTAAACTTCGTGGGACTATCATGAGAATCTGTTAAAGAGATGTTTTCATATTGATTTTTCAAGGAAATTCAGAATGAAATACAGAGTTCTTTTACATATTAAGCTAAATAAGATCTTATTGTAAGAGCAATGTAAGGTCTGATGATAAAAACTGAATAACTCATTTTTTCTCATTATGCCTTCAAAACCAAAATATTTCATGTCTAGTTAAGGCCTGCAGTCTGATTTTATGTTCAGAAAAGCATGCAAACAATGCATCAAGGAAACTGAAATATCGATGAAAATCAACCTGATTTCCACAAGCAGTTTTATACAATACTTAAGAAAATTACTCCTTTTGAACTAAATAAGTAGTCTACTTATTGGATGCTTACAGTTTCGGAAATGAGAATTTTTTTTCCATTTGTATAGCAACTTAGAGCAGTGCAAGTAAAATTCTGTCTTTAAAAATGCAATCTGTAGAATAAAGCACACAGAAAAACTGCATGGCAACAACAGGAAAACATGAGACATATTCAGAATTTACTGCTTGCAAAAATAATTTAGGAGTGTTCACTCTATGTTTGTGCTGCACATTGGTAATGGAAATATCATGTGATTATATATGTCCTGTATTAAGCATGGCAAACTGCTACAGTGATACCCACATGGTGCAGCTGGATATTCACCCTAAATCATTTACTGCAGAAAAGTTGTATGGTTGACAGTGCCTGTACAGGAGTAGCCAGATTTGACCCTGTATGTCCTACTGTTCCCCAAACTCCTTCCACACGTGGTTTTTAATAGTTAAGCCTGTACATATACATATACCAGAAATTTACTCCAAATGCTGCAGTGTTGCTAATGTTATGAAATACAAATATATTAAGATGTAGCTATAAACGTATTTGTGCTGAGTTTGGCTGCGATAGAGTTGATTTTCACAGGACACTGGAAGGGGACACAGCCAGGACAGCTGACTCAAACTAGCCAAAGGGATATTCCATATCATATGGTGTCATGCTCAGTATAAAGTGAAGGAGCTGGCTGAGGAAGGAACACGTGCTGCAGGGGGAGTTGCTGGGATCTGGAGGCTCTTTGTTTTCTCCAGGATGGGTGTGTCATGGTTGTGCTTCCAGTGTGGTCCAGGTTTTCACTCTTCTGGGTTCAGCAGTATGGGATCAGTGTTCATAATCACTGCCAGAGGGACTGCCGGTTGGGAGTGGTCTGGACATCCTTTTTCGAAATCGCTGAGTGATTGCATTTTGTACTCCTTGCTTTATATATTAATTTGTGATTGTTACTGTTCGTCTTTTTCCCTTCTGCTGTTCCATTGACTCGTTTTTATCCCAACCCACAAGTTTTGCCTTTTGTTTCTCAGTTCTCCTTCCCATCCCACCAGAGCTACAGGAGGAGTAAGCGAGCATCACCTGTCACCCCAAGTCTTTTATCAAGAGTGTAGAGAATGGAGCCCCTGTTTTTATCTTGCCTTGCATTTGTCCCCAACACTTGTCTTGACTGCTAAACTTCGTGCTGTTAGTGCTATGAACTTTTTCTCACTTTTCTATGACAAAAGCATTACTTTAAGTGATATTTTTATTAAGAATTAGCCCACCTGGCTAGCCCTAACCATCAGAAATCTCTTTACTAATAAATATTGTATTCCATTCTTGCGTAATTCTATTGGCACTTTGGTGATTTATTGCCCTCCATCTTTCTTTCAGAATACCGTTGTATCCTCAGCCTTCCTGTTCATGTTAATATATCTGCTAATTAACTTCAGCAAGTCCAGACAATTCTTGTGAACTAGTTTCTTCCCTATTTCAGTCTACTTTAAAAACAATGTAGTAGGTCTTACTTGTTTGTACTTTTTCACTCAAATGAGGATTTTGTGATATCTGAAAAAGTTCTTTTCAGAAAGAAATTTGCAAGCTCTCATCACCATTACCATGAGCTGGTGGTCAGTCTTCAACACGAACCATGTGATAAATTTCTGGTACAAGTAGCTGGCATTTGCAGGTGTCACTGTAGCACCCTGAAAAAAATTCTTGCTAATCCAGAGTTTTTCGTGATGGCACAACTTCTCACACTGCTGCAACTCTGTCCTGGACACAGATTTCCTGTTCATAAAAAGAACATCTTCTGACAATTTAAGATATTTAGTGTTCCTAAATTAATATCTAATCCTATTATGTGGGAGGAAGTATGTCATACTACTTTCATTAGCTAAATTGAAACATCTGTGGCCCAAAGCTCCCTGGCATGGAGTCAGTGATCAAGATCTCCTTCATCTTTTTGGTGGTTCATGATGATTTTTATCTGATAGGAACTCCCAGTGCTAACATCTTCTGTTTGCATTACAATGGTCATCTTAACCAGGACTAAATGATGACATTCATTTAAAAGATACAGCTAGTTCAAAACATAAAACATTTTCCGTGACATGCAAACTACTTAGAAGCCTACAGTAATATTGCTGTAGACATAACTGTTCATATCCACATTCAGTTTACTATATGTAGGTTAGAAATTTTGTAATGTCTTATCACTGGTTTCTGAATTGATTCCTTTTTCTAACCCCATAATTTGATGATGCACTTATTCTTCATCCTTTTGTTCCCAAAGGTATTCCAAGCTCACTGACTTTAGGAACATGAGGTCATTAATTCCCTGAATTTCTCTTAAAAGGTGCGATAAATTTATTCGATTTTTATAGCAATGCAAGTCCATGACTTAAGGAAAGGATAAGCCTACCTATTGGATTTAATTTTTAGTTAAGAAAAACTATAGGGAAATAAAATAAGGGAGATAATTACAAATGTTAAAGCTACAATATGAACTGATTCTTCATCTAGTTTCAAAAATAGTAATTTTTGTTCAAGGTCAAAGAGAAAAATCTATTGTAGTAAGAGATAGAAAATTATTTAAATAGAGAAATGCAACATTTTATGCAGAAATAAAAGCATTAATACTCTAAATGGAAACTTAGGATAAATGTCCGGCATAGACAACCTTTGGTTTATGCTTTTCTTACAAATAGAAGAGATCTAGAACATTTCCTTAGAATTCCGTGTAAGGTATAAATGGCAGAGTAACTTTAAAAAAGCTGTGTTACCAATCACACCACACATATTGTTTGTACAAATTAAAAAGTCACAGCAGTGAGGCAAAGTCCCCTGTGGCTGGAAGAAGAGAAACATCATATCCATTTTTAAAAAGGGTAAAAAGGAAGACCCTGGGAACTTCACCAACCAGTCATCCTTGCCTCTGTACCTTGTGTCTGTAAGACAATGGAGCAGATCCTCCCAGAAGCTATGTCAAGGCATATGGATGACAGGAAGGTGAAGAGAGACAGGCAACATGGCTTCAAAAAGGGAAGATTATGCCTGACTGATCAGGTGGCCTTCTAAGAGGAAGTGGCTGTGTTGGTGGATAAGGGAAAAGCAACTGATGTAATCTATCATGACTTCTGCAAGGCCTTCAACACAGTGCCACACAGTATCCTTGTCACTAAATTGGAGAGATACGGGTTTGATGGATGGACTATTTGATGGCTAAGGTATTGGCTAGCCACATACAAAAAGTTGCAGTCAGTGGCTCAGTGCCTAAATGGAAATAAGTAACGCGGTGTCCCTCAAGCATCTGTACTGTGCTCAGTATCTTTATCAATGACATAAGCAATGGGATTGAGTGCACCCTCAGCAGGTCTGCAGAGGGGTGCAATAGGCTTGAGGGAAGGGATGCCACCCAGAGGGACCTAGGCAGGCTTGAGGGGTGGACCTGTGTAAACCTTATGAAGTCAAACAGGGACAAGTGCAATCTCCTGCACCTTCATCAGGGTAATCCCTAGTATTGACACAGGCTGGGTTATGAAAGGATTGAGACCAGCCCTGTGGAGAAGAACTTAGGGATACTGTAGACAAAAAATTACATATGGGCTGGCAATGCTCTCTTGCAGCTCAGAAAGTCAGCCATATCCTGGGCTACATCAAAAGCAGCGTGGCCAGCAGATTGAGGGAGGTGATTCTGCCCCTCTGTTCTGCTCTGGTGAGACCCCACCTGGAGTCCTGTGTCCAGCTCTGGAGCCCTCAGCACAGGAAAGACATGGACCTGTTGGAGAGGGGACAGATGAGGCCACAAAAATTATCAGAGGCTGGAACAGCTCTGCTATGAGGGCAGGCTGAGAGAGGTGGGGTTGTTCAGCCTGGAGAAGACAGGTCACCTTATTGTGGCCTTTCAGTACATAAAAAGGGTTTATCAGAAGGACTGAGAATGACTTTTTACCAGGGCCTGTAGTGACAGGACAAGTGGCAACATTTTTACACTGAAAGGGGGTAGGTTTAGATTAGACATGATAAAGAAATTCTTCCCCATGAGGAGGGTGACGCACTGGAACAGGCTGCCCAGAGAAGCTGTGGATTCCCCATCCTAGAAGTGTTCAAGCCCAGGTTGGATGGGGCTTTGAGCAACCTGATTTAGTGAAAGTTGTGTGTAGTGGACCAGATTAACTTTGAAGATCTCTTCCAATCCAAAGTACTTGGTGATTTTACGATTCTAAATACAAGTATAGCTTAATATAGCAAGCAGTTTTACAAGTTAAGGCCTCAGTTACTAAACTAATGCCTTGCTACTAACTTTATACAATACTAGGCAGAAACAGAGTGTTAATCCAAAAATCAGAGCAATACAGATATTTATGATATATGGTGAATTTTAGGAGTGAGATATTTATTCAGGAGGAAAACAGTATCTTGTGGAATGAAGGACAATCTAGGTGATTTTGTAAATATATGAAAAACTTTTTAAATAGTTTTGACAGAATCATAATGCTCTCAAAACAAGAAGTACAAAATAAAGACTCCATATAAAATTAGGACTAAAGTTAGAGGAAAAACAAGAAGTTGCTTTGAAGAGTGAGACATTTCTATTTGTGATTCTTTTAAATAATAAATTAAGATGTACTGATTATAACTAGGTAAAACTGTGTATATGGTTTATCTGTGTTATTACTTCAAGTGTATACTATTTGTTACAAAACATAAACATACAAAGGTAAAGCCTAGCTTGTTATATCTGTAAAACCAGAAGAAGTCCAATCACTTCAGTAGAATTTTTTGGTACTATACTTTACAACTGAAAGTAGGATTTGGCTTGATGTATTTTTCAAAGAAAATAAAAAATGACATCTATGTTACAAGCCATGTAAGTTCATGTACCATCCCCTCTCTCTCTTCCAAATGAGAGCCTAATAAACAAAATGCTATAAAAAGGTGTGGAATTAAAAGAAAATATAAAAATATGACAAAAAGCAGAGGCTATTTTCTTACTATCAGCTTTCAAAAAAATCCCCAAAGAGCATGTTAAAGTGAATTGAAACTCCAGTGAAGGCCATTCTTTGTCATAACAAGAAAACAAAAAAATTACAAAACACAAACCAATTTTCAAAATAAGGTTATGATTTAGCAGAACAAAAATAAAGTTTTTGGTATTGTATTTGTTTATTTGCTTTGGCACTAGCTTAATTTGTTGATTGTGCTTCAGAAATTCCGTTTCGTCCATCTCTATTTCTTGCAAGTTTAGTTGCGTTTATAAAATAAGAAGTGTCTTCGAAACAGACTTTGGATAAAGTTGAGTAAGAAAGATAACTGTCTGTTATAGCTATCAGACAGACATTAATCTACTCAATTTGCAGTCCAGCATCTTGCTTGAAAGAAATACAGAAACACAAAAGTTTAGAGCTTTTTTCCTCCACTATTATTATTATTATTATTATTATTATTATTATTATTATTATTATTATTATTATTATTAATTCCAGCTCCATTTGAAGATTCTGAAGTCCTCTTTTATGAAACAAACAATTCTCAAAAGACATAGCAAAGGTGTAGAACTTTTACAAATGTGGTATTAATGTGTCCTGAAGAGACAGGTTGATTTCTAAGTCTTGTTCCATAAATATTTTTTTAATTCACCAAATGAAAATACTGAAGTTCCTGAGCCCCTTATAAATAGAACCTTTTGACTGGATAAGCTATGCTTAAATGCTAAGGGTTTTGTGCTCTTTTGGGCAGGGATAATGAGGGAATGTGGATTCATAAATGGAAAAGAGATGGTTACTGGAGTGTTCCTTGCAGTACTGTGGAATCAGAGAATTCAGCTATACATCTAACACACTTCTTACATTCTCCAGTACATCATGATGAATTGTCCTGACAAATCTCTGAAATCCTTAAATTTGACCTCGTCTTTGTTACTGTGATTACAGAGAGAGAGAATCTTTTATACTGCAGGAGACACGCAGGCTCCCCACTCCCTCCAGGAAAACCATTTTCAATAATGTCGGCTGTGTCACCAGTTAGAGAGGAGAGCAAAGGCCACACCCATGTTCTTTTAAAAGCTTTTTTCCCATCACAGAATATTTTTGTTTTTAACAACAGTCAAAGAAAATAAAATCCTGATAGAAAACAGAAGTCAGAAGCCTCCCTGATTTGACCAGCCAGAGGAGGGAAGGGAGGAAGAGATGCTCACTCTCCAAAGCTCCCCACCTCTGTTTTCTAATACAAACACAGCTACAGAAGAGCCAGATTGCAGTCTTCCATGCAACTTTTTTTCTTTGACATGATGCCAGATGCTAAGCTATTGCCTAATTAGAAAAAGCTCTGGTGGGTCAGAAACCACCAGTTCAGAAGAAGCAGAGATGGGGAACACCTAGACTTGATTGATTTGTGAGGAGTGAGCAGGGCTGAAGGTTAGTGAGCTGTTTACTCAAGGAATATTTCATGTTCTGCCTCATTTGGTGACACATTTTTGAGGTAGCCCCTTGTGAGAGGTTTGAAACCCTACCATTATGCCTGGACCTAAACAGTGCACTACAAACACAGGTCTCTGTTTAAAGGAACAAAAATCTAATTCCAAATAAACTGTAGACATCAGAAACTACAAATTTCCCATCAGAGACAGGAATGGGGTTTGGATTATCAAAGCCATGGGAAGATGCAGACATGTTCTGGAAGTCTGGGAAGAGAATAAGTGAAAGCATGCAAAACACTCAGAACAGAGGAAGCATGAGAGTTGTACTGAAAGGTACTGGTGTTTCTAAAAATAAATATTTTGCACAGTAACCTGGCTGTATATTGCTATAAAGTACCTTGTTAATGTGCTGTTATGTTAGTGTTAGAATTTGCCAAGGAAACCTGTCTGTGTGATTCCTTACTTAGGAACCCAATGGGGTATACCTTCCAGGGGCTTCATTTTAGCAATGTAGTTGCAAAGACTTATCTGATACTGGAAATGCGACACCTAAAAATATTTTTTGCTTCTACTGCAAGCTCAGACCAGCTTTGTATAAAACATTCAGTAAGCACTTGCAGGAGAAAAATAAAGATACTACTAAGGTCTTTAGAACATTTACTGCAATTTCTAATCGCTTGTTTCTGTGCATCTATGTGTAAAATTGAGGAGAGACGTATATACAGAGACAAGAACACAGACAATGTGAAGCAGAACAGAGATGTGCCAAAGAGCTGGGATTATTCAAGAAGAGTCTGACAAAGATTTTCAGTTAAGATTTTTTTAATACAACAGACTTCTTTAAATCTCTGTGCTGAAGAAATATTGAAATAAGGCTGAATAATTTTAAATTAACTTTTAATTTTGCTTTGCCTGTAAGTTGCAGTGAGACAGATGTAGGCATCTCCAGCTGAAAATAACACTTTGTTTATGCTAGTTTACAGTTTTAATTAGACGATTTGTAGGAAATCTCCTATAATCTTCGATTCACACACACACACACACGTAAAGGTGCCTTTCTGTTTTCTGGTGGTGTTTGTGAAAGCAAATATAATTTTGGAATCCTAAAATATTCTGTACCCTTATGTTTAATCAAACTGTCTGAATATCTTGCATTAACCATCCTAAAAGGTAGCATGCAGTAGTTCAAATTCTAGACTTCAACCCAGAAACTAGAAGAAATACAGTATTTTGAGCTAGTTTCAAAATCAAAATATAAAGTGTGTACAGAGGTATCAGCGAAAAAACACTATGTTTTGCAGACATGGATTTCTGGAGAGGGACTGAACTATGTAGACCAATTTGAAAAGTTGCCTTCTTATGGAAGAGCAAACCAACCTTTCTGTTCCTGGCGTAGCACATCTTTGGTTGGTATTTTGCACCTCAGATTTTATGTACCTGGGGGAAAAAAGTCTTTGAAAACTGAAAGAGTGTAATTTTGAAGGACAAATAAAATGGGATTCATTCACCTAATTATGTATGTGCAGAAATGCATCAAAGCTCAAAACCAAAATCACCAATTAAGATTAAAGAGGGCAATGACAGGCATTTGACATCACAGCCAGTGTCAAATACATCAGGAAGTCTGCTTCCCATGAAACAGCGATGCCGAGACAACTGATGACAAAAAATATTTTTACCCTCAAATGATGATGTTGTGAAGTGTTGACCTGAATTGGGGCACTCCTCTTTGTTCTGCACTGGGACGGAAACATTGAAAATGTATTTACAACTGAACTGTGGCTCATTATACAGTGACCTCGTACAGAGACCTTTTGTTTAGCAGCAGAGAAAAAGTGAGCATGCCAGCCAGGGACTGTAACTGCCTGTTTCTTCTGTCTGTGCATGAAAGGCTATTGATTCTCCTTTGGCTATAGCTGAGATACAGTCCCATCTGAAATCGGGTGGAATGCCATCGATGTCAGTGAATAACCCACACGAGAGTCTGCTAGGCTCAGACACGCTATGCTCAGTTTATTCCTGAGGTAACATAAAAGTGCTCATGAAATGCTTATCTCAAAAAGCTTTTTCATTCTTGCCTTCTCTCCCCTTTTCCCTCTCCCTGTCCTAGTTTTTTGGCACTGGCATGGGAAGCACAGGTATGGTACCTGGGCTGTATTCACAAATACAGGAATGCTTCTTAAAAGATCACTCCTTTTCCATGTCTTACTGCAGAACAGATAGTATACCTTTCTTCTGTTCTTCTTCCAGAAGGTGACCTTTTGTGAGAAGGGAAGTTCTTATTTGCAGATGTTAAATATATGACTTTAACTTTTTGCACTAGTGATTTCATCCCATTGCTCTCAACCTCAAACTTGCCTAATCCTGTTCTGGTTCTCTGCATGGTTGGCACTAACCTGCTCCCCACCTGGGGCAACAGTAAATGCTTTAACCTTTTTACCTGTTAGTGATCTTGTCATTTTTTTTTTTAAATTTATTTTATTTTTTTTAATATTTGATTTATCCCTGGAATGGATTTCCAGAAATAATTGTTTTTATTTTGGCCAAGTACTTCCCCTTTCAGCATAACTCATTCTGTTCTCTTAGTGTTTTCCACCTCTTTCAATTCTTGTGTTAATCATATACCATTTAAATTCTGATATACCATCGTACCAAATGTCTGCTGAATCTGGATTAATTAAGTCTACCACTGTTTGTATTTTAGAAATAACTATTTTCTCATTAAAAGATGAATACTGAGTTAATGTCGCATAGCCTAGAGTCTCCCTAAGTACAAACTAATGCGAGTTAAGCTAGACATGTCTAAGGGCAAAAAACTGGCTCTGCTTGCTAGTTTTCAAAGTCACTGGTTCTACAAGTGCTTATGTATAGATTGAACTGCAAAAGTGGTCTCACAGGTGACCAGGTTTCCCATGGAGGAATTTGGACCTTGACCAAAATCAAGGGAAGGGGAGAGGAGGGGAGGGGAGGGGAAGGGAGGGGAGGGGAAGGGAAGGGAGGGGAGGGGAAGGGAAGGGAAGGGAAGGGAAGGGAAGGTGCGGGAAGGGAAGGTGCGGGAAGGGAAGGTGCGGGAAGGGAAGGGAAGGTGCGGGAAGGGAAGGGAAGGTGCGGGAAGGTGTGGGAAGGTGTGGGAAGGGAAGGGAAGGGAAGGGAAGGGAAGGGAAGGGAAGGGAAGGGAAGGGAAGGGAAGGGAAGGGAAGGGAAGGGAAGGGAAGGGAAGGGAAGGGAAGGGAAGGGAAGGGAAGGGAAGGGAAGGGAAGGTGCGGGAAGGGAAGGGAAGGGAAGGGAAGGTGCGGGAAGGGAAGGGAAGGGAAGGTGCGGGAAGGGAAGGGAAGGGAAGGGAAGGTGCGGGAAGGGAAGGGAAGGGAAGGGAAGGGAAGGGAAGGGAAGGGAAGGGAAGGGAAGGGAAGGGAAGGGAAGGGAAGGGAAGGGAAGGGAAGGGAAGGGAAGGTGCGGGAAGGGAAGGTGCGGGAAGGGAAGGGAAGGGAAGGGAAGGGAAGGGAAGGGAAGGGAAGGGAAGGGAAGGGAAGGGAAGGGAAGGGAAGGGAAGGGAAGGGAAGGGAAGGGAAGGGAAGGGAAGGGAAGGTGCGGGAAGGGAAGGTGCGGGAAGGGAAGGGAAGGGAAGGTGCGGGAAGGGAAGGGAAGGTGCGAGAAGGGAAGGGAAGGTGCGGGAAGGGAAGGGAAGGGAAGGGAAGGGAAGGGAAGGGAAGGGAAGGGAAGGGAAGGGAAGGGAAGGGAAGGTGCGGGAAGGGAAGGGAAGGTGCGGGAAGGGAAGGGAAGGTGCGGGAAGGGAAGGTGCGGGAAGGGAAGGGAAGGGAAGGGAAGGGAAGGGAAGGGAAGGGAAGGGAAGGGAAGGGAAGGGAAGGGAAGGGAAGGGAAGGGAAGGGAAGGGAAGGGAAGGGAAGGGAAGGGAAGGGAAGGTGCGGGAAGGGAAGGGAAGGGAAGGGAAGGGAAGGGAAGGGAAGGGAAAGATGGACCTGTTTAAAGTGGAAATGCAAGCAATAAAGGCCTATATAGACATTCTAAGGTGTTGAAAGTGGGACAGATACAATTTTGGCTCAGGCTCTCTAAGCTTTTAAAATACAGATTTTAGTGTGTAGTATGGTGAACAAGATGTTTAGTGTGGCACTTCTCCCATCACCTGCCCCTAAAGGTAACACAGAATGCTTGCTTTCTATTAGAATTCCTACCTGTTTGACGAATTTAGCTCACTCTAGGTTCTGCTTCCATAAATTGCCGTAGTCGACATTGAACAAAATTGTCAATCTGTAAAAGAAAATAATGCTCTTTGCTACTGAAAACCGGGCATTTCTGGTATTTCCAACTTTTTTCCTGAAGGAATGTGTTCCAGAGGGATACATTAGTAATTTAAAAAAAAAAAAAGGTCTTTCGTACTGGGGCATTGACCTTTGCTATGCAGAAATGACACAAATCCCCTAGAGGTATAAGATGTGCCTCCAAAATGGGGCTTTTGAAGGGCTAGAAATTTGAACTTTTTTCTGTTCCCAGGCTGGAGGATTCACTACCTACACATTTAGCCATCAGTTATGACAAGCCTTCTGAGGACTCTGCTGTACAAAGGAGTTGTTTCCCATGACTGAGTTTTCTTGTCTTTTAGCAACATCTGACATCTATTTAAATAAAATAAGATGGTTTCCTATGTCATTTATGTAGAAATTATGGCAAGAAATATAGCCTTTTACTGAATTTTCTCCTGCCTCCTTAGAAATTAACTGCAGTAAAAGTTGGATCTTACTAAATGAGACAATTACTTCATTATTTTTGCTGCTCATGCTGTTACAAGCACACTTCAAGAGAACTTCTTGTAGGCTATAACAAACTGGTTTATGAGCATAAGATTTATGAAGGAAGGAGGGCTTATTCCTGAACGACCAATGTCTGTCTCTTCTCAGGGAAGGCAGAGAGAACTACGAATGAATGCAAGCTTTTCTGTCTGAAGTTGCTGCCCTTGGTATTGTCAGTGCCTTTTTACCCTGACAAGTCAAAATCTTAAGATTTTTATAAACAATCAGAGGAATGAAAGTCTTTTTCTGTATCTGTCTCATTCTGTCTCTCTTCAGACTCCCAAGTGGAGCTCTGGAGGTAACACAATTTAAAGTGTTCTTTTTTTAAAAGCTTTGCACCATTCATTAATAACTGAGTTACAAGTACTAGCTGACTTCTTCTGACCTACCACACTATCAAATAGTTACTCGTCTTAGTCTTTCTGTTAGAAATGATGTTTTTGAAGTTACAGCAGCTCTGTGAAATATCTTGCTAAATGCCAGTTTTCTGGTATTAAAGCATGTCACAATTTTTGTTTTCTAAGTAATCTGTAATATCTGTTAACCCAGGCTAAAAATTTATAAAATGTTAAAACCATGGAGTAAAACTCAAAACACTTTTCAAAAATTACTTTGAAGTATTGGTGAGCAATTATCTATAAAAAATACAGATCTTCTGCCTTTTTCCAAGCTCTAATGTGGCTGCTTTGAAGAGCACACATCAGATGAGCTATTTTTGTGCCCATGCCTGTGGGAAAGAGTGTATGGAGAAGAAAAGACACTTCAGAGGGCACTTCTCAGCTCTTCAGTTGAAAATAGAGAAAATGCTAGAGAAGTCTGGAGTATTGGTAGCAATAATAATTAGATGAGCTGATAAAGCCCAAGAGTGAGAGGAGCTTTCAGTCACAAATCAGATCTGCTATTAATACCTGAAGTAAATATCCCTTGGAGTAGTAGCCATTCTCTGAAAAGTATGGAGAAAAACACAAAATAAATGTACAATATGCTGACTCAAGACAAATTAGCATAAGATTTAACTATTCAGTGTTTTCTAAAGTATGTTGCTGGTATCTGCTAGATTAAATGATATACGAATTTATTCTGTGAAGCAGGCACAGCTGTGCTTTCATTAGTGACCAGTTCCAGAATCTAGTCACCGAAATCAGAACCTCCTATTCTAAATCTCAGCTAACTTGAAGAGTTAAATTGTTCATTTAAATAATTGCATTCTGGGGTGGATTGACCCCAGCCAGCAGCTAAGGTAAGCTTTGGTTAGTTTGGGTCACCTGTCTGGGTTGTGTCCTCATCTCCCAACTTCTTCCCCAACCCTGACCAATTTGCTGGGAGCTCAGAGGGGAAAAAAGAGAAAGCCATGACACTGCGCAAACACTGCTCAGCAGCAAACAAAACACTGGTGCCTTACCAACAGTTCTAGCCACAAATCCAAAATGTGGCACCTATGAAGAAAGTTAACTACATCCTGTCAGACACTGGACGTGTTTCTAACCACAGAAGTTTACCATACTGAATACGTGCAGTAAAAATAATGACAGGTCGAGAAGGTGATAGCACAGGAAGAACAGGGCCCTAACTTGTACTTAATTTTGCTATGTGCTTTCCTGAAGCCCTGAGCTGTATTCCTTTAGTAGGGACTGTCACTTCACCAAGTGACTAACTATAGACATTGCTGAACATGTAATGTAATCCTTTTTCAGAAACTGGAGGGTTTTTTTTTAAATAAACTGTCCTAGGCTTCCTGCAGTGTGAACCTGTATTATTCAGTGTGAATTCCTGAGTGCCTCAGAGCTACCTGGCAGATCAACACAGTGCAGCTCAGCACCTTGCAGGAAGCTTTTGTAGAGCAAACTCTTGAGCTTGCGAGCTCAAGCTGCAAAAGTAGTAAAATGCAGAAAACATCACACTCGATGCTGAGACTCCCATCACAAGCACAAAAGAGTCAGAAAAGTAAGTAAATTGTTTGCCACTTTTTAAAGCACACAAAAGCCAGTGCAGTTATAACTTCCATGCAACAGAATGCTGACTGTCAGAAAACCATAGCAACTGACAGTTATGCCCTTCTTATTGTAAATTAAATGTAGTTTTCAATGAAGAACCCATACGGATTACTTCTTCCTTGCTTGTGCTATGTAACTACCATTAGATAAGCAATCAATCAATAAGGACTACTAGCACAAGAAATTACTCCTTATATCCATATGGAAAACAAAGTAGATCAACGATAATTTCATAGTTTATAACCATCATCTACTTTTGTCCACCTGTGTGGTTTTTTTTTAGTCTGTGAGAGGGAAAAGAGCAAAATACTTTGAGAACATACTTCATTTTATTAAAAATAAGCTTGAGAACACCCAGAGGTCTACCACCCATCCCTAGCTAAGGAATTCAGAGCTACTGGTGTACCTGCTGGGTACCTGGCTCCTGGTGCTATTGTGTTGTCTCAGAAAGTGGGACTTTCCTCTCAGTTGAAGTGGTACAGATGTATTAAAGGAGCATGGCAAATAGAGAAAAGGGGAAAAAGCTTAAAGATAAGAATTTTGATAGATATGCTTCACTTGCCAGCTCTTGCCTACAAGGTGTGACTCTTGTATACACTTAATGCTGTTCAGAAAATTCATAAAGTGCATTCCACAGTGAGGGGAAATGGACGGGTTGGTTCACTCACCAACAATTAAATACAGGTGTTCATAGGGTAGGGTAGAGTGAAGCTGCTATTTAACAGTGCATGAAATGCTACACAACCTTTTGGTCAGGGTGGGAAGAATGCAATAACTATTTGAAAGCACAGAGGAAGTGACAGACTATAATTACTCGCTGCAAGCAGTAAAATGGGGCTAGTGCCCCACCTCTTCTACAAAGCAGTAAGAATCCTTAACTAAAGCATTTTATTATTTGGTTTTGTCTTAAAAGCAAAGAGCTGAGCAGTGTAACGTTGAGGCAGTAGCTCAGTACTTACTCGATGGTTGCAAATGGTGGAGTAATGAGTTCCCTGCCATTTCAGTTCCAGACTGGTGACAATAGAAATGGAGGCTGTACTGAAGTGACAAATCTGCTGCACAAGCTACCCTGGCAGGTAAAGTGTATCACTTAGCTTACATAGCAAAAATAACCCTTTCTTATGCTGCATTTTCTACAACTGCAGCCACTACTCACTAGCTGTAATGGTGTAGTATAACAAATTACAAACCTGTAGTATAAACACCAGTGAGTGCTACCTGCTAAATCATCAGCACCACTTTTATCCAGTATTTTTTACATGGATGGATCATAGAAGACATCTAACTTTATTCTCCAGATGGATTGTATTTTGTCATGAAATACAACTGCAAGCAACCTGTATGTATGTAAACCACTAAACTGTATTGCACATAATACCAAAATTTTGTCCTTAGTTCTCTGTTATGCTGTGATCATAAACAATGCCATCATTAATGTCTTATTTTACTTCAGCTGGTCAAGAAGCAGAACAATTTTTTAGGACATCTACTGTAAATTTAACAAAAAAATTTTTAGAATTTTAATAAATGGGAAAAAAACCTCTAAAATTGTCATTTCAGGGTTCCGAAGTCACTGTGAATCAATGTTTGTATCATATTTACTGCTATTAAATATAAAAAATAATTATTTTGAAATGCAATAGTTAAGTTTGTATATGAACCTATAATAAAAACTTTTAAGTCAAAACAAGAAAGATTTTTGACAGTGCAATGTCTAGAAATGGCTACAGGTTACTCCGAGAGATTACCCTATATTTTTATTTCCTTTCTATGAGGTTAAATTTTTCCATTTGAATATGCAGGTCAGTTTCTGAGAGATTTATTTACCTCTGACTTTTCAAAATGCTGAGTTACTTTTTTGGTATACTTTCAAACATAGAAGGATTTAGAACTGAAATTAAGTGCACTCAGGTTTCAGATGATTACTCCACTATGTTATTCTTATTTTCATTATTAAATGGTTTACATCAATGACTAGTAAGTAATTACCAGGATGCCTTTCTTTCACAATTTCTCAAACAGTACGGGATGTTTAACTTGCCATTGGTTAGATAAGAATATTCAGTCCCAGTCCACTTCTTTGTGCACTGGTTCTCCTCTCACAGGTGTTCTTCCCTGATTCTCTATGGTGAAATTTTCTTGATCTTCCTAAGTGGAAAAGAAATGTCTGAAATAAAAGTCCTAAGTCTTGTCAGCTTGAAGGTACACAGACATAGACCACTTTAAATGTACATGGATAAGTACATTCTGTGTTACCAAAAAAAAACAGAGAGAGAGAGAAAAGTGGACGTTTGGGATCCATTGAGGTAATGGTGAAAGGACCTGAGTTTCCACCAAAAACATTGATGCAATTTCACCAGCAGCTGTTGTGGTCTACAGTGTGTCTATATTGTATTGGGAGGTGGAAGTACTGGTACCAGTTTCCTGGATGACTGTGCATCCTTCATGCTTTCTAGCTCTTTTTTCCTCACAAAAGTAAGTGCTCTCTGTAGAGTTTGACATAGCAATAAAATATGACAAGAACCCAGCTTTGGGAGGAGGAAGAACTTGTGGTTCCTGGCCATGTGCTTAATCATTTCAAAGCAGCTTTGAGGTGGGTAACATAAATACATTAAAAGAGTCTGAGCAATCTGCCTTCCCAAACTGGAAGCAATATAGGCTAATGGAAAGCCATTAGACAATCAAGACTCTCAAATCCTTGTGAAAGTCATTTATCTTTACCACAGTTTCCCTGGCAGAAAAAATGGGGATAAAACACTTACCACTTTTTGTTATCATTAAATAAAAAGAAAAATAGCATTCAATTGCTATGTGTTGTGCTCTGGAACAGCAGTTAGGTTTTGGACTACTCACAATAAAGTGGATCACAATTATCTTAGATTCCAAGATAGAAAAAATTAATTTTCATTGTACTAATGGTGAAGTGGAAGCATTATTTTTGCTGGTGAACTTTATATGCTAGCAACATTTTGACTGAAATTTAAAAAATTATTCTAAATTCTAAAAACAGCCAGATGACTATTAGAGTATTGACCCAAGGCTTTACAGTGGAGTATAAAATGGCTTGCTCTGATAGTTTTCATGGCCTGTGAAGCAGAGCTCCTTTGTAACTCTGTAAGAAGTTCAGCCATGAGGCCTTCAAGGAATGAGAAACTTAAATCAGTGAGAAGTTCTGGAAAAGAGCGGCAGAAGTGAGGGAAATCTAATAAACAGAGAAGCAATAGAGTGCAGGAGGGAGGAACGTGCATGGAAAAGCAGCTTTGGTGAGTGTTGGTGTAGTGGAGAACAGGAGTGAAACGGTTTTGGTACGAGAAAAAGAGCAGCAGTATGACTCCGGTGCCTTGTTCCTCTCTTGTCAGCTCCACTGTGGCTCTGCAGTAACACAAGGGAGCTTTGGTCTGCTGCTAAGAATAAGCAGCAAAACTGCAGAGGAGGCGGGCAGAGTGGGTGTATATAAAATAAAGAATGGACAAATAACTATTTTGATTCTGCTTAGTTGCAGCAGAGAGCTGTTTTCGACACAGGCAGAGAGGGTGGTTTTGGGAGCCTTCAGGGTAAATGGCACTCAGTATTCACACAGGCCACACATGGGGATTGTGCACGCATATGCACAGAAACGTTTGCAAAAACAAATCCTTTTTGCAGGCTGTCTCAGCAAACATCTTAGAACTCTGCACTTCACCCACAGTGCCAGAGGATGCTTTAGGACCTTCATGATTGTTGTTCACACAACACTGCCAGATGTCAAGAAAGACATCATGTAAAACAGAAAGACATGAAACAAAAATAGTAAGCACAAATTTTACATTAGAAAGAAACACAGAATATGCTTGCTGAATATGCAAATTGTTCCTAAAAAAGGTGGGCTTCCAGGTGTCTCAAGACAAGGGAGAGGAGATACATGTCACATCACTGACAAGTGGTGTGCCTCAGGGGTCCATGTTGTGACCATCAGTGACACAGACAGTGGGATCGAGTGCACTTTCAGCAAGTTTGAGAATGACACCAAGCTGAATGGTGCAGTGGACACTTGTGAGGGTGCCATCCAGAGGGACCTGGACAAGCTCGAGGAGTGGGCCCATGCAAACCTCATGAGGTTCAACAAGGCCAAGTGCAAGATCCTGGACATGAGTTGGCGCAACCCCAGTATTAATACAGGCTGGGGGATGAATGGATTGAGAGCAGTCCTGGGGAGGAGAACTTAGGGCACTGGTGGATGGAAAATAACATGAGCCGGCAATGTGCACTTGCAGCCCAGGAAGTCAGTTGTATCCTGGGCTTCATCAAAAGCAGCGTGGCCAGCAGATCGAGGGAGGTGATTCTGCCCCTTTGCTCTGCTCTGGTGAGACCCCACCTGGAGTTCTGTGTCCAGCTCTGGAGCCCTCAGCACAGGAAAGACATGGACCTGTTGGAGAGGGGACAGAGAAGGCCACAAAAATGATCAGAGGCTGGAACAGCTCTGCTGTGAGAACAGGCTGAGAGAGTTGGGGTTGTTCAGCCTGGAGAAAGAGAAGGCTCCAGGGATACCTTGTAGTGGCCTTTCAGTACTTAGAAGGGTCCAATAAGAAAGATGGGGACAGACTTTTTAGCAGGGCCCGTTACATCAAGACAAGGGATAATGGTTTTAAACTAAAAGAGGGGAGATTCAGACTATACATGAGGAAGAAATTTTTTACTGTGGGGGTGGTGAAACTTTTGAACAGGTTTGCCTAGAATGGTGGTAGATGCCCCATGCCTGGAAAAGTAAAGGCCAGGCTGGATGAGGCTCTGAGCAGCCTGGTCTAGTTGAAAATGCCCCTGCTTATGGCAGGGGGCTTGGACTAGATCACCTTCAAAGGTTCCTTCCAGCCAAACTATTCTATGATTCTATGATATATCTCTGCCTGTTTCAGTTTTTCCATGCAGATGCAATACTGTGTCATCATTAACTCTAACCTGGAGACCCTAAGCTAGACGTGCTTGTGTGTGTGTGTCTGTGTGTGCTATAACTAGCAAATGAAGTAAAACTGAACAGCTATGTCTGTTGTGTATGAGTCAAGTAAAACCAACTGCAGGAAGTGCCATAATGTTTCAAGGTTTTATGTGAGAGCCCAATCACTTTTGTTTGTAAAATGACATTTTCTTATTGGCTTTTGAGACCAAATGCTTTATCAGAGCTACCTGAAATAAGAGATCACAGTATCACAGTATCACACTATGTTCTGGATTGGAAGGGACCTCAAAAGATCATCTAGTCCAATCCCCCTGCTGGAGCAGGAACGCCTAAGTGAGGTTGCACAGGAACATGTCCAGGTGGGTCTTGAATGTCTCCAGAGAAGGAGACTCTACAACCCCCCTGGGCAGCCTGTTCCAGTGTTCTGTCACCCTTACTGAGAAGAAGTTTATTCTCAAATTTAAGTGGAACCTCTTGTGTTCCAGCTTGATCCCATTGCCCCTTGTCCTATCATTGTTTGCCAACGAGAAGAGCCTGGCTCCATCCTCATGGCACTCACCCTTTATGTATTTATAAACATTAATAAGGTCACCCCTCAGTCTCCTCTTCTCCACACTAAAGAGACCCAGCTCCCTCAGCCTTTCCTCATAAGGGAGGTGCTCCACTCCCTTAATCATCTTGGTTGCCCTACGCTGGACCCTCTCCAGCAGTTCCTTGTCCTTCTTGAACTGAGGGGCCCAGAACTGGACACAATATTCCAGATGGGGTCTCACCAAGGCAGAGTAGAGGGGAAGGAGGACCTCTCTTGATCTACTAACCACCCCCCTTCTAATACATCCCAGGATGCCATTGGCCTTCCTGGCCACAAGGGCACAGTGCTGGCTCATGGTCATCCTGTTGTCCACCAGGATCCCCAGGTCCCTTTCCCCTACACTGCTCTCTAATATGTAATTTCCCAACCGATACTGGAACCTGGGGTTGTTCCTGCCCAGATGCAGGACTCTACACTTTCCCTTGTTAAATTTCATTAGGTTATTCCCCGCCCAACTCTCCAGCCTGTCTAGGTCTCGCTGGATGGCAGCACAGCCTTCTGGCGTGTCAGCCACTCCTCCCAGCTTAGTGTCATCAGCAAACTTGCTGATAGTACACTCTATTCCCTCGTCTAAGTCGTTAATGAATATATTGAATAATACTGGCCCCAGTACTGACCCCTGAGGCACTCCACTAGATACTGGTCTCCAACTAGACTCCGCACCATTGACTACCACTCTCTGGCTTCTCTCCTTAAGCCAGTTTGTAACCCACCTCACTACTCTATTGTCTAGACCACACCTCTGCAACTTAGCAACTAGGATGCTGTGGGAGACTGTGTCAAAGGCTTTACTGAAGTCAAGGTAGACCACATCCACGGCTCTTGCCATCATCCATCCACCTTGTTACATTCTCATAAAAGGCTATGAGGTTGGTCAAGCATGACTTACCCTTGGTAAAGCCATGCTGACTGCCCCTAATAACCTTCTTATCCTTGATATGCCTTGAGATAGCACCAAGGATAAGTTGTTCCATTACTTTCCCAGGGACAGAGGTGAGGCTGACCGGTCTATAGTTATCCGGGTCCTCCTTCTTGCCCTTTTTGAAGATTGGAGTGACATTTGCTTTCCTCCAATCCTCGGGCACCTCTCTCGTTTCCCAAGACTTGGCAAAGATGATGGAGAGCGGTCCAGCAATGACCTCAGCCAGCTCCCTCAGCACTCGCGGATGCATCCCATCTGGACCCATGGATTTATGGATGTCCAGTCTATTTAATTGCTCCTTAACCCAGTCCTCATCAACTAAAGCAAGCTCCTCCATTGACCTGGCTTCATCTGGGGTCTCAGGGGTACAGGGCTCCCCAGGACAGCCTCCAGCAGAGTAGACAGAGACAAAGAAGGCATTCAGTAATTCTGCCTTCTCTGTATCTTCCGCCACCAGGGCACCCACCCCATTCCTCAGTGGGCCTACATTGCCTCTGGTATTAGTTTTATCTGCTATGTATTTGAAAAAGTTCTTTTTGCTGTCCTTGACCCCTCTTGCCAGCTGTAATTCTAAGGAGGCCTTGGCTATCCTAGCTGCCTTCCTACATCCTCTAACAGCAGCCTTATATTCTTCCCAAGTGGCCAGCCCCTGCTTCCATGACCTGTAAACTCTCCTCTTCTGCTTGAGCATACCCAATAGATTCCTATTCAACCACTCAGGCCTCCTGGCTCCCTTCCTTGACTTCCTACGTGTGGGGATGCTCTGATCCTGAGCGTGGAAGAAGCAATCTCTGAATGCAATCCAGCTCTCTTGGGCCCCTTTTCCTTCAAGCAGTCTTGCCCATGGGATTTCCCCCAGCAATTGCTTGAAAAGGCCAAAGTTAGCCCTGCTAAAGTCCAGGGTTGCAATTCTACTTGCTATTCTGTTCCTGCCACACAAGATGCTGAACTCCACCATCACTGCAACCCAGGCAGCCCTCAACCTTTACTGCTTCGACCAGACCCTCCTTGTTAGTGAGGATGAGGTCCAGCAGTGCACCTCTCCTAGACGGCTCCTCCACCATCTGCATGAGGAAGTTATCATCAATGCACTGGAGGAACCTCCTGGACTGTGGCTGGCTGGCTGAATGGTCCTTCCAGCAAACATCAGGGAAGTTAAAATCACCCACAACAACCAGGGCCTGTGACTGCGAGGCCACTCTCAGTTGCCCATAGAAGGGATACAAAAAAGTGTTAGTCTGTGTTACACTTCTCACGAAATCTTGAAATCAGCAACTGTCGGTTGAGTGTAGCATGAGTTTTCTGTGTCTTCCGCATGTACCAGTCCTCCCTGTGTACTGTTCCTCTGTTGTCTTGTTGTTTTGAATCTGCGGCCACATGCTCTATAGTCAGGACTTGGAGAAAACCAGTAAGGAATTATTTAATAAAATGCATCTTTCTATTTCCCAGAACAACCTTCCTGAGAGACCAAACCCAGCTCCAGCCCATGTGCAATTTTGTGCCTGAAGCAGAGAGCCCTTTGTGAACCAGAACAGCCCACTACCTTGCTGGAGACCAGGTGACAGAGCACTTGGCACAGGGACATTAGCCTGAGCTTCCTGCTTTTCAAGTGAGGGGCTTGGCTGGGGCTATTGCAACTAATAAACAGCGAATATTAGTTAACACCAGGACTTTAATCTTGTTTCCACACCTCAGTTCAACACTGCAGCTTCTAAGGCTGAGGTCTTGTGCTGTTTCTGCCCTTTGTCATTATTTTATTTAGATCAAATCTGTATCACTCTTTAAAGAAAACTTTGTACAAATTTTTGGCAAAGTAAGTGATTTATGGATGTTATCTTGTTGCTGCGATGATTTGTTGTTGCTGGTGCTGAAGAATTAATCAAAGACTGTATGGCAAGGTGGTCACCAAGCAGGGGTTCACTGCCTGGCTCCCATGCCCCCAGCCAGGTGGTGTTTCCTGCTCCCAGAGGTTATCGATGGTTGGAAGGTGATCAGGAGGTTAAAACAAAGCTCAGTAAAACAGCGAGGTAATTATAATGCTGTACCTACTTGTGTAAATGGTTGAATTCTGGGAAAATCTGCATGTCTGATTGTCATCTGGTGGCGGAGGGGGTGGGGAACAAAAACCAAAAAAACACACACCAAACCCCAGACTGCAGTGTACGTAGCTGGTTGCAGTAAGCAGATCGGAAACTACTTCTGCTCAAGCTAAAGAAGCAAAAAGTTGAACAATGTGGAACTCCAAAACTGTTCTTGATCACTTCACAGCTATCTTGTGGATATCAAAGGCCAGATTTACTTTCTGTATCTTCTCTGTCTGCTGTGGGTACAGGAAGAGTTAGTCTTATAAATAAGAATTGACCCTACAGTCTGTGTCAATTGAATTGTGCCATTGTTAAGTTCATATACATATTAAAAAAAAAACCAAAGAGAGAAGGTATTCCAATTGAAATTCCCACAAGAGGTGTGATTTTTAGAACAAGATATATAATATGTACTTGATACACATGTGATGTGTACTTAATTTTTTGCATCATGATATGAGCAGGCTAACTTTGCTAAATTATTATCAACAAAGAATTAGTGTTAGCAACAAGCACAAATGGTGCAAGAAGGTGTCAATAGCACTCTAGAGTAACTCAGCAAATGTAGCTCCTCATGTTTGAAGCCAGATATCTGCTCTTACTACAGTGGTTTGCAATGCCTAGCCTGAAATGTCATAATAAGTAGCCTGCTGCCAGTCTGCTCAGCCATGCTGATTAATGTTTAGCAGTAACGTATCAGTTCTGTCTGGCTGTCCAGACACCTGGGAGCTCCAAACTTGACAGTGATGGACTGTTCCTAGCCATCTGAAGGAAAACAGGAAAACATGCAAACAGTTAATACCAAATAGTGGAGCAGTTCTTCACAAAGAATACAGAACACACAAACTTTTTAAAAAATTCTTTCTGACTTAATTCAGTGGAGTGTTCCCTTGAAAGGAATCTGTATAGCATTTAATTAAAGATTAGAGTGGGAGATGAGTAGGAGTTGGATACACCGCCAGTATATGTTTCTTTTTCATTAGTAAGGGTTGAAGTTTCCCTTTTTTGTTTATAAGTGATACACTACAGGTAATAGCAGAGCTGCTAGTCTCTCCACCTAACTCTCCCTTTGCTGAGCTGGATCCTAAAAAGGACTGAAAGATAAATTAAGTCATAATATTCCTCCTCCACAATAATGTCCACATAGTTTTGGGTAATTAAAAGCTTTCTGTACTCCTCAACCCATCTTTAACAGACTACACAATTGTTTCCATGACATAATGAGCTCCAGCAACTGCTATCCTGGCCTGGATTCAAGCTGATTATCTGCATCTATTTCCAATTCACAGCTATAAAATTTCAATGTTTGTTATAAATCCTTTTTTGTAACCACATGCTCAAGGACACAGACTTGCATCAAGGTTTGCATATGAAAAATTCTGGACATTCTAGGGATATGTGATTTGTTAAGACACACACTAGAAATTGAGTTGTTTGAGAACTAAGAATCCCCCTGACTGTTTAACAAAATAAGTGTAAGACTTTACTTATGTTTCAGAAACTTCATTCAGTTCCCAAGCTCCCCTCCACCTAACTCTTACCAGGTTAAACTGAAATCTATGTAGATTCAGCATTTCCTGCCTGAGTGCTCTTGAAGTAAAATTCCAGAGCTTAATCAAAGCCACACAGGATATTCTCACCATAAATGTTTAACAGTGAATATTTAAGGTTATTCCAATAAATCAGGGATAGTAAGGAGCAGGAAAAGGTCCTTTGCTAGAGATTGGCAGGGAAGCAGATGGCTAGGGTAGCCTGAGGGATAAAGCCTCTTGTTAAGTAAAAGAAGAAAATATAGAGTCATAGAATCATTTTTGTTGGAAGAGACCTTAAGATTGAGTCCAACTGTTAACCTAACACTGCCAAGTTCACCTCTAAACCATGTCCCTAAGAACCTCATCTATACGTCTTGTAAACACCTCCAGGGATCATGACTCAACCTCTTCCCTGCGCAACCTGTTCCAGTGCTTGATAACCCTTTCGTGAAGACATTTTTCCTCATATGCAATGTAAACTTGCCCTGGCACCACTTGAGGCCATTTCCTCTCATCCTATCACTTGTTACTTGGGAGAAGAGACCAACACCCTCCATGCTACAACCTCCTGTCAGGTAGTTGCAGACAGTGATAAGGTCTCCCCTCAGCCTCCTTTTCTCCAGGCTAAACAGCCCCAGCTCCCTCAGCTGCTCCTCACAAGACTTGTGCTCCAGGTCCACCACCAGCTTCATTGCCCTTCTCTGAACTCTCTCCAGCATCACAATGTCTTTCTTATAGTGAGGGGCCCAAAACTGAACACAGGATTCAAGGTGAGGCCTCATCAGCACCGAGTACAGGGGGACAATCACTTCTCTAGTCCTGCTGGCCACACTAGTTCTGATACAAGCCAGGATGCTGTTGGCCTTTTTGGCCACCTGGGCACACTGCTGGCTCATGTTCAGCCGGCTGTCAATCAACACCCCCAGGTCCTTTTCCCCCAAGCAGTTTTCCAGCCACTCTTCCCTGAGTCTGTAGCGCTGCCTGGGGTTGTTGTGGCCCAAGTGCAGGACGCAGCACTTGGCCTTGTTGAACCTCATACAATTGGCCTCAGCCCAATGACCCAGCCAGTCCAGATACCTCTATAGACCCTTCCTACCCTCCAGTAGACCATCACTCCCACCCAGCTTGATGTCATCTTCAAACTTACTAAAGGTGCACTCAATCCCCTCATCCAGGTCATTGATAAAAAGATTAAACATCTCAATACTGAGCCCTGGGGAACACAACTTGTGACCAGCCACCAGCTGGATTTGACTCCACCACAACTCTTTGGGCCCAGCCATCCAGCCAGTTCTTTACGCAGTGAAGAGTGTGCCCATCCAGGCCATGAGTTGCCAGTTTCTCCAGGAGAATGCTGTGGTTAAACAGTGTCAAAGACTTCACTAAAGGCCAGGTAGCGAACATCCACAGCCTTTCCTTCATCCACTAAGTGGGTCACCTTGTCATAGAAGGAGATCAGGTTTGGTCAAGCAAGACCTGCCTTTCATGAACCCATGCTGACTGGGCCTGATCACTTGGTTGTCCTGTATGTCATGATGTCACTCAGGATGATCTGTTCCATGACCCTCCCTGGTACTGAGGTCAGACTGACAGTCCTGTAGTTCCCCAGATCCTCCTTCTGGCCCTTATTGTAGATGGGCATCACGTTTGGCAAATTCCAGTCAACTGGGACCTCCTCCGTTATACAAGACTGCTGACAAATTATAGAAAGTGGTTTGGTGAGCATCTCCGCCAGCTCCCTCATAACCCTTGGATGTCAAATCTGTTGATTTTTTACAATGAGATAACGGTGCAATGAATTCTGGAGGTTATGAGATTCATAACCAAATTAGGCAAACACTTTCAAAGCACAGCCATCAAAGAAAGTAGAAGGTACTCTTGTCAGATTTGAAGCTGTTGGAAGAAGCATCATGAAAGGAGAGGCAGTGGATACAAGAGGGCAGAACTTCATTCAAAGTTCAGAATAAGAGACACCTTTAGGAAAAAAAAAAAAAAAAGTAAGCTTGCCAAACAATTGTTTTTAATGTTCTTTTTTTAAAGAAACATGAAGAAATGTGAAATGTTCTTGTTGTTTCCTCCAAGTGTATTGCCTAGTACAATTTAACGTGTTCTTTTAGAAATATATGAAATCTTTGCAATAAAAGTAACAGTTTTCAGCAATTTTCACACTTCATTTCTAGCCTGTAAATGAGCCTACCTTGCCAAAAACATTGTTTTATTTTGTGAATGTTTTAAAAAGGGCCTTTGCTAATGGAAAAATATCTCCTTTCCAGGAAAACTGAAGTTCATCTGAACAGAAAGTACTGCTGAAATTAGACAGGTTAGCATAGCTCAAAAGCTTTAACCAGGAGAATTAGTAAGAGCCTCCTTTGATCCCTGCAGGTGCAAAGTCCCAAACTTTCATTCCTCAACTAATTAGTGCAAAACAGAAATTTTCCTCACTGAAGTGCAATATGACTACCATTACAAAACAACATGACTTGCAGAATTGCTGGAACAGATTGGGCCCAAGTCCACCAGGCCCTACAGTCATGAAAAGTGTATGGTGTATTTGTGATGAGGGTAGAATGACTGTTCCTGCCATATATTGCCCAGCCTCCAGTAGCCAATGTTTTAGACATTTCTATCTCAAGACTCCAGGTTCCACAACTTGAATGTGTGGAAAAAGTCAGCACTTCTTCTGTTAATGTTAAGTCTATATATGATAATTTCACTGCATGTCCCCATTGCAAATTGCATTAGAGCCTTCTTTACTGTTCTTCACTATGGTAATAATTTCATTAACATCTGTGATTCCTTTCCCCATGCTTCATCCTGCCTCAGTCCTCACTTACCAAACTGCAGAATCATTTTTACTCATCTTCTGTATGACCACTGTTTCATACCGCTCTTCATTCTTGTTATACTTATTTGAATTTTTTTTTTCCTTATTCTGCAAAAATTACTTTGAGATAACAGTACAAAAGCTGCCCAAAATTGTCAATTCTGTATACATAATAGATTTCTACAGCATTACACTTCTTACGTCATCTTGATGACGATCTCAAAGTAAAACCTGATAATTTAATTCTTAATTAACTTTTCAAGCAGCCATCTCAAATAAACGCACTGTTCAAGTACTGTGCAGTGAATACCAGTACTCATGCTCTGCCTAAGGAATGAAAAACAGTTTATCATAGCTGATAATGTGGAACAGTAAGGAATACTTTCAGTGCTAAATTGCACTAACCTTGACAGTTTGTCATTGGATGTCTGCAGAGTTGTGTAACTACAAATTACAGCTTTCACAAGATTTCCAGGTGAGAACAGTTTTATCACATGTAGAAAATTACTTCAGGGGGCTGAAATTCAAAAAGTGGTACAGTAAGCAATTGATGGAAAATTCTTCATCATAGTTTTTACCAGTTGTAATTGTCAAGGGTTTATAGCAGATGCCTCTATATCACAAACAAGCTTTTGACTAGTATGTTTGTAATATCAGACTTCCTCTATTTTTGAAAAGAGAATTTTACTAATAAAATAAACATATAGGCAAGAATTCACACCCTTGACAATTTATATCAAAAACCAAGAAGAGGCTAGTACATATGAGTACAATTTCAAGGATAAGTTCACTGAAAACAAAAATAAGAACTCTGCTGATTTTTTTATTGAATGAGATATGCAAAGCAAACAGGGATAACTGCGTGTATGCAATTATTTCACTTTTTCTTCTCTCTTGGAAATCAGTTGGTTTTAATCTTTGGGCTTAAGTAATGAATAGGAATTAATTTAATTCAGTAAGAAGTAGGGCTGATACTTGCATATTCAACATATTCCAAATGAATGGGTTTTTACATCATATATCATACTAAATATCCAGTTCTAGAAGAGCCTGATCACAAGTAAGTTTCATTCAGATCAGCAGTGACTAAGTAGCTACTACTAAAGTTCTAAAGCAAATGCCTTTAAAGAATAATGTAGGAAATGTATAACTTTAATTGGTTCTGGAGAAACCTTTTTCTTCTTCTTTTTCTCCTGAAAAACATGTTTTTGCACTCATTTTAGTTCCTTTAAACTAACAGTTTTCCCTTTTTTTTTTAAATTAAGATTATTTTTATTAACATCACTGGAGATAGATACCAGCATTTCCACACTAAGTGAAATCTCTCAAGGCTACGAAATGGCTCAATGTGGTTGACGCTTGCATTTTTTTTTTTTTTCTAAACTAACCCAAGTTTTTACACTTAGGCAGCAGAGTGAGGTAAAAATGAAGCAGAAAAGGCAAGGAAGAGATAGCATTATCTTTGACGTGATCTGGTAAACAAGAAGTATCACCTGCCTGCATTCTCTTTTATCCCCCCAGCACACATATCCCCCACCCCAAAACAGCAACTGTGACATCCTGTAACTTGAAACCAACACTTTAAAGCAGTTTAGTGTTGTGTAAATTACAGAGTCTGCTACACAAATAATTTGCACTGAAATGTTTATCAGCTCTCTGACATAGCTGCTTCCATTTATAGCTTATAAACTTTTTTTTACTGGTTCCTTCACTTCTGATAACATGGCTTGAGAACAGGTGGTGCAAATGCTGGGCAATTATGAGAGCCTCTGTTTGTGCGTGTGTGGTCTCCTGGTTTGCAAGGCCACTGACCACATACGAAGGCATTGTAAAAAAGTCTCAAAGTCAGATTATCAGCTGCTGTTGCTGAGCACTGCCCTAGCTGCAGCTGGAGGCTTTCTGGACTGTAAACAGCTTGGTTGAAGGGTTAAAAGTTCAGAATTATCAAAATCTGCAATTAAGAACAAAATCTATTCAAAGTAAACCACAAAATATTTTTAAATCTTACATGTGGAAGTAGTGTGGCTGAGTAATTGTCCAGTATTCCAGTGTAAAGCTGGTTTCTTACTAAGGATCAGAAAGTGATATGTTGGCCAAGGCAGGAGTGGTTATTTTTGTCACGTGTTACCATTGCATCCTTAGAGATTTTGCAGCAAACCTTGCTGGAATAAATTTGCTATCCAGAGATAAATTAGGATCAAGCTAATCTTATATTCTCTTATATTCTGTCAGGTTGGAAAAGGAAGAGTTGTTCGGTTTTCTTTGCAGGCAGGGGTAAAACCCTTCTGCAGCTTTATTTTTAAAATATCCTCCAGGAGATTCGTTGCAAATTCTTCTTAATCAATTAGAAGTATCCACCTGTATGCAGAATTCTGCCTAATTCAGGATTCAGATTTTCATTTTGGCAAAACAGCAATAAAGTGTTGCGATTAATAATCTCTGATCAAGTAAGGATGAAACTAATGGCAAAATCTTGTGAATTATTAATTACTGGTTTAAAGGCTTTTTGTAATTTGAAATGCTTTCAGATTTTGATGCCATTATTGCAAAGAACTTGTTTGCCTTGAAAGGCGTAAGTGTTGCAAGACTGTTTCTCACCAGTGAGTATGGTCCAACTCAGAGTGTTTTCAAATACTCTGCTGCATTTGGATGTGACAAGTGCCATTTGCCGTTACAGAGAAACAAAAATAACTTCAAATATTTGCCCTACAGCCACAATAGGGATGCACATCTTGGATTTCAGCAGCCATTAAAATAAGGTTTGTAGAACTGAAAGGAACAAAGAAGTAATAGAGAGGATGTTCTACAGACGGTGCAGCCTTGCATTACTCCCGCCATCACTGTATTCCCTCTCAATACACCTGTGTCTGTCCAGGTCATTTTCCCATTTAGAATGCTATCATAACCTCCAGAAAAAAGAACCAGAAAAAGTCCAGGATTTTCGGTACAATTTTCTCTCTTCCATACTTTCAAGAGGAATTCAACAACAGGTCTATGGAGTTTATTTTATAAAAATTCCACCAGTACATATTTCCAGCACTGTTGACTGAGTTGGGGAAAGGGTGGTAGGTCTGTACATAAAAAGTGCATGAACTGCAACATTTTGAAAGAGGCATGTATCAGAAAGGTTAACTGAATGCCCTTCACAGAATTGCTTTTTAAACCCAGTAAAGAACAACATATCCTGAAATCACTGTATTCAGGTTCTTAAGGACCAATTTTGCTTTTTCCTTTCTTGCCTTTTTTGTTGCAAATAGTCCTGAAAGTTAGTCAGTGTATGACAATAAACATTTGGTGTTTCTGTTAATAATTTCCAGAATCGCAGGAAAGAAATGCATGTCTGCTGCTTACACTTAAATGTTTTATAATTACTGGAAATACCAGTTCAGCTGTTCAGCCGTGCAATTTATTAACAAGCTAACTCTTTCTGCAGACTCATTTTTTGTTACATGTATATCCCAGTATCAACTTGGTATGTTCTTCTGTTTGTCTGAGTTTAAAAAAAACAAATGTGTCCAAATAAAGATAGAGGTTTTAAGTGGACTATAGTTGTGCACTTGGCAATATTTTTTTCAGTCTATACACTTCCAGCATGAGCTTATATTAGAGTTTTAGCTTGCCCTTCAAAACACGTTTTAGAAAAGGGCAAGTGTTCATTTTCGTATTGCTACTGGCATAAAACAAAGACGTGTTATATTTTGTTCCATACCTGGGTCAACCAGTGTCTATCAAAAATATTTTAAGATTGCAAAATCACATGTCCAGATGTTAGTAAGTGGCAGAGTCTGTCAACTCCAATTTGTGTGTCTTTAGGAATCTTTTGAAAAAGTTTTTAAGAAAATGGTAATGTATTTTTCCACTAGATCCTCGACTTTGGCAGTGCACACAACAAATACTATTCAGTGAATGCAACACGTGCTGAAAAAAAAAAAGGATATTTTTTGCTTGCTTTTTACCTTTCAAGTATTGGGGTACATTTGGGCTAAGTTTTCAGGCTCTCTTTGAAATGATGGACAATAATTTTTTAAATGAAGCAGAGGATTGTCACATATTTGCAAGCTACTAGGATCTGAGTCAGAAAAAGAGCCATCCAATATCATGAAGTCTGCAGAGCAGTGCAAATGCTCTTTTAAGTCCAGCTGTCACCCCTTATATTGTGGCTACATGATTGTAAAAATTCCTCCAAAATCTCTGTGAGAGTGTGTGTTTGTGTGTTTAGGCACTAAGAACTAGTGGAGTACATACAGAAAACTAATAAATTGAGATGTATTTGATACGGAACACATTGTAGGGTTACCTGTGAGTGCATTATAATTTTAACTTTCCTGAAGATAGGGAAAACCAAAACAAACCAAAACAAACAAGCAAACAACAACAACAAAACCCTCCGTGAAGTAAAGAAACCAAGCACTGTTTTCTTTTCCATCTTTAGGACCTCACCCATGGGATGAGTGGGAGGGTGTTTTATGTGTAGGCATAGTATATAGCCAAGTTTGTCCTAAAAGCTGTCCTAAAAGGCTGCCCTCAGTAGAGAATGATGGTGTGAAACTGGTTTCTATGGACATCCCAGCTTGCATCAGAAAATCAATATAAAAGTGTCGTATGGCATTCAGAAAATTACAGCGATCTGTAGGAGGAAGGAGGGGTTGTTGTGTGGGCTTTTGTTTGGTTCTTTTCTTCTCTTCTCCCTCTCCCTCTCCCTCTCTCTCTCTCTCTCTCTTTCTCCTTTTCCCTCTCCCTCTCTCCTCCTCCTCTCCTCTCCTCTCCTCTCCTCTCCTCTCCTCTCCTCTCCTCTCCTCTCCTCTCCTCTCCTCTCCTCTCCTCTCCTCTCCTCTCCTCTCCTCTCCTCTCGTCTCCTCTCCTCTCCTCTCTCATCTTCTCTTCTCTTTCCTTTCCTTTCTTTCCTTTCATTTTCAAGACAGTTCTGTCTTCTGCTTCAGAGCTACTGCTTGTGAAATGAAGCCTAGCCATAGTTTACATAACTGTATAAATAATGCCAGCTGTAGAAGCATTCACACAACATTGACAGCAACGGATAAAAAGATATAAAAGCTCAATAGCTTAAACATTGCCTTTTAAGTACAATCAATGAGCGTAAGTTTTCTGAAACACGAACTGAATTGAAAAATGCAAATGTTTATAAAATATGGGGCTCCCAACCAGATGGGCTAAGGGCTGCTTGACCATCTGCATGTGAAAACATACATTTCCCAAATGGCTGCTGTTCTGTTTCCTTTAAGCTGCAAACTGGCAACACCATGATCTGGGTCTGTGGAACCGCTAACCTGTCCCAACTTCACATGATGTTAGTGGGAACAGCAAGGCTTTACTATTTTTTGAAATCAAGATCAAGTGCCACTCATTAGTTGCTCAGAAGTATACAGCTGCTTAATTACATTTGCCTTTTTGTTGTAGAATTGTCATTGATGATCAAGTTTGTTAGAGTGCATTTCCCATTCTGTTAACATCAAGGGAAATAAGAGAACTTCTGAAATTTGAACTGTTTGTATATTCACAGTAATCAATGACTGGAGGATGTTTGTAATCTTGGTTATTCATGTGTAGTTTCAAAATTATTATTATGAAATTATTATTATTGTTATTTTTATTATTATTAATAATAATTAGATGTATAAAGTGCTTTTTCCTTGTCTGATATTTCTTTCCTAATTCACAGTCCTCGGTTCTATAAGGATTGTAAGGGGTAATGCAGGTTACTTCAGAAAATTCAAGGAGGGACCATAGGTCCAGCTAGCTGTCAGTCTTGTCCGCTCTGCTGCATATTTACAGCCCAGGAACTGAGTTTGCCAGTATGGGCATTGTGTTTCTATTGCTGTCCACTAAAATATTTTTGAGTCAATCAGCATGGTGAAAATAGGAATTAGCCAACAAGCAACATCTAAATAATTTACATGTGATAGGGCCTCAAAATTCAGAATTTGCATTTCTGTAGAAGCTTGGGACTCTGTCAGACTCATAAAAGCTGCAGACACAAGTATTACGAAAGGACAGGCAAACACAAAGGATCAAGTTTGAACTCCTACTCCCCCACATAATTACTGAAAATCAACAACAGAATTGAATTTGCAAGTAGATATACATGAAAATAAATATGGCCAATTTTGCAACTCATACTTTCAGCCTTTGTGAGGATCTTCAATTCCTAACATATTCTTCTAGTGGATAAAAATAAATTAAAATCTTGTAAATCTTTAAACCATTTAAGAATTTTTCTTCAAAAAGTTGAGAAAATGGTGATTAGCAACACTCAAAGATCTGCTCTTCAGCTAAGTACCTAGTATGGCATAGTTTGTGATACAGGTTAAATATTTGCCTCTTATTTTGCCATTTTATTTACAAAAGACTGCTCTTCTCAAATAATTACCCTTTAATGATATGACTGATAGTTACAAATAAGGTGCAGTCATGGAATATAGTATATCTCAGTGCTGAGGCAGTTTTAAGATTTACTTTCTATAGTCTTATGGAATAATGCCTATATTATGTAAGTGGTCTTCCCCATTCTCTGCCTTATCTCAGCCATGTGTTCCTGGCCATCTAAATACTCACCAGGAATGTAAGCAGAGCAGATCCTGTTTCCAATGAGTGATGTTTTTATTAGCATGAATTTGCAGGGGTTTTCTGTTTAGCCAGTTAACAGGTAGAATTATGAGTTCTTTCTAATGCTTGGTCATGTCAAAAGATTGCACATGTGGAGGGAGAAGCTCTTCCTGTTTTATGCTACCAATCTAATATACCTCATACCCGAATAAAATTCAATTTTTGGCTTTATTCCATTTTATCATTTAGGGCTATTTATGAAACATGTAGTTCACATCTTTATTAAAACAGGGCAGAAATATAGAGGGTTTTGAATTAAGAGACTCTACAGAATGCTGTTCATTTCCCGGTGCACAGGAACGTATCCTCTTCCTCTTACACCACGTTCAGTTTTACAGTTCATTGTACTGACAGATTTCAGGGTGAAGAGTATATTTGCTCAATTAGTCTCACCCAGATCCAGAACTTTTCTTTACTTAATAGGAGATAAGCAACCTGAAAGACTTGTGTGAAGCCTGCAGATTTTGTTGGAAATTGGTTTTGCCTAAAACAAGGTGCTACTCAACAGTAGATTTGATCTGCTGCATTGAATTGAATTTCAAAAACAGGACTGCACCTTTGCAAAGCTGCAAAGACTAAAAGGTTTCCATAAGGGAATTACAATAAGGTGCAAAACTATCCACAGTTCAATTGTGATTGTACGGAAAGCAACTGTAAGTTTTCATCACCAACTGGTTAAGAAGAGAATTGGCAGATTTCATCTAACCTCAACGAGAAGCTGCAAAAAAGCCCCAAGCAGCAACTTCACCAAGTTTTATTAGAGTAGCTATCAGATGTCTGGGAAAATAATTCCTCAGTTTTCGAACTATCTACACAAAAAATTGATTTAAATATTTTGGCTGGACAGTTAGACTTGACTTTTTGTTTGCTCTGGAGACGGGCAAGATTACTTCATATAAGATACTCAGTTTCTCACACTCTTGGGATCCAATTTGTATGAAAAGTTAAAATGGAAATAAAATTAAGAACAGTCACTTACTGAAGTTTGTATCAACAACAACAACAACAACAATAAACCCACCCCAAAACCAAAACCAAACAAACAAAACCCAAACCCCTTAATTGTTTTCTATTTTGAGGAGAGTTTTTTTAACCCAGGTTTCCTGTTATGGGACTCAAGAGTTTATGGGAAACGCAATGCCAAGTCAGCAGTGCACACCAAGCAAGTCTAATAAACTGTAATTCAGCACAGGATAATTCTCATTCACAGTAGGACAAACAAAGATTATGCACATTTTTGCAGGAACTTTAGGTGTTTTCCATGAAAACAGAGTTTTTTACACCAGAATAGTTGCTTAGTTCAGGAGACTTAGAGTGAAGGTTCAAGCCCTTCATGTAAACCAGGCAGAAAAGGCTTGTTTCCTGCATCATGTGTGAGTTTCCTGAACATTTTTATCCAGTGGTGCATTTTTGTGTGTCTTTAAATTCCCCTTTTTTGCTGTTAAAACTGGTATATAATTGAAACGTTAATTGTTTTTAATTTTTTAAAGATAAAACAGCTCACCTGAAAACATCTGAGTAGTTCTAATGAATTAAGTAAGTCTATTGATTGATGTGTGTTGAGTCTTAATATTTGCTAATGGCCTTTCATTAGATGTTCTGTTCATGTTAAAAGGCCCAGTAGATTAGTTGCAAAACTTTTGCCCCCGTGCGCTGGTCATTCCAATTATCTTTTAATCAAATGAAAACCTAGTTTTACCCAGTATTAAAATTAGTATATCTAATTTGGCATTAGTTGTATGTGGACAAGTCCTTTTATAGTAAGTAGAATAGTACTATTTCACCCATCTTCTATTTTATACTGAAATCTAAAATTAGTTTTAATGCATTTTCTTTTCAGAACTGTGCAAGTCATTAGGCATTTGAATTAAGGGGGTATATGTAAAGGCCTTATCATTCAATTTGTTAAATTCAGGAAAGGGAGGCTGTATCTTCTGTTTATATTCAAGGAAATGAATGTCAAAGATTGCCATGTGTGTGGTGTAAATAAGAAAGGCCACCAGTGGAGAGCTTCCATTTTTGTGATGAGAACATAAAAGTCAGTTACTTCTGTTCCAGAGGTGATATTTTACTTAGACATCTGCTCTGTTTGCAAAAAGGAGGCAAGTCGTCTTTTGTTATTGATTTGCAGACTGAGGGGGTTTGAACATCAATTAAGTTTAAGCCTTTTGAAAGTCCTTCCATAAACCTTCATGTTTTAATGATACACTGAACAGTTCTTCGTAAAAATACAATTTAAATGAGAGACAGAGGGAATAATGCAAATAGCGGGTGTGGGTTATCATGAAAATAATCACACTACATCCCTAGAGCATTTTGCTGCTTGTCATTAATTTGCCTAGACTGTAATTCTATTATGAAAACTTTGCCATGGAGAATTATATCATGCTATTTTAAAGTCTTAACTATAGAAGAATGCAATTTTTGTACATGTTTACTGAGGAAAAGCAGATGATTAATCTGGCCATTTAGAGTAGCCAAAGGTGACAGGATTTTAGAGGAATTAATTTAAGGGATTTTACATACTCCATCCTTCTTGACATCTTCAAGACAAATTCCTTATTCCTTGGAATAACTTTTGGATGAATAAAAGCAAAGCCAGGGCTAACTATTAGGATTCTTATTGTAATTATATTGCTTGAATATGTTTGAAAATGAAGCAAAAATTATTATATTTTGTTATTATAAATTCATCCTACACCACCATTCAAATAACCTATAGAGAAAAGAGTCTTTCTGTAGAGTATGTTTTAGTCTCTGAACTCATGGTTAGTGGCTAAATTGTCACGATGTACAAGGAGATGGTAGATGCTGGCTTGTGTTTGTTTGAATACAGACTTCTCTCTAAAATCCAAGAATGAGCAATCATCCAAGACATGTAAGCAATAGTTAAAAAGAATACTTGAATTTCAACTCTTAACTGCATCAATCATAAGAGCAAAATAACCAGTTCAGGTTTTTTTCTATGCTGTGAGAATACACTCTGCAGCCTGTTCTAATTCCATAACTAACATTGAGCTCTTTCATAAGCCTGGCTCTTTCATTACCTGAATTTCTTGAACTTTTGAACAATGACTGTAAGGCACTATGAAACTAAACGATTTTATTCTAATAGCACCATTGCAATTGCTACGGTGCAACAGAATCTAGACTGAAACTCTCTTACATTTTCCCTGTTTGTGCTTGATACAATGTTTATGTTGTTATGATATACAAAAAAATCCATTATGCTATAGAGAATATTGATAGGTGAAACTATCTGAAAAAAACCTAATTCCCAGATATGTAATTCTGCTTTTATTTCCTAATATAAACTGTTGAGTAAGGAAACACAAAACACAGAGGGAAGGACCCTTAAAAGATACATGGTAAAACATTTGACGCTGCAAAAAGGCAACATGCTGGAATAAAAAAATAAAATGGAGGCCCTGTGACAATGACTCCTGATGCCTTGACAGTTGCTTCCATTTTCTAATTTTGTGAGTGTAAGCATAAGATAATAGAACACTTGGTATTTTTGCTGCAACTCAATAGAAAGTTGAAATTTGTATACTTCTGTGCTGTGATGAACCCATAGCAATGTAATTGTGATAGGTAAACAGTAATATGTTCTGCTAAACTGCCTGGCCTAAACAAAGCCAGCAATGTCAATAGATGACCTGCTGCAGTAAACTCCCAGCCATGTGTTTAGAAGAGATGATTTGTTTGACATCTTTAAAAGTGACAAATGTCACTTAACAAAAACAAAAAAGCTCAGAATGTCATGCTTGATAAGCATGTAGAAAACACTTGCATCTTCTTTTGGAGGTGTTTTGTAAATGTTTTTTTTTAAAATAGCAGAAAAATATTTAAACTTTGTTTTCTTTACAGGAGAAAATTAATTTTGTTTTCTGTTTGGACAAGTTTGATATCACTGCTAGCTGTACACAAATCACACATAAAATCCTTCACTTCACCATTACTATGAAGCCAAGTTTTCCTCAGTTGCAAGTCACATTCTCAATTCAGAAAGTAATACTTTACATCAATATGCATTGGATCCTACAATTTTGGGAAGATCCTGAAGTTGAACTTAGGTATTTTGTCATGAGAAGAGTATTTCAGTGACTAAAATGACTGGTAAGCACAATGGCTATAAATGGTTGCCACTATAATACCAAATAAACACCACTGACTTTGCCATTCATTGTCTTGTATGTGCTTTTTATAACCTTAAAAAATCATTTCTTAGAGCAGTGAATACATCAGTGTACACTAACGCATTTCAAGTATTTCATTGAAGTTAAAACCACTTAATTAAAAAAAAAAATTCAACAAATGAGAAGCACATCCTGTCTTTCTGGATATATGATTGTAAGATATGCAAAACAAGAAATAAATGTTACTTGGATTAAATTAATATTCTTCTGTTCATAAAACTACCATACATATCTCCTCTTAGTAAATTCTCCTTGTATTAAAAAAAAAACAAAAAACAAAAACAAAAACAAAAAACAACAAACAAACAAACAAACCAACCAACCAACCAACCAAACAACAACAACAAAACAAAAAACGAAAAACAAAAAACCAAAACCAAAGCCACCTGAATTTTCTCTGCAAAACGGCAAGGAAAGAGAAGTGTTTGCATTGCACATAAAATGGGTGGTAAATGTAAATGGATTGTCTGAATTTCCCAGGATTTTCAACACCACTTAAACTGATACTACCTCTGCAGTACTAGACAGCGAGGTAGATAATCCTTTGCCTTATGCAACACAGCTTGTTACCTGGAATCTAACTACAGAATATATGATGATTAATGATGGTGCATGTAGCACTATATTCTGCTGTGAAGTTGTCAAGTTTAGCAATGCTGAAAACCTCGATAAACATTTTAATTTGTAATCTAAGTTTAACATGGAAATAATGAGAAAGAATTAGCAAAGAATGGTTAATACACCAGTCATTCTGCATATTTTCCTGTTTTCTCCTTTTCCACTCATCGGTGTGGTTGAAAATGCTCAACTAAATCTGAGGTTGGCTTTTAAATGTCAAATTAGTTTCACAATACATTGTGCAATGTATGGACAGTTCATGAGCTGGTTTTGTAAAGCTTTAACATTAGCTCTTAGTTTTGTGACCCAAACCAAAACAGATTAAAGATTGCGATTCTATTTGCAGCTTTTTAAAGTGGATGGGGGGCCTCCTCTTTTGGAACCATTTCTAGTTACTGTTTGTTATTACTGCAACATGAATACTGCTGAGGATTAGATTCAACTGGCATTCAAGTTCACAGTCCACATTGTGGTTGCTTGAAACTCTTTCTTTCCTTCAGGGATTATTTTTATTTAATTGCTTAAAGCCCACAAATGAAACATTTCAAAGGGAGAGATCTTTCTAATATGGAACAGCAAATTCAACCGTAAAAATGGAATAAAAACAGCCTCGTGTCCAGAAGAACCTGAGAACAGTCCAGGATGAAAGTAGCTTGCAGGCTTCACACTGCAGAATTTTGCTTTCCCAATTCAGAGGAAAGTAAAAAGGCAGCGTGGAGCAGAATGCCACAGAGTTGCTGTGTCTCTGCACACTTACAAAGTGCAGTGCAAGGCAATTACCTAGAAAGGGCCAGAAATGCCTAGAAATAAAGCACTACATATGCCAGACACATCTAATACAATACAACTTGTATTTTATGTTTTACAAACGAGCTGTGTCATACTTGGTCACCTAGAGAAAATTAAATGGTTAGTATGTGATGGAAAAAAAATCACTAGAGACTGTCTTGTAGACTCAGCAGTGTCTACAGAGAAGGCAAAGACACCCCGTCTGATCGTTTTGAACCCAGACAACAAACTGCTGTTTTACCAGCAAGTGAAGATAGATTCACTATGAACACAAGGATCAGTATGGTATCAGCTGGGAAATCCCCTGCTGTTAGTGTGTTGAAAAGGTTTTGGGATGTTTTCAAAAAATTTAGAGTCCTGCCTTTATACTCCAGCCTCAGGAAGGCCAGTGGCACACTCTACCTACAAGGCAGAAATCATTCATGGAATAAGATCAGAAAGTTGTGTTTACCTACATCAGTTAAAATAAACGTAACTGCCATGCAGAGAATTTTCATTTAAATTTGGGTGAGTGTGGTTATTATAATTTTTTTTTTTTTTTAATCCAGAAACCATCACATATTCAATGTTGATTCTGATTTTTGTGTTTACACAGGGAAAATTTTTTATAGGCATTCCGTAAAAAATATTTTAAATCATTATTACCTCTCACTGAGCAGCACTCCTCACTCTTTTGAAAGGTGTGAGACTACTGTTCTTGTAGTTCTCAAACTTGTATTTAGCGAGGCAGAGCATTTTAAGCTCTCAATTTCACAAACCATCTATGAAATGCAATGAAGAAGTGGAGAAAATTAAAAGCAGAAGTTGCAAGTTGGAAGTTGCCATCTATTGCCATTATGAGTGTACACTGATCTAAAATACTGATGTCTAAAATGGCTCTTTCATGTCTAACGCAGAAACTGTTTTCTCTGAACTGAAAACTGAGGATTCATAGCAAAAATGTAAAATTACTCTCGATTAACAGGGATGCCCATGTCTAATTCCGTAGAGGCAGGAGAGAAAATGAATGTTGTCGATATTGAAATAATTATGAATTAAAGATGTGTATCATCACAGCCAGTCTTAAATGCAGAAATCCTAGCCTGAGTGTGCATTATTTCTGCAAGTCACTGTAGCTGGAGCTTTGCCACTGGGAAGTCTCCCAGCAGTTCATATGGCTACTGTTTTACTTTGCTTGGCTCAAAAGAAAGGAAAAAAGCTATGTGGAAAAATCATGGGTTGTAGCAGGAATTACAGTGCTTCTGCAAACTCATGAAGTGCAGGGCCAGGCAATTACCTAGAAAGGCTGAGAAACATCTGCAAATAGAGCACGGCAGTTACTGGACGTGTCCAGTGTAGCAGCTGCATTGTATACGCAGGCAAAGTATGTCGTGACTGTCAACTTGAGAGAACAGGACACTTACTTTCATGTCCATGGTGGTGTAAGAGCCTCTGATTGCTGGTGGTTTCCAGCTGCAATGTCACAAAGAAGTCAAAAGAAAGAGGAAATGATGTTAACCATAGTGAAAGCAGAGGTATCACTGTGTGTGCAGTAGCCCACAACATAGTGCCAGAGATACCACAAGCAGAGTTTAATGAGGTATAGTAGATGTCGGATGCAATCTAGCTCCAGTTTGCATGATCTGTGTCATCTGGTTCTCAAGACTTCGTTGGTATGTTTTCTTGATGCTGTAAGGACTCTCACTGTTGAAAGTCAAACCTATGGCCTAGGTTTAAACTCTTGTCTATCTTATAGAGTTTCAGCTAAGAAGAATACCTCATCCTGTTTTCCTCTTTTTAGACTGCTTCTAGTCTCCAGACTATATTTTTGGTAATCAACAAAAAGTATCTTCCATGACAATGGACATCTGTTGCATAGGAATTAAATGATCTATCAGGTGGATTTTCTTTTTTGTCCCCTTTGTCTCATAAGTACCGTTAAATCAACAGCGTCAAAGGCCAAGGAAATACAATAATTTCAGCACAAAGATGCTTTTCTTCCGCAAAAGCGGGAAAGAGTTTTCTGTCAATTCAGTTTGTTCCCAGTGAGAACTGAAGCCTAAGCAATGTAACCAGTATGATAACATCCTAGTGATCCCTTCCAAATGAATTTAGTCAAAAAAGAGGGCTTGCAATGGGATAGAAGCTGTGAAGTTCACTGCTGTTTCGTACAAGCTTTTCCAGGCATTCCAGATTTATGGGGTAACACACATCTCAGGGTATGTGTGTGACTCTGTATGGGTTTGACTGTGTATGGTTTAATTGCTTTCAGATCAGAAGACTTCTCTTGTAGCTAACTGTCACAAAGTGGAAAGATTCTTTTTATGAAACTCAAAGAGGGAAAAACAGCCCCACAAAATCATGAGGAGATAGACTCTTGAAGCTGAAGTTTCAAACTGATTTATTTGCTACTGTCACATTTGTCTCAGACTTTAAGACCATGATATTCATAATTCCTGTCCACAGAAACATCCTTACCTCATAGTCAGAATGAATTGCATCTGTATTTCATGTTTGTTTCATAGGAAAGTTATTAAAATGACTTAGCAGTCAGTTAAATTTCAATACTTTTACTTTGAATGGGATATCAAAGCCCATTAATAGATTTATGTCTATGTGGTGCCAGAGGTTTGCTGTTATCTCTAACTACTGTTAAGTATTTTAGGTTGGACTTACTGAAGGGTTATTTTATTGAGCATTTATAAGCTGTATGGCCAGATATTACAGACACGTAAATGCACCTCATACACATACAAGGTGCATGCAATGTCAACATACATAAGTGAGTTTTAGAGGCAAGACTGGAGTTCTATATAAATACAGGGGTAGATGAAGGAACATGAGAGATACTTTTTCGCATATCCCTCTCAGTAAACCTTTACTGAGAACACCATGTGCATTTCATATAGTTCGAGTGGATGGTATCTGGTTTTAGCACAAAATCTTGGAAATATGTCTCACCCTCTATTGGATTAATGAGATGATTCCAGGAAAAGTGCAATTATCAACTGTCACTCTCTGGCAAAAAGTCAAACATCACCCACAAGCACAAATCAACCTACTTCCCAAAAGTATGTCAGCAGAAGAAGGGAGATTTTCTTGTCCACATTAGCGCCATGTAGCACCTGCTGGCTTGATCAGCTTCCTAAAAAGGGAAGTCCTCATTGGTCACCAGCAGCTAAAAGTAGTTAAAAGCTGATGAACATGGTTTTACCATATGTAGAAAGTCGTGTCAGCAAAAGCCTGTACTGCTGGTGGTCCTTCAATGTTGGAAGAAAACCGCCACAGGAAGATTATATATTTACAAAACACCATCCTGTATCAAAAGAAAAGAAAGATAATCTGATTTAACTCTTTTATTTTCCCTTGCATAAATCGATTTTAAAGATTTGGCTTCTACAGACATCTGATTGGGTGACGTGTCTTTCTTTTTTGGTTTAACTAAATTTGCAAAGACTGTGAAACGTACTATTTGTGCATATCCAAACTGTCAAAAAAAAAAATTATAATATTCACAGCAAAAACCTTTGCTGAGAACTCCAATAAACAACACGTTTTCTTTTCCTCCTCCAAAATTTTTGCATGAAAAAAATAAAATCAAAACCACAAAGCATTCAGCACCATCTGAAAACTTCTTAGGCAAGCAAATCTCTCACCAGAGTCTATGGGATGTTGTTACGTGGTTCACTATGGGCTAAACTAAAAGGGATAGTGGAGGGGAATCTTAACAGAAGTGGATTTCCAGAGGACACCTTGCCTGATGCAGTCAAAATTAGGCAGAGCTGTGAATGCAACAAAACACACAGCAGTTTTCCCAGCCTGACGAAGAAATAAATGCCCTCTCACACTGAAGTTTCCAGCTGTGTCAGAGATATAGGCCCACAGCACACTGACAGCTGCAGAGCCTAATTTTTAAATACCTTGCCAGCTCCTGGAACATATTGTCCTGGTTTGTGGTGGCTGAGTTTCCTCAGCAATGTCCAAGAGAACAGGGAAAGATGCCTAAGCATACGACCTGCAATAGCCAGCAACCTGAACAGAGAAAGGGACTTTCCATCCTTTCTGCTAAAGAGGCTCCAGTGTTAGGTGGGATAATTAAATAAGACCCAAAGCCAGAGCTAGAACAAACAGAATTTATCTGTTGTCTTGTAGCACAAGAGACATGTTGTTATGCCATGTCAAACTGTATAGTTCCTATAAGACCAAGGGCGCTCTTTGCTGAATGCAGGAATCCAACAAGAGATACCATGCAAACCACCATGTGAAAGAGTGTGAAACACAAACTGTTCACTTCAAATTAGTGTTGCGTTTAGGTTGGAGATTTAGCTGAGCTGAATACGTTTGCAAAGAATCCTGTTTTCAGTGATGATATTTAGAATATTGTTAATGACATCATGCAAAGGCTCATCAGTAGAACAGATAATGTTTGCTACATGTATTTTGATCACACTGTTATGTATCTGAACACATAGAGGTCACTTCTATTCAGATGAAAAATTCTGAGGAAATTGTTAAGATTTTCTTGTATATGATGCATTCGTTGTATAACTCAGTTATTTGTCCATTCTTGGACATTTTTGTATTTTTTCACAATCATCTCTTACATGCAGAAGACCATTACATTAATGCAAAATAAACTGTTTTTCCAAGATCTTGCTTCATGTACCTCTTAAGTAATCAATTCCCTCACAAGTCAGAGCCCTGGAAAAATTTAAACGACAGCCACAGAAGTGGTGGTTTAAAGCTTAGAAGCAAAATATGAGGAGTGTTGGCCTTACTAGCCGCTACCTTCACAGTATCCTGACTTGTTGTCCTTATTTTCATGTGCATTTTATCCTGCTGTAAAGGGATACACCATCTTTTTCCTGTAATACTGCTTGCTGCCCAACAACTCCCATGCCTCCTACTGATGAAGATGTTTGAATAAGTTTTCTGAATATAATTTCTATACTGAAAAAATCATGTTTTGTTATCACCTATGCGTAGCTCCCAAAGACTGGGACAAATTCATTCACATTGGTATATTTCCATGAAGGCCGAACATTTGTTAATATACTACACTTGTGTATACTTTCAATGACTGTCAGATGTTTTCCCTACTAATGACACTAAAAGCTCTGTTTCTGTGTTCATAAATTTAAAGACAGGGAGAAGAGTGGTTTAACATTACATAATAATTCACTGATTTCAGCCTTCCTTTTTTAGTCAGTGTTGTCCAGTCTCTGCTACCAAATTCATGCTGTCTGTTATATATCTCGCCCACACTGTTCAACCAATTTTAACAAGGCTGTGGCACAAAGTATAAAATGGTAGTTTCCTATATAAAAGCCAAAGCCTTCCTTTTTTTTTTTTATTTTTTAATTCTTCTGCCCTTCTCTCCTTCTTGTCCAGCGTCTCTGGTCTCTCATTATGTACATTATACTGTGTTAGAAAACCTCTCCACAACAGTAATACCCCAGATCCACAGTCAGCTCTTGAAGTGTCCACTTTCATGATGATAGTCAACAGGACAGCCAGTGAAGCCCTGATCTTTTATAGCCTTGCTGTTAAAAGTACAGATTGGCTTCATGTCTCCATCATGTGACAAACATAAAACAGTAATAGGGCTCACTTCTGAAAGCAATGCTTAATTAAAAAAGTATTTACACCATTATCTTATTTAATAATAAAAAACAATATGGAAAACTCTTTGAAACACTTCTGCACAAAAATAGAGCTCTTGAGAATAGATCTAGTCTTCTTACTAGTATAAAAGATTTAACTGATTGCCTTCAAACATTTTTAATAAGAACCTTGAGGATGTCGTATCATCTGAGGAAAGAAAAAAAACTACGACTTCAGGATACTTCTGGGAAAAAAAAAAGAAGTAAAAAATAATCTGCAAAGGGAAATCTTCTTCTAACCTGTGATGTTTTTCTCATAAATTTTATAAACCTCATTCTTTGAAGATAAAGCTTCCTGTACCACAAGTTACCTGGAAATGTAACATAAAAAGCCTTCTTAGCACAAAGCTGTTGAACTAATATCCATGTAGAGTGGATGAAGTGTGACATACCCAGACAGGGTTTGAATAGCAAATGGTGAAGTTCTAAGTCTGAAGAATGGTGAAGGAAAAGGCCAAAAGAGAGACAAGATATTTATGTACACAAAAACTGTACTCAAGAGATGTCCTTTTTGAGAAAAGGTGTGTTTTCAAGAGGAACTATATTGGATGACTGAAAGAAGTATGCATACATATATTCTAATACCACTGCTCTTTACAGTAGTAAGAGGTATCTTTACAGGACAGATAAACAGTCTCTCTGACTTCTTGTCTTATGTTTTCTTTTGAGTATATCTTCTTCCCTTTGTTTATGTTTGTTTGGGTTTTTGGTTTGGTTTGGTTTTTTTTGTTTGTTTGTTTTAACAAAATAGACCAAATTAAAACAAAACAAACTAAAAACATGCCCAATAAGAGCAAACAGCTTGTCAGAGAACAACAGGGCTGCACTGGTCCATTTGGGAAGGTAAGCCCAGAGCTGAGGTCAGCATCATGGCAAGTGGGGTGGCAGCTTTACAGACCAGAGCAAGAAATGCAGAGCAAATCTGATGCTGGTAACCTCATCAGCCATGAGTCCAATGATCCCCAGACAGGTTCACCACAATGAAGCACGTCTGAAGTCCAAACATGAAGCCAAGTCTGGTCAGGTCTGAATCAGCAAAGTCCATGGCCAAGCACTGGCAGCTACAGCGTGGGTCAAAGACCAACTGCCTGACCTCCTCTGCAGCTGCTATGCAGAGCAGGTAGCCCGAGTGTCATTTCTCCCTGCCCTTCCATTGCACTTTTCACAGCAGCCTCATCCCAGGTTACACAGCTGCACCATATCAGAATGAGCCTTGAACACAGGCAGCCAAAAACATCAGAGGGGTAAAATAATCTGGTCACCAGGCCCCAGCAAAGCTTCTGGATTTACATCATGTTCTTCCAGGAAAAATACTTTCATTTCATGAACTTTGTAACCTGTATTTTTGCATGTCTTATTCTGAGAACTTATTCATCCATACCTCCCACTTTTTAACTTTGTGGTAATGTAGCATAAACATACCTAAAGACAAGCAACTACATAAAAAAGTGTTTTGAGATCCAGCACTGGAAAAGTGACCAAGAAGCAGTTCTGCTTCAGTTTTTAATGGATTACTTGGTACACAGTCATTGGTTTCATTTGTCAGCACCAACAGAAACCAACACAACTTCCATGATTAGAAGGAATTAGCTCCTTCAGTGGGATAGGAAATTTACTTTTGGAGCCCTCACCTGGACATGACAGCAGGAAACAAAGGTTTCTTTTCTTGCACTTTTGATGTTCACTTCTTTCTGCTTTCTAACTGAGACTTACTAGGTAGCAAGAAAGAAAATTACCAGATAGAAAAAATCCTGTGTCAGGCTGCTCCAAGGTGGGACAGCAATCTCTATGTCAAGAGAAAAACAAAATTTTGTTTTGTCCCTCATATTTCATCTGTTGGATATAAGAGAGAAAATCTTTCAGGCATATCTCTTCTCTCAGAAGGCCTGAGGGTTTGGGTTTTTTTTCCCCTTTTGAAGCTGAAGTATAGATAGGTAAAGGTGGGATGAGAGCCACACAGATTTCTGTCCCTTACAGCAGTGTTTAAGCCATCTATTTTTGAACCTTGCAACTTGCACAGTAGAAAACATATGAGCTGCTCATTCTCTTCAAAATGATCAGGAAGAAGTGCTAAGAGTATGCATCATTTCCCAGGATCATTGTTTTGCAGGCATCTAGAGAAAGACACAGTGATAAAGAAGTCAGGAGAAATCTGTCAAAATTGTGTTAAATCTCAATTATTTTAAATTTCTTTCTTGAATAATAGCATTATTGAATCAATGACAATGTGAAAAGATGACTGTGCATGCCATGTGTAAGTAAGGAGTGATCAGAGATATAGAAAACAAGCTAGATAGAAATCTCAGGGTAATGGTGCTTCAGTAGTTCTGCTGCCATGATGTAGTAGTTCTTGCTACCTATGTGAGCAAGAAGTAGAAACTACTCCACAGTGTGTAATGCTCACTTTTAAAATGTCATTTATTTGAGATTTTCTTTCTTTGTGGTGTATATATAGTTCTATTCAGACAATCTAATGCAAGCTAGATGATGTGTGATTGATAGAAATACAGTAAAGGTTTTGCTTGGCTTTAATGTAAAGTTGAATTCACCTGTCTCAACACTTTGATGACAAAAAAGATTCTGGATGTTTCACAGGCATGGGTAAGTAACAAGCATGGTGCTTTCCTCTTCCTCTCATTTTCTATAACACAATGACCCTTCTACACTGACACTTTGCTGAGAAAAATTCCAATAGTCAGTTCAGCAAACCAGGTGCAGTCAGGGGAAGTGACTATTCTTTGTTAGGCTCACTGCAAGAATAGTCTTTAAACCAGCCAATGAGACTGGAAACAGACCTGGATGCATAAAACGAAAAATCCAAAGCTGAGCCTATAAACAGCTCTGTGCTTTTTATTTAGCTAATTTAATTATATGAACTTAAAACAGACCAAGTGTGTGCAAACAGCAACATTCTTCTATAACTTGATGCATTTTAAATACTGTGTTTTCTTGTGGGAGAGAGAAGAGAGGCACACTGAGCTCCCTCTGAAAGCAATTAAATACTAATAACAGAGGGTGACATCATGCTGCATGACTTCTTCAATTAGAACACCAAGTCATTTCTAGCTTAATCATTCCCACTTGTTAATTTGTTCTCTAGAAGACTTAACAGACCTCCTTCTTGCCCCTATTTAAAATAGGATTTCTGATTCTGACACCTTTTAAACAGAATTCCACTTGGATGCAGCCTTCTATTAAAACAGAATCTGGTATTTTTCCTACAGCAGAACAAGACATCAGTAGCTCAGATTAAAAACTGATACAAATTAAGTAAATAAACATGAGTGTTTTCATTTGCTATTTAGCATGAATGTGGATAGAATCCTTAAGCAGAAGGTTTGCCATTGGCTGCAGTAGAAAGCACATATAGCCCAGAATATGTAAATTATTACACGTCTTCTGAAATGCTTACTTCACAGCTTGTAAGAAAATAATTACCTTTATGCCTCATCATATATTTAGATTATTTGAGGTGGGAGGAATAAAGAGAAATTGTAACATCAAGCATTTAAAGTGTATCACTAGAGTAGGGATAATCTGGGATATTCCTATTAATTACAAGGCAGTAAGTATGTGATTTGAATCGTGCTTAGCATAAGTATTTTTTGTTCTATACTATTTTCACTCTAAAAATAGTATTCCTAAAATATTTCCACATTAGGCAAAATAAGGCCATATAAAAACATCTAACCTGTAGCCTCTTCACATTCTTTACTCTTATTTATTAATATTAAGATGCGGCTGTAGCCTTCTGTTTTTCAAACTTTCATGTTCAAAATCTAAGTGACTGATATTGCAGCTACCTCTTTCAAAGTAAATACAGCAATAGGTTACTACTCTTTTCCTTAAAGTCAAAAGTCGTTAGTAACTTTAGAAAAACAAATTTAATACCAAATCTAGTTTTCATCCTTAAACCAGGTTTGATTCTTAGAAGTCATTTTTGATTGAAGTCGCTGCACCCTATCAGTTCCAGAATCACTTCTAATATTCAACAGGCCTCTCTTATAGTTATTAGAGCTCTTAATCTTGTATATGATTTTGACTGATTTGACAGTGTTTGTCAGGGTAATTGCTTATAAGACTGTAAGAACTATAATTGGGACTGTCGGGGGTATTTGGGCTTGCCTGAGCTGGACAAATCCTGGACAGTGCGAAACTGAAGACAGATCCATCCTGATCTAGGTAAAAAATGACAAATACTAAAAACTTTTACAAAAAATATAAAAATAGGTGGAGGAAAAATTCTTCTGAAAAAAGAAGGGAGAATCTCAGGAAAAATGCAAGGTGGAATAAAGAACAAACATGAGCAGCAAGAGAAAAAAAAAAAAAGAACAGGATCTATGATACATTTGGAGGAAAGAAAATACACCATTTTATTAGAAAGGGATCTGGCAAACATTTAAATATGATTTTTGAATATCCTTTTTATTAAATGTAATAAGATGAATAACTTTCAAATGAAATTCAGATATATGTAGGTAAATCATCAGAATTCCAAGACCTCACCTGAGATGAAGCATTTGTCTATATTTTTAAAGGTCATCTTCAGTTCTTTAATCTGTGAAATACTTCAGAAACTTAAGATAATAAGCCCTCTCCATATAGCCCTGCAAAATATACACTGGTATCCCTGTCTTACAGGTGAAGAAAGATTAAGTAACTTAGCTCAGACTACAAGAAAATTATGCATGAGGGCCAAATTAGAGATTTATAGATTCTAGTTCTGTGCTCAGACCGTTAAATCATATCTCTCTATTCAGACATGACTGTTAACAAACTGTCTTTGGAATTTGCAATAAAAGACAATCTCACAGACCTTCTGCTGTATCCTTCTTCTTTCTTGTTCCTTTATAGCTGTAGCACTCACAAACTTTATTTCCTGGTGAGAGCTGAAACACTGAGATTTACTTTGAGTATGACATTAATGTGTAAAGGTCCCTGTGCGACAGAAATCATCCAGAGCTTTTTGTAGTGCAGAAGGTTGTGTATCTGGCATCTGCACCTGGTGAAAAGTTACTCAAAAGAAAACGGTAGAGCCATTTTCCAAAGGCTAAATATGTGTCTCTCATAGAGAGCTGCATCTTCTGGCTCAGGACAGAATCTCTGTTACCGCTCTGTATTTTTTCAACATGAAAAACTATTATATCAGTTTAGTTGGCTCTTCATTAATAAGTAGCTTGGGCTGTACCTTTCCTCCCAGGTAACGATGGGCAAACACCTGTAGAAATCATCTTAATTAAGCTTGATTGTCTTTCATTTTACAGCACTGTAGAAATAGAATGAAAACGTGCTCCGGTTAGACCAACAATTACCTATGTTCTTTCATAACAGTGAACCCAATAATAAAGTCAACAAATTCTAAAGATTTCACTAGATCCTTGCTTCTTTCTTATATTCTGCTCCAACTGATCACTTCTTGTGTAGCGATTTTATTTCCATTTGAACAGTGAGGGAGAAATCCTCATCCCTTTGCATTCAAAGGCAATGGTCAATGTAGCCTTTGCTGCAAGGTTTTATCATGCGCATATGCGTGCACCACACAGTACGAAGTCTTCTTTCTGCCTTATAGTATTACAAATATACTGTCTTTCTATCTGTGAGACACGTATCTGCTATGTACTTAGCAGCAGTAAGTCTTTAAGTATTCAGAGAGAAATTGGTCCCGATGTAATTCTGGTGGAGTAGTTAGGGTGACACCAGGACTGAGTTTGTCTCACAGCATCTGGTTCAGGACATGAGAGCCACCTTGCCAGGACTTGAAGATGTGAAGAATTTACCACAGGAAGAAAACTATCACTTTTTGATTCCTTCCCTAGGCTCACCGTATCCTGCAAGGAACATCGTCAGTGAGTCACAAGAGAATGATAATTGTTTGGAAGAAAGTAGAGTCTCATTGCACAGAGATACACAATGTACTGTAACATGAAGAAGGTACAAATCCTGATGTAGAAAAGCTCAGAATATAGGTGAGAGGAGAAGGGAGAGAGGCAGGTATATAGACAGAACAATGGCCAGATTGATTATGATGGCATATTATAGCCACTTTGTTTGAAAGATTGCCTTCTTGTGAATGGACAGTTGCACTGAAGAGGCAGGAGACATCTTAGAACAGGGAGAGAATTTTACTGAAGAAATTGGGAAGAATTCCTCATATCTTTGCTTGTTGGGCAGACTGAGGAGAAGTCGAGTCAGAGCCTACCTTCAAGCCTTGAGGTCTGGATTCTCTCCCACCCAGCACAGCTGCTGCTGGGCTAAGGAGAAAGCCAGGCCCAGATTCTTGTTCAGTATCAGGTAAGACGAATTGCACCCAGCTTGGCTGCCATGGTGGAAACCACAAGAAGTTTCCCAGTTGTGGCAATTGGTTTCATCCCCATCCTTCTCATCCTTCATTAAGTCACTAGGCAGTTGGTAAGATGGGGGTACTGGGTTTGGAAAAGATTTTGGAAAAGCCTGAACTACCCAGAGCCTCGCCTTATGTGGTCCCTGGATTTGAAGTGCAAGTGCTGCAGTTGTGCTCAGTGCAGCTGTGCAGCACAGTTCAGCTGACTTACTGGGAGATGCTATGACATTTTCTCTCAGCTTAGCTGTGCACAGTGAGGGAGTATGTCTTTATGCTTATGCACCTTGAGATAAAATTGGGAAGCTACACTGTTTTTAGGATCCTGAAAGGAGAGTGGACACATTACATTCAGAGCCACCCAGGTGCTGGTGTCAGCAGAAGTCTTTTACCAAGAGGTGTGGGCTGAATGCTTATGTAATTTTAAGAAAATTGTGATCTCTGAATTTCATCTTGTGCTTGTGTCTCTGTTTTGTTGCTTCTGCTTTTGCATCAGAGATTCTGCACCAAAGCAAGGACCACACAACATAGAATCTTTGAGAGCCTCATGGGTGTGTTGCTATTCCAAGGTAAATATATATTTATTTTTACTCAGAGCCCTACCTCAAACACTGATTGAGAACAGCTTATAGAGGCATAAGTATTGACTTGATCTAAAGGCCACAAAAAACCCAGAGAAAGTATAACAAAGTTTACTGTGTTCTTTATATAATTAATATTATTTTCTAGCATCAAACTATAGCTCATAAAATATCTTAGTTGGTGTTTGACTTGGTTATGAACAGAAGAAGTCAAATTCACTCTAGCATAAATATTTGCATTCCACTGAAATCAAGAGGCATTTTTCCCATTTACACCATGGATGGATTTGGCCTAATGGTTTGCAGAGCATCAGAGTGGCTGCTGCTGTTAGTGTAGCTAATATTTATAACAAGTTCATATTTATAACAAATTATTGTACTAGCACTTAGTGGACCCACTTGGATGTTGTCTTGGTTTAATCCAAGCTAGCAATACAATCACAACAGCTGCTTACTCACTCTGGTCCCCACCCCCCAAGTAGGGGAGAGAATCAAAAGGGAAGGGAGAAACTTGGATTGGGATAAACATAGTTTAATAAAATAACTAAATACTAATATACTACTAGTAAATATATATGTGACATAGAAACAGAAATAGAAACAGAATATAAAATAAAAGATACCTGGTGCAATTTCTCATGAGCTCCATCCACACCAAGCAGACAGTCCCAGGAAACAGCACTTGGTCCCAACAGCCGATCCCAGAGAGAGAAGAAAGAAAAAGGCAGAAAGGCCCAGAGGCCTCTGCAAATAACAGGATGGCAAAAGGCCAAACTAACAAAGTCCCGAACAGAACTCTCCTGAACGATCCCAGCTCCAACAAAAAGTGAAGAAGGTGAAGAACTGAGAGAAAGAGACTGGAAGATCCCGACTCTCCTTAAATATTAAGCGTGACACTAATGGGATGGAATAGTCTTATTGATCAGTCTGGATGTCAGTCAAACTCTGCCCCATCCATGCCCTCCTTCCTCGCTGCCTCACACCTGTGGGCAGAGAGCTCAGAACATCCTTGGCTCTCAGATCAGAACAATTAAAAACATTAACTCTGTTCTGGGGTGTTATCTCTTGTTCTCAAACTAAGTCCAAATAATGACCGTGCTAGCTATGAAAAAGAAAGGTTTCTAACTGCATCAGGAAAATTGACTCATTTTCAGTCAAACCAGCACAGATGTGAAGCTGCCTATAGCAGACACCATTTTATGTTTTATAAGTGTACAAGGAAAGTACGATGATTTGTTGAAGGCCTCCTGGCAAGCTTATGAGGTTTGGCATAGTTGTATTCTCGTCTTCTTGAAGTAGGCTTGAGTGACTGTTCACTCAACTCCTGTTCATGTTTTGGCTAACACACAGCCCATGCTAGGGCTCAGGGTATGCTGGGAGCAGCACCATTAGGTCCATGCAAGAGAAACACGTACACAGGACATGATCACCAGGAAGGGCTAAAGGTCATTATGCAGCCACTTTCACCTGCAGCTTGCTGTCTCCTGCAGGTGTCTCCTTGCATATTGATTACCAGGAAGTTGCTTCAGAATCCACTAACTTATGGAGATGGTATAGACCAAACTTCCAGGCTCAAAGGTATAAATACTTCAAAAAACCTTTGAAGTGCATCCAAGAGCAGCCAGGCTGCTGAGGCTTTAGTGGTTCCCCATGTGATACAGGAAATGCCCACACAGTCAGGAGAAGGAATATGAGCACTCCCACCCTTAGTCAGGTAACTAGGTAACTAGGCACTTGAGTTACCAGTTGCAAGATATGAATTAGAGAACTTGTATTACACTAGTCTGTACAAAGAGGATTGAGCTCTTGTTTGTTTATTTTCTCTCCTAATGAGCTCATAGAATTAAGTTTAATTCCCAGAATTCCTTGTCCTGTAAATCTGAGAGAAACAAATGGGCCTTGACAGTTGCTATAGTTTTCTATAACTGTTGTTTCTATGAAAATATCAGCTGGATGCTTTAGAATCATGTATCATCTCAAGTTGGAAAAGATCCATAAGGATTGTCAAATCAAACTCCCTGCTCCCTGCTCCTTGCAGGACTACCTAACACTGAACCATAAGAGTCATCAATACACTCCTTGAAGATTCTGTTACAGGCTTGGTGCTGTGACCACTTTCCTGAGGAGCTTGTTCCAGTCACTAACCAGACTCTCAGTGAAGAACCTTTTCCTCATGTCCAGTCTGAACTTCCCTTGATGCAGCTTTGCTCCGTTTCCTCATGTCCTACCAGTGGTCATCAGAGAGAAGAGATCAGCACCTCCTCTGCTGCCCTCCTTGAGGAAGTTATAGACTGTGATGAGATCTCCCCTCAATCTTCTCCAAGGTAAGCAAACCAAATAGCCTGAAGCTTCTCCTCATAAGTCTTGCCATTGAGACCTTTCACCATCTTGGTTGCCCTCCTCTGTACACACTCCAATAGCTTGATATCCTTCTTATATTGAGGAGACCACAACTACACACAGTATTTGAGGTAGGGCTGCACCAGTGCAGAGCAGAGCAGGACAATCACCTCCCTCCTGCGGCTGGCAATGCTGTGCTTGATGCACACCGGGACACGGGTGGCCCTTTTGGCTGCCAGGGCACACTGTTGGCTCATGTTCAACTGTCAACCAGAACTCCCACACCTCCTTCTGCAGGGCTGTTCTGCAGCTTCTCATCCCCCAATTTGTACATATAACCAGGATTACACCATCCCAGGTAGAGAATCCTTCACTTGCTTTTGTTAAATTTCATACTGTTGGTGATTGCCCAGCCCTCTAGTCTAGCCAGGTCTCTCTCTAAGGCCTCTCTACTGTCGAGGGAGTCCACAACTCCTCTTAGTTTAGTATCATCAGCAAACCTACTCACTGTACATTTTTTTTTTGTGTCTAGATCACTTATAAAAATATTTAAAGAGCACTGGGCCTAAAATCAAGCCCTGGGCAACCTCCTTGGTGGCTGGCTGCCAGCCTGGTGTAACCCCATTTACGACAACTCTTCAAGCCCAACCTGTCAGGCAATAGTTCACCTAACGTATTATGGACTTATGTAGCTGTATGCTGGACATCTTGTCCATAAGGATACTATGAGAGACAGTATCAAAATTTTGCTAACATCAAAAAAACCCCCACATCTACTGGCTTCCCTTGGTCAACTAGATGGCTGACCTTGTCATAGAAGGAAATTAGGTTCGTTAAGCCAGACTTTTCCTCGTGAACCCATGCTGGCTATGACCAATGACGGTGTTGTCTGTGGGGGACTACGGTGGGTCCATGGATTCCCTGACGGAGGGCATGGGAACAGAAATTAACCTTGAAGATATTAAGGCCTACCCGTGAGAAAGATGGGAGTAAAGGAGTATCGGGAGATATTAAGGTGTACCCGTGAGAGAGAAGGGAGTAGAAGAGTAACATTGATGATAGCAAAATTAGCCAATGAGATGTTACTGTTGTAACTTGTAACCAATAGTGAAGAGATACATGAATTGGTAAAACTGTATAAAAATGCACTTGTGGCAATCAACAGCATCTACTACTTTCATCCTGGAAGAACCTGGTCTATGTCGTTTGTCCGTCTCAACCATGACATATGTTGACCCTGACGCGATCCTGCATGAAGAGGATCTCGCATGAAGAAGAGACTGTGGTGAAGCTGTGGCAACCAAAGACGAGCTGTGGAGACGGAGCCTGGTACAGCTGATAGAGCAGCAGGGGAGAGTTGCCAAAGATCCAGCTCCTTGAAAAGACACCACGACAGTTCTATCTCAAGTGTTTTTCAGTAACTCCCAGAATAACCTTCTCTGTAATTTTACCAGGCACTGAAATGAGACTGACAGTCCTGAAATTACCAGGGTCTCCCTTCTTACCCTTCTTGAAAATTGTGACAACATCTGCCAGCTTCCAGTTGACTGGAACCTCTCCAGACTCCAGAGACTGTTGAAAAATAATGGAGAAAGGTTCCATGATGACATTTGCCAGCTTTTTCAGTACCCTGGGATGAATACGTTGGACCCCACAGTCGTATGTTCATCCAGCTGGAGCACAAGGTCGGAGTTGGCTGGGAGTTTATCATCCTCCCAGCCACTACCTTCTGCCACTCGGCTCTGGGTGTCCCAGGGCCCATCAGTGGTGTTGAAGACAAAGGAAGCATTAAACATCTCTTCTTTGTCTATGTCCCTATTTGTGAGGTAACTGACCTCATCAAGTAACAGACTAATGTTATCCTTGATACTCCTTTTGTTCTTAGTATATTATATTTTAAAAGGCCTTTTTTGTTGTCCTTCACAGTTTTGGCCAGCTTGAACTCTAATTGAGCTTTGACTGCACAAATTTTCTCCCTACTGGGGTGAGCGGCATCTCTGTAGTCCTACCATGTTGCCTGTCATTGTGTCCAACGTCCACACACTCCTTTTCTGCCTAAGTTCTAGAAGATCCCTGATAAGTCAAACCAGCCTTCTGCCCCTCTTGCTTGACTTCTGACACTTTGGAATTGCCTGTTCCTGTGCTTTTAAGAGACAGCTTTTAAAAAGCAACAAATATTCATGGACTCAAATACAGTCAACCTCTAGTTGTTGTGCAGTATATTTTGTGCCTCCTTTGGCGGGGCAGGAAGAAAGTTTTGAGCTAAATTGGATCTTTGCACCCACTCTGTGTGCCTGTACAACATCTAATTCTGCAAGAGGCAGGCAGAGATTCCTTTGCCATGGCTTGCAATCTGTATTGATCCCTCACACTACCCTCTGGGAATTAAATGGTGTTCTTGTCAATAGTAATGGTCCCATTAATTTCATTTGTGTCCAAGTGTGACCAGTCAAACATAGCTGGCTGCTGTATGATGTTTCATGCAGGCTATTGCCAGCAGCAGCTCTGTGGTGAGAGCCAGGACAGAAGACCCAGCAGAAAGCCTCCATTTCTTCAGTCCTATCTAAGTTTGTCTGAGCTTGAGCTTGGTCACATCATGGGTAAGGTGAAATCAGCCACAACAGGTTTGCTTCTCAGAGTACAAACTGAGATGTTAACCCTTCACCTTTGTCTTCTCTGGACCTGACTAATCTGATACTGTCATGGGGTAGCTTGTCACAACCATGGACCACAGGCAGAACTCTTACCTCAAGCTGAGGATTTTCCTCAGTTTAGATGACACAGAAGTCCCCTGAATACAACTAAAGTTGTACAGTTCTGTGGGTGCTTCCAAACATAAGATAATTAATGAAAGACTGATCTTACCATGTTGGCTTTCAAACTGAGTGAGCAATTAACTATCCTTTTTTCAAAGAAGAATATTTTCTTAAGTTCAAATCAGACTGCAGCCTGTGAGTCATTCAGGGTTTTTGCAAGATGTCACTGAGAAAAGAAGGATCCTAAAGTGACTGTGAACTCATTTCCCAGATGCCTTACACTTCAGCTGGGATTTGTACAAATGGCCTTTCAAACTAAATAGACCCCCACTAATCTGCAGTGCAAAGCTGTCTCTATTTCATTTTCTGTGTTTGTTGCCACAAACAGTAGGATGACAGCTTGATTATATTTATTATGTTTAAGAAGCCAGGACTTTTCTTCTGTTACCAGAAGAACAAGAGAAATCACTTGCTTTGAAAGAAAAGAGCCTGAAAGTTCATTTTTAGTTGGGGACTTAATCAATAGCTCTTCACTAACCTTTTATTTTAGAGATTAGAGGAAATTATCTCAGAGTAAAGGTATGTGGTTATGCATTACCATGAAAAAACATGGTGTTCCATGCTAGCACACCATTCAAGGGCTGCAGTCAAAACTAAAAAGAGTAAATGTCACCAAGCCACATCTGTTCACAACTGTAGACTGATTGAAATGCATGACCTTCTTGTACTACAAGTAAGAGGCAGCTTTTCTTCAGAGGACACAGCAAATCCAAGGGTTGAGACACTTATAGCATGTGAATCGAGTAAGAAGTAATGAACTTAAAAAGAGATACAATTCAAATAGTGTTTGTAGTGTATTTTAAAACTCAAGTCGACCTTCACTGCAGTCTCAGAGCTCCCACTGAAGTCTGTAAATTGGACAATAAATAATGGAAATACTGGGCTTGGTCTTCAAGTCACAGGAGGCAAAAACCCTAACTGAATTCACAGGGTCTGTTCAGCAGAACTTTTTCTGGAGAGTGAATAAAGCATGTCATTCTATACTCATTTTAAATATTTAAATATTTAAGTATATCAGCAATCCTTTTGAGTACTCATTTTGTTTATCAATTAGAGTTAACTTTTTTAGGAAAAAATAATCCCATCAGGAGGGGTAAGAATGTGTCCATTACTAGCTCACCCCAGACAACCCTTTCCATTTTATTTAGTGTCTTCTGCCTCTTTCCAAAATTTCTTCCCAGCTATGAAAAGAGAAGCAAGACTTGGAATAGTTGAGGGGGACTGTGGAGGTGATGATCTTTATGGAGATTCATTAATTTTTTCCACATTTAATAAATCTGGCAGTGTCATCTGCTATTGTCCTTTTATTTCATATGTCATTCAGAATTTATCAAGAGATCCTGCTGTTTACGATGGATACACACTTTCCTAGCAAGATTAAATTATATATTTATTTTTAAATACAATTTAATTATAATATAATTCCCAGAGCAGGTAAACATTTATTTGGTAATATCAGTAACATCCTTCATCTGATATCCTCTCTCTATTTAACTCATAAAGTACTCCTTCCTTCAGAGGTCATAAACGTGTGCTCAGCAGTGTGGTATGTATTTTATTAAGGCAAATAAGTTAGTTTCTATTTCAATCATACTTCAGAATCCAGAAAGGGGGCTCCATTACAATGAAATCTCTAAAGCAAGATGAAGCTTTTGAAGATTATGGTAATCAACCCTGGTTTGCATTGTCAAGAGCAGGAAGAAGAAAAGAACATGGCAAAGGTACCTCAGTTTTTCACAAAGTTTGGTTTCTGCGATCTCTGCGTCATGGTTGGCTGCTTGCTTAGGTAAGGACAGATGTCAGTCCTTCGTGGACATCTTAGCAAATGCAGATTTATAAGTCTTAATTTAAAAAAATCTAAATAACTTCAAGAAGAAAGAAAGAAAAAAAAAAAGTTTCCTGGAAATGGTGAGCCAAAAGCAAAGAAAGCAAATCTGTCAACAGAATAAGCGTATCCTTTCCTGTGAATCTCAAGACACTAACTAGTGAAATTCTACCTATTTCTGACTCTTTAATTTTAATTTTCACACATATTAATTTTTCAGTCTTCTTGTCTCATTTCCAAGCAGAAAGAAGCAACACCAACATCTTAATTATCTCCATGTGTAAATACAGGCCTCTGTTTTATATTTCTGCTCTCTTTCCAGGCTAATAAATGCCATTTAAGATTTTCAAGATGATCTATTTTAAACATAATGAAGTATATTTTAAGAAGTTGTTTCAGATTAAGCCCATAGATAGTATCTGCCAGATCTAGTTGTGGAAGTTAAATATGGCATCCCCCCTCCTTTTTTTTTCACCAGACCTGGCAAATTTGTGAACTATTCTCAATTTACTCCAGGCAAAATGAAGTGGGTTAACATCACCAGATTATAAAAGCCTGTTCAATTGATGAACAGTTTGCTATTACTATTATTACTACCATTATCAGCAGCAGCAGCTAGAACAGCTATTTGTGTAATGAATATTCAACTAGGAAATATGAAAAAGAGGTTGTACATGTTTATACAAAAATGTTGTGAATGCAAAATCCCAGAATAATGCATTCCTCTGGCCAAGCTAGTGTTTTTGTCTGGTAAAAGACACATGTTCCTTAGTAAAAATGATAGTTCCTGTGGTACTGCTATGCTGAGTAAATGACAGACACAACAGTAACTCAGCAAATAAGAAGTATGATAATTCTATGTTTAACATGGGTTATCATAAACCATTTTTTGGTTAACACCTGAGTGGTGTTAAACTGTTACTCCTGATTGTGTGACGTTTGAATAACCACAACTAATGCTTTATTCATAGTTGAAGTGTCTTCTGCATAATAGCTGTGCCAAAAGTAGTGATAGTTTTCATCTAACTATTTTCTAAAATCCTGGTTTTTGTCTTAATTTCAAGGCTTTAAACTATTTTACAAAATATGTATTAATTGTGAGCAACTGAGGCATTTTAGCAGTAATGAATCACACACTAAGAGCTGTGTTTCAGCTAATTCATATCACATTGTTGCAGGTCCCAGATTATGTGAGTAAGCAACAGTATTTCTGACACGAATACTTAACATTCCTAATTTAAATGTTCATCTCCATGAATAGTTACAAATGGTACTCTTAAGTTAATTCTTTTGGGCCACTGTAACTCAGTTGTGTGAGTGGTAATAGAAGGTCAATACAGATGAGGGGTAGATAATATAAAAACTAAAGCAGTCATTGCATGTTTTTGTACTCATCTATTAACTTCAACTCTGTAGAACTGTAGGGCTCTCTTGCAAACTTTTACTCTTTATTCTTAGGATTCAAAACAATATATAACAGCAGGCTACAAAAGAGGAACCAATGTAGGAATGTTGCCTGGGGTATGCAGGGATGGTGTTACACCTGCTCATCAGCCAAAGCTCAGGGGTCAGCTGTGGAGTTGTAGCTGGCAAGAGGTGACCAGGAGAGCTTCTATAGCTACTTTAGCAGTGCAAGAATAAGGAAAAACACAGGGCAAAGCACTAGGAAGCCTGCATTGGGCAGGCTCTACTGGATGACCTCTGGAGGTCTCTTCTAACCTGGAGGATTCCCTGATTCTGTGAATGTGCAAACAAAGCAGCAATAACCTCCATCAAAAATACACTAAGGCATAAGACAGTTTTACAGCAAAACGTTCTTGATTCCAAACAATTTTTGTCAGCAGTGAGGTTTTGTTCTTTGAAAAGTATTTATGTTTTTAGCCAAATTCAACTTTTTGCTTTTGCATAGTCCATTCTTTGTGGATTTCACAGTAACCCTTTTGAAGGGTAAAACACATTCTTAAAAGCATCCCCAAAACTGTTTCTAATTTGAGCATGCAGCAAATAACTTGAACATGAGTGTTACAAACTCACTTAACTTTAAACATATGAACAGTCAACAGAACAACTCAGAAACTGAAAGTTAAAACCATATTTAGGTGTTAGGTTTGGATGACAGCTCTGGAAGGCAATGGGAAACAGCATCGTTGCTCCCCTTTTGAGTCTGAGGCATAGCAGTCTTTATCATAAGGTAAATGGTTTGTGTAGTCATAATCCCTGGAGGCTGGGCAGTCACAGACTGGAAGCCTCAAAAGAGTTTGGAGGATCTCCTGCAAGGTTCTCCTAATAAGATACGGTTCCTAGCTATCAAAACTTATGAGCTTTCCAAGCCAGAGAGAAATTTTAGATGTGAAAATGAACAAGACATCTAGTTGGATGTTCTAAGTAGAAGAATAAGTAGAAGAATCTAGAAGAATAATTCAAATGTAAAATTTACATTACTAACATGATACATGTTTATAGTGTCTTAAGCAAGAAATAACCTGGTACTCAGGAAACTAAATGGAGACTTTAAGGCAGGCAAAAAAGATACTACTTCTCAGTGAATCCTTAAAATCCCTAAAATCTGAACATGTCAGGAATGGTGGAATTGTGATGAAAATTTAGCAGTCTTCAGATTATACTCCTGAACATTTTTGAGCCAGCGAGTAGTTGGTTTCAGAGTCTATCTTCCTGGCCTCAAACATTATTACTAAGACACAGGAATTCCTGGAAGGGCTGAGGGGCTAGACCAGTAACTCAGCTTTGGTGTCACTGGCCGCAAGATCAAAGTAGAAATTTTGGGATGTCTGTGGGGACCATGATTGCTCAGAATTGCAATGGGGATAGGTTTGTTCACTCACCATCTCAAAGCTTAAAGCATCTCTGCATCTTTTCCATCTTCTGTGCCCGGACTCTGGTGAAGGGATTAGACACCAATGACTAGAAGGAAATCTAGATCTTCCTCTGGAATCTTTACACCCATTTCTTTTGCTTATATGCATACCAATAATTGCTTTACTTCAATTTAACCTCCTGTTTTTATGCAAAAAAAACCCCAAAAAATAGAAAGGGAGAGAAAAGGATAATTTCCGTTCCTAGAACATCCACTTGGCAAAAGCCATCTGGTATTTATCTATGTCATTAATTGACTTCACAGCTGAAGACTTCAAAGAGGAGTTGTGTGGGAACTGGAAATTAGGTTATTTCAAATTTTGTTTTCATTTTAACTCAGAACAACACATCGTATTTAGAAATTTCTTACAAAAAATCATTTCAATTAAAAAATCAGTGTTGTAGCGTTACTTAAAGAAGGTAGAAAAATAGCCCTTAATTTTTATGTTTTTCTTCTATTTTATTCTTTAGTCGATAGAGTCTTTTTCAAATGGGCTTTCCAGTTTCTATTAAAAATCAAAATATTCTCTTCAAACTTCTAAAATATTTTGCACTGGTTTGGTCTGTTCTGTTTTAATGGGCTGCTTTCCAAATCACCACAATCGCATGTTTCAGTGCAGATTGAATGCCGCTTTGTTTCACTGGAAAATTTTGCAAGATCTGCCTATGAGGAATCAGTTGTCCAGAAGATGCTGTTAAACACTCTTTTTTAAAGAGAAAGAGAAATTCTAGAGATATTTGTGCTGGCTGCCCCTCATCGTCGTGGATTGCCATCACCGCAATTTCATGTGCATGTCCTGTGGATTTTCTGTCCAATCTGTGCTCCTGTCTGCTCAATCACATCCTTCTCGGGCCCAAATGGCTGCATCTCGCAGCTTTCAAGAGCATTTTGAAACTGGGAGTACACTACCTGCAAAATTCATCTTGTTATGTGATATTGCACAAAGAGGCTCCAGTACATAGATAGTTTGCCTTTGTCAACTGTTTCTTACTAGAATAAACCAGTACTGCTGTTTGTACTTCAAACAAGTCAAAGCATGCCACTGTTTAGTAACAATTTGCACTTTTGTAGTCTATTTAAAAAAAAAAAAAAAAAAAGTGTTTACCAGAGAATTTATATTTTCACAAGTAAAGGAAAAATCACCTTCAAGGAATGCATAAGAGGTTTTCAAGTCACAGTTTTACTGGAAGCAAGAGCGCGCAAAATTGCAGGGGAAGTTACTGCATGTTTTCATCCTTAGTGGAAGCCAATAGGTAGCCTTTGTATTACAGCTGCAAAACGCAAACATTTTATGTGATGTGTTGTTGTGATATAGTAATTTTATGCTTTCCACTTTACAGATTTGGAACAAAAAAAATTAGAGTCCAGTTTTTTTCCCATGGCATGAATTACTTGCAGAGCATATTCCACATGTGCCTGTGATGCATGCCAGAAATAGTAAATGAATGTCATTTATGGTGGCTCTGTTGCTACCTACAGCTACAGAGAGCACTGAATAAAGCTTTGCTTTTGAAAGTTTGTGAAAGGCATAATTATTTTTGAAGTTTTAGCTGGAAGCAGGACAGGGCGTTGAGAAGGGGAATGAATGGGCTACCCCATGAGGGATTTTAAAGGAGTGGCTGGAATGAAAACGTAGGCTTGAATTTAGGAAAGCTCCAAAGAGCTGTAGCATGTGCAGTAGCTGTTGCCAATACAATGGTGCATATATACAAATACACAGTGATACTCAGGCCTAGACTTTCAAAAGAGTTCAGTATCCAAGTTTGGAACCACGTTTTTTACGGCGTCTGACCTCAAATGTCGGCACTGCACAATTGAAAATCTAGCCCCATGGTGCGTAGGCGCACAGCACGCATCACTGTGTTTGTAATTATATGCAGTGTACAGATGAATAGATAGTGGGACATTTGATTGTGATTAAGCAGATCGCATTCATTTTTAGCAAAGGTTAAGAAAAAGCTGCTAAGAAAATCCAGCTGAGTCTCAGTGAATGTCTGAAACCGGTGTTCACAGCAAATGTGGGTGGGCGATCCTGAACTGTTTATGTATGCTGGCCGAGAGACAACAACATCAGGAATGCCAACTGCTGGAAACCAGATGAGAAGGTACAATCAGCTCAGTGGGACAGGGAGCGTGCCTCTGGAAGTAAGCAATACGAGAAAAAGCAATAGGTCAAAGTCACATCATGCGTAGCATTTGGAAACCTCTCCTCAGTGATTGTTTGACAAACTGCTTTCAAAAAGTGTGATTTATTAAAAATTGTAGCAATTATCAAAATAACTACAGTGCCACTCAGTACAAAAATAGAACAAATGGACGGGGAAAAGAAGTTTCCCATTATTTTGAAATACATTTGTAAAATTTTAACTTAGAAAGGGTAGAGGAGTTGTTTCCAGGGCTAATACATTTCACAGTGTTTACAAGTTATTAACTTTTCATCATATACTCCTTCAAAAAAAGGGGGGGGGGAAGGGGGAATGCAGAAAGTCTCATTGAAATGACGCATTTCAAAAAGAGCAGATGACAAAACTGTTCTCAGATTTCTCATAAAACCAGCTTCTATTGGGTTTCTTTGAATATTTGTTCTCTGGCTAGTTAGGCATGAAGAAAGGAAGTGAACCAGCACTGTTTTGTTGATAACATACCCATGCTGATGAGACTTAGATATCCTCCAGCTACAGCCCCCCATCAGAGGCAGGTCTCTGGAAGGATGACTCATAGGAGGGGACAGAGAAGAAGGGCTGGGTAGGAATTTACTCTGCAGTAGATTTTTACATACTTGATTGGTTGGTACCCTTGTAAATGCTTTGGAAACAAACTCCAGGCATCTTTCTGGGAAAAGCAGAGTGCAATAGTGACACACTGATATTTAGATTCTGACACTGAGAAAAGTGCAATTCTCTAGAGAGCAGAAGAGACAAAAGAAAATCAATCTCCGGGCCATTAGAACTGCAGTCATAATTGAATTTGTTATCCAACAAGAGGAATGAGGGTTTCTTTCTTTTCTTTTCTTTTCTTTTCTTTTCTTTTCTTTTCTTTTCTTTTCTTTTCTTTTCTTTTCTTTTCTTTTCTTTTCTTCTCTTTTCTTTTCTTCTCTTTTCTTTTCTTTTCTTTTCTTTTCTTCTCTTTTCTCTTTTCTTCTCTTTTCTTTCTTCTCTTCTCTTTTCTTCTCTTTTCTTTCCTTTTCTTTTCTTTTCTTTTCTTTTCTTTTCTTTTCTTTTCTTTTCTTTTCTTTTCTTTTCTTTTCTTTTCTTTTCTTTTCTTTTCTTTTCTTTTCTTTTCTTTTCTTTTCTTTTCTTTTCTTTTCTCTTTTCTTTTCTTTTCTTTTCTTCTTTTCTTTTCTTCTTCTCTTCTCTTCTCTTCTCTTCTCTTCTCTTCTCGTCTCTTCTCTTCTCTTTTCTCTTCTCTTCTTCTTCTCTCTTTTCTTTCCTTTTCCTTTTCCTTTTCCTTTTCCTTTTCCTTTTCCTTTTCCTTTTCCTTTTCCTTTTCCTTTTCCTTTTCCTTTTCCTTTTCCTTTTCCTTTTCCTTTTCCTTTTCCTTTTTTCCTTCTCCCTCTCCTCTCCTCTTTGTTCACAGAGCAGTAGCCATGGTGATGACAAACACCCTATGCACATTTGCTGTGCATAAACACCATTATCTCATACGGTAACTTCTATAATAAATAGCGACACCTAGTTTTAGCTGGTAGGTCTTCCATTTGTCTCCTGAATGTACCATTCCATACCAAAAGCTGATTGCCCAATTTTCTCTCTGTCCTTCCCTTTGTGTTTGTCATTAATATCGTTCCACTCTCACACAAATTGCATTTCCTCCTGATTGCCTACACTCTCAAAATGCTTGCAGTATCTTGATGACCTCTTGTTGTTGCCTCCATTTAGATCCCAGAAGTAGTTCACAGAAGGCAGGACCTATGGTCAAGAAGAACCTGTTTGGCTTGGTACTCAGAAATCCACCTTCTCTCTTTTTGTAAGACCAAGTACTCTTTTTTTTTTTTTTTCCCCCTCGAGATACATCTATTCTACTCGTAGCATATTTACTTAACTTGTGCATCTAGAAATATGTATAAGGAATGTGCCACTGAAAACTGATAGATTACATTCTGCTGTCCTGCTACCAAAACCACTGATCAGTAATGATGCTAAATGCCCCAGTGAGTGGGTATAAGTAGGTCTAATGAAATTCAGAATCTACTGCGAAAATAACTTCTGCTCCAATCTCTTCAAATCAAACTTCCAGTCCTCAAAGATTTCCAGGAGACCTGGTATGCCCTCAGTCTGAGGTGGATTTCGAACTGGTGCGTTCTGAACTGGTACAGGTGAATCTGCATATATCTGCAGGGTGATTTGTGCAAACAAACGATGAATTTCAGCCAGCCTGGGGTATTTTCACCCACACTATTCTCTGTCAGATCCTTTGCTCAGAGGAGAAAATCTAGAATAGCAGTTGCTAACAGCAAGAAGGTGAATATATTTATTTAGTAGGAAACTGTCTTTTTCGAGCATACAAGGTCTTGAAGAGCTCTCTTCTACAGAAGTGTAGGCTGAAAAATTGCCAGCACATACAGTCTTAAACTAAACATTGTGAGTTTTTTAAGCTGTCCTACTTTGATGTATTTGCCAAAGCCCCATTTTAGTGTTCAATATTTCCTCTGTTGTCATCATTAGCGGCATCATTAAGTGTTTCAGGGGAGCCAAAGAGTTGAGTGTTAGGTCTTCAGAAATAAATGGAATAAAGACTGTTTAACTGAGGTGGCATTAAGCATGAACTTTCAAAACAGTGAAAATTAAAAATACAATATAGAAAGAGTGTACATTGATGCCTTATTATCCATTAATACTGAGAGTGTTTGTCCACCACAGTCCGTTAACACTAACATTTAACTGTGAACAGGTAGTGGAGGCGCACGAAATTGCCAGCAGCAAAAACATTCCAGGTGGCATTTGTCAGGTGAATTTATATGCACAAGTTCAGTAAACTTGTAGAAAATTTGATAAGGAGATTTTACGTCATGACTGAAAGAAAAAAAATAACAACATAAATTATTTTTCAGCCCCACTCAGAAAAACAGAACAACAGAAAGTTATGGAAGAGGTCTGAAAATTAAACCAAGAAAGAAGTCTATGCATATTGGAAAGAGTGTTTGGTGGAAGGCCTAAAGGGAGAAGGGCCCCTGCAGTTTGTCCTCTCTAGCATATTGACTTATAAATATCTGATTTACAATACACCAAATCCTCCCTTGGGTTGGTCTGTTTCTGAACCATGGTAGACACAGAAGGATTTGCTGTAACTGTCCTTTCTGAGGGAGGGGAGGGAAAATAATATTTTATTCTGAAATCTATCTTTCAATATTTAAAAAAAATAATTATATGGGGGCATTATATATATTAATATTTGTGTGTGTATATCTGTGTATAAAAGAGAGATATTTAAAGGAAGCAGAAAATGTGTTATTTAAGTAGTAACAAGAAAGGCCAGACAGCATTTAATGCTCAGAGAGAAAAACTTTTTTCATAGATGATTAGTGACCAACATTTATGTTGGATCAATATCAAAATACATTTTAAACTAGGATTGTATTGGTAAATTCTGTCTTCAGACCAGTTTAAAATTATTTTTCAGCTCCTCTCTCCCCACCTTTAAAAGTAATCACTGGTAATCAAGTTCTACATGCAAAATTTGGGTCCCTGTGCTGACTGAAATTCAGTGAAACATGGCTGGCTTAGCAAATGTGTTGCTAATGCATGACTACAAAAAATAAACTAGTTGTATTGATGCCAGTGCTAACTGGAGCAAAATGCAAGAGGGAAAGGTCTCTCCTCAGAAAAGCAAATATGTATTTCCTAAAGTAGTTGTCAGAAGCAGATTTGTGAAATTATTAAGGAAATTTTTCCCTTCTTAATTTCAGAAAGCGAACACACAACCAGCTTTTGCTCATTTTAAAGAAATGTTGCAATCATAAAAGCCAAATTGTATTAGAGTACTTATAGGGAAATAGGAGTCCACAATTTTGAACAAAGAAAGTTGATGTGAATTTCTACACCCAGGCAAGAGTGGCCTCACCTTACATCACCAAAAGGTCTGGCAACAATCACTACTTAGAGAGCTACTTCCTAAAAATAGATCTGCCAGTTGAGACAGTGTAGATGTAGCTGCTTTGGTTAGTCATCATAGACTGAGCTGATTTTGAATAAAATAGGTAGTTTAAAATAACAAAGCATACTATGTTTTTGTGTGGTGCAGAAAAAGGTGATGAAAGAGAAAAAATGCTGTGAATCTGACCATAGCTGGACTTTGTTCACTTATTGTGATAGCAGTTACATTCTCAATGAAAGGCTGATGGAGACTACCAAGAGAAGAAAAAACAAATCTGCTGGAAATATCAGGAATGCATCAGGCTTCAGACTTCATAAAAATATTATCAATGTCAGCAGAGTTTACAGGAACAGAAATATGTAATTTTACTACTTTAATTCTTGTGAAACAGCAATAAAACTTATCACAAGAGAGGCCTGGCAAAGCCTACACTTATTTGTTTTGCCTTTTAAAAGTATGGAATAATTTAAACATTTGTTTTTATTTTCTCGTTAAAAATGCCTTTAACAAGTGGCAGAATCTCATCCTCCACAATTCTGGAAGCATTCTTTGCTAAGAAGAAGGTTTTTCCTCTTAATATTATTTTAAAATGTAGCCAAAATCACCAAAAAAAAAACCCAACCAACCAAACAAACAAACAAAAACACACAAAAAAACCACAAACGAACAAACAAACAAAAACCCCCCACACACAAAAACAAACAAACAAACAAACAAAACCCAGTCAATAAGTTGAGAAGAAATAGAATTTTGTGAAGAATTAGATTATGAAAAGTCTGAAGTTTGGGTGTTTTAATAGAAGGAAGACATTTAGCTTGACTACCTAGGTGGATGCTCTAAGTGACCAGAAGAGAGAGAGAGACTGTATGTGTGCATAACAAATGCAACTTTGGTAACTCTCAGTGAATTTTACAGTACTTGATTATTGTTTTCTTCACTTAATAACAGAAGGCACTGTCAGAATTTCATTGTGGGAAACTCTGCAACAACCTAGGTAAAAATAAGAGAATAAAGGGGAAAAAAAAAAAAAAGCTCAATCATTATTTTTCTTAAATCTTAAAAAGGAACGCTTGGTTTATTGAACTATAGGAGTAAGAAGACCAGCCCAAGTCTAACACATACAAGGCATCTTTCCAGCAACTGATCAGGGAGCACTGAATTCTGAGGAAATGTCATAAATCCCTAGCCAAAGTCCATCCACTGTTTCATCACACTAAACAACAGAAATAGTCTAACTAGTGGCAAATAGTAAGTGCCCTTTTGTATTCTGCTAGAGAGGACAAAAATTTGTACTCTGGAATCACTCCACAGCTACTAACTCTGCATCTAACCAAGGATGCTGAAAGCGCATCTTGGCTGGAGATGCAGTTGTACACACAAAATGCGCTGTTGAAACCAAGAGTGTAAGATCAACCTCCTTATGCCAAAGGCAGGCGATGTGAGAAGCAGAGCTGAGGAAAGACCATGGAGAGCTGAGTGACCGCTCTTAGGATGAAAAAGATGGTAAGGATGAAGATGATTGTTCTTTTAGAAAGAGTGGCCACTACCCTGTGGAGGTGTGTTCCACAGATTCAGACCTCTCTGAATCTCTGCGGCCATAGGCAGCAACAAATTAACTTTCCAAGGCTTGGAATTAGGCTAAATAACCGTTGTGCTGCTCTTTACAATCTGCTGCAGTGAAATGTTGCCTGTTTTTCTTATCCTTAGATTCAAAAAGTCCTGATTCATTACAAGATAACATGGCAAAATTATATCCATCTGCTCCTTCTATAAGAGAAATCTACTGAAATGCAAGTATAAAAAAGCATGGTTTGTCCTTATAAAGTCTTCTCATGGAGAACTAGGGGCTTATAGACCTTATGGGCCAGATGTCTAACTTCAACATATGTCAACATTTCTGCTATTTGGTTTGGTAGATGCGCATGGTGTTTACACCGAGAACAGTCTTCTCATTCCAGAAAAGTAACAGCATTTAACCACACTCCTGTCATAGTTTTGCTGATTTTCATGATTAACATCCAGGACAAAGTAGATTTTTAATGGCGTTAGATTTCCACGCTGTGTAAAAGATAGTGAAACATTCAGCATCAGGTTTACATGGAATTAGAGTATTAGCACTATTCTGGTAATTGTCCAAAGTTCCACATCTGTTCTATGTCCTTGATATTAGCAATGTTTTTGGATGCTTCTATGTTGATTAAAAGCAACATCACACAAAAGAAGGTGTCATTTTCTTTCTCCTCCATTTTAGATCCTCTTCATAGAGACTTCCATGAAAGAAAAGTTCAGAGTACTGTACATAATGTAAAAATGCACAGTCATATATGTAATTTCCCCTCTTCTGGGTCATTGTCTATAGCAGCACCTCTCTTTCATAATTTTTACATGAGACAGTGTGTTATGATTATTTAGCTAAGAATTAAAATTGCTACCAAGATGCTGTTACAGTCATCCATCACTCCTGTGTCTCTCAGCTGAAAATGCGATGTCATTGTTTATGTTCCAAGCTGCTTTACCACTTCCACGTTTATCCACTCTTAAGAAACCCTACCAAAATCACTATTGCAGTCTGGTCGGTCATGATTACAAGCACTGTCTGTCTTGCTGACCCCATAAATGGGGTGGCCCAGCAGTTTTCCTCCAGGCTTTTGGCCTTGTGAGAACCACCAGCAGCAGCAAGGAGCAATACAACTATGCACTGAATACAAATAAAAGATCGAAGACCTGTCTTCAAGCTTCATGTAAAATATTCTGAAGTAATTGTGGAATACTCGTGAGCCACATGAGTTGGAGCAGGGTTCATGGCACAAGAGTCTGTCCCTGTGTGCTGCCACAAAGACACGGGCCAAATCTGTCCAACCCAAAAGGTTGTTTCACAATATGAACAAGAGGCAGGCTTCCACCATTTGATCAAGACATTAGGTGGATCTCTGTTGCACACCATGTCGCAAAGACATTGTGGATTCATCCATAGTACTTCATCAGAATTCAAACCACAAAAATGTTAAGCTAGTCTGTAATCAAAATACTGATTGAGTTCTGAAACAGTCATATTAAAGAGAAAACATTATTGTCTCACAATAAGCAGAAGACAATTTTAAAAAAGAAGTTTATTTAAAAATAGATAAAAGATATCACAAAATATGTTAGGCAGGTAATTATTTCAAAAGACCCAAAAACCTAAGTTTCAGATTATACTTGCACAAGCTGAATTTTGTGTCTAACAAATTCCCTTATCCAAAGTTTATTTAATAATTAAATATGAGATAGCGTATACGCATCTTATATAAAGAAAAACTAATACCATGTGTGTATGAAACATTTTAAAGTACAAGTCAGTCTTGCAAAACTCTATTTTAGAGTAGTTTTCTTAAGTTCACCTGTATATTGGAATAATAATATGGCCATTTCTCAGTTTAATTATACCACAATTTAAAATTTCTGGGGAAAAAAAATATATACTGAAATGAGAGATAAAGCTACAGTGACCAATAATCCAACTATGAATTCAGTGAAGAAAAATAACTGTAGTTTCTGGGATGAGACGTAGCTCTGAATGTACAGTAGCTCATTTGTTAATGAATGCAAAGTGGCCAGGAAATAAGAGACCCACTTCATTATGGCTGCCCCACAGTTACTCTAAACCTTATTTTGCAACAGCATGGAAAGAATAAAAACTTCTTAAGCTGGTTGTCCTTCGCTCTGAGACAGGATAATCTTTGAGAAACATTTTACGGTGCATCTTTTGAAGAAAAGTGCATTAGTCTTTACTGAAAAAAAAATTTTGTTGACCTTGAAAATAAAGCATTCATGAGAAGTATGAGCAGAAGTTTTCATTATTCCTTAAGCCCTCCCTTCAGAGAGACAAAAAATTCCTCCCTCCATTGCAGCTCCACAATACCCAGTTGCCAGGCAACTGATCTTTTATGGTGGGTCTCCATGGAGACTGATGTAAACAAAATCATAAATCCCATTACCTAGCTAAATACTAGGGCTGCACTATAAAAGGACAAAGAATCACTCTGAACTTTAAAGAGATAATATGAAAGAGTGACAACAAGATTTAAAAAATAAATTGCTGTTGCTGAAATCATAGTTAATATGGTTCATTTTATGGAACTTTCTCTTTTTCCATTTTCCTACAAGCCATTCCAAACCATTTTCTCCTTATTTAGTAAGTACGTTTTCAGCATAATTAAGCTGGTTAAGGAAACCACTACACTTGACAGGTAAACCTTCAGTCATGGCTAAGACCAATCTGTGCACAGAGGAATTGTCCTAACATTGTTATAGTGCTTTGAAAAGCTTTTGGGGGAGATGAATCAAAGCTGAAGATGACTGGTAAGATACAGTGGCTAAGCAGATAGTTACACCACTCTTGCCCAGTGGAAAGTCAAAATAGGGAAGTATAAGGCCCAGTACGTTTTTGATCCCTGTGAGCATGCAGAGAAATTCAGGCTGGCCACAGAAGCAGAAGAGATCTGACCACATGCTCAGGGGCTCCTCAGGAGGGTCTTACAGCTGTTGATACTGTGGGAAAAGACCAGGACAAGGGACAGACCTGTACTGTGCAAGCAGAGGTTTCCTGAAGTCAGTGGTAGCAGGTCTAATATCCATTTGGACAACCATGTCAACAAATCATGCAGCAGCAGCCTTAAAAGATGGAAACAACGCAATTGCATCTTTGAGCGGGAAAAGGCTGTATTTGCATTTGTTGGTCCTACTTAGTCTCTACTTATTTATACCATTCACTGCATGTTACAGACAGCGAGCCTCTGGGGCTTTTACCTTTTTAAATCCAACTTCCTTCTGCACAGACTGTGTCCTTTAAATACCACTTGGTGCCACAATCTTCCCCAAAACTGTATCTGTTCAGTTCACTGCACTTTTAGTTACAATCTATGCATCTACAAAGTGATCTTCAGCTGCCATTTTTGTGATTCTGGTTACCCTTTAAATACAATCAGCATTCAATACTTTCAAGTACAAATAAATCAACATAAAAACAGATCTATTTGTATTATTTTATAAATCTGACCATATGATTACTTTCTTGAGCAGGGTGCATTGAAGTCAGACTCCCAAGAAGGAAAGAAATAATTGCACCTAAAACACACATAGTACTTTTCTATCTGTATTTATAGTGCAGGTGAACAGAACAATTTTAGAAGCAGATGTATGAGTTGTAATTGAGTATTTAATATTGTTTTGATAGTGAGCAAATGTTAAACATTATTTATGGCTGCAAACTAATAGTAGTGGGGTATTATAATTTTGAGTGTACACAGATTATGCTAAAATACTAACCCTTATTTTAATACCTCTAGTCTTTTAAAAGCATTATACACTATAAGCATTTTCCGTGGATCGAGCAATAATAGAAGAAAAATAACCTTTTATGGCCTTGGAATGTTTTGTGGATTTCCTCTGTCCAAGCCCCTCATTGCCTCCGAGCAATGTTTATAAAAACTGGATTAACTAATGGTGAAGCAAGAACAGGAAGCTCCATATCTTGATCAAGATCTTGATCCGGATCTATTTTGCAGCTTATATTTGTCATTGTAATATGGCATTCCATAGCCAAACTAGACTAATAGGCACACAATATTTTAGAAATGTCAAGTGAAATTCACAATACTCCATATCAAAGGTAATTCATTAAATCATTTGGCAACTCTCCAGCCTCTGAAAACTTATTTTGATAGTGAGTCAAACATAGCAGAAACTGGGAGTAGCTCTCTAGTTATGACTGTGTGAAGCATCTGAGTTTTCTTGTAAGAATGCTGGGGGTTTTACATCCCCTCTCTCCCTTTCTTGATTAAATTATTCACTAACTGTTTTACAGATACGGATTGAGTTAGAAATATGGTGGAAGAGCAAATCCTCTTCTGAATCTTTAATATACCATAAAAAGGGCATGAGAACAAGAGAAGTATATAGGCCAATCAAGGACAGTAAAGGAACAGAGCCATTTACTGTTCACATGAGGAAAGCTTTGTGTGGGTACAGAAGATGAGCAGACCTTGTGTATGACCCGACATGGGTGGCTCTTCCTCAGTATTACCCAAGAGTGTCAAGACAGCTTGCGAAATTATGGCTACATTAGGGCTGTGCCACTGTCTAAATAGACCTGAGCCTGACAGCTGGGGGTTCAGAAACTGTAACTAGCAGATACTGTTCCTTTCCACAGCACTGGGGAGTTCAGGGAGAGATATGAATATGGAAGACTTCTGTCGTGAGACTGCTATGAAACATTACCACTGACCTGGAGCTGCAGCCTTCTCACTACTCTGTCTCACTTTCAGAGCGCTTGCAGAGAACTTTGTCCAGCCTTCTCCCACAGGCTTTACAGGTAGAGGTTTAACAAAGCAGCGTTCATGCCCCAACAGCTTGTCAGGTGTTACTCCTCTCCTAATTGACATATGACTGTTTCCTCCAACAGAGTATGAAGCCTCTTCTCTGGTTCCAATTAAAACTAACAAAGGCTGATGGCAGTATATACAGTAGGAACTGACCTAGCCATTGGTAACAGGGAGTCTAACATGCATAGCTTTTTGTTCTTCCACTTAAATGCTTCTTCATTCATGTTCATCCCCCTAGGCTGAAGAAGATGCTAAGTAAATCCATAAAGCTGGATCAAATAGCATTAATTTTTGTCCTGCCGTCACTGAAAACCTGATGCATGTTTTGATTACTATTGTTTAGCTTTGCTGTCACTTTTGGACAGTATCAGAAAATATTGATATACCTTGAATTTGTGTTTAATGTCCTGACACATGTATCCTACTTCCAATGAGATAAATACAGTAGGACAAAAGTAGTATTCCTTTTATAGCGATAGAAGTCAATCACTACCAACCTGTTAAACAAAAGCCAGATAGCTATCATGTCTTTTATCTCTATGATCTCAGTTATCTTATGTACTTTATTGTAAGTATAATTACAGATTGAAATAATAAGCTGGTTTTAACATATAATGGAGTTTGAAATTGCAAAAGCCTGACCATACTTTCTATTTTTCCACATACAATACTCAATATTCTCCACTTTCACTACACTCTGTAGAAGAAAACAAAAACATGCCTTTCAAAGGACAGTAGTAAAATGTAAATAACTCTGGCTTACATTAATCTAAAATCCAGCAAAATATTGAAAAGTAGGTACAGCTAATAGGATACTTTTAACCAAAATAATGTTTAGTCTCATGGAGGCCCTGGGGCTTCTCTCTTAAGCAGGGAAAAGGGAAACAACAGAATTAATTTCTGAGTAGGTAACAGAATTAATTTCTGAGTAGGTAACAGAAAGGGAGGATATTCTTAAGTTATTCTGCACAAAATTCTAACTGCAGGATAATGCAGAATTAGATTCCTTTCAAAATGAATAACGGGGTGCCTGCAGAATGTGAAAATATTGGCCTAAAATGAATGAACAGAAAACCACTCTAGATATTTAATGATGATGATGATGATGATGATGATGATGTTTTCCCTCATGTAGACTTATGTACCATAACTAAATCTGTCTTATAGATTTTTACAACCAAGTGTTTAGCTCAATCCACCTGACCTTCTAACAGCAGGTTTACTGGCTAGAGTTTTTTTCTGGCATTATGTACAGAATCTCTCCGCTCCATAAGTCCGTCATAAATTATAATAAGTGGAGTTCAGTTGTATGGGGAAGTATGAACAGGCAAGAAAAATAAGGCTATCCAAATACTTAAGCTTGTACTTGTCTTCCTGTTGTTTGGATGAGAATAATAAAAAAGGCACATAGCATGAGTTGGCAGTTGTCTACATCACCAAACCACCACAGAAGTCGGCACAATTCAACACAGTTTCTGTTTCTGAGAGGCCCAGATCCGAAAAAACCTTGATGCTGTTGATCACAAATTTGTTAGCAGACTGAGTGCAAAAAAGTAGTTATCCTTTCATAGATTGGTTGGAAGAAAAGGATTACACCTTTAACTAAGTGTGGCATTCTCCCAGTATTTTGGAGGGCAAGGTATTGTTACGAGACTGGGTGATAAATGAGGGTTCCTGATACACTCTGTACATCAGATTCTGGTTTAACTAGGATCTCCAGAAGTGAAGCTGGGCAGTCACCACTCACTGCCAGCAGAGGGTCTGCCCAGGTGGCAGATACACAGAAATGTTGTCCTCCCCACTCTTACCTGACGCAGTACCTCTGCACATCCCACCTGTGCTGATGCACATGTATTAATAAAAAAGCAGAATAGAGCCCAACTGACTTAATCTAAAAAAAGGCAAGAGAGGCATTCAGAAACATATGCACAAGGAAGAAAGGCTCAGCATCAGAAACTCAGAGGGCTTTACAGTTTTCAAAATTATGAATTATTGCTGTTTAAAAAATGAGAAAGGAGAATTATGTTTGTTATTTTAGTTGACTCAGACTGAAGTTAGGAATGCCTTCATTTCTCCATTTTCAGGACTCCACTGGGTATTCCTGCTCATTTAAATGTGAACAGTGTTTTGTCCTCAAATGAAAGACACTTGGATGTGTTTTTTGTCCTTCCTGCTACTATTATCCACTCTACCAAGAAGAATCGTTGGATCCTACCAGTAGGTGATCCTTGAAAGGAAAAATAGGATGACAGATCCTCCTGACTTGCTCTAAAGTCAGCCTGGTACAGGTTTCCCAAGAGCTGTTGTCTTCCCCTTGGAAAAATGTTACCCAAATAGCAATGCAACAAAAAATGACATTCACTGAAACTAGTATGTTGATAATTTTTTGTTATCCATAACTTTTTAAAACCCAGACTAAAGCAATAAGCCTCTCAGTTTTCCTTCCCCACTGGAAAAGACTGAGAGGGACAGGTTAGTCTGTCCTTCTGCAGAGCTGAATCACTCAAGCCTTGTATGACTCCTGCATGGTCAGTTGCAGAATTCATAGACAAGTGTGTGAGTATTGAACAGTCTGAGGATGATACAATTTGTCATCTGCTCATCAATCCTGGTGGTAACACTGCAAATGCTTTTGGAAACTCTAAATAAACAGCTTTTTTTTTTCAGTGAAGCCCTGGGTTCACCACTGAAAACACTCAGCAAGTTTAAGTATTTGCATGCAGCTAACTTGCTATTTAGAAAAATCTCACATGACCAAATAGCGAGTGCCTGAGTAAGAAAGATTTCAGATAATCTGTAATAAAGATTATCCACTAAATGACTTCACACACTTCTGATATGTTCATTATACCTATGCAAATTTATGTTTAAAATAGTTGTCAATTTCATTTTAAAAACAGAACTGATTTTTATTCATTTTTGCCAATTCAGTCACATCATAAATAATGAAACTATTGATACAGGTGCTGTTTATAGACTGATTTAAATTATGACAGAAAGACCTCTGTAAGCTCGATTTCCGAGTGCAAACAGACTGTGACCTACATGTGATCACCTGACTTTATGGTATTTCAACAAAGAGTTGACCTGTATTCTTACTCTTATAGTTAAATTGGTATTGCTGCAGCTGTGGAGCTTCTGCCTGGGAATGTAACTAATGGTCAGCAGCACAATTACCATCCTAATAACAGCTTTAAATTATTTTTCATTGATACTGTTCACAAAGTGTGAAAAAATCTCGATTTGTATCTCAGTATTGTACAGATTGTATATCTGTAACACACCACATAATATCATTTAGACTGTCTTCTTAGGCAAGGTCAATGTAGGATGAATTATGCCTCTCCAATGCTAGAGGCCCCGTAGACTGCTTATTTTAAGATGTTCTAGTATGTCATTAACCTTCACCACTAGAAAGGTTTTCCTAGTGCCTTCTAAGTCCTTTGTAATTCTCTTAAACCCTTCCAAGACTAATCCCACATTTTTAACATGGACACTAGAAGAAAATGGATGGGAACACATATGCCCAGTTGCTGATTAGACAGAACATAAGCTATTTTATCTTGAAACTGCAATATCTATTCTGACCAGTTTCAAGAAGAAATATTTCCTTCTTTAATACTGGATTGCACCTTAAATCTCTCGGTGATGGACAGAAGACAAAGTGGTTTGCCACCATTGGTTGTTTTTTACTCTCAAAGAATCTTTTCACCATGAAGATAAAGCTGCTTTTGATGACTCTCTCCTATAAACCTCAAGAAAAACAGAAAGTAAGGCAAGGGGAACAGACCAGTGTTCACAAAATGCACAGGCCAATATGTTTACTCCCAGAAATCACCAAATGTCTCTGAAATCCCCAGCACGCAGCTAAGCTCTCAAATATCCCTGCATTTGTTTTGAGAAGAATATGCAGGGTATGAGGTATTACAGCCTGAAGATTATCTTCACTTGGCAAGCATTCATGTTCAGAGAAATAGATCAAATCTCTGAACCTACCACTCAAATAAAACATGCAGACATACCACACTCTACGTGGATCCCAGACCTATTCAGAGCAAAACATGATCTATTTCTTTCAGTATATCAAGTCATCTGGTGGAAAGGAAGTGGATGAAACAAATATCATTCAACCAAGATGAATAACGATGAATGGAAACAACTACTTGCTGATAAGAAAGCATTTTTCATAATCATAGTTATACTCCACTATCTCAAAAAAGGTGCAAAAAGCTTATGGATTTACTGGAAAATGGCACCTGATCAACAGAGGTACTGATTTTGTGATATCTTAAAATCTTACTGCTTCTCCTTCCCCTCTGCACATCTTTAGCACCTTTTTGTTTGTTATTGTTTTTACTTCCCTTTTATTATGGCTGCCCTTGCCACAAGCATCTCTCACTCAGTGTTATTGACAACATTTCTAGCTCAGGTGTTCTAATGAAGCAGTATTACCGTAGTTATCTAAAAGTGATTACACCTAAATTATATTTAGGTTAGACTTGCCTGCTTCTTGTCAAACTTGTTGGAGGAATGCTGGACATGAAGGCTTTCTCTGCTTTTTCCACCTGTAGCATCTCATCTAGTAAGATGTGACCTCTTCCTATAGTCTTCTATGAACAAAGGATCTCTCTGTGTTAAGAATAAACAGTGTATATTGACTAGACTTATCTTTAGCATATACAGTTTATATCAACATTTTAAAATGTTTATAAGTTTAAGAGAGAAGACCTAAACAACTGACTAGTTTGAGTAAATTACACCCCTTTATTTGCTTTTAGATGCTTTTTAGGGGCAAAATCTTTGCTTCTCTATCCTTCCTGTACAACTCCTTAGTTCCTTGATGATATGAGCAATGTTTGGATATGGCAGAATACCAATTGTGTGTGAAGCCAAGAGCTTAGCAGGATTCAATAAAGGATTATACATTTGTGTGGATAATGAGAACATCCACAGTTACATTGAACAGCACAAAAATTAAAGGAATTAATCTTATTTCTTAAATTCTAAGAACAACCACTGTCCAGTATAAGAGCTATGCAGAGACTTTTACCAGTAAGTCGGTTACAGCAGAATTATGTGACCAGCCTGATGTGGTAGTAATACAATTCCTATATTCCTTCATTGCTGTGTGATCAGGCCTGCTTTAGTTTCACCAACGCTGGACAACAGTTTGCCACCTAAAAGTAAATAGATGAAATTGTATCTTGAAGAACTGTCACAGTTCAGAACTACTAAAACAGTATGGCAGTCTGCAGAAAAGTGGTGAAAGAATGAATGTGATAAGTGTACTGAAAATACAAGGAAACAAAACACAAAGAAATGAAAATTAGTCCTTCAGATTTATTTTTTTGATGGGTGCTAAATTCTAAAAGCCTCTCATTCCCTTCTATAAGCAACGGACATTTGAAATAAAATAAACAATAGAACAAACAACAAAGTTAAGAGAAATTCAGTCTGCAAAAGAACTACACTGTTTCTCAGTATCATAAGTAAAAAGTAATAGTTGGGTTTAAAAAGAAAAAAAAAATAATTCAACTTCAAAGACTTTTTCAAGACTTCTTGTGATTCCTAACAGTTGAAACAAAATTAGATTACATTTTTTTTTAATTGTCTTTCTTCTCTAAAAAAGAGAGAAGCCAGAACAAATGAAAACACAAGGCTCATACACCTCCAGGAAATGCTTGCGTAAGGCTTATTTATCTTCTAACTAACATTTGTTAACCATGGATTAGTGGAACAGCCTCTTGTAATTATGGTTACTGTTCCATTTGTGGCTATCTTCATGAGGCCAGCAAATCTTCAAATTACAGGCTGACCACCCGGGAGCACAAGTATTGAATCAGCCACATCTCCATAGGCACCACATTTGGATGATTATCCCAAAAGATGACATGCTAACACACACATACACAACAAAGAAGGTTTATGCTCACAGCTTCAGAGTCACTTTCAGTCCCTGTAGCGGTTTAGAGTTCAATAAAACCAGGGTGGCCCCTGACATAATGTGTTCCATTTTAGTACGGGAGAAATTGCTGGTGAAGACAGTCTTTGTTAAATACCGGCCATTCTGACAGCTATCACAGTGTCCTTCAGTTACAGCCTCAGACACTGGACTGCAGCAAGAGCTGGGAAACTGGCCAGAGGAAAAAAGGTTTGGTTTGCTTAAAGGCTGTATACATTTGAAATATACACACATTTATGTATATATACATGTGTAGATATACACATATGCATGCACATATAGACAGATATATATATATACACACATACATATCAAATAGGAAGAGAAAAAAAAACTATTCTTCTATTCCTAAAAGACTGTATAGTTAAAGGGATTTTACTACGTGTTTGTTATTGTCTTTATTATTGCCTTAGGGCTTACCATTCAAATCACCACTTCCAAGATAAAAGACTTTATGATCTTTATTGCCTGGATCATTCATCTTTGAGACATAATCTGTAGTCCCTGGGGATCAGATCACAGATCTAGTTCTCAAAGAAATCCAGCTGGTCAGCAAAGTACAGTGAGACACTCTGTGCTGAACCAGCCTACCCTTCTCTCCTAGATCCAAGTTGTGCTGGCATCAGATGCACGCAGATTTCGTCTGAAGGACTTCTAAAGAAAGTTGTTCCATCTCAGTCTGAGATTTGTAATGGTCAGTTTACAAATCCACACAGATACGTGACTAAAGAGTTTTCTGCAAGTCTTACATCAGAGCTGGTGACCTTGCCCTAGCCCAGGGCATAGCTTTGGGCAGAGAGGCAACGTCATACAAAACCAGCTCTCTTCTTCCAGAAAATTTGCTCTCATATATCCATTGTCTAATAAATTGTTCCATTAGAATAGAATTTCAGAAAGAGAACCAGCACTCTTCAAAAATCACACCCTAAGTAAATAAGGGCAAGAATCTGGCTTTTACTTAGTTGTCATTCAGTCTTTCTATAATGCATAAATAATGTGTGTGTAATATATACACACTTACAGACATGTTTTGATGGCATCCAGGAATTCAAAGAGGATTTGGTTTCCCATTGTGCAGGGCATTATATAAACACTGATTTAAAAGGTGGTCTTTTCCCCAGAGGCCTTACAACATAGTCTTAATGCTATGCTGATAGATGCCTCACCATCTGTGCAAACTCACTTACCAAACCATTACCTAATTACATATAAGCAATGCACATCTGAATCAAAAAAGTTGCAGTGTAGAGAATTACAGGTAAACAGTGTAGAGCTGCTGTGATTTTGCAATTATAACATATATTTTGAATTACTTCTGTGATAAGCAAAATTCAGCTGCAGGGGTCATCTGTTCCGGGTGAGAAGATTTGGCTCTTTGTTTATACAATGATTTTTCATTTGGAGGGGAGATGAGGAAAGATCTTTAATGTTTTTGATGCAAAAATTGTCAACAAACTTGAAATGCAGAGTGGCTGTACACAGTGTAGGGCAGGTGTATTTGCACTGTACATGGTAACCCTTGCCCAGAAGTACAGCTCCCATTTGCTTCCTAGCTCCACATTGATTTGAGATCTGAGTGCTGCCACTCAGTGCTTGCTGGGTGGCTTTCTGTGGAAGGAAAACCCCATGCAGCTGCAGCCCCAGCTCACTGCTGTGGTTCCTCTGGTTTGGAGGAGCAGGTTCTGAGGAGCACTAAGGGGTCACACCTGCCCTGCCATAAGGATGTGGGCCAACGAAGTGTTAGGTACCCCAGGACCCTCAGGGGAGTAGCAGAGAATAAGCAGCAGATTACAGCCTTCATGTTACCCACTGCCTGTCCTGATGGCAGGTGGGACATAACGCATAGCAATGAGGATCTGGTTCTCTGGGAGCATTGACTCCTCTGGGTTTCTCCCCTTGAGCAGTCGGTGAGAGCACTCCTGTGACGTGTCACCGCACACTCCCTCATCTCGTGGTGAGAATGCACACAGACACAAAATAGTTACTTCTCCTGCATTTTTTAATCTTTCCCTGGGCGGTTGTTCTCTGCTACCATTACCATTGTGTGCCACCTGCCTGCTTCTCTGGACCTGTGGGTCTGGGTTTAGAGTACAAGCATTTACACCAAGTTAGCTTTTAGCTCCTACACAGCCTTTCTGTGAAGCATATTTTCCTTATTTACAGTTAGAAAAAAATATATTGAGGCTCACAACTTTATACTGTTTTTTTCTTTCCCCTTGGTTTGTGTAGCCAGAAGCATATTTATCTAGCAAGAATGTTACTCCTTAGATTGTTTCATTTTGGCAACAAAACGCTGCCTATGGAGAATGGCTCATTCTATTGTTTCCCTATCAAAAAGAATTTGGGGGAGGGACAGAAAAAGTGGAACAGTTGCAAGATGAAATAGCCATAGCTGTGATTATGCTGCATTTTTTTCAGGATGCTGCAGCATTTAAAGGTAGCTTGTTTGAGGTACCAAAAAGGTTGGTATCTGCCATTTACACCAGAAAATACTTCTGTCTAATGGGACAGATGAACTAAGAAGGCCCAAGACCAAAATCGCAGTCAGGGACAAGGGGAGATTTGTCATATCAAAAAATCTGTGTTAACAATTTTAGGTTATGCCTCTACATTTTTTTTTTTATTATTTTTTTTTTTTTTTAAAGCATGGATAAGAAATTAAATTAACAATTGTCCTATATGTATGAAAAGGCATCTGAGTGCATTTGTGGTTTGGCATGGTCAAAAATATCTTTCAACTTAATTCTAAGGCAGTTTACCTGTCTTTTTTGTCTCGTGAGAGTGGACAAACGTAGTGGTGCTACATTCACCCACATTACAGTTACAGTTAGGACTACAGGCAAAGGCCCAATTAAAAAATACACATAACAATTTTCACGTGTTTCTTCAGATGACTGGAAACCTAGACTGACATGTCCATCTGCCACAGAAGCAGTGTCAGGACTTGCATTCTATGCACTTTTCATGTTGGACTGGGAATTGACTGTAAACTATGAAAAATCCTATATTATCTGGAATACAGAGTATCCAGCATTGGAGAAAGGAGTCTCAAGAGCCTTTGCAGATTGGACCCCTGGGATTTTGTGGGGGTCCCAGCATAGGTGAGCAGGAGGGCAGCTGTTTGTAGAAGGGTTTTTCGTGCTCCTCTTGTCCCCCATTTTGTGACTGAGAGAATGAGGGGTTGAGAGTCAGCGACTGCCAACAGCTCCAAAGTTGAAGCTTAAGCTAAAATTAATCTTAGAACCACAAACTGTTTCATAACGTCTTTCATAATAACAGTAGTTTATTGCCTTGTGATGCTGAGTCCTTCCCTGTTTCTCCACTCTGGAAAACCTCTATTGTACTGGCTTCTTCCTGTTTCATTGAAGGGAACAGCTTGTATGAATCAGGGATGAACCACTCTCCAGAGTTATGAATTCCCAGCTATCACCCTCTGGCCTGACTGTCCAGAAAGGCCAGAGATGCATCTTCGAATCTCTTTCCATTCTTCCATTTTTTTCCATTGGTGTAAGGGAGCTGTGGCTGCAATCAGGGTATTGGCCACGTTAGCATACAATGCAGACTTAGGCCTCCTAATGGCATGAGAAGCACACAGCTGTCAGCTTGTGTCCCATATTCACTGAAAAGATATTTCTGCTTGTAATCTTCTTGTATTGTTTTTAAACAAAACTAAACTCCCTGAGAAGGCACAGAGGGTGAGGAAGAGTGTTAAATTGAGACCCCTCCACAACCAAGGTGTTTTTAATTGAAACTTTAAAGATCATCTGAATATATCATAAAGTCTTAGGAAACACAAATATCAAAGATCCCAACTTAACATCTCAAGAAACTAATGGATAAGTAAGCTGACAATAAAACTGGTATTGCTTATGAACTGTCAGTCCTCTAAGAATTTATTCAATCTGTTTTCAGATTTTCTGGTTCTTGAGTACTTTGGAAAATCTTGCCTGGCTTAACAGTATTCTTAAACCCTTCAGTTCCTTCTTTGATGCTGCAGAACCTCCTGCTAGTCCTCCTTGGCTCTTCTCTTAAGCAGTGTTTTTGCAAACAGACTGAAAGAGTTAACGAGCAAGTCATTTTAACTTAGCATAAATATGAGATTTAGAGCATGTATGTAAAACTGTAAATCATTATTAACTCCACTTTTCCCCTCAAAGCAAGATAAAACCACTTGTGTTAAAGGGTGGATATGACAAGCTCATCTACAGAGCTTTCACAGTCAGTTACAATATAATACCAAGTGTAGAGCATTTATTACGTGTAATGCTGGACACTGTAGGGTTTCATTGTGAATCTGCAAGTGAATGACTGTTCAGCATTTGGATGGAGTACACAGCCAACTAAGATTACCACAGAAAACATGGGACATGAGAAGAATATTGTTTTCTGACCATGAAAAGACCACACACAGAGTCCATGTGGAATGCACACTGGACCGTCTTCAAAAACATAGAAGTTGCATTCTCTGTTATGCTCACAGGCTGGTTTAATTAAACATAGGCATTAGGCAGTAAATGTGTTGGCAGTTTCACACTGAAATGCTGCTGTTCTACAAGTAACTGCCTCACTTTAGTTTATTATTTTAAAATGGTATCTTTTTTTTTTTTTTAAATTCTGCTTAAGACTTGCCAGGGAACATATTTTTATAAATCAGAATCCTGAAAAACACAATATGAGAACTAATTAATTCCTTTAATTAACAAATACTTATAAATTAAGAGATTAAAAACATGGGTATTTTCAAGGTTTACGTTTCAAAATATAGTTATGGGTCATATTACAAACTCAAGTGGTTATCAGTTTCATATTTTAATAATTAATTCTTCTGAAAGCAGTATTTACTATTTAGTACTACTATTTTTACTCAGATATTTATATATATACTTGCATAAATGCCATCTATATTTTACTCAGTTTACAGTGTCAAAGCTAGATTGTGGCTGAATAACTTAGGTTAAAATGCGTGTGACCAAAAACGTAGTTAAGTAAAACTTACTGTATGAGCCTTGTAAATTTCAGGAACATAAACCTGAGCCATTCCCTTAGCACAGACATTTTTCAGTCTTGAAATTTCAAGATCTGTTTAAAGATCTCAAATAGCCCATATAACATCAATTTTCTTGTCCCAGAATCATCATTCCATAGATAAAAGCAATTACTGCTAATAAAACTTTTCCTTGTAGGGTACTTTTTACAATTACAAGTTACATATTTGCCTAGCACATTTCTAGGAAGTCATGATCTATACAACTCTCTGACTTGTATGGCTGCAAGTTACCATTATATCATCCCTCTATTATGCACAAGCAGGTAAAAAGGTGTATGAAGGTGGCCTTTTCCATTTTTAGACATTAAAAGCAGGAGACACAAAACCTGACTGGAAGTGGTGTACAGACTACAAGGGACATAGCCACCAGTTGTTTTGCTTCTTAAGAGGATGCCTTGCGCCTCGTTAATTGAAGCTTTGGTTATGCATGCACGCTGTCATCACAGCTTTACCTATACACTCTTATTCAAGTAAAAGCAATGAAGTCACATCTCTCTCATGAATTCCAGAAGCATTAAACATGGCACTGGAAAAGATACTGATTCTTGTGGAAGAAAACTTTTTTGTTACAAACATGACCTGCATGCAAACTTTCAATGGGCTTTATTTTATGGGTGTAAATTAGCATAAGCTAGGCAACAAAGCAATGCTTATGAGAAATAGGCACCAAGAAAGTGACTGTGGGCAAGAAAAGATCAGATGTTAGCAGGGCTAGAAAAGTTCGAAGCCCCACAATCAGCTTTTAATCACCGTTGTGCAGGTAGCTGCTGCTCAGTTGTAGAGTAGAAGAAATTGCCATTTCTTCTGCTGTCTCTTCTATCACCCTTGCCATTTGTAGCTGGGCATTTATTTGCAGGACTATGTAGCGACAGGAGAGCTCTTCCCCAGTTGTGTGTTCTTCTGACAGAGAATTGCATTGCGTCTTCTCTTTTGAGCTTTTTCATTTGAGGACTTAACTTCTAGATTTGGGTCACGTCTTGCTAACAGACTGGTCAACAGGTAGAAAACCTTAACTTCTGGAAGCAGCATTTCTAGGTGGTTTAGATTGCTTTCTCTGTGATTAAGATTGGAAGCATTTTTTAAGGCAGATGTCTTGAAGGGGAGTGACACAGTTGGTTATGTGTTATTTGTGTTGCTCTGAATTTACTAGCTCTACTATTGTTTTCATACACAGAGTAAAAATTCTCCTAAACTCACTCCTTTGAAGTTGCTCCTTTGAGACAAACCCTTTGAATTCCATGTGGTTACCAAATCACATCTGAGGTCAGTGTGCCCCCACTCGGGATACCCCTCCAAGACTTCCCACTGGCCTTACTGTCTTAGAAGTGACATCCTGTGGGCTAGAGAAGGTTTGCCTTTTCCCACCCATTACAACACCTCAGAGATCATGAAAGACACTGGTGTGCTTAATAACATATTTCCAGGCTACTCTGGTACGATAAACATATTGAGCTGTTCGGTTTGTGTGTAAGTGGCTCTGTAGCCAAGGTACTGACGCTGGACTGAATGATGCATTCACCTCCCCTGGTAACTTCAGATATGCATCACTGTGTAAACAAGTGCTCTTTAGAACGCACAGCACTGTTTACTCCTGCTTTGAGGAAAAAGGTTATTTAAATAGATGGCATAGACGGAGCCAAAGTTTTGGAGGAATGGAATGACTATTTTGGCCTTTACAACTTAAACTACACCTCTGCTGCAAGTCCCTGATCGTCCTTTGCATAGTCCTTGGGCCATGATGTCCCCTCTTTTTTGTAATATACAGGGAGAGGGCTGTCAAATGAGCCACCAATTTTCCAAAGTGACAGCTATGTATTTATTCTGCTTTGAGCCTGCATCCATGCACATCTCAAGTCAGAGTTTAGTACTGAAAACATATGTTGTTTTAATCTGCTTTATGTCTAGGATCAGTAATAACAGCAGCAATATAACCCATTTATTTCACCCAAATGAAAGAAGCCAAAAGGCACTCTTTTAATGATTTTTCCATTTCTGCTGTTTATATTTTTATAGTGCCCATTAATTGGAGACTATTAGTAAAACAATACTGTGTACGCTGTTTAGGACCCATGTTTAAAATGAACTCATTAGCTGACAAGTTGTTACAGAGAAATAGTTTGTTTAAAAAAATAAAAAAACACATTCACTTCAGCCCAGTCTTCAGTGACTAGCACTGAAAGGAGTTCCCCCATTTTCTGAAAGCACTTCCATGGGGGAGAGTGAGCTTACTTCCTAAGGAAATTACTCCAGAGGTGTCTGTAAGAGAAAACCAGGCACTGCTTTGCAGCTCTACAATTGCAATGAGAGTAGTCATGAATGAATGCTGAGCCAAAAGAGTGATGCATGTTTACATTATGCTTACTATATTATGCCTGCAAATGCATAAAAATGTAGCTGCCATGAACAACTGCCATGTATAGCACTTAGTATTCAGGAAAGCATTTGGTTCTGGGTATAGGGCTCTGTCTCAGCCTCCTGCTTTAAAAAATCCTTCTTCAGGCAGTCGCAGGCTTGCAGAGGTGAATGCTCTGGCACATAATGCACGCTGCAGCAGATGAGCACTGCCTGTGGGCATGCTTCATTTAAAGAAAACCCACTGTCCCTTACACTGTTCTGGGACCTCAGAAGAAGCAAAGCTGGCTTTGTGCTAGGCAGTCTCTTTGCAGGGCCCCCGTGGCACAGGGAGAGGCGATGGCTGCTTGCATGTTTCCTTTGGCACCCACGGAGGTCCTTCCCCCTCGCTCCCACCTGGCACAGGTTACACTAGTACTACTGGTTGTGGGACTGTATCATGAACTGGGTCAATGAGCGAGCCAAGCTGGAAATCACCCTTGGAAAAAAAAAATAATTAAAAAAATAAATACAGCATTTTTAAGCTGGATATATGCCCTGATTACTTCATCTTGTGGTTTCATAAACACTTGCACTGACACCACTGAGAGGACAGAAAATGAGCAGGTGGAAGTCACTCACATGACCCTACCACTGAAAAAGTGGCATGTGTAAACCACGTCCTTACTGTAGAGAAGACAATGCACAGGTGCTTGCCTTGTGATTCCTTTGGGTTCAGTTAATGATATTTTATTTTCTCCTAACCAAATAGTTTCCCAGAATGATACATTCTGAAAGGCTACAAGAAATATAAAAGTTGATTTAGATGATGAGTCAATAAACAAACACTTTTATCATGTCTTTTAAGGCTAGAAAATCCACCTGATATGGTAGAAAATTGTACTACCAAGCATGTAATACACTGAGAATCGGAGACTATTAACAGAAGATGAGTTGTGAAGGTGACTTTTTAATTTTTTTCTATTTTTTTTTCTGCATACGTCTGAAAAATGACTGTCTTCACTAAGTACATCACAGAGAAAACAATATTTTCACAAGCAATTTTTGCTATGTCTTTCACATGTCCTCTTTGTGATCAGAGCATTAGTGTTTTAACATTCATCAAACGGTTAAGTGCACAGGCTGAGTGGCTCCCAAAATAGGAGTAGAAATACACTTTGATTAAATTCTTTCAAACTCCTTGACAAGAAAATTAGTGCTATAAAAGAGTGCTGAAATGGAATGATTCAAGTAGTGCTACATTCACAACCTAATTCCTTGAGCCTGCCTATTTCCTCTGGACTTATTAACTTCTAAAACCATTCCATGCCCCATGTAGGCCAATACAGAACAAATTAGCCCAGGTCTGAAGCAAGCTGGTGTTCAGGCACACCTGTAAATCCTGGCACAGGTAGTATACCTACTGTGAAGTTCTGTGGTCAGCAAAATAGGAGTCTGCAGGAAAACAGGAGGTTGATAAGCACTGTGCCTAATTTCTGTAACCATTATGCAACTGGAGTAGCCAAGTGTGACGACATCCTGTGCTACCGCACTGGCACAAAGCCCTCCATCCCCCGATGGCAGCGTGGTGGAGGGAAGGGGAAAGCAAATGAAATAGCAGTTTCTGACTGCACCAAAACCTAACTAAATTTCTGCTCTACACAGATCAGTTATGTTATACCATAGTCTCAAGTTAACTTTGAGCTCTCAAATACTTGAAATCTGCATTCTCATCTTGTAGCTATTCGTAGACTATGTGCACACATCAGGTGGTCTTCAAATGCAATTTTGCACCTAGCTGACATGTATGACTTTAGCAAGTCCCACCAATTAACCTCATCATCATGAACATTTTGCAGCCAGTTTTCCTTACATTTTCAAACAAATAGTCCTGAGGACTTTCACTGACTGTACATAAAACACATTCTTCCCTCATAGTCACTCTTGAATGTGTTAGTTTATTTTATCCTGTACTCTCCATACTGACGCACCAGTGAGCACATTGTACCTCCAGCAAACATCATGAGAAGCCTGGCGGCAGCAGGCTCCCCACTCGCCCAGTCAACCTCAGTGTATTTATGTGCTGGAGTAATGAGTGGATGACAAGCTGCTGTTCTTCATCAGAAACCTTACAGATCCCTCATTAGAGAGGTTTTAGGAGCAGATAACCTCTGCTTTTTGAAGTTCCACTTTGAGTGGATGGACAGGAAGAAAACAGTAGTTGGTTGATGTAAAGTTAGAGACAGAAAATAGTCAGGAGAGATTTAGACAGCCTGGGGAAGTGAAGCTGGCAGGCTACATCAATTACAAAAGGCAAGACAGGGAGGGGAGGGTGAGATAGATTTTTTTATATCTGTGTTCTGCAATGTTCTCTGAAGGTCAGCTTTGTTAGAGACTTTGCTGCCCACTGTTCAAATCTGCGTATTTTTACGTCCACTTAAACCTATGTGAAGTGTCAGGTCTTAAGGATTTAGCCCAACGTTCACTTGCAGGTTGCACTGGGACAGTATTTTTAGAGGTCTAGGACACCAGCTCTGAAGATCAAGTACACGGAGGCAAGGAACTCTAAGGCAATTTTCACATAAGAGTGGGTTAAATCACTTTACAGTAATCTGTCCAAAGGCTTATACTTGAGGGATTTACAAATGAGAGTTTGCTTAAAAACCAAATCAGTCCCAACAGAGTTTTTCAGTGATGAATGTGCGAGTTTTAATGGAGACATAGCTTAGGAGAAGTCTAAACATCACCCTGGTTTATCTTTCTATTTTGTTGGTTTGTTTGTTTTTGTTTGTTTGTTTGTTTTTTTAATCATACTCTTCCATATTTACCTCAAAACAACAAATCATCTTGCTCCTAAAGTCTGCCTACAATCCTTTCCATCTTCCAAAACAGATTTTTTTCAATTCATGTTATGTGGAGATGGTCATGGGGGAAAAAAAAAAAAAAAAAAAAGGCTATAAATCAGGCGAGATAGGGCTATTTAGACCCACTTTGTTATTTGGATGAGCAGCCATCAACACAACCTTACCCATCAGGAAGAAATGCAGAGCCTTCTGCAATAAGGCAGCTTGTGAAGCAGAAACCCATCCAGAAACAGAAATAAGCATGCTCTGGCAAGATCTGACTTGAGAGTTGTTTGTGTGGTTACATAAAATGTAGTTCTATCCATTAAACCATTCTTAGATCTGTGGTTACTGTGAGATATACACACCAGTCCTATTTGCCATATTGACTTGCTACCTGAGTACGCCATGGTATTTGGGAGACCAAAGTGCTCAGAATCAGTGGATCAAGAACAAACATGCAGAGCCCTTTGGCATTGGCACACCACAACTCCAGACTCTTGTAAAATCCCCACCGACAGCAGCAACCACACTATAAAATACATCAGCTTTTTCAGCATGTGTAATTTATTTTTTCATCCAATTGTTACTAACTGATGTACCACGTATACCTCCAGTAGTCTATAATTGGTAGCTGAAGAAGGTGGTGTCAGTGAGAAACAGGACTTTTGGCTGTACAGATTGGGTGCAAAGGGATACATAACCATTCTCAGACATGTTGAATAACACTGAGTTAGACTGGCACAGCTGAGGGGAAGTGAATGCAAGAAGGATAAGTAGAATTCTGTGCAAAAACATGGATCTACTAATCAGTCTTTCTTGTCAGAGACCAAATTGCTTGTAATTAATGCTGTGCCTACAAAGCATTCTTTGATCCTGTGTCTTAAAGCAGATGACTGCAAGATTTTAACATTGTTTTCTGATGAAATGGGAAGTACAGAATTATATAGTCCGGCTGTTGACTGATTTTAACCAGATTTGAGATAAATTTCAGAAAGTCTTGGAAGGGCCTGAAATATGGCTGAGAAATCAAGACTCACTAGTGCTTCTTTGAATAGAACAACTTATTTTTTGTTTCATTCAAAGACACAACTTCTTTTGTCATCCTACCTGACATGGTCAGAAGTGAGACATGGAGAAGTTTCGCTTCCCAATTGTAGAGAGAGTCTGAAACTCTGAAAAAGCATAGGGAAATAGCACAGCCTTTAAGCAGGCTACACTGCCCATTCTGTGGATGGTAAATAAATAGATTGCATCTGATTTCATTTTTAAAAGGTTAATAAAGTAGATATGTAACCATCTGTTCTGATCTAGAGAAGCACCTGGAAAGTTACTTATTGATTTTCTACATCATGCTGCTTCCACTGTTTTTTTCTCTTCTATCAGATATGATAACTATTATTTGCTATACTTTTCTATGGGACAATTCTCAGCTTTTGATGCTCTTTCTAAGTCGTGATGTTACTAGTTGCATCACCAAAACTGAAAACACCACCCAAAACTGAAAACTCTCTACCTGCATGCTCTGTTCTTTCCTGGGATAGGAGTGTTTTCACATGCTTCCCTTGCTTCCCTTGGCTCCTGACAGACATTTGTTGACACGAGAGAGCAGAATGTAATAGGTTCTCTGCATCAGCATTTGAGTGCAGCAGCTAATATTAATGAATTATTCATAAATTTCAGAAAATGAACTATGAATTTCTGAACTACTCTACATGAGAAGTAATATTAGCGCATACTGAAGTTCTCAACAACTATTTGACCTGAGAATGAGTCCTTAATGAAAACCAGTGGATTGTTTATTCAGTCATGATGTTTAGAACAGTAGACTTCTACACAGCTCTTTTGCCATTTCTGGATGCAATCCATATGATGAGTTGGTCTACACTGCAAAAGAGCAACAGCATTGTCAGGACAACAGGAATGGCTCAATGGTTTATAGATTATGAAGGCCACATTACTTTCTCCTCTGACTTCATATCAGCCTTTCAAATATTTAGATTCTCATTTGCAGCCGTTCATCACCATGCAGGCTCCTGGTGTGGGCTGCTGTCAAGGGGCCATCCCAGTACTTCTCCCTTGATCTGCAGGGTGAAATAGATTAGGAAACCAATCTGGTCGAAAGGCAATCATAACAAAAAAAAAGGTGGGTTATCAGTCCTCAGGAACTTTGCTTTGGCTGGTTCACTATGATCAGTTCTCAGCTCTAATCTAGTTTAAATGCTACTCTGCTCATATCACAAGAACACCTCCCTAGATACTTTGCTTTAAGCAATGAACAGCAATCACATAATGGCCTTGGACTGACTCCCATACTATAGGACTACAAGACCTTCAATGGTTAGTCACATAAACATGCATTCTTTTCCAAACATGTCATGTTCAGCATCTCCTTTTGAACATAACCTCTTACATTTGTATCTTTCCTTCAGTACACTAGTGAAATGACTTTTCTACCAGTGGTCTTTGAGAGGAAGAAATCAATTACTTTATTACTTCTGCTTAGCTCTATTTTATGAGGGAGCTTATTTTCTAAAACATAGTGCTGGTAGGAGACAAACTACTTGTTTTAGCTGTATTACAGCAAACACAGTATTTGTCCAATTTTTGTATCCTGATGTCATACAGAATGAAAAGATGTTCATGCCACTGTGTAAACATACAAAGAAACAGCATTTTGAGACCATATTAAAGGAATCTTAGAGGTACATTATTCAGCACCATAAGACCAGGAAATCCCAAAATTCAGTATAAATTTTCAACCTTCATTCTTGACTTCTAAGTTTGCACAAACTGTGATTTAAATAAAGTCTCATTTTTCAAGTAATAAAATATTTCCAAAGATGTTCTAATTTTGAATAAAATTAATGTATTATAGTATTATGAATAGTATTTGGATAACTTTTTTTATATATCTCAATCATTACTGTAATTTTAGGGAGGTGGATGGTGACAAATATTATTTTACATATTTCTGAATTACAGAAGCTGTAGATAAAAGCTAGTCCTGGATTTCAACCTTAGATTTGCCATCTAAAGCCTTGCAACTGATAGTCATCCCCATATTATTAGGGCTTAGGGGGAACATCAGAGCAGTTGGAGGCTTTATGTGGGTTTCGGGGTCTGCCCACATGCTTCTGATAGTGCTATATAGCAAAAAAATATTTTATTGAGAGAACATTGTCCTAAGCTTAAGCTAAGCACCTATTTGATTATTTAAGAGGAAATCTCTAGCAAGTATTGGGAAGATAAAACCAAATGAGCTACAAATTTCAACATTCAGAGCTTTCCATTTTGTTTTAGCTTCAGAAGAAGTTTCTCAGCTTAAACATGTCCTGCGTGCTTGCGGCTTAATTGAATAAATTCTAATGCAATTGATTCATTTTATAAGCTATAAAAGGTGAACTGCGAGGTCACATTTTTACTTTAAAAGAAATCAAATACTCAGATTCCACCATAATTATGCATCTCTAAATAGTTTCCCCTTATGTTTAAAAATCTTAGCTGAAAGTACCTTCCCAGAGTTTTAAAAGTGCTAACCACTCAGTTCTGCACTGGATGGTGCTCACATTAGCTTAAATGAACAGTCAGGAAGAACTGCAGAGAGTTCAAATCCAGGGAAATACACACCTTAGTCTGACTCTGTAGGTATTGGTTTAAGTACCAAGGCTAAGCACATACTAATCTGAGCTCTGCACAGCGGTATGCAAGCTACTAGCAATCTTGAAAGTGCATTTAATAAGCAAAAGGCATTTAAAGCCTTACCATGCATTTAAAGCCTTACCATGCAAAGAAAGGCCTTTACATAATGGACCTTAGTGTAGACTTTAACTAAGAAGGTTCATCTTCATTGTTAAATAGTAAAAAACTCAGTACTTGCTATACTGTACATCATGCCCACTTTTTTCCATACACTTGGAAGAGCAATTTTTGAAGCATACAGTTGAAGAGCAGGTATTTCTGTACAGGAACATATTCAATGTAGACCAAAAAAACCCACTTTTTCCTTTAAAAATATAAGCTTTTTTAGGAAAAGTCTTAGAACAATCTCAAAAATGTTCCATGGGTCCTAAATTCATTGTAAAGAGCCCTTCCTTCTGTAGTGCTTTTTGTTTACTGACTTTTATTTTAAATGCAGCCTTTACATTACAAAGCTGCAGCTTAGTTTCATGAAGCTCTAAGCAGAGGCAACCATTGAAAACCACTCAACCAATGCTAGCCAAATATAACCATTGACCAGCACTATTTGCCTCTTAAAGTTAGGACCTAATCCCTAATGCAATCCCTAAGAAGCCTCTACTTTATTTTGGCATTTTTTGCTTTTGGAATCTACTGCCTTCTTCGCCACAGAAAACAATTGGTGCCTCTCCCCCTCTCCCTCCATTCTGCCACACCCAAAATTATAAGCAGAGCTGGAGGGATCAGTTCAGAACAAATACAAGCTCAAAGCGGGCATTGCTGGCAGTTCGAAAGGGTGTAATTTCTTTATTCCATTGTTTTCATCCTTTTTTTTTCTTTCCCTTTTTTTTTTCTTTTTTGTCTTTGCGCTCTGTGTTCTGATTCCTGCAGGGACTGGAAGTGGAAGTGGAGAAATTCCATAAGAAAAGCTGTTTACAGAGGACTGTTAGCCTGTTTAGAAGCACTAGAAATCTCATGAGGACTCTTGCATACATGAGGTTTTCAGCCCAGTTGTGCAAACTGAAGAACACAGACGAAGTTTCAGATCAACGTCCACAGAGCAGTTGACAATTGTAGTTATTTACTTATGCTGCGACAAGAAGAGGTCCCAAAAGCTTAGGTAGAGTGCAAAAGAGTCTTTTTTTTTTCAACCTTCAGATTAGCAAAACACATTATCAAAGGTGTAATGTGTAATTCGTACTGTGATAGCCTAAAAAAAGTGTTAGGCGAGGATCATAACCCTCTTAAAGCAGATACAAGAAAGAAGCTTGATTAGACATAGAGCAGTAAAGCTATCCCCAAATAGCTTCCAGCTTCTTGTCAAGCAAGAACATTGTATTCTAAGGTATCTTAATTCATCCTGAAAATGTGTAAACTAAAAGGGGAGGGAGGTCTCTTTGCTCCCCAGTGAGATTGTGTGCAGCTGAAGTAAGCCAGAAATAGCTGGAATGCCACAAATTCAGACCCTTTCACCTGAATTCACATTTCAGGCATTATCAACCCCCTAAAAGATAGTCCCTATCCTACACTTCAGTTCAGTACGTAAACACAAATATGTTCAAACCAGTCTTCTGAAACACATGAAAACTAAACATTTTTCACTCAACCACCCTTTGCCCATCAGATTACCACAAGAGCTCTCAGGATCCTAAATTCCTTTCCCGTGGTATAGATGTATATGACATCCTCTGAAGACTGATATGCCATGCTGAACTCAGCCTTGATATTAAATCCCATGCAGTGTCACTGGCTTCACTGGAACTGAGTTTGTAAGATAATTTAGCTCTTTATATGATCTGAACACTTAAATTTATTAAAGTTATTTATAGCTAATATAATATTTCATGAGAGGCGGTCAATATTTTACTGAAGAAACTTACTTTCAGCAAATTCTCTCCTCCTTTTGAGGAACTTCTTAGTACAAGGAAAGTAAGTGTTTCAACACCTCAGATTTCAAACTGAAGCTCAGCAAAAACTGAAAGAACAAAACAGAGGAACTGAGGGTTTGAGAAAGGTCAGGTATAGTCATGGATATTTTTGTCAGTCTTCCTGCCTGCTCCATTTTCGTTTGGTCTTTCCCGCCTCCCCCACGGAAACAAACTGAAAAAGACATGTGGAGAATAGGCATGAGAGGAAGAAATGTACAAAGCAATCACATGTAGGTTTGGGTGCCCTGGAGGCTACTTGTGATCATTTCAGAGGATGCTGGCTTCAGTGACAAAACTTTTTTAAAAGCTCATGTCCTGTCTCCCATCTATGTCTGTTAGTTCAAACCAAGATCTTATTACACTTAGCATTCAAACACAAAACTAGAGCAACCAAAGCAGCCCTTGATTTTTAAACTTTGGGTTTCACTATGGGCTAAAGAAACACCCTGTTCTGCAAGATGTGCCAATGAATTCAGTATTTCCAAGGTTTTGTGTGAGAGAAGATGATGGCATCCTCCCCCTGACCTGCTTATACTTTCAGGAGGAAGGGATGGAAAAACTTTGATTCTACAGCTTGGGTAACAAGTTATAATCACTAAGTTTGTCTTTGTGTGATTGGGTCTAAGTATTGTAGTATCCACATTTATCAGATATTGTGGAAGAAAAATATGGATTGTTGTATATTTACTTCTTTTTTTCTTTATATCCGACTGACATCAGAAAACACAAGTTTAGAACAGCTTCCTTTTGGTCTTGTACAAATATCAGGACGATTCAACCAGCCAAGGGTTTTTTTTTCTACCTGCTGCAGTAGCTAAAAATGAAGTAGATTTGAATGCATTTTTAGTTGGTGTATTTCCTACTTTTCTTTCATATAAGAAAACCCTGTTCCAAAAAGACATTTATTATGTAGCAAGATTTGACTATTACTCCCTAGTGATACATATATAACTTCCACAACAGTTTTGCTCAGTTTGTAGGTCAACAGCGTATTCCTTAATGAAAGAGAAAAAACCAGAGTTGCTGTTATGACGCAGGTGCTGGAATCTCAATAACAGCTCCAGAGCAATGTGAAAGCCCCGTAAATCATGACTGTCTCACAAGGCAACCAAGGCGACGGATTTCCCCAAACTACTCTTATTTTGCTAAGAGTGTCATCTTGTGGAATTCTTGGAACACTCTTCAGCCCTGATTGGCAGCTGAAGAGGAGGATTAGTTTTCCTCCTGGTGGAGTAATCCATTACAGCTGAGGATGATTTCTTTTAAGAAAGCAATGTGTCAGCAAAATCAAATAAAATGTGGTTCCCTGACATTTACCATTAATGAGACACCATTCCTTCATTTGCTCTTCAGAGGTATTTCCTAATGACAAAGTTGAAGGGAGGGAAAAGGGTGTTTAGTTTTTTAACCTGCAGCAGCTGCGTAGACTTTGATATCAAGCTGTTGTAATCTCAGATCAAAAGACAGCACCCATAGGACTGTACAGGCTCCATTATACCTGATGGGTCTGATTTCCCTGTTCCTACCACCACAGTTACCCTCACCTACAAAGCTCTGTGGTGCTAATAGTGATCACCTTAACAAAAGTGTATGTTTTCCCCTGGGTGTCACACTGAAAGAGGAATTTCTTTAGATACTCTAATTTTGTCAGCCTTTCCCTGATGGTTGACAGTAGTCTGAGCCATGGTACTGTCAAATCAATGGCAGCGATAATTTCAAATGTCAGTTCTGATAATGAAATTTATGTCTTGTAACCAGAGTTGTACTCTGTGGCACTATATGGCATTTTAATTTCTCTTTAATTGTCTAAAGAAATGAATGTTCTAAAGGATTTTTTTGAAGCAATGCACTGAGAAAATACAGGTTAGAAGCTTTAATAACATTATGTAGGTCAGCAGACCAGGACAGTTTTCAAAGTACAGTTCAGTACAATTCATTGTATTGTGGCTTAAAATTTAACCTGGTATGACTCAGCCCACACAGCTTTTATACAGGGTATTCAAACTACATATTAAAAGGCTAGAATGGCAGCCAGCTGAATATCTGAAAACATTGCTCTCCTTTATTTGGTATGTTTCATGAATCTTCACTCTAGGCAGATACATTCTGCCTAGCTTGCCTACCTGGCTTGCAAAAAAATATTCTTAATAAAGAATAGAAGAGAAAAAAGAAACCCAAACATTTCTGAATGTTCACAAGTTCTGAATTGTGACTCTTCCACACATAATCCGTGAACAGGTCAAAATTAACAGCTTTACTAGTTTTGAAAACAGCAATGAACTCTTTAACTAGTTCATAATACTAGGACTCACCCAGATGGAAGAGTTCTGTGGAACAAATCAACAGCACTACGTCATTCAAGAGCAATTAATTCTCAGTGAACTCGACACAGCTGGAAATAAGCCCATAGTTCTAACAGGCTGCATTTTTCTAAGCTCTTCCATCCAGCTATCACATAGCCTCTGTTTGAAACTGAATTATTGCACAAAAATACACCATCACAGGTATTTTCGAAGCATGAATTCTACCAGGATATAAACACTCAACTTTGTTATATGAGGTCCCCCAGGTTTTTAAGCAGATTCTTACTTGTTTATTTATTTGCAGAGGGGTGCCCAACTGCCTCCCAAGTGGAAGAAATTAAGTGCCTTCCAAAATCACAGAATCGACTGGGTTGGAAAAGACCTCAGAGATCATCGAGTCCAACCCTTGGTCCAACTCTAGTCTGTTTACTAGATCATGGCACTAAGTGCCATGTCCAACCTCACTTTAAAAACCTCCAGGGACGGCGAGTCCACCACCTCCCTGGGCAGGCCGTTCCAATGCCTGACCACTCTCTCTGTAAAGAATTTCTTCCTAATATCCAGCCTAAATTTCCCCTGGCAGAGTTTAAGCCCATGCCTCCTTGTCCTATTGCTGACTGCCTGGGAGAAGAGACCAATCCCCACCTGGCTATAACTTCCCTTCAGGTAGTTCTAGAGAGTGATGAGGTCACCTCTGAGCCTCTTCTTCTCCAGACTAAACAACCCCAGCTCCCTCAGCCTCTCCCCATAGGTCTTGTGCTCAAGTCCCTTCACCAGTCATGTTGCTCTTCTCTGGACCCGCTCCAGCACTTCAATGTCTTTCCTGAACTGAGGGTCCCAGAACTGAACACAATACTCCAGGTGTGGCCTCCCCAATGCAGAGTACAGGGGAAGGATCACTTCCCTTGTCCTGCTGACCACGCTATTTTTGATACAGGACAGGATACCATTGGCCTTCTTGGCCACCTGGGCACACTGATGGCTCATGTTGAGCTTCCTGTCAATTAGTACCCCCAGGTCCCTTTCTGTCTGACTGTTCTCCAGCCACTCTGCGCCCAGCCTGTAGCGCTGCAGGGGGTTGTTGTGACCGAAGTGAAGCACCCGGCACTTGGCCTTATTGAACTTCATCCCATTGGAATCAGCCCACTTTTCCAGTCTATCCAGATCCCTCTGCAGAGCCCTCTTGCCTTCCAGCAGGTTGACACTCCCTCCCAACTTGGTGTCAATGGTCTCATTGACATCTCAAAGATGGTCTCAATCCCCTCATCTAAGTCATCAATAAAGATGTTAAACAGGACTGGACCCAACACTGACCCCTGGGGAACACCACTAGTGACCGGCCGCCAGCTGGATGCAGCCCCATTCACCAGCACTCTCTGGGCCCGGCCCTCCAGCCAGTTCTTAACCCAGCAGAGAGTGCACTTGTCCAAGCCATGGGCTACCAGCTTTTGCAGGAGTATATTATGGGAGACAGTGTCAAAGGCCTTGCTGAAGTCCAGATAGACCACATCCACGGCTTTCCCCTCATCCACCAGCTGAGTCACCTGATCATAAAAGGAGATCAGGTTGGTCAGACAGGACCTGCCCCTCCTAAACCCATGCTGGCTGGGTCTGATCCCTTGTCCATCCTGAAGGTGCTGTGTGATTCCAAGAACAATGTAAAAATAAAATAAAAGTCATAGGTCAGTGATGAACTGGAAGAACCGTTATCACTACTAGCTGTCCAAGCTGGAAATAGCTGCTTGCCAAATGGCAGAAGCTCCAGCTACCTGTCCAGAGGAGAAAATAACTTTTTTTCAAAACAAAGCTCAACAGCAGTAGTAACAATAACAACGAGATATAGCAACATGAGTAAACATTAAAAATAGATTCATAAACATCTAAGCATGTGTCTTTGTGTAGTGAATCCTAGCCTATTTGTCCGGACAATTTGTTACAGATGAGTACAAAATGCTCAATAGCATATGTCACTGAACTTCACTAACATGGATGCTTTCTTAAGTTTCACACTGAGCAAAGGTTTTGTAGCAGAGCATTACAAAGTACTTTTGTATTAGTGTAACAGCATAGTGAGTGCTGAGACTTCATTTACTCATTTGCTAGTAGATTAAATAGTATCATTAATAAGGAAAATGAAACTGCCAAAATAAATGTAGAAAGTGTATTGTGATGCAAAATTCTTGAGGGAAGCATGACAGAGTTGTTCTGTGCATTCCTTCCCTAAATTACAAAATAAAGGGCAAATTTTTCCATTGTTATTTAAGAGAAAATACTCTACCATGAGAGTATCTTGGGTTACAACTTAAAATGGAGTAATTTTGCCCAGACTCATTAAATATTGTAGAGAAGACTAACTAGCTGGTCTTCCCCCACTGGAACATGAAAGTACTTGACAAAATTAAAAGGCAAAGAAATCATACAAAACACAACTTGATAATGTTACTGAGGAAAATAGCTGGCATTTATCTGGGGAGAAAACCTCTTCAGTTAACTGGGCAAAGATTAAACACCAAAAGCAGTCTTTCAGTTCTTATGCTTCAGGGCCTAAACACACCAGCAAAGGACAAAGCAGATGTCTGTCCTGCCATCTATAGTTGAGCAACTGAAAACTTGGAGAGGAGAGGAAAGTTAGGCTTGCTTCTGAATGGTCTGGCATTCAGACACACTGGACTTCCCTGTAGCTGAGCTGCCCATTTCTTATAATGAGAAGATGTGTAGGTAGAGCTAATATATTTTATTAGTCCACCTTGTACAAACGAAGGGTAAAGGATAGCTTTTGGGTGCACAAACCCTTTTGTTATTAAATACTCTCTTCAAAATATGCACCTGGGAACTGAAACTCATAACCACAGCAGACACTAGAAATCCTGGATTCATTAGCTCTTTAGTGCATACTTCCCCTCTTTGTTTTTCTCCTCCAGCTCCCTCCAAAAACCTCTGTGTGTTCCCTAGGCAATAAATTACACGTTTCTCAATTATCTAAGGAGATAACGCCTCTTAACACCTCTCTGCTCCAGAGGCCCAAATACCTTTCCTCTTATGTCTAATTAAACTCAGCATAATTAAATTCACAGGCACCGTTCCAAACTTGCAGGTAATTTTTAAGCTTTCTGCTTCTCTTTCAGAGCTGAAGAAAGACCTGAGTATCCACAATTTTGCCTAGATTCCTCACTATTCTACTTGTCCCAATTTTTAAAACTCACCATTGTCCTTGGGTACAACTCAACACATGCGACCCCAACATCCCAGCACCACTGTCACTCTAGTTTGAAGCAAAGTACAGTTAATAGCAAATGATGGCTTAGGAAATTCCCTTGGTCCCAATGGCTACCAATGTCCTAGGAAGTACTACAGGGAGAGGAGTGGATTGCTCTGCCCTTCTCTAACACTTTTTCATTGAGCAGACAGGTAGGAACGATCTGTCAGCAAAACCGTAGCAGACTCCAATGACTTATCAAGGGTACTACTGCTTGTGCTCCCAGGGAATTGTTCACCAAAGTCCCTCATGAAGAGGTATGGCTCTGCGAAATGCTGCCATAGAAACAAGATGTTCACAGACTGGCACACTCTTTGACACATCCTCCTAACCATACATCTTCATTTACCAACATGGTTTCAGTAGGTACAAGGTATAACTCCATTTCTTAGATCCAGATAAATTCCTAACAACCACTCAGATCCATGATGCTGCTTCTGTTGTTTCTCTGCACCGCATGAAATCTGATCCCACAGGAATGGTTTGCACCGTGTTTAAACTGACATGTAGGATTAGCTAAAGGCCACACTCACTGGCTTGCAGATACGAAACTTCACAGCTCCAGCTTTGAAGCTCATGGAAAGAAGAGACCCTACAGAAGATCTGCCTCTATTGTACCTTCTGTCACTTGCATTGTTTCTGAGAGTACACCTTATTTCCTGCATCACACCAGAAACCTTATAGACTATGTTAATTACCTCAATAAACCTGAGAAATCTCAGGTCAGCGATGGCTTAAGAGGTTTTTCAGGTTTATTGAGCTAATATCAGGCCAGGAATGGTCTTAGAGTGCAGCCTGGGGACCATGTATTTATTCTCTGCAAACAGCTTCCTGCAGTTATATGTTTCTTGTAGTATGGTGAGAATCCTTTATATGACATTGGGTCTTTTATCCTTGATGTGACATTCTGAAATCAAACCACCAGTCCTAGTTAGTCAATGAGTTAGCGCTGTCACTCATCTTGCTGATGCCTTACAGAAGATGGGCTAATTCCCAGCAGCTGAGCTCCCACCTTTATTCAATTTTCGGCTGCATTTAATAAAATAAAATGTTTAGCAAGGTCTTTAAATTAAGTCAGTGAACTTCAGGTTCATTTCCAAGATTAATAAGCAATTTTTTTCTAACAAGGTCCCACAGAGGTAAGGCAAGACATTTCATGTTTTCATTGATGATGGCCAGACTTTTACTGGAAAGCTCACTGCACTGCAATATGATACCAAAGTAAAGTGGATAAGAAAATCATAAGATTTCGTAACAGCTGAATATGATACAAAAAGTTGGAATAAAACTGTTTTCCAGTGACACAGAGACACACTTAAAGCAAAGACTTCATACAAGGATAATGCAGAAAATGATCTGGGTATTATAGTGGATTATATGCTGAGTACAAGCAAAAAAAATGCCACACTTGCAAACAATGCAAATTCCCTGTTACATCTGTAGGTAGACGTACCATGTGTGAGCCTTGATTCTACAACATATGGACCAGCTGTGGAGCATCACAGGGACAACAGTCGTTAGAGGTTTAGAACATATGCCACTGGAGAAAGGTTGAATGAACTGTCTAGAGATTCAAGACAAAGAAAAGACATGGATAATCTCATTTTCTTTTTTGAATGTATTGAGACAGGAAATAAACTTTATGTTCACAATTAAAATGGCAAGAAGCAATATATCTAAACTATAGAAAAGGAAATTTGGGTTAGATATCAGGAAAAAAACTTTCCAACAGTCAGAACCAGTCTCCCTCCTGTTTGTGTAGAAAGATTGTAAGGGAACATTTTAAAGGCCAGACTGGACAACTATTCCAGACTATTCCAGGAATATCATAGGAACCAATCCTGTCTTCAGAAGGAGGATGGCCCCAAGACTTCTGATACTGGTTTTTTGATATTTTTTGCCATTTGAACATCTCTTTTCCAGGGTTTCTTAAACCACCAACTGCCTGCAAGATACTCATGATAAAAGTAGCAAAGGACTAGCAGACTTCCATCCACAGCTGCGTTTCCTCTCTGTAACAAATGAAAGTAAAGCAGTCAGTGTATTCCTTTTCCTGCTCTCCCCCGTCCTTTTTCTGCTCCACAGATCAGCATGCTCAGGGCTGAAAAACATGGGACTTCAAAAGTGTTGGGTGATGAGGACTGATTTTTTTTTGTAGTGAGAGTCAGCACTGAGGCAATAAGGAACCCCTTTAAGTACCAAAAAACCAAGCAAACAACCAACCAACAACAACAACCAAACTTGGAAACATGGCATACTTCTGTATCAGACCTCCAAGTACTTCGTACCGATTCTGTCATTCAGGTAGGACATTGTGGCCTTGTCATATGTTCAGAATGGTTTTCTTGGCAGCATCACCTGGATAGCTGGAGATGAAGAGCCTCAACAGTGGCCTCAGAAGGCAAGTACAGAATTGTACTGAAATATCGTTTTTATTAGTGTAGGACCAAAGTGGAATAAATTAGGGTAAGATCCCGGAACATGGATGCAGAGGATGTCTGTTTTTCAGCAGCAAAGTCAGCTTTGGCTTAGTTTTCTCACTTTACCTTCACTTATGAAGTACTGACATCCTAGTAGAACCAGAATGAACTTCTAGATTGCTATTTATAATTATCAGTAGAGCCAATGTGGCAGCACTAGCCACTGTAAGTTATCTGTGCTAGGAAGTTGTGTGAGAGATGCCATCAGGAACTACCTACCAGAAGCCTCTGAGCTTTCACACTTGAGTAACCACCTCCTGATGATCAAATCTGTAAACAGGAGCAGGCACAGGAGCACAGTTTCTACTTTCTCAGGACAGCATAATAGTTCCTGTTTGACAGGCTATGAATTTTGCTCCCCCCCATTTTCAAAGGTTTCTGTCAATGGATTATAATCATTACTTCTGTTAAGCGTATAGTAACTGATCTATTTTTCCCCAGGAGTTCCATTAAATATAGATACACAGATGTAAATATCTACTCACTGTTTAGTAATAGCTACCATTAGTATACAATAATTTAGTGAAGTTACAGGCAAAATACCAAACTATTTGCTACATAAGACCATAAATAAAAACACTGTGTGTCATGCGAAGCCCCAACCTGACCAGCATGCTGCCTCCAACAGAGTCTAGCAGGAAGTGCTTAGGGAAATGGTACAGAAAATAGGACAATAATTAAGTAATTCTCCCCTGGTTTAATCTTCCAGATATACGTAACACCTCTGTTTAAAGAGCTACATGAGAGAACTAGAAAGCTAGCACTATTACCTCTGCCCTCCTCTTCTGAAACATTCTGGATGATCCCCATACGTGTCTATGTTTTAATTTCCCCTGTGTCATGTGTCTGGGCAGTTTATGTCCAATTATGCTGTTTCTTCTGAGCATGTTAAGAGCTTCAGTGACATGGTTGCAAAACACCCAAGTTTGCTGGGTAGTGCAGAAGTAATTGGAAGAATTAAACTGGAAAAAGAAAGAGACAATGAAAGCTCTGTGTTTTATCACTGATCTGTATTTGATGTTGAACAAGTGAGGAGCCTTGTATTTCTCAGGTTATTTTCTCTGACATTCCTAACTGGCACAAACATCCCAATCCCATAATTGTTCCTAATTCTTTGTCTGTACTGCACACCTCTTTCTAAGGCTGCACATTCAAATATTGCAATGTTTTGCCCCACTTTTCTTCCCTAGCAGGATAATTGCAGATTCTTTATGTGACTATTCTGCCTCCTAAGAGCTTAAATAACAGCATTGTGGACACATGGCATGGTTAGGCTGGGCACTATGGATCCTGTCCTGTCCAATATGTAGAGTTAGAAACCACTGGGACTTATTATCAGGAGTTATGATGAGTTTCTCTGGACAATTTAAGACTAAATGCACTGAGTGGGAGGACAGATTGGAGGGATTACTACCATGACACCCATGCACCTTCTACCCTGCTGTCTTGCTGCAGTAATTTAACTCTGTGATTGATCAGTGAGGCCATAAAAAGTGATGTATGTTTTTCATGTACATTTTTTAAATCCTGTAAAATGGCTTTTCCCATGCTTTTCGAACTCTTTATCATTGACGCAAGCCCTTCTATCATGTAAAAATAATAACAGTTTTGTAGGCAAAATATCTTTCTTGCTCATTATTTTGACACCTAGCCTGGTTTCATGTAGATAAGAATGTGTACAGAGCAAAGCTGTTTAATGCAATCTGACCACGAGATGTTTCCTAACAGCTTTTCTTAAATAATATTTTTATATTCTTGATAGTGAATATATGACCATAAGATACATATTATTCTCTGTTAGTGGGATTCTCTAACAGAAGTAATGTAGACAAAGCATAGCTGAAGAATATAAAAAAAAAAAAAGGTCATGTGAAATCACTGAACCAAATCATGGGGCACGTTTTGTAAACGTATCACAAAGAGAAACATCTGAGGAACTTGGACACAAGACTATGGTGATATGGAACACAATTTATTCTCAATATATATTGTGGATATAACAAATCTGACAGCAAATCAAATATGACTGACTAGAGGAACAGGATCTTCCATGAAAAATTAGTGACATGGTTCCCAGACACATGCTTTATTCCTTGCAATGTGCCCTAATCCAGAAACAACACTTGACATCACTTCTCTCAGATCCTGTAATGATACTCAGCCACTACAAGATCCGAAAAGTAGTGGTAAATTTCCACACTGTTTATATCCTGTTTGTAACTATTCAAGAAAAAGAGGCTTTTAAAAAAGAAAATCACTGTCCTCCTCCCCAGCAACATTCAGGTACCGTTCACTGGAGCTAACTTTCTTGCCCTTCGCTGCTTCACCACCTGAAATCTGACATTCTAGTGACCTCTAGCAAAAATGAGCAGGACGAGCATAAACCTTTCAGAACACAGTCAGGTGCAGTGTGGAGCGCTCAGCAGCCAGAACACTCTGCTTCTCTCTCCTCTCCACGTACATCCAACTATATCCTGACAAAGAAACCGCTTTCCACCGCCTGGCACATTTCGCACTCTCCCTGCTCTTGAAAGCCAAGGTGGGAGAAGGGACGGGAGGACAGGGGCGGAACGAGCCCTGTGCGCGCTGCCGTGCGCCGGGGGGAGCGGCGGCCCGGGCAGCGGTGCGGGCCGGCGGCACCGGGCTCTGCCTCCCTTCGCTTTTTTCTTCTTCCTAAAGTTTATTGTAAAGGGGTAACGTTTGCGGGTTCGTCACGTGACCCTGACAGGTCCTGCCTATTGAGAACCAGACCACCCACATGGAGGACGATGGAGCTGCTTAATAGAAACAGGCATGTAATTGTGAGGCTTTCCAGCACTCTGCAGAATGCCTGCAACCTAGAAGGGTTATTTTTTTACACTTTCCGTTCCTTTGGGGTAGGGGAAAAAAAAAAAAAAAAGAAAAGGAAGGAGGAGGAGGACAACGAGAAGAGAAGGAAGGAAGGAAGGAAGGAAGGAAGGAAGGAAGGAAGGAGAGAAAGAAAGAAAGAAAGAAAGAAAGAAAGAAAGAAAGAAAGAAAGAAAGAAAGAAAGAAAGAAAAAGAAAGAAAAAGAAAGAAAAAGAAAGAAAAAGAAAGAAAAAGAGAAAGAAAACAGGGAAGGACAGAGGAAGCAAGCAGTGATGTCCCATTAAAGCCGTCAGTGCCAGTGAATGAGGGCGCACCCAGCCCTCCAGCACGGCTCCCCACCAGCGGCTCCGGCAAGGGCAGCGATGGTAGGTGCAGCCCCGGGGGGCGACGGCGGGGCGGCAGGGGGGCCGGGGGCCCGGGCGCGGGCCGGGGGCTGGGAGAGTGTTGGAGGGGTTGCGCGGGCCCTCACCGGAGCCGCTGGCAGCTGGGGCCCGGGGCTGGCGGAAGGGGGTGAGGGGAGCCTCCCTCCAGCCGCCGGGGCCGCGGCTACGCCGGGGCACCGGGCCCTCCCCCGTGCAGGGACACCAGGGACAGTGACCGGGCCAGCGGCTCCTGCCCGAGCGGGGACGGCAGCGCGGGGCACGGCCGGGCAGCGTGGGGCGGGGGCGCGGTGCGGGCCCCGCGGCGGGAGGCACGGGGCGGCGGGACTCCCCCGGGACCGGGCGCTGCGCTGCCCCTTGCCCAGCCGGCTCCCCGCACCTCGGCGGTGCCGTGGCTCGGAGCTCCCGGTGGGGACGCTGGGGATCTCACCGCTGATGGGAACTATCTCCTGCGATGACTCTGTGTAGTCCCACACAGCACTGCAGGCGGGGCCCCAGTCCCAGCAACTTGGCACCTGGATGAGCTTGGGGTCCAAAGAACCTGCCATGCACGGTACAGAAACCCTTCTTGGGCCAGGCTCCATAGGACAGCGGCTGCAGGGAAGGTGCAGTTTGCATCTTCCTTTTCTTTGGGAAAGCTAAATAGGGATTCTTACATGAGATGTACTGAGAAGCTCTTTCCCTCTCTTCACAACTCTGACGGAATGCCTGAAGTCAGTGGAAGCTGCTGAAAACATAGTTCTATATGGAAAAGGAGGGACAGCCGCTCCCTAATTTAACAGCAGTGAAATGTATGGTGTGCCTTAGGTTAAGTTGAATAGTTCTTCAGCCTCTGATTCCAGTATTAGACTCTGCATGTGGTTCGACCATCAGGACCAGTATACCGCTGCTGTCATCCGTCTTGCATGCATTGCCCCACTGCTCCCAGGGTCTGGAGGCCTGAGGACATTCAGTGACACATCTACCCCACCTGGAGCCTTAAGTTCCGCTATGAGAGGCAGACCTGAAGGGGGCAAAAGTGGGGAGAGGAATGGGGAAGACATCTGGTGTTGTCAGGTGGTATTAAAAGAAGTGCTGGAGCCAAGGTGGCTGTCTTCCAGCTCCTAAGCAGACAGCATTTACCAGTTCTGGTTAGAGGGTCTCCCATCATTTTGGCACCAGTCTGATATGTGTATCTAATTTCTCGTTAGGGCTATTAGGGTCATTGTGTGTCTGGATTATAATCTGACATTGTATCTGGACGGGAAGTAGTGTTGTTGAGAAATGTTAGGTTTGCAGAGGGAGAGGGAGAAGGATGCATTCTTTAAAATCTATTTGCTTTTGAGAACTGGTAGATATAAAAACTGGCAGCCCACTCTGAATTAAAATGTCTTGGGCTTCTCTGTTTTTATCCTTATTTCACATGCACACACACGCGCACACACACACCTTTTATTTTGCTCTGCCTTTGCCACAGTGTATAAAGCCCTATTGAGTCATGTAGGCGTGATGTGTAAACTGGATTAGCAGTATGAAAGAAAGACATACAATGAGCCTGAATTGTTTTACTTCCTTTTCATTTCTCACACCTATATCTCTAATAAATTTGTTGCTCCAGCAGTGGGTCAAAGAGCTCGTGTCGCTCAGCTTTTTTTTCTGCAAGACCCGATGGCAGAGATCATGAAAATGAATTACCTGCCTTCTGCCAAATACGAGACTTGAGCTATATCATTACACAGACCCAGTGTTGTCCAGACTGACTAAAAACTGTTCCGTATAACTTTCCCTCTCTATGCACATTAAAGTCCTACAAGTGGCAGGGCATTTTGCCAGGAAAAGAATCTGTTATGAAGACGACTTGGGCTTTTAGAGTTAAAACCCCTTATAGAGTATGATGAAGTTTGCCAGAGCTGGGATGTCCTGCAGCTTTTCGAGGGAGATGGCTGTTGCTCCCACTGCTGTCCTCTGCAGACCCCCGGGCGCTCTGGTCCTTCCCTGGGAATCCACTGCTGCGCTGGAGGAGTGCAAGAACCTCAGAGGCTCTTCTAGAGGCACGGTTCCCAGCAGCCCTCCATAGAAGAAAATGCCTGAGCTCTTGGGTTGATGCTGTAGATCCCTCATTTGCTCCTTTGTGGCGTGCAGAGCAGCTTTCCATTAAAGGAGATCAGGGGTAATTAGCCGCATTATTTTGACAAGTTGGCTCAAGCAGTTCCCTTTCTTCCAGGTCTGAGGAGGGGGAGAGGGCGAGCTTCGTGCTGCCACCTCCCTCCCAGGCATGGGCACTACGCGGAGGCGCTGCCCTGTGTAGCGGGTCCCTGCTGTGTGCCACCACCCCCAAACTGCAACCCCCACTTGCCTGGTGGCAAGTGGGGCATTATGAGTGGAAACAGAGAGGGGCTCAGGCTGCTGTGCAAAACCCAGTGAAGGTGCCGCCCTGTGGTCTTATATGATGTCAAAGCCAGAGTCAGGCATGCATGTGGGGTTCAGGCCTGAGGCAGACCTCTGCCCTTGCACGATGAAAACATGTGTGACAGACAAAAATCTGAGGGAACAGGCAAAAATCAGGTTATTTTCTCTCAAGTCCTTCTTCTGCTATGGCCAGCTTTCTTGCAGCCCCTACAAAAGGAAGACAAAGTGCCCATGCTTCATTTCTACATAATTTCTTTATCAAGGTAATCAGATGCTCCAGCACTGCAATGCTCTTAGTGCTGTATCCACAGGTGATGAGCAACCTGGGAAAATGTGTTAAAGTAAAATCAGTGTAAATACCTGTTCCTCATTGGGGATTTGATCTCTACTCTACTGGATTTGATCCATCATCTGGAGGGAGGAAGTATGAAGCTCTGCATAAGCAAGAGGCAGAGCATTACAAACCAAAGCCACTATCACCAAAGCTCTGAGTTTCTTGTATGCCAGCCCTGGCTGTCCAGGAGTCAGGAGGACCGGGTGCAAAAGGTTGCAGGCTGCAGGCACCCTACCCAAGGAGACACGTTCCTAGGCCTTCACCAGGGAGCAAGTCTGAGATAAGGAATCTGTGGGATCCCTGCAAGATGCTGAATATGGAAAAAGCCCGTGGTGTGGAGGAGCAGTTGCACACACAGGGCATGCATATCACAGCCAGCAGTGCTTACAAATGTAAATAAGGACAGATTGATTAGGAACAACATTATCTTCGGGAATGTAGCACACAGGCATCAGCTATGAGGCAAACTAGGGGCAGCCACTGCTTTGACCACCCAAGTGGAGACTTTTACACTGACACTTCTTCCTTAAGGGAAAAAAAAAATACAGAAACAAGGCCAATTAGATCCCTGCAGTAATTAATCTCTTGTGTATGCTTAAAAAAAAAAAAAAAAATCCCTCCGGACCACAGGGAGAGGGGGTCGATTAAGACAGCGCTTGTTAAATTTGAGTCTTCAGACTGAGTTTTGGAACCAGAAAGGAGGACTGACGGGCGCTGGGCTATTGTGTGAAGCTGAGCAGGCAGGAGCCAGACAGGAGCCACGCAGGGCAACTGTGGGGCTGGATGTGCTTGAAGGGACACTCTTCCCTGGTTTTGAAGCCTGCTGGGAGACAACTAAAAAGCCTTTCCACCCATCCCTTCCTTCTCCATCCCCCAGCCCTACTACCCCATCAGACTGGGTGACGTTAAGCAGGGCAGGAGCAGTGGCACATCGGTTCCTAGTGAGATGGACGGTCACTTTCCCAAGCGGAAACTCGAATTAGAGGTGGCCGATCGCACCTCAGGTGCGGTTTCAGCCTCCAACTCCAAGCTGTTTAGGTTTCCTTCTCCCATATGTATTCACCTCCGTGTGCGTGACAGCTTGCTGTTCCCAGCCACCTTCCTGGAGACCGTCCTGTGCGGAGCACGGGGCCGGGCCTTCAGCGTGGCAGGTTTCCCAGTGCGAGACAAACGGAGGTGGTACGGAGACGAAAGCAAAAGGGACATCGGCAGCTGCGACTCCAGGAAGCCGCTGGCCGTGGGTGCCCCGGGCAGTTTCACGGAGAGGCTCCGCACGGAGAGTGCACGCGTCCCGCACCCCCTTCCCGCCGGCGGCCTCGGCCTCCGGAGCGCTGCCCGCGCCCACTGCTGGCGCCGGGGCTGTGTGTCTGGCGGCCTCGTACCGGGCAGGGAGCTGCTCGGGCTCCCCCTCGCATCTCGGGTCCCCACACTTTTTCTCAGTATTTCTATTTTCCCGCAACGAACGTGCAGCCGGAGCGCCTACAGCTGCGCTCCACCGCAAGCCCGCAGCGGACTCCCTGCTGGGGGGCAGCCCCCCCACAGAGAGCCTTCCCGGGCCGGGCGCGGAGCGGCAGGGCGCGTTTCCCGCTGCCCTCCGCGCCAGTTCGCCGGGAGGTCCGCCGGGCCGCGGAGCCGCCGCGGGAGCCGCGCTGGGGGCCGGGGCGCGCAGCCCCGGGGCTGGGGGGAGTGCGCGCAGCTGTAGCGGCAGCAATTAATGGCTGAGTCTCAATGAACAGAGACGGGGAGAAGCGGTGCCAAAAAAGTAAACAATCGCGTATAGTTGAAGAAGTGTTTAGCGCGGCCGGGCAGGCTGCGTTTCATGGACTTTTACACTAAAAACATATTAAAATTGGTTTTCCTCAGGTTTCAGTTAAAGAATGAACCCTAAGTTGAAACAGGCTAGCTACCGCGTGGCTTTAAATCCCTCAAGTGTTAAGTTTTCATTGCGTTTTTCTAACTGGACGGAGTGGTTTTCTTGCAAGGAACTAAGTCTCCTCTTTAGTTAAAAAAGAAAGAGAGAGGGAGAAAAATCTGGCACTTTCTACCGCAGTATCCACCACTCTGTCATTATTTCTGCAAGCCTGGGAATTCAGCTCAGACCTCCCAGTATTTGTTGCAGCTTGAGGCCAAGGTGCCTCTAAAAGGATTTTCTTTTTAAGGGCTTTAGAAATCGTTTAACGCTGCTTTCCCCCCGTTTCGCTGTCTTTTTTACAAGGGAAAAATATATCTCTGTGTCGATTGCGAGAAAAGTTCTGCGCGTGTATTTGTCTGCAAGCATCCCGGCCGGAAAAAAAAAAAAAAAGAAAAAAAAAAGACAAAAAAGTTTCTTGAAAATAAAATGAAAAAGAAGGAGGGGGGGGGAAGGCATTCCTTAATGGAAGTATTGCATGCAAAGAAGGCTGGATCTCTTTAAGGCTCCCCCTGAAGCTGGAGATGCACACACAAGGGTTGCCTGCCTGGGTGGTCTCTCTACTTTGGTGAGCTGTTGCTAAGCAGCTAATAATAGTCATGTTTGCTGAGTAATTTCTGCCCTCCCCGAGCCAATCGCCTCGCAGAAACCCAAGCCATCTGACAGCCCTGGGGGCGGGCTTTCAGCTTTTTTTTTTTTTTTTTTTTCCCTTCCCTCCCTCGCTGCCTCTCTCCTCTCATACTCCCCCCCCCCCCCTCCCACCCCTCCTCCTCTTTATCCAAATGGAGAGAGTAGTTTTTTTCTTCTTCATCTCATCTCTTGAGCCGAGGGGCTGCAGCTCGGTGCTGCCGCGCACACGCCGGGGGAGAGCGCCAGGCAGCCGGCAGCCCGCCTCCGCGGCGGGGCCGACCGCGGAGCCCCGCCGGCCCCGCGGCCCGCGGGAAGCACCCCGGCGCTGAAGCAGGATGGTGCAGCGCGGCGAAGCAGCCCAGCAGCAGCAGCCGCCGCGGCCCGCCGCGCCGCCTTCGCGCCGCCGTCGCTGAGCGCCGCCGCGGACAGCAGCTTCCCGGAGGCAGCGGCGGCCGGAGGAGGCGACTTCAACGGGAGCGGAGGAAAGCGCAGCGGCGGCAGCCGGGGAGGCCCGGGGGTCGCGCCCGTCCGCCTGCCCTCGCCGGGCGCGGGGAGCGGCCGCCTGCAGCTCGGGGTCCGCGCGCGATGTGGCAATGGGAGGCGCGGGGAGCGACTCGGCCGGAGCGGCCGCGGCAGCAGCCGCCGCCCCGCGCCCCGCGTGAGGCGGCCGCGCCGCAGCAGCCCCAGCAGCAGCAGCAGCCCGCGGCCCGCAGCGCCGCCAGCCCCCCGCGGCCCCGCCGCGCCCCCGGGCCCCCGAGCTCCGCCGCAGCGGCGGCAGCGCCAGCTCCCCCGTCCCGCCGGCGGCGGCAACATGGCCTCGGCCGGTAACGCGTCGGAGCCAGAGACGAGCAGCAGTGCGGGCGGCAGCGGCCACCCTGGCCGGGCGGCGAGGAGCGGCGGTGGGAGGCGGCGAAGAACCGGAGGGAATCGGCGTGCCGCGGCGCCCGACCGGGAGTATCTGCAGCGGCCAAGCTACTGTGATGCGGCTTTCGCCTTGGAGCAGATCGCAAAGGTGCATTCACTCTTTTTTCCAGAGATACACGATAGTGCTAGTGCTGTTTTTCGGCGGGGGAGGAGGGGGTGGTGTGTTTTCTCGCGGGGGTGGAAGGAGGAGATGGAAATCAAACAGCCACCAATAAAATGCTGGGAAAAAGAGAGGGACGTCTGTGACTCTTCAGTGCGGGAGAGAGTGCCCTCCTTCCCTGCTCGCCTGTGCCTGCCCTGGTGCGTACTTGCACTGCGGAGCACTCTTCTGGTTAAATTTCCCGAGACAGCCTCAGGTCGCTCCCCGCCTTTCCCCCCCGGCTAGCCTCCGGCCCGCTCTCCCGCTCCTTCTCCGCTTCCTTTCTGCTTCTCCATCCCCTCGTAGCGCCCTGCGACCTCGGCAACACTCGCTCCCGGTTGGGACGGGGTAGAACGCGGGCAGCCGCTTTCTTGGCAGAAGTTGTGCTTTTGTGAAGTTCTCCGCCGAGCGCCGACACGGCCACTGCACTCGGAGAGGGGGTTCCCCAGCAGAGATAGCTTGCGGCGGTTTTCTTCCCCCGGCGGTCGGAGGGGAAGCGAGGGCCGTAAACAACTTGCCACCTTAATTCTGCCGCGCAGGTCGCGCCGGTCCCCGCGGTGCGGTGGCGGTATTGTTGGCGGCGAAGGGCTGAAGGTGCCGGAGCGCCCCGCAAGCCCGGCCCGGGCGGGGCGGAGGGATGTCCCGGGCCGCCAATCTCCGCCGGCCAAAAAATGTTCAAAGTAAACAACCTCGAGACGCTGCCTTGCTGCAGGGATGGTTTCACTTCAGGGAGCAGATTTCTAGGCTTTGTAAGAAGGAGGAAAGGAGGAGGGAAAAAAAAAAATCCATGTGGCTGCCCTCTTCCGTTCACAAATATTGTCGTAACTTACAGATGGCTGTTCTACTTCCTAATTCAGATCACACAGCGTCTCCAAACTCTATGGAAATGAATTACTTCTGATCTTACAACGCTGCTCACCACGTGGGTCCTGCCTCAGCACCAAACCTCTGCTAGGAGCTCGGGATGGGGGAAATGGCAACTAGTTTGCTAGCTTTCCATCATCAGCGAGTCCCTTTTCATTCCCCCCACCACCCTTCAGAGGTCTAAGGAGAACAGGAAAAGGGACTTGTTTGTTTCTTGTGGCTGTTTAGGTTCTTTGGCAGTGGTTACTTCTGCCCTGGAGCCACAGGTCCTGGCAGCACCAGTGCTTTGCAGCCTGAGCTGCTGGTGGTGGCTTGGGCATGAGGAGAGTGCGGTGGGCAGCATAGGTGAGGGTGCAGGGCTCTTGGGCAGTGGCGTTGCTCCAAACCCGTGCATTGGCCTGGGGTGAGAATGGCTACTAGCAGGTACACCTTGGCCTTTGTGTGTGCCCACGGGTGGCCTTCCTGGAAGGGTGCCTGCTCGAGCTGCTCACGGGGCTTCCCGGGGATGCTGCGTGGGAAATGCACCCCGAGGAGCACGAGCTGTTTGGCCCGTGGGTGAGGAAGCACGTCCGGTGGCCTATTGCAGCCCCTCTACTACTGACTTCTTCTTGCCTTGCAGGGGAAGGCGACGGGACGGAAAGCGCCACTCTGGCTGCGAGCAAAGTTTCAGAGACTGCTGTTTAAACTGGGCTGTTACATTCAGAAAAACTGCGGGAAGTTCTTGGTTGTCGGCCTCCTCATATTTGGGGCTTTCGCTGTAGGATTAAGGGCAGCTAATCTCGAAACCAACGTGGAGGAGCTGTGGGTAGAAGGTAAGTCCGAGGCCCTGTCCTCTGCCGTTTCCCCTCCCCGCCCCCCCACGCCAGGCCGGCCGGGTAAAGCTAGCTCGAGCGGCGGAGGCTGGAGTGCTTGCGTGTGTACGTTTGTGCACAGGGCCGCTACATGCCGGGGAGGGCCTACTGCCGGCGGGGAAGCCGGCGCAGCGCTGGGCGGTTGGGCGGGCGGTTGTCGAGGCGGGCTCTGGGCCGGCGCGTACCACTTCTCTGCCTGCGGGGGGCCGCAGTAGCAGGCTGTGCCCTCAGCGGGGATCGCCGGGCCAGGCCGCCCCCGTTCCACCCCGCGCTCTCGCCTTCGGCCTGTTTCCCCGTGCGGGATGGCGGTGGGCGACGGGTCTCTGCGTCCCCGTCGGCGGCGGGAGGCGGTCTCGCTGCCGGGAGGCGCCCCTCCGCCATTTTGGGAGTGCGTGCGCCCGCGGCGGGGGGAGGGGGCGGGCGGCGAGGAGCGCGGCGCGGCGGGGCGGGTGCCTGTGTGTGGTCCTGTTTTTTGGACAGCTTTCAACTGTGGGGGGGAGCGTTTGTCTCAAGGTAAAAAAAAAAAAAAAAGAGGAAAAAAAAAGAGGGAGAGGACAAAAAAGCCGGCTGCTGAGGCGAGGCGGGGCTTGTCAGGCCGCCGGGAGCAGAGTGGCCGCGGGCAGTGCCCGGGCTGTGGGGCGCCGTCCTCCGGGCGCAGCCCGGCGGGGCGGGCGTAGCAAGGCAGGCTTGGTAAAGGAGAGGAGCGGTACCGCGGCGCCGGGGCTTCGCGGGCTGCCTTTCGAAACAGACACCCTGCACCCCGGACACAAACACCTGGGGTGTGAGGTGGGCAGAGCCGTGTCAGCAGCGCCCCCTTCGCAGGCCCCGCGTGTCCCTCGGGGCGTCGGGCAGCCAGCCCGGGCGAGTCACCCTGCCCCGAGAGGCACGGCTGCCGGGTTTGTGGTGCTTCTTGTGTTTGGGGGTTTGTTTGGTGTTTGGTTGTTTTTTTCTTTCGTGTTCTTTTTGTGTGTTGGTTTTTGTTTTTTTTTTTTCCTTTTTGTGTGAGTTTTTGTTTTGGCTGTGGGGTCTTGGTTTAGTATTTACTTAGCATCACATTCCCTTGCTAGCTGGGTTGATGTGAAAATAGAGTTCCTTGACTGCAGCAGTTACTCGGGTTTTATGTCAAAGTCACTTGCAGCAGATTTGGCTTATAAAAGTTAATATGGAGAGCTGCATAAATAATCATTCCTAAATAGCTCTCTGTATGTGCGCCTGTGGAAAACCCAGTGCTAAGTGCAAACAAAGCTAGCGGCTGTTATTGAAGGTGGTCTGGCTTGCCCCTTGGATGAATTGGAGCATATTCCAGATTCCATCCTTGCAGATGACAGCCATATTTGGGGTCAGGATGAGGTTCCTGGGTCATTTAGTGAGTATTGATTTTTCTGTTTTGGAAAATAAAGTGTTACCAGCTAAACTTGTTTTGGTACATGTAGCCCAGGAACCCAAAATAGGATGAGATTTTCTGGCAATAGCACTTAGAGCAGGCAGGTTCCCATCTGTAGGAAGAGATGAGCATTCAGAATCTCTATTGATCACTAGGTCCTGTGCACCTTAAATACTGATGCAAAGTATTATGAATATTATGAACATATTTTTTTTTAAGTCCTTGTTAGTTTGTTGTGGCAAAGTTTGTTTTGTCAATTTTTGCACAAGTGTTTTGTCTTTTCTGAGTTTGGTGTGTAATATGTGAATGCAGTTCCATCCAACACCATTCCCTGAGGTTTATTATTCTAATATTACTGGGGTTCACTTACTTGATAGGGTGATCCCATCCCATAAATGCCACCTGTGTTCTGTAACTGTGTAATACCAAGAAAGTACTTGCTGACAATGCCTATATGACTGGCCTTGCAGTAAAAATGCAGTTCTCCAGGAAAAAAAAAAAATGATTTGCAAAATAGCTGCTTAATTCAATTGCTGCACTGACCTCGTGTCATTATTGCTTCTTGGAGAAAGGAAGAGGGAAAGTCCCTGGTAGAAAATCTAGTTGAAATTGATCTCTGAGGTTTTTATGGCCAAGATGAATTCATAATGCAGTTGATTGTACAGAGTTAACCTAGGTAATTTCACATTTGTTGAGTTTTGTTTTCAGGTCACAGTGGGTGTAAAGTAATGTATTAAAACTCTGCATTTAGAAACCCTCACATTTGCAGATTGCAAAGAAAGGCTGACTGATTAAGATGAAATAAAATATTCTGGATTTAATTTAAATTAACTTCCAGTCTTCCTATTCTAGTGCTATGTGACTCTCTACACAAAAGGACTTGCTGAAATGTGCTTTCCTGGTAGAGACTCTATAAATGTTCCAGTCATTAACTAGGGTGTTATACATCTAACAAATAGCAATCCCGTATTTCTGTTGCAAAACTACAGAGGGAAGTGCAGAGTGGGAACCTGAGATGGAACAGGTGTAGGAAGAGATAGTATGAAAAATGGGGTTCTTCCTATGCAGAAATGGAAAGCAGTGACCAAACTAATTTCTCTGCACTTGTATGCCACTGGTCCTAACAGCTTTAAAGTACACTCTATGGAGGTCATTGTACTAACTGACCCTTTAGAACAAGGTTTCTTTTAGGAGAAGCAGTGACTGAATTGCCCTGTTTATTAAAATAGCTGTCTTTTTTTTGCCTTTACCTTTTGTCTACTGAGAGTTTGAATGAACTGAGCAATGTTGGCCAAAGATGGTAAATTACTTGAAATATGTTATAAGTAACAGTTTTGATTTGCTGCTGAGGCTTTTTACAGTTATTACTGCTGAATAAATTGGCAGTATTTATATAAAGAGACTGATTTTGTATATTGTATTTCTGAATACCATGGAGCATGGAACATAATACAGCACTAAAGTTTGCTGTAAGTAAGCGGTTGCTTTAAAACGGTAACACGATTAATTAAAAATAGTGAAGCGAAGTTTGAATGAGTTTTAAGACCATGTACATTCCAAGATAAATGATTAGTAGTCTGGGTCTGAAGCTATTATGCATGAAATATTTATATAAGAAGTTTAGAAACCCACCTCGTAGGCAAACTTTCAAAGAGAGAAAAAGAAAAACAGATCTCCAAAACATCATTCTTTCATTTTTCCTATAGTAGTCGTTCTCCTTCAGAATTTGTGCCAACACTCTTGGCATTCTCTAAGCCTCCTGATACCAAAGTGGCTTTCCTCTCAGCTTGTTTCTTGGCACTGAGTGTTGTAGAGTAGCATTTTTTATTTTTTTTTTTAAACCCGCAGTCCTCCTCTGGCTGCTCATCAGAGCATTTCAGTGTCCCCTCCCCATGGTATGCTCTCAGTCTGTGCTCCTGTCTCATAGTTGGGCTTTCTGGCATTGTTGTTTGGGTCACATACCTGTTTGGGTCAGATATCTGTTTCCCCTGAGCCCATCAGCAGGTCTGTCATCCCAGTGTGCATACCTTGCTACTGGAGGATGCTTGTGTTAATTTCTTGGGCAAACAAATTCTGGACTGGCATTTTAATGGTAGTTCTGTTGTCCATGCCCATTCAGCTTTAGTTGAACTGCTATATGTGGGTGTCCATGCATACTGGAGTTGTGGAGACTGTTTAGCATCTTTATACATCATAAGCCCTTGAGAGAACAAAAAGGGCTTTGCATTGATTTCCTTTGTGACTGAATTTTGTTGGACACAGATGTGCTTTTAGAAACATCCATTCATAACTAGAAAGTACTCTGCATGGAAAAGAAATCATGCCTATAACTGCTTATGTTTTTTGCTACCACTCTAATAGGCACCCTAAGACCCTGTGTGTGAACAGTAGTCATACATGTAAATTCACAGCCTCTGCTTCTGAAAGAAGGTAGTTTTTGGCTCCGGAGAAGGTTCTGTTAAGCAGAGCTTGAAATTTGGCTACTGCAGTGCCTTGAGTGGCATTAATTGGAGCAGCTTATATGGGGAGATATGGTCTAGTCTTACTTCTTGATAATTCTTTTAATGTTACTATTGTCTTTGGATTTTTTTTCCCCCCTCACTTTCTTAATTACTTTTTCTTCTTTGAGAGATTGAAGATCATGGTGTTCTTTCCTTCCTTTCTTGCAGTTTTTGAACTAGCTGTAGATCAGTTGAAACCTCCCTCCTGGCCTTCGTTAGCTCTCTTCACAGAGCTAACCAAGTTCTAACATGCGGAGTTCCTTCTTTATGCTAGTTTGAAGGAACAGGGTGGGTGATACAGGTAGGGATACGACATCCTGTAGGGAAAACAAAAGTGCCTCAGTGGCCACATAGTTCAGCTTTGGTACTTGGAACAGTGAGTGTGTTCTAACTGTAAGTGAATTAGGACACAGTTCATATGGCATGAACAGTTTTAAAGTTTTAAAGATTTGAGCTATGTGTAGTATTGTTTCCTTTCATTCTAAAGGGGCAAAAATCAAGTTACTGTTGGTATTTATGGCTGACCCATCTTAAAATATGTCAGTCTACCCATGCAATATAAGGATGAGGTGAAAATGAGGAAAGTGTGTGAGTGATGCAGGAACCAGTGTTATTTCCATAGATTCTTGGTTTGCTTAACCCAGCAAGATCAAATGCAGGTGGAGAGGAAAGTTATTCTTAACTTCTGCCTAAGGCATCTGTTAACTTTACAGTAGTATTCTTTGGAGAAACAAAATAGTAAAGGAACAGATCTTTGGGAATTGGTGACAAATCTATGTGAGGGGCTTGGAGTAACATGTTTGGTTTGAATATGGTTAGCAGGAGTTGACTCAGTTGGGTATAATTCAGTTCTCCCACAAACGTACAGATTTTTGCACAGCAGTGGAGTAGAACTGGTTTAGATATCCTTGTACCTGCATCACCTCATCAACACAGAATAGATGGCAGAAGAGCAGAAGTTACTCTGCTGGTGAATCTGAGGTGGTGTGTTTATTGGCTGCATGACACTCTGGGGGCTGATTTCTGATCTCATCACCAAATCCATTAGTTTCATATGGATCAGGTGACATAAGAGTTTACATATCTCTGAATACTGTCTTGTACTGTGTTGTATCCCTCAGTGTGTATTAAAAGTTTGTGGAAAGGTGTTTATCTGGAAAATTTACAAACCCACCAGTGTGCTCTTTTTCATGTTTACTGGTCGAAATGGAAGAGTATTCTGTACTTGTTTCTGTTTTGAAAAGAAAACCCATGAAATTCTAATATTTAAGCTTTACATGATGTGTGTGGATAAAAACATCAGCATTGTGGGTGTTATGTTGCTGTGAAGTTGAACTCCCTCTCTTTTCATATATTGAAAGTTATTAAGAAAAGGTGTCTAAAGGTTTTAGTTATATGGATGCTTGATGGTTATCTTTCAAGTGCCTGCTGTTACATCCAAAGTCACTGGATGTCTCTGTTAAGTACCATCTTGACAGGTGTCCATATCAACAGCTCAGAGTTGGTGTTCCTTGCTGAAAAACTCTTACATAAAAAAGAACAACAAACAGCTTCAGTGTTTAAAACTTCTCTTTCATCTGTAAGCATTTTAATGAAGGTATTATTGCATGTGACCATTCTTTGGTCATTGAGAACGTAAAGGGTGAAATCCTGAACTTGCTGAATGTAGTGGAAGAATCTGGAATGGTTTTAGTGTAGCCTGGCTTTTACCCCCATATAAAGCCACAGCAGGCTAACAGCATGCCTCTGCTCTACCTCTTCTGGGAAGGGCAGGAGGAGGATCTCCTCCTGTAGAACTGGCACCTCTTAAGCTGTAATTGCATGGTTGCACAGTTCCTTCTGCCTTTCAGACTTTGGAGGCATTTGATGTCCCCAAGGCTGCAGAAAATTAATCTTCATTATTATTTCCAAACTTAGCACACTGTCACCAGTGTCCGTGCCAGAATGTGCCCTTACAGATCCTTGTTTGGAAGGGTCTGTTTCCTTCTCTGCTGAAATATGTATTTGAACAGGGTAGTGCCTTGGCTGTACCATTCTCCTCTTCTGAACTTTGAGTGTCATCTTGCACTCTGGGGACTTTGCTGTTTGTGAAGAGAGTGTGAAGGCATTTCTGTAGTTCTGGAGAGCCTAGAGATTTCAGTCCAGAAATCCTGGAGTGAAATAGAACAGTTGAAAGCAGCATTGCTTTATTGTTGTTCCCCATGCCATTGCTGCTGAGGAGGAAAAGGGGAATGTAGGTAAGTAGAAGAGCTAGCTCAGCCCTAGGGCTGGCTGCTGCTGGAGTTGTGGTACTATGTGGAGGTGGTGGTGAGTGGTTTTGAGGTCTACTACCAGCTCCTGTTACCTGCTAAGTGGACTTTTTTTCTTTTCTTGTTGTTGTTAAGAGACTAGGCCTTCATTTCTCATTATTCCTTAGCAGATGTTGGGTTCAGACAAGAATGAACTCTAATAGCCATGAGTACTCAAACTCGCTTTCAACGGAGAATGCATTAAGGAAAACTTGAGCTCCTCACCGTGACTCCATCCATTTTCATGATTTATTTTTTCCATGGGAAGAGATGGCCCTAGCCCTGTTAGTATTTGTGGTGGTTCCCCAGAAAGTAGTAATACCACATAGCATATGCATGTAATTCTTGACCACTCAACAAATTTAAAGGCTACTACATGCAAGTGCATGTTTCAGTTACACATAACTGTTAGTAGGCTCCAAAATATGACAGCTTCCAGATGTATGAACTGACTGATCCCTTCGTTTAGATTATGCACCACAGCTGATTCCTAGATTAGTGCTGGCTGGACAAAGCTATGGAAGATTTGTCTGGTTTCCACAATGTCATGTTTATATTTCATTTGGATTTTTCCTTCAAAGCTGACCTCCCTATGACCTATTGGAACTGTGTCCACTAGGATGCTGGTTTTAATGTGTCTGCAACTGCTTTCATTTTGGTGTCTAATGGAACATGTTCTCATTTCGATGCTCATGGCCTTTTATGCACAATCCTTTTAACATTGAATCACACACTTCAGCCTATGAACAGTCAGGTAAAACTGTGCTTGTAAAGCTTTCTGCCCCACAGGTAGCTTTTAAAGAGTATTTTGATTGGTCAAAACAGCGTTTTGGTTATAGACCTTGTGGGGCTGTTCCTCGTCAGGCATTTTCTCCTGTATATAAAGTTCAGTCTTCCAGCCTTTGCACAGTGTTTTTTCTGTCTACAGATGATGGTGTGGATATATACATGTTTCTAGCTGCTCTTTTTTGGAGCTCAGCAGGAGCTGGAGTGCAGAATTTTACCAAGAAGTTCATTCTTCATTTTGTCTACTGTAAAGTTACATGTGTTAATAATTCTTATTTATCTTCAGTATGCCTTGGTTATTTTCATTTCTCTAATCTCTCCTGCCTTTTATTATGCAGGAGGTCTTTTGCCATTTGTGTTTGTTACCTGGGGAAACTTGAAGATATGAGTAAAACTCCTTAAGGGCTAAGTGACAGTTCTAGAATAGGAAGAGTAGTCCCCTGTCAAAGTTCAGAAAGATAAAGATACACAACTTTCAGTATTACTTACAGAAACTCAATGGTTTTTTTTACTATTGATGATTCACTGGGGCAACAGATTCCCAAGATGGTACCTCATAACACAAAATTCATTGCTTTGGAGTATGATTTGTGCACTGGAAATACATGCTATCTTATAATGGCCACTTTATTTTTGTGCTCATAAATCAAGGAAAACAGGAAAATGGTTTGCTCCTGTTTTGCATGATCTCTGCTATTTTATTGTCTATTTACAGTGTCCTAAATATGACCAATGAATACAGGGTACAGTAAGCTATGCTCATTCTTGCTATTAGCTGAGTGACTTTGGGAGTAATATTTCATTGTACATTGCACTAGAAATAGTTTGAGTGGAGGTGAAAGGAGTAACTTTGAATTCAGAATTTAAAAATAAAATTTATTTTTCTTAATTCTTCTTTTCTGTGTAAAATCAGTTTAATGTCTGTAAATACAATTTACTTGTTACTGCTTTTTCTCTGTTATTTTCATTCTGTATTACCTCAGTTGCTATAAACATCCTGAATTTGGCAGAAGTAGTAGTTTCACGAGGTAAAAAGCCCTGTATGGAAACTGCTGACCATATAGATGTTTTGATGTATGGAGAATTTTAATTTTTGTTTTTAGAATTAATGTCTTGGCTTTGACTTCTGCTTGATTTTGGAGCTTGAGCAAAATATATAAGAGGTAAGGGAATGAGCAGAACCATAACCTGACTCTTCTGTAAAGGTGCTGCTCCTTTAGAGAATTGTACTGAACTTAATACCAGCTTTGAATATACAAGTAATCATTGTGTATTTGAAACATCTGTATTTGGCTCATGTGCAAGCAAAAAAGAAAAAGCTGATATTTTCAAGGCACGTGTGCTGTGTTGTACACCCGTATACCTGAGGCTGGAACTGAGCCCTTAAACTGTAATACAGTCTTCATTTACTAACACTGAGATAAAAGAAACAGCCTTCTCTCGTTTACCAGTCTGGTGCATTTCTGCTTTTCAGTCAGTAACCAAAAGCTAAGTGCAACAAGCTAGAAATGAGCACTGTTAAGTCAAGTTGTATGATTCCCCCCTCCCCCCCACCCGCCTTAAATCATTGCTTAAGGGCTTCTGGCCCCTAGCTCAGGAATCCTGCCCAAAAATGCCAGATGTATTACACAGTCAAGTATTGCAATGTAAATAGTGTTCTATGCCATGAGAGCAGGGTGGTCCATCTCCCAGTTAAAAAAAAAAAAAAAAAAAAAAGGAAAAGGGAAAAATCCACACAATCTGAAAAAAGCACAGTAGTTGTAGTGTTATTTGTGTTTTTGGCTGCACAACCAGTATTTTGGAGCTGAAAAAACACAGATAAATTAGTGCTTTGGACTAGCAAATAATAATAACTGAAACTGAGATTCTAGAAAGCAAGATGTGTCTTGGCTGAAGCTGCTTAGTTTAGTCAAACAGGCATCTAAGAAGTAAAATATTAAAGGCCATTGCTGACAGGCAGAACCTGTTACTTTACCTTTATGTGAACGGCAGTCTCCTGCGCATGGAAGCAAGAGTGGACAAAGGGTGAGGAGTAGGGAACGCAGAGGCATTGCGTTTTTCTCGATCTCGTGCTGTGTAATAAAAAGACTGGATGTGTTACTGCACCTTCTGAGTAGAAACATTGCTGAGCTGTTCTTGTTTTTAATTAAATACCCTTTGCTGTATATTAACAATGACTTACCTTCAGTGTGCTTATCTTCTTCAGATGCAGTAGTGGATATAGGAGTTTTATTTGCACATTTTTCCATTTTGTGTATGAACATGTCATTTCATAACATTTAAAACTGGTTGAAATGAGATTCCACAAATCTGACCTGAAAGGAAATCGCCAAGGGTGATGCAGTAATCAGATTTACGTTTGGGTTATCTGACAAATCTGTGAATTGCCATAGCTTCCTTGGGTGTGTGCAGAGGGGAAAAGGGTTATAGGAACTTATTTGTATGTGATAAACTGTATTTAAATAGCTACAGGAATGTAATCCCAGTGCAGATCTTGGTGTAATCTCCTGAGTGAGATACCCAGAAGAAAAATAAGATTTAGGAACTCATTGAAACCTCTCCCTTCCTGCTGACACTACTATAAAATAATAAAAAAAAAAAAAATACCCCAATCCCTTACAACTGTTAAGTTCTTCTTCATAAATTACCTTTTTTCTAGTGGTAAAAGAAGTATTAGATACTGAAAGAATATAGCATCTTGCACCCGTTTTCCTGATATTTCCTGTGAATTTGTCTTATTTGCATCTCACCGTGGGCCTGATTCTGACGTCATTTACACCAGTCTTACTCTACTGACTTCACAAGGGGTTCGCTATACTCAGAAAAAAAGCCCTTGCTGTTAGGATGCTGATGCTAAGTGGTAGATAATAGAAAATATTATATTCTAGTGCAAATTATTAAGATAAAGAAACAAAACTCAAACATGTTTAGTATGACTTCCAACTGTAGATAAAAGCTAGCACCTTGAGAGAATTGTGATCAGGCGTAAACATCTATTAACTGCTCTTTCGAGAGATTTGGGGAAATAGGATGACCTTTTTTTATTCCTTTTTTTAATCTTTTTTTTTTCCTCTCTTCCCCCCCTCTTTTTTTTTTTTTTTTTTTTTTTAAATAGGCTACAGTTTCACATGGCTTGCAAAAGAAATCTTTCTCCCTTTTTGTTTCCCACACCAATTGATTTATCATTTTGCTTGCAAGCAGACTTAGAATGTTAGGGCAGGAACACACTCACTTTTTTCTCGTAACTTTTTTGTTGCAGACCGAAACCAGTTGACTTGAATAAATTTTTCTGTGGTCTGAATGAAGCCAGCAACGTGGAAAAATCTTGCCATTCAAAGCCGTCTGAATGTACATTTCAGCCACACAGTAAGCTGTATTGGTAGGCAGTGGACTGCTAAATACAACCATTTTTCGCAGCAGAGAGTTAGACAGGTGATTAGCATAATTAGCACAGAGTAGGCTATACATATGGTAATGTTAAGTGTGTAAATGCCAGCTGCGGTGTAAAATTTATGTCAGGGGTCGACAGGGCTGTGCGAAAGTATTGTGTTACAGCTGCAGGTCAAAGCCTCCATTGCTTTACCCCCTTTTCTCTTGTTGGTGAATGCGCTAAACAGAAGAGAAAGACGGACAGAAATATAACAGATAAGGCTTTGATTGAACAGCCTGGTTCTGTGCAAGAGGGACTACTCTAGGAAAAAAAAAAAAACCACAAAACAAAAAAACCCCACACACTGAAAAACAAAAAACTACACACACACTTGCAAAACAAATGTCTCCCTCTTTCACTATAGATTTTATTTTGCATCATGCCGTCTACAAAAGTGTTGCTGTCTTTGAGTGATGTCATTACGATGGGATGAGGGGAATCTTGAGGGGGGGGGGGGGGGTGAAGTTGGTAATTATGCTTTAAGGAGAAAAAAACAAACAAAAACCTAAATTCACCTTCTCCTTTCTCCATTCCAACCCACCTCTGTTTTTTTTTAATGTCTCTGTTACTACACTTAGGGGGCTAGGAATTAAATAGTCCTGAAGGTGATAGCATTATATGTAATAAAATCTCAACAGTGCAACAATCTTTGAGCTGCATGACTGGTTTTCGACTAAGTGCCAAAAGTTCCTCTGTGGTTTTGTGTGTGGGTTGCTGCGCTTATTCCCCAGGTTCCTCCCACCTCCTAAACCACTACATTCTTTATAAATTAAAAATGACTAATACAGGTTTCTTGTTTTAAAGGAGCACAGCGTTGAAGGGTACACATCTTCTTAAACAGCTGATGAGGAAATCTGTAAATCTCTTCGTTGCCGTAAACTGTTCATTCACATATTTCACTTGCAATTTTTTTTGCCCCTTTTGTATTTTTTGTACTCGGCTATAAGGAGTGGTGGTGTTGACAGAGTATAGTTCACACCACACTGACCTTGCGATGAAACTTCCTCACAGCCGCAGGGGGTCCTTATGAATCGGCCCCTAATCCAGCTAATCCCGCTCGCAACAAAATCATGAAAGTGGCTCCCAGCGATGTGTGTTTCCCTGCACAGATACGGCGGGAAGGCGCGGCGTTGGGAAGGAAGGCGCGGCGGCGTGCCGTGCCGTGCCGTTCCGTTCCGCCGGCCCGGGGCCGCCATTGTGCGGGCCCCCGGGGGGAGCAGCGGTGAAGGGGCTGGGAAGGGGTTCCCGGTGCGCCGGGTGCTCCGATGGGAGCGTGGCGCGGCCCCGGTTGGCGGCAGGGCCCGGGAAAGCCGCCCCTGTGCCGCCGTGTCCGCTGCGGTAGGGGCGTGTCTCTGCCGGCCCCGGAGCTGCTGGTAATAGCCCGTTCAAAAGGAGAACGGACCGTTGTTGCAGCCTGGTGAGCTTGGTGGTGAAGTGAAATTACCTGCATGACCAGAATAGCCAAAAGTAGAAAATAAAGGTTGTGTTGTGGGGTGTGTTTGGTCATTTGTTCAACTTTCTTTCCCAGCCCTTTCTGCTTCAGAATAAACTTGGCCATATGGTCACGCTCTCAGAGTATCTGACGGGAATCTCTGATTGCATCCTGCACAAAATGAAATGTGCTCTTTACTGCTCAGTGTGAATAGCAAGCAAACTATGAAAAATGGGCCTCCTGACAGATGCAACACTGTCTTGGGAGCTGGTGGCCAGTAAGAAATATCGAGGTGGGGGGAGCTGTGACAGGCAGCAGGTTCGGTGCTGGGGGGAGTGCTGACCTGACCTGATTGTGTCCGACAGTGAGAGCAGTTCTGCTTCACTGCAAAGCCATTCAGAAGGAAGCTGCTTAGGCAACAACAGATGGTACAGCAAGCAGCTGGTAGGGAATACTTGAAAGAAACTGTACTCTTTCATAACATGTTCATTCCTTTAATTTTTCTATATGTTAGTTTTGCCATCTCCTAAAAGCAATATTTAGGAAGCGGTATGCTCTAAAAGGTTGTGGATTAAGAGTTTTTTCATTACTACTTGCTGCTCCTTTGAAAAAAATTGCATTGAAATTTTGTGATACTCCATGTACAGCTGAAACTTGTGCTATCCCAGGAGTACAGATGAAAAGACTTAAAAATGCTGCTTTTAACCACACAGGAAAACAATTACATATTTGAGGAAAGGGCACCGAGAGGTTAAATGAAAAGTTGGGCCTAGAGGAAAGCTGACTGCTGTGGAACAACACAGCAAATTGTTTTCAACATATTACCCAGCAGAAGCTCTTATTCAAGTTAAAGTAACTTAAAACAATTACATTCAGCTGTTTAGAAATCCTTAGGTTTAGACCTTGACGCTCCTTACATGCCCTTCGCAGCAGAACTGGAAACTTAGTCACTTGCATGTACAATTGAGGATTTTGGCCTGTTACGAACTGTGCTCAAATGTTTTTTTAAATTATAGAAAAATTATTCAGCTTTGCCTCTCAGTGGGTGTAAACTGTTACATGACCATAAATGTTGGAGAGTAGCAAAAGTCTGTATTAGCTGCCTATCCTCACTGTAGGCCATCCCTCTCATTTCTAGGAAAAAGCAGTCTAGAGGGGTCTATTCCTTTGCTGCTTTGGCCAGAAAACTCAATAGTTGGGCATCTCCACCAGGAGCTGTGACTTAGCTCTGTCCTGAAGGAACCAGGTCTTCGGAAGGAAGGATAGTTTGCTCTCCATGCCCATTCATTCCTCAGCCTCTTTGTTGGGATAGTCAACAAGAATGCCAGTTGTGATGGTGGTTTTCTGTAAAATATGAACACCTGCCCACTAGGAAGTGGACTGAGACCACGAGCTCATTTCACGTAAGCTAGCAAACAGCTGTCAGAGGGTAAACAACTTGTGGTCACTATTGTTCCTGACTGGATTAGATCCAGTGACCCAGAGGTGAACAGCTCGTATCCTGTTACCAAGAACATGTGTCGCAGCTCGGTAAGGAGCTACTGTGGTTCTGTGATACTGCGTTTTGTGTTTAATTGGAAACTTTGATATGCAGGTACCAGTTCTGTGTATTACTATACATTTCAAAGCTGCTTGTGTGAGGTTTTTTATTTCAGTTTGTAGCATTCAGGGTTTTTTAAACTTTTTTTTTTTAACTGCAGATTTCCAGTTTCTCAAACCAAAGGGCCACCAAGCAAGAAACGCATCAAAAAATGTTTAATATTTTAGCAATCTGTCTGTTTTACCCAATCAGAAATAATATTTTTCTGCCGTTGGGCAATACAGATGCCTATGTGTAAAATCAGCTTTTATTTGATTTTTCGAGAGAAAAGGTTTCAGCTCTTAAAATTGCGGGGAAGGTTTCCTTCTACAAGCAGAGACAGCTGTTGTTGGGCTTTCTTCCTGAGTATGCAGACAGCTTTGTGCCCTTGTCACAGCTCTAAACTTTGTCAAACTGTGACAGAATGAAAAGTCATCTTTGATGTGTGTTTTTGTTTTTGCTATTCATAATCATGTCAGCATTATTGAAATCTGTAACAGGAACACTGGAGTCATCCCCAGCATGAGTGAGGAGTAACTTGACTCATATCATACGATCGCTTGGGAGATAAAAACAACCTTTTGAAGTGTGGCTTTTGGTTGTTTTGTGTTTTGATTTGGTTTGGGGTTTTTTTGCATGTGTAGGCTACAGTCTTTTATATTTGCTTTTTATTTCTCTTTTTTTTTTTTTTTTTAAGCAAAACCAAAGAACTTGGTGTTATCTAATTCCCAATGTGACAGAACTGGTTGAGATGGTCATGTTGCTTCTAGATTTTCCTGGAAGTCAATGGTGCTAAAGAAAGATTGAAGTCAGTTGATTCATCACATTTGGATGTGGTGATATTCTGGACAGACAGTGTCCTTTTGTTGGACATTATAATGGGGAGAAGAAGAAGTGTAGAGTGTCCACTGGGTGTTGGAGGAAGGGAGGTGGTGGAGTGCAGGCTATCTTAACCTAGGCATGCACAACCCTCGCTGTTCCATGTCAGCTGTACAAACGCAGATATGTGTATTCAGCAGAGTAAATGCCGTGCTAGAAAACCTAGACACAGTGTGGAATTTCTGACTGCCTGCAGTCCAGTGTTGGCATAGATCATGTCTAATTACATGATAAAGGTGATAATTTTTCATTGAGCCGTTGCACAGCCCATTGAATGACCATGTAATCTCTTTAAGACACTGCTTACCGCTGTGTTCTAGCTCTTGTAAGCTCATCATTTCTCAGTGGGTTTTTTTTGGTAACTTAGCTTCAGTCATTCCCTATGAAGTCTTTATTTTGCATAGTTAAATAAATGAGCAGAAAAAAATAATTGCAGGTAGCCAAAACTTTTTTATAATGTAATCCTGATGGGTTTGTGAGAGCTGTCCGGAGCATTGTTAGAATATCAGATACATTAAATACACTATAATGTCTTACAGTCGCTAGTTAATAAATTCAGAGATCAGCCATGTGAGCCAATAGCAGTTCTGACTCTACAAGTAGACAACATTCCAAAAGTTTAAAGAAGTAGACATGCCAACCAGTCCAATCTCTTGTACTGACTAAAGTTAGATTTCAAGGGAAGTGTTTTGCGCTTCCTCCCAGCGAACAATTTTACCCCTGTACTCTGCCAGTCAGGCCTAAAGAGTGCCGTCTTCCCTGCTCTTCTGTCAGGATGCTAACTAATACTGTCTGTGTGCAGGAAAACTATATTCTGTTGCTGACAAAGAGCAGCACAGACAAGCTCAAACATCCAAGAGAACTCCCTAGAGAGCAACAGGAAGCTTTAAATCAAAAAGCCATTATTTTTCTGTGCCCAGTAAGAGGCAGGGTAATCTTCGTATCTGCCAGAGAACTTCAACTCTTCATCTCAGTTTCTTTATAGGAGGTTTTGATCCTGTGTGAGTAGTACTTGGCTGCTGTGTTTGCTGTCCTGAGGTCTGTGCTCCTTCATTAATAAAAATGGCAATTGTCTTTGGTGTCATTAGGTACTAATTTTCAGATATGCAGCAGGTGTAGAAGACTTCAAGTACTGGAGCGCCGTACTGACAGGGAGGCAAAGCTGTAGCTGACTGGCTTATCTGTGTACCAATGAAGTGGACTGAAATTAGTTTCATTTTGTAGTTTTTAAGTAATGTCTGTATCTGCATTTAATGAAGATGCATGTGAGAACAGCCCAAGGAGAGACTATGTGAGGGCGTGGAGTGGAAGGAAGCCCTTAACAGCAGTCAAAACTGAGGGCGATAGGCTGTGTAGGATGCATGGGAGAGACATATGAAGACAAAGACCCTTCCTGGTTCTCATCCCAGCAGGGAGGGAGTGCTGAAGGGAGAGAAGACAAGGTGTCTGCAGCTTTCCCTGGCTCTCACTCAGGATGGAGCGCATCACATAGGCAAGTCCGGGCTGTTCTTGTCTTTCTCTGCATGCTGCTGCTTTTTGAGTCGATTCGTAAAGGTTGGTCTCAGGCAGACACATTGGGATATTGTGCTTATTCTTCATTTTTTATATGGCTACTGAGTCATTAAGGGGTTTTATTTTCTGTTTCTCTTTGGTTCCTGTTGTGGTGGTAACAAATATTGCAAATTGCAGAGGTTGCCTGCTTTTGCTATTGCTCAGGCTGTAATGTAAGCATTGTAAGGGGTATTGGTTGGCATCTTTTGGAGGGGTGAAATTAAAACATGGTTTGTGTGAGGTGTCCATGGCTATTAGAGGTACAGTTGTATTGATTCGAGTTGTCATTGTCAAAAGGTTGGTCTAGATTCCTCTAATGCTACACAGGTAAAGTCCTGGAAACATGTAAAAGATGATGTTGCTCAAACACAGCAGAAGTATGTCTGCCCACCTGTTGCCTGTAAGGCCCATAGTCTTCAGAAGGGAGATTCTCTAGAAAAATTTGCTCCATTCACACACATCAGGCTTGTCACAGGAGAACTTAGGCTCCAAAACCAGTAAGTATTTCTGGAAATCTTAGCTTTGGTTTCTCAAAGTCTGTCCTCCACATTGTTAGGCAAACATTTTTATTTAAAGTGTTGGACTCTGAGGAATGTTCTCTTTTAAGAGAGAGCTTGCTCTCTACTAGGCTCCTTGTTTCACAGTTGTGCACAAGGTAGCTATTGAATGGTTAACAGAGGTAGTGTTCATGTCTGAAAAAAAATAACAAAGCCTCAGGCTATATGATGCAATTCCAGTAACCTGAAATGAAACATTGTAAGATACTCTGAAAAATAAATATTTCATGCCTTTTGAGCAATTGGACAATAAATTAACAGGCAGAGATTTTTGGGTATCACTCACAGCTTGATCTAGGATCAATCTCTTATTGTATGAGAGGTCAAACTTGCTCCTGAGACTACTCAGTGTGGAAGGGGTTGCAGTTCCTGGTCATAGATTCCAGGGTTCTTTATAAGCATGTTAATGTAATGCCATGTAAATTTTGAATGTGAATTGTGAGAAGGGTGTAGGTAAACCTGTAACATTTGCAGTGGAAATGAGCACGAGGTGAGTGATGCAGTAACTTCAGAATTGGTAGTAAGTCAGTGGAAGGAAATCTGTCAGAAATTGTGTCAATAAAAACAAATATGTTTTCACTCTAATATTGTTAGAGAGGTGATCCTTGTGGGTCCCTTCTAACTCAGGACATTCTATGATTCTCTGATTCTCTGGTCACTGTTTTGCAAAGGTACACTAGAGGCAAGTAGTTTTGTTTTTCTGGGTGCTTCTCTTGAGATGCACTGAAGCATTTTAATCTGTGATGACTGAATCACTGGGACTGTGACCCCAGTGCCTGGTAATGGGATCTAGAGCCTTTCACCTATAGGTCACGGGTTCAGGTCTGCCTCAAGTTAAGGATGACTAAAACTTGTTACCACCTGACAGCTGTTCATTGCTCTTGGGGGAGGGAGGCATGGTGGTCCCTACATAGTTCTTAGCAACCCAGTGTCCGTACTGACAATTACTGCTCTCTTTGGGCTGTTCAGAAGGGCAAAGAATTTAGTACCTTGACCAGCTTCTGTTCAGGTTGGTGGGAAAGTTCAGGAGAAGCACCAGTATGTTATCATGGAACAAGAAGCTGACTTGCACAAGGCAGATCTTATGTGTTCTGGCAAAGAGCTAAGAGGGAAGCCTGTGGATATTGCGGAGAGGGGGAGGGGGAAGACACTTTCCTCTTGTGTGGAAAGCACAAGTTTTTAACGAGAATTAATACTCAGCAACAAAGATGCTGTCAGTAAAACTGTCTCATGTTGAACTCTGGCCTTCAGACACATTCTTAAGAATTAGAAACTGTCATATTCCAGTGAGAGATGGTGCCAGGATGCTAGTGTTATTGCTTTGTTGTGTTTTTCTTTTCTTTTTTCAAAAATTTGTTAGCTAAAATGTAGAGATGGCATAGTATCTCATTCTTTGTAGACAGACACCCAGAATCTGATGACGCTGCTGGAACGATAGTGTTCGAACTGCTGCATTTGTTATAACCAGCCATGAGACAATGTACCAATCTGTTATTTAAATCAGTGTTTTGGCTTGTGGGCATTTGTGCCACCAACTCAGCCACCTAGGCACTAATCATAAGGAAGCATGTAATAAAGGACTCAAATGCTGTCAGGTGGCTTTTGATGTACCAGAAAAGGAGAGTGATGTGTGGATTTTGTCACCAAGATATTAAAGTGAAATAGTCTGTCTGTCTTTGATATGGAATAAAATGGGAAGTATTGGTACTGTATGCTGTATACAATTTAAGTCAGTAGCATTTTGAGTGTAAAATGTTGTCACTAAAGACAGGGAAGCAGAGTCTGTAAAGGAAAAACCACAGAACACCAGCATTTCGTTAATTGGTCATATTTTCCATTACAGCGTTTGTCCTGTAGCATGGAAATCCTATGATGACTATAATGCATGTATTTTTTTTTTTTCTTACAAGTGTAAGGAATCGCTTTCTGTAGAGTGTGCGAGTGTTGAGCCTAGTGTTGCGTATCTTTAGCACAGTGAGACCAGGGGCTTCAGGTACATTCAGTGACATGTCTAGTGGTCTCTCTCGTAGGTTTTTGCACCAGCTGCGGATAGTCGGGGGGAGAGGGACGGTGAGAGGTGGATAAAAAGGCAGCAGGAGTGCTTGATCTAAAAAAAGTGCATGTTCAGCTGATAGTGCTGGTTGTGGAGCCTTAAGATCTCTGGGTATCACAGCCTTCAGTGATCTTTGCAAATTTAAACGAAAACATAATGGGTATAAGCCTTTTTTTTTGGCCTTCACTTTTTCTCTTTATTATTTGTGGTGTGTTGAAAGGCCACTGATGTATCTACTTGCTTCTGGTCTATGTTTTTGACATCATGTGTCTTTGGCAGAGTTTTCCTCTGCAATCTACATTTATCAGTTCCTTGTACCTGAGTGTTATGTTGTATAAAGTATCCACATTTGCCTGTGTAGTTATCTTTATGCTATTTAGCTGAAGAAATGTACATAATGGGCCTATCAAATAAATAATTAAATGGTGTAATGCCTTGAGAAGAATGTGGAGCAGACCTGCTGCTGGGTTCTGGAACGTGCACCCGCCGTCTTGGGTGGTTTTGCTATTCCTGTTTTGAATGTTAAAGGGGGAAGAAAATAGCTTCTGTTCTGATTACTGACTTGTGTGATGTGATTTTGATTAGCTAAATCTGCCTTGTTCAGTGAAGTTAATGTGGTTTGACAGGACCTTGATTAGGAAGCAATCATTTCTGTTGATAGTAAACAGTTGGTCACTTTCAGCAGAGATAGGAATGCTGCCCTTTGTCTTGCATGAAGTATGGTTTGTTGGTTCAAGTCCTGGTTAAATTCAAAAGGAAAGTGTGGGTGGGGTGGGAGAGAATATAGTACCAGGAGCAGAAGTTTATGGTAGACTCCACAGTCCTCATAAAATTGGGGCTTTATTGTCTTGGCTGGCATTGAGACACAAAAGAGGGAGAGAGACATTTTGTCTTTGGAAGCACTTGCAGTGTAAAGGACTGCAAAAGAAAGCTCTGGTTCCAAGACATACGGATTACGATAACTCTGCTCCCTTACCCACCGCCACCCCATATTCCAGTAAGATGAAGTAAAATTTGTTAGTGTATCATAGGCTACTTCTTGATGGAGGAAGTGAGCATCAATGTGAGCCTGATGGGTGAAAGTATTTTTAGGGTTTAATTCTTGATAAAAATTAACAATAGCTTTTTATTTTTTACTATGCAATGCTGTCTCAATGATCTTATGTTCTCTCCCTGTAGTAAGAGAGATATTAAGTCATAAACAGACTCTAGATAAGGAAGTCATACTTGGATTTTTATATTTTTCTTACTGTGAGCTAGTTGCTGTTACTTGGTGTGAAGAAGGTAACGCCACATGTGACAGGCTGAAAAAAATTAGTGTATTGTTGAAACACTTCTTCGAAGAATTCTTGAACTAGAAATAAAGTAGTGCTTCATGCCAGAATGACTGTATGGTTTAATTGTTAAGGATCTCATTCTGACAGCTTTATCCACACGGGGGCCCAACTTCTTGCCTGGTGGTCCTTCTAGCCCAGGAGGGTTACGAATGGGTTGAGGACCCAAGTGATTGGAAAAATATATTCCTGTCCAGGCTTGGGAATGTCATCTTCCACACTGCCAGCTGGTTACACATCAGTCTTCCCTTATTCGGCCTAGGAGCAGATAGATGCACATGCCTAATTTCTGTTCACACTGTTGCAGAACTAAACTTTGGCAGTAATTCAGATCACCAGTGCCAAGCTGACTAGGACTGAAAAAAAAGTAACAAATTATACCAGGTTTGTAGCTTGGGCTTAGCAGAGCAATATAGGTAATAAATTGTGAAGGTTGGAAACAACATGTTGGTGGTATTCTTGTCCTCCTCATCTGGATGTGGTCTTGATTCAGGATTCAGCTAATGGGCTGAATTAATTGACCCTACTTCCCACATGCATTTTCTAGAGGGACTAAAAGGGAGGTTATATAAAATATATGAACTCTAGATTAGTGCTTTTTTGTGGGAGGGAAGATAATTTTCCATTCTTATGTAATATTTTCTAGCAAGGCAAATTGAGTATGGCTCCCTCTAGAGCCTGTCGACTTTGCAGTCTCCCTCTGCCTTTCTCACGGGGGTTTAAAAACAGGTGGTGATTATGAACGATCTGAATCACAACATGTTATGCAGTTACTGGATGCGCTGGGATAAATTAGCTGTAGACAGTCCTTTCTGCTACACTCAAAACTGCATCTCTTTATATGAACTTGTTCTTTTCTTTTTTTTTTTTTTTTTAATTTAAGGTTGAAAGAAGTACTCATACTCACTGACTCCTTCCCTCCTCCCTTTTTTAACTGAAGAGAAACATTCTCCTTCTGCCTTTGCTAAATTGTTTAGCAGAAAAGTGTAAATTAAAGTCATTTAACTTGAAATGTGCTATTGAAGCAGACTGTTTATACATGTGTAAGAAATTGTAACATAGTATTTGGTCTGGTCTGCAAGGAAAGGCTTTTTCTTTTTTTTTTTTTTTAATTTTTACATATGGGATATTGGTTAAAATAAAGAAAAAACTGTTTGAGGCTCCAGTTTATGCATCGATGTTTTAGTGCAGTAGAGGCAATGTTGTTTTGATGAGGAATATGTTTTTTACTGCGGTGTTATTAAAATAAAGTTATTAGTTCGAGAGTTAAATTGTAATCAGTTTGGGACAGAATAGTCCATGCACATGGTGAAGTTTTTCTCACTAGGAAGTGCTCATCACGTCAATCCAGAATAAGCAGTTACTGGCTAATACAAGGCTGTTGATATTTATCCATCAGTTGGTGGACGAGTGAGTCGGGAGTTAAATTACACACGGCAGAAGATTGGAGAAGAGGCCATGTTTAACCCCCAGCTCATGATCCAGACTCCACAGGAAGATGGTGCTAATGTACTAACCACAGAAGCACTCCGACAGCATCTTGACTCTGCACTTCAAGCCAGCAGAGTACATGTGTATATGTACAACAGGTAAGGGGAAAAGCAGAAATTTTCCTGTTCATCTGTGACAGCTAAAAAGTGGGTGCATGCTTCCCTCTCTGTATTTTGAAATGGTTAGCACTTCAGAACCTTTCCCTTAGGACTGCGTTTTGATATGAAGGCCACTGTTTTCTGATACTTGACATGGTGGCACGATAGCAGTGACAAGTTGGCTTTTGACAAATAAGATGGATTAAGTGGTGTTGGAAGAGATTTTGAGTGCACCCTGATGAGCAGTGCTATAGTATCCCAGCATTTGTCTTGGTACATCAGCGATGTCTGTGCTCTTAAACATAGGATCTTAGGGATGGGATTCCTAATGCTGCAAATCCTTCCATATTAGAGTTGAATTCACTTGCTGACACCATCATGAGGTACATAATGACTGAACATTGGCACGAGTCACTATCCTTCCAATAGTTTGGATGTAAAGGGAAATGCAGGTGTGAGAAATGGCGGTGTGTGGAATAACAAACATAACAGAGATGGCCTTCAGAGTGGCTGTGTGCAGTACTGAAGGTTGGGAGTTGTGTCTTATCCAACAAAAAAATAACAAAGGTGCATCTTAAGAAGATACCAGTTTTGGGCTAGTGAGACGTCTCTCTGAAAACTGCCTTCTCCAGGGTTACTGCTTACAGGATGATGTGCCACGGGGTGCTGCCTGCAAGGTGCGACGCACCAAGGCTCCAGTTATCATTTGCCCAGCTCCTGCCTTGTCTAAGGCATTAGAAGCCATGGCAGCAGAGGTTGTAACATAGCTGAAAAAGGAAGGCAGGATTCCTAATGGTTTCTTTACTCCTGTGTGTCTGGGTCAGCTGGGAATATTCTAATCCTCTGAACTGGAGCTGGCTTCTCCCTCACTTGTGTCTCCGAGTGACATGTTAAGTCGCAAGTGGTCCCATTTATACAAAAATGTATTTCTATCCCTTAAACCTGTTGACTAGCCTGTTCATCCAAAAGGGGCTCCATTACTTTTAATGAATTTTACAGAGAAAATGAGAGTAACTGAAACAATTGTCTAGTCTGTAACTACAAAAAGAAAGGCCTTTGCTTTTTTTGAGTATATCTATGCTAAATAATATTTGCCTTTCTCAATTATTTGCTGTTTGAGGCTAATACGTGTCTATGAATTGCAATTTTTATAGGTGTGTTACATTTTAGAAATAGCTTTTCAGTATTTGTGAAAGAAAAAAAATGTTCTTTGTATTTCTTACAGACAGTGGAAATTGGAACATTTGTGTTATAAATCAGGAGAGCTCATCACAGAAGCAGGTTACATGGACCAGGTATGGGTAGCAGGCATTTAATTATAAGATTTGTGTATTCTTACAATACAGCTTGTGCAACTTGAATTACATTCTAATGTTACTGTGTTTTTCCCCTTTCTGATTTTGACAGATCATAGAATATCTTTATCCTTGCTTAATTATCACTCCTTTGGACTGCTTCTGGGAGGGAGCAAAGCTACAGTCGGGAACTGCCTACCTATTGTAAGCATGTTTCTATAACTTTTGGGTCTGACTGATTTTAGTTGTGTAACTGTATGATTTTTCATTTGTATTCCTATTGTTTGGTCAGATTCTGGTTTAACAGAAAAATAAAAGATAAAGTGTAGCGTCTTTACTGAAAATATGCATTGATTTTTCTTCATTGAACAAAGATTTTCCTTTTTCTAAGAAGTGATTGTAGGTGTCAGTTTAAATCCCGTGTTATTTTTCCCATTCTGCTAGCATGCAAGATAAAATATAAGTTCTGAATTCAGGCTTTAGGAATTTTATGCCTTTTTTTTTTTTCTTCCTGAAATAAACTTGTTTCTGGTGTTCATTTGGTTTGGTTTTTTGGCTTTTGTTTTGTTTTTCCCATAAAATACAAAAACATTGGCTTGGAATTTTATTCCTAAGAGAAATGCCTTGATTTAAATCTCAAGTCTTCCTAAGGAATAAAGAACAAATCCTTTGCTTGTGAGATCATTAAATAAACCATATAGTATCTTTTATGGGTCGTTTCTCCCAGTTTACAAGTGTGATATTATATGCCCTTGAATCCTTTAAAGAGTTAATTGTTAATCTGTGCAGGCATTTTCTGTTAATTATGCAAGAGTTAGCATTTGAGTTATTGTTTCTGTCCTGGTTTGCATGTCTCTGTAAAAGCAATTCGCAATGGCCATCTCCTAACCTTTAGTGTACAGTTTTAGATGGGGAAATAAGGGGGTTTGTGTTTTCTGGTTGGGAGATTCGGAATAATGACTTAAGCCTGGTTAAGCAGATACAGTGTGGTTTGAACCACAGAATGAGGCAGCCAAAAGCCTTTCTAGTCTGTCAACATCACAAATTTAGAAGTAGGGGGTGGGAGACGTGACAGTGATAGTGGTGACAGCCATGGTAGCGGGAAAGCTTAATGGTTGATAGTCAAGCTGCCAGGGCATTTGAAGGAGTGCAGTATTGTTACAGATAAACAAAGATCAGCTATATTGATTGATTACATTTGCAAGATGATTATTAGACTAGCAAGAAGTAATCTGATACTATGAGAAAGTCTTTCTTTCCTCAGCCCCCTCTCTTCTTTCGCTCTCCCCTCCCCCCTGATTCTTTGAAGGAGCAGTTGGCTGCTTTTTTGTTATTTAGGTGCTTGATGATTTGTTTTCCTTTGCATTTAAATGGAAATATTTTTAACCTGTGAGTATTCCGTTTTATACAACAACTTTGTAAGAACCGAGTATTTTTGTTAAAATTACAACTGGGCTGCAAGAAAAGTAAACAAACTAATCTTAATTAAAACATGCCTTACATTTCATGAAACAACCTTACCAGAAAAAGTTTTAACTTGTAGCAGAAAATAACTGCATTGTTTGTGCAAATATGATTTTGTATTTTTGATTCAGTACTTCTTTTGTCTTTTTTGTGTGTGTCATTTTCTCCTGGTTTCTCTTGCAGAGGGAAGCCTCCTTTGCAGTGGATCAACTTTGACCCCTTAGAATTCTTGGAAGAGTTAAAGAAAATAAACTACCAAGTGGAGAGCTGGGAAGAAATGCTGAATAAAGCAGAGGTTGGTCATGGTTATATGGATCGACCCTGCCTGAATCCTGCTGATCCCGATTGCCCAATCACAGCTCCCAATAAAAATTCCACCAAAGTAAGTTTGCTTGTCTTCGTGCATATCTTTTCAAGGGAGGCCAGGGCGTGAGGGAGGTCAGAGGGGAGAGAAGAAGGTAAAGCATTTTCTTCCAAGCAACATAGTTTCTATTCTTGAGCAGTGTCATTTTTCTGTTTCTATTATATGCTGTTAGCCCACACTGATGAACTTCTCCTCATTCTGTGATGCAATGCTTAATCCTGTGTATTTAGACTCAAGAGTATGGTTGTCGGCTACGGGCTGGCTGTGGCAAGGCAGTGATGTGGCATTTCAGCAAACCTGATGCCTCGGACAGACATAGCCATTGCTGGGATACTGCTGCTGCTCTACACTCACAACATGCAGCAAATCCTTCCTTCAACTAGCACCAGTTCTGTTGATTTTCATGAAGAATTTGAAGTCACGGGCCCCAATTTTATGTATCTCTTTATCAATCACATCAGGCTTTGGAGGAATTGCTGTCTGGTCAAAAAGTGTCCAGCTGATTTGTTCAGCTTGGTTTGTTGAAAACATTTATCTTTGTAAACCTCCTAGATTGTCTATAATACCCATTATTCTAGTACACTGAGTGTTGAATTAGGGGATGAGTTTGTCTGAAGTTAGGAAACTGATTAATTGCTTCTCTACAACTTTTTCTAGCCTCTTGATGTAGCGCTTGTTTTGAGTGGCGGATGCTATGGACTGTCAAGAAAATACATGCATTGGCAAGAGGAATTGATTGTAGGTGGTACAGTCAAGAACAGTTCTGGTAAACTTGTCAGGTAAACAAATGTTTAATGGAAACTGAAAAGTTTTTTTTGTGAGAGTTTGGTTTTCAGGGCACAGGGAGAGGATCATGCAAAATCTGCTCTTCGTGTGTAGTATGAGCCCAAGTTGAGGAGGACATGCCTCGAGAGAACAGAATTTAAAAGAGTGATTTTGTAACTTTGTTTTTTAGAACAGTGTTTAAAGCATTGAACAGCTTAGATCATGTTTTGAAATACAATCAGAGGAAAAAAGGCAAAAAATGTCTTGGCTTGTGTGCTCACTCATTTGACATCTCTCAGAATTCCAAAATCCCCACTGAACTCTTTGTTCAGGATCAATACAGAGAAAAGTCTATTTTTATGTCCCTACATCTTGAATACAGTTTTGAGTAATAAAACAAACCCATTTGTTTTTGGACGCTTGAAGAAGTCATGGAACACCGGACTTCATTGCTGGGAAAAAACAGTGAAATAGAACTGTTCTGAAAAACGTAGGCCATACTAAACTAAATAAAGCACAATTCTTCTGTATTTAATACAGAAAACTTTTAATATTAATTTTGAACTTTTTAACATTAATTTTGAACTTTTTAACATTCACACTAAATTGATAAGTCTTTCAGCAAGTAGTCAAAGAATACATTTTTAGTGAAAAATAAAATAGTTCCATAAGTTTCTAAAATTACTGGATACAGTTGGATACTGTGGAAATCCAGGGTGGATAGTTGTTGCAATTGTGTGCTTCTTGCAGCTTGTCAGGCATCAGGAGTTTAATCTGGTATTTTTCTCCAGGGGATGAAAAAGACCAAGGTCTTCAAATGACAAATGGCCAACAGCATTTACAAGATCTCATAGAAATAACTGTTCCTGTGGCATCCTCACAGTAATCTACCTGTTAATCATGATCTTTAGTGATTTGTAGAGTTATGTTCTTTGCTTCTGAAACAGATCCTGTTGAAAATAATGGTAAAACTCTCATTAACTTCAGTGAAACCAGATTGAGCCTCAATGGTGTGTAGACCAGTACAGCTGCACCAGATACACAGTAAAATAATTATACTCTCTTCAATTTTAATACAAACATGTGCCCTATAGCATCAAGAACTCCATTAAGGTCTTATTTAGGCCTTGATGCCATTAAAATAATTTCCTCAAAATGCTCATTTTATGCCTCTTGCTCTTCTCCCTTCTCTGCATGTTGCAGCGCCCAGGCTTTACAAACCATGTTTCAGTTAATGACTCCTAAGCAAATGTATGAGCACTTCAAGGGGTACGAATATGTTTCACATATCAACTGGAACGAGGATAAAGCAGCAGCAATTCTGGAAGCCTGGCAGAGGATGTATGTTGAGGTAAAACTGAAAATAATGTATATATCATACCTTGAAATCCTGCTGAGATCCACTGCCTTCTGTCATGGCTTTTTGTAGTATTTTTTCAAGGAAGATGCTTAAACCAGAACCGAGTTCTGGTTTTAAATTGCCTCCCAGTTTTTAAGCTTTTTTATTATTTGTGGTGCATTTTGGTTTGGTTTTGGTTTGGTTTGGTTTTGGTTTTGGTTGGTTGGTTGTTTTTTTGTTTGTTTTTGTTGTTGGTTTGGGGTTTTTTTTGTGGTTTTTGTTTTTGTTTTTTTCAATTAAGAAGCTGCTTTGTTATTCACGTAAGAGAAGACATGAAAGTTTCGGTCTTTGGTGTGTGGGACATTTTTGCTTTGCTGAGGCTGAGAAGGAACCAAAGAACTAGCTGGAATTCAAAAGCTTTTGGTTGGCGTGATTATTCTAAATGCGTCTGGAAAACATTAGCCAGCCACAGGCTGCTCTGCCAGCAGCAGCCTGGGTGGGGAGGCTCTGTGACAGTGCCTGGCCCCTGTGTCCCAAGCTTTGACCTCTGCTGCGCTGCTTCTGACCTCTGCAAATGGCCAGGCAGGGAGAAAGAGACCGCTGGCCTTGGCTTAAAGGCAAAACTCATACTGCAACAAATCCACAGTGGAGTTATGGGAAGAGGATTCAAGTTAAATGTTTGGAATGGGCTGGAAATGCAGTAGCTTTTCCTGAGGGATGCAAATTCTTGTCTGATCATCAGTAGCTTGCAAGAAGTAATTCCCAAACACATTTCCGTAGTATCAGCATAAAATCTGTATAGGGCCTGGGCTTTTGCAGGAGCATTAAGGCAAAAGTAGTAGACGTGTGCTGTAGAAGACGGTAATGAATTTGTTGTTTTATTCTTCTTTTCATAGGTCGTTCATCAAAGTGTTGCACAAAACTCTACTCAGAAGGTGCTTTCCTTTACTACGACCACTCTGGATGACATCCTAAAGTCATTTTCTGATGTCAGCGTTATCAGAGTAGCTAGTGGCTACTTGCTAATGGTAATAAAACACATTTATTTAATTTTCACTGGGAGTGAGCAGGGCTTAAACATCCGCTTTATTGTTACCAGTCAGAAGTCCAACATATTAGGCATATTTAAAATAAAACCTGCAGTTTGTAAACTTTTGCCTCGGGCTTGTCACCTGTTCCTCAGTGTAGCATCTATGATGTGTTTGTTCTGTTTAGAGATGTTTATAAGGATGTGTATTTTGGGTGGGGAGAGATAGCTGTTAGAGAAGGATCTATTCTAATATTTTGCCTTCTTTTTCCCCCAACTCCTTCCCCCCCACTTGCTTTAGCTTGCCTACGCCTGTTTAACAATGCTGCGGTGGGACTGTGCCAAGTCTCAGGGTGCCGTGGGGCTGGCAGGAGTCTTGTTGGTTGCACTCTCAGTGGCTGCAGGATTGGGCCTGTGCTCATTGATTGGAATTTCCTTTAATGCTGCCACAACTCAGGTATTTAAGAGACACAAGTCTGCTGTTAAGTTATAAGTACTTGGTTAGTAAATGAACAGAACTGAATCTCTGAGGGGAAAAAAGCTGCAGAAGTATTTCGCTCTAGATTTTTACATGTGGCTTTCTTCTATCTCATAGCTTATGCTGGTAGAAAATAAGTAATTGTACTGCCAAATGATATTAAAGAAAGGTATCATGTAGTTTGTATAATTACTAGATTCTGTGTTATTTGATTTTTCTCAGTCCAAATACGAGTGGAGGCACCCAGTTGTACATAAAAAGGTGCAGTTTTTTTCTTTACATGTGAATATATCTGGATATTCAAATTCTGAAAATACTTTAAATGTATCTTGAATTATTATCAGATGTTCTTCATCTACTCAGAACTTCAATTACTTTTGGTGAGATTTTTTACCTGTAAGTGGTATAGGGCAAGTATATGGCAGTATTCCAGAATAAAAGTTAATGGCTGTATTGCATCCTTTTGATTTTCATTTTACCCTTGGATTTGTGTACAGTGTAATGTAAAAGTTGCTTTAATTAGTCATTTAATGGCTAGCTGCATGGCAGATCATAAAACAACTTTATTGGTTTTTGTTTGTTTTGTTTCTCCCCCAAGGTTTTGCCTTTTCTTGCTCTTGGAGTTGGTGTAGATGATGTTTTCCTTCTGGCACACGCATTTAGTGAAACAGGGCAGAATAAGAGAATTCCATTTGAGGTAATAACAGAATGGGGATTTGGGGGAAGATAAAACAAAAGGCTTCATATAGGAAAAGATAACTGTATGCAGAATTAATTAGTAAGGATTAAAAAGACCCAGTTTTTTTCTCAGTAGCTTTTCATAGGGTCTGGAAATTCTTATTTCTGTCAAAATAGGAAACAATGGCAATATGTGTTATCCTAGAATGTTTTGGAATGTTTATATTCTTTTTCTCTCTTTTTTTTTAAAATAGTGTCTTAGATTTATTTTGTTTTTAAAATTTAATTTATAGCTGTCATATAAAGGCGAATTTACATAATCCAAATTGTGCCCAAAATTTCAGCAAAAGTTACTGTAAATTTAAGAACAAACTCAAATACGACTCTGACAGTTAAATGATAGGATGCTCTTAATGGGAAGACAAAATTGTTAAAGAGAAGGAGGACAGCTTGGAAAACAAATGCTTCTTTTTATTTCTATCAACTGTTACCTTTACTTATTTGTTATGACCTTACATTTGACTTATATTGTGTATTTTTCTGTTTTTCTTTTCTGATGTTTATAATTGACCATGACATTTCAAAGCATAACATATTAATGTTATGAAATCTAAGATGATGTAGCTTTTATGATCCTTTATTTTTATTGACCTTTCTGCCCTCAGTCCTAAGTTTCTTATCCAGAGTACAAACCATTTAAAAGCAATGTATATTTGCCCATTTGGTTTTGTACAAGCAATGTCTTCCATGTGCTCTTTCCAGCAAGTTGGGCCTGTAGGCAGTACAACCTCAGTCTGCTGTAGCCTCCATATGTTGTAAAATAGGTCATGTGTGTATCTTGATATGTCTGCATTTTTTGTGTGTGGTCCCTGGTTTGGGGTTGTTTTCTTGTTTTGTTACATACTTCTTCAAGATGTGTAGCTGTGTTATGCCTGCATGCTGTTAATACATGGTTATTTTGTCTGAAAACTAAGAATACCAAGTGACTCCACTGGTAAAAAAAACACATCCCACTTAATTACAGATGTATTTGCTACAATGTCAGTACCAATTTAGTTTTGTGTTCTGAAGTTGGAATCAGCTTTGATAATGTTTTCTACCCTCAAAAAACATGAGCAGTTCCTGTGTCATCTGCTTTTCTCCTGACCTGTGTATTTAGTATATTGTTTATTCTCATGTACTCTCAAGTGCACACTTGTATTCAGAATTTCATTGTAATAATTTTTCACTGTTACTGTGTTATCTCTGTAGGATGACCCCTTCATTTGCAGGACGTTACCTTATTCACTTCTAAGACACCCATTTGTTTTGCAGGACAGAACAGGTGAATGTTTGAAGCGAACAGGAGCAAGCGTAGCCCTTACATCTATCAGCAATGTTACTGCTTTCTTTATGGCTGCCTTAATTCCTATTCCTGCTTTACGAGCATTTTCACTCCAAGTAAGTTTATATATTTTGTTAGCTCTTAAGCATGGTCCCATCATGGACGGCTAGTGATGATACCTGTTAGTGGTAAAGTCCGTGTTCAGGGCTGCTGCAGTTCACTGAACCAGTATGTGATGGCTGGGTGACAACAACTGCTGTCTGTCCTTGATTCTACCTCTGCCGTTTCTCGTGCATGGAGTCTCTCGCATCCTCTTAGCAGGTGAAAGAAGACCCTGCCTCATCACAGCTGGGTTGAGTGTGAAAACCAAGATTCAACTAAGCAGAAACAAGTCTCCAGGAAGATTTGCATTCTTAAGACAAAAGGAGTAGACTGTACCATAATATTCCTTAGTAGGAATTTAATCCTTTCATTCTACGTTTGTCCAATTTGCTCCTCTTAAAAACTGTAACCAAAGTGCAAAGACAGCAGCGAATATGCATTTGCCATATTAATTATTACTGCAGCTGTTCGTACTGCCTTGCTCCCAGTGCAATTTTAGCAAACTTGGAGAAAACTTCAAGAAGTTTATGTTCCAACTGCTTTGAGAGAAAATGTGAATTTTATGTGCTGAACCATGTATCATTCTCTCTTCCTTTTTCTCTTTGTCTCCTTGTATTTGTTCGTAATATTTTACCTTCAGGAATATGAAATATTAAGGATGCTGGAGAAAGCTTTCTTCTAAAAACAAGGGCTCTTCAAAGAAAGCTTTGGGAGTTTCTCCCTGGCACTGCTTTAATACACAAGCAATTTATAGCACTGTCTGACCTTGGTACAGAGCAGACAAACTTTACTTTTTCAGCATTTATTTTTCTTCTGCTGTAGCCCAGTTCTCCAATCATTTTTCATTATCCTTGAGCCCTTGGCTATCCAGAGGAAGCAAAGGCTGCAATTTTTCTTAATATATGTGGCAATTATTTCTGGTTTTAGAGGTTTAAGTATGCCTGCATTAAGCTGTTTGCAATTGTTAAACTGTTAAACTGTTTGCAATTGTAGTTACATTACCAATAAGTTTTAATAATTTGTTTACCATTTCCTCCTCAGTAGGCAACTGGTAGTGAATAATAGAGAAAGTAAAGGCCGCATTGGTTCTCTGCATTGTTTAGCAGATGTCTGTGGCAACTAAAACTAGATCCTTCATCCTGAATCATTAGCAGTATTTAGTCTCTGCTTACAGGTGATGTGACAGTGAATTATTGTATGGCAAAGATGAGTGTCAATGTGTGAAATATTTTTTGAATTGTAACACTTCTTCTTTAGGAAGAAGTTATTTATGTCTCCTAAATCTGTGGCCTAAATTAAAACATTCAACATGTACCCTAAGCAGTTAACACGACACTGGAGATCTTCTCTAGGAATCAGCAAAGGCTTATTTTGTCAGGCTTTGTGGTACCTGTGTTTTACAGAAGTTATTTCAGCCTAAATGCATCTCAAAAGAAGTACTCAACAAGGGAGGGGTCATTTTGTCCTAATCACACTGCTGAGCTATTGAGTGGGAGCCACCAGAATTATTCTTTCTTATCTGATGAAAGCCTTTCTCTGTTCTCAGTCTTCACATCAGAACATGACAGGTTGCCTTTGGAACATATGTGGAGACAACAGCTGTAATGGTTACTGTAATCTAAGTTAAATATACATTTCCTAAACTATTTTATTTTTGCCTCTTGCCACACTGTAGACTGTATCACTGAAAGTTCAGAAAACAGTCTGCATAGCAAAATGATAAAAAGTTTCCAGTGAGATTTCAACATATTCATGTATGAACATGTTGATATTATTCAGAATAAAAACATTATTATCAAAGTCCTTTTTAAGGCAGTGATTAATATGGAATCTATGTGGAGGAACTTTTGGGTGTCCAGAAATTAATGTTTGAGTTGCTCAATCTTTTCTCATGTACATCTGTAATTTGTCTTTGCTTGCACAAAGTTACCCCTGATATGTATATAAGAGATGGAAAATGTGCCAAAAAAGGGCAGCTGTACGCTTGTAATGAGGATTTATTGGTGCTAGAGCAATATGAATAGCTGGTATGTATATAAGATATAAACCACTAAAATAGCATCCTTTGTTGTTAGAAAAGGACATCTATTACTTGTTTTGCCTAGCTTCACCGGGTAAAATCAGAATCAGGTGGTACATCAATCACAGCATTCAGAATCAGACAACTATGGTAGATTTTGGTGGGTGGTCTGTATTTATGTATAGATTTCTTTATTTACAGTCTTCTTCCTCCCTCTCCCTCTTACTCAGGCTTGTTTAAACAAGGAGTCTTTGCTGTCTTTGATAGCTTCCTAGCAAGACTTAGAAAGCAATGAAATACTGCATTTACTTTTCACAGATGCTGCCTTCTTCTCGTCCAGATACTGAATTTTTAACAGATGGACTTAAAAAAAGGATTGCTCTTGACCTTGTTTTGCTCTTCATTCACTTTTCTTGAGACACTGCAAGATAATTGTCAGAGTTTCCATAACTTTTGAGGCCCAGTATCTGTAAAACAACCCAGCTGCTTGGGGAGAATAAATGGTTTCCTGCATCTGCAGCACAACTTTCAGTTTGAAACTCATATTTTGCATATCAATGCTTGCTTCTTTCCCAGCTTCTCTTCTGCCAGCTAAAGCAATTCATTGGTACCTCTGAGTCCATTTACTTTGTGGAACTCCAACACTGCAAATCTGATGCTGTCTTAGGAGTTTGCTAGGGTTAGCTCTTGCTGAGTTTTAAAAAATGGAAATTAGTCATTTTGAAAGTGATTTTTTTAAAATTAATTCCACTGTGCAGATAGGGACTGTTTTACCTCTTTAATAGTTTTAATTTTTTTCATTTGTTGATCTTATTAGCCCCTTATTTAAACAGTCTTAGGGCTTTGAGATGCTGAAAGTGCCCCAGATAGTCACAAGAATCACCTATAAGAGTGCTTGGACTTTGAAGGAATAGATCCTTGTTTTTCAGATGTGTTTCATTTCTTAAAGTTGTGGTGGGCAGGTTATTAGAGAAATCCACTGAAAGTTTTTGAAGTTTGCAGTGGAAAATTCTTAAACATAGCCCTTTGTTTTGAATATAAGTTAAGGAAATCAAAGCAAAGTATAACTACTGCTGGGCTGAATTTTTTCCTCAGACTATTTGGATACCATTATGGAATAAATTCTGCTCAGGAAAGAGAAGGTACGGCTTCACAAAAATTCATCCACCTCTTCTTGCTTACACCAGAAACTTCCTCCCCTGACAGCAGAGGAGTGGTGTGAATTCACTAATGAGCAGGCATGGAACTTTTCCCAATAAGTCTAAGAAGTAACTTTTTCCCTCACCGTAAAAAATGACAAGTTTTTTCCTAAATGTAAAAGTGCATTACCAGGTGGTAGTGGTGGGCTTGTGGAGAGGAAGAACGTAAGTTTTCAAGCTCTTTCAGTTACCTTACTCTGCTGGAGTGGTTCGTCCCTCTTCTTTTACCCACATAATTTACCTTTCCCTGCTCCTGACATGAGAATTTAACAAGCGAAGTAAAAGCTTAAGGGAAGAGGGGAGGGGAAGGAGGGATCTGAGTCTGTAGGCTGTCAGGAGGGAGTTGCAGATAAGCAGCAGTAGGGTGGAAGTTTCCTGACAGACCTCCTCCTCTGTTCATCACCTCTGGCTATACAGCACACCACTTCTCCTTGGGTGGGCTGCCAGGAATGGCACCGAGCAGCACATACCTTCCGCGGGGCCCCAGCCGGGCTGCCTCTCCCTTGCCGCCTCCAGTACAGACTGCCATTCTTCTGTCTCTCCTAACAGTTGCACCAGCAATAATATTTTAAGGCTTGTGCATTATGAAAAGATGCAAAAAGCAGAGCATGTTTCTCAGAAAGCGACCAACATTTTTTTTTTCTAATTAATGGAATTTTTTTACTGCTCTCTGATCTCATTTCACTGAATACCTTCATTTTACACCCTTGAGTAGGCCCCATTTATCCCTTCTAGGACTAATCTTACCTTTGTTGACTTCTCAAGGGTAAGGTCTGGGGCCCTTTCCTCTCCTGTTCGTCTCTGAAGGTATGAGATAAGATGCCCTATCCCCAGAAGTCCTAAGCATGCTCTCAGCTTGGGTGCTGCAGACAGATAGTCTGTATCCTGCAAGCTCTGCTACTACTGTTTTTTGTCAATGTAATTGTTACAGGTTGTGGGTGTTGCCATGATGGTATTTCTCATACCTTCCCATTCCTAGCCACCAGATGTCTAAATGGCATTGGGAGGGGAAGCAGTGGCTGATGCATCAGATCAGAGATAAAGCCATCCCTTCCTTCTCTTTCCGTATCAAGTCACATGGTGTTTTTTGATGGTACAACAAATTAGAATTGATACAAGAACAATGTTTTCTTTATTTAATTCTGAAAACTGAGAACTGTTAACACCCTTGAAACGCTTGATAGGTGGGTGAGGGAGAGACAGTGTGCAATATATAGAAAGTGTGGTGTTAAGCTCTAGGAATCTATATAAGTACAAATCATAACAGAGAGGATTGTTTAAAAATATTTTAGCTGCAGGATTAGTACATCAACACCGGGATGAAAAATCTAATTGTTCTAAAAAGAGATGCCATGTTAATAGGCAGATATACCATGTGTTGTTGGATTAGCTTCCATGCTTCTTAAAATATCCAAGGTGAATATAAGTAACTTTAATGGCACCTCTGCTATACATTTAGGTGCTAGTTTTCAGGTTTAGTGCATTTGAGATTCAAGGTTGCTGGCATCTACAGTGGGCACTGATACAGCATGACGTGTTTGCAGTTTATGGAGCAGGAACGAAGGACTTGTATTAGTTTTTCAGCCATGCTGGGGGGACCAAGAATTATTGAGTCGGGCCTCAGCTATTTTTTCCAAATCTCAATAAATCTTAGTTGATCGTTGATAGAAGATCTTGGTTAGACACAACTAATTATTCATGTTATATGGTTTATTCAACCTTCTCTGGTTTAGCAGCAATAAAGAAAGCAGTTGTATGAACTAGGTCCAACAAACACCTTGCTTGCAATAGCAGCCATTTGTTTTTCTGACAGATTCAGTTAATTCTAGAGAGGATCAAAAGGCAATCACTTAATTTTAAAGTCTTGGCTATAATCTTACGTAACTTTCTGTGTGAATATTTATAGATCATGAAATAGTCATTGGATCTTTTCTCTCAAAGATGGCTTAATGGTAATTTGGCTTTAAGTAATAGGTAATTCTGTTTTAGTAGTTGTGTCTACAGACAGCCACCAGCAGGACCAAAATCTTACTTCAGGCAGGCTAGAGACAACAAGAGAAACACCAATAAACCCACTTTTTTATACTATATATTTATGATTGAGATGACTAGAAAATATTTACATAACTAGTTGATTCTCTCATCCTCAGGAAAGTGAAAAAAATATCTAGTCTTTTTATTATACTTTGACAGCTTCAGAACTATTGAAATCATTCAGTGTTTAGTACTTTCAATTTTCAGATGAAGAGACACAAAAATAAAACTTGCATTGTTTAGGTGATTCATAGTATTTATTTAGCACTTAAGTCAAGAATTTTTACAACATGGATTTTGGATATCACATCTTTTGACCTGTCAGTTTTGAGGCCTGATTTTTCAACATCAAAAGCAGCCATTCATCTATTTTGGAAAAAGGGGGGCCTATTTATATCAGATTGATGACTTCATTTTTGTAGCCCATCTTTGTTCGTTATGACTGTTTTAACCCAAGCAGTTGTTAACTTCAGAAGTTTACAGGTGGAGGCACTTGATAGTTTGTATTATTTCCTTAACATGAAACTGGGCTGCTATTGAGATGGCTACTGCTTATCTAATGGGTAAAAGAAAAGGATTTCGGGCTGCTTTTTCACCTGTTGATGGCTCAACCATTTTTTTCCCCAGTGTCTCTCCTACTCTTGTAAGTGTCTTCCTGTCCCATCTGTGCCCAGGCTTTCCCTTTGTGATGACTAGTGCTCCTAACAATTCTGCATTACAAATAAATGCTATTAATAATAATGATAGATGCTGCACTGCATATGGTCATGGAAATTCTCTGGGAATCTCTGTGTGGGAAAGGGTTTGAAGTATGGTTTGAAAGGGGGTGGGCGGGGAGGATTTTTTTTGTTCATTACGTAATGTTCACTTTGCAAATTAAACCAAGTATTCTTGTTCCAGTTTAAGATCTATTCTTGTTACAATTTAAGACTTGTTTTGGTAGACTGGCTCATTAATCAAGTTCTTTTAAGCGCAAGTATATCAATATATAAATTTCTTATAGCGTGTTGGATTAATTTTGATTCTCCTTTAACAATAATCCCTGATAAACCCAAAATGTTGCTCTTTTTGGCTAGACTTAAGTAAGTACATCAAGTGCATAACATTTTACTAAATAGAGCAGTTTCATTTAAATTAACTTAAACCTTTGTTTCATTTCTGATTTAATAATATGCTTTAATGTTATTGTAATGCTTAAATTTCTTTGCATCCCTTTCTAGTTCTAGTTCTAGGTTTGCTTTTGCTTTCATCTTTTTTTTTTTTTACTGTGAGACTCTAAATATGGCAGAATCTCATGCAAAACTAAGATCTTTTGACTCTGTTTTCCCACATTAAAAAATCACAACCATATCTCCAGACACAGATGTATTCAAACAATATGAAATTTATTATTAAAACTAATTAACCCAATAGGCCCACCATAATGAAAGAGGAATGTAGAAGTGTATCAGTTTCATCAGGGAAAATCTTGAAAGCATCTGGGGGGTTGACATGGTAAATGTGTGAACAAATGAGAACTGAAAGGAGGTTTTATGCTTTGTAAAGCTGATGCCCTATGTGAAGCTTAGTAACGACATCACTTCTCCCATGATTGATCTCTAGGCAGCAGTTGTGGTGGTATTCAACTTTGCTATGGTTCTGCTGATTTTTCCTGCTATCCTGAGCATGGACCTTTATCGTCGGGAAGACAGGAGACTGGATATATTCTGCTGTTTTACCAGGTGAGAAAGTGTGATAGATTAAAAAATGAAGTGCATCCCATTTGTGGTCATCAACCTGTGCTCCCATTCCTGGTCAGGAGTAGGAGTTTTTGATTGCAACAGAGTCAGTGATGTTATTGCTACGATTTCATTGCCAGTGGCTGACTTAAGTTTGCTGCTTTGGTTTTTACCTGATTGAGGGGAGAATTTAAAATATATCTGTCCCTCTCTCTCTCTCTCAAACACACACACACTTTTCCTTTCATTCATATGTTATGTTCATTTTGACTGTTGGAGGACAATATTTGGAGAGCATATAAAAGATACATGCTTTAGGAATATCTTCAAGTGTTTTTAGAATGTTACAGGGTACTGCAAGCTGTCCAGTGCTAGTACTGGGTAGTCCTAGAAGACTCTACATAACTCAGAGCACTGAGAAGCCTTACTTACACTCTGCTAATTTCTATATTTTTTATTCCTTTAAACTCAAATACATAAACATAATGTATAAACTGTTAAATGACTTCCACTTAGCTGAGTTTCTCATAGGACTGTGAGGAATGCAGGATGATCAGTATCATTATAGGATAATGCTCGATAAAGTTTCTGTTATCACTGCAATAGTAATTTTAAATGGTAATACTGCCATTCTAAAGAGTGTACACACAGACTCTCACCTGATACACAGCCAGCTCTGAGCATAGAATGGGGCTAGGAAGAGTCTGTTCTCATCGGTGGAGCCACTCATAATTAATTAAGCATGTTTTCTGCCTTAGTTTTTGCTTTGCCTGCAATGGAGAGGATCACATACATTTGTACACATGTCCTCTTACTGTCATAACCAGCATGTGAGAATCCATGTTGTGTTATCTTAGCCTTTTACACCCACCTAGGAGCTGACATAGTTTGCCGTTTTAATTTTAATGTCAAAGAGAGAAAGCGCTTTCCTAAATTTGTTTTTGAAGGAGTGGTTGGAACAGGGAGTTGATCCCAAGCCAGGACTTCTACTTTCTTTTTCTGATTTCAGTCACAATTTCAGTGGATGGCGTAATGTGCGTGAATTTTGGAGCCCTGATTCTCAGAAATACAGGGCAATCAGACCTTCCATTTATTCCGTCCTCTAAAGTTGCACCAAGTCTGTTTCAGAATTTGGGTCTATTTATGCATGAAGAAATGCAGTTACTGAGAGCTTGCTTTGTTTAGCCAGACAATATTCTGAATTCCTCTTGTTTTTGTAGGATTTGTCCACTTGGTAAAAAATCTCTGATACTATCATAAATTTGTCTTTTCTCATTTACAGGAAGAGGTTTGTCTCTGATAATTTTTTTCATAAACTAGGTATCTGTTAAGGTCTATGTAGACAAAAATGAGGGGAATGTTTCAATTACTTCAGTAATTTTGTCTCTTCATGCTGCCCATCTTTTCTGGGAATTAATCCTTGCATATGTTTATTTAATTTTTAAAACATTCTGTCAGTGTATGGCAAGTGGTTTCAACCTGCCTCCCAAAAGTCTGAGATCTTATCCAGAAGGCCCAAATATTATTTAACAGTTACTCTAATAGTTCTAAACAGAAGAACTCAGTATGTCATGTGTTTACATTTTGATCTAAATAGCTTAATTCTCAACGTGGGCACATAGGTGTAAACTCACACACATATTGTGCATTCAGACTGTGTGACTACCTGGGTGTTGACCTGATTAGCATGTGTAATTAATGAAGTGGTGTGGGTAGATGTCAATATTATCAGACAAATGCTGTTTCCTTCTTTCTTGAGCACAAGAAATGTGCTTACATTCTCAGAGGCCTTTGCTTTGAACTACATCTGAGAAATGTTTCCTAAAGGTGCAGAGTAAAATTTATATCAAAAAGTTGCACTTAATTTATATAAACTATCTAATAGTAGTAGAAGCAGTCTCAGATGGAAGCAGGTTATCCTATCCGGTCTGATTAAAGTAAAGGTCCATCTAAATGCGAACAGATGTTTTTCTCTTCTGTTACAGTCCATGTGTCACTAGAGTGATTCAGATTGAACCTCAAGCATATGCAGAAAACGACAATACTTGCTACAGTCCTCCACCCCCATACAGCAGTCACAGTTTTGCACATGAAACTCAGATTACAATGCAGTCTACAGTGCAGTTGCGCACAGAATACGATCCTCATACGCAGGTGTACTACACCACCGCAGAGCCTCGCTCAGAAATCTCTGTGCAGCCGGTGACAGTGACGCAAGATAATCTCAGCTGCCAGAGCCCAGAAAGCGCAAGTTCGACGAGGGATTTGCTTTCCCAATTCTCAGACTCCAACATGCATTGCCTTGAGCCACCCTGTACGAAGTGGACACTCTCATCTTTTGCAGAGAAGCATTATGCTCCATTCCTCCTAAAACCAAAAGCTAAGGTAATCAGGGAATGCTACCTGTTTTTCAAAAATAGACTTCTGCCTTGCACAGTAATGAGGTGATCCTGGCAGTGATATTTAATATAAGGAATAAATGGAATTCTCTTGGAACAACAGGCCTTAATAATTTTACAGCTAATTTGGTTCTGTAAAAGTTTTAACTTATGAGTGCTGTGGAGACATACTTTTCAAATCTGAGTTGCGAGTGAGGGTTTTGGTGATTTTCGGTAACACAAGCTTGTGAATAGTGAAACTAAACCCACTTTTAAACTTTATTATTATACAGCTTTATCATCCATGACACAGAGCCCCTTCAATGAAGTGCAGATTAGCTTAGCCTTGTAGTGTGTATGTGTATGAAAAAAAAAAAAAGGAAGAAATAAAAGCTTTGAAGTAGACTGACGGGTGTTAATTTTGAACCTGGCTTTGTAGACTGCCATTATGAGTTGTTAATTTCTTTAGAAACCTAAAACCAAATGCATTTTCCATTTTCTGTTGCAGGTTGTGGTTATTTTTCTTTTTCTGGGTTTACTTGGGCTCAGCCTTTATGGAACTACCCAGGTGAGAGATGGACTGGATCTCACAGACATTGTACCACGGGAAACACGGGAATATGACTTCATTGCCGCACAGTTCAAGTACTTTTCATTCTACAACATGTATATTGTGACACAGAAAGCAGATTATCCAAATGTCCAGCACTTACTTTATGAACTTCACAGAAGTTTCAGCAACGTGACATACGTCTTGTTGGAAGAGGATAGGCAGCTTCCAAAAATGTGGTTGCACTACTTTCGAGACTGGCTGCAAGGTAAGAGGGAGTTACCTGAACTTTTATTCTTAACTACACAGTAGAAATTGTTTTTTCATGCTGGTAACGTTCCCCTTTTCAAATACAATCACATGATTAAGGACCGCGAGCAGGACGGAGAACACCTAGGTGCTGATCACAGGTTGATTTGCTGTTTCTCTAACAGGTCGCTTAAATTCTTTGTGGCTAACTTCCCAGTAAGAGAGTTTTGAAGCTGTAAGAGATTATATCTATGAGAGGCCATCTCATGCCATTAATTTCTAAGCAGTTAATGAGGAATTCTGCTGTAGAATTAATGGCAAAATATGGCCCACTGTCTTGGGCAAATAAATGTTTGCTCAGTGTTTTGAGAACAGTACATGAGAAATCCCTGTCCAGCAATGTATTTTGGCACAGGCTTAACTTCACCATGCATGATCCTGTTGGCTTCAGCTGGGACTGCTGGCATAAATAAAATTCAGTGTGGCTTATATATTTTATTGGATTTGGAACTTACTGTACATTCTACATTCCCAATCAAGTGTCCTCAGTTTATCTATGGTGATGCTTTTTCTGTGCCGAGTTGTAATGGGGCAGGGAAGAACAAGAGAAGGCATGGCCTTCCAGGTACTGTGATTATAATTATATTGAAGCCAGCTTATTAAAGATATTATAATTACACATGTTGAGACAAATAACTATTTAGTATTTAAAATAAATAGTACTGTTACATCTCAGCAGATTTAACAGCTCTCTGCTGTGAGCAAACATATTCTGCCTTGGAGTAATTCTGTCCTACCACTGTCTTTCTGTTGGGAGAATCTCCAGGAAGCCTTTGCCAACAGAAAAATAAATTGTGCTGACCTAGTGAGACTGTAAATTTTAACCTTAACTGTTTACAGATGACCAGTGCAGCCAGTGATTCTTAGACAACATGTAGGTAACTGCTAGCACTTGGGCTATTTTATTCCTTCTGAAAATATGTTGGGCAGCATTAGGAGAGCGGATGCATTTAAGTGACACAGCTAAACAAAATGATCAAGTTTCCTGTGTGTTTAGTGCACTGTTAAGTCATGCAAAGCAGTATTTCAGCAATTAGCTTTGTTTTTTTAATGGTTTTTAAATACATTGGCTCCATTCATTACATCCTACTTACTGGAAGTTTTACTTAAAATATTTTGCTCACATAAGCATATTGAGCTGAAAGGGAAGGTATTACTGGCAGGAAGAAAAATCAACATAGCTTAGATGTTTTGCTGGATTGAAACCTTACTATACTTTCTATATTTCTAATCAAGCATCTTTCTACATGCTTTTTAAAATTTTCTTGTAACTCTGCTATTTTATTTCTTTTTTGGGTATTTTTTGTTGTCGTTCCAAAACAGTAGGAAGAAAATGTGTGTGGTGTGCCACCTTCCACCCTCACCCCTCCTCCCCCTTCCAAACCTATGAGGGAGATGGAAATCTGAGATGGTGTTTAGGATCTTCACATGCTATTGCTGAATTTCAGCATAGTCTGCCAGCGATAAAGTCAGGAGGAAGTGCCCTTGGATCCGCTCCTTTGCTGCCTTCTCAGGGTGAAATGCTGGAGGCTGGTCCACTTAGTGCTGCTCCCATTCCCTCTCTCTCAGGCCTACCACGTATTTTCCCGACCTCCTTCCGCTTTGGATGCCTCCCTGTCCATTTATAATCACCTCCTTGTGCCAAGGACTGTTTGTGTGGCCATGGCTCAGTGCCAAGGGCCTGCACGTCTCCTCTGTTCTGTGTGTCTGTGTTCAGATGTGACCTTTCCAGATCTGCCGTGCACTTAAGGGTGTTCCTGTTCTCTTCTTAACTGCCCATAGTTACAGTTTTCCTTCCAGCCCACATTAGCCTGCCCATGCTTCTTGTCCTCGGCTTCTCTTTGACTAGAGGAGCTGTGAGTATTTGTGGTACCCTGGGTGTTCTGACAGGGTTCATGGAGCTGAAATGCTATACTGGAAAGGCTAGGGACAATCCAAGGAAGCAGTGGCTTGCAGTGGTTCAAGTGGATGTGGAAGCACGTTGCTTGGCCCATTGATCACCCATAGTTCTAGAATCAATTGTTATGATTACTAATTAGCATTTAGGTCTGTGTCCTTGCCCATCTTACCCACCTTCCCCGAGAGGGGCACGATTAATTGGAATCAGCTGCTTTATAAAGAGCAGGGCTGTCTGCACAGAATGTGATATTGCATTCACAAAGCTGTGAATAAGAAGGATATGGAGATGTATCAATAAAAATAAATTATGTTTTAAAATCATACAGGGCATTGATGTAGCGGGGTAACTAAACTGTTATACTAAAAGCTACCACACTTGTCAAAGTTCGGTAATTATCTCGAGGGGCAGACACTAATAGACAGACTAATACCTGATCATTACCAGCTGGGGCCAGTGCTGAGGGAGTAAAGGTGAGGAAAGGTGAAAACAATTTACAAACAAGGTAAAGTTTTAGGTTGGATTAAGGGAGGATCATTTTGGGAATGGTTCTGCTGGTGCATTTTGACGTGCTGGAGGAGCAGGATAATCAAAGTCAACTTTGAACTTCGTGGCTAACTTCTGCCAGCTTGACTGGGAATTCAGTTCTAGAGATTAATGGCTCAAGATGGCCTTCTGACACACACACATTTGTCCGGCAGAATGAGGGAAGCAACAGCATGTGAACAGAACCATTTTTCATTAAGAAGGCATCCTTAATCTTAGGCGTACGTTTCTCCTCATTTACTAGCAGCAGAGTGCCTTCAGCCTAACGTGCTGCTTTTTCCAGAGGTTCCCTTGTATTTTGCTTTCTGGTATCATATCCTGTTGGTGTATTTTCTGTTACTAAAAATGCAACGGAGTAAGAGTTAACAGGAATCATCCATTTAAACCAGAAATGTTACCTTTATTTTTGTGACTGAATGTAAATGAGGTACCTTGAATTCCCTGATGGCTTGTAATTGGGCTTATTTTTGCAAAGGGTAATCTTATCTGGTGTTTCATGGTGCCAGCTGTTGACATGAGTCAGTAGGAATTCCTTCCTCCCCCCGATTACTGCATCCAACATAATTTTAGAGGATTTTACTTTCTTCTGAAGCACTAAGCAAATGTGACTGCAGATACTTAAAAATGCCAAATATAAGATTTTTTAAATTCCCTTAATTTTTATAACTCTTTGACAGAAGGAGGTCAACAGGTTACTTTATCGTTCTGCCTGGAGATGTTTCATTAACCCAATTTAAAAAACATTAAATGTCTTTTAAAATCATTAGTATAAATAGTTTATAATGGAAATACTGCTTGCTTTGAAAGCAGCAACTCTGCTATTGATTTTAAAGTGTTATGGGAAATATTAATTGTTGAAACTTTTAAATCCTTTCGAAATTAAAGCACAACTGATAGTGAGTGGTTTCTTGGTATTCTTTCTGCAGGCTTTTGGTTTCAGCAAGGTCAGTAACAGAATAACCTGGAGTGTAAAGCCATTAAACCAGCTGAGGAATAAGATATAAAAGTGAGCAGGGTTTGAGGGATGACCAAACTTGTGAGAATAGGGGAGGGGCAGAGATGTGAGAGAGATGAGTTTTCACCTGCTGCAGTAATGTTAAGTCTACATGCTCTTTTATGATGTCCCTTGCAGCCACCAGCTGGTGAGGTCACATGCCAATGGGTGTGCCTGTTATTGTGCGTCTGTGGAGCCCCCTGACAGGGGCTGGATGTTAGTCTGAAAGCTCTGCCCTCACATGCTGTCTATCATAGCAATTTGTGTGCTCCTCTTGCTGAAGGGAGCCATTTTTACTGCAAGTTAAGCTGTGCTTTGGTGGTCTTTCCCACACTTTTTTGGCAGCCTCCTCCTGACCTTCCAAAGTCATCTTTCACATTACCAGTATGATGGTACAAATGCTTTCACGTGGCCACCTTCTGAAGGACAGACATGTAGCTGAAGTTGGTCCAGCAGGACTAGATGGTATTTTTGCATGTCCTAGGCAATGTTTCCCCTCTCTGGGGGCACCAACAAACAACATTTTTTTCAAGGAGGTCACAAAGTCTTTTGGTGATGCCAGAAAATTTGATGGCAAATAGTCCCTTCTCCTGGGCAGAGGCTGGAGATCTGGCAGGCTTATTTAACGGCTTGGTTCTCAGCCTCTTGGCTTCACAAGCGGGTACAGTTTGGCAGGACAACATAGGAGGCAGTTTTCTGAGGAGAGGCACAAGGTTGTAAGTGGAAGCAGGTACTGCAGCTCGAAGGCAGTGTCTGCCGGGTGTGTTTTCTCTTCCAGCACTCTTATCTCCGTACAGCTGCAGTTAACCTATCTGATCTGTAATGATGGTTTTCATTACGGCTCCTCAGCACAGCTGTGAGGTGGGTCGGTGATTTCCTCCACCGCTGGTCTCCTGGCCTTTTCCATCCTTTCCCTGGACATGCGGTTTGTCATCTGCTTGCACAGAGCCTCCTTGTACTGGGCTGTGGCTTCCTGTACTAAATCTGATCCAAATTTGTGCTGTGAGGTATTCCCTGCCCCTTGAAGGGTGGCAAAGAGGAAAATAACAGTTGAGACTGAATAGGTGTTGGCTGTGATCTTTACATGTGCTGGCAGCAGATCCCACGACTTGTATTAGCTGCACAAGTTGAACAGATGGAACAAATTGACAAAATCGTGTTCACTCACGCTGTGCTCGAGGAGCAGCTGAGTTGCTGTTTGAAGTTGAAAGTTTAAGTGTGTTTTTTTTTCCCCTTGTAGTGGAATTTCTGGTTATATCGTAGAAGCTATTGCCTCAGTGCTCTGCAGTAGCCCAAAACATTTAATAAGAGCGGTGTGTGTCCTCCTCTGTGGCTCAGCGCATTTGACCAGGGTTTGGTGAGCCAAGGGGAGTATGGAGAGCGTTTCTCATCTAGACTATATGCCTCCTCTGGTTTTAACTCTGCAGTAGGCATTGAACTTGGATCAAGGCTGAACTCAACCCTTTTCTGTTCTGACACCATCCAGGTCAGGCCAGGACTTCAGCCTTGTTCTGAGGAAAGTGTGTATTAAAGAAGTAATATATCAAAATATGCTTATGGAATTTTGAGTTTGATGATTCTGGAATTGTGGTTCACAAGGAAAACCACTCTCTATTCTAGACAATATTAACTCTTCCCCATATACTTCTCCAAGCAGAGTGCTAGCTTGCTGTCAAAGGTTCTGAGAAGGACGCTGGAGGGTCTTAATCCCATCCAAAATTTCTTTACCTTGAGGGGAAGCTGGTTTATACCAGTTCACACTGCACCTGCAACTTGCTAGCTCAACTTTGCTGGTCTGTACAACATGGGAAGATCCTTGAGACTTCTCCCGTGCACTTTCTTGCTCTCTCTGCCATTCTTTTGGCAAAATACTGGTCATGCAACTGGTTCTTTTACCTTCCCATACATTGACAGTGAATAAGGCACCCTAAATTTAGGAGGCATCAGGTGGATAATTTCCTTTGTGACTCAGCTATGAGAAGAGTAATTCTTAATTCCTGCTGAAATTCATTTCTAAGAGTGATTGCTTACCTGCTTGTTCTGTCTTCCCCTTGCCTCCCTTAACTCTTCAGGACTTCAGGATGCATTTGACAGCGACTGGGAAACTGGGAAGATCACTTACAACAATTACAAAAATGGATCTGATGATGCTGTCTTGGCTTACAAACTCTTGGTACAAACAGGCAACCGAGCAAAGCCCATTGACATCAGCCAGGTACTGTATGAGAGTCTATACTGGTTTGTACAGGAATACACAAGTCATCAGGAGTAGGAAAAGGTGCAAAGAGCATGTTGTAGTCTCTTTTTCCATCTCGATTAATTGAATGCCTGAGTTACACTTTACTGCATGGCCTAAGTGACTGTCATGAAACCACTCGTTAGCTGCAGTCTGGCCTGTGTTGCAAAGTGTTCACAATCCGTACTGGGAATGCCCGCCCTTGATTGTTACTGTTCGGTGTGCGTTCAGTGCTGCTCATGTGTTAGACACACTCAGTTTCCACTGAATTTTTTGTGAAAAGTGCTTTGCTGCATCCAAAGGTAGATGGAGTCTGGTCTCATGCCGGACAGAGCCAACATTAGCCTTGTTGCCCTCTGATTTGAATCAGATTGCCTTGTAGGGTTGACCTTTGCTCAGCTTTCTGCTGCGGCTTTGAATCTAGCATTTGCAATTGTTTGGTTACTTCCTACCGATTTACACAAAACATAGGATTTAAAAAAATATGTTGATAAGTGATAGTGGAAGGAAACTGAAATCATTACATGCTATATCTTATTCTTGTTCCATCATCACTAAATACAGCTATACTGTTGTAGAACTTAAGAACAGCAGTTGTTTGAGCTGCCCAAGTAAAATATGCCTGAGGTTCTTTTGCAAGGTTATCACAGCATATTATTGCATTTGCTGTAGCCATTGGGAGGTGGAAACACGAGGTTTGACTCCTTGCACTAAAATTAGATTTCAAACCTCTAAGAAGAAATTCTACAATAACCTAACTTCTCCTCTCCTAAAGTCATCATTGACTCACTATGCTTTCAGGCAGAAAAATAGTCTTTCTAATGAGCTTCTTGGCAGATCTGCTTATTGTCTTTCTTTTTTTCCTGGCATTAAAGGTGACAGATTTACGGAGTACATTGTTCAAAGTTACTATGGTGTGTAAAACACACTGCTGTATAGCAACATGCAGTATGCTGTCAGGTCTGAATGAGGCTTCAGCTATGAATTAAGCAAAGAAAGGCAGTTGAAGAGAAAACCTTCAGTGAGATTTTTGTTTAGCAGAGTGTACCAGGTACGCTGTGGAACAAATGCGATTGGACTGCAGCTGCTGATATAATTTCCTGTGCCTGGGAGGAGGAAAAGTGTGGTGCACCCACAGGGGCTGAGCGCTGTACTGTGCAGTTCCAGAGACAGCTTGAAGACATACAGTTGTTGCATATCCTGTGGACTAATTGAATCCAGATCCTTGGAATCCAGCTTTTTTTTTTTTAACTGCTGTCACTGTTGTTTTTCATTTCATTAAAAAGACCTGAAACTGGAGCCGAGCCAGAATTTTAAATAAACAAAACAAAAAACCGCAGTAATACTTTTCACCCAGAGAGTCCTCTGTCAGGGCTCTGGCTGTGCAGGATTTGGCTGCAGAACCCTAGAAGTGTGCCACTGCTGTTTGCCCCACAGATGCATTTGCCCACAGTGACCCAAATAACACAGGACTCTCGTCTGCTTACTTGACGCTGGGCATTGTCTGAACACATAGGTCATAGGAGGCAAGTGTTAGCAAAATTTATACAGATGTTGTTTTATTTTTATAGCTCTCCTCCATTTACTGGGTGGCATTTCCTTCAGTGTTAACAACAGAGGTTAACTGCACACAGACGTGTATAGGGACTCTTGCCAGGTTTTCTTTCCCTTTCTTTAAATATGTTTCTCCAACTTGGTTGTTTTTCACTCTTGACTGCGGGCTTTCCGAATTCAGATATCAATGGTTCAGACTATTCTGGAACCATCTGCTGATTTAGCGGTTATTGTAAACATTATATGAGTACTAATTTATAACTAACCACTTTCTACTGTCACTGTAGTTTTTTTGAATATTTTTTTCACTGTCAAACAATAGTTTACTGATAAGTCACATCAAGTGAAGATTCATACTCTTTTGCTTTTCCTGTCCTCTATGTGTTGTGTCTCCAGGCCATTTGTCAAAGGCTTTGCAGCAAGAGCCCCAAAAGCGGCTCTCATCTGAAAGGCTTCTGATGTTTTTTTTCATTTTGCAGTTGACCAAACAGCGTCTGGTGGATGCGGATGGAATAATTAACCCAAATGCTTTCTACATCTACCTGACAGCCTGGGTTAGCAATGACCCTGTGGCCTATGCTGCCTCGCAAGCCAACATCCGGCCCCACCGCCCAGAGTGGGTCCACGACAAAGCAGACTACATGCCAGAAACAAGGCTGAGAAGTAAGTAGCGTTTCATCTTAATGTCTTATAGTTTATGTAAGTGCCCCCGCTCCTTCCTTCAAGAGCCAGTAACTCTGTAGTTGGCTGATGCTGCACAGGGCTCAGATGCGTAAACAGGACAATATATTGTGTTACCGTGTAGTCTTAGGAGACCCATGCACCATTGCAAATGTGGCACCACTGCAGGGTTTTATCACGTTGAAAAATGAGGTTTATAACCATTTAAAGTTAGAAGCAGCATTGTTTTTTAGTGTCACCTGATAGTTCTGTCTGTGAGAGAAACCTGCAGATTGCATGAAATTCCTACCGGTGATTCTGAAATTTCATCCCTGAGATTATATCACTCTTATCCTTAATTCTTAAGAGATTTTTATCAAGGTAGCCAATAGACTGAGCTACCAACACTGGTATGGTACTACAGGTATTTAGGTAGAGGAACAGTCCCATTCCGTGTCATTCACTGTTTTCTTGAGCACCAATGCCAGTTTACATTGTGTTGCTTCAGCTTTCAATTTATTGGGAGGATTGCTAGTTGGACACCAGTAGGGAAGGGGAGAGTGCATATAGGGGAGGACTGGTGCGGGATTGGGTAACCAGCTAGCCGTGCTTCAGTGTATCCGAACCCTAGAGCTTTGTGGCAGTCAGCCAAGTCTTGTCTTAATGAAAATTTATGGTTGAGATTATAATAGGGCAAATCATGTTTAGCAAGTCAACTGAATGACCCTGCAGGGTCTGGAACACACAACGACAGTAACAAAATGCTAGTCGTGGAGGCTTTTTTTTTTCCCTTGTCATACAGTAGACTTAGCACTACACTCAAAAAGAAGTATGGAGACTGTTCGCTTGTCAAATTATTAAAGGATAAAAAGGTCCGTATTTCCTCAGTAAACCGTTACTTTTATGGTAGGTTTTTTCCCAGTCTTTTGCATCAGTAACAGAACATGGATTTCTGAATCTGACTTTCAAAATATTCAAGGGAAATCTTAAAGACCAACCAGCTTAATTCAGCTTAATTCTTGTCTAGTTTTGTGTCTGTGGACCTCAGTTAGTCTTAGGAAAATTACCTTTGATTTCAAAGGAGCTGCACTTGCATAAAAGAAGAGCATTTGGATGAAAAGTTTAAGGTTATGTGATCCACTTTATATTGCAGTTAGGGATTTTTGGCCAGATATTCAGTAAAAACACTGTAGCACTGTTGATGGTTAAATACATATATTGAAATCTATCTGTTAAATAATACAGAATTGCTTGGGGACTTGATGTAGACCGTGTTCATGCTATTGCACTGCATGATAAAACACAGCAATCTCCTGTATTGCCTCAGCTCTCAATTTATTGGGAAGTTTTTAGAATGTCACTTGTTCCAGGGAACTGAAATTTAAATTCAACACCTTTAAGCATTTTGGAGAAGGAAGTGTTCTGTTAATGTGTATCTTCTGTGTATCTTCTTGCTGAACACACATTTTAACGCTGCTGTCCTCTTCCTAGTTCCAGCTGCTGAGCCCATTGAATACGCTCAGTTCCCTTTCTACCTCAACGGATTGCGTGAAACTTCTGACTTTGTGGAGGCTATTGAGAAAGTGAGAGCTATCTGTAGTAACTACACCAGCCTGGGCATCGCCAGCTACCCAAATGGTTACCCATTTCTGTTTTGGGAGCAGTACATTGGGCTTCGTCACTGGCTCCTCTTATCCATTAGTGTGGTTTTGGCTTGCACGTTTCTGGTGTGTGCCCTCTTCCTCCTAAACCCCTGGACGGCTGGGATCATTGTAAGTTTATTATAAGGGTCTTTGTTGAAGTCAAATTCCTTTCAGCATAGCTCTTGCTGTAGTCGGGAAGGTTTTGTTTATGTCTGGGCCTCTGGTGGAGTATATATATTGCATCATTCATTATATATTTATTCAACTTGAAGGGGTAGAGTTCATGCTAAAGGTACAAACCTTAATAACCTTAATCCTTTGGCCACCTTTTTTGCAGCTTTAAAGGTTTCTTATAAAGGTACATAAACTTTTGCCCTTGCTCAGATGCACACTAACATGAAAACTAAAGGCACAGAGGAAAAACTAAGAGCTTTATTAAATATTAAAGTTATTTCTAATTATTTATTCCTTCTCCCCTTTTATCAGACATAGTTATTTTTCAAGGCAGTTGCTTGTGACTAACTCGCCTGTAAATTTTCCCACTGATTTCTGAATGCAGTCTTTCTGTAAAAACTGAAATGGTTAGGTTGTACAGTACACTCTGTGGAAAGAGTGTAACTGAGTGATTGAGGAGAAGGAGTCATAAAATTATAAACTGAAGAGAATACTCCTCCGTGCTTTCTGCAAGGCACCATAAGCCTCTCAATAAACATTCAAGTTAAACTGAATGATGATCTTCCTATGTTTAAATTCCGTAAGCTATCGTATGGTTTATAAAATGCCAGAAGTAGAAAAGCGTAAAACAGTTACTAGTTTTTGTAATATACGTTTATACGACAGGTATGTTAAAAGGTAAATGTTTAGTCTAGAATATTTTTCATAGCACTTAATCAAGCAATTTATGTTATTACTCTTGATTCATTAGCTTATAAAATCATTTATTGTAGTGCATACTTTTTTCCCCTTGGAAAAGGCGTTTATTTTCAGAGTCCATCATTGCCTTCATAAGTATGTCTATCTTTTTTTCCTGCTTGGCTTTAGCAACTTTTAAAGTTTACTCTACAGGTTTCCTCCCCTCCCTTTTCTTCAAGTTTTTTTTTTGCACGGTAGATGAAAGAAGAATAAAAGCTTTCTGTTAGATTTAACTGTTCGCTTTGTCTATGTCAATCCCTCCAAGTATCTTAAAAGCTCAGAGCCCCTCTGTAACCTGAGACTCATCAGCTGATTATGGCATTCACTTTCTTCTGGGCTTTAAACCTACTCAGAAGTCATCCTCGTTTATTGCCATTCTGCAAAAACAGTTTCAACACAGGTAGTTGGTAGTTACTTTTTCTGGAAGGATTGTCTGAGAAAAAGATGAAGGAGAGAAATAAATGTTTTGGGCGGTATCCATGATGAGGAAGAATAAAGTGTTTTTCAGGTCACTGATAAATTGTAATCAATAAAAAATTGATGCTTGGCCTGTTAACTGGTTCTTAAGAGCATAATTTAAAGTATTTTTTGAGCAAGTCATTGCCGTTCAGCAGAATGAAACAAGGAAAAGCGCCTTGTCTTTGGGAATATAGGATGGCTTTGAGTATGCTTTATAGTCACCATGTTGTTTTGAAATATCTTTCTCTTCTTTTGGCTGGAGTATAAGAAGTTGCTAACAGCTGTTTGAAATCATCTAGGTGGTGGTGCTGGCTCTGATGACTGTGGAGCTGTTTGGTATGATGGGTCTAATTGGAATAAAGCTGAGTGCAGTGCCTGTGGTTATCCTGATTGCTTCTGTTGGCATCGGCGTGGAATTCACTGTTCATGTTGCTTTGGTACGTAAAATCGGAAGCATTTTCAAAATATTTTAAAATAAAATGGTGGCGATGATAGGACTGTGAATCCTTGCTTAGTCTTCTGAGTCATTGGCATGATTCTCAAAAGGGAATTGGTCACAGTTTTGTGTGTGTTTCAGTTTGTCCTGACAGACTGGAGTTCCTAGTTATTGAGTCAGTCTTCAGGGAGATGCGAGGGGATACATTACCTGTGGTATCTAGTTGTCTGAGTGATGCAAATATAAAGACAAAGCAGAGCTCTTAATGCACCTTACTTCAGTCCAGTTGCTCCTGGTCTTTGTCTGCAGCCTCACTGTTGTTGCCTCAGTGCTGTGTAGCTGTTGTTCTCTCTTGCATGTAGGTTCTTGCATGTAGGAAGAAAAGCCTTTAAAGGAGATATTCAAAATGACATGTGCTGTCATTTGATCTCTCTGGACCACTAAAATTTGAATATATTTGGATTAATTTTCCACTTGAAAAATCTGCACCTTCTTTTCCGATCCCATCAGCTATTAATAATGGGCACAAACACGCAGTCTGTAGGAAAATAGTTTTCTGATGTGAGGTGGGGGAGCAGAAAGGGGAAAAGTATGTTTTGTATAAAAGTTTTCAACATTTTAAACGTTAAGTGTCTAAATCTAGAGTGCACCTGCTTTCCCAGATTTGTCATCCTGATGTGCAAAAATGCATAGAAACGACAGTGTGCTTGCAAGGGAGCATGTTTAAGTGTTCAAGGTAGGCAAAACTCATCCTGCTTTATTTGGAGACAAAGAACAGGCTGAAGGGCTATTTTTCTGTGTTGACATTTGACAGTGTCAGCACTGATCTTGTCAACATTTTACACATTCAACGTAAGTCATTTTCCTCTGGGACTATTCTTATTGATATTTCAGAATAGTTTAATAATATTCATGTATTTGAATTCTATTGTATTAAAAAGTAGGAAAGGATGAGTGGTTAATACAGTTTCATGGAGGAAGTGCTTGTAGTCTACTATAATCTCAAGTATACTAGTACTGTAGCAATCCAAAAAGAACTGAAGTAAGGGGACTGTAAAATGGTGGGGAGATTGGATGGGAATGCAACAGGCCTTGTAGACTCAGAAGAAGACTGGTAGGCTGCTAAGAGGATCTGGTGACAGTGAAAAACAGAGGATAACTATGAGGGAACTTAGCACACTGGAGATGGCCAAATACTGGGACCATGTTGTAGGTGATGTACAGAGTTGGGACAGGATGGAAAGAATAATTTTAAGAAAAAAAGTAGGGGTTGTAGGGTGAGGTTAAAGAGGAGCAACTGGATCTCTGGAGCTGTGACATCTTTTTTTCTGCTACTAATATGAATAAATAGTTAGGCTTTTGGTGCTAAACCTGTCCGCTAGGATTAGCAGTAGATTGGGAAGTGTCAGGAAATAATGGTGTACATGAGGAAGAAAGAAATGACAGTTTCTTCAAATTGAAGATTCAAAACAGAAAAACTGCAATAAAAAAGGACAGAACACTTGTCTCTAAATGGGACTTTATATGTAAAGTAGAAGTCAGCTGTGGCTGAAGGTAAAATGCCTAGCAAATGGAAAACTTCATTTTTTTCAAACACAGGCTTTAAATAAAGGAATGCCTAGTAGACCTCAGATGATAGCAGCAGCACTAACCTTCACAGAACTTCCTGCATATAAACAGTCAAACCAGTGTTGCATAAACAAAAAAGGCAATGCTGGAACTGTTGATACAGAACTTAATTGGACTTGTTTAAGAGTGGTTCACAGTCCACTTGTGGCTCAGTTCTGTGCTGCCACTTGTGAATTGTGACCTCATTTTTTGATTTTTAAAATAAATTCTGAATTGACACTAGACTCTTGTATTATGCATCCTTTAATTACACACATATACATAAGTTTATATAACTTGCAAACATGTTTGTCGATCAGGTCTCATAGCTCCCATTCATGCGAGTCATCTCATTGACAGCTGCCTTTACCTTGTAGGGGATTCTTTATCCATCTATGTTGATGAGAATGTAAAATGTCCTGGATATGTTCATTTTCAGTAGATGACCTGTAATCCAACACAGAGGATTAATAGTACGTGGTTTCATTACCTACAGAAGTGAGGGCTGGGAATTTCACTCCATATGTACCCATTTTTGGTCTGCTTGTCCTGCTACATAACTTTTTTATGTGTTGGCTGATTTTACCCCAGATTTGACAGATAAGTGAAAATATGACCCTAGAGAGGAGAGACATTCCAGGACCAAGAGGAAGATAGCTGATTGAACTCAGATCTTAATAGGCAGTAGAGAATTCACCAAAGAGAGCCCTTATAAATCACAGGAAGAATATCAGCTATGTTCTTATCGTCTTAAACTGTTAAGTGGTGTACAGAGAAGACAAATCCATATGAAACAACAGCATTTGAGTGTTCTTGGTGCAGCTTGTTTACTAGTGAGTTGGAGGAAGGAGGACAGACAATTCACTAATTTTGTTGCTCAGACAGTACCATGTTCAGCATCATTCCTGAGGCAACTCTGTATATGTAGGCTTGCTAGTTTTGAAGTAGTAGAAGCTGCAAAACAATTTTGAGTGAAACAAAAGTGTTTCAGTCTAGTGTTACTCCATACCAGTCCTGTTGAGTATGCTAACAAATTTCCATCAGTTGGGTGCTTACTGTGTGTAACATCTAATGGTCTGGGGCTGCATACCAGTGAGAAGAAATGTACTGTATCAATGTACTGTATCAATGGACAATTCCGTGTACAGGGACAGTGTGCCAGTGAACCATGGGTGTCACTGTGTACCCAAACTGAGGCTACCATTGCCTGGTCTGTGACAAGTGCATGTGAAAGCCTGCATCAGTACTGGCTGGTATTACAGCAAACTTTTCATGATAGTCATGGAAACCATGGCCCGACAAGAGTGAGAGGAGTAGCCCTATAATTTTGACATCTGAAGTGCTTTAACCACCTTCTTTGAAGGTGGACATAAGCAAATCTGGAAACAAAAGCCTACTCATACAAGCAGGCATTGTTTCCAAAATTACTTGTATGGTCTGACTCTGTAATCAGTGCCTGCTCTGGCTGTGTGACTTCAGCAGCAGGTTTGTGGTATGGCTGCAGAATCAGGCCTTCTCTTGAAGATTAGCCAGCTATAGAGATACTTTCATAAACTACAGTTTGAAGTAAAAAACTGGTGGAAAACTGTGTATGCTATGAGAGAGACTATTTGGAAGGTTGTATGCAGCTGTCTAGTGAAATGCATTTCATTGTTTTACAGGCATTTTTAACTGCCATAGGAGACAGGAACCATAGGGCTGTCCTTGCACTGGAACACATGTTTGCACCAGTGCTGGATGGGGCTGTGTCCACTCTGCTTGGAGTGTTAATGCTCGCAGGATCGGAGTTTGATTTTATTGTCAGGTAAAGCGTTTGTGTGTGTCTTGATTTTCTTTCTAAAATGAAAATAAGTATGCTTTTAATTTTTAGTCACTTCAGTGTATCTGTCATTTTATTACTATGCATGGTGTGTCAAGCATGTTTACGTCATGGTCCTGCTTTCCCTCTGTTTTATTAACTCCTTGTTACATGCTAGGTGCAGTAATGTTTCCATTGCTGGTATTAGAATCTGTTCCAGGAAAATCTGACACCCAGCATGAAAGAACACAAAAGTGGCCCTCTTTAGCAAAGTTTGCTAATTCGGGGTTTGGTTCAATTCAAAGCCTCTAGTATTGTCTGGTATTAGCTGCATTTGACCTTTAGCCTTCAGGTCCTCCAGATGTCTTCTATGCACAACAATTTTTGTGTAAAGGACACAGGAACTCACAAACACGCTGCAGCTGCGCTGCAAGTGACTCTCTCTGAGCCCTCTCCTTCTATTCGTTACATGAGGTTTACAGCGATGTGTAACAGGGAGAGGGAAAAAATCCCTGTTTGGGAGCTGGGGAACCATAAGTATGAACACAGAACTTCATATTAAAATTTTGTAAAGCAAAGCCTGAAGGCCCTTCTGTTCAGAACTCCACAGGCAGACTCTTTCTTGTGAATGTAATTAAGAATGTGAATTCGTCAAGTATGAGAGGAAAGTAAGTTTTTAGTTGAGAGGAATTTGAGAAGTGCAGTGAAACAGATTCTATTCTATTCCAAACAACCTGTGGAGCTCTGCAAAAAGGCTGATCTTAGAAGGAACACAGGTTCTTTGTGGCAAACATGCATTAAAAAAAAAAATCTAAGCCATAAAATGGAACTGAGGTAGAACTGGGCCAAATAAAAATGTTCTGAAAGATGACTTAACTACTTAGGTAGACATAAGCTGGATAGATAACTAGAGTTAGCTGACGTGCATTTGACAATAAGAACAACAAAATGTCAGAGGCAGGAACTGAGAGAATGGTTGCTACATCTCATCAAGATTTGTTGTTTATGTATGTAAGAGATTTGAACAAAGCAGGCAGCTGCAGTTAGACCTCATGAAACCTACAGATATACAGATATTACATGCCCTGAAATAGAACTTGTATTTTTTCCCAAGTCAATATTTTTTACTTTATTGTTGTTGAAGAAATGAGGTAGAATTATTCTTTTAGTACCAGATCTTGTAAGACTTGGAACACTTTGACATATAGATTTCTTATACATATAACCTAAATTTATAGGAGTACATTTGGTGTGCTACTTTCCTACTTAACAGATGAGATTTTGGCAAGCATATTTTTGTGTCATAGCAAATGGAAGATTGTAGCAGCCCTCCACACCAAATTTGGATTGGATGTTCTCTCAGTTTATAAAATGAACTTTTAAACTTATGTTATTTTACTTTTTTTGGCCATCGGTTTCTCATTTGCTAGCATAATCTGACTTTAGTTTGCCTTGTTTAAAAAGGAAAATAAAATAAACTATGGGAGCCTTAGCATTGTTATAGTGGGTGAAGAAGATCCCAAACTTCCGGAAAGCGATAGATTAGTCCAACAATGTGGAAGATTAAGTAAATTAAGAGACATTGTATACACCAAGTGGTCATAGCTATAATCCTCCTGTTTATCCTAGCGTTAGATGGATGAGATGCAAATGTTTTTAATGCCTGTTGTTGATCTCTGTCCCAATATAAAGTTCTGGTGGTTTATGTTAGTAAGTAGATTGGCTTGCTGATTTTTGCTAATGCAGATCAGAAATTCCTGAATGTTTACAACAGCAGGATATTTGCAGTTTTACAGGAGTCTGATATATTTGATCAGATGTGAAAACAGCGAGGCAGTAAAGTTTGTTGCCAGCTAGACAATGTAATCAGCAGACCCATTAGGAGCAAACTTGCCCTCCGTTCTTCTCCTTTGCCTTCTCCTCTAGGAATTTACCAAGTCTGAGTCCTTGAAATCGTTAGTTACAATGCAGCCTTAAGTTTAGTCTGAGCCCCAGCTGTGCCGAATACCAACTAGCAAGGCTTTCCTTTTACTGACAGGTTTACCTTGGTATTCATGAAGGATCCCAGACCTTAGCCCTCGGTGGTGGGAAAGGACAACCACTTGTGCACTTTCCTCTTCTTCCATAGTGCTTCAGCCTTTATGTTTGAATTGGCTGACGCAAAACAAGAGTATTCAGAGATGCTAAATTGTTCAACAAAAGATTAGCCTGCAATGCAGCTCTGCCATTGTGGAGTGCTCTTACTCAGTACAATGCTGAAGCTTGCTATAGAATGGGCAGCATTTTCTTTGCAGAAAGCAGGTTCCTGTGTTGTAAAAAGGTTGCGATTTGAGCTATTTGGTAAAACTGCAACTCACAGAATTCTAGGCGGAAAGTTGTGGTTAATGAACAGCAAGGGAAACCCTTACCTGATACACTGGAGATTTAATTAGAGATTCTGCTGTAAGATGCAGAAGCATTTCACAGTGGATTAGCTGCTGGGAGAAGAGGGCTTCTTTTCCTCCTAGGCTAAATTGTTTAAATTCTACACCCTTCACTTCATTTGTTTGCTTCTGCTGGGTTTTCACTAATGGGGGCCCCTTTTCATTGTATTTGTGCTTTCAATCCATTCAGCTATTCACTGCACATTCCATATTTTTGTGTTTGTGTAACACATTCATAGATAACATTACATGCTTCCAGATTCTGGGAAATTAACAAATGTAATTTTTTTATTCCCTTTATCAACTAACACTTTGGGTTGTGGAATGTAGCTTCTCTAATTCACAAGGTAAAAACCCCTATATCTATATATGGAAAGTGATATATTTGTTTGGTACTATGTTAGTAATATTTTAGATTTGTTTTAGTATATGTATTGTTTTAACATATTTAGGAGTATTTTGTAATCCCTTATTTCTAACAATATTTGTGGCTATTCTCTCTCCCAAACCTCTTAAATGGCACTTCAGGTATTTCTTTGCTGTTTTGGCAATCTTAACCATTCTGGGAGTTCTCAATGGATTGGTGCTGCTTCCTGTTCTTCTTTCATTCTTTGGACCGTACCCCGAGGTCAGTAAAATTAATGGCGAACAGAAGAAATAATGCTATCTCTGCACCCTGCTCCACCCCACCTCCCCACTCTCTCCCCCCGCCCCAGTCACCTCCCTTTTTTAGAAGCTGTTTGTGTTTTAAATTCCCCTGGATTTTTTTATTTTTTAAGTTTCTTGCTCTGGGTGGGGTTTTTTTCTTCTTTATTAAATGTGCTATCATATAGTTGATATTCTTCTGCTTATGTTTTTAAAGTGTTTTTATAAGTATTGTTTTAGAGGCTGCAGTCAGCAAACCCAATACAAGTGTAGGGTTGTTTATGCTTTTAAAAGCATAATGTAATATGCAGGCTAATCTGTAAAATAAGGGTTTCCCCCAATATTTCACGAAAGGCGGTTCGTTTTGCACACATTCCTTCTTCTTTCCTACCTCACTGCCTCTTTTGCTTTCCTCAAAATATTGAACTGAGCAGACCACCAGGAAGGCCTGTGTGGACCAACATACACCAGTGGTGGTCCACAGACCATGCCTTGATAACCATGACCGGTCTGCCAGGAGGTCCCCCCTGGCCAGTTGCCCTTCCGTGCAGCGTGCTCTTGGCTCAAGCAACATTTTTGATGGGTGGAAGGCTTCACTTTGATGTTGATGACTTTACAGTATAAAGCCAAAATCCAGCAAAAAAGGATTCACAGATACCAAATTTGTATTTGGTTGATGATTATTCATTACCTACTCTGTAGTTAACAAAATTACTGTGTTATGTAGGGCTATTTTTATCACATATTAGTACAATCAGTTTGCTGTGCTTCTTGTTTGCACATGTGTGTGTGTTTACAAGAATAAAACACAAGGTACATATACAGCACTAGTAATATTTCAGAAGTATTTATTTTTTAGTATTAGTAAAATAGTTTTGACCAGTGTGTCATGTTTTATATTCTTAACAGTATACATGTCTTGTCCTGTAATCAGACAATATGTTTGTGCATGTTATTACCACATATGTCACTGTTATGTGTGTGTCTATCTCTCTTTGCAAATAGACACTGTACCGTACTATACATACACATTTGTGGTGATTTTATGAAATCGCTGTTAATGTACACTGAAGGAAGATGGAAGTCCACGTACTGTTTTTTATATTTTTAAGTGCAAGTGCATGCACACATATACATGGACTTCCTGAGACAGTGATACCCAGAAGAATCTGTGTAATTCTGTTTACACGCATGTGCACAGATGGAGATCCTGTCTCTCTTTCTTTCCTTAATTTTTTCAGTTCAGTATAAATCTTCATCAGAAAACTGATGCTAAGGTCCTTGTGGTGTGGGAGGGTGCATTTGGCAGAAGAGCATCAGTCTCAAGCACTAATGATTAAAAGGCTAATGCTAATTGAAAGTTATTGAATGCATTGTTTTTACCAGGTTTCTCCAGCCAATGGACGAAACAGATTGCCCACACCATCTCCTGAGCCGCCCCCCAGCATCGTGAGGTTTGCGCTGCCGCCTGGGCACACAAATAATGGCTCAGATTCCTCTGATTCAGAGTACAGCTCTCAAAGCACAGTGTCGGGCATCAGTGAAGAGCTTCATCAGTATGAGGCCACCCAAGGCTCTGGGGCACCAGTTCATCAAGTTATAGTGGAAGCCACTGAGAATCCTGTCTTTGCGAGATCCACTGTAAGTAGCTCATATATTGACCACCAGGAGAGCAAGAAGAGTGTTTGGGTTTTTTAAATTCATATCTCTTTATTTTTGTGGAAAGCTTTTCCATATTTCTGGCTGGTAATGCTTTGTGACTTTGTGCCAAAACTTGAAAGCAGGGAGTGAAGGCTTTCCTCATCCTCTCCTTTAGAATCAAGTTGAGGCTAAAACGATAGTATGAAAGCAGAGGTCTTTGGCATGTGTAATTGCTATTACATCATATTGACATCAGCCACAAGAGAGAGCTCTCGGTCTGTTTGTTGACTGTTCTCAGAGATCAGGGTGAGATTAAAAGAGCTCTTCCACACAACTTCTTGTGGTTCACCATCTTGTATGCCTCAGTCTGACAGCTTACTTTGGGGAAAGAGATTCATAGAGCCAAAAGAGAAGTTTCAGGGTTGTACCAAATCTTGGGCCTGTTGCATCTTGCTACTGGGTTGGCATAACTGCGATTTCACGATTTCAAAGGAAAGTGAAAAAGCTCTGTCACCTACCCCTGCTGATGCTGCATGCTGAGCTGCAATGCGGATCTGTTTTTGTTCAGCAGAGGCCTAGAAATAGGTACAAGCACAGCCACATTTGAAGTTGGTCACGGTTTGTTGACTGATGTGGCCGCTGCGCTTCACGCTTTTTAGAGAAATCAGAAAACAGATTCCTACAGACTATACAAACTACCCTACTAACATCCTGTCTATGAACCCTGCATGGAATAGAGCTTTTTGCAACTGCCTGCAATTCTGCTTGTTGAACGAGTTAAGATCAAGTGCTTGTTACCCATCCCTTTGAAACAAGGGACCAGTGTGTAGGAATTTTACAATAATGTTTTTAGCTGTCATCCTGTGTTTTTCTGAGGGCATGCTTTCCAGGTTTTAATAACTTCAGATAACAACTATCTGAAAAAAGCAAATATTACCAGACTCCAGAACATTACCTTTGTGAAGTTAGAGCCAGGACAGCATTATTCTAATTGTTCTCAGCATAAAATATAAGCGAGCATAGTATTTATTTGCCTCACTTTGTGAGAGGCATAACCACACATCTCTCTTTCAGGTGGTTCAGCCAGAAACAAGGTATCAGTCAACTCCCAGATCACAGTTGAATCCAGAGTCCGGCACGCAGCAGGCGTCGCGTCAGGGCAGACAACCCAAACGGGAAGCAAGGGAAGGTCTGCGGCCACCTCCTTATCGCCCTCGCAGGGACGCTTTTGAAATTTCTACTGAAGGGCATTCAGGACCCAGCAATAGGGATCGCTTGGGCCACAGGGCACGTTCTCACAACGTGAGAAGCCCGGCGTTCGGTGCCGCGGGCGCCACAGGACCAGCATATTGCCAGCCCATCACTACTGTGACTGCCTCAGCTTCAGTGACTGTTGCTGTCCACCCTGCTGTGCACAGCCACAGCTCTCGGGGAGGGAGCTTTCCATCCTACGAGGGATACCATGAAGCTGACCATGGGCCGTTTGAGGACCCCCACGTGCCTTTTAATGTGCGATGTGAAAGAAGAAATTCTAAAGTAGAAGTTATAGAACTGCAAGATGTTGAATGTGAGGAACGGATACCTGGCAACAGCTCACAGTAAGGTAGGTCCTCTCCTGTAGCTGCAAGCCTTGCCTGTGCCAGGCAGTGGTGTGATTGAAAGAAAGGGGAAACAAAAAATTTGTCTGATGTACCTTTCCGTCAGGTACGTTTACTTATTCGTCCCTGATCATCTTAAATCTGCTGACTATGAATATAGTGCGTTTTGCACTAGGAATCAGGTTGGATAAGATAGTACTTTCCAGCGCTGAAAAGTTATAGTGGGTTCAGACATTAACTACTTCCAAGAGCCTTGCTAAGTGGGTAAGTACCTGGTACAATCCCAGCTTATCAGATGAGGAAAATTAAGTGGAGATGTTGTGTAACAGCTTCAAAGCTGTGCAACTACATTTATTTTTGATAGTCCTGTCTTCTGTTCCTTGAATCAGTCACATTCTAAGACATCATGCAGAATGACGTTGCCTAGGGAAGTGTAAAATTGCCAGCTACTTTGAGTTGTACTGTCTTGAATAAAACTCTGTGAAAGAATTTGAAGGCATAGTGAGGACTGAATGCCTCTGGACGACAGGCCGAGTGAGAGGTGGCAAGGTCTCACCGTGCCTAGTGTACTGCTGCGTGGTGGAGCGTCCACTGCGCTTTTGGGCCTTTCAGAGATGCACCCAGGGAACTCATGCACTGAAGGAGTCCTTAGGCCAATCTGTCTCTTGTCAGGGGTAGCTGCAGTGGCTGTTGCAGATCTGTGCAGGGTAGAGCTGACCTAGCAGGGGAACTCTTGTCAGACTTGATACCTAAATCATTGTCTGTCTTCAGGCTAGTGAGGGAAGGTTACAGGAAACCGTGCTCTTTAGAGCAGACGGGATATTTTAGCAGATGTTTGGGGAAGAATAAAGCTGTTTGTTTGCTTGAAAATTTTCTGTTAAATTTATAGGGAATACAGTGAAGGGGAGCAACTAGTTGAGATTTTACTCTGATAGCTTTTGGGGGCTTGTGCCTGAAAAAACATTTCTCACTACTCTAATGGTTTTTCTCTTTTTGGGGAAAAGAGGAAGTGTTAAAACAGTTACTTAGCTGTGGATCCTTGTTTTTTGCCTTTGCTTTTCAGAGCTTTTCAGTGACAGACACTAGTTTGATCAGAGCAAACCCTTTTATTGTGCTTTTAGAACTATTTTAGATGTATGCATGCACATGCACCTTCACACACACACACACACAGAGTTTTGATGGAAGTTTTTGGATGACTCATAATGAAATTGCCTTTCAGTTTATAAGAAGTCTCTCCGAACATCTCAAAGTGCAAATACACATCAATGCCTTCAGCCTCGCAGTCTAGAAACATGGCAAGTAATAGTATCCTCAGAGTAGGGAAGTACTGGTGCTTGGCTTTTTCAAGCTGAACTGCACCGTGATAGGAGATTCTTTCCTGTGTGCACAGTTCGATGTATAGTATTTCTCCTTGAAGTGTTCATTGGTTTTGACTGAAATCGTTGCAGGAATCTAAAGCTGGAATCTCAGAAATTAAAGCATCCATGTTTTTTTATTTGGCATCAGTATTTCTTTACTGTGAAATTTATGACTTAGGTGAAAGCAGAGCCCATGTTTCCTGACTCTGAACTGTAGCCACAAGAATCATGAAATGAGTTTTGGATTAACTCAATTTGTTTGTTTTTCTTGAACTTTAATGAATGTTTGTTTTCCTTCTTTCTTTATTTGTAAAGGGTAATAACTGAAGCAAAGAAGAGGCCAAAGATGGAAAACTGTATTTCCAGAACTGCTTGAAGAGAAGAACTGCTTGAAGTTGTAGAAAAGGACATGCTGCATCAGGACAACAGTTCTCTGTTACTGTAACCTATTGTATTATTTTGTTAAATATTTCTTTACGTATTTAAAAGATGTACACATATGTAATATACAAATGAACAATGTAAAGTAGTATAATCTGGAGTCATTTGCCTCTGGGCAATAGAATGGGGACAATATTGTGTGCGCTTTGTACTTTTTGTACATTGATCTCTGTGCCACAACTAAGCTTAATCTAGTTCTAAATTTCAGCATAAGTTGCTGCTGCTTAAATATTGTATAATTTACTTGTATAATTCTATGCAAATATTGCTTATGTAATAGGGTTTTTTTTAAAGGTACGTGTCTGTTTAAAATATTTTAAATTTGCATATCACAACCCTGTGGTAGTATGAAATGTTACTGTTAACTTTCAAACACGCTATGCGTGATAATTTTAAAAATAAGCAGATATGAAGAAAAGCAAGTTAATCTGGGAGGCTTAAATAGATTTAGCTCTGTGCAGGTTTTGTTTTGCTGTGTGTATCCATGTGTGCATCTGGAAGCGTGCATGCTTTTGTCTGTATGTTCTTGGTGTACTGTAGTTTCTCTTTTACTGTATGGTAACACTTGGTGGGCTTAGAAACCCACTGATGCTGATGTGAGTCTGGCTTTCCCTGTTAGTAGGCACTAGTGAAAACTGTGTTGGTGTTTACCAACGTATACCATAGACTGCCATCATCAAAGGCCCAACTAAAGTAGAAGACAGGGAGTCAGGGTTTGGGATTGTGGTTCAGTTTCCCACACTCTTAATGACTTGGTTCACATGACTTGGGTCAAGTCGCTTGACAGCCCCTGCCTCAGTTTCTCATTCCATACAATGGGTACCATTACACTTACCTACCTCCCAGGAATGTTGTGAGGCTTAATTACTGTTTGTATAGTGCTTTGGTTTTGTTTTTTTTTTTTGCAAAAGGTGCCAGGTAAGTGCAAACACTATAACCATTATTTTTTCACTTCCAAAGGTGCTGGATATTGAGAGGTGCTGGTGGTTATAGAAATTCAATGAGCATATGCCTGTTTTGGTGTTGATACTGTTTAATGATGAGTGGCATTAGAAGCTGGGTAATTGAGCTGTTTAAAGGTGAGCCACAGCTCAGCATTGAAAGCAGTATCTTTGGTCTCATTATTTTCATGGCAGGAAGGAAGTTAATAGTGATAAAATTCAAATGGAAGGATAAAAAAATTCTGTTTTCACCTTTAAAATATAAATGGCTTTCTGGTTGGTCCAGGACTGTAATGACAGATATGGCCTGGGGTGTCTTTTCTCTGTTGTTTGTATTTTCCCATGCTGCATTGGCACTTTTATTTAAAACAGCTAAACTGGGATCTCTTTGCGAAACTAATTTAGCTTTTTGTATTATTATTTTTAAACTAAAGGGGATTGTTGCAGGTGAAGGGTCTGAAAAAAACACTACAATCTGTATTCCAGTTGTAAACAAACCCTAAGAAAGGAGAACCTTAATTTAAAGTAATGGAACAAAAGTTTTTATTATCTCTGCCTTCTTCTTTTTTCATCTTTTTTCTGCCCTTCTCCAAGCTGTTTTTTAGAGCAGGTAGATGTTCAGTGGTGTATTCAGAGCCAAACAAGCACAACCAATATTCAGTTTCTAAACACAGTACTGTTGGGGATTTTCTTTAACTATAATGCCTGAACAGCAGTGGCCAATTCTTTGATGGGAAAGTGTTTTTCTCCAGTGGCTTCAGGGAGTCTATCTTTGCCCACAGACCTTGCCAGCATAATGAATGGGGATAATTAGAATGCACAAATTTCCATGCCTTTTTTGCTCACTTGAAAACACTTTGATATGAGGCACTTGTTTACAGATCTCCAATGTGAACGCTCAAAGAGCAGGTGGCGAGAGCCTGGTGTCATTCCCGTGACACGTGAGCTACTGTTCCGGTGCGCACGAAGGGTTAATGCCGCAGCTGCCCACTGGTCCAGTTCACTGTCTGACATGAAAACTCTTAATGACAAAAAGGCGAGGGGCCCCGATTCGGCACTAGCAGCACAGTGACCTCTGATCGTACGCGGTCTGCAGCAGAACCGTATGATCCTAATTGGGAGCCCCCTCCAGCCGCCGAGCGTGTGCGCGCTCCTGTCAGAGGTCGGTGGGGCTCCCGCCGACACCTCCGCCACCGCCCCCGCGGCTGCCTCGCTCCCTCCTCTTCCTCGGGAGGGACGAGGGGGCCGGGGCAGCCCGTGCCTCCCACCTGCCCCTGCCCGAGTCCTCCTGCCTGCTCCTGTGTGGGTGAGCTGTCTGCTGCTTCGTGCACAACGGGGACCTTCGTCTCCCACAGTCACATTGGCAAGGGGAGGACTCGGTGGCTGGCAACATTTGTTTTGTTTTGGTTTTTAACTTTTTTAATCATGGGTGATATTTATATTTTTGTATCATAAGAATGTTTTCTTACAGTATTTGTCATGCCAGTTTATAACAAACAAGATGCAGGGATTTTATTTCTATTGGAAACACTATTACAGCTATGTTTTTACTGTTTAATGGATTTTTATTTGTATAGAGTGCTTACTAATGTTAAATAGGAAAGAGTATATAACATTTACATTAAGGACTCGTCATAGCTTTTAGTGTAAGGAGTTAAAAGGAAAAAATATTCAAACTGGGTCTCATTGCCTGCCTGTTTGGGTAGGAGTGGGTTTGTGTCATTTCAGTTACAAAGATAAAATTATGCCATATAATTTATTTATATGAAAATTTATTTTTGTAGTGTACATAGTAGTCATCAAGTCTTTTGACAGAAGTATATTTTTAAAGAGTTTATATGTAATGATGATACCATTATGTTTTGGAACACTGCTGAGATACAATTACGGTGCACACTTTTCCTTGTAAACCCCTGGCAGAAAAGAAAGTGTTTAACAGTGTTAAGAGAGAAAGAGAGTGTGACTATTCATACAATTCTGAACTGTGTTTTAGTTACCATTTGTGATCTAATGTGGTTCTCATTTTAAACTTTGAATGGAAATTGTACAAACTCTCTAAATATTAATGTTCAAACACTGATAGAAATTCTAACATGAATAAAAAAATATTATAACTTACTGGCTACAGTTTTGGTTGTTTATAGAATGCTGCTTCATGGTCAGCTGTGCAGGTGCAACCACGCAATCATGCTGATTTGAAGCATGAATTTCGTGTATGTGGGATGTTTGGGAGATTCAGATTTTGGAGCAGGAGTCACTTCTAAAGTCCTGTTTAAATTGTAATGTGCTGGTGCTTTTGTCTGTTGATTCTGTTGCCAATGCCCTTGTTATGTCTCAGGTGATAGGTTTAGGACTGGATTATACGTTTCATTCTCACTCTGAAGGAAGCATTTTGTGTAGACATTTAGCCCTTGGATAAAGCAGTTTATGTACGGGTTATTTCTGCTTAGAAATGGAAAGAAACTCTTCGCCTTTTTCCATCTTTGTGGTCACTCCCTAAATTGGATTAGAGAAATAGCCTCTTTTTTCCCCACTTTATGGAACAAAAAGCAGATAAATGTGGAGTTACGAGAACGACAGCGCTCCCTAAGAAGGGAGACTCTTGACAAAACTCCTTCTGAGGAGAGGGGCAGCACCTGCAAACCGGGACACAGGTCCCCTTGTCCCACCAAGCGGGGTGAAGGTTCCAGGTAGCAACATCTGCCTGAAGTCACCTGCATTGTAAACCTCCACGCGGTTTGTCCTGTGCAAACAGCCCCCGCTGAGCATCCACCAAGGCGCCACAGAGCCAACAATCCTTTACTTCAGCCTATAACCCTTAGGTGATTTTTTTTCATGAGCCTTCTAAATTTCTCAATAAATAAAAAGCCCAAACATGTCTTGGGGTAATTTATAATTCAGCCTCTGCTTTTTGTGGTCAGAGGAAATACAGCTTTGATGTTTTCTGGAAGTTTAACCAGCAAATAGGAAAACACAGTTAAAGGACTTGAGCTGCAGAACTCCTGTGTGTGGTGTTTCTTGCTGCTGAAAGTGCTCTCCTTCAGATCCTTGGGCCTCACCAGGCTGAGTCAGGTGGTAGATCTGGCCTTAGTGGGCTAAGCCCATGAGAACAGCGGCCACCGAAGTCCAGCATCAGCTCAACTTGCTGGCTTTGCCTCTTGCATCCCTGCCATTCATGCGAGCAGCTCCATTCACGGCACTGGAAACCACATGAATAAACCAACACATTCTGCCAGTCAGAACACAGGATTTTTCTTCAAAAATTCAATTTTACATCAATGGTAGCTATTTACCTTATATTACTTGTCATGTTTAGATTTCTTATAAATGGCTCTTCTTGCTGTCAGTTGTATTAACTCCAGGTAAGACCTTAATCAGATTTTTGTCAGAGATCGGCCCTGTTTATTCAGGCCTTAAGTAAACATGTGGCCAAATTTTTGTTGGCATAATGCATGTATTTAACAGCTTCAGGAATGCTGGATGCTGCTAAACTGCAGCAGCACTGATGTATGAACAGGTGTTTCATTTTTGTTAACTTTCACTCCCAATGAGCATCTGAGACACCGACTGTTTATATCTGAAAACCACCATTGCCAAATTGTAATTACTTTTAATGGCTGCTGCAAGTAATGAGAACAATTACTACTTCCCTACTCCATTTAATCATTCTTGCCCTTTTTGTTGCAGACATGTTGAGCCTTACTGCCAGAACAGTATGCATGCCAGGAAACTGCACTACCCAGACTGAGTGGCTTAAAAAAATACATGCCCAGTTTAACTTTACATGGTTAATTGCAGCTAATTAAACACAAAAATGAAGCAGTACTCTGAGGAAAAAAAAAAGTTTAATGAATTATCTTGGTCCATTTGGTGCTGCAGAAACCGTTCTGCCTCTGGATAGGCAAAGGAAATCTCTCCCTGAGATTTTTGTCTGTCCAGTGGCATCTAGACCACTCACCACCCTACAGTAGCTTTTCTCAGGAACATTTCCACCCTCGTTTGAACAATCATAACTGTATGTGTCACTAGTGCTTCTGCTGCCATGGCAGCAACACCCGCTTGCCACTGCCATTGGGTAAAGCTGCTATGGAGAAAACTGTATCTCCCTTGAATTAGTGAAAGTGCTATAACACAGCTTGCCCTAAGAAGCACTGAACACAAGGCAGCATGGATTTTAATTTGTTTTGCTAATCAGAGCATCCTCCCAGGCTGTTTTGCAGGCTTAACTCAAGCTGCTAGTTAGGAGTTGCTGGATCTTTTGAACCAGCTACTTTGAATTAGGACGTCACGTTCACACGGTGCAGATACAGAAGAACACAAAAACCCCATGGCTTTTCTGTCTGGTCTTTCCACCCCTTGAGCCTCAGGCCTTTGCAGCAGGTCTGACTTCGCAGGTCCCTGGTTGCCCAGAGGCTCCACAGCTGTGAAACCTGCTGAGGAGCGAGGCCGTGAGCCCTGGCAGGCAGGAAGGGGACGGGCTGGGAGCTGCTTCCCAGGCAAGGGAGGGTCTGCCTGGGCTCGAGAGGAAGGGCTGGGAAGCAGGGGCTAGGCTTCATTCATGGGTGAGTGAATTAGGTGGGTTTCCTGATCTCTGGAGGGGGAAAGACCACTGAAGTGTTTGAAAAGTGATTTATGGCAGCAGCGAGGGGCCCTGGATGCTCTGGAAGAGGGAGAGCTCCACCATCTGATTTGGGAGAGGCAGGATGGTGTGGAAAATGTATTTCAAAGCCGCCGTAAGACTGATTTTTCTGTTACAGGTTGTGTCCAGTTTAACAACCGTGGATTTTTTGTTTCGAAGTTTACATTGGGAAATAGACTTGTAGGGAGGAATCTCTGGCTGGCCTTTTGAAGGAGAGGGGAAGGGAAAGGAATGAAACAAGAGTTATTTGGTGACTAGAAAGGACTCAAAGGGTGTTACCATGCTTCTTTTTTCCAGCTTTTGTTACTCCGACAAAGCGAAATTTTTCCTCTTTCTCTCCCTCACGACAGATGTTGTGTCTTTCCCAGGAGACAAGAGGTTGCACCTCCCTGGTCTGGCAGATCTTGGCAGGGTTTTAAGCCAGGAGCCTCCTTTAGGAGAGCCTGTGAGCACGTAGCGCTGCTCCCGCACCGCGCTGGCTTTATTGGAGCTACGTGTGACTCTGTGAGCCTTTGAGATGCCTGGATTTAAACTGCTGATCTTCAGGTTAAAATGCCATTTTCCCTTTCCTATTTACCAAACATGTAACCCATCCGTAATTTCAGTCCACGTCTCTGAGCCAAACGCGTTATTTCTTCTCATTAAACAAGGGACCAGATATTTTAGTCTAGACTAACAAAGGTAAAAGATTTGAGTACCTTATTTCAGCAGAATAATTGGAGGAAATAGGAAACTCATAACTTCCACCCCAAATAACTAGCTTTTGCTCTAGGAGAATTCAAACCCTCCTTCACTATATCGCTTCCCAGTTATGCAATCATTTTAAGTGGGCTATTTATTTTAACTTAATAGCATTTACTTCGGTAGCCAATATAAGAGGCTTCTACACCATTTTGCAACATTTTAGAAGACTAACAGCTTCAAGACCAGCAATATGTCAAATTGTCAGATGGCATCTAAAAGTGTTGCAAATGAGTGGAATGTACCTCACTCAAAAGAGAAAAGCAGCAGTATGTTTTATTGAGGTAACAGCTAAAACTCTTCAGTTTGAAGTTAGCAGAATAGAGCTGTTTACCTGGCAAAAGTGGGATGGAGCCTCTTTCTTTTCACTCTGGTCTTCTCAAAATTTGCAAAAAATTGAACAAAGTTCTTCTGAAACTGAATAAATGGAACAAAAGTATCCATCATATAAGTTCTGTGAATGCCATGCATTTATAGTTTCATTCAGTCTGGCCTATATTGAATCAAGTGAGGAAACAGAACTATAAACTGAGTTATTTTTAGCCCTTAAATATCTACGTATGAATATAACTAATTATTAAGCATATAACTGGTGACAATACTAACCAATACATAAGCTTTGGTGTCCAGCTCCTCTATTTAAGTTACTTAAAATTGCTCTATTTAGGTAATTCAACTTTTCACTCTGTATCTCTATGCTGTTGTCGGACATTTTGGCATAAGTTTGAGGAAAAGTGTATGTATGGGGGGAAAAAAGTGCTTTTAAGTGTGTTACCTGAGAAAGCTTTAATCTCGTTCATAAGTAGATTTCCCAATTAATTAGATAGTAGATGGTTTAGAACCCATTTCAATGGATGTTCTCTAACGTGATAGGCTGTCATGCTCCAAAGTAACTGTTACAGTCCCTTGAATCAGGAGCCCATGAACTAATGAGGATTTACACATTAGCTGGTTATTGTTCCTTCGGAAGCCCACAGCATAAGAAGATGTGAAGGTCCTTGAATGTGTCCAGAGAAGGGGAACAAATCTGGTGGAAGGGCTGACAGGCATGAACTGTGAGGAGCGCTGAAGGCTTTGGGCTTGTCTAGTTTGGAGAAAAGGCAGCTGAGGGACAATCTCATTGCTGTCCACAGCTTCCTGAGGAGAGTATGTGGTAAGGTAGGTGCTGAGCTCTTCTCCCTGGGATCCAGTGATGGGATGCATGGGAAGAGTTCAAAGCCGTGCCAGGAGAGGTTTAGGTAGGACATGAGGAAGCACTTCCTTACCTAGAGGGTGCTCAAACACCAGAACAGGCTTCCTAGAGAGGTGGGTGGTGTCACACACCTCTCAGTGCCTTAAAAAGACACACCTGGACAATGCCCTTAACAATATGTTTTAACTTTTGATCAGCCATGAAGTGGTCAGGCAGTTGGACTAGATGCTCCTTGTAGGTCTCTTTCAGCTGAAAATATTCTAGTCTAGTCTGGTCTAGTCTAACTGTTAAGAACTTTTAAACATTTTGTTAGTGAAATTTGGCATGGAAATTCCGGCCAAATCTGATGGGAACAAGCCATGAGTCAGCAAGAGTGTTTAAAAGTCTTAAGGAAACATTGCTTTTAAATTGTCTTTGGTGGGATTACTCATAGGTAAATCTGCATTTTTATTAATCCTTGCGCTGTTTGGTCCATGGAGTGTACAGTGAAAAGTGTGGTCTTGCTTACGCTATTCATACCCTTCAATCCATGGTATGTAACACATTGAGTCATCCCACTGGAGGTGTCCCTCTGCTGTCATTGACTACAAAATGTACATGGGTTTCAATGGTGCAGGGTCTGGTTGGAGGCCTGTAGTTAGTGGTGTTCCCCAAGGGTCAGTTCTGGGTCCAATACTGTTCAACCTGTTCATCAATGACCTGGATGAAGAGGCTGAGTGTATCCTCAGCAAGTTTGCTGTTGATACTGAACTGGGAGGAAGAGTTGACACACCAGAAGGCTGTGCTGCCATTCAGGGAGACCTGGACAGGCTGGAGGACTGGGCAGAGAAGAACTTGGTGAAGTTCAACAACGGCAAGTGTAGGGTCCTGCACCTGGAGAGGAACAACCCCAGGCACCAGTACAGGTTAGAGGCGGACATGCTGGAAGGCAGCACTGCAGAGAAGGACTTGGGAGTTCTGGTCCACAACTGCTTGACCATGAGTCAACAATGTGTCCTTGTAGCCAAGAAGGTCAATGGTATCCTGGGGTACATTTAGAATAGTGTGACCAGCAGGTCGAGGGAGGTACTCTGCCCTGATGAGCCTGCATCTGGAGTACTACATCCAGTTCTGGGCTCCCCAGTTTAAGAAGGTTAAGGAATTACTGGAGTCCAGTGGGGTCTGGAGCATCTTCCTTATGAGGAAAGACTGAGAGAGCTGGGTCTGTTCAGCCTGGAGAAGAGAAGGCTGAGATGGGATCTCATCAATGTTTATAAATATCTCAAGCGGCGGTGTCAAGAGGATGGGACCAGACTCCTTTCAGTGATGCCCAATGATAGGATGAGGGGGCAACATGCACAGACTGAAGCAAAGAAGGTTCCATCTGAATACGAGGAGAAACTTCTTTACTTTGAGGAGGCTTTGAAATTGGGTCCGTCTTTATGAAACACTCGGTTATGTTCCCTGTAAAATTATTACCTGTGGGATTTTTTTCTTTGCTTTTCTTCTCTGCTTAGTGCATATATTTCAGAAATTGTTTCATGGTTCAGGTTTTACATGAGTCTAATTGAGAGTTTTACATTGTTGAAAGCCAAGTCATTTATATTAGACACATTTAGCATAAAAAAGTACTAGTACAGAAAACTCAGGATTCTCCTAACAAAAAGTGACAAAGGCTCTAATCCTTTGAAGTCCTTTGTTTCACAATCACACTGAGCAGCTGGGACTATTCAAACTGGAAAAATCAAGTAGTAGCAGAAGTGGGATGTGACTGCTGCAACTGATAAAAATACTAATAAGAAAGTTTGAGTTTTACCGCTAATGATGATGAGACTTGGTTTGCACACTGTGTGGTGTCGTGGTTGTTTGCTGCCTTCATAGATGCCGGGTGAAGCGATGCTGAGACACGAGCAAAAAAACCAGTGAGCTGTACAGTAGAAAGTGAAAGGGAAACAGCAGAAAAATGAATGGGAGAGAACTATACCTGAGCCCATGAGGGAGGACTCACAAAAGTTTCTTTAAAAGGTGCATTTGAAGTTTGTGTGAAATGAGTAGGGGTGTCACCCTGCTGGACAAGGGAGGCTTGGCTGTGCCTGCATGCTGAGCATAAGAGCCCAGTGTTCCTACTCATAGGGGAGGTGATAACTTGCTTTGGGGGATATTTTTTATAATGTTGATGCTGGCTTTTTGAATGTTTTTCTATGCAGCGTGTGTGTGTCTATGTGTGTGTGAGTGTGTATGATGGGAAACACGCGAGTGTATAGTAAGAACTGTGGTTTCAGTGTGTGGAATTTGCTACTGGCAAGTTATTCTAGCACCGAGTCCAAGATAAATACCAGGTAGACTTATATTTTTGCATGTGCTTTTTTGTCCTGGAAGTGTTTGAAAAGTCTTCCAAAACGCAGGAAGTTGCACCTGAGGTTTCACAGTTTTCTTGGGGCTGAAATTCCTGGTGCATATTGCTTCATTTTCTGTTTCTACTTTAATTTTTGTTGTTTGGCAAACTCCTGAAGGGAAGCTTAGGAGAAGAGGCTCCAGACAAGTGGCTTTTCTTGGTTGTCTGGCTTCACTGACACTTTCTAAAAAGTTTTCTTCTGCCCTGTCCTACAGACTATGGGAGTCTCTAGACCTCCTTTCCACACTCCTGTTGTTTTGGTTCGTTTCTTCAGAGCACCAGTAGGATTAGGCAGAGTGTAAGGGTACTGACTTACTGGAAATGGCCTTGTTAGCTTCCTTAATGTACATGCAATAGAATAAAAAGGCTTTGAATTTAAGATACTCCACTTTGTCATTTAAAATTATTTTCTCTGGCCTAAGAGTACCTTTCCCTTTAAGGTCTTCTTTGCATGGACGCTTGGACTAAAGCTTAACTTTTCCCCATTGAAATTGTGTGTGTAGACCCAGAAGTGGGATGTGGCCCAGGAGACACTTCTCTTTCCTGTTCCAGAGAACACACATGCCCCTAATAACCACTGTTTTATTCCTCATGTGCCATCTAACCAGCTAAGTACGTGAAAAGAGCAAAGCCTCAGGAAGCCCTTGTGCAGCAGCACTGCAGCAGGGGCGTGTGGGAAGCCACCACTTATGGGACAGCTGGGAGTCTGGCGGTCGTGATGGCTTTTCCTGGCTTTCCCATGGCAGTCTGGGATATGTGCACCTTGGTGCCCGCTTTCCAGTCCCTGCTCTCTGATCAAAAGGCAAGGAACAAGTGGCTAGCCACAAAAGCCAGAAGGAGGGTGGCAGATGGGGAGAAAAGTGACAGAAAGGGCACTGTCTGTGTCAAATTGTGGACAGCAGCAGCAGCGTTCACTTGTGCAGCCCTGGGAGCTGGGGAGGAAAGCTCATCTTTGTGTTCAGGCGGCGCAAGGAAGATTTGGGAAGTGTTGGGAAGCCGGGGGTTTGGCTGGGGAACGGTAAAAGAGGCTTGAGTCAGTAGAGGACGGGTTAGAAGGGTCAGGAGACTTCTGAGATGGGAGCATGGGCTGGTGGCTTGGAGAGAGCAAGAAGTTGGGATTAGTTTAGAAAATGGAGACTTTATAGACTAAAATGTATACAAAAGTGAATGAAAGACACAGAGCTGCTGAAAAAAAAAAAAAGCTTCTGCACTTTAAAAGATTAAAAAACTCAAAATAGTCATAGAACTTTGTGATAGAGCAGTGAAATACTACACAAAACAGACAGAAAACAATGCAATTGTAATTAAAATATAATACAACATCACAAAAATTATCTTCTACATAGTTATCTTTTCATCACAAGAAATCAACCCTTGTAAAATACCAATTAAATGAATGGAATAGTTACGATCTGTCCAGTCCACATATTATGTTTAAGAGTCCTACCTTACAATAATAATGAGAGGATATTGTTTGGAGGCACCACCATCACAGGGATAAGTGATGCATGTGAAGCTCGTAGAATTGAGAGGGGTCTTGTGTTGGCAAACTGGAGCCTATATATACTCTTATAAATGTGCTTCCATTGGAGCTTTGTGCATTTTCCTGACATTTTTTTCATAATTCTCAAAGACACGGTAAACCCCGAATATAAGAGGGGCCAATGTTGTCTTAGATCCTTTTCTTTCAAATTTCTGCTACACTATAATCACTAACAGGGAAGAACGCATTTTATATTTTTTCCCTGCTTTGGCTACGAGTAAGTTCTTTTTTCAAGAACAACTTCATAAATTTTAGCATTTTTATAAAGAAGGACTTTAAGGGCAAATGGGTTTTGTGATAGGCTGTCCGTAAGAAAACCTTGGAAAGAATACCCATGTAGTTAAAGATATTTATCAGCTTCAGAAATTCCACGTGCAGATTCACAGATGCACATCTACGGGCAAAAAATACTTCTCACTGAGTTAACATCTCGAACATTTGTTTCTCTAAAGCTTTGAGAACAAACCACCACCTAAAAACAAGCCGGAAGGAGCCACAATAGGAGAAGGGACATTGTGGAACTGTGACAAACGGATGGGGAATTCTGCATTCCTACAAGTGCCTTCTGGCGTTGGTTTATTCTATGGCCCTCTCCGGGATCATACAATTTTATTTAGGCACCAAGATAGGTCACCACAATTTTCAGGAGCACTGAGAACTCGGCTATGGTTTCTCTATTGGATGCTGGCCTCTTTGCTCCAGCCAACAGAGGTAGGAAAGATCTATCAAAGCTTTTTTCTCTTTTTTTTTTTTTTGTACTTTGTTCCAAAGGAAGTGGGTTCTGGAAACATTCACCACTGTAAATCATGGCTTAAATTCGATACTTGTTCATCTGTTTAACTGCTGCTCTGTGTTTTCAGCCTGTTACCCAGTGCTGTGGTTTTGGGAGCATAGAGGTAACTGTATTGTCACTTAAAATATATGAAAATCATAATGCATATTAGTATTTTACATAAAATACTGATATTGAAGGGTTCTTTAATCTCTGTTTAAAAATTTGAAGTGGCTACACATCCTATTTACTGTGTGCCATGAATCCTTTCCCATTGTTTTATATCTTACAATAACTGATAAAATCTAAGCCTTTCATCCACAACAGACACTCCATATCCTAGCGAGCCTTTGATCCAATATGATCTTCTTAAATGGCACCACAGGGTCAGAGCGTTTTCTCCAGAGAGTTTTGAGCTGAAGCATATTTCATAATGAGGTCCTTTTATTAAGATCCCTTCTGCCACTCCAATGTAAAACATGAATTTGTGATCTGTCTCTTATAGGATATTAAACAAAAAATTATACTATCATTACTGGATTAGTTACCTCAGTGCTTTCAGAGATTAACTCGTTATCATTACATTTTTCTAAATGGCTTATTGCTTGCTTAATACAAATGGATTTCAAGTGGTCCTGTAAGCAGAAAATCAATAAATGGAACGGCAGTGTGATCTTTCAGACTAATAAAAATTAATGACTCCCAGCTTCATACAATTCAGCCTAATTAAAAATCTCTTCCATATCTTTATCAAGGTTTTAATTCTCTTTCGCTTCTCCACGGAAGGAAAGTTCCATGCATGTTTAGTAGTTCAGAAGGAGGCACTGAGGAAGAATTTTTCTGTAACTAGTTCAGACGAGCTGACCTGAGCTGAAGCAAATTTAGAAACCTGACAGCAGGATTTATGCTAAAGATATGTTTTTAGATCATGTATTCTGGTCAGGTGTTTACTTCTTGCGCTTCATATGTGCTGCAAAAACATGTTGCTGAAAAAAGGTGTTCCCTGGCTCAGCAGAAACATAGCCACAATACTGATTCTCCTCCCCACACCCTGCGATAAAAATGGTATGTCTATGTACATGCCCATTTAAACAATTTATTGTCATAGCCATGGGGCCAGCGCTCCAGAACACACAAAATTTGTAGATGCATGTAGTTTGCAAGCTGCTGAAAACAGATATTGCCTCTATGAAATGTACAACTTTGTAGGCTGCTATATGTAATAATTTATACACATTCAGTGAGTCTATGCAAAAGCACCTCTGTTAGGTTCCCTCTAATATCTTTATGGTACATGAAATCAAATAACAATGGATGTGAGGAAGACTTGGGAATAAGTAGAAGTATACCTGGAATCCTATGATGGAAGATGTGCTGCTTTCCCCATTCAATGCGGTTACTCCAAGATGTGTATACTATTCATCTTCCTAGCAGGTGTGCACCCAAATTGTAATTCTGGGCATCCTTGATAGTAATTCTGGCATTGCAGTAAAACCTAGGAACTTCAGGCATAGATTAGTTTAATTCTTCATGCAATCTAACGACATTGTCACGTGAGCATCTACCATTTTGATTAGCTTGACTTCAGAATTGTGAACTGAATTAGGCAGATGTTGCTTGCTAAGGTCTGTGATTTCTGAAATCTTCTGCAGAGGCTGTATCTCTCTTATCAAAATACATGAATTTGTGTTTTCTTCTGGTTTCCAGCATTCTGTTTTGGACTTCCGTATTGCTTATATATGTTCACTTATGTTTTTCACTTGGACTTTTACTTGCATTTGCCCTTATTTCCCCATCTATCCACATAAGTACTGAGATACTTGAGCCTGGTGCTCTAAGCATGTGTCAAGTAATGCAGAAATAAAAAATATTAATGTGTAATGCTGTAAGAAGGTTTCCTTCAATTTTGATACAACTAGGAAAAATGCACTTTCTACCCAACTGAGTGACACCTGTCTATCCTCACAAGGTAAGAAATCTGCCTAAAACCTGATGAAGGAGTGTTAATTCTTGGAATACCCCAGTAATTTCAAAGCGTTTTCTTTTCAAGTATTTGTCTGCAGGAAGATAGGCTGCAGTTTGAAACCTGGAATCATTTAAATAGTTTGCCAGTACACCTCTGGACATTCAGTATGGATTTCAGGATTGAAGCTATCCATTTGGTGAGAAATCTTTGTTCAGAGCAACATTCAACATGTTGGACAATCAGATATTGCTAAACTCGGGTATATATCGGGGGTGCTAAATTGTGTTTTGGAATGGTGGTTTTATTATTAATTGTCTGGTTGAGAGACTTAAACCATTTGGTGCTTGGACAAATTGGAATCCTTTAAGTAAATAGTTTAGTCTTGGCATCCTTTCACCCTAACTGCTGCAACTTATCCAGTTAATGTCGGAGGGGTGGATGTTTCATCTCGAAAGCACATTTAGAAGGACAAAATTTGGTTTTATACACACTGTCTCTTACACTAAAAGCACAGACTTTCAAACAGTGTATAAAAGTCCATAATTCATGCCCAGCCACAGGCAGCATTTGCGACTATTTCAGCCTAAACCAGGAAAGCACTGGTTTGATTTTTTTGTTGTTGTTTTTTTTGGGTTTTTTTTTTTTGGAGAAACCTGCATTTCTTATGGTGCCTTGAATTCAGGTTGGGAGTCTGACTTCCTGGATTGCATTTGGCTATTGCTATGAGAATGTGGTGGCTGAGAGGGAAAATTCACATTTGAACAGGCAGTACAGTCATGGGGATAAAAGCATATTCCTGCATGCGTAATATTAATAAAATATTACAATAAAAAAACCCTTAAGCTTCAATCCTACAAATGTTTACTAAGTGCTTAACTCTCAGAGGACTCTTAAGTCTGTACAATTAAGCAGATGTGTAACTGTTTGCAGGATTTGTGCCGCAGGACTTGCTCTGTATCCTACCAAGCTGAATGGAGGTCAGGTTTGGGATATTCACAAGCCTTAAGGTAACACCTGTGCACATTGTTGAGGTGCTGAAGCATTTTTGAGAATAAAAGAAACCCATATGCCAGTGGAAATAATCTTAAAATAGGATGGAACAGCTATGGGAGTGTGTATGTATGTGTGTATATGTGTATGGAAAGCACACGTGTAACTGCAGGGTTATTTCAGCAGAAGCGATATAAGCTTTTGTAGTGCAACAGGGTGTTGACAGGATTGCTGGAATCATCTTTTGCTCTGCAGCTCTGAGCACCTTAAGAAAATAACTACTTTCACTGCTTAAACACAGTTTGCCCAGCAGGATGACCGGCTTTGGATACTTCCCCATTTACTGATAGTGATTATAACAGCAGTTGAGAGGGATGTATTGATACTTACCTTTTTCTTATTAAAAGTGGTGAAGTCAAATCCCAGAGCCCTGACACATCTCTCAAAGCTAACTACCCAGTGAGGTAAATTCTGGTGAAATAAAAATCTGCCATTTGACAGGAGCAGAACTGGTTTAATGCACCAACGAGGCTCAGAAGCTCCAGGAAAGTCACCTGATTTCTAGTTTGAAAATCAGTAGAGGCATTAATGACTTAGATGTTATAGAACTGGCAGCATTAGAGGCTTCAGCTTTATCTGTACCTGGGCTTATTTGTGTTATCATAGTACAAATATATAAAGCAGTAGAAAATAATGATTTCTACTAAACTTCCAGAATATTTTTCCCCAGCAGCAATAGCGATATTTCAATGAGGATGTTCTTATTTTGCTTTGGTTTTTGAAGTCAGAATATTACAAAAATATAAAGCCTTGTATGGACAGCCATTCTGAAAGACAAATTACCTATTAGACACAGATGTTTCAAGATTTATTCAGTAGTCTGTAGAGCTTAAACCAATTCCTGTTTTATTCCAAGATGTGCCCACTCAGGAGCAACAATACTGAGTGCTCCTTTTCTGTTCCACCAAATTGATTCCAAATGTATTTTCTTGAATTCTTCTTTTGCTACTACACTGTCTCCCCAGAAGATGTTTTAAATTGAATTATTTATTATGTATGGACCCTTATTAAAGCCTATAAAATCCTGTCTGTGTTAAATTTTCATTTTGGCCTGTTGGCCAGCTGGTATTCTGAATGATCATGTCTTTGTGAAAAGATGAGGAAAAGAAGATGGAGTATTTAGCTCTTGGTGAATATATGCACATTTCAGTGTTTTTGTTTCTTTGGTAGGCAAAAAACATCCCGTGTCTTCCAGATCTGAAATGATAATCAGATAAACTGATGTGAAAGTTGTCAGGGTGCTCTGCTTCCATTTTTCATAATAAGTATAATTAAAACTGTGTGACTGGAATGCTGAGAGGTGACTCAAGTAATTGGCTGGTTAATGTTAAGAGGGTGTAAATTCTCCAGAAAAACCCTGTGCATACCAACTGAAAATGCAACCCATGAAATAAATCCATCTGCCTACATTTGTTTTAACAGTAAAACTGACCTTAGAGCAAGGTATTTCCGAAGGATTTTTAATGACCAGCTGGAGTTAATAGCCTCTGGCTGTTCCTCAGGCTTCAAACTCTGCCCAGCCAGTCATTAATTCCTAGGAAATGCTCTGTTCCTTGATTGTTTCTGCTTAATGACATGACAACCTAGACTGTAAATAGCCGTTAGCAGAGAAAATACTATTATTGTTAAATGCATGTAGTACCTTCCTTCACAAAAGTCTCCAAAAGCCCAGAGTTCCGAAAAAAAGTCAGCAAAGATTTTTTTTTTGCTGGGAAAATAGCCTATTTCGTAACAGGCAGGGCTAAGATGATGCATATTCTCAGTATGTCTCTAAGAAATTAGACGCCTTTAGGGTTGTCTCATTGCTGGTGTTTCTGGCTATAAGCTCGAGAAGCATCAGCATTACCCTCTTCTGGCCCTGGACAAGAGGATCTGAATTTTGTGGGCATTTACCAGTCTTCCAGGGAAATATGTCAAAAATTTGCAAATGTCTGCCACCAGACTTCCAACACACAAAAAAACCCCCAAACCAGGCCAAACAAACAAAACTCATATAAGGAGTTTGTGGTTAAGTCTTACTGTATTGGTACAACATCTAAGGCCTTCTCTGAGATGGCTGCATGCTGCAGCGGCTTCGGAGGAGAACGTTTCATTACTGAAAATGGTGAGCCAGACAGAAGTCTTGATTTCTGCCAAAAACATCTGCAGACACATTAGTCACCAGAAGGATGAAGAGGCAGACCCAGTCACTGACACACCAGAGGAATCATGCAGCTGAAAGCCAGATTTTCTGGCTTACTCTGTGCCACTTGGTGTCCTTCAAGTGGGTCATTCAGGCCACCATATCCCATTCAACCACAAGCATCAGTGAGGTGCTGAGGAATTTACCCCTGACGCTAAGAAACTCCATAAGCTCGTGTGAGACATGTCACTTGCTGCAATACTCTGCCTAACCTTAAGCATGGGTCCAAGGGCTTTGCCTGGCTGACAGCAAAGGCCGAACAGAAGGCTTTGCTAAGCATGCAGCTGCAATCTACAGAAACACAGAATTTCTGAAACCTGAAATGAATTAATAACAAGTCACTGTCAAAGGTGCCTGGTTGAAAATTGTGAATGAGAGGAGACTGACACTACGAATTTTTAACAGTGCTAAATGTAATATGATTGATAAATGACTTTTGACATGTTAGTTAAGGAATTTTATCATGTGGATATAAATGAAAATGGGTGAGGAGCATATAGCTATTAGAGATTTCACAACCTCAAATCCACAGCTGACAGAAAATATAGTATTTTTCTAATAGAGAATATTTCACAGCACTGACCTTTTTAATTATATAATTATTTGTAACTGGCCTGCTTTTCTAGATCTAACACGGTTACAAGTTCTTCGAACAAGTATCACAGTATCACAGTATCACACAGTATGTTTGGGATTGGAAGGGACCTCAAAAGATCACCTAGTCCAATCCCCCTGCTGGAGCAGCAACGCCTAGGTGAGGTCGCACAGGAACATGTCCAGGCGGGTTTTGAATGTCTCCAGAGAAGGAGACTCCACAACCTCCCTGGGCAGCCTGTTCCAGTGCTCTGGCACTCTGGCTGTGAAGAAGTTCCTTCTCAAATTTAAGTGGAACCTCTTGTGTTCCAGCTTGATCCCATTACCCCTTGTCCTATCATTGTTTGCCACCGAGAAGAGCCTGGCTCCATCCTCATGGCACTCACCCTTTATATATTTGTAAACATTAATAAGGTCACCCCTCAGTCTCCTCTTCTCCAAACTAAAGAGACCCAACTCCCTCAGCCTTTCTTCATAAGGGAGATGCTCCATCCCCTTAATCATCTTTGTTGCCCTACGCTAATAGATTTTACTAAAATTTTAAACAGAATTCTGCTGAAGCAATCAAAATGACATTTTAAAACCTTTTTTTCCAGTGTTTGCAGACTTTCTAAAAGAACAGACCTCTTGTGTTTTCTCCCTGCTGTTTCTTAATTAGGCTTTCTTTATTCCATGACAAATGGGTGTCACACCAGTACCCAGTTACTGATCAGTCTTCACGTGTCTTCCCCATCAAAGCACTGGCACAACTTGGAGCAGCATTTAACCATGTTCCATTTTTTATTCCTCTCGGAGCTGCAGAGCAGCCATCACTGAACAGAGTGAGCCTGGCAAAGTGCGGGTCACCGAGACGTCAGCAGCACCACAAGGGCAGCTCTGACAACAAAGGCACAAGGTCTTGCTAGTGGAGTTTTTACTCCACCCTCGCTACAGCCTGAGAAAAATTCCAGACGGGAATCAAGCACCCAGTCTCCTCATCTTTTTGGCCATGTGTTCCCATCAACAGCTTGGCTCTTGCCTCATGGCATGGAGAAGTGTTTTTGGGAGGTGATAAGTAATGCTGCAGCCTCTGTGTAGGTTTTGAATATTGAGGAATTAGGAACCAATCAAGGTAGATGTCTCCTTAACTAATTTAGTTACTTGTTTGCAGCATTTCATATGCTATAATGTACAAATAAATATTGTCATGGATAGAACATTTCACTGCTGTATCTCTGTCGAGGTTTTGATTGCAGGATGACAAAACCGTAGCAGATGTATTGTTAACCCCCTCACCCCCCACATTCCCCTTCAGCCTGTCCCTCTACCCCCTTCCCACTCAGGACAGGCGATCGGGAGGGAAAGAAGGACAGAGAGAAGAGAGTGGGAAAAATTAAAAATGTTTTACTAATGCTACTAATAAGAATAGAGAAAATAATGCAAAATATACAAAACCGATCCTGAAAGTCCCAGCAACTGCAGAGCTGGCACCCGAAGTCCTGGATTGGACTCTGCAGCCAACCGGAGCTGGATTCAGTCTGTCACTAGGCCTCAGTTTGCATGGACGACTAGCAAGGTCCTCTCCTAATGTTGGCCATAAGCTGAAGGGATGAGATCCTCGTGATGTCCCACTTTTAGATGAAGTATTCACATGAATGGGATGTTACACTCCGTTGGTCAGTTTCTTGGTCACCTCTTTCTCATTGCCCCTCTCACAAGATGTCCATCCATGCTTATCAATAACTTCACGTTCCATTGCTGTGTTTACCAAAACATGTATCTGGTTTTCCAGGAAAATGCAGCTAATATGAAGGCTTTAGCTGACAGGTAAATTCACTAAAAGAGAAACTTGTTTTTTAACAAAACCAGGACAATCTCATGTTTCCAGTAAACACACTTACTGGGGAACCACTCAGGAGCCTTTTTGCATTCAAAATACTTTCCCAGTGACACTTTAATTTTCCTACTCTGTTTCTAAAGCTAGTGATCTTGTAATTTTTTTTATTTTTTTTTTTTTTTTAAATTATGGCCTTACAGTATTTAGTTAGTGAATGGAAAAAGCAAAGGTTAATGACTTCCTTGAAATCACAAAGTCAATTAATGAAGACTCTGAGCAACCAGTCTTCTTGACTCCTATTGTTTTAATGTCTTTTTTCCTCTACAATAATTATTAGACTCACTTTTTGCATCATGCCCCTCAGTCCTCATCCCTAGAGCGTTTTACAACATCACATCATTTTGCTCCTTTACTAGATGGGGAAAAATTGCCACTTGGAAGAAGGAAATAAAATAATTTTAAGCCACCCAGAACAGTCATAGTTCATCCAGCGCACTCTCCACAAAATTCACTGCCCACTAGGTGCGTTTTGAATATTGCTTTACTGCCTATGATATGGTTGTACATAAGGCATGGCGACTTCAAGGAGAGAGAGTAACATTTCCAGATACGATAGAAATGAATACTCAGGTCATTAGCTTTTTCGTGAGGTTAGGCTGAACACGTTTTACATTCAGGCACAGATGGAGCTCATGGGGAAACTGGGTACAACCTCTTTTATCTTACAGTCAAATACCACCTGTTTCTTCAGTTTTTCCAAATGTCATTGGCCATTTGGTCAATCAGTACAGTCCAATGATGTGAAGTAAAAGCCTATTACTGAGAAAATTTTAGGACTCTTGATATTTAGAGAATCAAGAATACCTAGTATTTCTAAATGTTTAAATTTTAAGACTGGAAATATTAATTATTCTTTGGTTCTTATTTGTATGAACTGTAGCTTAGGAGCAAACAAATTAGCATAGTGGATCAGGCCACTAGTATAGCAAGCTGGGTTATCTGTCTGCAGCAGTAGCCCACAGATATGTAACTCTGCGCTGTTATTCATGGATGCAGAATTTCTTGCACCAGCTTTATTGCTCACTGCAGTTTCATGCCAGCTTAGGCATCAATAACTGACAGGCTCCCTCACGCAGTCCTGCCCTCACAGCTGGGCAGGCTGGCATGAGAGAACTGAGCAGCACTTGAAGTATGGACACTACAGAGTTTAATATACAGGGATCCTTGCACAATTTTGGTATTTGACACTTTGTCCAGATGAGTGAATTTTGGATAAGAGTTTGGATAAGAGGCAAAAAGGTTGCTTGCAGTTATTTTCAGGTCATGACGAGCTCCACGTGGTAGCACTTAGTAGGGAGGGGATTGAGCTTCATATTCCTGTTTGATAATATAGTATTTAATGACAAAAACTATTTTCTAAGATCAAACCTCTAATTACATTATAGCTGCCCCAGAGTTATTTTATGTCCTGTTAAAAACAAACAAACAAACAAACAAAAAAACATAAGCGCAAGGAAATGCATAATTAAATTCTAGGTTTGAGCTAAAGCTCTTGAGCAAGCTTCCAGGGACACCACTGGTAGAAAACAAAGGGTGTGACACTGTGGGTACAAGAGAAACAGAGGGCAGGCAACTATTTCCAAAATAAATAAAATCTTGTACAGAGCAACAAACTCTATGCATTAAAATTACGATTATTGCAGGAACAGTCTTATGAGATTTTTTGGCTCTTACTTTCTTAAGAGTGTTTCCTAATACATTTAGATTTATTTTATACGTGATCTTAATTAATAGTATGGCATTGTGATGCTCAGATTTGGGCTGATGGAACATAATTTGTTTCAAATGTATTTATTTGTAAATTATAGATATATGTTCTCAACCTTATCTTAATACAAGATCTGTCTTTGCTATTTTATGCAGTATCATGTACTTGCATATACATCTTTCATTTATAGAGATATCTGAAACAATGCCTTCAAACTAGGCTTTATATGGTCTGTACAAAGCTGTACCCTTTTGAACTGTATGCATTACATGCATGTAAATGATTATCAGCTGTGAATCAGATTCACCATATTATATTATAGACTATTTAAAGGTGATCCAATGTAAATATTCAGTTAATGCAGCAAGGAAATTGAGGAAACAAAGGAACACTGTTTTAATGAGAGAATGATAGAAAACAAATTGATATTTTATCTGAGATGTCATGAGGAAGGGACTAAATCTGAAGATAGACAAGGTTAAAGAAAGGTTAATACCAATAAAGGAAGAAGGATTGCTAAAACAACTGAGAGGAGATTTATGAAAGGGTGCATTCCACAGATTTGCAACTGTGAGTATTGCAGGCAAAGGGGTGTGGATGACAAACTGTTTAAAGAAGCAGTGAAGGCACTGCAATATTGGAGTTACATTTCCTTTGGGAGGTCAAAGAAGCACCATATTGTAGTGTCCAATAAACTAAACGAAGAAAGGAGAAATATGGGGGGTTTGGTTAATGTATAGAGGATGTGGGGGCAAAGTTGGCAAATCACGAATTGCAGTTTCTGTTTTCTGCCATGGGCTGTATTGCTTCAGTCTTATTTTGATTAACACTATAATGACTGTGATTGTACAGACTTGCTATACACTATTGTGGTAGCAACTTTAGTACTCAGTGGAGATCTTTTTCATTTTGAAGGGAATTCCTACTTAGAGACTTTGTTTGGTTTTGGGTGTGTTCTTTTGTGTTTGTTGTGGGGGGGGTTTGGTTTTGTTTTTGTCGGGGCAGGGGTCTGCAACACTGAAAAAATATGTAATTTGCCAAGGCATGAAGGCCGCACTAGCAGGTTGGTCTGCCTTACTGTGAACACAAGATCATATACAATATTCAGCAAATGCTGAAAAATGCAGACCATAGATTTAGCAAACTAGTAAGCTAAAGATGCCTGCGTGAGATTTGGTTAAAACCAAACAGAGTTACCTTCTCAGTGTTTCTCCATCCAGTCTTCTTCTCCTGTGTTCTACGTCATTTTAGTATTTTACTATAAGTTAGCACCATGGAAGTCAACACTAGGGATACTACGGTTAATAGGTAGAAATTCATGCATTGAGTAAATATTGGTAATTTCTTCATTTTTCTACTGAGGTACAGAATTTACGTTTACGCTTTGGATTTGTTTTGCTTTGATGGAGACACATATTTTGAAAGGCTTAGAGATGAAAAGGCAAGTCTCATGCTTCAAACACAACTATGCCAGTTTGGCAACCGCGCTTCCATTTTAATAAAAGCATTTCATCCAGATGATAAAAGGCATTTTTTAAGAGAAATTATCCACTTATATGCTTATATTTTCTCCTTGTATTCTTCCACTTACCGTTTTCACTGTGGACAGTGACTCTTTTGCTGCACTTTCAGTATAGTGGGATGTTACGAGGCAACATTCTGCTTCTAACTCAGTTTACAATTTGTATCATGCCACGAAAAGTTGAGGCAAACTATTTCTGTGTGGGAATTTGGCTTTTTGTTTAATTTCAAAATTTCTGTATTTAAAAGAAATCCAACTGTTTTACTAGCAACATTTTACAGTGTTTGAAATTTCAGTTTCAAGTAGTGAAATATTTTTAAACTGTGAGGAAAAATTATTTTACTGACATTTAATTTCTTAATTTTAGAATCTCACTTGTTATAATCAAGTTTGCAAAGGAAAAAAAATAGACTTTCAGTGTGTGATGTCATTGAGTTCATTGATGTACTTTAAATTGTGATGGTAACTTCATTTCCTAAGATTTAATGCTTCATAACTTGACACAAGTTTGCGTAATGATGTAAGTTATGAAAGAATATAAGGTTTTGTAGCTGCATTCTCATTCTCAACAGGCAGTTTCCCTCACCTCCAAACCTCTGTAAATTGGTTCAAGTGTGATTTTTATCACATTTTGTTGATTTCTTATTTTGGCTCCTGCTTGCTGCCAGTAAAACCAGCATTTCCCTCATTATTATCTTAAATTTTGCTAAAATTTCTCAGGTTCTAGAATGTGCAAACACCTCTTCTAGTTAAGGAGAATATTTTATAGAAAGTAAGAAGGAATAGGATCACACGCATGAAACTGAAATTCTCACTTAAGTATTTCATACTGTTAACAGCTATCAGTAACAGGTCAAGGCAAAGTCATTAACTTTCCATTCTATAGCAAGTACTTTATGCTCCTTCCATATATGCCATGGAAACTTTTCAAGGTATCAACAGAGAATACCACAGAAATGAGTAAGTTCTCTGCTCCTGTGCACTGTGCTTAGTTCTTGTTCTCCGGTATCCATCAAGTGTTCAACCATCACACAACAGCAGCAGGACATCATGGAATATTTTATATCTTTGCTGTCTTAGTGTCTTGAGAATTATCAACTTCACTCTTTTTTTTTTTTTCTTTTTCTGCAGCATATGGTGAGAGTGCAGATAGGTACACAGAAAGGAGTTATTTCCAGGATTATTTTCCTCAAGGAACCTTTTAAACTCTAGACAGAAATATAATCAATCACCAAATTAAATACTTCAGCTTCTCTAATAATGCACATATTGGAAAGATACATGATACGACAAATTATGAAAATCTTGACTGTGTCAAGATTAGTTAATCAATTGACATATGTTATAATTCACAAATTTTATCCTTGTGAACATATATTTTATAAAAGACTGAGAAGTATCAAGGGCACAGCTTTAATAGATAGTAAAACTCACAAAATCTGGTTTAAGGAGCATTAAATAGCATTGGCCTATTCAGGGCAAATTTTTTAGAATGCTGCAGAGGTTCCTCAGCTAAAGGCTTGATAGTTTTTCCATTAAGAAGAAACCAAACTTATTCACCTATCACTAGGGACACAGTAGACAGCAAATGGTCCTGCCCTTCTTAGGAACAAGTAAATCTCCCCAGGATGTCAAATTAAAATGAACAACAAGCAAATCAGCAGTCACAAGGAGAGGAAAAATTATTCCAGTGTCAGAATAAAGACTGCATGACACATACTGCTCACAAACACCATCAACCAGATTTGCAGAGCCTCGTGCCTCCAAGAAGCAAGTCCACTTCTCCTTACTAAAGATGGTTCTTTATTTCATAGAACAGCACAGAAAACATAAGCAATGCTGAAGCATTGAATGGGAGATATGAGAGAACAAACACCTAGAAGTCAAGGGTGTCACAGTAGCTATTACCCTAACAGTTGTTGAAAATACAGTATTTCAGTGGGGAAATTTTCGAAGATATAATCGCCAGCTAGAAATGACACATTTGCCTATTCAGAAATCCCCCAGTGTGGGTAGCAAACAGCAGTAAACTGAAATGTATTGGTGACATACTGTGGCATAATGTCTTTGGAGAAATGGGAAACCTCTCCAATATCACTGATTGTTTGCTTGACACTCTAATACTTGGGCAGTTCCAATTCCATCCATAAAGGACAGCAATATGTATGCAGCAGCTACATTAGCTTCTTCTTGTCTTGTAGCAACCACTTTCAACTACCTACAGATCTATATGAAGGTACACATAATGTTCATTCCAGCTAAAGGGTCTGAGGGCATTTTGCTTGGTACTGTGCATTTGTTTATTTAAGCACAATCTCTTGTGTTGCTTAAAGCAGTATGTGCTCTTTAGACAATCACTATAATGTGCACAAAATATATTACATATGTGGTGGTCATGTGCACTGATAAATTATATTTACCATGCACCTTTGTATGCCTCACCTGCAGTTCATCCCATCAATCTATCTCCCCCAGTATTTACTCTAACATTCCAAACCTCTGAGCAGCTTCACACAGCTGGGACTTTTTTTTTTCCCCCAAAACCTGCCAAAGATATATTTCCTTCTTTTCCCCCAAGAGGGGATTTTTTCCTACCAAATTAATACTGGCCAGAAGACAAAATGGTGATTTGCTGCCTCGAATCAAAGTGTAATATCTGCTGCATCTCAACAAAGTGCAAAGCATAATAAGGGGCTTCTACAACATACTTTGGGGAAGCGGAGGTTGCTCAGCTTCTGAGGGAGCAGCCAGCAAGTTTCAACTATTTGGAAGATCCTTTCTTAAATATTCAGGTTTTGAAGTCATGGCATTCTTATATATTTCTGATGAGTTTTAAAAGTTTCACATTTTTTTGGAAGTTTCAAAAATTTACTACTAGTAATTCGCTGCTTGAGACTGGGCAGCTGGATTAGCTCTATATGCAATAGAACCTGCTACAAAGATCAAGACTACAAAAAATAGTCCTAATAGCATTTTTTTTACACTCAAATGTTCTGCATTTATTAAATGTACAAGAGCGGCAAACTGCATGCAGAACGTCTGAAGTAACGTAAGGTTTGTACTGGCATTCACTTGATTTGTACTACCCAATTAATTACTCAAATCATTGCCACTTATTTTGTGACTGTTTAAAACGAGGGTCATTTGAAGGTAACACTACCAAGTGTTCTTTCCACCCATTAGAGTTTATGCATATTAACTATTTGTTTTAATCTTTGCTATTATATTTACTCCTTTTTTTTATACATCTGTATACTATACCTGATACCATGACATTCTTAAACGCAAAGAAGAAAATTAGCTCTGAGGATGGTACAAACATCAGGCTGATTAATGAAGACGGCTTTTTGCTACTCTGTGACTGTGGAATAGAAATAGACGTTGGACAACAATGGAATATGTTCAGCCAGAAACATGAAAAATGATGTTATCAAACTTCTTACAGTCAAGTGCCTTCCACTGTACCAGAACAGTTCTGTGCTTCAGCAATGTAATAATTAATAATGTTGCCAACTAAGGAAGTGTTAAAGAAATGATGGTAGAAAACAAAAATTCTCCCATGTTTTCATTTGACAAGAAAGAGGAGTAGAATGATTAAAGACTTGTATGAGTTATGAACCGGACTCACAGTGCAAATAAGGGCATTACACCCAAAGCTCCAAGTGGTGCTCTGCAGATGTGCTGGATGTGTGGGAAACATCTCGCCAGTTTGTCTTGGTGGGTTGCCTGATGAGCAGTTGCTGCTTCCCAAGAAAGTACTTTGAAACGTCCACAGACAAGCCTCTGATGCATCAGGTGCTGCTGATTTGATGAGATGAAATGAAAAAAAGTGGTATAAGTATTCACACATGGGGATCTCACTATTTCGGTAGGTTGAATTTGCCTATGTACCGAAGGGGATTTTGTCTCATTTTACAGACAACTGAAAGCAGTGGTGGCCAGATAAGAGTAAGGAGCTTGGACATCAACTGGACTGGGTAAATTGGAAAGAGGAAAACCAGCAACTTCAGCTTTAGCAGCAGTGCTAGTTCTACAGTTATGCAGAATACAAATCTGGAACACAAATCTAATACAAACTAGCCTGTTAATTCAGCCTAATGATGTCAGTGGTGTTTAATTTAAAATCCATCTGAAAAGATACATTCCAACCTAGGCTCAAGATAGCAAGCATTTTCCCTTAGTGACTTTATTATTTCAAATAATTGGTTTTGTTTTTCTTTAGGTAGGATCATGAGTGCTTCACTATCCACAGTTTCAAGGAGAAAGAACAGAGTAGTGTACGCAGGAACAAGAAGATGCTAGGAAAGGAAGAAACTCTAAGTGCTGACAGCTTCTCAAAAAGGCAGAAATACTGGACCCATTTCCCACCAGTTCTTCATTGCCAAGTAGTGAATGTGGTGGGGTGGAAAAACTACTAGGGTAAACAGGAGGAGTAGGTGAGCAAAAGAGTAAGAATGACAGGACGGTGGATGAAGTATAAGCCTGTCAGCGGGCTAGGGAGTGATGAGCAGACTGGCACCAAGCAGTCAGAGTGTGTAGGGTTGGTATTTGCAGCAGGATTTCCTAGAGGACCAGCATAACTCAACAGTGGTTAAGTGATAAGAGTACAGCTCTCGGTAGTACTGATGTTTTTTAATAAATTGAGGGCTAGTACGGTGTACTGTGTGTATTGCTCATTTTTAGTACCAGTACAAATGTCATTTAGAGAAATCAGTTATGTTTTCAAGCCCTAAGTTTATTCAAAGCAAAGTTTATTATCTACCACGTGTACTCCCACTGTTTGCATTTTTTTTTTTCACACAGGTGAAAAGGCCTGTTGGTGTTGAGAAAACTTCAAACAAGCAAACGTTTAACAAGTTTTGCACTTAGTCTTACCAAAAGAGTAAAAAGCCAAAGGATTTATTCATTCATGGTGAGTCATGGGCAAGTGCCTTCACCTGGCCACTGTCACCAAACTGTCTGTGGCAGACTCACCATGACACTCACTAGGGGTGTAACAACCCTGTCATTTTTATTTCCCCGTGGAGTCGTTACCTCCATCGTACAAGAGGATCAAAACTGGCTTTGACTATCTCGCTCTGTTTCAGCTGGCACAACTTCGGGTACGCAGGTGTAAGGAACGTTTAACGAAGAACTGTTGTTTGTACATAACTGAGGATCTGGTGCCTGACTCCAGCAGGGAGGAATGACTGAGAGACATTGCACTGTGAATCATTAATGTAAAACATGGTCTTTTCCCAGGATATACACTGATAGCTGTATACATACTGATATTTACAAGTTAATTTAGAAGGAAGGGTAGCCAAAGTACCAGGAATGCATATCTTAAATAGATTGATAAGGGGAAGGGTAGTGTAAGCATCTGGATAGCCCGTAAACCCTGAAGTACCCAACCAATGGGGAACAGCGGAGGGAAATCGCGGCTGGGACTTTGGGGGGTTATAAGCACGGGATTTTTGCCCTATTACGTGTGCCTGTCTTTAGGCAGAACACCCAGTGTTGCAACATCGGTCCTAGAAAAAATACCTTTGCTGACAGATCCTGCCTGAGCCTGTTATATTTGCAAAATAATTGTTTCCTACACAGGTGACACGAGAATCTTGGTTCCCAGTCACCAGGAGCCCTTAGAGGTCACCGGCCGCGAAGACGCACAGACCTTCTGTGTCAAACCCAGCTCACACTGCCCCCCCGCCCCCGCTTGAAGCCGGAAGCGTGTGGGGACGCACCCGGAGGAGCGGAACGGGATGGAGCGGAGGGGAAAGAGCTGGGAGGAGAAAAACGGGCGGCGCGGCGGACTGCGGGGAACGGCCCCGCCCCGCCCCGCCCCCGCGCAGGCGCACGGCGCACGCGGGGGCAGAGCGCGCGAAAATTCCAAACCGGCGGCGCGAGCCGGGCCGCGGGGTAAGGCGCTGGAGAGGGGGCGGGGCCGAGGCCGGGAGCCGGTTCAGCGGCGGGGGGTGAGGGGTCTGTGCGCGGTTCCTCCCGCCCTTCCGCTCAGAGCCATGAGCTCCGGGCCGGCCGCCAACTCCGCGGCGGCGGGGGCCCTTTCGGCTCGCTGAAAGGGGAGCGGCGTTCCCCGCCCGATCCGCGCCCGCCGGGCTCGTCTCGGTGGCCGCGGACGCCCCGTCGAGGCGGAGCGGAGGGGGCGCGGGCAAGGGGACCTGCGCATGCGTGGCTGCGCTGGAGCGGGCCGGGGGCTGTGCGGCGGGCAGCGAGGGCCCGCTGCCCTGCGCCGCGGGAGCTGGCGGCGGGGAACCGGGCAGGGGGGACCTGCGTCGGCACCGAGCGTTCCGGTCTGCCGGAGGAGCGCGGCTGTGGCGCGGAGGCCGGTGCTGCGCTCCGTTGTACATCTCGTGCGCTGCGCACCGAGCGTCCCCAGCCGGGGCTGCCCCCGAGCGCTTCCCCCGTTGCTGCTGCCGCGGTGTGAGGCGCTGGTTCGGTGCGCCCGCAGGGGAAAAGGGTTTGTGCTACGCTTCTCCAAAAAAAGCGTTCAGCTTTTTAGTGAGAATGCTGGTTAGGCTGTGGGCTGTCAGAGATCATGGAACTATAGAACCGTAGCATATCTCGAGTTGGAAGGGACCTGTAAGGATCATCGAGTTCAGATCCCTGCTCTCCTAAAGGCGCCTAACTTCTTACAGCATAACAAAAAACGTTGTCAAATCTTTTAGGCGCAGTCTTTCAGTGAAATTTTGGCAAAGGACTTCAGAATAGTTAGTTCCACTGAAAACAGGTTGGTTTTCTTGGGAGGTAAGGTTTTGAATACATTGATAGGAGGGAAATTTAACCTAGCTATTTTCTGCTGAATAGGACTAAAGGTAAGATTTTGAAGAAATGCCTGCTTCTGGAGATGAAGGGAGAGAGGAAGACAAACACCTGAACTATTACGTTCCTTGGAAATACTAATAAAGTAATATCTGTTTTGTTTCTAAAAAGGAGACACCTGCCTGGAAAGGATAATATGCTTAGAATGCCAGAGAAAGGATACTAAATGGTACTTGTACTGAGTAACTCCCCTAACTACTGCAAAAGCTTGATTTAAGGTATCTCCGTCACCAGGTTTTTTATTGTTTGCACATGGAGGTACCTCCGTACTCTGGGAACGGTGTTTTGAACAACCCAGTCTTAGATTTTTTTTTTTTCCTTCCACACAGTGAAGGCTCTGGGGAAGAAGGTGGGATCTTTTATACCTATGTTGCTTCTGCACCTTCTAGGCTGCTAACTTTGTAGCTTCGTATTAGAAATGGGTCTTGATACATTGGTGAAGCACTGGAATGGCTTGTGGTAATATGTGGGGCGGCATGCATGTTCCGATTAACAGCTATCACTGGGTCAGTATCATCTGGTACTGAAAGCATTTTGAAAAGAGAGAGACTTCCCTATCTGTGCTGTCTGCATCTTGCTATTCCCCTTTGTTGTATGAACTTTGGAAACTGAGCAATAAAATGCTATTTTGTGATTCGTGTACATGATAAGTGCAACTATAATACGTAGATACCTGCATAAATAGTTTACAGAGAGATGGAGTAAAAGGTTTACGGCTTTGTTTCTGATTTAGCAGTACACCAACTTTTGTACTGTGCAATCTGACACTCACAGACATCTGCTCTGGTCAAGGAACTCCAGTATAGTATGCTTTTACAGAATACTGTCAGATAGTGTAGCTGGCCTTTTATTCAAACGAAATATTAAGGAAGACTAATGCCTCGTAAGTGTTGGGAGAAGTTTGAAAAAAGCAGGATCTTGAGAATTTGGAATTTTTTTCAACGTGTAATTATAAGGATGTGAATCTTGCTTCCCCTCTCCCTCCCTCCACCCCCAGTGCAAATTCTATGAACCTTTTTTGTAAAGACAAAGCTTTCTTGTCTGCGGCCATTAAACTGAGAAACATTGAATTTATTTTCTGAGTTACACGGCTTATTTGCTTTGTTATTTGGTTTCATGTCCAGCTTCCCTTCTTTGCTCATTTCAAAAATTGTGTCATCACAATTCATCACCATATGATACCTGAAACAGAGGTTGAGATATTTATCAGAGTATATTGTGAGCTACTGACAAGTCTATGAAAATCATCTGTCTGTGGAGGTTTGATGCTGCTGGAAAGCCCTCTTGTTCATCGTTTTTCCTCCCTACTGGGGACTCTGCTGCCTCCTCTCCTCGTGGATGTTTGTTCACGACTGCCATCTCTTGGGCAGAAGCTGACCTGCCAAAGGTTTATGATGGTTGTTCTCCAGTGGTTGGTTTGCAATGACAATATAAACGCTGCTGAAATTGCCCCTCAGTGGAAACTTGTCTTTAGAAAACATGGCAGTGGGGAAGTATGAGTATGGAGCAGAACCGGAAGGTTATCTTTTCACTTGCAGGCATTTCTGTGGTTTTTATCTTGGTATCTTCGGAAAATGAGATGTCTGTGATCTTTATGTCTTTGGCCACTAAGAACTGAGCATGTTAACCAATTTTAACCAAGTTTGGAAGCAGGATGGGGATTTGAAAACAATTATATTCCAATACATCTTGAGACAGACTGTTGTTCCACATGATGTTTGGCAGTAGTTCTCCATCTAGTCAGTGCATGCACAATGGCCAGCTGAGTGGTATGTGCATGAAATTAACCATAGGATGCCATGGGTGAAAGTGTCATAAGAGACACCAGTGGAGATGAGGTTTTAAAAGTGATGTTATGGAGAGTTAAAGCAACAAAGGAAGGTACTAGGCACCGTTCGGTTAATGAAGCAGCCTTGTGCACTTGGTGTACTTTTAAACCGTAATTCCTTTTATTTCTTTTTCCCCAAGCCATATGTTGCAATATACTGACCTAGAATTGTGAAAGTGCCGATGTTTACAAAGATATCTTTCAAAAGATGGGTGAAGGCTCTTGTGAAGGGTGGGTGAAATAATTTTTGCTTGAAGCAATAATTCAGAAAATGTTGAGAGTCCTTTAATATATATGGAATAATTTTTCACATTTACAGGAAGATACATATATTGCATGAGATTAATCACAAGTAAAAATCTTCAGTCTTTGATTTATCAGATTTTAAAATGTATTTTCTGCCAGCCTGATCCAAAAATGCACATATGTATGCCAGGTTCTAAAGATCTCATGTATAAACAGTAGAACAGCTCCCAAAAATCAATTTGAATCTTGAATTAAACAACTTTCACTAAGAAGGGTATTCCCACACTAGATTTTTGGTTAATATTATCATAAATGACTGTCATTATTATCAGGGTTGCTAGAGTTCTGACAGTGGTAATGCTGATGAAAAATCTGTTTTCCTTCATGTAGCCTTGGAATTAAAAAAACTTTTGTGTCTTGAAAATTGGTGGCACATCCCACCAACTTCCGAGACCACGGTAGGAACAGATAGTTAGCCTACTTTGTAAGTTATAGAAATGTAGAATATGTTAAATATTTTCTCCTTGGTGAGGGCAAATAACTTTGTGGGTATTGCGAAAGTATTTAAAAATTAGTAAGACTTAGTTATGCAGTTCACTGTAGAAATGATACTGATTTTAGATGGCTGTGACAAGTGGTGTGTGATGATTTGGGGTTGAACACTGTATTCCTAATACAAAATACTTTTTATTAGAGTTATATCAATCATAAACTAATTAAACAAATTATTAATAAGTCATAAAGAGAAATCTATATTAATTTAACAAAATTAAAATCTTCTGCATTTGGGAGTTTTTAGTTACAACTCCGTTAACATCTTTTCAAGAGTGCTTTTACTCAAACTGTGTAATAGTAAAGGATGGACTCATGTCAGATGATATTTGCCAGAGGTTTCTGATATTGATCTTTTTAACTGTTAATCTTGAATATGCTTGCAGAGTTCTGGCACAGAAATTCTGCACTCATTTTTAACTTTTAATAGAAATTCTATAGGTAAGCAATGCCATGAGTTATATTTTGTAAACTTACTAGTTGTGAATTATACTGATACTATTGGACACAATCTAAAGACAGATGGCTTGCTCAAATGTAATCTGCACAGCATCAGTTAGTTATGGTAATAATGGTGAAATAAAGTCTAGGAGGCTACTGCAGCACACGATACTTCATAAATCTTTGAGAGCAGTAAGTTATTTTTGCTCTCAAATGTAGCAAATCTGATGTTATCAAACATGTATTTTTAGTTTGATTTTTTTAAAAAAAGGGAAAAAAGTAGACTGTACTCTTAAACTTTAAAATCAGATCAGCACAAATCAGGCTCCTGTAGAGGTGAAGCAGAACAGGCCTTGGAAACTGAAATGATTTCTTTAGTGTTGTGTGTGAGGTGTGTCAGAAGTGAGAGTCGGACTCTTAGGCTTCTGACTCCTTGAGCCAAACTGCAAAGCTGTCCTTCCTCCCTACTAGTAGATTCACTAGACATGTTTATTTTATAAATCTTGATTAACTATGTGACAGTATTGAAATACTCCAAACAGTGACTGTAATAAAGTATCGTAATATACAACTAAATTGACATATACGGGTGTCCAAGGAGTAGAAGCCAAGAGACATATCACTAGCTAATATTTTTTTCCTATGTTGTACATTAGAAGTTTTCATCTATCATCAACTGACCCAAATTCATAGGGAACTCCCCACAGAATACCATAATTATATAGCTTTAATTTCACATAAAGGATGATGTTGCTAAATTGTGAGGTCTTCATGAACAGATGTGACAAAAATCTTACTGGCAGGTAACAGGATCCACTATTAGCAGATTGAAAAGTACACACATGTAGAATATGCAGGAGTAACTGAGAATTCCCCAGATCAATGCCTCATCGCTTTGAATGTCACTACTCTGTCTGCAGTCTGAATGCCCACATAGCTGATTGTTGCTGCAATATGATTTTGACTGAGTGAATCACTGAAAGTCTTTGCTCTAAATGTGTCTGAGGAAACTTACATCTTCTTGTTTGCGAAGAATGAATAGCCTGATTCAGTGCCTGTGAATAGCATGAAACCTTGTCAATAGACTCCAGGGACAAGTGTCTGTGGGACTCTGTTAAAATAATGTACAACAAAGAGGTGCAGATGTTGATGTGGATGTCATTAAGTTATTTTTAATCTTCTGAAGAATACCCTTTTCTTTTTCTGTCAGGTGTACTTAGTCCCATAAATACATCTTTATTCAGAAGATTTTATTCTGTGGCTATTTCTGGGTGTGACTGGTCAGGGAGAGAGGGCAGAAAAGTATGAGACTCTTAGGTAAGGTTTTTTTAATGGCAAAGAAGAATGCATTCTTGTGTTTGCAAACGTGCTTTCATTGTATGTGGACTATGTGAATGCTTTTCACAGAATTTCAGTAGCATCAACTATGTTAGAATAAATATGTGTGATTTTTACTTACACTTATGCTGTCACTAGAGTTCATATGAAAGTAAGTTTCTGTGATAAAAACTGGAAAGACAATGTTTTTCCATGATTGTTTTGTGTCCATTTTCTTTTTAGTGGAATATGGCCCTTCACTGTTGCACAAACCGTTGTGTCATGTTTGAGGAGCTTAGGTGGAATAATGTATTATCTTTGAGGAAATTGGTGAGAAGCAGTGTCGTCTAATGGGTTACAACGTATGAGATTTGTGTCTTTTATCTCTTTCTGTCATTTGTTTCTTCACTGACTTTGAATAAGTCATTTTCTCTTTCCTTACACTTACGTAGGAAATCTTTAACTCTGTGGAGCTGAAGAGTTTCAATGCAAGGTATATGCTTCATTACTGTAGTAAATATTAGAAGTTCTTAGAAAAAACAGTTCTAGAGATTTTTTGAGAAAAGGAATTCACTTAGTGTAAGCAAGACCACTCTATACACTGTATTAATAACTCTGGATATCAAAACCATAGACAGTATCTCAACTGTTGTTCAAGTACTTGTGATAAGAGTTTGGACCACGTGTCTTCTTATATCTCTGTAAGTCAGGTAAAGCTTGAATTTCGCAGAGTTGTATGGCTTACTAAATAAGCATAATTATTGCTAATATAAAGAGGCATAAATATTGCTAATATGAAGCCCTTTAGTGTGAACTTACAGTTTCATTGAAGAAAGGCTAGTCGTTTTTCTCTGTGTCTAAATAGATTATGTCCCTGTTGTCATCTCCCTCCCCCTGCCTCCTTTTAGATTTAGTATGTACTGGCAGAAGTGAATGCTGTTCCTTGGTATACTAATACTAAGGAATATAGTTTTCTTTTACATTACAGGTCAAATATGACTGCTCTGAAGAGACAACTAGTGTTCTAACTTGGTGTGTACAAGCTAATGTATGTTCTGCTTATGCTTGGAAACTAGGGAATTACTGCATATGTGTTAATTGCAGGACTTAAAGTGAAACATCTAAAAAGCAAAAAAAAAAGAAAGTTTCGGTGTATATGCACACACACTCCCCCCGCCCTGGTAGCTCAAAGTATGTTAACTCTGGAAAGGGAGGAATGTTGTTTATTTAATGGTGTAACTTTGAATTCATCTCTAGGTTTTTTTTTTTTCAGAGGAACTGAATTTTAAAGAACTATTTCATTGTATTCCACTCAGGCAGTATACAAACACAAGTTAATTAGAGAGGAGGTTTGTTGATGGGGAAGCTTAGATGATTGGTTTTGTTTATGAAGAGAACGGAATGAACAGAATATTTTGGGACGTCACCCACCTCTCTAGGAAGCCTATTCCAGTGTTTGACCACCCTCTATGTAAGGAAATGCTTCCTCATGTCCAGTGTAAAACCCCCGGCACAGCTTTGAACCCTTCCCGCACATCCTGTCACTGGATCCCAGGGAGAAGAGCTCAGCACCTCCTTCTCCACGTCTCCTCCTCAGGAAGCTGTGGAGAGCAATGAGATGGTCCCTCGGCTGCCTTTTCTCCAAACTAGGCAAGCCCAAAGCCCTAAGCGCTCCTCACAGTTCATGCCTGTCAGCCCTTCCACCAGCTTTGTTCCCGTCCTTAAGGACCTTCACATCCTTTAAAACTTGTGTGGCACAGAACTGCACACAGTTCTCAATGTGAGGCTGCACCAATGCTGAAAACACCAGGATAATCACCTGTTTTGACAGGCCGGTTACACTGTGTTTGATGCCCCCAGGATGCAGTTTGCCCTCCAGGCTGCCAGAGCACACACTGACTGGTACCGAGCTGCTGCCAACCAGCACCCCCAGATCATTTTTTTTCTCAAGAAGTGTTGCTCTGTAGAGAAGAGGTTGAAGAAAGCCTTTTAGGCATATGAAGTTACAGTAATAACATCTAATAGTGGATTTAAGCTGCAGGAGACAGTAATAGCCAGGTAAGAAAGTTTGACTGAGAAAGTGCAATTTGGTACAGAAATTACTCTGTGTCTAGCTAATTATGATTTGTTTACTTCTTTGCTTTGGCTTACATGAAGCTATATAGATAGAGCATAAAATTTGCTGGAAGAGGGTAATGAAAACTTAGCAGTAGGAGTTTGCATCAGATAGCTCAGAAAATACTGAGGGATGTGTTAGCTGGCAGATTTGGTATAGGAAAAGGGGTACAAACAATAAATTACGTCCAACAAGAATTTGCCGTTATTGCTGATAGGTCTAACATCTCTGATACAGTGACTTGGTGAGCTCTTATGTGGATAAGCTTCTCAGTGTTTTGAAGGCATCATGTGAAATTCAGGCTCCATTGAGACTAACAAAAATTTTGCTGCTGATGTAAACAGAATCAGAATTTCATTCTTTTGTCTTACTGAGGAATGATATTGAAAGGTGATGAGATGTGCTTCACCTTTTGATTTCTAGAAGATGATGAAGCTGTGTACTTGTTTGTGCTTCCATTTACCATGCGCAGTATGTCATTTCTGTATTTTTTCATATATTGTTGCTACCTTTCTGTGGTAGGTCACTGTGGTAGTGATGAGAGGTAAGCACTTCAGATATGGAAGAACAAGCAAGGAGTGAAAGGGTAAGCTATAAGGCTCCTCTTTCTATAAGTCTGGCTTGTGTTTCAGAAGGCCATGTTGGTCTGCTTAACATCAGCGTGCACTGGTCAAGTTTGGGATTTGCTTTATTGCCTTGAAACAAATTTCCATTTTGTACAAGAATCTGATGCCCTGTTTTATGTGGGCATTGCTGAGTTTTGATCTAACTAGTCCTGACATTGAAATTCTTTTAAATTAGGACATTGTATGGAGCCTTCTCCTAGAGGTAGAAAGGTACTTTACCTCGTTGTCTGTTTTATCATCTTAAATTTAGCTTTAAAAAAAAATGCTTGTGGTGTTGGAGTCATAATAGGTTGGTGTATTTCTTGCAGGAGTGACGTCCAGTGGCTTCTGATCAGACTTTGTATTCAGTTTGTGCCTAAAAACATACTAATCCATTCCGTAGGCTAGTGATGACATCTTTTCTGTATGGAAGTGATAATTAATTGCCTTGTTGTCCTGTTAAGATTCATTATGGAAAGTTAACAAATAACATCTGTAAAAATTACTATATTGCTCCTAAATGTCTTTCTCATCTTTTACTGTCTCCTTGGGTAAAAGATAAGAATTAGATGGATATGCTGAGATATTATTTCTGCCTTTCCCATTAAAGAAGGTTTTATTCTTAGCCTCTTGAAATGAGGTCAGAATGAAGATCTGCTGCACGACAAGCCTGCCATTGGAACCAGAATGTTTTCAAATCAATTTTTGTGTGAAGTGGTTGGTATTATCAGGGAAGCTCATAAATAATTTTTTGTTCAAAAAGAGAAGGAGGAGGCTCTTATATAATCAGATAGTCCTGTTGTGGAAAGGAGATGTAATGTTTTCAGTGTTACAGAAAGGGAGATCTTGTATGTAACTCAGCACTGCATGCTTCCTCAGGGCTTTGAGTCTTCTTAAGTCCTGCAGGACAACAGAACACAACTGGAAACATAATTTGGCTGTTTGCAGTATTACTGAGATTAAGCCTCTGCTAGAGGTTTAATACTTACGCTGTCCACAGAAGTAGCCTTGCTAGTGGCCACAGCCCCTTAAAGATCAAAACTTGTCTCTTTTTCCAGTGAGACCTGGTAATGTAATTCAGAATGCAGATCTGACAACTGTTAAAATAGTAATTATCAGAGAAAACACAGGAAACAAATAGAGGAGCGAAAGAGAGGAGTTAATTATTTTCCCTAGGAGAATTATTAGTCTAAATGTTGAATGATAATGCCAACCATCAGCTTGATAGCTATTTAGTTTACCAGACTTTGCATGTTGCTTAGTTGGTGCTCGTTCCTTTCTTTTGAGAAAACTCTGTTCTTCAGTGTTAGTTTCAAAGGATGATGTATTTGCATGCCATTTGTTTCAGTTCAGAAAGTCTTCATATAAACAGGCACTTATCTGTAATAGTGGTTTGTTCTTGCTGCAAAGTATCTATGGATGTAGGCACACAGAGGAATAAGCAAACTTGCTCTTATCCCAAAAGTTATTAAATAAAAAATCAACACTAATCAACACTGTACGTAAGAGCACTGTTCAGAATCAAGATGGAAATTGTTATCTAGATTATTCTTGACTGCTGGACTGCCAGTGAGTGTTGATTAGACTTAATACCAACCTATAAACCAGCCTGTGAACCTAATTTCTCAAAAAGGGACACTGTGAAAAATACAATGACAGGAATAAATTATATGCATTTTTAATTTTAAATAGTCTTTACTCTTGGGCTTTTCTGATGTTTCTAAAAAATTACTCACTTTTTTCCCAATAAACTTTTTCTGAATTTATTTTGCGGGGGCTAGTAATAGATTTTCTTTAAAGTTGGAAATAAATAATGTTTGATCTTACTACTTAAATATGTATTACATTTTCCTTTTGTCCTTGGCAAGTAAAGGTAGAGTTGTCAAGGTGAAGAATAAAAATATACTTGTGGGAATAAGGTGAAAGAATCTAATAGACATTTTATGTAGTGAAATAATAAATGAGAAAATAGTATGTATGTTCTGGATAACTGCTACTTCTTTTCTTTTGGGTTGACCTGAGAATATAATGCGTTAGATAGTAAATTTGTGATGGGATTATCATAATCTTTGAAACATCGCAACAGTAAGGTGTTAGTCGTCTGGTATCAACCATGCTGTGTCATAATCAAGCTAAGGGTGATTAACTAAGGAGTCAAAATCATGATACCTTTTGAGTATACAACATACTGAAGTGCTTACCTAATATCTAGTCTCCTAATTCTTAGTATTTGTCTCCCAATATCTGTTAGAGTAATAAATCTGTTAGACTATTCTACTGCTTTTGTAAGTGTTAACAACTCTGAAAATAATTTGGAATTTGGAAAGTATGTTTATGTGTTCTGTTAGCTCAACAGTGACCTGTTCTGCTTGGGACCTTTAGACCCTGATGTCATATAAGTATTTTAACTGTTTTCGTCTTTTGTTTTGTCCTTACAAGCTGAGATTGCTGATGGACAAGATTTGAGAGAGATGGAGTAATGGAAAGTGTGCATTTGGAGTGGGGAGCTATGGTTCAAGGAAAAGTACACAAATGAGAGCTTTGTACCTTGAGTGGAAGTTTTTGCCACATTTATTTCAAATGCTGTGACATAAGGCAATATTGTACCTTAATGGTATCTCACAGATACTTCCACTTGAAATGCTTTTATTTATTTAAAAATAACAGCTGAATTTACAAGATTAAAGACAAACTAAGTAATAAAAGTTTAGTAATAATTTTTTGAAATCTACTAAAGCCAGATTTAGGGACTTTGAAAGCTGTGGAAGTTAGTGAAGTTAGGATGTAGGAGTAACTCATGCACGAAGTGGAGTGCCCTGGTATACTACAGGGCTTTGCGTTTAGAGCTGTTAACAAAAGTTACGGACTAAAGTCTTACATTTCAGACACTAATCCAGATAGCTCACTTGTCAGAATAAAGCTAATCCATTCCTTGTTAGAAATGCTGCCTTCAGCTTCTGAGAGATACAACAAGAACCATCATGCCTGAGCTCCACAGGGTTCCCTGTGATTGAAAATACAAGACCAGGAGGGTTTGACTGGGGGTTCTGAGAGAGGAGGACTAAACACTACTCCTCCCCTTCTTTCTAGAAGTAAAGGGAGTTTAAGGCAATTCACAGTAAATCCAGCTTCCGAATTTCTCATGTTGTGGGGTAAACAGTCGTAAACGAGATCCAGTTTTTGATCTTTGGCAGCTGAAATAAAAACATCCCAGCTTACTGAAGAGAGTGGAAGTGAACCTGAAAGAGACTTCAGGGTATATTGACAGTATGACAAGTCAAATTATTAATCAAGTCTTTATTATCTATGATATTTGTTGGTCTTTTTATTGTTCCATATCTTGCTGGGATCTGAATGTTTAAATTACTCTTATTTAACTGATAGTTTTATATTTTTCTTTTTAATAAACTGTATGTCCTGTGCCAGTTTTAGAGATGATTTTTTTTTTTTTTTTCCAGTAATGTTGAAGTGAAGAGTAAGGTTTATTAATAAAATTGCTCTTTTGGGGACTAGATGCTGTAGTTAAAATAAAGAATGAAATCACTATTTCATTGGAGGCTTCTAAAGAAAGCAAGCACATGAGTACAGCTTAAAAATCATGCTATTGCAAATATAGGACAAGTGTTTGGGACAATTATTTTTTGTTTGTTTGTTTTCTTTTAGTGTGGCATAAGCAGTGTTGTGATGTAGCAGAATATTAATGCATACTAAATTAAGCGTGTTCTTGATCAAGGATGAACTGAAGCACATACTAGGTGCTAAACAAGGGCAAATGGTCAACACAGCAACTCTTGGAAATATCACTTTAATATACTCTTCTGTAGATCTCAGGATAAGTTTTATAAGAATGTGAATTGATTGCATCCCTAAAAAGGTAACAGAAATGTTTTTAGCACTTACAGAATTTTAGTGATGGTAATTCCTGAAAATCTGCATTCAGTTCCTAATGGTTGCTGTAAGGAATTCTGCTACCTTTGAACTGGCAAGAGTGGTTCTTGTATAAAGCTTTACAGACGTGTTCAACCTTTCTTCCTCCCCCAAAAAATAGAGTGCAAACAAAGATCGTTCCTCATGTCACTATTAATGGTTTATTTAATTTTTTTTTCAGTGTATGTACCACAGTTTATTACAGATATGCACTGCAGATTACCTGTTTTCTTAGTCATATAGATCACTTGCTCCTTATTTCTGGTATTATAGTATTTTGAGCAGTTTTAGAAAACTATTTGCACATAAAAATACATTTATTTGTCCCTTAATCCACTTTAGAAGTGGGATGGAAAACCGACTCCATCATTTTTGCCCATAAACTTGTCCGTGAATGAGCATTAGGTGGCTGCTAAAATTTCTGAACTCTCTTTTAGAAACAGAACTCTGTTTCTGTTTCATCAGAAAATGATGTGAACAGAGCAAGTTCAAGACTGATCCTTCTGAAGACAGACTCAATTCTAGAATGTATAGTTGGTTTTTTTTGGTGCAAGTTCATTCATACAAGACAACTGTAGAAAATACACTGCATTTCAGTATATTCAACATTTCTAATAGCACTGAGCACAGAACTACTTTGTTTTCCCAGTGAAGGAAAGGTGTGTTGGTGGGGCAGTTCTTTGCTTATATCCAAGATACTCAGGGCAGGTATCTTAAGGGAATTAGCTATGACAACCTGTAAAAAATGCACATTTGCAGTTAGCAGTGTATAGGATAGATACTTTCAAGATTTGTGCTTATGTTCTCCTTTTTGAGGTTGTTTTTTTTGTTGTTGTTTGTATTTTAAAAAGAATGTACATCTGAGTCTTTGACAGGTTTTACCTATAAGGCAATGGGCCATCTAAGGAGTTATTAAGGAGTTTCTCTGGACTAGCAATCCAGTTTATTTACCTGTAATTAGGAAAGGAAATAAAACACCTTTGTTACTGCGAAGCTGGGATTTCAGACTTTTAGTTAAAGAGCATCCTCACCTGTGATGTCTGTGCCATTATGCTTTCTGAAGTATTAGTTACAGATACCTGGGATAGAAGATAAGACTGCTTGATTTGCTTACCCCAGATCCCCTGTTGATTCATTATCCACTCATGTGACTGTCCCCAAAGTGCTGGAGTGTTTGTTGTTCTGTATTTTTGTTTGTTTGTTTATGTGTTGTTTGTATGTTTGTTTGTTTTTTACCTTCTACTTTTTTTCCCACTTTCTTGGCATTTTAGGAGCCATTTTGTTAGGGGACTCATTTTCCAGTTATTCAGAAGGATTAATCTTAGCTGGGAACGTCGAATGGGCTCATTAATTCACTCAAATGTGTGAATTCAGTTCCTGGCTTTAATTTGTTCTTAAAGTCTTTGTTATATCCCTGTGATGAGAAGAGTGTTTGGTGGGTAATTGCTACTGGATATTTAACCTATGTCACTTCGTCGAGTTATGGTGATGAAGTCCCATAGCTGGTTTTTGATACTCGCAGAAGATCAGTAAGATCTTGGCACTGCACATGTCTGCTAAGAGTTTTGCTGACAGCAAGAGTTACAGGTAGAAAAGGGGTGTAATAAGGAACACAAAAGCATTGTCTTTGCTTGCATTACTTTGAACATGTTTAGGACAAATATACATGGGACTCTGGCAAGCCAGCAGCTTTACCTTAATTTTTTTTTTTTTCGCCGGACAGGACCGAAAGTCAAATCATAGCTGTGATTCACTGTGGGGTATTTATTTACTTATTACTCTTAGAAATGAAACAAGTTTATTAATGATCTTCAGATTTGTATCTGGCTTAGATTAGCATGTTATGTAAGTGATGTGATTGCAAGGGTTAGCTTGTATGAAGCAAGCTTCACTTGCAGGGCTGCTGCTCCAGCTCACGTGTAATTTTTGGCCTGTAGCTCTATGTCTGTAGCTTAGGAAGGTAAGTATTCACTGATGTCTGTTGAATCTATGAGTGTCTGAATTTGTCTCCAAGCAGGCAACAGTTCATTTCTGAAAACTGCCACCACATTTGTGTTAATTTACGGTTGTCTTTACAGTCCTGACAGAAAGAACAATGATTGAATGGCTGAAAGCTCATTTGCTCTTTCAGCCTATGAGGTGTTTCTTTCTGAGATTGGTGTAGTGCCTGCTGTGCTATTCTCTGTGCTTCTGCCAATGAAAAATACAATAGCAAAGCAGAAAAAAAGTGATGGTTTGGGTTTTTTGTTCGGTTGGGCTTTTTGTTTGGTTGGGTTGGGATTGTGTGTGTGTGTCTTTTACTGGTGCAATTTGGTCAGATGTTAATATTATGACTTGACAATAATGCTCATCTCTCAAAGACCCACTTTTTACAGTGAAGTACCCCATTGGATGTAGATTATATATCGTGCAGCTTTTATTCAGAACGGAGTTATACGTAAAACTGCATGTGGTCATGTTTTTTTCCCTGTCCTTTGCATAATAATAAAAACAAAACCAGACCTGCAATACTGAAGTTATTAGTTTTCTTTAAGGAGAATACTCTGTTTGCACTTAAAACTAATGATCAGTTACAAATGTAGAACTTAACAACAGTCAAAGGACCTCTTACTCCTTTTATTTTCATTGAGCCTTATTTTAATGCTTTCATTTACCTTGAAACGGGCATTTTCAGTTTTTCATCATGCAAAGCATTCTGAATAAATGCACACTCACATTATTCTAATATTCATTGAATGAAATATTTGTGATGACAAATTCAAATAATAAAAGCCTGAGACACAGCTGGGTGGTACATTCTAATGTAATTTACCAATTACTGTGCCCTCTTTGCTACTTTGTCAGAATGGGGTTATTATTTTACCCTCTTACTACTACAAAGAAAATTGCCACCTTTACGAGATGTAAATACAAAGACAACCTCCACACCTCATTTCACATGTGAACACAAAAAAGTTAGCAGAAATCTGTCTTCTCCTTTTCATTCTTGGTCTGAAGCCGCTGTTTAGTGTTGCCTGATGTGGAGTTACAGCCTCTTTTTTATTTCAGGATTGTGGAATGGCGCAGGACACTACAGTCCCCAAACTGAACTTTGAATATTGGTTGGATAAAGCTATTGAATGGGGTCAGGCCACCACACTGGAATCCCAGAAGGATGTGTGCCTTCACTTGCCCCAGCTCCAGGAGTTTCTGCATCAGGTTTATGAAACTTTAAAGCACATGGTAAGTGATTTTAAAAGGAAGAGCGATCTGTTTTGGAGATGCACTCAGAAACAGTCTGCACCATGTTTAGACGAGAACAGAAGCTAACAGTAGCAAAGAGGTTTGTGCTGTTGACCTGATGTATTGGCTGGATCAGAGAGGCAAATTGGGGGAACAGTCACAGGTAATGCAAACAGGAGTGTGCTTCCTGTTTCCCTGATTTATTGTGAAAGGCGCTTTTTCTTCTTGATTGGTTGTTGTCATGTGAGATTTCCTAGCCAGTGCTCTAACCTCTTTAAAAAACTCTTTAAAATAAACAAGAATTTCATTCTGGTTGTCAGGTCATAAATTGGATTATTTAAAGGCCGTAACATGCAAAACTGTAACTGATCCTTTAAATCTTAGAGGGTCTGCTGACACTTTAACCCCAATGTTGTGGCACAGGTAGTGAATTCTAGCAGCATAGTCAGATCATTGGCTCATGCTGCTGGCTGTTCTGTTTAGTAATTTACTTGTTGTCTGCACTCACTAGAGTAAGTTTAGTTGTTTATGTGTTTAATTATGTACATGTTTTTCTGAGCATGGCTTTTTCAGTTTATGTATTCAGCATAATTAGCTGTAGAAATATTGCATTATGGCAGGAGGCTGACATCTTATGGACAACTTATTTTAAAATATTCTTATTTGAAGATGGCAGAGTGTTTTGTTTGTTTACTTTCTGAACTGAATGTAACTTTTAAATAAAATATTTTGGGGGAGCCGTGTATTTTCCTATATTTATATATCTTAAGAGGGATGAAAAAAAAAGTGTATTTTTAATGTTGCTACTTCAAGTAATCTGAGGCTTGGCCTGAAATGGGCCTTGTGAATATGGCCCCAGAAAGTCTAGGGCTAGCCCCAAATGTGAGACAAATGTAAGGAATTTATTGCAGCAGCAGGAGATGGTTATCGTTCCTGCTGCTTACATGGTATCTCAGCACAGCACCACTTTTAAAAGCCTTCATTTATTAGATAGTAAAGCTACAAAAATGGAAAAATAAGACTGATTACACAGGATTGTATATAAACTACATTGTGTCCTACTTTTATAGTGAAGCTGCTTTCTATTTGGTTAAAATTTAAATTGCAGCTTGTTACTGGCTTGTCATGACATAAGTTAATTTAAAGAAAGCAAGTGAAAGTAACAGAAGTATACTTAGGTTTATGCCATAATAAGTATTTATTTCTTGAGAAACTCTGTGAGAAAGTATATTAACACAGTGAAGGTCAACAAAAATATAGTTTATTTGTGCTTTCGTTATAATGAAATCTTGGTTACTAATACTGTTTTCTGATTGCTGGATGTGAGGCAAATGAACAAATTTTCTACCATAATTAAGTGTCAGGTGAGGAAATTACTTAAGCTTTAAGTTATTTGAATGATGATAGAATAGCCAGTTTCAGGAAGGTCTGCTTTTATTACATACTTGTAGGTGTTTTGCTTCCAGAGCATTTCAAAGCAAAAGCATTGGAATTGTAATGCGCAACAATATGTATTATTAACAGTTCTCGTAACCTACTTCTGATGTGCAGTATATTTATTATCTTTTTGTTTGTTTTTATGTTTTAACAGGATTCAATTACAGCAATCCAGCAATTCCCTCTAATTGGCCAACTTCTAGGAAGGCTTTGTTGGAATCCTTTTGTTATAGGATATGGTAGGAACATGTAATGATATTTCTGTAGCAGTTCCATAAACTTTATTCTATGGGAATTGGGAAGATACAACTTAGTCTGTACTTCAGTTTTTTCAATAAAAACATAGAATTTTTTTTTACTTAAGTAAGATGAAAAGGTAAGCCAAGTTACCATAAGTATGTGACATTGAGAAATCTTAAATTTACTTTTGGAGCTAATTAATTTCATGGCTTAGTTATAGAATCTCGACTTGGGAGCAGCAGATTTTAAACCCAGTGAGTGTTCATGTGTTTAATGATTTCCATTTTTATTATTTTCTTTCTATATTTTTTTTTTCTAGTTACTCAAAATGTAAATAATCTAGCGTTTCAGATTACTTTAAACAGAAGTTTCTTCTAGTTATACATCAGAATATCCTATTATATACGCTCATATAGAAGAATTCATTTTTCTGATACTTTTTTTTTGTTTGTTAGTGTAAAGTGCTACAAAGTTATGGTTGTGTTTGTTTTTATTGAGTTTATTCTGAATGTGCATTTTCGCTGTCTTGCAAACTAGTGAAAATGCAGATAGAATCAAAAGCAAAACATTGAAGTGATGACATGGGAAAAAAACATGAAAAACCAGAAGCCTCTTACTGGTAGTGTATATGTGTGTAGGCGAGAATAAAGAAAATAAATTGGGGACAGGAAAACAGCTGGGAGGTAGATGAGACTACCTGTGCTACCTCATGAGCAGTTCCAGTACATTTTTCTGGAACTGATATGTTGATACGTTGATAAATAACTCGGGATCTGCTTTTAAGCAGAAAACTAATTCTGAGTTTCTATGTGAGCCCCTTAAAATAATATTTTTCCAGTCTTCTGATAATACTACAACTCAAAAAAAGCGCCATATTTTGTCTCTTCTGTTTTATGCTTTCTTTTGGGAAAATACAGGAAAGCACTCTTTTTGTGTTGAGCTGGAAGGGCTTATTAAGTCAACAAGCACAGCATTAGGCTGAAGTGATCACATCTTCTAGTTTGGCTTCATCTTCTAGTCAGCTCCAAGCACGGCAGAATGAACTTGCCTGCAGAACATGTAGTAGATGTGTATTATATCAGCAGTCCCCCTCTGAAAGGAAAATTTGGGAAGGACTCATAGATTTAAACATAGATCAGTTTTGCGGTGCAGCAAATGTGTGCTTTTTTGTGGCACCTTTTGAGAAAGGCCTTTTCATTCTTTATAGACTTATTTTTACAATGCACATGTTCCCAGTTTTTGAGATAGTTGATAATAACTGTTGATGTTTACAGTTACACAAGTGCTTTTCTTCTAAGTTTTTGTTTGGAATATACAAGTCCTTAGACTGTCAGTCTTTCTGAGCTGACAATATATTGTGGTATAGAAAGTAACTTCATCTATATTTTTCATCAAAGTTGAAAGCCATCTGTTTCTGCTTTTGACTCCTTTTCATAGCGATCCCAGCAATACATTCTTGGTTTCCCCTACATTTTTCCCCTTAGCATTTTCTAAAGTAAGAAAAGAAGTATTTCTGCAAGTTGTTCATTACCTCTGAAGACTGCAAGAGAGTAAAGTTTTACTACAGGGTGGTTTGGTTTTTGTATCAAAATATCAGCAAGCCAATTCAGAGACCTTCACTTGCTCAGAATGGTATCCTTCACTTCAAAGCTTAAAGATGAGTCAAGGAGATTTTCTGACATCAGTAGACCTGAAGTTATCTACTTATACATTCCCACCACTTCCTTTTTTGTCAGCCACCTGAGTGCTCTTTGGACTGTTGGCATTTTAGATTCAGCAGATTTTCATTTTGTTTGGCACTAGTTCTGAAGATATTCTTTAAGATAGTGTTGGCTATAGCAGATGCTGACTCTCAAGTGGGTTTCATGTAATTTCTCATTTGGATAAATAGCTCATTCAGGCATGTGTCTGAGACCAGGCCACCCTCACAGTAGAAGGAGCTGATTCTGTTCAGTTCAGTCTTTCATACTAATAAGTGGAGGAGGAAAAACACTATACTTCTGCATCATGTCCAAACCACAATACCTATCACCTTCGATGAATGTCTGTTGGTGCTGGAAGCTGACATGGCTGACCACTCAGTGCAGGAAGTGTGGTCTCCTAGGGAAAATAATCTCATCATAAACACTCCTGGGCGGGAGGTGACCAAGTTAGTCTTATTTAGAATGCTAATGGGAAGGAAGCACGACCAAAGAAAATCTCATGGCTGTACTTGTGGTCCTAAACCACAAGGGGTACATGAGGAATTCAGCCTTGGTAAGGAATTCCAATGTTTTTTTTGTGGGTCGGGGGATTATCTTCTCGGTAGGACCCTCCTGGTTTGAGTTTTGAGTGCAAATGTCTTGAATCCTAAACTAATACTATAAATGCTGGGGAATTTCTTGGTGGCTCTGTATGTCAGTGTATGTGTGTGAGCATGCATGCTTACATATTTCCACAGAAAGTTCAGTTTAGCTAATCAACATTTTCTGATATACCTCAATAAAATTTTACAACAAGCTGTAAAAAGAATATTTCTGGACGTAAGATTAAGGTTTTCTTATTGGTTCCTTGCATCTGGCCCCATTCATGACAGGCTATTTATAAACTAACTGTATCGTGATAATTGAGACCACACTGTATTGTAAGAAAAACATTGGATTTTTTTTTTTTTTATGTGAGACTGACAGAGAAGAAGTGCAATCTGATTCATCATAAAGGTTTGGGCTTTTATTTGTTTGTTTTTCTTTTTTTCTTTTTTTAAATGAAACAGCTTCCACGCTGTCTTAAATTTCCTACAGAAAATTTTCATTCCTTTAGCTGGAGTTACAACATTAACCTACTTAAGAAGTCCACTGCATAACTGGTTGCCTTTTTTTGGATATAATTTCCAATTTCAGGTTACTAATTTTGTTCCTCTGGAGGTATTTCGTATTTATTTGGGTAGTGAGCATTCCTTCATGCCATAATAAGATCAGTGGCTTCGTCCGTATCCTGGTAGTGGTTTTCAGTGGATACCATGATGTTATGTTTTCCATGGGGATCACAGTTACTAGAGAAATGGAAGGAAAAAACCCATCAGTAAGATTTCTGTGGCTCTCTGTGTTTGATCTTTTGATGTGGTTATCTTTTGCAGCTGCCATAATTACTTTAAGATCTGTCTCCCCTTATTCTTAATCTTCCGATCTTTCATCCCCAGTTCCAAAACAGTTGTGAAAAGAAAGCAGTGAACCTGAGAGTGGCCCTCAGTGGCCCTTACTTCAGCAGGAGGACTGTATAGTCCCTTTTCCTTCTTTTCACAGATCTACGGGAGGCTTCTTCTGTTTTGGTTGTAATTTCGACTGGGAGAGTTGTGAAGTTGTACAAATCTCTTGGGTTTTTTTTTTTTTTGGAACTGTTGGCCTAACTATAGCACCAATGCAAACTGGTTTCACTTAGGTTGAGATTTGAATGTAAATGCACTATGCTGGCCAAGTGTGCCAGTATATCATTTATTCAACCTTTGTTTTCATCATTCTAGCTTTCATCACACTGACTTACATTTCTGACCAGCAACAGTATATGCAATTTGTTTTTTACTAAACAGTGAGTCATCATGTATAGCAAGACTTCTACTCACCCAGAAATCTAATGAAACAGTTACATACATTTTTTCGGCTCTTTCCTTTGTTTCTTTAGGTCAAAAGAAAACACAACTTAAATAAAATGACTTAATGGCATACAGTGGATGTACTGTATAAATAGGATGAGTCAAAAGAAGGAACACTTGAATTATGTATTCTTCGTTCAGGATAGGCAATTTGGATGTGATTTTCCATCCCCCCACCCCCATCTCTTTCTATGTAGTCAGGCTTTTTAAAAATACAATTAATATAATTGAAAAATATCTCAAAAGCCAGACTTTATAAAGAGATAATATGTTCATACTAGTAATAAATAGTGTTGAAAATCTCAATCTTCCAAGAAGAAAATGGTTCTCAATTAGTCATTTAAAGACATAAAACAGTATTTGTTTATTTTTCCTCCCATGTAATTTCATGTCAGAGTTTAGGTGAAATAGTTTTTGGAGGAGATAGAGTTGCCTCAGTGCTGATGTCTGAATCCTAGCTGAATATAGTTACAATCAAAGTATAAGGATGCTTTGAATTACTGCTGAGCAGTATGCAAGTTGTCTCCTTGAACTTCAGTCAAGGAGACAACAACCTAGGAAACTATTAACCTTGTAAAAATCCATATTAAAAAGTCTCCAAACACACAATAGGAAAATATCCCAAACTGTAGTTAGTTGAATGTGTATGTTTGAGAAACTGTTTCTGTGCAGAAGTGTTAGCCAGTGGGAGGCCAGCAATGGCCTACAGGCTTGTTGGACATTTATTGATGAATACTGGCTTAAATCAGTATTAACTTTTCTGATTACCTGGTGAAAATAAAGGCATTACTTAATAGAGCTTTTATTTTTAATTTAGGCTTTGCCAACAAAACACTTCTAAATAATACTGTTTATTACATCCTGGATAACAAATACACAGAAAACAAAAGAAATCGCGTGTTGAGCTCAGTAATCAAACTGTATCCTAATATAATTTCTAAACCTCACATTGTATTACGTGTTTGTATTGCTTTAACCAACAATAAATTGCTTGCTGAGTGAATATTATATCAAAACTGCAGTACTACATCCAATTTTCATAACTTTTATTACAATCATGGAGTTTTATTCTGTAGAGGCTCTTAGTATCTGCCAAAGGACTTTTTTTTTTTTAAAAAGCCTATTGAAAATAGTTGTGGGAAATAATAATGAGTTAAATGGCTCTTGAACTGCTTACTCTGAATAATCAGCTCCTGTATGATAATATCTGTGCAGCTGAGCAGTGATAGTGTTGCTCAGTATAGTAGGATTTTAAAGGTGGCAGCTCATTTCCAACAGTGGGTTAGAACTAAGTAAGACCTGATCTGATCCTGAACAGAAAATCGGAACATGATTTTTTTCGATCAGCATTTAGCTATTCTGCTCTCTGCAGAAATGTAATTTTCCTGAAGCATGGAGAAAACTTGATGTTGTGCAATTTTTTTAACGAACAGTTTCATACTTCAAAAACTTAACTTTTTCAGAAGTGAGCATTTTTCAGTTTTGCAAGCATTCGACACAATTTAATAACTATTTTACTACTGTTGATTACTCTTTATTAATAATGATATTATTTAGATACTGAATTGAAAGTTCCTTGATGATAGCTGCAAGTACTATGTACATGTATCACTAGGTCATGTGTGTTTCTTAAGACCATGTAAGTATTGTATAGATTTTGAGCTCTTTGATAAATTGCAATTTGATAAATTAAATTGGTATTAAAGGAAATGATCACACAAGAACTACATATGAATAACATTAGATGTGTGGTGTGAATCTGGTAGAATAGAAGCATTATGAGTTGAGACTGATATTTAGGGCTTTGGTTTCGTGGATGGATAGGGATTGTTGTGTGTAATTCTGTCTGTGTTTTCTTTTTTTTTTTTTTCCTCTAACTGTATCCTGTTTGCTTTTTTCCCTACAGATGAAAGCCAGAAGACTCTGATGTGGTGCTTATGTTGTCTATACAGCAGTGAACCACAGAACTCTGTGGAATTGAAGGCCAACAGCTGGATACGGGTAAGGGAATTAATCCTTCCCAGGACTGCTTTGAATTAAACAGATTATTTAAAAGTGCTACATCTATGGCATAGAGACACTGTCATTTAAGAAACTGCTCCAAACACAAGTTGCATACGTATTGTGTTGACGTGTATATCACTCTAATTATAACACAGTCAGTGCTACTCTGTCATTTTCAATATCAAAAAGACGTGGCATTTTAAAGTGGGTAGTTTTGAAGGCTTTTAACCTAGTAGATTCACCAGCTCTAGTAACTGTTAATAGTGAGCAATGACCACAAATCAGAAGGGAAACAAGTGATATTAAAAAAAAAAGAACCATTCAATGAGGATAAAATAAATAACCTGGAGAGATGCCATAGTTTGTTTTGCAAACAGCTTAAATTTGCTCATTAATTTTATTCTTTTTTGTTTTTTTTAATCTCTTGCCTATGAAGATTTTAATTGTATCCAAACTTTCTTCAAAGGGAGAGGGGAGGGGTAGTGCTGGTGTGTGGATTTATATTTAGAGACGTAAGGAATAATGAATCCTTAACTTTAATCCCAAATTTAAGGTTTTACATGGCACATGTGTTCGTATTTTATATATTTCCACACTGAACTAGCAAAGCACATCAGTATGTAAATAACTTGCAGCACATTGACGCTTAGTGGTTTACATTGCTGGATAGCAATTTCAGGGTGCAGTGTTGTTGATTTTACATCCTTGCATTCTCTATGGGTCTGTATCGAAATATGGTTAAAAATATTAATAGAATTGTTAATGTGAGTTTTTTAAATTTCTTATAGTCCTCCTAACTGGTGAGCGTGTAGCAGCCTGATCATTATTTATGTACACGTTGCTAAAACTGAAGGTACTTCTAGGCTTCTCAATGTAGTTAATTTCTTACTTATTGGTTGACTTTCACAGTATCACAGTATGTTTGTGCATGTCTGTTTATGCAGGTATGCGTGTAATACTAGGATGTACAAATTATTATGAATAGGTAATGATATTGCAGATGTTTATGTTGTTAAATAACTGTATTTAACATATTTGTGTGGTATTGTTGATTTAGATGCAGTAATTCTCAGCAGTAAGTTCTCACACACTTTCAGATGACCTTGGGTGCCTGTATGTACCTATTTGGTGGATGGTACCACACACCATGAAATTTTCAGCAACTTAATACTAAGTAAAATCAGCCTTTTTTTCTTCCTGCCTTTAATTTTTTCCAAGAGGCTTTTCCTGAGGTTTGTATACTTGAAATTCACAGTGTGGCAATTCTTGAATGCCAAAGTAGAATGATGCAAAAAAAATTTCCACCTTTTCTGATGTAGTCTTGCTGGTTGAAACCTCTGCAGTAGTTTGAACTTACCTCAGCCTTTTTGTAATATTATGGGAGCTCTTTACAGCAGCAATACACAGTCGCACACTACGGAGAAGATGGCCAAAAGTCTAAAATATATGGTTGAAACAGATTCTTGGGGTGGAGAAGAAGGTAGTTTTGTGATTACATGATGTAAAGAGAATTGAAATCCAGAAAGTATTTCCAAGTAATGCTCTGAAATTTGAATACTACTTAAAAAGTTTTTAATATCATGGAAAACTTGCCTGTACTTTGCATGAAGTATTACTTTATCTAAAGTATTTAAGCTCTCCCTAGAGGGTGTGGATGGAAAGCCATCCATGACCACACAGAACAGGACTCTGTATCGGGTCCATACACACTGACACAGGAGCCATGGAAAAGGTTTTATGTACAGGAGCTGCTGGTCAGCTTCTGGGGAAGTGACCTTCATGGCAGCCTTGTGCTTTGGCCCTGCAGCTGAGAGTTAATTCCATCTCCTCCATTTAATTCTTCAGCATATGCTGAGGAGGAAGGCTCAGTTTTTAAAAAGGTGAAGTAGTTCACTGCGTAAGCCAGCATACATGAGATAAATTGGGACCTCTGTTTCTACATTTAGTTGATGATAGAACAAAGAAAATATAAAAAAGCAAAGCAAACCAATCAAACAACCAAACAAAAAACCTCACCCAAACAACAAAAAAATGACGAGGAGTGTGTAATGGAGATAAACAGTTAATAGTAAGTAGGTAAAGTTGCCTAATTTTAACAAGAACAATTTTTTTAAAGATTGCTTCCTTGTTTTGTGGGTTTTAAATGTGGCATTCATGAAAGATTTCCTCCCAAAATGCAAAGTTATATCTGATTGGAAAATTATATTATTTAGTCAGGTTAGTGGTGAATATTCTTCCTTCCTTTTTTTTATAGCTATGTACATTGACTATTAATTTACATGCTGCTTTTTGTCATGGCAAGCAAATTCCTGAAGAGTAGTTTGTGGCGTCTCGGTGCTTCTTTGACAAAGGTTGTTGAGAGGAAGACTGATCTCAAGTCTTTTGTTTCAGCTACTAAATTGCATTTTCAAAGCAGCAAAAAATGTATTTGAGGCTTGCTTACTCCTGAACTTTCCTGCTATTGTAATAGAAAAGCTGTGTTATTTTTAATGACAACAAGGGTAGCTACTCTTTTTAACCACATTATTAGTAAGTTTCAGAAACCAAGATCTTGCAGATCTGCAAGTCCTCTGAAATAATCAAATGAGCAAAGAAATGCCTTAGAATTTAATTTAAAAGTGCAGTGTCAACTACAGTGTTTTTAGGATCAGATGCTGTTTAAAATGGTAGATTTTTTTTTTTTTAAATGGTTTTTAATTTTAGTGCTGGGATCTAGGTTCCACAGGTTTTCTGTACAGTTAGGTGCAGTGTAGGAGGCCAAGATACATGCTGCCACACATTTCTCAGTGGTGAAGTCAATCATGACCTGGTGAAACCAGTCTCTGAGAAAGTAGATGATTTAGTTTCTCCAGCTGGCTTTCTCTGAGCAGAGAGTTTTGGCAACTTGGAGCAACTAGAGAGCTTTTCTGAAGTAGATTTCGGTGTTATTGACTTGGTCACATCTCTTCCTCTACTCTCAGTTTATAAACTGTGTTTATGAATTGTTTATGGTTTTGGAATTTGTTTCAAATACTGCTTCTGTTGTATTGTTTTGGAAGGCCATACATACTTTTGAGAGTGTTATAGCACGTCACTTTTCAAATTGGAACAGTTAATAGCCCTCTTTATTTTTTTGAATTATCGTTATTTTTTTTTTAATATAAGATAGGGGTTTTTTTAATACTTTACTTTCCCTCAAATGAGTACAAAGGATCAAGGGAGTGTATACATACAGCTTAAACAAGGGTGGAAGGCCCATCAGCCTTGGTACATGTTTGTAGAGGTGGTTTTTGGGCTTGGCCAAATTTTTATTTCTGGAACTGTGTAGTATTTTTAAGTATCTGTATCCTGTGCAAAGCCACATCATATTAATGACCACAAAAGTAATAGGTGTTCTTTGTAAGAGTAATCTTTAATGGCACTGGAATTGTAAAATTATTGTATTTTTGTTATATTTTCCAAAAATATCTAATGAATCTCATATGAAATCTTATGAAAGGTAAAACATACATGTTTTCTCCTACCAGTGTTGTTCTAGGTAATTTTCGAACTGAGGATGGTATGACGTTAAATCCATGTAAAGATTTCAATTCAGAAAGTTTTTATTCCATCAGTGAGTCTCTGGTTCTTCAATAGAACTGTGTAAAAATAATGTTCCTATGAAAATACTAAAACTGATTTTAAGGAAAGCCTCTACAACTCTGAGTCATCTATTAATCATTTGTGAATGTTACTGAGATATTTCTGCTGTAAGGTCAAGATTTTGAATTATGGTCTGCAGACCTTGCCTCCCCTTCTTTGAGTTTAGCTTCTCAATTTTCTGCTGGGCTAAGCAATGTTGATGGAAAGGTGGTGGACACCACTTATTTCCAAATGTATGCAGTGGAAAGCAGAGACCATATTATTATTATTTCCTTTCGACACTGTCAGCACTCAGTGAACAAAGTTCACCACTTGAGAGTACCTCTCTGAGAATACAAACGTAGTCTTTTCAGGTAAAGGATTTACATTTCGCCAAATTTAGTGTTTGCATTAAAACTGCTGCATTTGCTTGCTGAAGTTTCTCTGCTTTTTAGGGAAATAGGAGGTATACCAAAACTTTAATGTCCTCTTGTTACTTTTTGAATAGCAGATGTGTTTGAAAACCATTAGTTTAATGTGGTATGTATTTAGTAGAACCCCTGTTTGTATAACAATGCTCCAGTGTTTCTGGTAAAAAAGATTCATGTTTTTAGACTTATTTTTTGCTTTCTTTTTTTCTTTTTAAAGAATTGAGTTATAAGTCTGAAAACAGTGACAAACCCTTTTGTCTTGGATCTTGCCCTTTAGTATTGTTACACTTGTATCCTATGGAGGACACATAAAAACATTTAATGGAAGTCTTATTTTCCAGTAGAATCCTTCACTTTGGCAGACTTCTGATGTGCCTTGAAGCTGTATTTGTTTAGACTGAATTTGATGGAATTCTGTCTCTTGTATTAGATTGCATTCAAGTGTTTTGGAATGGGTGGCTATTTCTCAAATAGGCCAGATCAAGAAATATACTGCCAATACAGCACAGGATGTTTGAGATTTTTAGTGATGTTCTCTGGATGACCCTTTTTTTTTTTTTTTTTTTAATGATTGTCTTGACTTTTTAATTAAACTATAATTTTAAATGAGTTGGTTCAGTTAATGAAGCACTGACCTTTGACCCCTACTTCTGAATCTGTCCCAGAATTTTCAGCAAAATGGGTTTTTAAGACTCCTGCATTCTCTAGCAATATATCTAAGACTGTTACGAATTAACATTGAAAGGATGGTCTCTCAGTGAAAGTTCAAAATGGAAATGTTTATGATTTACTTCCTGGGACAGAGACACCTGTGTTGAAATGCTGAGTTACTTCTCACTGTAAACTTGCACTTGTGTGTGGTTTTCCTTTCATCCTTAAGATGTTGTGTGCTGCTTTGCTTGTATCTTGTATCATCCAGCTATCTTATCAGGTGTTACCATACTTGTCATTCTTCGTAGTTTAATTCATTGACATATATGTGGTTAGGCAAGAATATTCAGGAACAGAAGAAAAACTACACTGTTATAAAACCAGGAGTTTAGCGATTGAAATATCTTAAAATTTTAGAGTTCAAGTGGACTTACTATTTTGTCTGTCAAGGAAGAGTTGCTCATTGATTTACTGAGGAAGTCTCTTACAGATTGAAATAGAAGAGTTACAAGAAAGAAATTACAAAGTTACATTGATGGAGCTACAGGAAAGCTGTAGAGAATAGCTGAGACAAAAGTGGGAAGAAGTTGTGTTAGGGAGTGTGAAAAGTGTGTGTGTGCATTCATGTATTTTGGCTTCTATTTGAAATGAGTTACCAAAGCATTTTCTATATTTCACAACGAGGATAGTAAGGCATCACAGTGAATGATGAAGTAACTGAGAGGACTAGATTGTCTCTGTGAAATGCAGGGATTCTCATAATATCTTTATAAAGTATCCAAAATAGGTTTTACGTTAAATGCAAGATGTTGAAGGGAAGTAGGCTGTAATTCTCATTATAGAATCACAGAACAGTTTAGGTTTGAAAGGACCTTCAAAGGTCATCTAGTCCACCCTCCCTGCAATGAGCAGGGACATCTTCAGCTAGATCAGGTCACTCAGAGTCCTGTCCGACCTGACCTTGAATGTCTCCAGAGATGGGGCATCTACCACCTCGTCCTCACATCTAGCCTGAATCTCTCCTCCTTTGGTTTAAGACCATTACTCCTTGTTGTGTCACAACAAGCCCAGCTAAAAAGTCTGTCCCCATCTTTCTTGTAAGAAATATTGAAAGATTGCAGTAAGGTCTTGAGACTTTAGAATAAGAAAATTGTATTTTCTTCCTGTGTCTGTTTTATGGGAATAAGCTTATTCTGCAGGATATATGGCTTATATGTATTTGTTAAGGTGCGGTATGCTGAGTATGTTAGGAAGAGTTTGGAACTGGACGCAGTTGTTTGCGGTACACGGTAATGACAACTTTGTCCTTACTATGACAGCTATTTACTTACTTATGAACAGTGATATATATTCTTACATACCAGTAGATGGCATTCTTCACATTACATACAGGTACCCCTATGTTAGCTTTATACTAATATGCACATTTCACAGTGTTCTAATACATAGTCTTCTAAGGGAAAGTGAACATTTTCTTTAAATAGTAGTGTCAAGTTTAGAAGCCAGCTTCACTGCTGCCCAGATTGTGTCGCATTAATTTGAGTTTTAGCTCTCTGATGATGCCTGCACTAGTGAGAGTTCTGTGTTAAGGTTCCTGATATTTTTGGCAACAATTCAGGATATTTATTAATAGAAAAATTAACTTCATTATCTTTTTTTTCCTATAGGTACAGTGTATGCAGTTGAACGGATTTTTGTCTTTTCTTGCCCTTAATTATTCCAGAGATGTGGGAGAATTCTACCTGTGTTTACACTTGTTATGATAATGACTAATTTTTTTTTTCTTTTTTTTTTTTGTACTTAGTGGCTTTGCATCTGAGGATTTGTTGTATTCATCACTGTACATGAACAGTTTAGAAAACATTCTTGTTTCTGAAATTATTATAGTGATAGACTCGCTGTGCAAATAGATTTAGAAGAAAGAATCAGAAAGAAACAACTATTCCTTTCCTCCAGCCACCTCCTTCCCTCGCTGTTATAAAATTACAAATAGTATTCTGAACACCACAGGTATTTTGTATTTCCCCTCCTCTATTTTTCCCTAGGCAAAACATACTACGTAGTTTCATGGTGACCCATTTATATACAATCATGTGCTGTAGTTTTAAGGACAAGTCGTCTGTCTATTCTGGAAGGTTTTTAGTAAGTCTGTCATCATATTTCTTGTTTTGCTGCTCATATGTTTTAATTCATTCTGTCACCTTTTTCACTGCTGCTGGTTTTGAAAGTTTATTTGCCGTAATTGTGAGACTCTCCAGACAGTGTCGGGTACAACAAAGCATCCATTCTTTTGTTCCTGGTACCTTGTTAAGAGTAATAAGCCGTTTGTAGTGCGTTAGCACAGCAACTCTAGCAAGTGTATTAAGCTGTGAAAACTTACCCCACTGAATACCAGGAGATGGCACTCTCTGTATAATGTGGCTGCCTGTATGTACAGCACACAAACACACATACACATGGAAACATGCACTCCCACACACCATTTTAAGTAGTAGGGTGATTTAGATGCTGTTAAGGATTAAGCTAATGGTAATAATGTTGTGGCCTTTCCCTGGTTCTGTCTGGATGTGTTTTGTTAGAATGGCAGTATTATGTGGCAGTCTGCCTTTAATTTGTCAAATTTGTCATGAGGATGACAAATAAAGATGAGTGGTTCCTCTAAGGAAGGACCAAATTGAACCTGACTTCTGCAGCCAACTTAATGGCTATAAAATAATGCTGTTACAGATTAGGCCCAAACAGGCCAGTCACTGGAGCTGGTAATGAGAAAGAAAAACTGGGAGCTAGCTGTTGTGCATTATACTTTCATGTAAGCTGTTCCGTGATACACAAGTTTTCCATTCTTAGTTAAAACTATGGCAATTATTAAATAAATGTACTTCATTAGAATGGAAACAAACAAAACAGTCTACCAAATATCCTGCTGCTAATGATTGCCTGTTTGGGAGGTTTTTGTGTGTACGCAAGAGATTCTGGATAATTACAGGCTAGTGATCCCTTTTATGACATTATGTTGTTTGTGTTTGTAGATTTTTGGATTATTCTTATAATTTTTCAGAGCATTGAAGCACTTGGAACTCAGTGTAATATTATAAATTTTATTGTTATGCAATGCAATTATTAATGTTCTCATCATTCATGAAAATTTTAATCCAGTTTTAAATCTCACATAGGCTCATATCCTGTGGACGGGATGGGAAATGCAGATTTTGCTGGCATTTCTAAGTTGGCAAGCCATCAAAGTTACATCCAAGACAACCAAATGTTCTATTTGACTTGTGAGTCAAGGAATAATGAGGAAGTATATTAGCTTTCTGAACAGGAAAAGCTGCTTTAAAGAGGTTTCCCAGATAGAGGAAAACATAAAAGATACTGCTTCTCGATTCAATACTTAAAACTGTGCTTACATGGTTTTATTTTTTATTTGTGAAGCTAAATATACATGAGGTTTTTGTTTTAAACTTGATCTATCCGTTTAATAATGAAGTTGACTAAAAACCAGCAAACATACCTGGATGAATGTAATTGTCACAACAGTAAAACTGAGGGTTCTCCCATTGTTTATTTAAGCAATAAAGGAGCAGAAGCATTTGTACCATGCTAGCTTCTGGGTAATTCTCAGTTCACCATATTGTACAAGGAAGTTTAATTACATAACAATGGCAGTGACTGTAAAGTTGTGTTTTTTCACCTAGTCCACCTCTCTTGATGCACAGTGCATATGCATGCCCTTAGACTAGGTCTCAGGAGCAGAATGAAACAGGTATCTAAAGGGTACTTCTTTCTAGAGTGGTTTTTCAGTTACATATACTAGCAAAAATTAAAAAACTGTTCCAGCTGTAGGTAGAACGTGTTAAATGCCAACACCTGTATAGCTGAAAGGACAAAGGTGTTAAAATGCAGAAAAGTCAGAAGGCAGCTTTCCTCTTTGTAATTATCTGAGATAAATGAACTGGTATTTTAAAACAAATTTCAGTTAATTCATCCAGTGGAAGTGGGGGATTTGTTATTTCAGATATGTATGCAAAAGCTGTACACATGTATTGTGTAAAATGAAACATTGAAGAGATATTTTAGAGAATGCATAAAGAAAATGAAAAGAGCAAATTCTGTATAACGGTTTGCAACTGAGACTAAGAAAACCACGTCTTACAAACATAAGGGTTGTCTCAGAGATGAGAGAGCACAGTGCGATCAGGATTTGGAACAAGTGATGAGACACCCATTAGCAGGCGTAGACCTAACTTCTGATGCTTTATATTTGTTCAGCAGCAGTTTGACAATTTGAGTTTTGCCAAAAGCAGACGAAAAAGCTTTTGTGAGTCAAAGCTAAAGCATAGGAGATGGAGGGCTTGTTTGTCAGAGGCAGTTAGCGAATCAAATCTGACAGAAAAAAAAAGGAAAAAAAAAGAGCTGAAGGGGCATGCAGATCTGAAAATACTTGGTGGCACTTAGTAACTGTTGCCAGGAGCTGGGGCAATACAATAAAGTCTTCCAATTCAGCAAAGTAATAGTCAAAGTGCAGAATAAAGCTGAAGAGACCTAAGTATTCCATGGCTCTTTCCTAAAGGCTGGCTGTTCTGAAGAATGCCTGAGTGGTACATTTGTTGGCCATGTACAAAACCAACCCAAACAAAAACCTTTGAAAGATGACCAGATTAAATATTTGAAAAGAGAATATCTGATAATGACACACGAGGAGAGACATTTCTGGTGGGTGCCAGGTGTTAAACTTGCTGTAACATCAGGATGTAATAGTTGCTCTTAGAAGAGAGCAAACATTTCCAAATTCAGCCCTCACCATAGGGAAAACTGATTTAGTGTCTTTCACTGTCATTTGGGTTCAGTACAGCAGTCAGTTTGACTCACCAGTTTTTAAAAAAAACAAGACATTCTATGAATCTGGAAGAAAATAATAATACCCAAACCCAACAATAAAAGAATATGACCAGATGTTCCAAGCCATATTTGAAAGAAGCAGAACTTCTGACTTAAATGAAACAAGCAAAAATGCCCTTTCACAGAGGTGACATAGCTGTGGAGAAGTGTATAGCAAGACAGATTGTACTGAGAAAGAGTATCATGTGTGTGGATGGACTGTATAAAGTCTCCAGAATGTAGTTTATGTACTTAATCAAGTGCCTGAACCATCTTTCTGAGTGTATTGTTGTGTGAAACTGTTTAAAAAGCATTCTCTGCAGTTCATGAAAAGAGTGTGAGAAACAGAAGTGGCTAATTTAAGAAACTAATCCTCAGTTCCTGTGACCATCTCTGCAAAAAAACAGAGGTGGTATCCCTCCAGTCGTATCAGTTAAAAAGGAAAATGCTGCTGTTTGTATCATGGGCCCAACAGAAGCAAGAGTAAGAACTCCTACTCTTTCACTGGTCTTGGTTCATGCAGTAAAACGTTGGGGTTATTTTTTGGGGGGAATGCAAGCTTCAGTTGAAATGATAATAAACCCATTGTGCTCATTCAGGAAAAAGGTCTGAGGACAAACTTAGTGATCAAATACTTTTCACCTCGAAATGTAGCATCTGCAAAGATAAATTCAGACATTGGACAGAATAGCTGTTTACTGGGAAATCTAGTAAGCACTTGGAGGCAAAGTGAGGCAAAACTGAGGTGTAGATCAAGTCTTCTAATTCATGTCGAGATCTGAGAGTATTAAAGACAGAGGCTAATTGAAAAGACTTGTTAATGGCACCTTGTGAAGTTGAGTATTGAGACCATTACATGAGAGAGGAGGTTGAGTGTAGATAAATGGCCACTGTCACTGTAGTGTGAGGGAGGACCAGGTGTGGGCTGCTCCATGTGCCACAGGGAGCCAGGACCCGCAGGTCCAGCTTTGCCTTTAGCAGGAGCAGTGCAGTTGCACAAGAAGAGCAGAGCAGGTCCAGTGACAGTCATCAGGGTCAGCCATCAGTCCAGTGATCGCCAGACCAGGTTCACGGTGACAAGCCAGGTCCAAGGTCAAGCTGGGAAGTCGCAGCCATGGGTCAGGCTCCAGAGCAGCGAGGTGCACAGCCAGCCACAGGCATGGTTGCAGCACGGCTCAGACAAGGACCAAAAGCCTTGTTTATCTGTGCTAAATTGCAGTTCCCAAGTGGAACCAGAAGGACCCAGCTGCTTGCAGCTCTTGCTCACACAGCACTGACAGCTGGCCTTGAGCATCAAACCCCCAGGAAGGAGGGATGAAGAGGATACAACTAGATGCCTGCTCTGCTTGTACAGGTTTTCCTAAGGCTTCTGCATCTGACTGTTGTCAGAGACAGGATACTAACTAGATAGAAGGCTATTTTTATGGTGTTTCTGTTCCTGTGTAATTAAACTTGTCTCATTTCAAACATACCATGTGTGCTAATTGTCAGAGGTATCACTAGGGAATGTAATTTAAAAGCACAAGAATGTAATTTAAAAATACTACTTCAGAGAGCCATAACAATGTAGTTCTGATTATTACTGTCAGTTTGAGAGGGCAAAGGTGCTCTGGTGGTTTCACAGCATCACAGAATGTTAGGGAAGGGACCTCAAAAGATCATCTAGTCCAATCCCCTCACCGGAGCAGGAACACCTAGGTGAGGTTACACAGAAATGTGTCCAGATGGGTTTTGAATGTCTCCAGAGAAGGAGACTCCACAACACCCCTGGGCAGCCTGTTCCAGTGCTCTGTCACCCTCACTGAGAAGAAGTTTCTTCTCATATTTAAGTGGAACCTTCTGTGTTCCAGTTTGTACCCAGTTTGTTTCTATGGGACTTCATCATGGTGGTTCCTTTAAGACACTGCAAAAATAAATTAATAGAGAAAAATCACAGTGTCACAGTATGTTTGGGATTGGAAGGGACCTCAAAAGATCATCTAGTCCAATCCCCCTGCTGGAGCAGGAACACCTAGGTGAGGTTGCACAGGAACATGTCCAGGCGGATTTTGAATGTCTCCAGAGAAGGAGACTCCACAACACCTTAGGCAGCCTGTTCCAGTGCTCTGTCACCCTCACTGAGAAGAAGTTGTTTTTTTCTCAAATTTAAGTGAAACCTCTTGTGTTCCAGCTTGATCCCATTACCCCTTGTCCTATCATTGTTTGCCACCGAGAAGAGCCTGGCTCCATCCTCATGGCACTCACCCTTTATATATTTATAAACATTAACAAGGTCACCCCTCAGTCTCCTCTTCTCCAAACTAAAGAGACCCAGCTCCCTCAGCCTTTCTTCATAAGGGAGGTGCTCCACTCCCTTAATCATCTTTGTTGCCCTACGCTGGACCCTCTCCAGCAGTTCCCTGTCCTTCTTGAACTGAGGGGCCCAGAACTGGACACAGTATTCCAGATGGGGCCTCACCAGGGCGGAGTAGAGGGAAAGGAGAACCTCTCTCAATCTACTAACCAACCCCCTTGTAATACACCCCAGGATGCCATTGGCCTTCCTGGCCACAAGGGCACAGTGCTGGCTCATGGTCATCCTGTTGTCCACCAGGACCCCCAGGTCCCTTTCCCCTACACTGCTCTCTAATATGGAATTTCCCAACCTATACTGGCACCTGGGGCTGTTCCTGCCCAGATGCAGGACTCTACACTTTCCCTTGTTAAATTTCATCAGGTTATTCCCCGCCCAACTCTCCAGCCTGTCCAGGACTTGCTGGATGGCAGCACAGCCTTCTGGCGTGTCAGCCACTCCTCCCAGCTTAGTGTCATCAGCAAACTTGCTGATAGTACACTCAGTTCCCTCGTTCAAATCGTTAATGAATATATTGAATAATACTGGCCCCAGTACTGACCCCTGAGGCACTCCACTAGATACTGGCCTCCAACTAGACTCCACACCATTGACTACCACTCTCTGGCTTCTCTCCTTAAGCCAGTTTGCAACCCACCTCACTACTCTTTTGTCCAGACCACACCTCCTCAACTTAGCTGTGAGGATGCTGTGGGAGACTGTGTCAGAGGCTTTACTGAAGTCAAGGTAGACCACATCCACCGCTCTGCCATCATCCATCCACCTTGTTACATTCTCATAAAAGGCCATGAGGTTGGTCAAGCATGACTTCCCCTTGGTAAAGCCATGCTGACTGCCCCTAATAACCCTCTTATCCTTGATATGCCTTGAGATGGCACCAAGGATAAGCTGTTCCATTACTTTCCCAGGGACAGAGGTGAGGCTGACCGGTCTATAATTACCCGGGTCCTCCTTCTTGCCTTTTTTGAAGACTGGAGTGACATTTGCGTTCCTCCAATCCTCGGGCACCTCTCCCATTTCCCAAGACTTAGCAAAGATGATGAAGAGCGGTCCAGCAATGACTTCAGCCAGCTCCCTCAGCACCCACGGATGCATCCCATCTGGACCCACGGATTTATGGATGTCCAGACTATTTAATTGCTCCCTAACCCAGTCCTCATCAACTAAAGCAAACTCCTCCATTGACCTGGCTTCATCCGGGGTCTCAGGGGTACAGGGTTCCCCAGGAAAGTAATAGTAATAGTAAAAATAAAGCTTACTAACAAATTTAAGAATTCTTAATTTTGTCAGAGGTGTTTTAGACTGGTCTCAAATGAATATGACATGAAACAAAGACATCTGTTAAGTGTTATTTCAGAAGTTGAAATTACAAGCCAAGTCAAGCGAGAATCCACTAAGACTGTGTAGGCATAGATTTACTTAATTTTTAGAAAAATAAAAGTACTTTGATTATTGCTCTGTTACCCAGAGATAACCTCCGTATAAAATACTGTATTCATTAAAGTTTTTTCCCTATTCACTTATTTTTAATATCCCTGGTATATTCAGTGTATGTACAGCGCTTGATTTACTCTTCTATGTAGTATATTAGGAAGCCCCAAATAAGAAGGCTGTTTTTGAGCTTTGCCACGCTAGTGTTGTTTTTTTCTTTCTTTGTTTTCCGACTGGGATTTCTTTCCTCCTTATTTTTGCCTTGAATTATTTTTGAGTGATACAATGTGAGGTTTCTGCAGATGTGAATTAAAAGACCTAGGAATACAGTTTCTGAAATTTGCATGAAAGTCCTAGGAAAGCTTTGGCAGTTAAGCTAATTTTCGTGTGTCTGTTAGATGCCCCTTGTATACAAGAGTTAACGAGACAATCTGTGCACTGTGAGAACAGCTCTGCAGATGGCAATAGAAAGAACTTCTAGTGGGGAGCTGGGACAGGTTGTTACGTGTGATTTTTTTCTGCCCAAGGGTCACAGTGTGTCTCTCCCAGGTGGCCAGAACAACATTTGTTGATTTAATATTTGAAACACAAACTTGAGTGTGTGCATTAGAGATCGAGAATAAACTGATGCTGGGATGTCATGATCTGATACAAGCTTGCAGGTACTGGAAGTATTCTGGTAGATGAAAGGAGCGTCTTGTGGTGTGGAAGGTGCATGACAGTGAAGTGGTTTGTCTGCTGTCCAGACACTTTCCAAAATCCTCAAAGGTGAAACCCCAGAGGACATTCTCCATCCAAGCATTCTCTACATGGTCTAGCTGGTAAGTAAGAGATCTACACAGAGACTCTAGATGACTTGATTTTATCTGATTAGCGGGGTAGTTTGTAGCCATTACAGGCGGGTACAATAAATCAATAAGAGAGACTCTAGGAGATGGGAATTTAAGGTAACACAAAGATATGTAGTGCACAAATTATAGCAAATCTCAAGATCTGTTCCTTAGTCTGCTGTATTAAGCTAGGAAGAGCCTAGATCATTTGTCAGTCCGCAGGGGCAGATGGGCCCCAAGACCATCTGATGCAGGAAAATATTAAAAAAAATGTTGGATTTACAATACATGATGTCTCTATGAGATAAGAATACTGTATTAATGACATATATGGGTAATAGGTCTATTAAAAGGCTTATGAATTGCTAGAGGTCATGCTGAGAAACATGTTTTTTCCTTCTTATCTAGACAGTTTTGAAAGAGGGAGATTAAGAGCTGAACTGAGATATTTGAGTTAAAACTATGAATGTACTTCACCTGCTATTTATTATTGAGAAAGTTAGAGGAGAAAGAATGTTTCATGGAGCATAGGTTTTAGCACAGTTTTATTGCAAATACATTTGAAACTTTGTTGTTTCCTCCTTCTAAGGGGAGAACACTGTTTTTATTAATATTCAGACTAAGATAAATAACTAGTCTCTTTAAACTATTTTTTATCTTAGTAATAGTATCATTATAACATTTTACCATAGGTAAAATACAGAATAATTAGAAGGGAATACCAGTTTAACAGGGAAGGGGAGACATGGAGCAGGGGATCTAGTTTTTCCTAGCAGTTGTGGGAAGAGAAAGGTCTGTGTTCCAGGATGCATGTGTCCAAGAGAGAAATGGAAAATGCTAAGTCTCCTGGAGGCCAAAGTAATTCAAAGTTACTTAATCACTTTCTGAGACTCACTCTTGCGGTTTTGGGGATCTTATGGCTCTTTTGGTGTGTTTGGAAAAGAGAAGTTACCATTACTCCTCTAACCTGTGCAAGTAATCATCAGGAACTTTGATCACTGGAAAGACTGAAGTGCATTCCATCAGATGAAAGACATCTGATGGTGATTGACGTATTTCTTGTTTATACTTTATTTTCCTAATATTTTTTCTGTATTTTTCCATGGTCCTTTGTGAGTCTTTGTGGCAGTTTTCCTCTGTCACTATATGTGGAATTTACCCTAGCATCTAATCAAAGTTTAAAATCAAAGAGACTCTAAATACATTTCCTGTGGAAGTGGTCTGGAGTGGGTGGAGATGAATGGGTTTTTACTCACTCCTTGATTTTTTTCCATTCAACCTTGCATTTGGTACCTCCTTCTTCCCTCCTTTGCCTGACAGTGGCACACTGGTGAGTGTAACACTTCATAACCAGTAGTCAATCTGTGCTTTTCACAGGAACATCTGTGCAGTGAACTCCTGGCAAAATTGTTGAAATGGTAGGGACTGCCTCATAAATTTGGTATGGAAGGGTGCAATAGCAGCGATGTGTTGTGCTTCCAACAACAGTGTTGTACTGCTTAATTCTGAGTGATAGAGCACAAGACAACATCAGGAGAATTCATGGAGTACAAGTTTTGAACTTTTTTAATACATATTGCAGAGATCGGAATCTGAAATAAAATTTTCTGCTAAGAGGACTGCTACTTATTTTGGTGTTCAGAGCTTATTGTTTTCAAAGTCACTACTACATTCTTAAAGGGAAAGGGAGGTTATAATGCACTTAAGTCACTGGGTCATCAGAAATGTTCAATGTGTGCAATCACTTAAAGTGACAGATGGAACTGTAATGTTTTAGTGCTCTCTAGATGCATGTCTCGTACACAATTCACCTAGTTTTTGTGCTTTAAAGGTCTAAACCAGTGACTTGGCTCACTATAAAGATGTGGGGTGAAAGGGTTGTGTGTCAGACTGTATCTTTTGGTAAGGAGGCTAAAGTAAATGTTTCAGTGGTAGATCTGGTTTCACTATGGCACTGGCAGTGCTCAATAAGGCAAAATGTTTTCGTAAACTTTGAAGTATTTAAACTATCCAGTTTTCGAGCCATTTGTGCACATTACAAGTAACTTACCGTTCCTGTTCAGTGGTTTTCTTGTTGGACAGAACAAGGGCAGTTGCTACAACAGATGCAATACATTATAAGACGTGTGCAAGTATAATACTTAGAGCATGGAGCAGACTTTGCTGGCAGATACGAGAATGTAGCACTCTCTTTAATCACCATGCTTCCCATCGTGTGGGTGGCCACAAGCTGCAAACATTTCAGTGAATCTCTTTTCCCTGCAGCAGTGGTTGTAAAACAGAGCTGGAGTAAACAGCATTCCACAGACTTCCAGGGTTTTTTTAATTTTGAGAAAGTATAGCTTCACTCCTCTGTTTGGCTGCTTGCTTCTGTCAGCTGTAACCACACAGGTCACACTTCCTACCAAATCAGTTCCGCTTGAAGTAAATAGTATATAATGTAACGTATATAGACTCTTCAAAAAGTTGTGGATTTGTTTGTTTGGTTTTGGTGTTTTGTTTTTGTTAAAATAGATGTTACTTTAAAACCTGAATGTTTTGTTGTTTTTTGGCAATAAGAAGTAACCTCTGCACTTACATTAAGTGCTGTATAACGTTTAATCATTTTTTTAAAAGTCTTGCTTTTTGTTGTTTTCATTCTTCCAGTTTTTTATGCTTTGATGCTCAGTGTTGTTTTACTGTTTCTCTAAAATGTTTTACTGTCCCTCTAGCCATTAGCACAGTACTTTTCCTACAAGCAAAATGAAGAGGAACTTTTTTTGCTGATCTCACCTCTGTAATGTTTGCCATATACTCATCTGGCGTATTGAGTTTAATGAAATAGATTTAAGTGGCTAAACTTGTTGTCATGCAAATACTTACACAGCATTTACAGGCTTTTTTGGACTATGTAAATGAGATGCAGTTGAGGACACATACTGTAGTTCTATCACATATCTATCATATATCTATATATATGTATGTATATATATATATCTCACATATATCTCTCTATATATATTATATATCTATCATATGGTCATGAAAGGATACATTTTGATACATGAGTTTTTACATTGTATTTAAGCATATGTGGAACTAAGTATGTAAATGAGCTTGAGAGAAACATCTTAACTTTCACCGGGCAACTGATAGTTGAAAGTGAATTTTCCTTTGAATCAAAACAGAAGACAAAAGATTATTGAATGAGATACATGCACACTTTCAAGATCCAACATCATTAGTTAGGTCCCAATGACTTAGTGAACTCCTAATGTGATACGGAACCTTTCAACTTTTAAATTAAAAATCAGTTTTGAAAAACAAATCTACTTGTTTTGCCATGTGTCCAGAGGGAGTAATAAGAGATAAAGGCACTCTTCTCAGTCCTTTGTGCAATTCGGTTGTGTCTCAGGTACCAACCTGGAAAGGGAAGCAGGCTCCTCATAGCTGCTGGCCCTCTGAATTCCTGCCCTGGCGTGTGTGTCCTGTGCATACACAAAATATGTGGCCCACAGATGGAGAGATTTCAGAACCATTGTTTAACATTTTTGTTCAGCTCTACCAGCTGTTGGAGTCTGTGTGACTATGCTGGGTACACATCTAGGGACATAGACTTCTCCCAGCAATACTTGCTTATGATTTGATGTATCTGCCTTGCTAATAAGCTTGCTAATAAACAGCTCTGCCTCTGGTAGGTTAAAAGCAAGATTCTTAGCTGTGGTTAGAGTGGGTTGCTTCTGGGGTAGGGGGAAGATTGCTGTGAAAATTGGAATTAATGGATGAGTCAAAGACGAATGAGTAGCTGATACAGCAATAGTATGTTTTTAAGAATTCTAATATAATGTATTGTAAAACAATTTTATTCCTAAAGGATGGGAGGGTGGTTGAAGATGTTAAGAGATGTTCATAGAAGAAGAGACTGGGGATGCTTTAATGTACTGAGAGAACATTTAAAAAAAGATGAGTTTTCATACACAGCACATAATCCATTTTTGATGCTTATTATCCTAAAGTTTTACTGAGTTCACTTACAGTATTTTATTGTTGTTGTTCTGTCAGTTTTTGAAAAGTCAACCTGAGGGAGTTCTTGGTCATTTCTAACCTATTGAAGATCATACTTCTAAATTGTTAGCCTTCTCACTAACCCTTTGTAAATCAAATTTCTAAGATGATTTGGACCTTCTCTAGTCACCTATAGATAATTGCATTGGTAGGATGTAAGAGAAATTGCATTGGTAGGATGTAAGTGAATTTGCAGTGTTTGCAAATATTACCATATTTTTCTGGTTAAAAATAATATGATAGTAAGAACAGGCTGTGGGGAAATAGACCTCTCTTCATCTTTTCCAAATAGATAATTCTTTAACAATGCCAAGCTAACATGAACATAAATAATTTCTTGCTTTCTGGGCCAAAATAAACAAAAGCTAAGTATCTCAAAGAACAAATGAGAAACTAAGGATTCTGCTTTCTTGCAAGGCTGCTTAACAGTGAGTGTCACAATTTGCTGGCCAGCTGGCATTTCTCAGAGCACTTTCGTACTGCCATGTGGCTCTAGTAAAGAGTAATGATTTGTTACTAATAAACAGAAAGAGGTCTCTAGTTGAAGAAATTCTACTATCATTAGATATTTTTGCCCAACCCAATGTAATTAGTGACCAGCAGTTGTTGCATCACCATTATAGTTGTGTTTCAAGGTTTTTTTGCTAAAAGGGTCAGTGAACATTTTTCTCCCTTAAACTGTTAACAGCTTGATACATATGAAGTCTAAAACCAAGTGATTGAAAGTAATTTCTTTTGAATATCATCCTAGGTTAGGTGATCTTTGGGTATTTGCAACATGTACCTATTGCATGTGTAGAAATCTGACACTGGGCACATACATTTGTTGAAAAAAGTGTAAGTTTGGGATTATCTTTTTTCCTATAAATAAATGAACTCACAAATTTAAAGTGAAAGTAAAATAATTTTATAATAAATCTGATCTTTCTAAACTTAAGTTTATTCATCCTTCTTTTCCACATAATTGCTTTGTGGATTTAAGAAATTCTTCTGTGGGAATCTTGCATTTTGACTTTTGAAAGTTGTGGAGGGAAGAGGGAAATGAATTCTAAATCTCTGGCTATGTAAACCAGAGGGCTTTAAAAAAAAAAAAAAAGAAGATTTTCAGTTGACTCTGGTAAAGCTACTGAATTTCCTTTTGTAAGTTAGTGTAAATGTGTGTTTAATTTCAGCAGCAAAAGTCTCCACTTTTCTAACACAAAGCGTAATAGCACTTTCTAGGTGGGTGTTTCTTGAAGACAGAGGAGAAAGAAAAGAGAAGGAGATTTGAAACTACTTTTCCTGTCTGAGGCCAAGAGTAGACTCAAAGCTTGCCAGCCCCACAATTCTTTAGCTTCTTTCTTATGATTTCCAAGGGTTTTGTTAGTGATTTGCAGATGGAGCTTAGGCTTTGGAACTCATCCATTAAGAAGTTGTGTGGTCTTAGCCACAGTAGTAATGCAACATGTTTGTCCTATACTAGTTTCACAGAAGTTAACTGAGCTTGAATTGTTGAGGGAACAGCAGCATGGCTCCCCCCACCCCTCCCAGAATCAGGCTTATTTTGATTTATATGGAAGTATGTAACATTTTTCTTCCGTTTTAAGAAACATAGAATATAAGCCTAGTCTTTTTCATGAGCCACATGTATCTGCAAGATAAACACAATCCATAGCATACATTAATTTCTAATAAAAAGCATCTGAATGAGTTTTTGAGGGGTTTTTTTTTCAGTTAAGTTTTTCTAGTAGGTTTTCATGGTTCTTTTGTATATTTCTGCTGTTATTACTTTTATTGAAAAGCATATTGGAATTACAGTTGTGGAAGCAAAGTTAAGGCAGTTGGCCTTACATAAGAGCGCTTGAGCAGGTTTACTGCAAACACTAGCTGAAGGTGAACCTGCTTTCATGCTTTGAGAACAGGACAGGATGAAGGGCTCCATTGCATCAGGTACGATGTGGAGAACTTAATAGAATCTATGTTTTCCTGTCTGGCAATATATGAAAAGCGATGAAGTCTATGCATCTGGCAGCATTAATTTTGTGAAGGAATAATATTATTCCTGGCTATTTTTTTTTTAACTATGAAGTAATATTAACTCAGTCTAGTCATTTATCTGTAGATTTTCTGTAACTTGATCACATGCTTAAATGGCAAGACCCTTGTCTCTTTATGACTGTTTAGCAGAATAATTTGTTTACTGTCAACTAGTGTTTCATGGTTATCAATGGAGATTTAGATGTGGGCAGATGTCAGATTGTCATTCCAAGTGAATAAGGTGAAAAATGAGAAGCTCCAATAAATCCTGAACATGTACTTGTGGCCAACAGTTTTATTTAGTGTGCTGGTATAGAATTCAGCTAATGAAAACCATCTCATAAATGCAAAGAATGTGTATCCATAAACGGTGCTGGAACAAAAAAAACCTTCCTGACATTAAATGTCAGAAAGAAATGTGGGAAGAAAACCCCTCTCTACCATGTACTTAGACACTTTGATCCAGATCCAGTAAATTACTGAATATTCTAAGCTTTCTTAAAGTTCAGTTAAAACTCAAGTGACTTTTTTTGTCTAAAATCTGAGTGGTTACTGGAATAGACTTAGTTTCGTAGAGTGGGAGGGTGCATAGACTAGCTAATTATTGAAATATATGTGTGTGCGTAATATAACATTTTGTCTATTTGAAATGTTCTAAACAATTTCAATTTTAAAGCAGAAATTGAAAATTTTGATTAGGTTATTGTTAAGTAGTGTGTTGGTTTTTTTTACTAGGTTATAAAATACTCTCATATACTGATAATAATTAAATTGTTGACAAACACATGCCATATATGTTTATACACTGAGATTTTTATAAAATGTTGAGAAAACAGAATTGTTTAGAGTAAAACAGCACTTTGAAAGTTACATTATGTTTAAATCTAAATGATGACTTACTACCTTATTGTCTTTTACATTTTGCTTTTGGTTTACGGAAGACTTTGAATGAAACTAAGGAGCAAGTGAGCAAGAGGTCTTGTAAGCAAAATTAAAAATCACAGACTTTGTTATGATCAGATAAGTGTGTGGAAATAATATGAATTGTGTAATGTCAGCATCCTGCTCAAAGGATTGGTTTCATAAACAGTTGCTGTTGGGACAGTCTCTGAATGGGCATGCTGCCTTGTCATTGACAGACCGAGCCACTACGATTCTCCAGAACTCACTCCTTTATTTTGTAGTAAAAAAGGTTCTAAAAATACCAGACCTATTTGGGTTTTATTGTTCATAATTTAATCTAGAAGGTGTGGGACACAATAAAACTTTTAAGGCTTCAGGGAACATTTTTAAGAAAACATTGCTAGAAAATATCTGGGGGAATTTGGTTTGCACTGAGCTGCTGAAAGCTAGCAAACAAATTAGTTTACATTTAAATTGGAGCAGTGTGCATACCTTGCTTCCTGAGGACTCTATTTAAATAATTTAGAAAGTACTTTGGGATATTAGAATCCTACCTATTTAAAGAGAGAAATAGTACTTATTCTATAGCTTTTTTTTTTTTTTTTTTTTTTTTTTTTTTTAGTAATGATTGGAAACTGTGTTATCTAACTTATCCTTAAAGTTGTAATTGATTACATGGTTTTGAAGTATCTTTAAAGCCAGGTTGAAAATATAATTTGATTTCTCAGCTTTAGACCTATGTTGAAAGCAATTAGGCATCTGACTATATGGGGAATACCTAAGAACAAAACTGATATACAGACTCTTGAAATCGTTGCTATACAAGAAATAGTCATTCCAAAATCTGATAAAATGTGAAGAGGAAATAGCACTTGTAATGCTTTCTCTGAATAAGATTTAGTTTTTCCTTTAGACCTGTTTTTTCTTAGCAGAACTGAGGAAATCTGGCTCCCTTTGAAGCATATGGAAAGGTCAGAAGTAAACCTGTTATATGAACAGATTTCAGAACTTTACCCTTGGGTATCTGTGTTGTACAAATTCCAATGTGTTCACATAGATCATCATTTTCAGCAAAATGTCATTAATAATCTCTTCTGAAAAAATAATGACACTCTGTGTTTCAAGGAGAATAGACTAAAGAGAAGTGTCCTTTAGAATAAATGATAGGTCCTTCTGTTCCATCCTGCTCTACCTGTCACTTTGATCGACTCATCCAAGTTGACAAAAAGATCCCTGTAGTGTCACTGGGAAATCCTAATCAGTATGTTTTGAATGGCTCAGCCCAGTGAAACTGGAGAAATGTGTTGAGAAATTTTCAGAAACAAATTGGTTTATTTGATTCCATTGGAATGTCTTTGAAACCATGTCATAAGTTCCAGCACAGTTGCTACACAAAAACCAAGTGCTATTTCTGTGTTGACGTAAAATTTCAAAGGTAACGGTGCCTTTGATTCAAGCTTCTATATTTTTCCCTATAGACATAAGCAGGAAGATATTTCCTATTACAAAAAGGGGGAAAAGTCTTCAGAGCTTTTTGATCCCTGTTTAGTAAAGGCAATATCAGTAGACTAAAGCATCTCATCCCCCTTACTGGAGTTAAGGACACTATCTGAGTTGGTATCTGCCTGGTGCTGTGCTGCTTATCTCAGTGGAGAGGCAGATTCTGCTCCGGGAAAATGATCTCCAGGCTTTCGTAGACACCTGTGCTCCAAGTGATGGCTGTCTCTAAGAAATAAACTTCATGGAGTAACTCACCAAATCCCTTAGCACATGGAAATCGGCCTTCAATACCTACAGAGGAATATCAAAAGAGTTGGCGTAGCTTAACTGAAAAGTGATACGTAGGAAATGTTTTTCATTTGCTTAGTCTTCTTTAGATACTGGCGGACTTGTTCTCACGGTTTGCATTCTCAGAAGTCTTCAGTTACAAGTCTGTCCTCCTTCCCTACACTTTCCTTGAGTGAATTAATAAGGGACTGCCTTAAAACCAATCTGGAAATCAAAGAAGTAAATATTAAATAAAACATCTTCCACCGCAAAACCTGGTAAAAATGGAACACTGTGTTTACACTGATAAAGTAAATTATTTTATGTCTTCATGCAAATGCTCCTAGGATTATCTACCTGTTAAATATATTAGAAATGTTACAGCAGCAATAGACAGAATTATAGAAACTTTTGGTAGGAAAAGACCTTTACGATCATTGAGTCTAACTGTTAACCTAACACTGCCAAGTCCACCTCTAAAACATGTCCCTAAAAATCTCATCTATATGTGTTTTAAACACCTTCAGGGATGGTGACTCAACCACTTCCCTGGGCAGCCTGTTCCAATGCTTGACAACCCTTTCCATGAACAAATTTTTCTTCATATGCAACCTAAACCTCCCTTGGCACAGCTTGAGGCCATTTCTTCTTGTCCTATCACTTGCTACTTGGGAGAAGAGACCAACACCCTCCATGTTACAACCTCATTTCAGGTAGTTGTAGACAGTGATAAGGTCTCCCCGCAGCCTCCTTTTCTCCAGCCTAAACAGCCCCAGATCTCTCAGCCGCTCCTCATTAGACTTGTGCTCCAGGCCCTTCACCAGCTTCATTGCCCTTCTCTGAACTCTCTCCAGCACCTCAATGTCTTTCCTGTAGTGAAGGGCCCAAAACTGAACACAGGATTCAAGGTGGGGCCTCACCAGTGCTGAGTACAGGGGGACGATCGCTTCCCTGATACAAGCCAGGATGCTGCTGGCCTTCTCGGCCACCTGGGCACGCTGCTGTCAATCAACACCCCCAGATCCTTTTCCCCCAAGCAGCTTTCCAGCCATGCTTCCTCAAGCCTGTAGCGCTGCCTGGGGTTGTTGTGACCCAAGCATAGGACCCAGCACTTGGCCTTGTTGAACCTCATACAATTGGCCTCAGCCCAATGATCCAGACTGTTACCTAGGATATTACTCAGTATAAATTGCATCAATAAAATAAAGCCACAGGCAAAGTTGTTCAAGGAAGTTGGTCATTGTGAGTGCTTTATGAAAATTCATTCATTTAATTTCAGACTGAAAGAGGTTATGTTCTAGAACTTTAATACAAGACCATAAGGATGGATATGTTCTCTTGCAACTGGAACCAAGGTGGTTTATTTCTTGATTCCTACTTAATCAATGGAGAGCGAAATGAAGAAAGAAATAATTTCTGCTATCACGGTATTCCTGACTGCCTTTCAGTTTCCTGAATCATAACATCTTGTTATTTTTCCTGAATACAGCACTTCTGCCACAGACTCATCCTTTTCTCTGGCTTGTAGAATATGGCATTAATGGATTAGAGACAGTGAGTATTAACTGATTTACTGCCAGAAAAAAATGATTATTATATAGATCTCAAATCCATGTTTGTTGGAGTCAGCTAGGATTCATGACTGAGATCATCTATACAGAGTGCACTTAGACTGACAACTTTCTCATCATGTTCTTGAATACCTTCTGTGGGTTTGAAGTGATTCCTTAAAAGTCATTAGTCTCAAATTACTGATCTCTCTGACCCTCGATATCTACACTGTTGCTACGTAAAATGTTATGGTTTTTCTTTTCCAAAATGCTTTGGGGGAGCTCTATAACGCAATAATGGAATCTATTATTAGTTTTGAGTATTTGTACAGCATCCTGTAAGAACGTCTGTGAGGAAATCTCCTGGAAACTCCTAGATTTCTCTGTAGTATTTTTCTGAAAGAGTTGACTTCAAAAGGGAAAGGAGAAACTAACATATAAGAAAACATTTTATACTTGATCTTAAGCTGATTCTAACGAAATTCTGCAGTAAAATCCAAAATAACTACTGATACAATCCCTTTAGATCTGAAAATTACTGGAATTTAAACATTGTGAACTTTGAGGCTTGAGGTAAAAACAACAGTTTTCACTACCATTTAGTTAAAAACTAGCCATTCATGACTTACACTGTATTTTGATAATCAAGTATGAAAAAGGATGGACAAATATCATAGGAAAATAACTACCTGATGATCTTTTTGTCCTCAGTCAGTTTTCTCTTTAGAGATTATCTCTTGGAATGGTTTGCTTGTTTTATCTTTCCATGTTGTAACTGGAAAATTTGGTTTCTCACAACTACTGAATTTGCCTTATTCAGCTTCCTGGTAAGTGACCGGAAAACTCATGTGAATTGAATACTTCTCTTTTGTTGGAGGTTATTAGGTATAAGCTTTATTTCTGGCCATTATACTACCCCTTCCACACCATTTGTGTTCTTACACAGAAGTGTAATGTTACAAGAGGATTATGCAGTACAAGAGCTGAAAGCGTCTTGTTTTCAAGAAACAGTTCATCTTACACAAATCATAGAATTATAGGATGGTATGAGTGGGAAGGGACCTTCAACTGTCATCTGACCTGTCCCTCCTGCCATGGGCAGGGACATCTTTCACCAGACCAAGTTGCTCAAAGCCTCATACAACTTGATCTTGAACACTTTCAAGGATGGTTCATCCACAACTTCTCTGGGCAGCCTGTCCCAGTGCTTCTGGCTTTCTGGGCTGCAAGTGCATGTTGCTGGCTCATGTCCAGTTTTTCATCCACCAGTACCCTCAAGTCCTTCTCTGCAGGGCTGCTCTCAATCCCTTTGTCCCCTAGTCTGCATTGATATTGGGGATTGCCCTGACCCATATGCAGGATTTTGCACTTGACCTTGTTGAACTTTGTGAGCTCTGCACAGGTCCACCTCTCAAGCCCATCACAGTCTCTCTGAATGGCATCCCTTCCCTCCAGTGTACTAGCTGCATCACTGAGATTGCTGTCATGTGCAAATTTGCTGTCCTGCTCAATCTCATCGATGAAGGTATTAAATATCATTGGTCCCAGTGTGTACCCTTGAATGACACCACTTGTTACTGAATTCCCCTGGGACACTGAGCAGCTGGACATTGTCCACTGGGACATTGAGTGCAGCTCTTTGGAAACAGCCACCTAGCCAAATCCTTAGCCATCTAACAGTCTTCTCATCTAATGTAAGAGTGAATTGTCAGTATTTATTTTTCTTTTAGACAGCTCGCTGCTAATGCAGTATATTGCATTAATGCAATATATTGCAATAATATGCAAAAGAATTATCACTTACAACCAGAATTTATGTGTAGTAAAGGAGCTACATTTTCTAGAGAGCAGGAGAACTTTCTGGACATGTTTTGGACCAAAAAAGCATTTAAATCTTAAACAATAAATGTTTTAATCTATTGTTATAAAATTTCTTACCTTTGTGGCTTGTAGGTATGTGTTAAGCTTTGCACTGGCAATAGCATCTGTAAAATGAAATATATAAGACATAGAACTGAATTCTAAATGTTTTCCATTTTTAATACATACCTTTCTTTTATACATACCTCATACCTCATCTTGACTGCAGTATCTTCTTACTCCTCCTTCCCTTGCCCCCTTCTGGCTGTTCAGAGCTTTTGTGTTTTCCAAAAAAATAACTGAAGTGATCTGTAAAATCCTAGCGAGAATGTAGTAAAGTGCTCAGAAGAGGAAAAATAAACAAAAAAAACCCAACCAACCAACTAAATGAAAAAAGCAAACAAACAAACAAAAAACAAACAGGAAAGTTTTGCACAGGCTGCTGATGTGTAGTAATTTTGTCCTGTCCTTTCCTCTGTTGATTGGTTAACTATGACTATACACAAGGGTGGGGGGAAAGCAATTTTGAAATTACTCCTGACATAACGAATTTTTGGTTAGATTTATCATTGGGGCAATTCTGGTTACAGTGTGAGGGTCACTAGATATATTTTGTAGTGTTACAGGTGAATATATGGGGTTTTAAGGTACTCCCTCATTTAGCTGTCATCAGCTGCCATGTCAACCTGTCACATCTTTTTCAGAGCTTTTTATGTTTGTTTTTCTCACTGATGAAGCTTTTTGCAAGTCTTTAACTGAGCAATCCAACAAACTGTACTTTTCAAGTCCCATTCTTACCTCTGGCAAAACTGGCATCCCAGGTTTGTTCTTGCTAACTCCTCCTTTATTTAGTTTTCAACTTGCAGTCTTATCCCTTATCTCATTCTACTTGGCAAACCATCTTACTTTGTAGGAACTGCTTGTCTCGACCCTGATAATGTTCTCAAAACAAACCTTAACTTTAGCTGTAGTTGCAAAGTACAATTAAAATATATATGGTTCTATATTAGTAAATTGATTAAGGGGTGTTTGGAGATTGTACAGTTTAATCGATCTTAGCTTTCACTTTTGACCATGTTTAGGGGCTTGTACGTTTTGAAAATCCACTTTTTAATGTCTTTTTTCTTAAGAATGCAAAAGTTGCACTTAAATTACTTCTGTGGAACTGTATTGGCGCAGCATTTTCCTTCCGCCTTTGTTTTAGGGAGGTCACTAGGTGGCAGTAAACAAGCAGTTTCGCCGGTTCAGGGCTATTTAGTAAAAAACGTTTACAATTAAATAAAAGGATACTTAGACATTTAACATAAGACTGCCAGGTAGTACAAAATTACAATACATAAGGTGTTCAAAATGCTTGTTACTTATTTTGATGGTAATGAATTTTCTTTGACCTCTGGTGTGATTCTGCTGATTGTATCTTCTCTCTCACATTAATTAAAGGTGGAATACACGGAATGCATCTAATTCCAGGACTTCTGAAGCAGTTGCTTAGGGATGTTCAACAAAAGCATGCATAAATATTTGGGTTTGATTTTTGAAAGCAGAAAATGAGCTAACCGATGTTTATTTTTTCAGTCTTGAATCTTTCATCACATCCCTCTTTTAAAAAGAATACGTAGAGTGAAACTCCCAAGGCCATGGAAGTATCTGAGCTTTCATCTGAACTTTTCCTGTAACTATGTATTTTTAAAATGAAGGTCTTTTTCAGCGCTTCCTAATCCTGACCCTCTGTTACAAAAGGTTTTATACTTACTGCCACACAAAGGGTCATTTAGTTTATACTTCAAGTGTCGATGACATATAAAGCCCTGAAATGAACCTCTTGAAGGGGAATGTAGTTGCTGTCGTATCAGCATGTAGCACCAGAGGACAGGAAAAAAAAGAGAAAACTGTAACAAATTATGAACATGATTTGATATGCAACATAAAACTACCTTTGCTTAGTTACAACCTGCAAAAACCTGCTCAACATTCTGCACAACAGTTTTCATAAATGAGTTCAGTTGGGAGGGTGCTGAGGTGTGAGATCTGTCTGTAAGAGAGCAGAGCTGCAGTACAGCATGAAAGCAGAGTCCTGTGCCCGCCTGCAGAACCACCTTGCCAAACGTGTTAGTCCGACTTTAGTGTGAATATGTCATCAAAGGATTTTTTAATTTTTATATGATGTATTAAATAGGTTTTATTAAATGTGACTTAAAGCATTCTGTAATGAAATAGGTAGCAAGTGAAATGTCAGAATAAAATTTTATCATTGTATTTTCAAGATAATGAGGAAATTAAGCAAATTAAATTATGAGGCCAGACCTTGAATGTTGTCAAAAATACTGGGGCCTCTTGAGGGGGCGATATGGAAAATTAAATGTTAACTTCATGCTTTGTCTTCTTGATCATGGTACTGATTGAAACTACAGCTGAGTTTTATGCTGTGTAGCGATGTGACTGCTGCTACCCAGGCGATATCAGGCTGAAATGGCTCCCAGAGAACTGAAACCTTCCCAAGGTCTCTCCGGTGTTGACACAGATGGGCTCCATTGTCACCGCACAACTATTGAAATCGTGTAGTGTGTGAACCCACCTTTAATTGTATAAGCTGCAGGATTTTTGTAATGGGTGATGGCAGCTGTATGCTCTTCTGTGTCGATGACATGGTGTAAAAAGCCACAACTGATCAAAAGTTCTTACCCCAGATGCAGTTTAATAGCAGCCTGTTCTTTTTACACAGCATGTTGTAGCCTAATGCTTTTTGTTATTGCTCCTCTGTTGATTTCTCACAGAGTTTGCTATGCCATCTGCTTTCTTCTTCTAAGTGGGAAAGTAGCGAAGCTGAAACCAGTGCATTCATATCAAGTCTTGGCTACACGTCTGCAGATTATTATTGTCACTTAGTTAAAAACGTAAGTATTTTGTGTGATTGAAATTTTGTTAATAATAAATCACCAATTTATAAGCACATACATGGAGTTGTCATTGTTATAAGGAACATGAACTGAACTTTGTTTATCTTTTCTTACCTCAGTTACTTTTACAGCCTTTTAAGGGAGAAAATGAAGTGGGAGATTTCTGGACAAAAGAGCTAAAATTTTATTAGATTATACTGTAGTAGATGTTTGTAAAAATAAAATTCCTGTTGCTGCTGTGGTATAACAAAAAATGTCTGCCCTGTCATATTTTTTTTTTACTATGAAGTTTATATAGATTATTTTGTGTATTAGAATATAGCTTTTGGAATGTTGTCTCTGACTGTAAGTATTGCATTTAGAATGGTAGATGAGCCCTAAATCTTAGGAAAAGTGTCTTTTTCAGTTAATGTATAAAAATAATGGGACTAATATTTCATAATATGTTGACTTAAATTAGATAAAGCATATAAAAATTATTTGTAGTGCTCTTCTGAAAGTTTTGTCTTAACTCATAAGGAAGTAGAGCTAAAATAAATAGCTTCTTAGTCTTTTCTTAAGAAAATTAAAAAATCAAGCTGAGTGAACAGAGAAAGTTATTAACCTCCACAGTGTGTCAGTCGCATAGAGAACTGTGCAACTAATGTCTGCTTGTTTGCCGTATGTGTAATTTGTTTTATTTTATTTGACAGATGGTCTTTTCTTTAGTAACAGAACTCAGAGGAAATCAGTGCAGTGAACTTAACATTAAGGGGAGGTATGTGTTATCTAAACATCGTTTTGTATATTCTAGTTTTGATCATTACAGTTCATTGATGACCTTTTTACAGTCTTGGACAACTTTGGCCTCAGCTGGATAGTTTTGGATGTATGTGTAGATGATTTCAGATGCAGACAAGCTTGTTGAGTTGTGCTTCATGTAGGAGTTTGTACTTAACTTGAGAGTCATAGAATGATTTGGGTTGGATGGGGACCTTAATGATCATCTAGTTCCAACCCTCCTGCCATGGGCTTTCCACTAGACCAGGTTGCACAAAGCTCCATCCAACTTGGTCTTGAACATTTCCAGGGATGGTGCATTCACAGCTTCTCTGGGCAGCCTGTTCCAGTGCCTCACTACCCACATGGGTGAAGAATTTCTTAATTATATCTAATCTAAATCTACCCTCTTTTGGTTTAAAACTGTTGCTCCTTGTCCTGTCACTAAAAAGTTTCTCTCAGTTTTTCTTAGTATCCCCTCTGTGTATTGAAAGGCTGTAATAAGGTTTCCCTGGAGCCTTCTCTTCTCCAGGCTGAACAAACAGCCTATCCTCAAAAGAGAGCTGTGCCAATTTGCTGATAATCTTGGTGGCCCTCCTCTGGACCCTCTCCAAAAGGTCCAAATTTTCCTGTACTGAGGGCTCCAGAGCTGGATGCGGTACTCCAGGCAGGGTCTCAACAAAGCAGAGCAGAATCATAGAAAATTTTGGTTAGAAGAGACTCCTCACGGTCCTAGAGTCCAACTGTTAACCTGCCTCAGGGACTAAACCATGTCCCTCCGAACCTCATCTAAACTCCTTTTAAACACCTCCAGGGATGGTGACTTCACCACTTCCCTGGGCAGCCTGTTCCAATGCCTGACAATGCTTTCCATGAAGAATTTTTTCCTCATATCCAACTTAAACCTCTCCTGGCACAACTTGAGGCCATTTCCTCTTGTTTTGTCATTTGCTACTTGGGAGAAGAGACCAACACCCTCCTCACTACAACCTCCTTTCAGTTAGTTGTAGACAGCAATAATGTCTCCCCTCAGGCTCCTCTTCTCCAGGCTAAACAGCACCAGTTCCCTCAGCTGCTCCAGGCCTCTCACCAGCTCCATTTCCCTTCTCTGAACTCTCTCCAGCACCTCAATGTCTTTCTTGTAGTGAGGGGCCCAAAACTGCACAGGATTCGAGGTGTGGCCTCACCAGTACTGAGTACAGGGGCACGATCATTTCCCTAGTCCTGCTGGCTACACTATTCCTGATACAAGCCAGGATCCTGTTGGCCTTTTGGCCACCTGGGCACACTGTGGTATAATCACTTCCCTCAACCTGCTGGCCACGCTCCTTTTGATGCAGCCCAAGATATAGCTGGCCTTCTGGGCTGCAAGTGCACATTGCCAGCTCACATCCAATCTGTCATCCACCAGTGCCCCCAAGGCCTTCTCAGCAGGGCAGCTCTCAATCCCTTCATCGCTTAACCTGTATGGATACTGGGGGTTGCCCCAACACAGGTGCAGGACCTTGCATTTGGCCTTGTTGAACTTTATGAACTTCATAATCATAACTGGCTGCCACATGTGTCCTTATAACCAAAGTTAACTGCAAGTTACTATAAAAAGAAAAAACAAAGGATTTTTTTTTTCCCTGTTTGTGTGAGTGATAGTTTAATATGACAGAATAGTAGTTACTTTGCACTTGTTATGAGTGCTAAAATTTGCTGATGCCTATTTAAAGAACATCTTGTTTTCCTTCTGTTGTTTCCTTGATCTGGTACCAAACAGTACTGTGCCAATACTGTGTGTTTCATACTTAACTATTTTAAATGTACCCAAACACGTTCTTCCACCATTTAAGTGCTTTCTTGGCCTGATTTTCTAAGGATGAAAGTCTGAGAAAGTAAGTGGGAAGGAAATTGTGATGCTCTCTGTGCAGATCTCATATCCAGATCATCAGGAGATGCTAATAATCACCTTGCGACATTGTGTGGGATGTTTCTACATGTCTAGGTGTAGTCAGTGAGAATAATCACCTTCTTAATCCACATTACCTAAATCTGAGTAATTAAGCCAAAATCTGTGATCATAAGAAAGGGAATACATTTGCCTAATGGTACTGTTGTCACTATTTTTTATATCAAGCCTTTTCACTGTGTAATTTTTAGCTTTGCCGTGACGTTGAAATGCAGATCATAGTCACCTGTCAATAACAGGATGCCTTAAAAGCAGCTGTGTGGTCTCTTGGGAGGGTCTAGCAAACTTACATGGGAGCTGTCAATCTGTAGTCTTCCTTACCTATGCTTTGCTGATCCTTGGAAAGACAAAGCATTCCCTGATAGGAAGGGTGTGATTGCTGAGTAGACACAACTGGCTGCACTTCAGAATTGGGTTGATACCGTGATTTGCCTTGAGCACTAATATATCAAAATTTTCATCTGACTTCTCCTTAAGGCAATATGTAATGACATGTCAACAGTCATTCCAGTAAATATTTTTTCTGCAGTTAGGTATGCATCTCTTACATTTAACCTTCTGTAATTAATTTAATCTTCTTTTAACTTATCAGCTTAGAAATTAAAGTTTTGATTTTTTCTGAAATATGAACTCTATTTATTTTTCCCTCAGAGTTTCAGCCAGTCGTCTGAATGCTGTGTCCCTTTTCTGTCTCCCTCTCATTACTTTGCCTGATCTAACTCCATTGGTGGAATCTCTCCTTCTTTACCATGGAGGTGCATCAAAAGAAATTCTCAGTTCAGAATTTCTGGAGGCTGTGAATGATGCCTTTTTAAAGTAAGTAGCATGGTCTGTATGATTTTTATGGTTTTTTTCGTAAAGACTATTAATTCAATGAAATGTTTTTTTTCTCTGGGTTTGTATGCTGAATGCACTGTACATCTGCATTCTAGTGAAATATTTCCCTTGCATTTGAATAAGAGAGCTACGGTTGTAGGCTTTATTTCCTAGTGATACAACGCTATACTTCAGCTGGGTTATAGCTGACAGCTTTACATGAAGAGATAATTACCTTCTTAACCATCCATCTTTTATTGGATAGACTCCAGTCAGCGTTGGTGGGGTGAAGACTTACCTACCTCTACCTTGTTTTTGTTTTTGTTGGTACATTTTTGTCCCAGTTTCACAGGGAAAATGGTGTTTTTCTATCCAAACCAGGAAGAAGATCTCCCTCTCTGAATCTGCAGTCTTCAGCCTCTGGCTTCGTCACTTACCAAGCCTTGAAAAAGCCACCTTATATCTTCTAGACCAACTGGTTTGTGTTCAGATGAATTCACTGGAAGAAGTGGCTTGTGTCATGAAAGACTTGTTACTGGTATGTGCAACAGCTAGTACAGTTGATGCTGCTCTTCCATGCTGAGAAGTGACAGAGTTTTCAAATACATCAGCATATTTGAGGGAAAGGGCTGACATGTGGCATGGTTTAGGAGGGGCAGGTCCTGTCTGACCAACCTGATCTCCTTTTATGATCAGGTGACTCACCTGGTGGATGAGGGGAAAGCCGTGGATGTGGTCTATCTGGACTTCAGCAAGGCCTTTGACACTGTTTCCCATAATATACTCCTGCAAAAGCTGGTAGCCCGTGGCTTGGACAAGTGCACTCAACGCTGGGTTAAGAACTGGCTGGAGGGCCGGGCCCAGAGAGTGCTGGTGAATGGGGCTGCATCCAGCTGGCGGCCAGTCACTAGTGGTGTCCCCCAGGGGTCAGTGTTGGGTCCAGTCCTGTTTAACATCTTTATTGACGATTTAGATGAGGGGATTGAGACCATCATCAGCAAATTTGCTGATGACACCAAGTTGGGAGAGAGTGTCGACCTGCTGGAAGGCAGGAGGGCTCTGCAGAGGGATCTGGATAGAATGGAAAAGTGGGCTGATTCCAATGGGATGAAGTTCAATAAGGCCAAGTGCCGGGTGCTGCACTTTGGTCACAACAACCCCCTGCAGCGCTACAGGCTGGGCGCAGAGTGGCTGGAGAGCAGTCAGGCAGAAAGGGACCTGGGGGTACTAATTGACAGGAAGCTCAACATGAGCCATCAGTGTGCCCAGGTGGCCAAGGAGGCCAATGGTATCCTGTCCTGTATCAAAAATAGCGTGGTCAGCAGAACAAGGGCAGTGATCCTTCCCCTGTACTCTGCATTGGTGAGGCCACACCTGGAGTATTGTGTTCAGTTCTGGGACCCTCAGTTCAGGAAAGACATTGAAGTGCTGGAGCGGGTCCAGAGAAGAGCAACAAGACTGGTGAAGGGACTTGAACATAAGACCTATGGGGAGAGGCTGAGGGAGCTGGGGTTGTTTGGTCTGGAGAAGAGGAGGCTCAGAGGTGACCTCACCACTCTCTATAACTACCTGAAGGGAAGTTATAGCCAGGTGGGGATTGGTCTCTTCTCCCAGGCAGTCAGCAATAGGACAAGGGGGCATGGGCTTAAAGTCTGCCAGGGGAAATTTAGGCTGGATATTAGAAAGAAATTCTTTAAGAGAGAGTGGTCAGGCATTGGAACGGCCTGCCCAGAGAGGTGGTGGACTCCCCATCCCTGGAGGTTTTTAAACTGAGATTGGACATGGCACTTAGTGCCATGATCTAGTAAACAGACTAGAGTTGAACCAAGGGTTGGACTCGATGATCTCTGAGGTCTTTTCCAACCCAGTCGATTCTGTGATTCTGTGATATAACTTGCTAATGCAAAGGTAAATCTTGAGTCTTACAAATGTAACTACATTTTTAGTTTTTATACTGAATTGGTAGAAGAGAAAAAAAGGTTTTATCTAGTGATTAAGAATGGGTGAAGAGATGAGAATCTGACTGCTGAGGGTGCCGAGTACCTGCCTCTGTCTTAAAAAAATTATAAACTTTGGCCAAGGAGAGTTTGAATGTTTTCACTTCAATCTCTGTGCCCTTGGATATTTAGCAGACTAAACCATTGGCAATCCTTGTAGATTATTATGGACTGATTAGTTACTTGGTTTTGTTTGCAAACCTGAACAGAATTCTTAGTACAAAACATTTTCTAAACTGTAATTAAAGTTTGTTTTCAATGCTGTGTTACACAGTATATCATACATCTGTCATATGAGAAAACAATACCTTTTCCAAAATAATGAGCTAGTTTGCAACACAAAATGAAAATTTAATTGTTAATTATAGTGTGAAACAGCACGTGTGCTATGCACTTAAATTATGTATTTCATGAAATGGATAGAACTAAAAAACGACATGTGGTGTCTTATTTTCAGCCTACGAAGTGGCTTACAGGGTATGTATTTTAGACACGAAAAGAATGATACCTTTAGATATTCTTCCTTTTTAATTGAATCTGCAAATTTCTGTTTTGAGGATCTGTTCTAATACTTGCAAATCTCATAAATGCTTGGCATTAACAGCACTTCATGTGTTATCTGGGGATCTAAGTAATCCAGAAAACAAGGCTGTACCCAAGGCCTGTGCCTAAGTTTTCTGTATCTCATATACTGTGAATAGAATACAATATATGGTACCACAATGTGACCGATGAAAAAAAAATCTAGGTTGTCTATGAAAAGAAGCAAAATATTTGTTTTAATAATTAGTTTATTGTTGTTTATTAACAATGTCCATATTTACCTTGTCTGCACATTCTCATCCCTGAAAAGACTGGAACATCACTGTGCTAGCACACTTTTGTCCTTAACTTGCCTCTGCTCCAAAGACTTCCTGCTTTCATAATAATATCTCCACAGAGTGGAAAGACCAGTGCAGCTGCTTTGAATGATGGTTTAGAGAGGACATAATGTGGGCAAGGAGGCATAGAGAGTAGCTGGAAGACGCATATTGCTGATTGATGGGCATTGATAAGAGGGAGGATGCATGAATGGGCGATAGAATACCAGTTAAAAACAACAGGAAGAGAAGCTTCACAGAGGCAGTAGAAGAGGAAAATAATTGATCCAGAAATTGTGTTCTAAAATGCGTAGCGATATTTTGTACAACTTATACATGGTACTGTAAAGATACTTGTGTGACATTGGATCAGTCAGCACTTTGATTCCAACAGTATGATTACTCTTGGAAAGACAGTAAAGACATTTGAATATTTATTTAGGAATATGGATATGCATATTTTGGCAGATGGATTATGGTATTTGTAGGATGTGACCTTTATTTGCCTTATGGATATGGTAATAAAAAGTGGAATAATGAGACAAAACTCTGGTTCCCTTCTCCTGCATTGCCCTCTTGCTCTGCCTTATCCCGAAGTATTGGGTCTGGCTGGATCCACACTCACCTTTCACTAGGAGCTGTGCTAATGAAACAGGCATTAATGAAGGAGAAAGGAACAAGGATAGACAGAGAAAGTGAGAAGATATTTTTTCCTTCTCATAGTATGCTCCAGCAAAGTTACAATTAGTTCCCTCAGTATTGCCTGACATCAAAACATTTGTTGTTATGGTAGCATTTCTGAAATGGTACACAGTAATTTATTCATAGTGTTGATGAATTCAGGAAATTTTTAAGCCTCTCTAAAAAGATGTTTGTGCTTTCAAAACAAGTGTATGCTTCAAAATAAAAATACATTTGGCACTTGGTATAAGAAAAAAATAAAGGGACACTTCTTGTTTTTCATTGGTTAATGTAAAATTCAGGAATACAGGTGAATACAGAATTTGGAAATACAGACAAAATTTGAATTACAGCAGTGTAGCGGTTTCTTAAAGCTAGATGTAGAAGTGTTGTGTCCAATTAATTGCATGTGAGTCTAGAAGTCAAGAGAACTGGTATTTGTGGTGTTACAACCTCAGATTCGTTGCTGTGTGATCTTGGGCAGAATTTGTGTATAGATACAGAAGTAGTGTAGTTCTATAGAATTTGTGTATGTAATACTCTATGTTAATGTATATTTTTTGTATTTTATTTCTTTCAAAAATCTCAGTGTTTTTGTGGTGTGGTGCGCTGGTGGTTTTGTTTTTATTTTTCCTGCAGAAAGCAGACATTCTTAAAATATGTAACCATGGTACCACACATGGAGCTCCAGTTCCCTGTGTTGGGATCTTTCTGGTTTAGTGTGTGTTGTGCTGTATGTACTGTCCATGTTTTAAGGCTGATGGAACAAGCTTCTGGTAGAAAGTATGTTTTGTTGGCTGATCTTTCTGTAAAAAATATTGCATAGACACAGACAAGATTATTAAAATGTAAAATGCCTTTTCATTTGGAAAACAAAAAATAGATAATGTCAACAACGTGAACACACTATGAGAATCCCTCCTGAAACTGGTAAGGCCTCCCAAAGTCCAGAATTGCTGCTGCCCACAGCAGAATTGTCCTGCCTGCTCTAGTCCTGCTGCACAACAGGTACAGCTTCAAATTGCCTTGGAGAGTTTTGCACTATGATAGCATTCTTATGTTGAGTGCTTGCAAATTAATTCCATGCAGTCCATTGATCAGACTCTTGTGGCATGAGATAACAGTGGCATTTTGTTTTGTTTTTGTTTTCCATTTTGAATACCAGTGATGAAATTCATATTGATTTCAGCAGGGTAAAGTACTAGGACCTATTAACTGTGTTTTCTTGTAGTGTGTACTTTAGATTGCTGCTGTCTGGCAGGGTGGAGAGTTTTTAATTGTTGCATACAGCACATTTATTTTGGTCTTGTTCAAAAGAACTATTATTCAATTGTGATACGTGTGGCTTTGTGCTGATGGACCCTTTCAAATTTATACCCAACCTGTCTCAAGGAACAGTGTGTTAGTACATCATCAAAGAAGTACGTATGCAGAAGTAGGTGGAGTGTCTGAAATGACAGTGGAGAAATGGCTGAATTCAACCATTTAGCCCATCTGCCCTATCACTTGTCACTGTTTTCTCAGAGTTGCAGAATGGTTGGGGTTGGGAGGCACATCTGGAGATCATCTAGTCCAAGTTTTCCTTTTTTTAGAAAAGAGATGAAATGTTTCTTTTTTGTTTCATCCAGCCAGTTGTTTGTTGTTTGTTTGGGTTGGGTTTTGTTTGTTTGTTTGTTTGTTTGTTTGTTTGTTTTCTCCCCGTGGCAGTGGAAGTTTGGAGACCAGGTTTGCACCAAGACGCGTCCTGTTCTTCCCATGGCCCAACGACCAGCTGTAAATACTCTCAAACACTAGATGGCATACATTCGATAGAACAGCTTACCTACAGCCCTGTGACAGAGTGTGCTAAAACATGAAAATGAGGTGTCACCTAATATTTTCAGTATGGCAAAGACAACTGTGACAAACAAGGAGCTTTTCTAGACAGTTTGTTTTAAAGGTTTTCTATTTTCTGAAATTATCATGTAGGAACCACATAGAGTCAAGTCCTCATTCTGCCTGTACAATTAAAAAGGAAAAAAAAAATCTATTCTGTTTGGTACTTTTTAACTTGAAACAAATGCATTAAAGTTTTCTTTGGAATAGTGTGTCAGGCATTTAAAGCCGTTGCAAGAAGTGTCATTCATAGAAGCTATTTCTTCCATGCATCCTGAAGTTTATAGAGTGCATTTTATTAAACATGAATTACTCTAGCTTGTTCAAGAACTATAGGCTTATCACATCTTTAGATGCTAACTTCAGAAACGCAAAGCATGAATTTGTTTTTTAACTTAGGCAAATATAGTTTGAGGAATGCACAAGTAGTTTTTTGTTCTTAGTGCTCAATAAAAGCCTAATAAATCTTAGCATTTAAGAATATGAGATTAGAAAGCAGTGTGTTTACTACTGCTTGCTTAACTCAACAAGTGTCTTAAAACAGTTTATTGTGTGGTAGCATGATAAAAAATTAAAAAAACCATTTTGATGCACTGAGATATTTAGCTCATTCTAGCAACTCTGAAACTCACAGAAGACAACAATGTGTCAGAAAGTGTTTTGGACCAAAATATGTGTGGTACTGTTAAAGACAGGAGCGATAGATTTGATTTCTGGAATTTAATTTCGAAGATGTAGCAAGACTCCCCAAGTATATCCAAAAGGGTTTATCTGTGAAAAGGAGAGAAAGACGTTTTGTAAATCTGTTCACTATCTCTTGCCTCCAGCAATTGCATGCAATAACCTGTTCTTTCTATCTGCTGCCTTTAGTATTTTTAGTGATTGTTGGCATAAACAATTTGGGAGCCCAGGTGTTTGCATTTATCAGCTGTTTATGCTGCTTGGTATCGCTCTGGATCTCCTTCCATGACCCTGACATAGTTAGTCTGAAGAATCTAATCCTCAGAAAATCTGAGGGTTTAGTCAGAGTTGATCTGAGATTTACAGTTTAATAAATGCAGTGTAAGACCATCCTTGAGTTAAGCTGTAAATTACACAGTGGCAGCTGAGTAGTTTCCTATTAATGACTAATTTTCTTCCATTTGTTTATCAACAGCCACAAGCAGCAAGCCATCCTGCCATTTTCAGAATTGTTAATGAAATTTTCAAGTAAGTGTTTAAGTGGGAAGTGTATGCAATGATCAGTTTAAACAGTGAGGTTTTCTTCATGAGGAGTATTATAATCTGGGATGTATTATAGTTTCGGGATGTCTTTAGCTGTGTGACTTAGTGTACCGTTTTGTGTAATATACTGCAAATAATGAAAAACATTAAAAATCTCGTGAACTTTACATAAAAGTTAGATTATAATAATAACTTATACAGTTGACTACATTGAATTTTAGCCTTTAAAATTTATAACTTCTTTTGTACTTCAGTAGAGATTTGTGGTTGAAATATGAAATATGATTTTGAGGTGAAAATTGTAAATGGTGAAATGGCTTGGCCCATGCCAGCATGAAGACAGAATTTAGCTAAAACATTTGCACTTATCAGTGTAGCCTGAGTAGTCTTCGGGATTGATATCAGATATGCTCTTAATGGCATTAAACTATTGATCTGCCTGTTAATAATGACTTTGGTTCTGGAATGCACTATTTTGAAGCAATGGATATTGTTTACCACATGGGGGCTTCCGGTCCTTTGTACTCAGTTTAGAGTGTCTTTTTGCTCCATTTGACTTATTTTCTCATCCTTTTAAAGTAGCTCTGCTGCTGGGTTTGTCAGTTTTGATACAACAGTAATGTATTTAGTGACTGACATTCTCTGTTGGACAGGTGTTTTCCTTCTTAAGATAAAAGGGCTGCCGGGTACCCGTGTTTGGGGGCATTTGTGTGTCTGTGTGCGTGTTCAGGCTGGTGCGGGCACAAACAGAAGCAGCTTTGCTGTAGCTGCAGTGAGGGTGGAAGCACTCGGCAGCTTTTGCTGTCCCAGTCCTTTCTGCCTCTGGTGCTCCAGTGCCTGAGCACAGTAGCGTTTTCAGAATAGTTAAGACCAGATACTTTCCCGAAGGAAAACACACTTGAAAACTGATGTGGCTTCAGCAGTGCTATGCCAATGTCTCATGCTGGAGGCCGTATATTATGATGGTATAGGGAGACAAAAGTTGTTCAAGTTTCCTGGCTTATTTAGGCTTATGGTATAGAAAATATTTTTAAAAAATAACATTAGACTACGTAACTGTTTTGCACCCTTTCCATTTGGTAGGCAGTAGAAATGGATGAGACGCTGTTTCTCAAATAATGCAAGACTTGGCCCAGAAGAGTATTTCCTAATAAGTTTGAACTTGTATTAATGTTCTGTATCGTTGTAGAAATTCATCATGTTTTCCTGTTGCTCAGCCTACATTCCTGCTCCATTATTTGCTTTCTGCTGTTTCCACTTAGTTTGGTTGTTCCTCTACATTCTTGGTATTAAAACCTTAATGTGTTTTAAAAATACTGTGTTTCAGGTCCTCTTGGTGTTAAGTGAAGCTGTAAATATTAGCTAGCTTCTGCAGACCAGTTGGTTTCTGCAGCTTTGTGTTCATGTTTGTTGTATTTCACTGACATCCTTCCAGCTAGTATCGAGTGCTGTGCAGATGTTAAGATACTATTACAGACGTAGTCGCATGTAGAGATTTTAGAGAACTGCTGATAAAGAACTTCTACTTCGTTGCTTGGAAATGGTGATACATTTCTACACCTGGCAGAATACTCCTTTTATTTTGGGGGTTAATAATCTGTTAGAAGCACAGATCTAAGCATTGTGTCTCTTCCAGGAGTAACCTTCCTGCTATTTGCATGCTTTTTGTTGAGGTCGATTACGCTAAATTGCTTTATCTCGGGGATATTAACTTGTGTTTCTATTTCCCAAGTAGCAGCTTATTTTGTTGCTATGTGTGACTCTACGGAACTCCACATACATAGATTGTCTGGAGTTTCCATGTACTGTTTCTAAGGTTTATATTAGTGATTATGTGTGCCTGTAGTTTTGTGGAATTTCTCTGTTACATAAATGTGTTAGATGTTCTTATCTTTTAGATTATTATGGAAAGAATGAAACAATACTCTAATAAAAAAACCCTTATACCTCAGTGGCAACTTACTTTGAACATTTTTTTCCTCCTTACTATTACCTGTCTTTCAAATCAGAGAATGAAAATTACACTTTGCTGCCCTTACGTTTTTCTGCTCCATTTGCTCAAGGTTACATGCCCTGTAGTTAAAGTGTTCACCTTCCTGAACCTCCTGAGTGGATTTTATGATTTTACCATTGAAAACACATTGGAATGCACTTGTCCCTAATTAAATCTGTAGCAATCACTGACCTAAAGTACACCCTTGGTAAACACTAATTTCTGTTTGTGCTACTGATTCATTGCTTCGTGATCACTAAAGACTCACAGCAACTGAACAACAGCTGTATTAAGTTCAATCTCCTTGTGTAGGTTTTTAAATACTTAGCTTTTAAATTTGATCAACAACTTGTGTTTGTTTGCCTGGCTCCAGCAGGACTGCTATAATTAACAGTTTAGGTCAAGATTTTTGTTTTCTCTTGAGATACCTCAGGATATCCCAGGAGATTGTACTAGACTGTGCTTTAATTTGAGAGGGCCTATGGGATGCAGTCCCACAAAGCACTGAAGTATGGCTAACTGTATGTATTGGGAATGGTTGCTCTGCACCCAGTAAGATGGTTCAGATGCCAGATTTCCTGTGTGTGTCTGCATATACTTTAGTAAGTATATACTTGTATATACTTACTAAATCCAGTTTATTTGTAGGAGTTGCATATGGGGTTTTTTAAAAGTAAAAATAAAATTTAAAAACCCAGCAAAGTTAATAGTATTTCTGTCAGTTTCCACACTGGCATAATGAGCTCAGACACAGCATGAATCCACAGCAATCAAAGAATGTACCTTTTTTTCTTCATTTCAGTTAACAGTGGTGTGATAGGCAGACTAATTATCTGATCTGTCATAATCTTGCTTTTCAATGCTTAGGAATGCAGTGCTGGAAACTGATGGAGCACCAGAAGTTATGACCATAATACAAGTGTTTACGCAGCTTTTCCTTCAGGGTCATCAGAATGAAAACAAGCAGGTTAGTCAAGATCTGTTTCTTAATGTTTCTTTTCAGTGAGAAGATATGAAATTTCACAAGAAAATAACAATTCTACTGTTAAGAATGATGATTAGATAAAATTAGCTGAATAATAGCATCTCTCTACAGCAGTAGATACACGCCAAAGTTCAGTTTAAACATCTTTACCTGTGAATAAAATTGTAGTGCAAAACCAATAGGTAAGAGCAATTTATCCATCTTCACCTTGGAGTAATCCTGCAACCTACACTGTGATTTTCACAGGGGCAGTTCCCCTGGTGCTGAAATTTCTGCCTGTGTAGTGAATATGGTCATGATCATCCATCTTTCGCAGAAAGGATGAAAAACTCCAGATGTGTTTTTCCTTTGCAGTAGCAGAGTTTCTGATAATAAATGAAACAGAGATGATAACCCCATCCCCATTCCCCCCAATAATTTTAAGTAGGACACTGAATAGTCAGATTCGTCTGTTCAAAAGGTAAATGATGAAGAATATGTAGTGCTTTCAGTTTATCGTCCTCAACAGTGGCGTCTCAGAAATTTTGCCCATGTTTAAAGCACCAAATTTCCCAGCTTAGTGTCTTCTGCACAGATTTTTGTACATGTCTTACTGAACTGAATTGAGTAGAATTAATGTTGCCTATACTGATTTAAACAGGAGCAGGATCAATTTCTCATTTCTAAATTTCAAAATGGAGATGCAAAAAAGTTTTGTTTATAGGTTGCAGACTTCTTTTCACATTACCAAATCACACTGTCATTTCATATCCTGACCATTTTGTTTGATTGTTTAACTCCAATTCATATGATGTAAGTTTGGACAGTATCTTATAATTTATTGGCTTTCACTTTAGACTTAAGAAAATTCCTAGTTCCTTTGATTTTTCCATCTTTTTGGGGACATGGTAGTTGAGAAAATTTTGGGACTTCTTGGGACTTGTGATGCACTGACCTTTGATTTGCAGTGTGAATGGATCAGTCTTCTAGATTCAGGCAATACGAATTAAGGATGAAACTGCAGCTGTCTTGCTTAATATACAGGTGTTGTGCATGTTAATTCTATGCTACCTTGACTACATGGCAGCAACACACCATGTAGCCCTGGGTGGAGCTGACTGTGTGGAAAAAGCAAGTAAAGATTCCACACCCATCAGACACTCAAGAGCTAATTCTGTTGTGCAGGTGATGCATTTGCTTCAGGGTGAAGTCCTTCACCTGCTGGCATTGCAACATAGACTATTGCCCACTTTTTTGGTAATGATTTTAAATGTTTTCTGTATTTAAGTTGCATACAGTTTAATTCGTGGTGCTCTAATTAAGGTATTATCTTCAATATTAAAATCCCTTGTTTCACAGTTTATCAACCATAATCTTATCTAACAGTTGGCATGCAAAAATGCAGGCACAGACTGCTTCCTAAGCTTTGTTTAAATAAGTCAGATCATTATCTTTTTCTTATACCAGTATTACATATATTCATAAGGCACCGATCTTAGTGGTATCTGGATGCCCTTGACAGGACATAATGTGTTCCATTAGTATTTCACAGAGGAATGGTAAAACCATTAATGACAGAGGATGAAGAGGGTTCTGGCTGGGTCATCTGTGACCGTAGGAATTTATAGTACAGTTAATTGAGAAAAGGCTAGGCAAACAGATGTGTCCCCAAAATTTTCAAAAGAACCAGGTCATTGTCTGACAGCTGCACTGAATTGCGAGGTAAGAGGAGAACAATTCTGTATTGCAGTGTGGCAGCTGCCAGAAATAGCTGTCTTTTCCAATAACTTTGTAAGCCATTTAGAGTGAACAAGGTTTGGCAGAAAAAAGCTGAAGAGTGTGAAAAACCAGTGCTACAGGTTTAGGAATAGTCTTGTTTCCTGTGTGTTTCGGGAGACCGAAAAAGGTATAAATGGAATGCAGGGTTTAAACCTACTTAGGAAAACAGACAATTTGTGTAGTCATTGAATCAGAAATTTAAGAATAGGGATACTGAGATTACTGCTGGAATAATCCTTTTAATGCTTTATAAAGCAGATTTCCTTCAAGTTTGTGATGTAGTGAAAGCTGACCTAAAGATATTTGGGTCACATTACTTGTGAATTTATAAATTTAAAGTTCATGTTTTTATTTGATGACACTTATAATTTCCTCCAGGATTATATTCCCTTGATCATTTCAGAACTGACAGTGATTTTCACCTGGGAATTTTGTTTTAAATAGCTGGATAAATATTTTAAGCCAGTGTTCAACTTTAATTTCCTGTTATACATCACAGCAATTATTATAATCAGCCACATCCAAACTCATTCTGTCTCTTTGTACTTATTTTGTACTTTCTGATGGCTTATGTAAGGAAAGAATTGCCTAAAATACTGTATTTGTATGATAGGAAGCAAACATTTTTTGCTTTGCTGAAATAGGATGCTGAAAACTGGTTTTCATTTACTTTACAATACTGTTTTCATATGTAACTCATGCTGTGGGTTGTCTTGGGTACTACTAATTGTGTCAAGGGCTGCTTTTTAATGGGGATTTTTGGTGCAAGCTAATTGCCTACATGCATACTTTAGCATAGGAATTATTAATTTTTAATTAACCTAATTCCATGTGACAAGTAGACTTTTGGAACCTTAACATACCAGTGATACATAGACTGTCTGAGAATACTGTACATATTAGTGTATTATAATGTTAATTAACTGCTGTTTACAGAAAAAAAAAAATTAGTAGAGAGAGAATGCGTCAGTCCATTTGTTTATAAGATGCATGCATTTATATTGCAAAAGAAATGAGTTGCTAAATATGGTCTTCATTTAATTTAGAAATCTATCACTTTTTTTTATAGTCTGTATCCTCAGTCTGTGATTCAAGAGATGGTCTATTTGCTAAATAGTCTCTTGTTCCTAAAGAAAGGAGACAGAAGAGTTCTAAGGGCGTGTTTTGGAGACTTGAAGACTGAAATGACAGGATCATAGAGTAGTTGAGGTTGGAAGGGACCTCTGGAGGTCATTTTGTCCAACACCCCGGCTCAAGCAGGGCCACGTAGAACCAGTTGCCCAAGACCATGTCCAGTCGACTTTTTAATATCTTCAAGGACTGAGACTCTACAACCACTGTGGGCAACTTGTTTGCACCCTCCCTTCAGGCATTTATATACATTGATAAGATCCCCCTTGAGCCTTGTTTTCTCCAGGCTGTCTCAGCCTTTCCTCATAGGAGAGATGTTCCAGTCCCTTAATCATCCTTGTGGCCCTTTGTTGAACTCTCTCCAGTATGTCCATGTCTCTCTTGCACTGAAGAGCCTAGAACCAGACATCATACTCCAGGTTTGGCTGCTGTAGTGGCTGCTCACCAGCACTGAGGGCAAAGATCATGTCACTTGATGTTCTGGCAATCCTTTGCCTAATGCAGCTCAAGATAACATTTGCTGCCTTTGCAGTGAGGGCAGATTGCTGGCTCACGTTCAACTTGGTGTCCACCAAGACCCCCAGCTCTTCCTCTGCAAAACTGCTTTCCAGCTGGTTGGCTCCAAGCTGTACTGGTGCCTGGGCTTGTTCCTCCCCAGGTGCAGGACTTTACACTTCTTGTTGAAGTTCATGAGGCTTCTGTCAGCTCATTTTCCAGCCTGTCAAGGTTCCTCTGCATGGCAGCACAACCTCTGGCGTATCAGCCACTCATCCCATTTTTGTGTCATCACAAACTTGCAGATCCTAAGAATTCTAGGTTTCTATTTTTGAACATACAGCAATAATCTACATCAATCCCTCAGATTTTGTGGATATTATTAGTTCTTAGTTTAATATGATCTCTGGACCTGTTTACATTGGAAAAATAAACTAATTAATATCTTTTTACCTCTGCATATTAAGAGTGAAGGCTTTTGTGATTACAGGGGAAAAGCATAAGAATACTAAGATATACTTTTCCTCTGACTCTGAATCTTTTTTAATAATGTATTTTAAAAATCCACAAATGATTAATTTTTCTAAGCAAACTTTTCCTAGATATACCCCTTCTTTCTTTGTGCAAAATCCTAAAATTAAGTGTAGATGTACTTTTGTGTTCTCTTGCTTCAGTCTGTGTTGCTAATTACTACCTTAGATGAGATTGTTCACTGTGTTTTTTTTTTTTTTTTTAATACTGACCAGAAAACTCTTAAAATAATTGTTTTATATCTTAGCATAAATTTCCATTGAAGGCCTACTTCCCTTACCATCACCAGCCTCTTGTAGCAGCTTTGCTCAAACGTCCTTTTGGTAAGTTTCTTCATGAAATACTTGCAGCATTAACCAACCTGCATGATCTGTATATTTCTTAAAATAACTTTAGAAGGGATGAAAACAAAATTTTGCCATTTCCTCAGCAGGGTGTGTTGACTTAGCAATTCTAATAATATTCTTCTGATGTGTTTTTCTGCAGGAATACCTAATTCTTATGTAACAATAACAGAGAATTATACTGTAAAGAAAACTAAACCAGAAGTGAATGACATAGTGCATAATTTTGTAGGAGCGAAGACAAGTTACCAAGACTGTAAAAATCTACCAAGTATCTTATTATACTAGTAATTGCCATTATTAAAAATTTTGGATGTATATGACAAGAAATAGCCTGCTTGAATTCTGCTCATCTTCTAGATTGCAAGCCTAATTTTTTTTTCAGCTTTCCCATTTTTATAGACCAAGAAGCCACTGCTCTATATGGTACAGTTTTTCATGAGCAATAATTTCAGCTCAGCACAAGAGCCTCTGAGAATGTTACTCTACTGATTATATATTAAAATGGAGGTAGCATTTACACAGTGGTACATCTGCTTCATTTGCATATTCCTTGCTGTACTTCCTCACATGGTTTTGTCAATGAATTGTTCTAGGAAACACAGTAATAGTTATTATTGAAAATTGGGAAATTTTAAATGCTTGATGATAACTGAATCAAGTAGCACAAATTTTAATGCTAGCCTAATACGGTTAATTTCAGCGTTCTGTTCTAGCTGGACAGACTAGACTTCTAGGAGTCTTTTTTTTTTTTCATCAGAACTGCCAACTACACACTGGGCTCAACACTTGAAACACATTTCACATATGCTCAGAGCATTGGTAGAAGATACAAACAGGTAAGCAGTATTATCTTTTCTAACTTTTTGTCCTTTGCATACGTTACCTACTGAAAAGTCATGTCATTTGAAGTCTTTCGTAGCTACATTTTGTAATTTTCTTATTATTCTCTAAATAAAACTTTGTTTTAATGTGCAGGACTTAGATTACTTACAGAACCTGAATTTGTAGCACTTACAGACCTGACCAATAAGTGTCTGGGTAAAGAAATCTGTTCTTTTCATTTCAGCAAATAGCTATCTGCATAACAGAAATGCTTACTTGCCTGCTCTCCCATTTCTTCCTGAAAACTTTCAGGGAGATTCTGGATTGAATGTTAAGAGAACTATTTCATGCAGAAAATTAGCCAGCATTGGAAAGAGCCTTTTTGAGTGGTATTGTTTTATGAAGGCGATTGTATTGGTTTTCAGCGGGCTTGTGCAAACATCCAAACTTTAAACTTCTTGGTATTTTCATGAAGATATGACTTTTAAACTGCAGTATCATTTTTTGTTATATTACTCTTTGAGCTGACACCCCGTGTTTCTGACCTATTGCCCTTAGCTTTTTTTGTCCAAATAGTTGTTACAACAAATGATAGTGTTTGTCTGTACAAATTCTGCTTTGGTAGTAGATGGTTTAGGACTATATGGAAAGAGAGAAAGAAAGGAAGGAAGGCAAGAAGGAAAGAAGGAAGGAAGGAGTCTTTGTGATGGGACTTGCCTATAGAGCTTGGACAGGAGTCTGCTTAGATCTGCGCCAAGAGTGAACTTTACAAAGAATATTGAAATACTTTTACATTCAAAGAAACCAATTTCATTTTGATTTAAAACCTGATCTATTTCAATAGAAACCTAGGCCAGATAGACTTGCAAATCAAGATTCCCAACCGTCCTGGAAGACACTTTGTGTCCTGGAAGGCAGATAGTGCCATCCATGCTTGATTTCATTTAGCTCACAGAACCTTTATTTTTGTTGTTATGTGGCAGAAAAAAGGTTTTTGCGGTTCCCTCTGAGGCTGGGCTGCCTTGCTGGCAGGTTCTCACTTTCTGTGTGACCTGCAGTTCCATGCTGTGTCTCACCTGTTAATGCCTGGAGTCTGTCAACCTTTTACACCCTTGGAGTGTGACCAGTAGCTGACCATGGCTTCTTAAAGAAACACATAGCTCAAACTTAAAACAAACAAATAAAACAAATATCATCCATCGTAATGTGTTACAATGATAGAAGAGTGTCTGTTATGCCTTGTTGCCTAGCCCTTTGGTGGCTTATATTGTCTTTTTCCCTCTTTGATTTCATAGTACACTAGTTTGAATAGCACTGAACTTGCCAGAATATCCTCCTGCTTCCTTTGGAACTCACGCAGCAATGATGTTTCCTACCAAAACCCTCTCAGTTACAAAGAAAATAGATTTGGCTCAAGTTTTTAAATACCAATATCGATAATGAAACAGTATTCCATTTTCTTTTGTTGCTTTATTCCTGATTCTGCATCCTTTCTACTTAATAAAATTAACAGAGGAGCAAAAAATACTATGATATAGCATATCCTCTTGCTTCTCTGTAGTCAGTGCTGTTTATATTGCTTGTTTTGCAATGTTTTTGTTTTACACCAAATGTAAGTCTTACAGCAAGTTGCTTTCTGTGTATTTCTAATGAACAGATCGCTTCTATGTCATTAATTATTATTACATGTAGTCATCTCAGTGAACAGTAAATATTATGTGACATTTTAAAACAGAAATCAACTGATGTACATTTTGCTGGGGCAAGTCCCAGAAAAATCAAAGGGCTACCTTTGGCTATGACAGGGAAGCAGTTGCCATACGTGGCACTATAGAACAGGCAAAACAGCAGTGGGGACAGAAGTGGAGGGTATGTGACCCCGAACTAGGAAAGTTATGGTGAATTGTAAGTGCATTAGTCTTTCCAAGCAAGAACTAAATTGTATTCTGCTAAGTACCTGTTAAAATCAGTTTAATACTTGAAGTTTAAGGACCTGTATTTACCCTTTGAGGTATGAAGACTTCCAGTCATAAATACTGTCAATATTATCCTAAGTATAGTTATCTGTTTTCACTAAGTAATTTTCAATTAAGTTTCATCTTTGATTGTACATCTCTGAGTTTCAGAGCTAGCCTATCCACTTATGTTGTCACAGCATTGAATTACGGTCAGATTAGCAGATTGTTTTGCTCTTGTCCTACATCACTATCACATTTGTTTGTTTTTTTCAAAGGATTTAAAGTTGCATTTTCAGATTCAAGTATCTTCAAAGACTTTACCAGTGCTGATCCTGTGTTCATTTAGCTAAGGAATTTTAGTCTCAGGTTTTGTCACACATCTCTAGTTCTCTGCTGAGCCATGCTGCTGGCCCTCCAAAAGCTGTGGAATATCAACAATGGTGACTTCTAGAGCAGTCACCTCAGTACTCTATTTTCTCTCTATGAATCTGTGTCAACATCTTATGCCTGATGTCAGTTATCACACCCAAAATACTGAAACGGTGGATTTGTGTCCTAGGAATAGGAATTAGAAGCCCTGTGATTCTGTGGCATATAGACAATGTAATTTACAGGGCAAGTAATTTCTGGGGCACTTATAGACAACATCAGTCACCAGTCTACTCCAGACATAGAATACTGTCTGCACACACCACACCTTCATCCATAAAACTGTGCCTCCCACCCCTTTGGAAAGTCTTAAAGATATAACAGTTTATTCCAACGATGACCTTGTCATGTTGCCCATATGGTGTGATGGTATCAGATGACTTCACCAACTCCTGAAATTTCTAAGATCTCTTGGAGTTCCCTGGAAAGGATCAGCTTCTGGAGTCCTCAGAAGTAAAACATAAGGAAAACCTCTAAGTCTTCAACCTTTTGCCAGACTTATATAGGAATAATTGTTCCTGGTTCTTCATCTATTTCCAGCTGTCCTTCTGTCTGTCCTTCCTTCCACTGTCCATTTTACTTTTTGCTTCAGAGAAGCTTACCCTTAGTTTGCATCTTCTCATTATTTCTCTTTTCTTTATTCTTAACTTTAGAAGAGTGCATGTGAGAAGGTGTAGAGATGAGCTGTGGTCTGTTCTCACCTTTCTTTTTCTTACTGTAGTCACTCAGTTGTAAATAGTTTCAAAATTTTTCTTAAAGAGGACCTGAATTTTAAGAGTCAGGAGATGAATTTCCTTAAAAATTTTATATTTGGTCCGTATAAATGTAGTTCCTCACAAATTACCAAAAAGCCTGTGCCTTATAAATTACCAAAGACCATAAAATAACCCTGGAAAGCAAAAGAGAGAAACTGGGAGACAATATAAGGCAACGGTATATTAGAATACAGCACTTGAAATACAGTTTAAAGTTTTGCAAATCCTTCAACTGGAGAGTATAAACAATAAGGTTTAATTTTATGATGCATATTTTAATAGTATTTTGTCACAGGTATTAGAAACTGTTGCTATGGATAGTCTAGTTTACTGGCAAAGTTTATCTGTTAATAGCACTGAATATTTCTCATTTGATCGTGACTGCAGGTAATAGAGTAGTACATGGCTGTATGCTTAGCAGGTAAGGTATTATCTGTTAAGAGTAGTTGAGGATTTTAATTTTCATGCCAGCACCTTTGCAGTTAACTTATTTAAAAATATTAAATAGCAAGAAATACTTAATTGTATGTTTGTTGCTTTCCAGTTCTCTTGCTGACCTTTTTGAAATCTGGTTTCTGGTTGCTCATTTTGGAGAATGGATCGATATTGCAGCGGAACAACTACTGAAGGCTGCTGTAGAACCAGATGCTCTGCTGTGGCTGCTGGCATTTTACTACTGTCCTCAGAATGAAAATCAACAAAGGACTCAGACAATGGTGGGTAATGTAGTGATAGTAAGCAGCAATAAGCAGTCAATAGTCTGTTTATGTTTTATTGCTATAAAACAAATAGTGCATGCTGGAAAAACAAAAGATCTACACTGGAGAAGGTATTGGCTTTACAAGGTCTCCTGGGAATTGTGTTGCATTGGAGCAGTTGAAAGATAATTTTTGTGGATTTTCTTGGTGACATTTATAAAACATTTTTCCTCTTTTTAAAGTATATTATATAGATTAGTACCTTCTTGGCTTCCTTTTTGGATAACTTGGGTGCTTTTAATCAGAAATAAAACTGCTCTAGGAGTGATGTTTTTTAAATCACTGTGTGGCAGAATTCAACATTCCTGTGTTCTGGCGTCTTCTGAGAAGGAAGCAGAAGAGAAATCACAAAAACAGTTGGAGCAGTGAAGATACTTATCAGACACAGCCCTGAATCCTAACCTTGCCAAACTCTTCTGATTTCTGTTGTGTATCTTTACTGTTTTTTGGCGTGTATGAGATTGTAACAAGTATGTTATATTTCCATATGCTAGGTTTCTAACAGTAGGAAACAGTGTTGTACTGCATGAAGACTGCTTCGTGTCTATGTATGCATGCAAATACAAGAAAGCCTTTAATTTAGACTGATTTTGCAAGTTTGAACTAGCCTTATCAATCTGATCTACAAAGCCCAGATTCAACATTTGGCTGCAGCATCTCTAAAACTAAACTAAAACTGGATTGTTTGATTTAAAAATGCAGTTCAGTACACCACACTAGTTAAACATCATGCTTTCATTTTACATCTAATGGTCCACGTGTAACAGTGTGTCTGCAATATTTTATTTCCTTCTCTTCCCCTTCTACCACCCAGACAGCACTGCAAATGCAAGCTCACTACCCAATCACTTTTTAACTTTTTTTTGGTCTTTAATTCTTATAGCCCAGGAGAGGGAGTGGCATATTGGCTGAGCAGGGTTAGGTTAGAGCTACGGTGAAGTGAAGAAACCAGAGCTGGTTTTAGAATGCAGTTTTGGGAAAGAAGGAAATACCAAAGCAGTAAGCATGAGTGAATGAAACTCAGGGTCTAGAGTTGCAGAACTACATATGGAACATTGTTCTAACTCCAGCACCACAGAATGAAATCACGTTGTCTTATATATAAAATCATCTCCCTGCATGTCCCCTATTCTATCAGTTTGTTATTCTGTTGTAATGTATGACAAATTTTAGTGAGAAAAAGCTTTTCCACTGACAGCCCACACAGTTACTCATCTGCTCCCAGAAATCTAATCTTTCAGTTCATTATGATTCTTTCCTTTAGTTGCTTCAAGCAATAAATTTTTTTTTCCCACAGGTCAGGCTACTTCAGAAGTATTCCCACAGTTCATGCAAAGCTTCCGTGTTTAGTTAGATATTTGCTTTTTCTTCTAATTTGTTCTTTGGCAAGTTAGCTCTTAGCTACTCTACCCTGAACCTTTCACCAATTAAGGATTAAGATGGGATAGGAACTTTTGGCAGATGCCAAGCTGGAGGACTTTTCATTCAGCATATTCTTGTGTGGAAAGGCATGCAGTCACAACTTAAGATTTTGTGTTCCTGTTGCTGACTTTAGGTAGCAGCATATGTATCAGCAGGAGTGAAACACATAGGGTCAAAATTATTTAAAGACTAAAGAAATTACTTTTGCTGTTCACTGGACTTTACTCATATGTGCAAGACTGAATATTCTTCTCCTCAATATTTATTCATTTGTTGGAGTCCTTTCACACCTTTAGTCTCTGAAACACTGGAGAAACAAAACGTGGAGGCTGGTCATAGTAACTTTGGCACTAAGGTTGAGTCTTCTAGGGTAGGTGAGCTCATGGAGCAGAACCTGCTGCTGTCCATCTCTAGTCTCTGGTACAGCACAACATTAGGAAGCAAGGAGGGCTAAAGGATCTTGAAGAATTCCAGCTACCTTTCTTTAGATTCTGGTATTGTTTGTTAGCTCACATGTAATTGTGGACATAATGCAAGAATTCAGATTATTTTATGTGGAGTTGTTAATAGGGCAGTGATGAGAAAAGCAAGGTCAGGTAAATAACTGAAGCAAATTGTCCTAATGAGCATGGTGGAGAAATGGGTGTCCCTTTCCTTTGGTTCTGCAGTGGTATATTTTTCCATTGTTCCTGCATTTAATCATCTGGGTTTTTTCCTAGCAGTTTGTTTATTTTTAATACAGTGAACAGAATTATTGTTAGGATTTTTTGCAATGGTTTCATATAGTTCTTTTTCCATTGTGTGTGTGCCAAAATCTTCTGTTTTGTACTCCCAGTAAAAATTATTTTTTATTGGCTAACTCAAGAGGTAAAAACGTAAGTTGCAAACAACACAGGAAGAAGGAAAAAAAATGCATTCTTACCAGAACATTTTATCAGCTGAGGTCAGGTTGCATGGGGATTTAAATGATTTGTAGCAGCAATACTGCAATGAGCCCATGAGGAGCCTCTGTTCTTTTTTTCCACAATGCAAAATTCTGACTGTGTTCTGCTGAGGGACTTTATCCATTTCCTTTTATTATTAAAAAAGGTCAAATCCTGGCTTGATGCCCTGCCTGCTTAATGTGTAAGACGTAAGAAAATTTAAAAAATCCATTCTGTCCCCTTCTGTGTGTGTGAATCAGTACAAAATAAATGTGTACAGCCCTTCCTTCCCTGTTCTCCCTGATGCTTAAATTCAAACTCTCTTCAGATTTGGGTCGTTTCTGCCAAGGATTCAGTTTCCTGTTTGTGAATAAATCCAAAGGAAAAATACCACAGGTGTGACCTCTTCTCTGATCCTGTGTCCTTTGAAATTGTTTCCTACAGGTAGAAGCCCACACAGTCTACAATCATCTAATGAGGCTCTTCAGCTGTACAGTCCTTTCTGTCAAAGATCTGGAGGCTGCTGTCCACAGTGTGAAGGATGTGGAGCAGTGTTGTAGCAAGTATCTTATCACACATCTTCTTACCAACTTTTTGCTCTTTTCTTCTGGTGGACATACGATTGCCCAGGAATTTATTGACCATGTAAGTGTTTCTTCCTTATTTAAGTAAAATATTTTATTATTATTATTATTATTTTGGAATTTAAGCTCCTATCTCTTAATAAAGAAGAAACGTAACCGAGAATTAAAGAAGATCGTGACTACAGGAAATATACCTAACTTGCCATATATCTATTTCAGCTACAGTCAAAATATTTTCCTTCTTGACACTTCTTGACAAGATCCCACTGAAAAGGTTGCTGTCCTGACTATACAGCTGCAGAAACAGTTGGATCAATTGCTTACAATTAAGGGATACTTGCAGTTCATTTACACCTGGCATAGATAGCATGTGCAAATATTTTGCTTTTCCCAGTTGCAAATCACTCCCTTAATGATCCAGTTGCTGCAGAGATGATGGAACTGTCTTCACTCTGTTTTCCATTATGTAAAAGAGGTAGCTACTAAGCATTGGCATTGATGAGGCAGAAGCTTGATGCTTTACCTAAGCCAGAGAGGAAACTGGTGTGATATTGAGAGAAAAAAAAGAACAAAGACCCGAGAGAGTATAACTTAGGGGGTGAAAAAAGCCAAAGGGGGAGTAAAATGGTGGAAGCCTGCCACAGTATCTTGGTGTTGTTGATGAGAGCCTTCAGGTGGATTGGTGCAAATAGCAAAAGGTGGTTTGTCTCTCAGGATAAACAGCACTATCTCAGTATGAGATTAGAAATTTATTCCTAACTGTAAGAGCATACTCTTTTAAGAACTACAGGCCTCCTGTACAAGCAGGTCTAGGGGCCAGTGTGTGGTTTTAGCACTTAATAAGTTTTTCCTTTAAGCAGCAATGTGCTCTTCCGTCTGTATATAGGGCATATGGCATGTATAAGGAGCCTGATTTTATAATGCTGGAAACCTATTTTGGTGGTTATTCCTTCTGGTTTACTGTGCAAGCATAATGTTTTTCTGTTTTAGAAGGACTAAGATATTTCTAGCATTTTAGGTGTAAGTTCACAAATGATCCATTTCTCTTAGCCTGAGAATGTAATGATAAAATTAGAGGAGCTGTATGTGTTTTTACAGTCTGCTCTTTTTAGTTTCCCTTTTGAGGAGTGTGGCTGCTAAACAGTGATGCTGCAATATACTAGTCTGCTACTTTAAACTCCTTCAGGAAAACCAAAGGCAATTTCTTGTTTCTTTATAGAAAGCAACATAACTAACTTTCAAAACTCTGAGTATTTCTCACTGGAGGGTGGTCATGAGCTGTTTCAGGCCAGAGTATGTCAGTCTGATGAATTGTGAATGTATCTGTGTAATCATTAATGTGTAGCTAGGCTCTCCACGTGATTTGAAAAGGCCTGAAGACAATATATGAAAGGCAGAATGGTGTGGAACCAAACGGCAGTGGTATTGGTTAGCATACTAAACTTTGGGATTAATGCAGCAGATAATGTATAGTCCCTCCTGATCTGCAAAAATTGCAATTCAGTGTCTTCTCCAGGTACTGTATCATCTTGTGGGGGAGAGATTTATTTTTACTTTTGGAAAATTTACAGAATTGAATTGTCTCTGCAAACTCACACAAAACCTTCCTGTACTTTTTAGTTGTTTTCTGAGGAGATGACTTCTAAATGGTTACACTGTCCATTTTTCTTTCCTGTAAAAGCTTTTTGACCTTTTGATTTGTTTTACTTAAGAAAACAGTAAAAATCTCAAAAGTTGCTCAGTTCCACCAAGATGTATGAAAAGAGACACCTTGAGCAGACATTGCTTTTGAACTCAGAGCATCTCGTATGTTCAGTGGTCATGGACAAATCTGCGGTTTTGTTGCAAATATTAGTTGAGAATCCTTAGTACTTAGCAACATAAATGTATTATTTCCTGTCTTCTCTGTTTGTTTTCAGATTACTGAGACAACTGATACAAGCAAAGAAGTTTGTAGCCTTCTTATCCGTACTGCATACAGAATTAACCATAGTGGAGAAAAAAACCAAAGGACTCTGAAGCTACTGAATGAACTTCTTCAAAAACTAACATTGAAAGTTTAGATTTTTTATGTCATCTACTTATCAAGCAAACAAATCAGATCTTTATCCAGGTGTCAGACTTTCACAAATGTCTTGCACTGCAGGTTACCAAGAGTAGAAAGATATCTACCAGAGCATATCCCTCAACTTTTTTATTCCCTCATATACATTTGAAAATAACCATTTGTCTGGAAATGTTAACCTTCTAGAACATAACAGTAAATATTAAAGATGGTTGAAAATTATACTCTGAGCACCTCCTTTAACAAGAGACATACATAATTTAAAGCAGTTCACTCATCTCCTCCTTGTTTATCTGGCTGAGGATCTGTTTCTCTCCCAAATTTACACATGGTTTTATTAGCAAGTTGTATCCAATTGCTTGGTTGGTAAGTTGTTCCTAAAATGTTTTGTTCTATTTTTCTGCTTTTATGAAACTAACAATGATCTCAAGTGAGACTTAGTGATTCATTGGGAATGCACTCTGTGTTCTCAGGAAATTGATGTTTCCTGAACTCTCTTTAGTTCTTTTTGAAAATGTTTCCAAAATGAAACTCCTCTCAGATTTGCTAGATTATTTTTTCAGCAGTGCAGCTTCAACAGCACAGTGTTCTCTGCAAAGTACTATATCCATAGCTGGTCTCTGTCAACAGACACTGCAGCTAGAAGGTTGCTTGCAGTACAGCCTGTTTTCAGTGTGCCCTGACTGATGCTATTGTTTTATTTGTTTAAGAAATCTTTTTCACAATCAGACAAAACAGGGCAACACAATATAGGCATAAGGAAACTTTCCAGTTTGAGGGCCAGATTTCCTAAAGAGAGCATTTGGTTGCTACTCATCTCCTTCCTTTTATGTCCAGGGGTAGTTTGCTTGCTGCTTTGTTTAGGTTTTTTCTGTCATGCAAAGAGCATGGTCAGGGAGCTATGGCTCACTGTTTTACCCCTAGGAAAGTGTTTGTCCCAAAAACGTTGTGTAACCGTTTCTAGCTTAACCAGAAAAATAAGCATGGAGAATAGTAATGACACAGGATCTTAACTCTTTTCATTAATATTTTCTCATATATTACCTAGCTTTAATGTCAACATTTGTGCTGTGTTCAAAGATGCTGCTTCAGATACTATTCTTGCGTATAAAATCAGAGGCATGTGTCTTAAATTACCACGGCTTTCTGAATGTGGCATTTGTTTTTGAGCAAGCGAAAAGAAAAACAATGTACTTAATATCCCTTGGCTGTAAGAAGTGGAAAGATATTTTTTGTAATGCTGTTGTCTGATTTCTTACGATTTTTTTCCCAGTGAGTCATATCAGACTAAATTACAGAAGCTACATGTCCAGTTTGTTAATATTTTTAATATTCAATTCCAGCATATGAAGAAACAGTAAATACATTATGTATGTCTGTGAAGAAAGATTCTTTTCTCTCTCTTTTTGGATTGAGATTTTTTTCTGAATAAATAATCAGAAAGAAATATGTCACGATTTTCATTTGTTGGTAGCCACACATATCTAAAAATACAAAATCAAGCAACCCAGTTTTCTGTTCCCTGAGTATCATACCTGAAAAGCATGGGATTAAGCTATATTATTTGTTGATCATAAACTCTGAGGTATTTGTCTACTGGGAACATTGTCTAGTGGGTACATCCTTGTTTTCCTGTGTTTGGCTTCTTAAGAAATACTGCATGATTTAAACATTACAAGGAGGGCTTGCTCGTTTCAGGAGGCTTTAAGGAAGAAACTTAGTTGATGCTGTCTGTAACTTTAAAAAGATACATCTGTACCAGCATTCTTTTTGCTTTATTTAGGATAATTGTTATAAATCTTTGGTATTTCTTTTTCCTTGTTCTTTCACAGAGCTTGAATTATGACGTTACTTTGATATAAACCATGATTTTGTGGCATGCTGTAGCTACTTTTCTTAGTTTGACAGTGGAAGGCAACAGTGTCATTTGGTGGATCTGAGTAATGGAAGATTTCTCAAATGGTGGCTCATGCATTGTATATCTAAAGTGTGTCTTCTCCTCTGTCATTGCTGCTTTCTGGAAGAGTTCTTTTGAAGCTTTCAGAGCTGAACCAGCCAAAATAAGTCCTGAAATCAGGCTGCAAGTAGCTTGTTTCCTTCCCTGCAATCCCCATGTCAACACACACTCTTAGTCCTGGAGGTGGTACCGAATATACAGAGATTCTCAAAGTTTTTCTTCTCCAACAACTTGTTTTGAATACGAATACAACCAGTGAGTTTGACTTGTTTGTTGATGATGCTTCTTTCCAATTTTAAGGACGGCTGTATTACAGCTTTTGGAATTCTGCAAGCTTTCCAGAATGGGGCAGGGTGGTTTCTGTGGATTTTCTTCAGAAAAAAAAGCCCATTTGTGGATTCCATTCACCCGAGATCTTAGTACAGTGTATATACAAAGCAGAATACCTTTCATTTTCTGAGTTAAGGTAGGAACGGGTATGTTACCATCTATTGCAATTTAGCTGACTAGTAGAAACATGTTAATCTGTTACTTCTGGGATTTTTTTATCAGATTTCCATACTGACAGCATTGCAAGTGCAAGGAGGTGCTAGCAGAAAGTCACACTGAAGGTGCAAGGAAGTTAATGCTAGTTTGGTAAGTTAGAATTCATGCCATGGTGGTATGTTTGGCTTGGTTTTGGTTTTGAGGGGATATGATAAAAGAAATTCTGAAGCATTTGAGGTTTAGGATGAAACGTCTAGTAAAATTGACTGGCAATTATTAAGTCAACCAGTACTAAACCAGGTTTACTTCATTTCTTTGCTGTATTATCCAGTGACAGAACAAAATGCTAATGTTCTGTGTGAGCAAATAATGTCATGCTAATTAAAATGCAGTTTTTCTTCTGATATAAGAACACTGTAGGAAGGTGAGAAATTCTGACACAGAAGTGCACATTTCTACTAGACCCCAGTTTGCAAAGTGAAAACCTGGAATGTTACAGGAGTCCTCCACCAGAGCACTGAGCATGTTTTTGAATCTATGTACTATGTACTTTCCAGAGCCATAAAGGGCTTTGTTATACAATCAGCACGTTTTGCTGGGCAACACCAGAAGTTAAACCACTGTAGCTGAATTAGCTGGTGCTAGAGGCAGCCTTCTAGCACCTAATTCATAGCAGTATTCACATGTGGCCCTGTTTAAGTCCACCTACCTCTCTGGCAAGTTTTTCTTACTCGTGGTACATTTTTTCCTTAAATGCTTTCCTGGATTTAAAAGATAGGCTCATGGTAGCCATTACCTTTGCTGCCTTGGCAGACAGTAGCTTATTCTGGGAATTTGCTGTTAGGTGGTCTGTTCACTAGGGAATGCCAGAAGGAGTTTCCCTTGCTTGCGTTGGCTGTCTTCCTTTAACCAGCTGTCTGGCTGCTGCAAAGGAACAAACCTCATGAGCCCCTTCTGATGGCTTAAGTGTTCTCACAGTGACTGGGGCCTTTGGTGGCCAGGAGCCAGCTAGGGATAGGCACCGCATTGCCATCACCCATTGAAACAAAAATCAGCCATTGAAACAAAAATTCGGAGTGTCAGCTGGCTGTAGCTGAGTTGTAGCAATATACTTAGTGGGCATAGGTTGTGCCGTAGTTTGTATTTCATATTCTTGCATGTATGTGAAGGGAGAGAGGGTGAGAAGGAAGAAAAAACCTAGCATGTTGAAACTCAGCTGCAGAAATTTAGCCCTGATTTTTATATTTAATTTAATTGTAGTACTGATAGGATTAGGAAATAACAATTCCATATAAGACAGTTAACCTGAACATCAACAAGTAGCAGAAAAAAATCCAGCAATACTATGTCTTTAACATGTCTGTGCATTTAACTAGCTTCCCTTGTCTCTTAACAACTCTTGGTACTTTAAAAGCGTATTTTGTAACTCTTTAGTATTAGGTCAGATGATAAAGTAATTTCATTAAAAAAGCAGCCCCTCAAGAACAATGACCCTTTCTTTTCTGTCATTTTGAATAAAAACAATTGCTAGGCCTGTGAATTTTTGCAGATGCATACTGCCATCTTGAAAAAATCACATTTTCACATATTCTTGACCATAACGTTACCCACATTCTGAATGACACTGTCCTTCAGATTTCCCATTTGTCTGTGCCAAACCAGCCTGTATATACTGTTTATTCACTCCTTGCTGTTTTGATTTTATTTATTCTTTTGTGGGTTTATTTTGAGGCTCCCAAAACAGATGCATGCAATATGTCCTTTGCATGCTACTGTTAAAAGTTGCCCTAATGTTTCATGTATGAGAAAGCAGCTTTTCTTTGTTTTGATTAATGATGCTGTAGCTTCTACTGCGTGTTAAGTTTTCAAAAGATAGGACTTCAATTTTTTTATTCCAAACTAACTTATAATGGTAGCTGAAGGTACAAATTTCCCATCTGTACTATCACGCCCTGTAGAGACTACCAGTAAGTCTTTATCTGCTTTTAATCTCATGATTGTGCTGCACATCTATATCAGACTGAGATATTCGTGAATAGATATGGAAAAGCCAGCATCAAATTCCACTAGAGATAGGCCTTGAAATTTGCTGCACAATTATTCTTAAGATGGAAATAAGTGATATGTCAGACATTATCTGTGAGTTTCTTGTAGGCGGGATCATTACCACCTTTGCTGATGACATAAAGAAAGTACAAATGTTGTCTCCATAGACCATTAAATTTATTCTTCAAATGCATTGCAAAAACTGCTGGTATGTTTCAACTTTCCTTCCTTGTGGGGTCACGTCTTTGCTAAAACACCAATGATCAGTACACCGTAGAATGTACTTTAGGGGCAGACCGAATTGCTGTAGTTGCTTGTTCTGGCCTGCATGACCAAGGCCATGAAAGGATGCTGAGCAGATGTCAAGGCCACATCTTGCAATTAAGCTATAACATTTGTTTTGGAAACATAATTTTGTCTGGATATAAAGGTTTCAGATGATAGCTGCTGACTGTTTTTCATCATAGCTTTTCTGATCTTGATTTAAACAGTTCTGGTCCCTTTTGCTGTGTTGGCAGAGCAAGATTTGGATGCAGTTACTCATCAGGCAGAAGCATTGCCATTACTTTCCCTCCCCCCTCTCCCTTTCTGCCCAGGATCCAAGACAAAAGTAGGCATGATGCATAAAGGGTTTCTAGGAGAAAGCGAGCCAAGCAACCAAACTGAGCTGGTTTTTGCTAGGCTAAGATACGTAAAGGCGCAAGTCATCCAGTGTACCTGTCAGGGAAGGGGAAGATACGTGTCAGCCCCTGCATGTCCCTACGTGTGTGATGTCAGCTTTGCTCCCAGGCACTACCCTACCATAAATTTTAACGTATTGATTACTGTTAATTCACACCTGTAAAGTTAGTTTATTTTTAGTAAGATTCACTTTGTTCAAACGATCGGTTCTGCTTTTCCAGCAGCTGAGCTGGAGACTGTATTTCCTGTTTTACCTCTTTGCTGTGGATGGGCAGGCTGTACAAATGGTAGATCCAGTCACTTTATTTTTTATAATTTTGTTTTTCAGAGGGAATAGCCCAAAGTTATAAAAACATCATAGAATGAAATTTAATAACTTGCATATAAAATCTGAGTATCTTTCTACTGAGCTCCTTCACATATATACGTCTAACTGCACAGCAGTCTCTAGGTCGCCTCTTCCCTGCCCTGATTTCTTCAGACTTGGCAAACTTAATTGTCATAGAATACTGGAAAAGAAAAAAAATTTAAAAAAAAAAAAAAAAAGAGTTTGGTATTATACCTGTGCTGTTTCTCCTTTGTTTCAAAAATCAGGCATCTGAACAGCCCATTATTGATATTCCTCTTCAAAAATAACTCTACTTGGGACAGTTGTTCAAAATGTATGAGAGTCCGGGAATCCACATGTATTTAAAGAAACTATGAAAAGGACTGCCATGTGACATCCTGTTGTGGTGTCACTTTCATAATTTTCTTACCAATTCAGTTTCCTTTTGTGAATCTGGAAGATAGTTTAGCTCTGATCTCTCAGACACTTGGAGAGTAAACTCCTCCTTTTGGCTGCAGTGGGAGCAGTGGGTCCTCACCACTTCTAAAACATACCAGAAACCACATTCTTTACTAGCTGTGTTTGAGGACAAAGAAGGGAATAATTTTTTGGTGACTTTGTTCCTTGCCTCTTACAAACCTGTTGTTTTGGTGCTGGATGTTGTGTTTACAATAATTGACTGTCAGGGGGTATATTTGTAAAGCAGGTACCAGTTACTACCAAACATAAAAACAACTGAATAACAGAGTTAGATGATACTGTGATGTAACAACTGTGGTGCCCAAATATGAATTATACTGCTAAAAATTCACTGAATTTTAGCACTGACAGTCATTCTGCGGTGTAGAACAATTGCTTTTCTCAGTGTCACATCCTTCCTACAGCTGATGCTGGCATTACTTGATATTGATAAAAGAGAATCACCTAACTTAAGATATAACTAAGACTTCGGTTTTACTGTTTTCTTAGTATGACTGCTTCCGAATTCCCACTGTTTCTTCCCAGCTATCAACAGGGAAACCTGTGCATTCCTGTGATTTGACTGAAGAAAGAAGAGACAAGTCCTAGGGAGAAGTGTGGTGTGCATAGAAACCATAAAATATCAGTAGATGGGGTTACTTGTTCTTGCATAAAATGGACAATCTTGAGTGATTGTTCATCTGACTCTTCATCTATGTAAAAGAACAAAAGTTCAGCATTTATGTCATGTAGTTGCATGTTTGTTTGTTTTTAATTCAAGCAAACAGGAACAAAAACTGATAACTTATTAAAAAGCCTTCTTGTAGTTAAAAGGAACAGAAGGTGATAATGAATTTAGGGCATGATGGGCAGGTTCAGCAGAAGTGGTGGCAATGACAAAATCTTAGCGGCAGTATTGCACAGTAATATTGCCATGTTGCTGAAGGGAAGGAGGGAGAGGTCAAAATGGATGATAATAAGATGGCTGTAGGAAAGAGGCATCATGTAAAAGGTGGAATGAGGGAGGAGGGGGCTTATATCTTACATTCGGGAACAAGAAAAAGGAACAGAACTTTTCAGCTGTAAAACGGAATAAATTGGAATGAAATTTTAATTCACTCATCAGAGAATCATAGAATGATTTGAGTTGGAAGGGACCTGAAAGACCATCTAGTCCAACCCCCCTGCCATGGGCAGGGAAATGTTCCACTAGACCAGGCTGCCCAAAGCCCCATCCAACCTGGTCTTGAACACATCCAGGGATGGGGCATCCACAGCTTCTCTGGGCAGCCTGTTCCAGTGCCTCACCACCCTCATGGTGAAGAATTTCTTCCTTATAGGCCCCCTCCAGCTTTCTTGTAGGTCCCCTCTATGTACTGGAAGGCTGCTGTAAGGTCCCTCTGAAGCCTTCTCTTCTCCAAGCTGAACAAGCCTCAACTCATCCTGACTTCATAGGAGAAATGCCTCTGATCGTCTTTGTGGCCTCTTCTGGCCTCGCTCTAACAATTGGTCATGCTTGGCAGTTACACAGGTGAGTTTCAGGCACACCAAGACACAGATGCAGAATGGAGTAAGATGGTGGCTGACACACTCTGGTTTTTATTTTGTTGTGTTTGCAAGAATTGACGGTAAGGGGGTACATTCGTAAAGCAGACAGCGGTTACTGCCAAATATAAAAATAACTGAATAACAAAGTTAGATGATACTGTGATGTAACAACATGAGTTTAACTGAAAAACACACTTTTTTCTCCTGCATAGTGGATGATGACCACTGTCCTTTGAGGATTAAAGATTAAGTGACATATATTATGGTGCCAAACACCAGCTTCTCAAACTAGCCTGTTTAGATCTACCAACATCTAGTCACACTGGCTGGGGATGATGCTAGTGGCAAAACAGGCACCACTGGCTCACAAATTAAACATCCCACGGAGAGTTTCATTCAAGAGTCCCAGTGCTGAGACACCACTCCCAGCAAGCCCAGAGGAAAAGCCTGCAAGCAGTCAGAGACACGGTGGTTTTTCGGAGAGGAGTGAAGGGAGATACATTAACTGAAGGCGCCAACAATGTCAGAGGTGTGTGAGAGGACAGCAGAGCCGTCACCTCCACAGGCAGGCGGTCAGTAGGTACAGGTCTTTGCATGGTGGTACAGTGGGCACCGCAGCTGTTGGGGTGCTCTGTTCGTACAAAGCGATGGCCAGCTGAAAATTAAGTTCTGTTTTCAGATGCGTCAATTATCATACAAAAAAGCAATCTTCATGCAGCTGCGATTTCTACATGCCTTTAAATAAGAAACAGCAAATGCCTGCTCTTCTGGCAGCTATAGGCTGCAGGAATCAGGCCCTTAGTTTTGTGCAGAACATATGCCCTCAGTTTTACAGTTAGCAGGCAAATGCAGTGTATCTCCCAAGCACTGTGCAAATGTCTCCATTCCTTTATGCGCCAGCATAGTTAACTGGCACACGTCAGCCTGCCAGCAAGGAAAGTTTTAAAAATAATTTTTCCCATTTGTTGTACCAGAGAAACAAAGGAACCTACACACACAAATGTATACATTCACTTCAATATTTATACGTGCCTAAACTCAGTATACTTGTGGTGAAATTCTAGATGAGACAGGGTCTCCTTTTTGCGTGTTTCCTTGTTCTTGTTTTTTTTTTTTTTTTTTTTTTTGGGGGGGGGGTGTACTACTAGTCTCTGCATCAAAGATTGGGCCAAGAACAGAAATGCACTTGATATGTCTATTAAAATCTTTGTTACAGAGGACATCAAACCTGACTCTTGAACACTGGGAATTGTAGCAGGAAGGCAGCCATTTTACAATTTTTAAAGACCACAAAATATGTTAAGTTACTTACTTTTAGATACCAAGAATTAGTGTCCTAGAATAAGGTTTGCAAGTGCAATAGGGTAAGATTTTTTGCTCAGGATGTGGGTTTATGTCAAACGGTAGTCTTACTATAGAAGTATAGAAATATATAATTTTATCAATCTATTAATATGATATTATTAAAGGTCTTTTTCAACGAAAATGATTCTATGATTAAGAGGCTGCTTTGCCCAGAGGAAGATACCATTAAGTTACAGATTTGCATTTTGAATTTGTTTCGATAATTCATACACAGCTACTCCTGACTCTTAAATCACGTGTATGGAGACACAGACGGGTGTGAGCACAGGACAACCCGTGGCACCCGACTCACCGCGATCCCGCACCAGTCCTGAACAGCGTGCGACTTCCAGAGACTTACAGTCCAGTTTTTGCATGGAAAGAATCGACCCCAAACGAGTAAAGCCTTCAGTGCATAATGGCACGCAGTAGCTCAGCTCCTGGTTCATGCTTACAATGGTGCCATGGTTTCCTTCCGTGTACTTACAGATGCAGAGGAGCCTAGACCTGCAAACCCTAACAAAACAGCTGAAATCCTTTGTAACAGAAGTACCAATTTTCGATAATTTAATCAGCTGTGGAGATAAACTGGCTAGCTGCAGTATTCTGCATGATACGTTATCATGGCCTAACTCTATAGAACTGTTCTGTTTGTTTTTTTGTAATGTCCTTTTTCATAGTGATTTTCACATGTCAGAAATCCATATGGGGTATTACACCTTGAGTCCTACTTGTTTCCTCAAGCTGCTGTCTTGCTTAGGCTGTGTTTCTGGCTAGACCTGTTGCTGCCAGGCCAGACCTTTCTCCTTCCTTCCTTGTCATGTGTGAGGAACGGGCAACAGGGTACAGCTAATTCCCATCTGAAGCAGGAAGCACAGAGCCAGCAGCGGCTGCAAACACCGCCCACCAAAGCTGAAGACAGAACACAAAGCAGAGGAACTACTGTCAGAAAAACGTTATGTTTTATTCCACGTTTGTAGCAGAAAGTGTATGAGCAGGAACGCATCTCCTCCAAGGGGAGAAGGGACCTGCCTGGGTCACGTCCTCATTATGGTCTGCCTTTGCTCTGAACAAGCAGCACAGGAATACAGATTGTGATCCTTGCCTAACTACACAGATGATACAGTTTTAACTTAATCTGAGATTAATTTTTTTTACAGTTAAAAGCCATGTTTGGAAAAGAATCAGAGAGATACTAGCCAGCTTCTGGCCTAATAAACAAGCAGGAGACCCTTCAGCCTTCTGCATCGGGGTTTCTAATCCTATCCGAAGTAAAACCACCACTGTGTTTGGAAAGGGCTGAAATAGGGATGGGAAGGAACAACAAAAAGCAAACAAAAAATAAAACCAAAAAACCCCACACACAAACCAACCAACGAAACAACAAAACAACAAAAGGGGTTTTTTTTATTCAGAGGGGGTGGCTGACTAAAGGTATCATTTGATAAAACATCGCTTCCACACTTCATTTACAATACAATTTGAAGTTGACTTTTTTGTTGTTGTTATTGTTTGCTTTTATTTACTCTAATTAAAACCTACAACTTCCTCCTCTCAGGAAACAAATACGCAAACACCCACCCGGGGACAATCTTGAGTAAAACGAACATTGGTTTGTGTCCTTTTTTTTCTGCTAAAAGTTTTCAATAGGGCCTATTAAAAACCTAAATAATTAAACATCACTCTGTATGGTTCACTCTCAGAGCTTTTCACATGACTCAGAAGGATGTTAAACTAATGGTAATGCTTATATCGTGTTAATGAAGCTACTATAGAATACATACAGGAATCTCCTGTTCTCCCTTACTTGTGATGAGTTACCATGACAGTAACTATTTGAAGGCATCTTCAGCTTCCTTCTCTATGTAGAGACCCACTCTATTTAGCAATGCTTGTATTAGCAACCAAAGGCCACACAAGCCCAGATACAAGGGCAGGGCTGCCACCTCTTTGCCATTTTTTTAGGTTGTTTGGTGTTCATGTTTTATTTTCTGTTTATTTTCTCAGTTGCTACAATGCATGATGGATCACAAAGCTGATGTGAGGGAAACCAGTGCTTAAGTTCATGCTTATGTTAATACTGCTGAGACAGACTGGAACAGCTGTAGCAAGCAAAATATAAACTACTACTGTGCTCAATATTTAAAAAAAAGATATTGTTAATATCCATTAACTAATAACTTTCTCATGGTTGTCTCCTACTGCAAAAGCAGAAATGGTGTCATTCTTCTTACTAAGTTTGTATATTAACATTGAACCACTGTGCAATGGAAAGACTACACATACTTGGAAAAAAAAAAAAAGTATTTATTTTTACAAGAGTATTTGATGTAAAACAATAGTGTACGAAGTAAATATATCCCCAGATTTTTGTGGTTTAAATTCTCACTCTCTGAAAGGAACAATTAAGATGTCTCCTGATCAGTGGAGCAGTGCATTCCTAGGAAAGGAGAGCTACACTTGATATATCACTGTGAAAAAAAGAGCAGCACAGGGATATGGAAGATATTTTTCAGAAAACAGAAGGTCTGACACTTTTGATAAAAGTTAACCAAAACAAGACAGAGAGAGAATTCTGATTTTGTGTTTTGCCTTCAATCCCATCCCATCACTTTTCACGGATTATGCCCAGTTCCAATTAACCTCCCCTGCCCCACCCCAGCTCCTGATAATTTTACATTGGCTTTTTAATTTGGCATAGAAGTTACAAACAAAATTTTAAGTACAGAACATAGTTTAATAGAATTTCAGAGGTTACTAATGTTGGCCAAATTACTGGAGTGCATAAAACCATTCAAATCAAGAGTCCTTGTCATATGGAAACTGGAATGGTTATATCACCAAAGAGCAAGGATAACCCTCACATTTATTGTATTGAAGAACTACCTAAAGCCACAGCGAGGTGTGTATGTGCAGCTTGTTTTACGCACGTCTTCTTAGTTACAGTGAGACTCTGGAAGACATAAATACTGAGAGGTAAATCTTTCTGTCAGCTGATTGTTTTAGCCGTCACAAAATCCTTCTTTTGATGTCTTGGTCAATGAAATCCTAGTACCATCTGGGTTTAGTAGGAGACATATTAAAAGTTTCTCTGTGATCTTTCCTGCAACGGAAACAGCAGTAAAAATTATTTCTCCGTCATGATAGAGGAGTATCTGTGTGTTCTTGATTGCCCCAGCTTTCCAAATGGAGTTATTTTTCAGGTTACTGGTAGAGCACAACTGAGATTACAGAGTTAACAATTATCCCCTTAGATTTTCTTGGTTATTAGCAGGTTACTCTGAAAAATAACACTGGAGGTCAGTCACCAGAGCAATACTGTGTGATGTGCTACATATCCACATACCTTCTCATCTTAAGCCAACAGTTCACTAAAGAGTACTGAGGTCGCCTTTCCACCTTAGGCTGTTTAGTGTTTAACATCAGGACATCTTAATGTATACCAATTGGCTTTTTTAGAGAAAACAGTAACAACGTTTCTCAAAGGCTCTTAGAAAAGGGCTCGACTCCTGTTCCTGCTGAACTGAGCCAGTGTGTGAAATCAGAACTGATATCAGCTCAGTAGGCACCGGAGGACGGGTCCATCACCAGCCTGGAACAACAGCAGCAGCCGTAAAGTGGCAGCTCCCAGTGGAAACAACCATTTCCTGCAAACGACACACAGTGCTAAGCTACAATTGCAGAGAGACCTCATCAGCATCCATTAAATATAAGACTACCCAACAAAGCTTTATAGACAATTCCAGGTTAAAGTCACATTTATTCCCTCTGACCTGTAGAAAAGCACGGTGACCAAATCCCTGCAGGCAATGCCTCACTTGTGAAGTCAGACTGAGAATTTAAGGAGCGCTGTTTATTCTCAGCTAAAGCCAAGAGTCTTTTGGTCCTCCCCATGCCACCTCTGCCTCTTATTCTCAATATACTGCATCTCAGACACGTGTGTTCATGGTAAATCTGCCCATTCAGCAGCAACGTATCTCAGCCAGCACACGCTCTGTGCCCTGCGCAGGCTGACAATAGGCAAAGTCTCCTCTCCCCTTCTCCTCAGGTGCAGAACTTAGCCACTGTGAACAAAGAGGGAAACAATCACTGTTCACCAATCAGCTAAGCTCTGCACCTCGCCAGAGAGGTCTCCGTCTCGGTATAGCTAATTATCAGATGAGGGTCTTCCACGATGCATCTGCTGCTTCCCTCTTACTTTGGTTAATGGACAGAGAGGATTCCACGCTTGCACAGAGGGGATAGTTATGGTGAGTTTCATACTAGCAGCTGCGGTAATGGCTGTGTGGTAATCCCTGGCAATGTGATTTTAATCTTAAGTCACAAATCATCATGCCAGGAACCCAAACAGCCACAACATGAGAAGAAAGCTGTGCAGTCACACAGAGTGTTGTTCTAATAACAGTACCTTTAGATTTTATGTTATACCTCACCATACACTTCTAGTCTATCTGAAAAGTCAAAGGGGCAATTCTAAACTATTACTAATATGTACACATCACATACTTTTCCTGTGCTGGATACTTACCACCAGAAGCTTGTAGAAGCTTTGATTTTTATTTTATTACAAATGGAACTATAGGAAGACAGTTTCAAGTACAGTAGTACCAGAACAAACTGCATCTCCATTTTTCTGGCCTTCAGACACCTGAAGGCTTCTACCACATTAACATTTTTTGAACATAACACTAATTCCTGTGGGTCCTTGATAACTGGGACCCCACAAGCAAGTCTCTTAACCCTGCCTGTTTTAGAAAGTGACTCTCCTACGCCATAACTGATACCCTGGCACTCTACAGGCTGATCCACTTTTCTCAAAAAGTTTTCTTGGCAGGCACAGTTTTTGTCTACACAGAAGAGCAACATGGTTGTTCATAAGCAAACCTGATTTCATGGTATCTATCATCTTCTGTATTTCATACAAACAAAGTAAACATGACATATTCAACTGGAACTCGCTACCAAGTACTGTTACATGTGCAGGCTTGAACAGGAGAAAATGAAAATTTCTGCTTGGTACCAATTAGAAAATGATAATTTTGCTAGATTAGATGCATAAGTTTTGATACCACTAATCAATTGTGAAGTTATGTGAACAAACAAGACAATCAGACTATCAGACAAGTTATACCATTAAGAAAAATCTGAGGTATGCTGTACTGGAAAAGACCTTCATACCAATCCTAATTGGCTATGTGTTAAACATGCACACACAGACACTGTAAAGTACACCTCTGGCTACTCAAGACTGCGAAATTGAGACTATCTTTGCAAATTACCAGTTTATAGCCTGCAGCAATCTTTATTTTGTGAATATTTCTTGCAATTCTGCTTCTTCTCTAGTGATTCCTCCCCATTAATTTCAGAAATGAGCTAGATTATGTATATTAAGCAGCTTGTTAATGTTAAGGCTACTCTTCTTACCTCATAATCAGTCTTCAAAGGCCTCACTACACATAACCCAAAAACATTTGAAATATCAGCTTGTTCTCACATGATTCAGATTTCTTTCCAAGTGCACAGCCTCATACGTCCACTGTGCTGCCTGTCAAGTCAACATGCAGCTTCATTAAAAAGAAATGCTCCTTGCACAATTGCAATTTCTGTAAGCAGAGTTAAGAATACAGAATGGGAAACAACTGCAGGTTGAGCCTGGCCTTCTCTGGCCATTCGGACTTACAGTTGCCTCTTGTACAGTCCATTACAACAAGTTTACAACAAAGCCGCCCCGTGCTCTCCAGCTAGTGCCTAAACGTATCTAATTCACTGCTCCAGCAGCTGGGCTTAAAAAAAAACAAAAAGAAAAGCAAGATATTTAACAAGAGTTATTTCTCAAGCTAAGCGGCCTCAAAATGTATGGTACGCTGAAGTCTACTATGTTTAGTGAGCTCTGCATTCTTCACATATGAGGCAAAATGAGGGTGTTTAATTTAAAAAGAAAAATCACCTCTTCAGAATAACATCTCTGCCACCACTTTGGCTGAGGACGCATCCATATGTTCTCGTGCTGCAGCAAAGCATTTATGTGCAAGTTCTTGTTGTTTCACATCTTCATTCACCATTAATTCACCATAGAGATACACACCCATTGCCTGAAAGAGGAACACAGCACACAGACATCTTATCACCAGTAACAACTAGTTAGCTGGTTTTCATTCCATTGGCCTCCTAGTACGCATTTCATTAACAAACAAAATAAAAGGCAACCCAAAACACAGGAAATACCATATGCTCTATCATACCTACCATTCCCCCAAAAAAGCAGTTTTATCTGGATCTCTGTAGCCTAAAGATGGTTCTCTATATGTTGTATTGAGTGTTTAAGAACAGAATATTATAATGACGTTATGTAGTAACAAGAAAATGCTTTCTTACTCTCCTTGTCACTTTTGAAGTTGAAATAGTTTTTCTTTTATCCACTACCTGAAATATTTCCAAATGCACCTTAAGAAACCAGCTTGTCCATCCTTCAACAGGACACACATTTTCTTTCCAATTGGGATGTTTCCACACATACACAAGAATAAAGAGACCATCAACCAAAACAGTCCAGTCCAAAATCCCCACTTGGCAATTCTATAACTAGAAATCAACCCAATGTGGCCAGGTCGGTGTTTCAGATTCTTCTTTGTACATCTGAGATCTGTCTGATCATGCAAAAATTCTGACTGGGTAAGAAGGTAGGCTTTTCCTAACTACTCAATCCGGACATAGCAGCTATCCAGAAAGCTAAGAGGGCACCTGGGGGTGAGTTCTGGGCCACTGCGATGGTGGCAGCAAAGCACTGGCTACCTTAACGGGAAACACATTGAGGATTGCCATTTTTTTTGATGATACAATTTTTTTCACCTAATTCCAGGAATTCAGTAAGTGTTAAGCTGCACCTACCAAAATAGGGTCATACACATGACAAAACATTAGCAGTTTAGCACGCTGACTTTCACAGTTTAACTTAATGTTTGGACAGTTGCAGGAGAGGAAAAATTTGTGTAGCATTGAAAAACCACAATTTTTAATAGCGTTCCTCGTGATTTCCAGCATTGGCTGCTAAGTCTTAAAAAAAATTAGGTTCAACAAGAAAGGAAATTTAAAGGAAGATTAAAATTAAAGGAAAAAGTCCCAGAGAGGCAGAAACCCACCGAGTCCTTGCCGATCCGCTCAGCGTGCTCTCTGCTGCCCAGACACCAAAGAACTCAGATGTGCAGGGTTTGGCAGCCACACCAGGCACACACACGGCCTCGGAGAGCGACTCCTCTCACTTTCATACAGAATTTCAAAATGCTGGAATTCTGTTATAAATAGGAATTACCTTCTCTATGCAGTGTTAATAATTTTCCCCAAGCCTAAACATTAACATGCAGCAAACACACTGTGTTTTTGTAGTCCTGGGGAGGACTTAAAGAGTCACATTTGCATTTTTCCCAGACTTTAAAAAAAGCCAAGTCTTTCATGATCGGTGAGGACATGCAATTGGTCTGAGTTTAAATTACTCCAGAAGCTGCTTGTTCCATAAACTGTATGAACTGCTGGAGTAAACGAAATGAAAACATACATAACAGAAACACATTACATAACAGAAAGTTGCAAAAATTATTTCCCTCCACTGCAGAAAATGTTAGTCATTATTGAGCATAATATCCACTCCAAACATAATGCAATTCAATGTGTTTGCTTTTATGAAGACAAGGACTTCCTACTCTCTCCCCCCCAGCTCCTGCCTGCTGGTTATCACTGCCCTTTCAGAGGGCTAAAAAATGTACAATATATATAACTCATTTTTTGTTTTCTTTTCTTTTCTTTTTGTTTTTGTTTAAGTAAAGAGCTTGCCAGGAAGTCTGGGGCCTGTTTATTGGCAGAGATATAAATAGGAGGTATACTTCAGAGCTGGAAGAAAGAGCGCAAGAGACTGCAATAACTGTATTGTGCTGTTGTGACAAAATGTTAATTGCCAGAAAGCACAAAAACCTCATTGGCTGCAAATGGCTTTGTTCATTGTCAACATAAAAGGTAAAGACATTAATATCTTGCCTAGACTTTGATGTATCTTGCAACATTTTCTATTTTAAATATGTAACAGTCACCCTAGGCAGTGTATGTCTTGATTTTATAGAGTTCATAGTGAATAAAAATAAATAAAATAGAAAGAACAAGGTAGAGGTACAATTAGAACTGTAAGTTCACAATTGACTAAATAAGAGATCATAGTAAAGACATCACATACAGCCAGGCTTTCAAGACCTTCGAAGTCTTCTGTTAGCATCTACCTAAGGATGGAGAGGCCCACATTCTCTGGATGTGCATCATTGTGCTGTGCTTCTCCTTCTGCATGTGGCCTTGAAAACTGTAATCAGGACAGCACCAACTGCTTTACACTTAGTTCATATCTACCTGCATCAACATTCACAGCTAGACTTGCCTTTGCCATTCTGCAAAAGGAACCAACACTGAGAAATATCTTCCTGGCACCATTGTGAGCTCTGGTTTGCATGAAATGTAAGGAGTGGGGGAGTATGCTCTATTTCACCACTTAGCAGATCAGCATGCTCAGGTGGGGCTGAATACCCCAGGGTGGTTTCCTTAAACTACAATGTTTAAAGGGTTGAAGAGACAAAAACTGATTATACACATTCAGGTTTTTGACAAACTGCAGCAATAAAATATATTCAAATCATTTTCTAGTTTCATAGTAAGGGTGTCAAAAAGTTGATTATTTTGAAAATTCTAATTAAATGTAACTGACCTGGTCATCTCTGAGAAATTTCTCCACATCTCCATACCCAGGCACATACTTGTGTTTAACAACAAGTTCACACCACCGATGACGAACCTTTGAGATGAGAAAAAATATTGGGGGTGGGTTAAAAAAATAAAGAGAAACTGTATTGTATCTGTGTGAGTGTTGATAAGCAACAGATCTCTAAGCAGTTTGGTTCTGTTGCTGGATCTGGGTTTTTTGTTGAGTTGCGTCTTCTTACCCCTGCAGATGCCTCTTGACGTGGGTCAGTAGGATGGGCAGGGGTGAGCCCAGGCTTCGGAAATTCAGAATGCCTGTCCTGGTTCTCCATTAGTAAACTAACCTAGATACTGGCACTGATCTGCAGCATCTTTAACTCCACTGCTTCCTCTCTTGCCCTTTTTAACTGTAAGTTAAGCTAAAGGCTATTTCTTTTATACTGAGAGAAGCCGGGGGGGGGGAACACGGGACAAGGAGATAAACACTGCAAACATCTGAGAGAGCTGCAAGATATAATTGAGAATTTCCCCTATGTAAGTGCATAATCCAAGTGATAAAAAGGCTTAAATATAATTCTGTACCAAGATTAAGTCCATGCCAAAAGGGTAAGAGTTAGATACAAAACAAAGTAACGGGGAGCTTTCAGTTAAATTAAACAGTTTTGCCACCATACCTTTGCCGGTAATAGATTTTAAGCACCCTGCAAAGCATTTAAAGTCCATCTACACTTTAAAAGCAAACCTAATCTACCAAATACACATTGACAAAAACAGTTATTAACATAGTGTAGTGAAAAGTATGGACATTTTCAAGCAAATCAAAATTGAAAAATATTTTTTATTTAAGTAGTGTGAACATGAATTACGAGTGGTTTGGGGTTTTTTTTGCTTTATTTAAATTTTTGCCTTTGTTCTAGGCCACTCTTGTGGCACAAGCATCATCTTACTCTCCAGCAAGGCTTCCTCAGTTTTAAGCAGTGATCAGCCTAATAGTTTGTATTCCGTTAGTGGATCTGTACTGATCCTAAATGAAAACAGCTAAGTGCAGTAAAACCTTTCCATTCCTTCTGTTTCAGCCTTTGTTTTTACCATCTTTCAAAAGACAGTGCACCTAATAACAATCACCTGTCATAGTAAAATGTTAGCACTTCCAGTATTTTTCAAAACTGAGTCCAAATTGTGCTTGTATCAAGTAACTGAACACGAACCTTTCTCTGAATGATTTACTGATAACATCAAGAATGGAAGCCAGAAAGGGAGGGAAAAGAAGTCACGCTTAAGTGTATTGTTGCTTTTGGAAATAAGGTATTTGGAAATACTTCCCTTGTCATCCTAGTCCTTGCCAACCTTTTATAACTCAGGAAAAAATTTCACAGCCTTATGTAATTAGATGTTAATCCTATTAGCATAATTAACAAGGTATAAACGCTCACAGGTCCTGGAAGAGTCCTTTTTGGATACCTGATATCTCTTTCCACCTGACCTCTTATACAAAATAGTTTGAACACAGCTTATGAATGAAAAAAAAATGCTGAGGGGTTTTGTGTCTGAGTGGAGTTTGCACTCCCAGTGTTTAAGATACTGAACAGCAACAGCACAATGCATGGTAGGGAATGAAAGCCATCTCTTAAAGCTTTTCACTGACAGAACAACAGCTGTTAAAATTCTTGCAAGTGGAACCAGAGCTAAATCTACAAAAGTCTCTTTCCAAGATTCAACTCACTTTGCTGTAGATTCCCATATCCGTAACATAAATCTTCAAAACCCTACCCAGCTGCTGCTTCTCCCTGGAGATACTAGACATTTCACCAGTAAATCTTCCCAGGCAACCCAGCTTTGCTATAGACTGTTCCTCATAGCATCAAGCAGCTCCATGCCCGGACCAAACCTTCAAATCTCAAAAATTAAGCTTATACCTCTCATCCGTAGCATGAGTTAACCAAATAGAACATAAATAACATTAAATCCAAGATTTAAAAGCTTGTATATCTTAATTTTCACTTTATTCTGCATTTTCTGTCATATATTTAAAAAACATATATAAATATATATTCCTTTTGTACTATCATGTATGTATGAAAAACATAAAAAGGAGAAATTACTGTGGTCCTCTCCTGGGATCATTGCTCTTCCACATCTTATTGTCCAGCAATGACAGCACTTACCCAGGAGGTAAGCAATCAAGTCCAGTTCCTGTGTCTGCGCAAGATCTCAAACTGTGCCTTCAGTGAGGGTATTTCAACAGCAGGTTATAAAGTATTCTGGGATGGGGCTTTCTTCACACCTTCTGGTGAAGCTGTTTTTTCCCCTGCAGTTATTAAAATATTTATTGATCCTAAAGGAGGAGGTCGCAAGACTCTGGGGCCTAAATTTCTGGGTACTTTTGATAAGCAGCAGGGACCTGAGTGGCGCAGCACACAAGCCAGCTTGTCCTCAATACACCTGTCCTGGTGCGACCATAATCACTGCATGGAGACTAGAGCAGAAGTTCTCCCTGTGAAGCCATTTACGTGGTCTTACTTCCTCATATACTAATGTCATGTGTGTCTGCCTTACATTTGCACTGTGTTCTCATCATCTGCATCTCAACTGCTTTGGAAAACATGGAACAATTAAGCTGTGCCTGTTGCCTTTGTTGTTCCTTCCTCCACAGGTTCCTGTTCTTGGCAATCAACCCCCTTTCAAACAGTTTAAAAGAAAAATATTTAATTGTTGAGTGAGATCTGAGACAACACATACATTTCTTACTCTCTTTTGCTTTTTTTCCCCTTTCTTTTCCAGGGTGAGCACAAATCCCGGCACATTTCCTGATCTGAAATCACTCCACTACACGCACTATAAAGAAGTAATTTTTTATAGTATAAACCATGCCCTAGGCTGATGCCACAAACATGAGAATTTTATTCACACTAGACAGGGATGGAAAAAAAGACTCAGTTCCCACCACCTCATCCAATGCTTAGAGGAGGAAAAGTAAAACAGGCCCCACAGCTTCACAGCCTAATGAATGAGTCATGTGAACAGGCACTTTTAACAAACCAGTCTCAAAAGGAAATTTTGAAAACTAAGTAGCTTGCAGTAGGACTGAGCTAACCATACCGCATCCTGTGTACCCTCTTCTTGGCTTTTCTCTTCCTCCCAGGAGCAAATAAATACTCAGTGGCAAAAATAAGAACCCATTAGTCTTCTCCCGAAGTTCTCTCTGCACATTTCTCCAGGCTTTCTGCACAGTTCAGAGATGCACACCATATGTCGTTTTGGCTGGTTACACCGTAAACAATATAAACTAAACCTGAAAAGTAATTTATAGCAATCCTTCCTATTACTGCTGGCAGAGAGCACATATGACTTTGTCTGGATTTGAAGCAGCACCTGTAACCGCCCACCCACACACCCACGCTCCCACGGGTTTGGCAGCTGCAGGGACCCAGGTGCCAAAGCTGGAAACGCAATTCAGTTTGTCAGCCTCTGGTTCCAGGCAGAGAGCTGTCCTTCGGAGCCCGTGACTGACGGAGGGTAATCCTGAGGATGGGGAGAGGTGGCTGGGGGAGTGACAGAGGTATGCTGGGACCTCAGGTTCCTTCGTGGATGGATCTTCATCACCTGGGAATGGTTCTTCCCTCCCTCTCTGCGTTTGCAGCTGATGTGGCTTTCTCCAGTATCAGCTTTTTTAGGCTAAATGGATTCTTACTGTGAGCTTTGCAATATAGTACCTGTATTAGTAGCTTATTTCTGAGGCACTGTTTGGTGGCAGGAAGACACCAAGACACTCACTGTCTCAGGTACGACATTTGGAAATCTTACATTTTCATAAATATCAACCACATCTAAGCATTGTTTAGCACCTAGACGAAATGTCTTGAAGGGATGCTACTGTTAGATAGCAGAGAATTCCAAATTTAGGAGGAAGCAGCTTATGCAAAATATCCCAGTGGTCTCATATTACTTTTTAGTTTCATTTTAAGAAAAATACACAGTATTGCACAATATTGTTTGCAACTCAAACATTACCTGTATTTTGACACTGCAACAGAAGATGTTGAGAAACCAAAATTGTGCTGTCTTAGTGCGTTTTCAGAGAATGCAAGCTGTAGCATGATATTATTTAACTGAAATAAATACCTATATAAAATATACTAAGCTCAATATGACCTGGCAATGTGCGCTTGCAGCCCAGAAAGCGAACCATATCCTGGGCTGCATCAAAAGAAGTGTGGCCAGCGGGTCGAGGGAGGTGATTCTGCCCCTCTGCTCGGCTCTGGTGAGACCCCACCTGGAGTCCTGTGTCCAGCTCTGGAGCCCTCAGCACAGGAAAGACATGGACCTGTTGGAGAGGGGACAGAGGAGGCCACAGAAATGATCAGAGGGCTGGAACAGCTCTGCTGTGAGGACAGGCTGAGGGTGTTGGGGCTGTTCAGCCTGGAGAAGAGAGGGCTCCAGGCAGACGTTATTGCAGCCTTCTAGTACCTAAAGGGAACCTACAAGAAAGCTGGAGAGGGACTTTTTACAAGGACATGTAGTGATGGGACAAGGGGTAATGGCTTTAAACCAAAACAGGGTACATTTAGATTAGAAATAAGGAAGAAATTCTTCACCATGGTGACGCCCTGGAACAGGCTGCCCAGAGAAGCTGTGGATGTCCCATCTCTGGAAGCGTTCAAGACCAGGCTGGATGGGCCTTTGAGCAACCTGGTCTAGTGGAACATGTCCCTGCCCATGGCAAGGGGGTTGGACTAGATGGTCTTTCAGGTGCCTTGATTCTACTAATAATCCAGTTCTAATCCAGTCCCTCTGTTCCAGCCACTTGGGCCAAGAAATTTTGAGAAACAGTGCTTGAAGCTGATTGACTAAACCCATCTAAGCATCAAACAAATGGTTTGACTTTCCAAAGAAGAGCCTATAGTGACATACCTGAGAAACTATATTTTTTAACTGTTTTGAATAGATCTTAAAGTGGTTTTTTTTTCCTGACCCAGCTGATAAATTACTTTGCCTAATCTGTATTATTCTCCCCTTTCCCACACAAATGATCAGACAAGCCTAAAACAATCATCCTCACAGAAATCTTTAGATGTTATTTTGTAATCCTCTAGCTTGCTAACGTTCTCAATCATAAGCATGCCATTGAAAATAAATATTTTACTTCTGAGGTCTACAAGTAAGATTTAAAAAGCAAATAATTTAAACCATGCTTTTATTAAAGAGGGGAGGAAAGCTAGAGTTTACTAAGCCTTTGGTCTGCAGAATGGGAGACTAGCTTCAGGGAAAATGAGTACATCTTGCTAATAGCTGCATCCAATTTAAAAGGCGCCATGAGAGAACAAATTTAAATCACTGAACAAAAGCAACATACTTAGAGATCTTAGAAAATGGTCTAATTTGAAATACAGTAAGAGCTATTGTTCAACAAAATGGAACCTTTATTAAAGGTAGGAGGAATATGTGATCTTTATAAAACACAGGTTCAGACTGTATTAACAAAAACTATTTGAACAACTTGAATCTTAAATGTTAATTAGAGTCTCAGAGGCCAGACTCTAGTCTAATTTGTAGAGAAAAAATACAGAGAAACTTTATCAAATAACCAAGCTATGCTGCTACTGATTACTTTTAACTGACAAGAAGGAAGCTGGTATCTCCAGAGCAGCAGAATGCTGTTCTGTTCCATTTGAAAGCATTTATCTCCAGTCTCTTCATATCTACCCATAAACTGGATTCAAATATTAGATAATTTTCCTAGATAATGAACAATGCCACATGTTGCAGGGCAGTATTTGGACTGAAAAACAAGGTTTACAACTGGAAGAATTACAGTTTAAGAATTGCTAATTTTACAGTTTAATAATATATTTTCTCCCCTATCTTAGCTGAAATAGGAACTCTTTAATGCACCAGCCTAGCTGCATCAGTGACATTTCGTTCTATATAGTCTGAATTTCAAATGGGCCCTCCAGTCTTCTATGCCAAAGTATACGCATGCTTTAGCATGCAAATTTGGTTTCAGAATGTTTACCCAAGTAAGATTATCAGGGATGCTGAAGCAGCTCAGGAGGAGCAATGAAAACAGCGACACATGTTACAGCTGTGCTGACAGAGTATCAGTTTGGCAACCTGAAAAAATGTACTCAATAGCCAAAAACCTACTGGATGCAAGCAGAATGGATTCATCATTCTGACAAGGATTCTGTAATTCCAATTATTGTGTATGCCAAGTGTTTCTCAGGAAACTGAGCAAAGAAGCTGTCTATCAGTTTAAGTGAGCTTGTATTTTGGAACAAAACTCCTGGGCTCTATAGCCTGAGCTTTTCTCCGGTCTTGTAGCACTCGCTTCGACAACACTGCAGGGTCAAAGAAACTGTGGGCAGATACAGCATCACAGCAGCAGGTGTCTTTGATGGCAACCTTTCTTCTTGAGACCCTCAGTGTCAAGGTTCAGCTAAAGCTGTTTTCTTACAGCGTAGTGCTCTTTCTCAGTATTAAACAGTCAGTTTTCCAGAGCTGCGGTCAAAATTATGATTACACTTCAAATTTTTTTTTTTAAAAAGGCTTTGATAGCCTTACTCATGCTGTATTTCATTTTGAGTACTGGAAAGAATTGATGTTCAGTGGGGACAGAGGCAGCTGTACCCGAGGCTGATTGAGTTCACTGATTCCCGTGATGCCCTGTGTCGGGCATTACTGACTGCACAGGCAGCCCCATGCCAATTCCTACCACCTTCAGCAATCTCCTCTCCTTCTGTGCATCCCACTGTGTAAGTATCTTAGCCCACTGACAACACAGCAAAATGTAGCATGGTCGTTCAGGAAACCCTACAGTAATAATGGGCTGGCCATAATTTTTGTCAGGAACTAATTGTCATTTTGAGGAGAACTACAAAGAAGTATAAATACTTTAAAACCTGGAGTATGAGCTGGTCACTCAGCAACGTAAAGTCTAATTTTAGCAAAATACCAGACTTTAGATTTTGGTAATACTGGTAGCAATACCCCGTAGCAATAGCCTACTTCCTTAATTAATTTTACTCCTTCTGATTTCTATTTCCGTATAAGATCAAGCAATTGCACAATATGCGGAGTGCTGGCAAGAGGGGAGAAGGACTTGCAAGCCCTGTCTCTCCTTCCTCCACTCGACAGCACTGATGGAGTGCTGTGGGTAGAGCTCATGCAGCAACTGCCTCCACTTAGTGACAGAAAAGAGAGGTGTTGTACAATCAAGCTTTTAAAAGACAAATCCTGTTTGGTAAGCAGCAGACTGTGGGACAACTGGCAGCACTGGAACCTGTGACTGCGCTCGTGTGCCAGCAGGTCCGGCAGTCTGCTCCCACAGCTCTGCAAGCCTCCCTCGGCAATAGCTGCACACTTGAGCCATCTCACCTTCATTAATGTGATTTATGGGCTTGTATTTCCTTCTTACTCTTTCCCCTCCACTCCAACCGCATAGTCCTGTTTTAGCATTCACCTCCTTCTATGTAATGCAATTGAACTTTAGTGTTAAAAAGTTTCTGTAGCACCACAGCTGTCACAGACTATAAGCACAACTTCACTCCCACCTCCAAATGAAACACATGGATCTCCACAGCCAGCATGGAGGCTCTTTCCTACATAAGCATTCAGAAGGCCAGAAATCACCAAACATGCTGCTTAGGAAAGCCCAGGCAGAGCAGAGGGCAACCCTGCTGCTCTCTGTGATCAGAAAGGCATAGCAACAACAGGGCAGCATTTCAGGACAAGATTCATTCCTGGCAGCAAAGCACATGCTGAGGACTTGTTTGAAAAAGACAAATGCCCTTTTTTCCTCACTTCAGGTTCACAAACACAGAGCTCCCAATTAGACATCAGACACTCTTCTCCCCATGTGGGCCCCATCTGTGATCAATGACGTCTGCGCTGGTAGAAGAAAAATTTCAAAAAGAAGGCAGAAAAATCAAGAGACTAAGAAGCCATGTCTAATTCTCCTTCAAAGGTGGCACATGCAGTGTTTTTCTCTTCTGGTGTCAAAGCTGTCACTTTGAATAAGTGACTCAGTTTAGGACGCCTAATTCTGTAATCTCAATAATCGTTAGCCTGTCTCTCCTCGCCTTGTCTACCAGGAGATGGGCATACAACAGGACCTGGCATCCAGTTTCCGTTCTTTTATGGCGGACGGATGAAGCAATGATAGGACAGTGACTTACAGCACGGTCAGAGGAGAAGAGGGAGACCAGCAGCAAGGCAGCATGATGGCTTCAGCAGGGTCAGAGCGTCCCCACCGTGCCTGAAGCCTTTTCTCACCATCTTCTCACTTGTGCTGCTGCCATCTCCACACTGGGGGGAGTGGCTCCTATATCATAGTGCATGTGAGGTAAGGAAGTGTTTAACACAGCATGTGAACTAACCTAATTTGAAAAACAAAGGTTTTTAAAAATAAGCCTTAATTAAAAACATAAATACACTACTTCTACTGGAATCAAATGCTCCCCTTTTCCCTGCCTTTTCAGTACTGCCTGTTCAGCACGCCAGAGCTTTAGTGCCATTCACAGCTTGAAGCAAGATGGAGATGGCAGAAAAGATGTCATTGGGCGCCTTTTTAACAATTTCACTGGAGATGTGTGCTGAGCTTCACTTTCCTGTGGTGCTGCTGTCTCTCAGGAGCAGGACTGCCTTCTGACCGGCCGCAGAAAACAAGGCTTGCACTGCCCTAAAAACCTCCCCGCGCCCCCAGCACTGGGAGGTGTGCTGGTGTCCCAGCGGGACCCTGCACCAGAACAGGGGGTCCAGCCCCACTGCCTGCGGCATTCACGCTGCGCCCAGATCTGATCCCGCAGCACCTTGTACCTTCCCCGTCCCTGCTGCAGGGCCACCGGGTGCTCCCAGGGCTTTGGTCCCACCCCCCTCCACCCCCGCTTGTCCCTTCTCACAGTAGTATGCTGAGGGGACAATGGCCACACGTGTGGGGCACAGGCTGTGGGTGAGTAAGGACGGGGTGCTGGGGGCTGGGTGGTCCTGTACCCCCGAGGAAGGGAAGGAAGACCTGGTCCCTGCCTCAAATACAAGCAGTCTCACGCTGCAGCCTCCACCAAGAAGCATTGCAGGGCCAAGCCCCGTAGCTTCAGCACAGTAGGACTGGCTTGGGCATGCGCGTGTGCCCAAGCTGACACCTGCAAAATGCATCACCACAACTGCCTCTCCGTCTCATATACAACCCCGTTCACATTCCCTCTGACTTTCCATCACCGCTGCCTCTCCCAGCTGTCTCTGGAACGAGTCTGCCTTAGCATTTTTACCCATCCAGTGTTTGTATATGTATTTCAACACAAGCTATTTATACATGCACATAAAAGCATGCTGGGCTTTTAAAACCATATGTTGTAGTGGGAAAAAGCACATAAACACCCATACATCTGAAGCAGAAATCCAGCTCTGAAGAGTTTTAGATCAAGCACATCAACTGTCTGTTACCAATTACTATTAAATTGTAATCCCTGTTCAGCAAAAGGAAAGGCTGCTGCAAGTATCAAGGCAACAGTAGGCTACCCCTTTTGCTTATGCTTCTCTCACCATCCCTCTGCCTCCTCCTTCTTGCAACTAGAGGAAAAAAAACACCTTCCTTTTATCTTTGCTCCCCTAAAGTGACTATGATTCAAACATTTGTGATATCCAGGCAAGATTATTGTCACAGACAGAATCCGAATCTCCATATGAAAATGAGACTCAAATTTCAGGCAATGAACAACGTGGCTGCCTGACTTTTCCACAGCTTAGGTCACAGCCAGCCTCCCCAGTCCGTGCTCACACCCTTCCAATTTTGCATAGTTTAAAACTTTGCTTCCAACTGTCAAAACAATTAAACACGAGATTTTTATTCTGAAGACAAAGACCTTTCACATCACTCTCACATGTACACCCTCTTTCCCCAGGCCCCAGCAAAAATTCTTAGGGAAATATATATTGATTTTACAAACTGAGAAGAGTTTGTTCCTGAAATGAAAACACCTGGATTTTACTCCACGTTTCAGTTTTTTGAGTCGTCATCTCCTCTCTTCTTCCCTGTCCCCAAGAATGTAGCTATCATTCCTGCTTAGAACGATGCTTTCCCCATGTGGAACACCACAAAATTCCCCCATGACACTGCAACCCCAAAGGAATTCACATGGCACAGAACTGAAAGGAAGACAGCAGACTATTGCTCACACAGTATTAAGTCAGTGACACAGCAGTGGGACGAGATCTGTGTGGCTAAGGTAATGATGACAGAACAAGCTACAGTTAGCAGTTTTGAATTGTCCTGTTTCTTGCAGTCTTTATACTTCACAGGCTTATGGCACACCAGATTTTTTTCCAAATCTGTGGTCCTACCAGGCATAACCTTCATCTACAGTCAGCCTTTATACAGGAATAAGAAGTACTAGATGAGCTGTTCAGATGTAGCCTCAAAATCAGTTTATTTTAAAAGAAAAGTATCTTTAGAGTTGTTGTGTTTTGTTCTTTATTTTTTTCAGAATTAAACAAAACAAAATAAAAACAAACAAGGAGGATGCATGCCACAAGCACAAAAATGCCTATATCTTCATCATGAAAAAAAAATACTGCTGACACCTAGGAGCTTTTGTTTACATTTTTAAAACTATGTTCTCCTTGACATCCTGGCCCGTATGTTAGCACTAGAGTATAGATGCAAACAGAGTAACCTTTTGAATTTCATGACAAGGCCAGGTGGTTTGTATTACTGCCCTACACAGAAATGCTGTATAAACTTTCATATAAAGCAGTCGCACCCAATTCAAAACACCTTTGGAACTGACTTCAGAAGCTCAAAGGACTCCACCCCTTCCCTTCTCCAATCCCTTCCTCCAAGGATTCTTTGGATAAACGGCAAAAAAACCCCAAACCAACCCAATTCTGTATTTGATTCCCTCTTATCATCAGCAGTTGTTGGGCTGCCAGATAAGGAGGAAATTAAGTCCCAAGATTAGTCCCAGTTAGAAAAATAAGGGGCAAAAAATGAACCATGCCAGTAGTGGCACCAGTCAGGGGCTTGGAAACTCCTGCCGGTGCCACCCAGCAGCGAGTGAGATCACCTGGAACAAGCATGTTGGTGTTGGCTCCTGGAGAGAGCTGGACTGGGAGTGCTGACTGGTGCAAAGCTATTTCCAGTGCTCCATAAATCTCATGCTGATGGAGGGATTTTCTGTTCTTCTCAAGTGGCTGGAAAGGCCCCCATACTTTGCATGTAGCAGCAAAACAAACCCAAATTATAGCTACTTAAGATTATCCTTAGGTCAGTCCTACAAATTCATCCCAACACATCGGCTCAGTTACGATGGACATGTGAGCCAGAGTCACTCCCAGGCGATGACTCCCACTACTGTTACTGGAAGCAATTTTCCCTCATCCTGTTCCAATTTTCTTAGCCTCATACTTAATTTTGGGCCTCGTCTTTGGGAAGTAAGTGTCGTATTCCCAGAAGCTACCCTTTTCAAAGTTCTTTTCATTGGGAAAAAATCCAGCTCCTGCGAATGCACGCTTGTGAAAAACTTTACCAGCAGTAGTACCAATACCATCTGCGCCCAAGAGCTGCAAACTGCATTTAGATGCAAGACAAGTAAGAACGCAAAAGGGAGTGAAGACCCAAAACATATCAGCATCACAGAGGATCTTCTGATAAGTGGCTGCTGCGCCTGTCAAAGCATTTTCTTTGTAGGAGATTGGGACAGTCTGTCAAATTCTGAAATTAGCCCTCTACTAGTGAAAATGGGAAAGATCTTCTATGACAGTGAGATATTCTTTGCCATTATTTGCCAGGGGAAGCACCAGGTGAAGAGTAGGGAAAAAAAATTACTATTTCTGTCAGGATGAGTGTCAAAAGCATCTGATAACAGTATAGAGATTTCACTTCAGAAAAACTCACACTTCTTCTCTGTTCTTTCTTTTTCATTTAATGAACATATCACTCCAGTAATCATTGGATATACAAACTTCAAATCTTTCTTTATTTCAGAAACAAATCTGGCATTCAGGCTGACTGCTCTACAGAGCTTTTTCTAAGTTCATAATTCCTTAATACTGGATTGCTAATTGCAATTCAAATGCAAATAAAAACCTTTCAATGTAATGCATCTCCTCCTGACTTGAGTTGAAATTGTATCTTTAAATATAAATATAGAAATTACTTTTACTTTTCCAGAAACAAAAAGTCATTGTATTCACTTATCTTCTGAAGATAGTAATGTCTTGTAACACGATCACCAGCTCAAGCTGTTGCCTTTTTCATTTACTGTATCAGTGGCTCATAGCAACGACAACACAGGTTAAGGAAAAGGATTGTGTACCTTCCTGTTTAATTGCAATGCCGCCATCTGAAATACCTATCTGTTGCTCCATGGTCCAGTCAAGAAGGACTGGCAAGCCCGTGGAGGTATTTGCAACACGTTGCTAATCTTACTCAAAAGCTGGAGACTGCTCCTGAGCCCCTGCCCCAAGGGAGGATTATCTGAAAGGAAAGCTCACCCCTGTGCCATGTCTGCCCGTGAGCATGGAGTGACCTTTCCTCCGCCGTTCCCTTTTCCTGTCCAGTTTTACAGCGTGCCCCTCAGTTCAGGAAAGACATTGAAGTGCTGGAGCGGGTCCAGAGAAGAGCAACAAGACTGGTGAAGGGACTTGAGCACAAGACCTATGGGGAGAGGCTGAGGGAGCTGGGGTTGTTTGGTCTGGAGAAGAGGAGGCTCAGAGGTGACCTCATCACTCTCTAGAACTACCTGAAGGGAAGTTATAGCCAGGTGGGCATTGGTCTCTTCTCCCAAGCAGTCAGCAATAGGACAAGGGGGCATGGGCCTAAACTCTGCCAGGGGAAATTTAGGCTGGATATTAGAAAGAAATTCTTTAAGAGAGAGTGGTCAGGCATTGGAACGGCCTGCCCAGGGAGGTGGTGGACTCGCTGTCCCTGGAGGTTTTTAAACTGAGACTGGACATGGCTCTTAGTGCCATGATCTAGTAAACGGACTAGAGTTGGACCAAGGGTTGGACTCGATGATCTCTAAGGTCTTTTCCAACCCAGTCGATTCTGTGATTCCGTGATTCTGTGCTCTGCAGAGCCCTGTTCCCCAGGGTGCCCCCCGACAAAGCCCAGCCACAACCTGCAGCTTCACGCGTCGGGCGAGGAGCGGCACGACAGATGCCGCACTGTAATTCATTTGTACCTCCACGTCTGCCAGCTTTTCACGGCCTAGGAAACATCAATGAGTCAAAGACATTTTGTCCTAAACACAATTCTCACCACTTTCAGGATGCCAAGCACCTTATACAGCTTATATTAGCATGGCTGGGTTTCTGTCAGTGAAATAAGATGCCACCACTTTATAGCCTCATTCTCATAGGCAGACCTCATGCACAATGAAGTAGTTGTGTGAGAATAGCTTTATGCCACCCACATGACTGACGATACCATGATCTTAACTCATTTTACTCACATTCTCTGCAGAAACAGTTATAGTCTCTCTTCTCTCCCTAAAATATAACACATTATGAACCTGACTACAGGGAAAGCATTATATAAGTGGAGAGCATTTGAGCCAACTTGCTGAGAGAAGGAAAACTAACAAAACAACTTTCCATATGCTGTGCAGGCAAGATATTTTATTAAAAAAGTGATGTCTGCAGTAGGAAAGAAAGAAAGGCTAGTTCTACAGTCAAAAGACTGGGGAAATACACCATAAATCTTTCTGCCTCATCTGCATTCTGTATTTTTTATCACCAGGTCTTAGATAATTCAGTAACCAGTAAAACACACTTGCAGAAATTTTGTCAAGTGTTAAGCAGGACTGAGAGTGTCACATAGACCCACTGCCCTTCTCTTACGGCCTTAGTGATCTTTTCCCCATTGCCTTTGCTCTGCAGGCTACTCAGCTATCCTGTGACCTTGTGTGCACACACGTTTCAGGCCTATCCCTGAGCAAATGAAGATGTCAGAACAGAAATAATGGAAATAATCACAGGGTTCCTCTAGTTGAGAGATTCACTGAGTGTTGGTCCAGAGCTCCCAGTGTTGTCTTTAGGTATTTGTAACTAACTGATTCCCATTTTTTTTTAAATGAAAGTCCTCAACAGCCCATGCTCAAACAAGGTAAAGCTTGCATAATCATATTGAAGGAAGCATCATCAAGGTTAAGTGGACATAAACAAATACTAGCAACCAGAAACTTTCCATGTGGACCAATCCTCCACGTTCTGCCAGATGCAAGACACTGAATAAACTAAATATCAGCATAAACCAGCCACCTCAGAAAGAAATAAAACACGAACAACCTCAGATTCACCTTGAATTCTATTATCCTACTGTACTGTCTGATGGCAACTGCAGCTGCTTTACAGCATATCCCAGTTCTCCTTAGGCAGCTGAACTCCCAGCTGGACTGTGTTATCTCCAAACTGCAGCCAGCTTCTACGATGCTCCTTTTGGACACAGGACATGTGGCATATCATGGAGATGTAGCCTAGGAGCTATCTTATTATGCAGCAGGAGGCAGCACAGCCAAGAAAACAGGGAACAGGAAGGGGAAACGGAGCACACATTCTTCTGTGCGATTGCCTCCCACTTGTCTGATGAGGTCTGAGCCACAATGTGCTCGAAGAACTGAGAGGTGATGGAAAAATGGCTTTAAACTTTGAAATCTTAATTGCTCTCAAAACTTTCTTCAAACATATATTCAATATGCTTAACTAAAATAGTTCACATTGTGAATTTAACCTCTAGAAAACACACTTTTGTGCCTTCTCAGATGTTCCAAGGTTTGAACAGAAAATGGAAAATGGAATAACAATTTGGTATATAATTGGACTGAAAAAAAATAGGAGGGAGTAAAAAATTCTGCAGTTAGGCAGATGCTCTAAAAGCCTCTTGTATAATAGCATCCCAGACTGGGGGCAGACCAGTTTGAAATGTAATTAAGCCATCAGTATCTCACTTCTGGCTCTGTGGCTCCAAGGTTCCTATCAGAGATGTGTTATGTATTATGAATCATAAATAAGTTACCTAACCTCTGATTTTTTTTTTTTAAGCTGAAGCATTCAAATCAATGTCTCTCTTAGAAGAGAGAGGCTACCTCTCATCTCCTACCCTCTTTTGAAGCTACATATCTGTGGTGAGACCGAGGACAGGAACTACACTGAATTGCTGAGGAGATCCCAGGATGGACACAGCTTGTGATCTCTTTGGAGAGAGATCAACAGTCAAATTCCCGGCAAAGGCTGACCTGCAGCTCTCTCCTCTCCTGGCTGCTGTGAAGGAATCAAAACAAGGCAGATAACCTGCTGCAAACCTTCCTCTGCTTTCTGCATTAAGCCTGCTCTTACCTTGGAAAGGTTGGACATGCATGTGGTAGCAAGTGGTCAGGAGTACCAAACAGTGCTGTTAGCCATCTTCACTGAGTGAGGACGGACAGGCACATCGCCATGGGCAAGTGCAGATACCACCAGATCCATGGGGTTTTACAACAACCACCATGCTGACTTTTAAAGTGAAAATGAAGATGATTCAGAAACTATAAAAAAGCTTTAAGAAACACAAACCACGACTTCCCATGATGTACTTGTGTAGGACGACTCCTAATAATGAGCTCGCTCACAGCATTTGTGAAATTTGAGTTAGTAAACTGTGTTATGAAGAATTCTTGATGAGTGAACTGTGAAGTAACTCAAACAAGCCAAATGCACACGTATCCCATTCCCAGTTGACCAAGCTCAAGCAATCTTTGGGCAGCTTTTTCTCAGTACTTCCCAGTGCACACTTCAGTGTGTGCCAGCATGCTGCAGTACCGAAGTGTCCATTCCCTTTACTACTCTGAACATATGTGCCTGATGAAGTGAGATTATTGAAATCCTTTACTTTTTCCATGTAAGTACTACTAAGTGTGGAATATTCTTGCCCTCAAAAGAGTACTCAGCAGCACATATGCACACTGTTCTTTATATTCCATCTGATGCTGTAAGGCAGCCTTTTAGCTACCTTTTAGCTACCTACAACACAAACAGAGAGAGCCTTCCAGCTCCCGAGTGTGCAGATAACATTTTATGTACGATTTTTATGGCCCAACTGTGTTTAAAACACAAAAACCCACACTTCCTTCCGTACCACTCTCATATACTACTGGCCATACCATTGCTAATCCCTACAAGAAGATTAATGTGAATTTAAGCACTACTAGTCAAAAACAACAAACAGACAAACAAACAAGTTCTTATTTCTTCTCTGCTGCTGAATTGGAACACACTTGATAACCTTACTCAACAAAAATCCCTGAATAAAACCTCTGACATTGACAGTTTTCTTTTTTTATTGTCCTGCCCTGTAACTTCTTATGCTTGTATTTTTCTAACATTAAGTTACTTTGAACATTTGAACTCCAGTAACACAACAGGATCACTGTAAGTAATTCATGTCTTCACAAACTAAAGCTACACAAGAACAGCTCGGCTATAGGCGGGCACTGTGGTTCATTGTCCCTGGGTCAAAAGAAAAATCCCCTGTGAACATACTGGAGAAAGAGGCAGGAGAAGCCCTTCCCTCAGGTATGTAAGGGTGTGTAAACTGACGTTCCCTCTAAAGCACTATAGGTGTCTGGCGTCTGTTGACTGGTAAAATGCTAATGGTAATGTTATCTTAAGTTTTACGTCTCAACATCTGCTAAGCCCTTGGTTTCACCTTGTAAAATAAAATGGAGATTATCCTTCTTTCACTGAAGCTGTAATTTTAATTCAAATTTTATTTTATTTTAAGAAAAAATTCTGACAGATCGTCTGTGTCCTTTTATATGACACCACAAGGAAAAAAGAAAGCATGAAAGTGCAGAGAAAGGAAAAGCCTGAGAAACCAAAGCTTACAATTCACAGGCAAGAAGCAGCAACACTACAGCTACTGCTTTGATCTATCTCCCTATTAATTCCTCTCCCCATTATAGAACGCCTGACATTTCACTGGTATTCTGATGCGATTAAAATATATTCTAATACCTATGAATAGAAATGTTGTTTCAAGTACTAATTAATCTGGCATGTGGAAACCTGTATCAACAAAAAAGCAAAAAGGTGCAGTAAGTGGCAACAGTTGAAGTGTTGTCCATTTTCTCCTGAGAAAAAGCCAGACCCCTGTTCTATTGATCTTTACCCTAATGTTTTGATTCACAAGTGTTTATAAGCATCCACCCAGCAACTTCAGCATAAGAGTAACAAGAGAGATTTTGCACTCTACTTCAATTTCAATTATTGCCATAAAGTTCCAATTATAACAGGGTAAGTCATACGCACTGACTTTCCACAGCCTTCACATTAGTTTTTAATTAAACAAGAGTCATATGTCATGTTAAATATACCCTGCTCCCTCATCGCACATTGGTTTGATCACACGCTACTTCATGACTAACCCTTGTTTATATATAAATCTACACATCCTTTATTTTCATGACCGATTCCATCTTCCTTACCTCCCTGCCCCGAATACTATGTACTCAAAGCAAAAGCTCATTGCAAGGGTGGTTTCAGTCACAACTTCCACTGCCTTAATTGTCGCAGCTCTCCCACCTTGAGAAATCCACAGAACTCTACAAAATAGCAAGCTCTGTGTGTGGTGATAAGGATTTACTGGTTTGCCCATCAAAGGCATTAACTTGTTTGTGCCTGTAATGGCGAAGGCACATTTACAGTATCATGTAAAACAGTGTTTTCCTCGCGGACTTTTAATATCCCTGGCAGTTACTAGAAGCAGCTGGAAAGAACTGATTCCTCCTTAAACTCATGCCCAAAGCCAGAACATACTGCAGTGTCTCCGGAAAGTAAACTTTTCTAAATCTTGAGAGAGACTTTGAAGCACTGAAGGAGGAAGAATAAGGGCTGACCACGGGGAAGAATAATTTTAGACCATAACAAACAACTGCGTCTGGAGACATTACACACAACAGAAATGAACTGGGCTCTAATACACAGTCACCATGACAGAGTGAGAAATTTAACACCTGAGCGAATGTGCTGCTCAAGGTGCACACACAACATTTCTGACATCTTGGCTGCATGGTCTCCTGCTACCACAGTATGCAAACACACCTGGACCTACGCAAAACACACAGAAATACTGAGTAATTAAGGCATCTGAAGACGCTACAATACTGGAGTTAAGAACATCCGATTTCAGATTTAGACACAAGAAAAAGAACTTGAGTGAGCCTGGATCCTAGCAGAACACTGTCACTCCTAGTCAACAATGCAATGGCCTATGTTAGGGTGACGTTTTTAAAGTTAATTACCTCAGCGTCTTGTTCCCGGAGCTGGTACGTTTTCTCTAAGCACTGCAGTATTCTAGGACACAATGTCTTCTCCTCCAAGAGAGACTCCAGAAGTAAGACCAGCTGGTCAGGGAGAAGCTAAAAGGAAAATAAATGCCATGTGTGAACATAGATCTCTACAGACTGAGCAATTAAATGGTTAAAAATTCAAAGAGGACAATATTGTTATAACCTGTACTGAGAAGTACTGAGAAAAACCGTGTGTACTTTCAGCACGTGCTTGAAATATCACATGAACTTCTAGCTGGTTTCTGAGAAACCTCAGGGTTTACGTTTCTGTGTTCTGGAAGACTCTGTGCTGGGGCCCAATGAACGTTCATTTTCCACAGTTTTCATTAGTATAGTTATATCAGATCTTAACCATGCACATCTTATTGAAACAGAATCATAGCTTATTTAGTAAGACTTTTACAGAATACATAGTTTAAGTAATTCCATTTTGTTTGAGCTTGGAAGGAATAAAAAAGAGAACAATATACAGTGCATAATTTCAGGAATCAAACAGATATGTAAGTGTATAATTTTTAAGAGTGGCATTTTTGTCTGTTATATTAGCAATTGCCTGATATTCTTATAGTGAACAAAGAAACACAACACAAATAAGTGATCCATAAAGCAAGTGCTGTAGTGACACATTTTGAGGCATATTCTAGCGTAATGAGTTGCAACCCATCCATCATTACATGGTAAAGATGCATTAAGTTTGTGGCACACACAGCATAGATCTGTCTATACATGTATATATATTTAGGAGTCAGTTGCTTGACTCCAGAACCTATCATTTCCAATGAGAACCTAATGTAACCTAAAGAGAAAAAGCATAAGAAGTCTGATGTAGCAAATGCTTAAGTGCTCTGTTTAATAGGCTTACTGGATGAACAAATAAATTATTCAAGCAGAGCTCAGAGAGAAATTACACCAGCTGCCAGGAAATATCTACTGGAAATCAAGGGTTCAGGGTTATCAGTCAGAAGTTTGTTATATGCCCCAAAGCTTTCCCCACTATTCATCATTGCAGGGCACCAAGAAATGGGGAAGGGAGGAAGAATGTGAATTTAAACTTTTGCACACAAAAATATACCAGCATTGCTCACTACTATTGTACTCCAAATAGATTAATGAAAAAAAGATACCCTATGACTTTAACACTAGTTCAGTTTTTATCACATTTGGCAATTCCCTGGTCCCACCCTGCTGTCTGTGTTCCCATTTGCTCAGTTGATGTGTTAACAGGTACAAAACAAAGTCAGCTATAGGAGTTGCCTCTTCCAGCAACACACCCCACAGTCAGGGCTGTTGATGTGCACTGAACAAGCCTGGACCCCTGATCTCTGATAGCAAGCCCATGAAGATATCAGGGATCTTTTGGTAAGTCTTAATCTGTGAAATATTGCTGCTAACAACCAACTAAGCAACATGCCATTTTCTTACCTATTAGTCTGATAAAATTTAGCATTAATACCTAAATCAGAATAAAGAGGAACAGGGATCTCTAGGATTTTAATGTTTTGGTCTCCTTGCATTTTGATTCCTTTCCAATTTTTTATTACTAAAGTTGTACTCTTAGAGACTGAAAAAACCCTCACATCTTACTGGCTCTTACTGGAACATTTTCTAAGTGACACCAAAGCCTGCCAACAAAATGAAGTTGTTAAAAATAGTCAGACATTTAAAATTATTTAATATTTCAGTTCCAGGACAACTACTAAAGTGTCAGCTTGAATGTTCATCATGGAGTCTAACTCTGAAAAATAAAACAGGGAAGGCTTCTGGGAAGTGCCTCTGCTTGGAAACCGAATTCATTCCGAACACTAATAAAATCTGAAATGTTGCAGAACGCCACACACAGAAAGGTACCTTCTGATTCAGAAAGCTTTCTCTGCTAACTACAAAGACGGCAGAGCAATACTTAAATTGTAGAAACTGTAAAACAGCTGCTTGAATGCACAGGTTACAGAACAGCTGAGAGTTGTTATTTTACAATACATCTCCAGTATAATTGCTATACAGATTCACCCACAGAAAGCTACTGTTTAAGATAACATTTCAGAATCTTATTAAAGCCAACAAAAGCACAGCAGCAGAGCAACAGCCATGCCCTTAATTTACCTCTGCCTAGTGCTGCATTATGGGTGAAAAGTATTCTAAAATCACAGGTTAAACACTTATCAGTTTAGATTTGAGACAGCAGAGACAAAAAAAATCTGAGACCATGGCTTCTGTTATTTTCCCATGTTTCAGCTGCCTGAGATGAGACTTTTTGTTACCAACTCACGGTTTAATTGCAGTCTAAGGTAGGAGGCAGCAAACCCTGGCACCCACAGAAGGAATGCTGACAGACCCCAAACCAAAGGGGCACCAGTGGGTGGAGCGATTCTGTTTTGTTCTCCTGCTACTTCCAACACAAAATCACAGGACAAACATTCCCTTTCATTTCTAACCCTTTTAAGAAACGCGATTCTGCCTAAGAGAGAAACAAACCCATCCTAAGCAAAGAGGCAGAAAGCTCCGCCAAAGTTTCACGACGGAGACTACTACAAAATTCCTTCAGGGTTTATTTTTTCCCCAAACACAGCAATGTGACTAACGCTACCACCGAAGCAGCTTTTTAACAGTTATAAATAAAGTGCATAAAATTTCACTTGAATTTTAAGTCAAAAAACCCATACTCCATTATTTTTCTTTTTCCCCACCACCATCCTTATTTGTCCCATCCACCTGTTACTTCTCATCTTTCACATCAAGTGAAGTGTTTGGGGTACATGCTGTGGATTTTCCATTTGTTTGCCTTATGCTTAATACAAAAGGGCCCTTGCTTCTAAGTGCTACCAAAACAGAAATGCTGGAGAAAACTAAAAGTAGATTTATTTTCAAGTATTGTGAAGTTATTTTCCTTTACAAAAATCCATATTCTGTGAATGCATATTGAATATCTAACATACATAAAACCCCACACAACACAGTTACAGAAAAATGCAGCACTGTGTCAATGTGCATTCCCACGTCGAAAACATTAAGAAAACAACCATAACACTCCCAACACAAAATTTCAATTTTCCTGTTAAAAAAAACAAAACAAAACAAAACAAATTAATATATAATGTCTCTGAAGTACTGGAGCATGCTCAATCACAATGCTCAAATATATGCAATTATTAAAGTAGCTCACTTCAATCAGGAAATATGTGGCGAGTATCAAGACATAGTTTTCGTTATGGCAACAATTGCTGCACCAGCATCTATTTATATTTAAAGTAGCTCCTGTCCCAACCTATGCCTGTCGCATGGAAATCATACTGCTTTTCCCAGGGTTCCTCCTCCCCCAGTCGTGAGTACTGGGAACTACATAGAGGGAATAAATTAATTTGTTGCCATCAAGCACTCAAGAGGTTTTCTGTCATGTCCCATCTAATTAAACATCAGCCTCACTATAAATCTGTATCCCAGCACTGTATACTTTATCTTGCCCAAGGCTGTAAAAAACCTCCTGCAACTTTTCAGCCTTTTCAAGGAGTTTACTTTGTCCTGCCACTAAACAGCTACTGTCCCCTGTTTCCCCTGTGTTACCTGATGTGGTGGTTTTAAAATCTGAATAATTAGGCTGTTACCTCTAAAGCAAACTGCAAATGGTAGAGAGTATGAAAAGTAGGTTTGTATTTGAAAAAGGCAAGATGAAAGAATTAAAGAAAACGTAATCAAATTGAAAATATAACTCACACTATCACCAAAACAGCTTACAGAGGCTGAGATTCAACGGATACTGAATAACTGGGAACTAAGAAAAAGCATATGTATTTTCTTCATATTATTACACAAGACACTTAAGTCATTATACTGTGTTAAAAACATTGGTAGCTTTGAAAAGCTTTCTACAAACCATCACGGAACAAAACTACGAGTTTTCTGAATCCTACCCCTAACCTGTAAAAAGCAGAAAGAAAACAAATCTTCCCTCTTCAAAGATCTGGTAAGGCAGCTACAGAGGTCACCGACCCCACATCTCAGAAGACCACCCACACGAAGGAGCGTATTTATCAATTCCTACATTTACAAATGCAATAAATGCCAGATTCACCCTTTATACGAGAAAAAATGCCACTGAAACATTTGACTACTGACCTTTCACAGCCATGAAACGTGACACAGATCTATCTAAATGAGCATCCACAGAACCAGCGCCCGTGCTGCACCCCTAAGCCAGCACACAAATCACTAAAGTCCTACAGCTGGTATGCTGAATATCCCATTTGCTCCTGCCTTCACTTGAATGAAGTCATTGAAAGCCTCCTCGGAGGGGAAATGTGCCTCAGACTAATGCAGCAACCGATTGACAGTGGCGTGATTTCTATTATTACTCCATTATCACACTGGGATCTGCGCCTAAATGAGCATACTTCCTCCCTGATGCCATTTCCTTTTATCCTGGTTCTCGTCTAAAAGCGGATCAATGGGAGTAATATATATGATGTCACTTCAATTTACAGCTCCTGCCTCCCTCTCTTTGCGTGCACAGATAGATCAATTCTTCCCAAAAATGGTTAAGAAACGCGCGGGGAGACTCTTCTCCCAGAGAAGGGTTCTCTGCTATATTTGTCTGTGTAACCACAGCAAGGAACTGTTTACACTGAGCAAAAACAGGGGGGAAAGGGAAAAAAAAAAAATCACTACTGTGTGCTGGAAAACGCTGGCTGAAATGCAAGACAAACAAGGCCAAAAACAGATTGAAAGTGATTTGACCTTTGAAAATTACATAGAAAAGTTTCAAGTTTCTATGGCACAATATATTTCTCCCGTATTTATTTGGGAGAAGGTACTTGCGTTCTGCCTCCAAAACATGCAGTGTCTTTTCATTTACAGTTTTACAAGATTTTCCAAAGTCAAACTGAATTCCTTCTTACCCCCCTTTTAAGAAATAAAGGGAAAAACCCACCCCAGAGTTCAATAGTGAATAGTTCCCTTCAGACAGAATTTCCTCATTAGTTGCAGATAAGAAAGCACTGCTACTAGTCCAGGAGAAAGGACTTATAGGGCCAGGCCATCTCTGCGCCTATACTCCGCACAGATCAAGCAAATCCCTGAATGACTTTCACGTTATAAACTCTCCATATAGACAATGTGCCTCGAGGGCTGATTTCTGCAGGCTGCAATTAAACAAAAAACCTTTGTAAAACAAATCTCCCCCTTCCTCAAGCTGTCCAGAAAATTGTTAGCTTGAAAATTCAATAAAACGCTATTTACTCAACAACATTTTTAGACAGACTTTGTTGCCGTCTACCTCAAACAATATTCTTCAGATGCTGTTTTATCTGCACAGTGACTTCTTTTAGATGAAAACAAGGTTTCCCCCCCACAACCTTCAGGGGCTAAAATGTACTCAGATCAAGTTACACATTAATTCAATAAAAATGTCCATGCTAACAGCTGTTAACTAGCATAGTATGATACACTACTTAAGGCTGTCTAAGCCTGAAAGAGCTAGTCTGCAGTTTGATTAATACACAGGGAAAAAAAGTAATCTGCAGCTGACAAAAAAATGCTTTGAACCGGTTCGCAAAATAAAACCCATCTATGCCAGAGGCTGACAAAATTTCAGAAGTGTGTAGTGAAGCAGACTGTTCTGGTTAACTTTGTTTGGGTCAGTCTATGACTTCCCTCTTGCTGAAAAATCAGTTCCCCTTTGAACGTTTACGAAAGATAACCAGACCTTACTGTATTTAAGAGCAAAACAAATATCTCGGTCTGTAACACATTCTCATTTATCTACGAATTATACTTCTAGGAAATGTCTTCCCATCATATGCAATTTTTCTCAGTCTCTGATCTGACTTTTTCCTGTGCATGGCAACTAATTTTTTAATATCTACTTTTAACAACAACAAAGAAAAGAAATTCCTATTAACTTTGCTTCAAAAAGTCTTACTTCAGGAAGTAATGATCGCAGCAAGTTCATCAGGATTTGGTTTGTGTTACACTTCAAAATACTGTTTCTGGGACAATAATGTCTGGTTATCACTTGCTTCATACTAGTAGGACATAAAAATGACAGGGATAACAATTTATTTAATAAACAACTGCACTTGCATTTCGTTCCATATTACTTTCTTCTTTATAAGATCAAAATTAGGGTTTTCTTATTTTTGGAAGCAGATCATCTATGTCAGAAATCGTTTTAAGGCCACTACCTACTCCAGTATAAAGATTTGATTTATTCTAGCTATGTATGTGAAAACATTGCTGGGTGAAGGACACAAATCCCAAAGAAATGCACAAACTTAAATATGCACACAAGTCAACTGACCATTGACTTTTTAATGCTCCTTTTCAAATGCAAGGACAAAAATAGCAGTAATCAGAGTGCAACTGTCGATATGCAAGCAATAAATGACACAGCTACAATTTAAGGTGGGCTCCTAGAGGGTTCAAAAAGGTTTTGTGTGTGCGTTTGATTTTAGTTATAACTTAACCTGATATGCTCAATGAAACTTGGGAAAATCCTTCCAACTGAGCAATGTGTTCAGCGTCTTTGAAAGAGGAGATGCTGATGGGCAAGTACTTTACAAATCTTTGAGATGCCCTCCTCAAACCCTGACTTAAATTAACATTGTTTTGTCAAGTAACGTTTGCATAACCAGTGTTGTACTTCCTAAATGTTACAGATGCCCAGTTGGGGAAGGCTCTTGGGACTACTTGTGTGCTTAAACTTTGTCATATCCCTACAGTTCTTTTTGTCGTGTTGCATTTAAATGTGATTTTGACACAGTACAAATCGTTGTACAAATCAAATCATATTACTCGCACCTTACTGTTTGGCACTAATACATCAAACTTAGCACTCAATTTTCTTAACACTGAAAAGTATTTGTACGGTAGTATGGAAGCAAAAGCAGACAGGCAAACTCTGGGTATATATGTTATAATACTGCGACATGAGAACGCAAGGATTTAATTTTATCAATATTTTAAGCTTTCAGTGTGGGAATCAGCAGCATAAATGCAAGTTCAAAGCTGTTTTTCATATTCTGTGTCTGATATTCTGGCTACACGTTAGCAGTAATGTTTTTAAAAAGCCACCCTTTGACACCAGTCCATAAACTGAAAATTTTCTTCTTAAGCTGTAGGACAAAATATTTTCCCATAATTTACTTAATGGATAGACAATCCACTTATGAAGAAATTTAGCATCTGCAATCTAATATAAATGCACTGAAATGTCAAAAATTATTAAACCTTTATGATCTAACATACTGCTGACCCAGCAGAATGAAAACCAGGTGGCTTCCACTACAGGTTCAGTCAAGTTATACAGTGCTTTCCCTCAACGCTAGTTTTCTCAAAGGAATGTTTCACCATAACTTTACCCCCGAGCATAATAATTCCCTTTTAAGCATAATAAGCTACACATTGTCTATTCAATGCAGATTATCATCTCTGCCACTTACTACCCTGCTTCCAGCATGTGCTGAGCCTGGTTTCAGATGAAATATCCACAGCAAGAGAAAAGTAGAGACAAGAAGCCAGGTTCCTCATCTAAAATCACACTCCACAGGATCATTATTTAGACACACTGGGAACAGGCAGCATTGCTCTGACACAAACTGAAGTTGAAGATGGCAACAGCAAGATCTTCAGCTACCCTTTCACTTGGTCTCAGAAGTCCTCAGCACTGGAGAGGTGATCAGAACATCATCCTTGTGGATAGTGCTCTCCAACCACATGAAAGCAGCTGGCATTAACAGCACCTTCTCATTTAACAGCAAACCCAACAGAGGCAGGTTCAACAAACCATTTATCTAACTAGTAAAAACAAAGCCATGAAGAACTCTGGTTTTATTTCCCAGCCTCTTAGACTGCTACAAATTAAAGGGTTCATACAGAAGACCAACATGTCTTAGCAACTGGTGTAAAGATTTAATACCCACATTATAGCAGATGTTGAAGTGGAAGTATTTGCCTCCTTATTCATCCACCCAAAACACCCTAGGTCTCAGCTGCTCTAGGTTATGGGCTGATGCTGAGATCAATGGCAGTATAAACCATCTTGCCTTGAATGACTATCACCTATACCACTGAAAACAAACACAGACCAGTGGATGTCCTCTGAGACATTAAAAGAAAGTTGCAGACTACAGCAGACACCAAAGTTGAGTGTTTCAGTGGCCAGTCTCACTGTGCAATGGAAAGTCGAAGAACCAGTATCACTGTGCTAGCCACGACCATCAGTGAGAGCACACTCAGACAGACTTCCTTTGTTTTTTGACCGTATGTACTAGAAGAAGAAAGAGGGAGAAAAGCCTGAGAGCTGAAGAAAATTAACTAATTTTTCTACGTGTTGCTGTGTTGCAAATTACTAGCCAAGTAACCTCATCACCCAGCACTGAAAGTGCCAAATCTTTAGAAAATACCATGGGCAGTTAAGCTACATCTTCAGTTCAAAATCCTTGCAACAGAACTGAGCAAGGGCTAGCATGAGAGATATCTTCTTTTTCCTTGAGAAATTGGTACATACATGGAAATTTCTGAAACAAAAAATTGTTCTACCTATGCCTACCAGCGCAGGATGCAGTTAATGCCCAACATTCATCTGGGACTGTTATATTCAAGGATCATAGGAAATGACTATGAGTTTTCCAGCTCTCTTATGGTATGGTCAGGTCTTGGGGAGACCATGACTTGCTCACCAGAAAATGGCCCTTTCTCATAAGTCAGCCCAAACAGCTGGAATCATTCAGAGAAAGAACCTAAAAAATGAGAGAGATGAGAACTTACTCAGCCTCACTGCTGCTGAATAGAAGTCAGGTCAATTCCAGCTCAGAGGTCCAGGACCTGACAGCACTGCACTCATGAGGGCTGGCCGAGGTTCACCATAAAGCATTAATGTCCCAAGTCTTCCTGGAGGAAAGGACTAAAGCACAGATGGGAAACTGCACTTCCATCACTTCACCTTTTTCGCCTGGAATCCACAAGAATCAACCCTCTTTTCTACCCTTTTGATTTCAGAACAACAGGTTATGAGTGATTTAATGTCTGTCAGTTGACTTTCAACATTTGTAGATCAACTGCATTTCCAGACCTCATCTAGCAGTATTTTCTTCTGACCCGAAATCCGGCTCTGATGCACTGTGTGTCCAACACAGCTTGTGCATACTCACAACAGTTTTCCAACACACCAAGTTGATTTGATTATTTGTTAGGATTTTTAGTGTTGGGATTTTTTTGTGTGTGCATGTAGTGTGTACATTTGTTTGTTTGTTTTGAATTTGTTAAGAATGCAACTGATCAGACCGAGTGGACTCGGAAGTTTCTGAAATACACACATACTTCCTCCAAGCAAGCCTTAATCACAAACAACTTTATTATACAACAGACATAACAGATGACATCTAAACCTGAGACTACATAGGTGGCAGTGGGAACTTAGAAGAGCAATAAGTAGAGCTTCCAGTCTCCAATGACTGAACAAGTAGAGATGCCAACCCACTGCCATCACCTTGTTGGATTCTTGTTTTAAGTAACATCTCACAACGCCCAGGACTAAAAATCTCCAGTTGCCTGGGAGAACTCTTTTGTCATGGCTGGAAGTGACACAGTTCCACAGCCGTGGTCACGTCTCAACGTGATGCCTTTGGCATTTCAGAAGACAACATGACATCACTACGCCAGCAACACTGGTTACCACACGCCTGTCAGACTGGTCTTCCAGTTTCTGCCCTGGTTCCCACCAGAACCACTTCTAACCCAGCCACTGCAGCCTGCACTGGTAACACTGAAAAGACCACCTCTGACTGCCAACCATGGACCACAGGCAACAGCCAGCTCTTCCTCCATTCCACTGTTCTCCATTGGAAGCCCAAGAAACCCTTTCTGAAAAAAAAAAAACAACACTCCACTGCACACTGCTCTCTTCACAGGGGGAAGATGAGACAACAAACAACACATGACAGATGTCAGTCCATTGCTTAATGTGGACGCTACTCAGATTCTATGGCTATGAGTGTGGTAGGGAACAGAGTAAGAATATCCCATTACTTTTTATTCTTGATTTTAAAAATATGGATAAGATTTTATTTAAAACTGTTGTGGAAGACAATTACCATTGGAAAAGAGAATCAAGCCTGTAAAAGATATGAGGACAAGAAGAGGAGTGTGGCATGACACCTTATTATGCCCAGGGCCATTTAAGAAGTTGCCATAGTTATTAGCAAGGATCTAGCTGCCGGATTTTCTCTTTCAAAATCCCATATAGAAGCATTAAAACTAACCATAAAAATAAATCCAAGCTGAATCTTGCTGGACATGAGCTTTTACAAACTGCATGTGACTTACAGATTTTTACCTTGAAGGAGCACAAGAAATTGAGTGGCTTGAGACAGGATTTCACATTAGCATGTGTAGGAGCAGGACTTCTAAGGAAAACAAACCAACCAACCAACCAACCAACAACGCAAACACATGCAAACTAAAAACAACCCAGCAAACCAAACCCTAAAAGCTAGTTCAAATATTACTGTTTTCAGAAGTAATTACCAGGTAAAATTGGATAAAAGTGCTATATTCTACTCATGCTTCTCAGGTGAGACTTTCTGTAATGCCAAGGAAGAAATGTGAATTATTAAAAGGCAGTAGGAGTTATTTTATCACATGTACTGACCAGTACTTCCACGGATAGACACAGTATTAATAATTACTTTTAAATGAATATAATGGATTTGTTTCTTGACTCAGATCTACACCTTTGTGTGGGAACAACTCTAGTCAATTTAATAGAATTACATCAAAGCATTTGCCTCTGAAGAGCTCTCTCTCAAAAAAATTCCCGAATTAGAACTTTCTTGTGATTAATTATAGAAAAAGATGCTGGCTTTATCACACTGCAAGTGATAGGAAAAAATAAAAAATATTTTAGACATATTAAGCAACTATTAAGTTTGTGAAGGGGTATAAAAAAAATACATGACATTTAAGACACAAACTCCATTATAAATTCACTCTCACCGTTGGGCTAAAACTAGAGGCTTTAAAAACATTAACTTCCTTATAAAATAGGGATAAATGTAATGTACTGTGCTCATTTGCTATATTGGTTTATGCACATAAGCATACAAAGATATGTTCACCTAATAACTCACTGAGAAGTTTTTACCTCTCTCTAAACCCCTCTTATTTAATAACAAGTCCCATAATTAAAAAAAAAAAAAAAAGTTGTGGTGGTAGTAGTGGGTTTTGGTTTTGTGTTTTTATTTATCTGTAAGGAAGATTAAATGAGTTGCTTGAAAGACCTTAATTTCATACCCTCTCCCCGCCATTAGCTTTAGATGTCACATTTCAGAGTACCCAGAATCATGTGATGTATTTATATGAAATGCAGGTACTTGCAACTTCATTTCCAGAAGCAGGCATAAAGACAAATCTTCTTGCTGAAATGGAAGAGGGTTCTAGGTTCTCCACTTCCAAAAAGAGATTTTCTATTACGTTTTCCACCAGTCATTTACTACTGGAGCCTATCCTTTACAAAACAGGATTCACTTACTTATTTCTAAGGCTGCATGCTACTTAACTTCTCCCTCTGCAGGAAAGGAGGGTGAGGAAAAAGTATTAATCTCCAGGAAGGATATGTGGAAAATTTTCTGAACTATGGCCTCATTCTGTAACTCCTTATTGAAAGAGGGCTCCCACTAACTTCAAGGGAACATTTGCTCACGTAATGAGCACAAGACTGGCACTTAATCACTGAAGTTACACAGAAATGTGAAAACAATCACGCAGGCAATGCCAGGGAGCAGTGAGCTGACTGTGCAGCAGTAGAGTGTTGTTTATACATGAAAGGCTGGATAACTACTAAGTACAGTGCTTCAACAGTAATTCATAATCTTATCTGCTAATGGAAATAGTTGACTGGAAGTCGGCTCTAGTGAGAATCTACAATGCTGTACACAGTGACAGAACCAAGTTATTTACATGAAAAGTTTAAACAGTACAATCTTACAACTAATTTGAGAAATCGTTTGGTAACATAATCATTTAAATCTAATTTAAAGTAAGTAATGCATGCTTTAGAACACTGAAATGAAACCCATTCCGCAGTACAAGCAAAATATCTGCTTATTACGGACCTTGCTCTTAAGAAGCAAAGGCAAGTGCCCACTCTATCAGCTCTTTCTGTCTAGTGAAATCAATCTCTAGAAGTTTCATTTCAGATATGTTCATGGTGTTGTGGCTAAAACAGACATGAAGTTTCCATTATAAACCACAGTTTTCAGGTGTTTATAACTTAACTATAAAAACTCCTTCCAGCAAGAAACTTGGCATTAAAGTTCTCAGCCTATAAGAGGTTTTAAAAATACTACTTTCACTATCATTATTCCAGATAAAATGTCAGAGGTAGTTCACTGATTCAAGACAATAATCTATCACCAGACTCCTACTTTTTAGAAATGAAGGCTTAACAACTCATTACTCTAGGATGAATCTAATTACATTCGTAATTCTTTGAAATTACGACAGCTGTAGTAATAAAAAGTGAATAGCTACGGCTACATGAAGGAATAAATATTTTCCACTGGCAAAATTAACTCTTCACAGCTCCATCTTAAACAACATAAACAAAAATGATAGCACTTTTTTATTTTCTTTAGAACTAGGCAGCACATATTTAGTTTGCTGTGTATTTTTTTTCCCACTGCTTAAAAGCAACGTCTGCATGTCTCTCAAAATCCTGGCCACTTCATCACCTACCCCAACAAAACCCCAAGACAACTGCAGTTTATGGGCTCAATGCTGCAAACAGTTAGGTATAATTAACTTTGCATGCATGAGTACCTCCACTGAAAGCAACAGCAGCTTACATGCGCTCACGAGTTTACAGCATCGGGCCCTCTTAAATGCCCCATTTAAAAGGACATTACAGGGTTTAATAAATGTATGGCAAAGTCACACTGTAGAATTTTGCAGCAACAGTATGCTGGTTGTGTTTTCAAAACAGGTCAAATCATGAGGATTCTGTATTATGTTACACAGACTCATAGAGTAATTTCTATTATACGCTGCTTATTATCTGCAGAAGACAATGAACTCATTAATCCATATACAACTTGAGCTAGTCCAGTCTAAAAAGTACAGTGAAATAAACAACGTATTCTTGGAAATCTAACATTTTTTTACTACTCCGTTATTTTCAAACGCACACATCTGAGCTACAACAATAGGTCAGGTTTTAAGGCAGATTCTGTGCATCACTACTTCAGGCTGGGAAGCTGCTGCAGCATCGGCTTTCAGATGTATACATACCCACAAGCCCTAGAAAGCTGGGAACTGAGAGCACTCGGCACCTCTGGAAATTAAAGACCTCACAACCATAGCGCGTACACTGCAGTGGCCCAAGCAAAGCAGGCACTATCCACTGAGACCTCCTGTTTCTCTTCTGGTTTTCTGGCAATCTTACAGTTATTTCACCACGGCCTGGTAATAGGGCAGACTCCTGCCCACAAGCAGCTTAGCCATCAATCAGTGTGTCTGTCTTCATTTTGCCAATTATCTTTGTCTAAATTCCAGAGAAACTGAAAAGACTCACTTTAAAGACAGGAAAAAACACGTGAAACAGCCTTAGACTTCACCATTGAAAAACTTTAACCTTGAAAAAAATACAAACAGACACAGGAAGCCGAGTACAAGTGTATTAGATGTTTTTCTTCCCTGTAAACGGTTTCTAAAGAAGCTGGCTGTATTTCATATACCTCTAAAGTCTGGGAAAAGAAACCAGCTGTGCTATAAATGCCCAGGCTGGCACTGGTAGGTAAAACACTCTCAGCTATTACTCTTTTAATGTTATGACTGAACTCTGGAACAGACAGCAATTTTCTTTCATAAGCATCTCTAAAACAAGTAATAAATTATAAGTCTAAGGTCTTAACCACTACTATTTGCGAATGGGCAATAGAGGCAAGAAGGTGATATGAAAGGAATTTCACCGGTGTTCAAAACAAGCACTGTAGCCCATAACAACTGATTTACTCCAAGAATTGGTAAGGCACATGACAAAAGAAATGCAGTATTATTGTGAAAAGGCCAAAAGGCATGGGTATACTTACTGAAAATGCAATTTCAGTTCCACCCTGTTGGCAGGAGCACAAAGTCCTTTAACCTGATTATACCTTTACTGTGGTGCCTCTATAACATTCGTCTTCTCTTCAGACTAAAAGCACAAGTTCTTCTTAATCTAAATCCAATCACAAACCAGTCTTGGACATGCTCCACCCTTGCAATTACATATTGCTCTCGGTGATCATATTCCACCTCTTTACTTCCCTCCTCCTTTTCCGTACTGTAGCCCTTTTTATTCAATGCTCTTCTGGGATCATTATCTCTCATCTAATAATCGCATTAATTAGAAATTTTAATTTTGGCATTTAAACAACGTGAAACTAGTTTCAACAAATCTTAAAATTCCAGGGGCAATAACAACATAAAAGTAAAACCTTTTTTCATCTGCCCCCAAATGTGTATGATTTTCTAAAACACAAAAAAAAAAGAAGAAAAGTTATCCTATTGCCTTCTGTAACAAGATGAGAGCCTCCATTCACATAAGAGTTTTGTTAATTTCAGGTGTTAGCTAGTGCATTGGCTTCAAGGAAATATATGCAGTAAATATATCCTTTTGCTTCAAGAGCTGAAATATCAAGAAGGTGCATCTAGGTTTGCCAAGGGGAGCACATATTTCCTCATCTTCAAAACAACTGCACTTTATTTTATATGCAATTTTAATGTAAATAGAAGCAATAAAAGTAAAGAGTCTATTGAAACTGTAGTTTCTGTTAATTATGAATACTATGTAAGCATGCTTACAGTAAATCGTAGCTGCTGGTCTGTGTGATTTCACAATGCCAATCAGCTCACAGGGAGCCTGGCTGGAATAAACAAATAAAGCAAAGGTATTTCAGCAGGTCTGTATCATTAACAAAGCCAGTTTAAATAAGCAGCTTTTCCATTACATATTGCCCTTCTATATTAACCTCTGTGGTCAAAAAACAGTTTGTCCAAATAGAAACAAAGTGTTTACAATGCTGATTAGTTTTGAATGTGTCTGCATGGCGCAAAATAATAAGGATCTGTGGCTTTCTGAGCGGCATCTCAAGGGAAAGAACAGGAAAGTGACAACAAAGACATGTTGTGACACAACAGCACGCAATTTTTTCACAAAGCTGCCCGAGATCCACACAGTGCTGAGGGCTGGTTTGCTCTGGAAAATAGGTTTTCCCTTTTTTCAATCCGCTTGGGATCCTTGACCATACAGTTTGAACTGACTTTAAAGTGGGAAGTGAGGGGGGAGAGAAAACAAAACCCCAAATTGCCATGACTGTCTTTTTCACCATTTACACAGTTAAATTTATATCACCAAGGCAATTAGAGCTTACTGGCCTGAATACTGAAAATTACTGACTTATGCTTAGCAACCCTTCAAATGACGGCATTTGTAGGGCACAATGAGGAAACCAAATTATGGGCCTCTTGATGTATACAATACCTCTTTCCCTTATGTTTGTTTCTATTTATTTCCTAAAGCCCAGGTTTCCAGTTCCACCTCTCTTTGTAGGCCAGTGGTACTGTGGCGATGCAGATACACACTGTACATCACAGTATAGCTCTAAACTGCAGTGGCAGACAGCAAGAGGGGTTAGTTTAATCCAGATTTTGGGTAAATACAAAGCAAAAGACAGAATGGAGGCTGGTGTGTCAGGCTGCTGAGACCTCAAAATCATGGGAAAACATAACTGCTGGCTTTTAGCCAGCTACTTCTTGAATGCCTCTCCCCGTTTTCATGTATACCTGCTACTGTTTAGAGCAGTAAATCAAATATTGTTTTCGGTTTTTTAAAAATGTGTTGCAGGTTATCCGTAAGAGAAAAATGTGAGCCCCATTACACTTTTTTTTTTTTTTTTAATACTTACTATCCATACATTGTTTTTTCCCCAATTCTTGGTGATTGGATATTTTCCTCTATTTTTGGAATGTTTACTTATTGTTTGACATCTTATTGTTTCTTCTGGACAATCAGTTTCTCTAGTTGGGGGGGTGGTGTTATTTTTTCTTTTTTTTTTTCTTTTTTTGTTTTTAATATTACTCACACAGTAACAAGGGAGAGAAAACAAAGCAACACAAAACACAATAATAATTTTTTAAACTCTCCCCAGGAAACCGGATTGTAAACCAACAAAATTTGTCAGAGTGACGAAGAAGGGGGGGGGACCTTACATATTTTCGACTAGTATTTTGAAGCCGACTAGATTTCAAGTTGAGCATTTAAAAAACAAAAGGAAAACGAACAATGCAGATTTTGAAAAATACTTTGCTCAATCGAAAGAGAGGGCTTTGACAGGGAATAGAGGGGAATGAAGAAGCATGCTTGTATTATGAAATTCAACAGAAGACAATGACACTTTCTTCCTGCAGACACTTTACACATTCCACCCTTTCACCACTTTTCAAAGCCACTGTTTTTTGGGTTTTTTTCTAGTATTTCAGTGTAAGTGAAGTTGAAACGTCTCTCTTGCTGCTCACTTCCCACACTTTCTGTGTTTGACCCTTGATGAGGACCGTGCACTTCCTCAAGGAGACCATCGTCAGCATGCGGCGTGTGGAGGTGACGGCTGAGCTGAAACACCACGAAATAAACTGCAACCATGGAGTGGCCGCTTCTGCACGCACAAGGACACCTTCCCCAGGAGCCAGAGGGAGGCACCTCAGAACAGAAAAGATCTCTACTTAGTTTTCAAAAGACATTTATACGCTGCTCCTGTAAAACTCTCCTGAGCTCCATCTAAAAGCTTTCAGCATTGTTGGTTATGTAAGGGATACAGCCAAACATACCTGGAAATCAAGAAATGCTACAAATCAATTTTTGCTATTGGTGGTTGAAACAGCTAAATTCAGTAATGTGCAATTCGAGGCAGAATAACCACACACTACACGATGCTACCTAGCACCTACAGAAGGATCTTGTCAAACTGTATTTTGCTGTAACTCATTTTCTACCACATTTTTATTTCTAAGTTTTAATGCAAAGCAAATATAAAATTAAATGGCTACAAACTGAAGTAAAAACTGTTGTAATTTGTGCAGTTACTACAAAAAAATCTACTTATTTCTATTTCTCATACAAAATAGCTTCAGTACTCCACAGTTAGCTTGTATTTGAAACAATGCTCAAAGCTATGCTTGAAGTAACTTATTGTGAAAGGCAGACAGAAGCAGTCTTGACTAAAGTGGAATTACTATTCAGTGAAAAGTAAAAGAAAAAAATACTAGAAGGAAAGTCAAGCATAGAGACAACAGCCTTGAATCAAGGATCTCTATTTGTCCACATAAAATGGGATGTTAATTTTCCAGCTATATTAACTTACCACATACATTTTCATAATTAAATTATATAATATGATACTTCAATAAACGTATTAGGTAAATATCACAGGCATTTTAGTTTAGCACAAGAGAGCTTGGCCATGTATTAGTTGCGTGTTCCTGCTAATCTGCTACGGTGAAAAAAGTGCTACTCTGAATAACTATAAATTGATTTTCCGCAAATATACAAATCAGCAAATGTTTTGAATAACTAACCTGCAGGACATTTTTAAATATAAATTTTATTACAACTTGAACGGAGCAAGGAGAGAAGTTACTGCTCAGATAAATGTTACATACATTTTTGCACATTGGCACCTTCATCACAACTTGCAAACAACACTGTGCTTTGCAGAGCAAATTAGTAGCTCCTGACATAAAGCGCAGATATAGTTTTGCACTACCCTTCTGACAGGTGTGCATACAATAATATGCCATTAATAGGAAAAATACACATTTCATACAAACCCTTTAAAACAAGCAGGACAACAATTAAAACATAATACACTGAATGGACACAGTTTATTGCAACAGTTTATGAATGCTGACAGAACAGATCTGACTGAACTGATTTAAGGCTAAAACTTTTGAAAAAGATCTGAGAGAACCATCTTGTAACAGTACTGATAAAGAACCCCCAAAAATAACAAAAAAGAGGACACAAATTATTTCTGACAATACTAAAGTCAAACACGTTTATGTAGTGGACATTAATACTCACTTTATTTTTCATTCTGCTACATAGGCTATCTACTGCTCAAAAAGAGACCTGTATGCTCTTCATAGAAACCAGGAAATTTGAGTTAAAAGTGCTTTGCATCAGATTTACATGTTGGGCATTTAAGGCATAGCAAACCTGATTTTGCAGCAGTACTTGTTGAGACAGAATTCCCATAGATTTCAGAGAAACTCATTTGCATGAGGATTGTAGGGTGGGGCACACAGCACCTTCTGAGTAATCATCTTAACATACACACACTATGATCATTTAAATTTATCTTATTATTTTATATTCTTTTGTTAGCTTTAAACTTTCAGTGCAAAGCCGAAGCATGTGAACATTAACGAGCATAACATGAAGTGCTGCAGGCAGCAGCCTTGCCCAACTCTAGCAGAGGTGGAAGCCAACACATAACATTCTCCTGACCATCTTGTCCATGGCTTTTATTATTAAAGACATTTGCACACTGTGTCCAGTCTTATTGAGGAATATCATATATACTGATTTGGGTCAAATTAATATAGGAAAAGAAAGGTTTCAAAGTAATATATGTATGTAGAGCAGTATAAAATAATTCTAACTTACACATTTATAAAATGATGAAATTCAGTACAGGTGTATTTTCCAACTCAACACAGAAGGTTTTAGAAACTAGCAGGAGGCTACTATAGGATCTAAACCGAGAAAACACATAAACAATGCATAAGAAGTGTGTATTATCAAGGCATTTTCTGACACATGCCTTGGCCACTGGAGATCTGTCCAAAGGCTTGTTCTAGCAGGTTGACTTTAGATGACTCTAAATACTTTATAAAAACAATTTGTGGCCATGTCGGCAAATAGACAAAAGCTGAGCCTCAGCTTTTGCAACTGGAAACAGTCAGATCCACATAAGCCAACAGTGAAAACAAGAACTTTGAAAGGCTTTGGATGGAAGTCTTAAAATTTATATCTCAGCTATAAAAACAAAATGTAATGCATTTTTACAATAATTTATTGCATGAGAAAATGAGGGCTTTTGATTTACACACACCCTATGAAGCAAATCCTGACACTTTTACAAAGGCATACTTCCAATGCTTTTGTTCATACATAATGGAATATTTTTCTCCTATTTTTCTACCATTCTTCATTGGAATTATCAGCTAAGTCAGTCTTAGGCATTCACAAACCCCCTGTAAGCTCTGGGAATCTTGGCTTCTAAGCTACAGGAAACATGTCCACAGTGTCTGTGTACTTCCAACTTTGTAAAAGGATGAATGTACTTTTGGCATATGGTCCTGTATGCAAAAAAAGATTTACCAAATGGAAAAGAGAGGCTTAAACATTTATAGTGGAGCTTAAATGCTCTTTTCTAGATAAACTTCCGTCATGAAGAAATGCAACATTAAAAACAAAACAAAGACAGCTTGATGAAATGAGCTTAGTTGCCTCAGTTTAGCCTCTACTGAAAAAAACATCTGTATCACAAAAGCTGCCCTCACAACTGCAACCTTGATGGACATGGGGATTGAATGAGTGTGGAAATTGAATTACACCCTCTCTCGCTGTAGGTGGTCCTTACGGATCAGCGTACCAGCACGTGTCAGAACCCGGCACCACTCCCGTCCACGATGCATCTGTTCCCTGGACACAGTCCTTCAGACTGCAGCTCTCTCAGTATGACACTATTCAAGGGAGCTAAATACAATTAAAAAATAATAATCTCTCTTTGAAACAGTAATTTAAGATAAATGTCTGTTTGCAATAGACATTTGCAATAGGAACTCTCATTGCAGGCTCCTGCTAATCTGATTTAAGCATGATTTTGTTTCCACTCAGGAAGCTGAAATTAATTTAGCTGTTCCTGAACACTGCTACAGAAAGATGAAGTATCCAATGGCTCACGGCTACAGTTCCTAGTTCAACAGCCACATCTGCTACGCAGTCAGGTTATGCTGAAAATTTGTTTGCTTTAGCTACCATTACACAGGGGATTTATACTATTACACTGTTATCCCATTACATTCAGTTTTTAGACTTTTATAGATTGCCTAGAGACTGAAAAGCAGAAGAACTCTGATCTTCATGCGTGCTAAATTACCAGCTGCAAGAAAATCTCCAGCAGATTCCCTGCAATGACTTTGTCATTAATGCACCCCAACATTGAGAAGTCTGATGTGATCCGATTTCCCACTATTGTCTGCTTTCTAGTATAAGTATTAGTATTAGTATCAGTATCAGTAGTATTAAATTACTACTACTACTTTCAGTCCAGGACTACTTTTTAGTTTAAAAAGTTGTAGTTGGTAATTAATCCTATCAAAGATGTCATTTTGTTCAGCAACAATGGGCAGGACAAAAACTATGGTCAACCACATGAAAATAGGTAACAATCTATGAAGCACAAACTGAAGTCTCCTATTGTTTTTCAGAGACTTGCAAAGTAGTTTTTGAATAAAGGCAATTCTTCAACACGGCTCTTCCATAATGACATGGAGGACTACATCAAGTCACTTAGGAAATCAACACACCTAACCTTCTGTGAACTCTCCTAATTCTGGGACTTTTCTTCCACCGTCTCTTTCAAATTGAAAGGTAAATAGAAACAACCAAATCAAAACGAAAAAAATAAGACAGCCAAAATCAGTCTTCGAAGGATGTCTAATTAGATTAAGAACTCAGTTCCGAGGGTCAAGTCTGTTCTTCTTTGTGTGTCACTCCTGCTATATATATGAGGGCAGCTATAGTGAGACAACGCAAAGCAGTTAAGACTGCTAGCATAATAAAAGGCGATGCTTGTCCTTATGCAAAAATTAATGGTGTGGCTAGCATTGTTGGCAGTTTAAAAAACAAACAAACAACACCATCACACACAAACAAACAAAATCAACAAAATCCAAACAAAACCACAGACCAACTAAATGAATAAACCCCACAACCAACCAACCAAAACCGCCACAAAAAAACCCAAAACTTCCAGTCATCACTGTGATGCAAACAGCCATAGGAATGCCCAAGGGTCATCACTACAACCAACATCTTAAGCTGAATTTCTTGCTATTCCTAACTCATGACAAGATTCTTGCTGCCAGTTTTTCATTTACACTTACAGGCTGCTATCTATGAATAGCGAGCAACCCCATCACCTCATTTTCTTTACAGCTTTCTCTTTAAAACAAAAATTCAACACACAGTTCAGGAAATATTGTAAGATGAAGCTGGCTGCACTCCTAGAAATAAAAAAAATAAAGTTTCCATAAAACCTGACATCTCACTGTAAATTACACCTTAAAACCCCCCAAAACAAACAGGAAAAGATACTATTACCTAATGTCTGAAAAATCAGAGAATATATTCATTCATTCTGCAAGTGAAATTACATAGTAAATAAAATATCCAGGTACATTTTCAACCAGCACCTTCCTCAAAAGAGTACATTATCTTCCTTTATCAAGGAAAGCAAATGTTGGTCTTGGTGCAGATAATCTTATTAGCCCAAAAACATGCTCAACAAGACAGAACTGGACACCATTTTCACAGCAGCATTCTACGATGGTTTCCAGTGTGACCCCCAACCCCAACACTTTCTGATCTCTGATTAAGACAGCTATCCAAATTCATGCTACTAGGTAAACCATCATATTCTCTATGCTTTCAAGTTCATTTTCAGAGAAGTAACTTTATTTGCAAGCAACACATACAGATATCATTCATCACTAATCTCAGTGTGCAATTTAATCCCATGACAACCACATTGGCTTTCACATCATTCATGTGGCCATGACTGTAAATGCAATGTTTGTGGTCAGTCCAAAACACAGACAAAATGAAAGGAACGAGATAAAGGCAGCCCCACCAGGGTGACATTACACGCTGTGCCTATAAAATCAGACTACTACTTCTACAGCCACGGCTTTTTCTCAACATCAGAGTTCTACCAGGGTCCATAACACCTGAAGCAAACAGAAGTTTCCTTCTCCGGAAAGTAAACCCTGTTAATCCCAACATTTGCTCAAAGGAAAGCACGGACATGTTGCTTAATGTCACAGTAAAAACAATTTATTTCAAAGACAACAAGGAGCTGCAGAAACCTTTTGCAAAATGCAAACCTATCTAAGATATTTTTTGTGTGCCACATTATTCTGGAGATCTGAATGGTTTCTGCTCTTGGAGCCTGCTGACATTTTAGGCAGTGTCAGTCCTAACTATAAATTTAAAACCAAAGCTAAGTGCCACTGGATCACAGGAGAAATTAAAGCCTGTGGCTGCTCCTGCCCACTCTGGCTTGGCCTGACGGACACACAAATAAGTACCCAGAGTTCATCAAGGCTGTTATGACACAAGCTGGTAGCAAATAGAGTCAAGCCTAAGTAGCAAGGACACTCTCACCCAAAGGACCATATAAGGTTGAAACTTACTTAGCACTGAATTTATAACTCCAAGCTATGTAGTATAAGCCAAAGATTAAAGGTATATACTTTGGAAGGAAAAACTGCTGTCCTAAGGGTTAAAAGAACCATGCATCAGTATATTTCTAGATTATAAGATCATTAGAGTGTTCTCTTCGAAAAAAAGAAAAAAAAAAAGAAAGTAAAATTATTTCTATAAGAATTATGTTTAATACATGCCCATTACAGGGCTGGGATCTAAGGGCTGTTTGCGTCTCCTAGATGTCTCACTGACTACCCTGTTCTAGCTCCCTTTTGTTGTGGCAGGCTATTCGGCAGAAACAGAAAGCACTGTCAGCATGGTAAGGCCACATTAACTTGCTGAAAATGGGCTCAAAAGCATCTCTTTTTGGATTAGTTCTCTGACCGCAATTCTCATATGAGTCAGCAGCCAGAGAAGTAGGTATTAATTTAGCAACCAAGTTACTCCAGAATATGTGAAACGAAGCCCCTGTTGGTGTCAGCTGAGACTCAGTTGCCCTTCCTGTTACTTCTGCACCCAGCACACAACGTCAGAGCAAGCTCTTTAGAAGTGGCCAACCCTTTCCATGGTCCTTTCATGCCACCATTGAACATGGTTGTGCGTAACTCTCTCTTATCTCTGTGTAAAGATAACCAAACAAAAGCTACATTTGGAAAATCATTCAAATTACAAGAAATAGTACCTCTGGTCAAATACAAACCATTAAAACTACATTATTCAGCTATGCCCTCAAAGCCCATGGCACATTTAGCAGAAGTAGTTATTTAAGGGATTGTAGGTTCAGAAATGAATTGATATATCCAAATATGATGAACGGTCATCAACAGCACAAAAATGTTATTTGTTACATGGGTGTTAGGCTGGGAAAAAAGCCCAATCCTGAAATACCTAACAGTTTTAATCTGAAATAGGGAAAAAAAATAACTGTAGTGTTCATTTATTTTGCAACACATTAAGAATACTCTATATGTTATTACTTACTTTTAGTGAAATACATACGATGTTGAAACGAATGATACTAGTTTCAAATTCTGAAATAGAAATTTACTCCTTAGCACAGCAGTCTCACCATGACTGAGAAACGTTACTTCAGGAAAGCCCACACATCAAATTCTGAAGTGGCTGCAACCTTTATATTTTATTTGATGACAACATCCCAGGACTTTAACAAATGAAGTTTAAAAATATAAGCAAATAAGGAGCAAATGAGATATTTTTAAATACTCAGGAATGTCTCTCCATGACTTGATCTATTTCTAGGTTGCCTCCTGACCTTGCCATGGCACTCAAAAGACTTAGTGAGAAGCTTCAAAGCAAAGAGGAGAAACAAAGATACGTTACACAATTCCCCAGAAGGCAACTATGCCTCTCCTTTACTTTTCCTTAAATAAACCCTGGTTACAAACTAGAACCACAGCTTTTAATACATCTTGAAGGTGGCCAGAAATAGACTGTAGCCTCAGGATTACATGGTAGGGAGAGAGGAATAGAAATACTGTGAGCTGCTACATCTTCCAATAAAACTTTGAAGCTATGGAAACCTTACAATTCTTCCTAAATTCAGTTCTATCATTCAGTTGCTAACAGCAACTACTATTTGTTTGAATTAGCAAAAAAAATCAGGGGTCCAGCCCACCAACTGGTACTTTGACACAAAATAATGCAGAAGTAATGTATACGTTCATACTGACCAGTCTAAATACATAAAAAAGAACAATAATATTCACTTGATGCTGCAGCCACCTCCTGATGAGAGAACTTTCCATAGCATAAGGCCAACACAAATGCACAGAAAGTTACATCTTCCAATTATGCTGCCACCTCTAGGTGACAATCATACAGCCAGAAGATCATCAAGCTCTGGAGGTTCTGGGTGGGCACACGGACCAACTCCACAGCAGCGTCTGCTATAAATGCTGTCTCCTTGCCTTCTAAAAAGGATCCCAGTACACAGTGGAGTTTGCATCCCATGTAACAGCTGGTTTCACTTAAATATTAGTTTCTGCTAATGCAACTGAAACACAGCAGGAATTTTGTTTTGATGTACGATTTACGATGTATGTAAAGGACCAAGAGTTAAGGAAAAACATTGATGAACTTTAAATTATTTAGAAATACAGAATTCACATTTTTGCATAATAGAAAGCTAGTATTTTTGAAAGCTGATAAATAGAGTCCTCTGCTCTTTGTTTCTAGAACAAAACAAAATGACAGTAGTTACTGTACCCAACTACCTAGCAAACCAGAAGGCCCCTCTTGACAACTTTTCAGTTTTACAGCAAAACACTGCTTAGACATGATGTCTCAAATAAGGTGGAGCACAAAAATCAGCAAGTTCTAAGTTTATACCAATTTTAGGCTTTGAAACTAGAAAAAGAAGATTCATGCACAAAGTAAACCATGGTTTCCTCTCATCACACTCTCAACAGGACACAGTAGCAAAAACAAGCCTGTTTTAGTCAACAGCTTTGCACAATCCAGGCACTATATTGATGCATAATGCAGCCAAGTGTCCATAAAGCTCATTTAACAAGGGACACTGAAGAACAAAGATATGGTACTTTCTAGCATCAACCAACCAACCACTCCAGATGCAAGAGGTTCCACTGCCAGTTCTCTTGGGCCACCTCTCTTTTCATAAGGTGGAATTTCAGATGCAATACCCTGCCCCATCAACATCAAAACCAAAGCCCTATTTCAAGCAGAAAGACATTTTATCAAAGTTCCATTTACCTGGCCCTGGAATAGTCACAATTACATACTTTACAGTGTCAGCTGAAGAAGGTAGAGAACAAGTTAGACTTCTTGTGTACTTAGACTTCAGTAAAGCTTTTGGCACTGTATCCCACAGCATCCTCCTGGAGAAGCTGGCAGCTCACAGCCAGGATGGGTGTACTCTGCAATGGATAAAGAACTGGCTGGATGGCCAAGCCCAAAGAATTGTGGTGAATGAAGCCAAATGCAGCTGTAGGCCGGTCATGAGTGGTGTTCCCCAGGACTCAGGTATTGGGGCCAGTTCTGTTTAATCTCTTTATCAATGATCTGGATGAGGGGATTGAGTGCACCCTTAGTAAGTTTGCAGATGACACCAAACTGGGTGGGAGTGTTGATCTGCTGAAGGGTAGGAAGGCCATACAGAGGGATCTGGACTGGCTGGATCTTTGGGCTGAGGCCAATTGTATGAGGTTCAACAAGGCCAAGTGGTGGGTCCTGCACTTGGGTCACAACAATCCCAGGCAGTGCTACAGCATCAGGGAGGAGTGGCTGGAAAGCTGCCTAGTGGAAGAGGATCTGGGTGTGTTGACTGACAGTCAGCTGAACATGAGCCAGCAGTGTGTACAGGTGGCCAAGAAGCTCAACAGCACCCTGGCTTGTATCAGAACTAGTGTGGTCAGCAGGACTAGGGAAGTGATCATGCTCCTGTACTCAGCACTGGTGAGGCCACACCTTGAATCCTGTGTTCAGTTTTGGGCCCTTCACTACAAGAAAGACATTGAGGTCCTAGAGAGAGTTCAAAGAAGGGCAACAAAGCTGTTGAGGGGCCTGGAGCACAAATCTTACGAGGAGCGGTTGAGGGAACTGGGGCTGTTTAGGCTGGAGAAAAGGAGGCTGAGGGCAAACCTTATCACTCTCTACAACTACCTGAAAGGAGGTTGTACCATGGAAGGTGCTGGTCTTTTTCTCCCAAGGAGCAAGTGACAGGACAAGAAGAAATTGCCTCAAGTTGTGCCAGAGGAAGTTTAGATTGGATATTAGGAAAAAATTCTTCACAGAAAGGGTTGTCCAGCATTGGAACAGGCTGCCCAGGGAAGTGGTGGAGTCACCATCCCTGGAGGTGTTTAACAGGTGTTTAGATGAGGTTCTTAGGGACATAGTTTTGTGCTAGAGTTAGGACATGTTATGGTTGGACTCAATGATCCTAAGGGTCTCTTCCAACTGAAATGATTCTATCCTCAGGTTTCAGCGTGATCACCTTCAACACGAAAACCCTCTCCATTAACAGAGTAACAACAGATTTGGAAAATCCTGGTGGTTTCCATCAGTCCAAACAATATGGAAAGATACAGAAGAAAGAATAATTTGTTATTTCTTTCTGAAAGAAGGGAAAAACACCAAACTGAGGGGGCTCCTACATTTGGAGCAAGAGAACTCTAAAGTATGGAATACGTTGTACGCTGTTTTCTAAAGTCATTGCTGATACTAGGGTAATTGACATAAAACTTCATTTTGTGTCAATAGCATAGAGATCATAAAAGAAATAATTCAGGAATACGTCTTCATGCTTTGACATCAAAACAGAGCTGGAACTAAGAAACACTGCTTAACAGTCAAGCTCTGGACAGGAGAATTTTTCCAGTGCTTAAATTCTGAATATGTTGGTATTCAAAGCACACTTTCCACACTCTATTTTGCAGACATTCCTTAAGCAAAAAGAGGTTTGAAATAATACACCCTAGCCAAACCATAACATATTACATAGGGGAAAGAAACGGCCATAGAACACAGCAGGTAGTATGGTGCTGTTCAGCCTATGAGGCAAATGAACACAAGCCATGAAAATGCAGCATCTGTTCTCAGATGAGCAATTAAAATGTAAAAACTTAGGTATTTTAAAAAAAAAATTCTAGAGTTATACTTGCAAAGTGATCAGTAATTAAACTACATCATTTCCCTTCATCTTCACACCACATCGTCTCAAGAACAAGGAAGGCTTACAAATGGTTCACCTACAATTAGGATCCATTTCTGGATGGCATCACTACTTACTGACTCCTCATTTCACAGAGGATCTGGTAGGTTTTGTCAAGGCAGAAAAGTACACCAAAAATGAGTAAATTAGCATAACCTGTTGAACAGACTTTGATCAGGACTGAACTCACTGCTTCAATACAGATACTATGTGCTGCAATAACCAGTGCTCTGACATTAAGATTGAAGTGCACTATTAGAGGTAGATTAACAGTTGTGGAAAAGGGAAAGGAAAAATAAAAATTTAAAAAAAAAAAAAAAAGAAGAAAGAAAATATTGTCATTCCTCTACCCACCCACTCTACCCCGTAAGTTCTGTCTAAGATCACCAGTCCTAAAACAACTTATTTAGCAAAAATTTGGGCATTTTCTCTACAGATTTCTGCTCCAAGCTTTACTACTCAAAACATATGCTGACCATACTCAAGCAGAGTAGCACCATATTTCTGCTCTACATCCCCCCTACCACGTGAATTATGAAGAGGTTAATTTATGTCCCAACTTAAAGGGTGGACATTGTTGACACACATTTTCACGTGGTGCAGTGATGCTGTTACGCTACGCATATGCCAAATTCAACCACAGAGATGGCTGGCTGTCGATCACAGTTGACAAGATGTCTGAAATTAGTTTTTCCTGCTGAGCATCAAAGACACGGTGATCTTGCAACTGGTCTATCAAGTGTTGGTATGCAACTAAAGCACTGTTTCAGGCTAAAATAGTTATTATTGTCTAAATGCATCAGTTAACCTTCTGACCACAGCACAAACAGAGTCTTGACTCAGATTCCAGATCTCTACACAAAGCAAATAAAGAGTTAGCGCAGATGCCAAAAAAGCTGCCAGGGAAGCCAAAGAATCATGAAAGGAACCAAAAATAAAAATGACTGTTCTTTGCAAGAGGCATAAGGGGATAATGACAAGATCATGCAACTTCTAAGCATCACATTTTATTCAAGATATTATGTACCTGAGCTTAAGAGATTGTGTGAATGTTGAGTCTATCTGAATATTTACCTGTCTTTCTGAAATGATTAATTTTCTGTGTTAAAATGCTCAGGCTGTACTTTATTTCACCTAATCCTCCAATCCCTTCCAGAGCTGAAATCAGTGTTCCTTGGAAAATGGATGCAACAGACATTTTTAAAGTACTGTCTATTAATAAATCAGTGGACATCTGTATTTTCTGCCTTATCTTTCTTTTAGGAAACCACTTTTTCACACTGGCAGATTTTATCCTGTATTGAGGTACTCTATACGCTCAGTTCTATATTGCCTTCAGTTCCTACCAGTATGGGAACTACGAACACTGTACAGATGCTCAGCATGTGAATTTGGATTACCTGAAAACAAAAGGGAGGCATTGCCCCCACTGCTACTGCTGGCAGGCTGAGCAATGTTACCCAGTACACATCTGTAATACAGGTTACAAATCTGGCATCAATTAAGAAAAACTAACATACTTAAGACATAGTGAACTGGGTTCACTGTACAAGTGTGTGTGTCATAAAGTCTCAATAGACACTGTAACATTTCGTTTTTCCTGCTGAGATTTTTCAAAAAAGGATGGACTATATCAACACCTCCTAGCCTAAAACTTATATTTTGAGTGACACGGTTTCACTGTGAAATCAAGAAGAAATTCACTCAAGGCAGATTCTTTCATATCAGGTGCATTACTTCAAAGAAAAAAAAAACAACTATCAGACATGATCAATACAACTTTCCAGAGCTGCTCAGCAAAGCAGAGTGAGGAAGGGCATATAGTTCTCAACAGCAAACACACCGTCGCAGTCTCACTTTGAAAATCACAAATTAATGTCTGATCATAGCATGTTATAAACACCAAGTAAAAAGCTATTTGCTACACTTTGCATCTACCCCATCGTTCTCTCAGCTAGATAGTTCAGGCTTGTCTCACAATCCCTCCAGAGATTAAACTCCATCCTTGCGAGAGTCACTTACTCAGATTCAACAGGAATAAGTAAATATATGTAATTATTTTAAAATTTAGGTTCAAGATTTATTTTTCCTCTATGTATTTTACTTTCAGAAGAGGTTACACATCATTCCTGCTGACATGGGAAATACTACATAGTCAAAGCAGGAAACCTTCCAACATGAGATGTATTGCACCACTACCGCAACACCTCTACAAGAAATGCAACTACTTTGTAAAAGGGCACCAAGCATTACCAGTTCTCCCTGCATTCCTGTATTCCCTCATTTGCAAGAGAGTGAGTAATCTTCCCCTAGCCACTGAATTTCGAAAGCTGAGCTCAGTCTTTGAAAGACTCGCCTTCATCAGTTGAAGACAGCTGATGCTGGACACTAGGTGGAAAATAAGAACAACAAAGATCACCATCTTTGCATGACCTCTTGGCCTCCAAAGCAACAGAACATACTGCACTGAGAATCTGCCAGCTGACATAACTACAGGGTGCTTCTGTGATAAATGTAAGGATTGATTTAAAGCAGTCATTCTTCACATTTTATGTGCATTTTACAAGGGAGAAGGATATTAGTACAGCTCTCCCACTAAGCTGAGAAAAAGAGGCAGACAAAAAAGACAGAGAACAAAAGAAAAGGGCCAACAGAGGCCCAAGCAGAGGGCCAGATGGTGACAGCAAGCCTCAAATCTTTGTTCAGTTCCCTGTGCCTATCAGAGCATCAGAGAATGAAAGCTTTGAATAAGAAGAACAGGCATACCATCCTCCTTCTGATCTTGTTTTTTCCCATTCTCTGCTACCAGATTAATGCGTTTAATAGTTCATGGCATGGAAAACCACAGTGAGGGCTGGGGGAAGCTTATCGAGCCACAGCTTTCTCTGAGTTCTGTAAGGAAACCTGGAAGGAAGACGCATACTCACAAAAGAACAGCTTGTAAGATCTGGCAACTTCTAATAGCTTGCTAACACGGAAAATAATGGGGGGGTGGGGGTGGAAGAAAACTGAAGAATCTCAACTGAGTTAAGTGGTCACTGATCTACTCTTTTGAGAGCTGCAACAACCCATGACAGCCACAGATGGGCCTCTGGAAAACTGAGTGTAAAAACTTTGAGAGCTGGGATGCGTGTAGGCACCTACCGCCCATATGTAGCCTACAACAAAATACTTTGAGAAAAACAATGTTTTCTTCCTCATATATGTGATGCCAGAGGAGGGTGTTTATCAGCACACTAAAACTCCTAAAACAGAGTTAATGCAATTACCAAGCATGAAAATGAAGACTTTTCTGTCCTTTAAGGTTGAGCACAACATCAAACAGAACCAGCTTCACAAGCCACTGTTGTTTCAGGTGGAACCAGAGAGTTTGGCACTTGCTCCATCCACAAAGATGATGCAAGATTTCTAGGTTTCTGCTATGATGGGCTGTCAGTTTTACCTAAAGTCACTAAGAATATTAGCTTGGCTCTCTCTCTTCCTCTTCTCTATCATATGCCAAAGATCATAGCAGGGATACAGATGACGGCTAAAATTTAGTAAGATTAATGTAGTAAAAGCCCTGCCTCATTAGGTTTTCCCCAAAGAGAAAACTAAGTAAAACAAGCTACACTTGTCACAGCATTTTTAGCTGCAGAGCAGCAAACCAGATGAATCAAGAATAAATTGAAAATTAAATGGATTTGTGTTACTTTGTGCAAGTTAAAGAAATTGATGCTTTTTCATTACCAAAGTATAATTCGTCTGAACTAGTGATATGCACACAGCACTTTTAATTGACGACTGTGAACTACTAGACTATGAGAAAAGTCACGGTACATAAACAAGCTGAGAAGAGTTTATACCTGTGTTTTAGTGTGTAAGACAGTCCGAAAATACTTCTGTCTAGCTAATAATATTATTCACATGCACTCTGTAGGAGAGGCCAAGCAGTGTGCTTCAAAATTGGTTCAGGAGTCTTAATCCAGCTTTGGAGACAGTGTGAGTTCAATAATGACTGGACAACCTGGGTGAAGCTCACCACTGATTCTGTCTAAATGGATCCACATTCAGTGTAAGTTAACTTTTGAGGAAACAGAAGACAAAACCCCCAGACTCAAATACACTTTTCCACAATGCTGAAAGAAACCCCCCTGTACCACCAAATCTGACTTTTCTTAAAATTTTATTCACAAGCAAAAACCAGGAAAAAATGACACTAGCAGATTTTGCATTCCTTTCAATCCTCTTGCAAGATATTTCAACAGTTAGCTCTAGATCCTAAATTAACCTAAGGACCTCATCAGAATGTAATCACTACTTCTGTGTTTGTCCTGTCCTGTCCTCTGCCTTGATCACATTTTGTTATCTTATTTGAGGGTATCCGAAAGCGAAATATGTCGTCAGGAAGTCTTGTTCATGAAACACTCTGCAGTGAAACAAGAGCACTGAGTTGCTAACATCACAACAAACAAAACTGTATTTTCCCCGTATACAGCTGTACATGCAGTAACTCCACACTACGTAAGGTACTGGTGCAATACAAACAGCAGCAACAACAACAAGCAGTTTTGAACAATCTTTTTTTCAAAGTTCTTTATTTTTGTGCTATGTGTATCATTCCTGAAAAACTGCTACAAGTACAGGAAAGGATGGATAGTGAGACTTTAAAGCTGGAAGATAAAACCAGTAATGCATGGCCAAACAGACCACTGAGGAACAGACGTCTACAGATCATGCACTGGGAATCACCACACTGTGCATTCTCTGAGACACCCATTGAAATAGGTATTGCAGACATCTGTACTGAACACAATTATCATGTTGAGTCCTTTGTAAAAAATCCAAAATGAAGTAGTTTGCATAATTTGGTTCATCAGCATCAAAAGGAGAAAGAGACCTGCACATCCTGATTCCTAGTTGTGGGTGTCACCAACATCCTACCTGTTTCCTTTGACACTACTGTAGGAGAATAATAAAGCTGCATGAGCAACAGCTTTGCCTCATCACAAAGGAGCATTATGAAGCAAAACTGTGTTGTTTCAGAAGCATAAGAATCCATGAAGTCCAGGTTGCCCCTGGATGTGTGTCCTGTGGTTGACTATAAACTCACCTGAAGTTTATTCAGGTACTTCTAGGGCCTTTCTACAGAGAGATTCCTTGTGTCTAACAAATCACAAGCTCTCTTTCAAAGGCATTATTTCCTGAGTCTCCTTCCTCTATCTGGCTAGTGTTTAATGTATTAGTTGTCTTTGGCATCTGTCTTGCCAGGTTACTAGAGAAAACATACGGATAAACACACATACATTGGAATTAGCTTTATGTGAGTGGACACGATAGGAAACAAGGCTAAAATAACATTTGATCCTTTTAGGAGGTGAAAGACAACATCCATAAAATTTGTGAACAGCAACTATTAATACCACAATATCACAAGCCCAGCCCCTGCAGTTACCAAAGGAATTTCCTGGGAGCTGATCAGCTTTCTTCCTCTTCTCTGAAATCAGATGGGAATGTCCTTGAAGCAAATATATCATTGTAGGAAACAATTAAGGGCAAAGGGGAAGAAAGAATGACTTATGTAATTTAGATAAAACACTCACTGTAAGCTTATGGTTGCCACTCAAAGCTAAGTAATGGTGGAAGACTCAATTTTCAGATCTAACCTCTTGTCTGGTGGCAGTGCTGGAGGAGCACGAGGTCAGCCAGTGCCTGGACTTCAGCAGAAAGGAGAGAAAAACGTGCGTGGCACTAGCATGACTTCTGAAGTCAAATGAGGCATGAACCACCAGCTATTCGCAGTTTTACACCCTGGAGGATCTTAAGGCTGAAGAATCCAGCTCAACCTGAACACAGCCAGCAACTCCACCAGCTGTAAGATCATGCCTTGACATCCTGCATTGTGCATCCAAAGAACAGGAATACAGAATGTGGAAGTTATTTGCCGGTTGGTACTTAGAAGCTTGGAAGAAGATAACTGGAGTAAGCAAGGCAGAATAACAGGAATGCTACTGAACTAATGCAAACTTTTCAAATAGGAAGTAAAAACAAACCAAAAAAACCAACCCGAAACCTACCAACTAGTAATACATAAATAGGATTCTACTAGTTCAGAAAAAAACCCCAAACAAACAGTATTACCAATGCCAGTGTGCACTGCAATTTTACAGGAAGTAGGTCCTTTTAAATGAATCTGATCTGTAAGAGTTGGGTAAAATATCTTGGCTAATGACCGGCAGGGAACCATCAGTGAACAGAGGTATTTCCAGAGGGGATCTGCGAGGCCAAACACAGAACTCCTCCACTTGGTAAGGGAAGCCTCACAGGACTTCACAGAGTCACCTCCATCACTGAGGACCATCATCCAGCTAAGGATGAAGAAGATCCATAGGTGTCCATACAGAGCTAACACACAGCTACACTGCTTCATCTGGAAAAGGTGAAGTCCAGGGGAACCTCCAGAATGCCCAGGAAAGTTCCTTCAGTGTAAGTAACAACCGCTATGGCAAAACAAACACAACAGCAGAAAAATTTGGAGCCAGTGTCTCAGCAACGGTCAGCAGGAGACAACTCGCTACAAAACAGGAAAGGCAGATGAGATGGGGGAATTACGGAAGGAATCATGATTTGTCTGAACTGTATTCCCCATCTTTCGTAGAGGCCCATCTAAAGCCAGCTTAACTAAAGAACAACATCTTGTGCAGGCCACTGAGCAGAAACACTCTTCCAGAAGCATGCATATCTGGCACACATATGTCTGATACGGCACACGCTGGCCCAAACCTTTGTAGTTATCATTTTTTTTCTCCACTGTTACAGATGTGAAACACGAAGTGCTTTTCTATGACATCAAAGTACTGATCATTTCTTCTGTAAAGAACTAAGAGAAGCAATCCAAGTCACTAGGCGCACCTATTCCTACAGCCATACTGCTGTAATGTGACTGGACAGACCATCCTGTGTTATCCTCCACTAATCTCTCTAAACTGGTCTTTCTAATGTTGCTAACTGACATGGTATTTCTGCTCTGTGGAAGAAGATCCAGAAACTCCCAGGGGGAGACATTCTATCTATACATGCTGTACGGGTCCCAGATCGATTTACATTGCTTAAGTCTAGCCACTGAATTTGAAAGGCACAAACAATGAGCCTACAGTGGATTACTGAGGATCTCAATCACTTCCCTGTTTATGCAACTGAACTTCTCAATACACTGAAAAGAGGGACAATTTAAAAATTTTAAAATAGCTAATGTATCTGAACATTTAAATTACTCTTCCTTGACCTTTTAAAATAGACAATTATTTGTCATCCAACTGCCAAAATATGACAGTATGAGCATTTATGGAGGTGACCTAAAACAATCACAAAACTATTAAGCTTTTCTGTAAGCTGATGTAGAGCACCAAGTTCTATATTGTTTTACACCCAGTAGAGTGCCATTGCACTCTTTATGTTACACAAAGTTTACACTAGTTCACAGTTTCATAAGAGAAAATGTACACAGTGACATTTGCTTTAAATTTATTCCATTTACTCCAAGAGTACAAGTGAATTTTGTTACATGGAATACTGTATTCTAATATAGACAAAGTAGCTCCTTTGCATCGGTTATAAAGTGTGGAATCACTGAAGCTAAATGTGACATAGGACTAAACAAAACCACTTCATTCAAAACAGACAGTTGTTCTCCATCATGACTGATGGACAGACATGCTTGAAACTGGCCCAGTATTAAAATGTCTGACTGACCAACGAAAGCCAAAATAAGGCTTGGGCTAAAAAAGCTGCTTTTACTGTCATGCATGCTCCTCCACATAAAAGTATGCAACAGCCTCTGCTTTGTGCTCCTATGTGTAGGGTCCTGGTACAAAGACGAAAACTGAAGACTGAGCTTCTGACTCAAAAACCAGAATTTGTTGAATCTTGAGTGAGATTAGGTTTTATGATTTTATGTACTGTCTTTTTCACCTTTTTGTAAAGGCTCTAGTTTAAAAACAAGTACCTACTGACATTTAAACAAAAGGAGCTTAAATCGGGACAAGTGGCCCAACAAAATATAATCAAGTTACTATCAATCCACAATGGAGTGCCTGCTAATGATGTATTCTATGAAAGCCTACCATCAATAATGTGTATTGCTGAATGAAACACAGAACCTGTGGCTTTTCATTGTCCTGTAGATACACGTACAAAATATAAAAAGCTTCAGTTTTGTGACTTCCAAGAGATAAGGGAGACAGAAAAAGGGAAAGCAGGGACAGTTTAGGGCCAGAACACAAGAAAAAGTATGTTTTTTTCTGGTATCTATCTTAAAGTTTCCTCTATGAAGTCATGCAGATTATTGACCTGATCACTTCAGAGCATAGAAATCTGTAACACAAGGATGCAAAAAAACAACAACAAAAAAATCTAAAAGCTTCCAGCTCCAGTCTTTTAGCATTAGTCACAGTGAGGAGCTGTAACATACTCCACGCTTGCATGGTGTTGCATCCTCTGGAGAACTATGGTGTCTGCTTCCCAGCAGAAGGGGCCAGGTGAGCAGGTTACAACAGGTTGGCTCTTGAATGCCTTCAGAGCCCGCAGGGAGAAATGCAGACCTTGCCCACAGCCTCCACATAGCCTTGAGCACCTAGGGACCTGGCCTTCTGCACTTGATTAACCATCTGAGCTGCAGGATCATCCTGCATGACTGCCCACACCCTTGAAGAAAGCTTGTTTTCGTCCCTAGCGTACCTTCGGAGAAAGAGATGTGGGACTGTAAGAGGAGCTCTGCCCACAGCTGGCCATGTGAACCCCCCTCCATGGGCAGTGAGCAGGGACAGCTGGCGAGGACATCAGGTGGGGAGGAAGGAAGCCCTCTGTGGGTGTTGAGTACATTTGCTGTAGACCAACCCATCTTTGCAGAATTAAATTCCACATCCTCTGCTGTCACAGACCCAAATGCATGTGTGGTCTTACTCAAGCCTAGACACTTGGCTGAAACACAGACAGTACAGGAAAAGACATGGTTCTTGCAGAGGACCAAGCAAGGGCTTGAAAGAGATTAATCATACCTTCCCAACAAGGTCAAAAAGATAGTATTATCAAATTTCTTTCGAAAACCAGGTCTTTTTAACTAAAGTTATAATGAAACCAATTAAAAATTGACAATCACATCTTAAAACACGTCTTTTTTGTTTTGGGGGAGGAGAAGGGAGGAAAGCCAAATCACATATATATATATATATATGTGTGTGTGTGTGTGTGTGTGTGTGTGTATGTATGTGTGTATATATATTGTGTCTTCTTTAAGAAGATAAATGAGATCTTAGAGAAAGCTTCCCACAGTCTGAGAGGAAATAAAAACTCGAACTAGGGCTCTTTGTCAATCCTGTTCCACTAATATAGTTGCATTTCTTTAAGAAGGCCATCCTTCTTGCACCGTATGTTCTTCCAGTGTTTTGCTCTCAACTACACATTTTGCCCTCTCAAGCAATAGCTTCAGACTTGTATTTTTCCACCATAAACCAACATCAACCCAAAACCTGCCCCTTAACTATTCAAGGGCATGTAGGTACAAAAATAATATTGTCCTCCTAAGCAGGCTGGGTGTGGTATTTGAATGTTGTATAATACATTCCTTCAGTTAATTGAAAATTCTATCTCTCTTTTCAAAGGTTCAGTAAACAAATGGCTTGGCAAAAAGAAACTGAGAAATAATACAGGAATACCTACTACAAATAACTTTTATTTAAAGTATGGCATTAATATATATGTTGATACGCAACAGAATTTCTGATGCTGCAAGCCAACGCCCTCCTTTTAAAGGAAGAGGAAGAAAAATCAGAAAATGGGGCACTACCAAAACCTAAGAATTTGGCAGTCGCACAAAGATCTATATGTAGAGCTTTACTAACCTCAGTGAATCATCACAAAATTGAGACCCAGATCAATACAGAGTAACAGATATTCTTTCTTTCAAACACTCCCCCACATTCGTTTTTTTTCTCTGCAGAAGACCCAGTTGTGGCAACATACTCATTTTCCAAAACATATATTGTCTACTGCTGACATGCAACTGTTCCACAGTGCATATCTGGGGAAATTCTGAGCCTCTATCCTATTATTATTTATTTACCAAGGTATGCTTATCTGGAAAACAATTTTTCATAATACTGACTCATAGAAACTACATACATATTCACAGATACTAAATACAGTTTCAGGCGTTCTTAAAATAATACCAAACAGATGACTCAGAAGTCATCTGAACATTAAGAAAGATGTTTGTATAGTGAGATATGCTGACTTTGAAACAGTCTGTTTCTTCCAAACACTGAAAAAGGACAGCCTTACCTTTAGGTCTTTTAACATTCATTCTTAGGTTTCCTTTTTTATACAACCATGGTACCACTATTTTCAATAAAATTTCAACATTTGCTATGAGCTCTTTAAAGTAGTATCTCAGATACTCTTTACCTTGTCTGTTGTCACATCCACGGATTTGCTCCTTAAGGCAGCCTGCCTTTCAGCTGAAAGCGGTGGAAATTTTCAGAACAGAAAAGCACACAGCACAGAAGGTTTAACTTCAGCTAAGTGCTGTTGGCACAGCTGACCACATTCACAGCAACATGAAGACAGAAAAACGCATTTGCATCGGGCAGCAGGAGCAGCCCTGCACACCCCAGCTGTTGGGAGCGAGCCTGACTCTCATCTGCCATCACACACAGATTGTGCTCTGCGCTAAAATGTCAGTGCTGTCTGGTCTGGGCTTCAAGCTGCAGGCATGCCTGTTTGTCTGTCGGGTCGAAGAAGGAATTTTCTTAATAGTTCTACTTTAAATGGTCAATGGGAAACACTTCCCACCATGCACCGATTGCTCACTACATCCTCTCGGCTGGGCAGCACAGCCCATCTACCAAAAATATCGGTTTGTTAATTCATTTCATACAATTACTTCAGGAACTTGGAATAAAGTCTCTGTACTCCTGACAGCCTACCTCCAAATTTAATACCAGAGAAGTACCAAAAAAAACAAAAAAAACAAACAAACAAAAATATATATATATATAATGCTACTATTAAAAAGAAAATTCATAGTTCCACTGGCGACTACTCCAGGTAAAACTACAGCTTTCCAAAAAGGATGTGTCACCTCCAGAGCAGAAGTTCTGTGTATACTCCGCTGGAGGTACCAATTAATTTCCCTGCACTACCCTTATATGCTGGCCCACTCCTCCCAGGAGCTGCCATATTGATGTGATCAGATTAAAACAGGATTTTTATTCACAGTCACGGGGCTCCTCACTGCTCTCTGATCTCAGCACAGAAGGTCAACTGCATGCATATCAGGCAACTGAAACTGCACAGTTATGACCAGACATCCTGTTTGCTCTGAATTCTATTTTTAATACTTTTATGATGTTAATAACAGGAACTCCTGGTTTAACCAGTTTGCTTTTTGTTATAATTTATCCTGCAGTTAGTTAATCCAAAGACACTGTATGAGAGATCCCAGTGTGTACAGCTTCTACTTCTCACTGTCAGTTTTAAGGTGTCTCTTCCCCACCAGGCTCCCTGCTCCTGTATTTCAGGAGCTTTCCAGACTGTTCTGAGCAGCAGACAGAAGTTTTTATAAGGACTTCAAAAGGGTTCCCTTGTTACCTAATCCTCAAGCAATGTAGCCAAAGAAGACTGAACATTGGGCTTCTGTATGGGAGCCAAGACAGAAAAAATACAAAACTCAAAACTTTTCATGCAGAAATTTCCTAACAGTGACCTAGCCAAGATGCTGTGAAGGCTGGGAGTTGCTGTGCTCCCTCCACACCCCCTGGGAGACAGATAATCCCACGTGGGACAAAGCCTTTCTTAACAAGGCCAGGTACTCCTTCCCCAAAAACTTACAGCTTCGATCCCATCTAAACTCAGGTTCACCTCCGTCGCTGAGGAGCGAGTGCATCATTCACAACTTCCCACACTGGCTTTTCTTGAAAATCTGTCTTCCTTCTCTCTGAGGTAATAACCAGGCATCTCTCTCAGCCCTCTCCCAATTATATGTGGTGTGACTGTAAATATTCTTTCACTACTTCTGATCGGATGCTGTCTTTTATACACACTTCAAGCTCAGCAGCTCCTCCTTTCAGCAAAGGAGCAATCAGCTGTTGCTTGCCCTACCTCAGTTTACCGACCACCTTGTCAATTGACCTAGCAGTAGTTTTAATTTTAAAAGAGCTTGTTGACTGAGCATTCGCACTGACTGGCTTACACACAACGTACTCAGACCTTGTGTCTTGCTCAGTTTAAACATGTCTTCTCTCCCTGTATGGACTGCAGATTTCCATAATGAATACTACACATCAAAAACATGAAATAAATAACTAAAACAAAACCCCCAGAGTAAATAGTGGAAAACTTTGGTTTTTTCTGTTCTTTTTTTCTTTGCCTTTAAAGCCTGCAAAAGGTAGAAGGCTGAGAGAACTAGCATCAGTTCAGAGCATCAGATGTTGATATCTATCTTCAAATCTATACCATCCTTGGCTTTTGCTGAAACAAACAAACAAAAAAGGATTTTAAGCAATACGAACTCTATTGTTAGCTGTTCAGGAGCCATTCCTACTGGGAAGGAATAAAGAATAGCTTATCTCACCCAAAACTCTCAGCAGCCTTTAGATACAGCTAATTTTTAGCTATTGCCAATCTTGGTCACACTTAAATCAAGAAACAAATGCTCTATATCAGCCACTGCTCTCCACAGAAACTTAGTCCAGTTACCAGAACTGTCAGCATATTATAAAAGCATTTAAACCACGTGAACATTAAAGAGATGCTCTATTGCCATTTGAGTAAAAAAAAAATACCCAAAATAACAACAAACAAAACTATTTTGGAGCAGCCTACTACATAACAGAAAGGCCTGGTTCAAAAACACTAGTTCTCTGGAGATGATCACACCTTCCTTTAGCATCTAAAATGACTGTGAGAGCTGCTGGATGGAGCTAAAATATGTACTGGTTCTTTGGCCATGTGTAATTTCCGCTTCCAAATTACGATCCTGTTTTTACTGCAGATTAAGTGACAATACCTTCATGCAGTGTTATTCATACCTAAGCTAAAATGAAACCATCACATTCTTAACATAATTTCGGGTTTTAGCATTTTCTGTGCATCCAAGTATTCCTTAAATCCTTCATAAAATTAACACAAATACATTAATGAAGAATTGGTTCTATGCAGTTCATGTTATATGAAAACATTGTCTTCCACAAGAACAGATGAACAGTGGTACAAAAAGAAAAGAAAGTAGGGCAAGTGTATCAGTAATAGCATGCAGTTGCTTCATACAGAAAGATGTATTTGCTTTCCATTGATTTCATTAAAAAGACCAAAACAAGCAGACATTAAACTTTTATCTTATTTTTTCATAGGCAAAACAGAAAAAAAATGAGCTTAATAGAGGTTTAAATCAGGTGAGGGGCAAGTATTAATTACAGTAGTGTATCTATAAACATTCTTTGGTTAGAAATGGATTTTCACCCTCATTTTAGCCTTTTTTGCAAAGGGAGGAAGTAAAAAGGTTGCTGAAATGCAGGTCTTCCCAACTAAGTAGCAAAGAGAAGTGAGGGCAGGAAACATGGTAAGAAACTAATGTGAAAACGCATGCAGATGGGATATGATGCAAGACAGGAGATTAAAATAAAAGAACTGCATTTGCTGTGTGCTGCTGTGGAGAGACTGACTTAACAATTGTTTTGCTCTACCTTTCCTTCCCCTCTGAGCACCCGGCGCTGCTGACCCCGACACCAGCAAGGGACGGATCCAGCACCAATCAAGGATGGGACTCAAGTCTAAATGGGTGACTGACTGCCAGAAATTTTAACATTGTTTTCTATCTATCAATCTAAACTTGTCAAAGATACGGCTACTTCCAAACCATTGCACAATTCTGAATTGGGAAAAAAAAAGAAAAAAAATTAGATTGTGGTGTGATGATGGGTCATCTCAAGCTTTAATAGAAATTCGTGCCTGAAGTGGCATGGAACAAGGTTCATTTCATGATTCTCATCGATAGTATAACCCAAGGTAGTGGCAGGACTAGCTGCAGCACCCTGCCATGAAGAATCACAGCAAGACAGATATGAAGCAGGCCAAGGAAGCAAATGGGAAGTCCATTTGGCCAGTCCCACATCACAGAGAATATGTACTAAAGTATTTTAATAATGCAACTAAAGTCTAACCAGAAAAACAAACAAACAAACAAATGAAAACAAACCCAAAATATTGTCTGCTTGAAATACATAGGATAGTTGCAAGAAGCTTCAAGTGTTGAGAAAAACAAGGGAAGCCCTTTTTGGAGGGGAATCCTCAGATGAAAGAAACTTAAGCAAAGAAGTTTCAAGGGTCATTTTTATTTTTAAGATATAAGAACTATCTTTTCATCTCTGTCTTTTCAAGCCCCAAAATAAGAACCTTTTGTATCTTGAATATATTTTTGACCAAACAAAGAAAACATACATGAAAATGATCTGCAGGCTAGTTGCCTGTTTTGTCAGTCCCATGTTTCACAAAAACTTCGAATAATTATTGTCTTGTAACCATGCCTAATTTAATATGAAAGTCAGAATTTCAGCTCAAACCCTCAGGGGAACTCAGCTGGATTCACTGTTTAATTTTTGCCAGTGTTTTGGAAAGACTCTGCATTGCACAACACCCACCCAGTCCACTCTTAACTAAGCCAAGATGGCAAGAAATTCAATAAACTGGAAAAAAACAAACCAAACCAAACAACACAACCAACCATACATTTGCATTATATGCTAGCATCCAGAATATGAAGGATATCTTTGTAAGGGGATCTTTAACTTAACATTACCTCCATATATCTTTTCATTCCTATCCCCCCAACTCCTAAGATTGAACGCAAATGCAACATAATTAAGTAGCTAAATTCTCCTTATCTGTAACTTCAAGCAACTTCAGTTGCATATCTAGTTTTGGAGTGTTTTACAAGTCAACAGTGGGGCTATTTGTAACATTCCCACAGGGGAACAGAAACCTCTTTGATGTAAAATGCAGCTACTGGCTGGGATAGAGGAACACAAAGAGAAAACCTCGAGCTTCAACCCTTCTTCTACAATTCCTTTCCCATGCTTACCTAGATCTCCTCAGCCAAGACGTGAGTAGCAATGAGCGTTATAAAATTTCAAGGGTATTTTTTGTGTTGGTAACAGTTCATCTCTTGGTCACCTCCCATTTTGTGACTTACAGATTTATAAAAATTGTGAATAGAATCAACAATAGTACAAGTGATCATATATTGATCCAATTTCTCTCCAGTTTTTCCTTTGTGTAATTAATATTGAGCTATAATCTGTAGGTGAGTAATCCAGTGTTCATGTTTCCATGTCCATAATCAGGTTTTCATAAACTTTAACACATACTTGCAATTTTATAGCCAAGTAAAATTCGCACAATAGTCTTCAAAAGTAACTCTTCTCCACAGATGATGTGATGAGTCACAAGGGATTTATATTCTGTCATGAAGAGACATTTTTACAACACTTCAATAATTCGTCTTATTCTAAGGTTTCAGGGTAATAAAAACATTCAGATGAAGATGACTCAGGAAGAGATGAGCTGAAACACACTGTTTTTTTATTGATGAGAAGAACACAGTTGAACACTGGCTAGCATATGATTTGGACACATCAAGTTGTATTGCAAGACAAATACAGGTAAAATACTGAAAAGCCGATGTCTAGCACAAAGAACAACTGACATATCAGTTCCCTTACTTGAAATCATAAGTCATTGTTCTGACACCAGCAACCACAAAGGAACTCCCTGAACTCTAACAGTCACTACATCTACCAACCTCAGTATGTTTTACAAATATTAACTTGTAACAAAACACTTAGGTACGTATATTCTTACATTACAAAGATGCAGAACTTGAAACCCCTTACCCACTCTACAGAGCACAGCTAATTTGTGGGGGACAAGGAGGGATAATTAGTTTCAGTAATTCTGCAGACCAGGCGTGTTTAAGACAACACTTCTGTTCAAGTTTCCCAAACTTGAACGGTGAGGAAAAATAGAAACACACTTATGCACCCAATTTCTTTTCAGTTTAAAAGGAGGGACGCATCAACTAAAGCAGCAGTACCATGACCTAGGTGTAAAGAAGTTTTGGGCCATATAGCTCACTTCTCAGCTGAATGCTAAGATGGAAAACAAGCAGAATATAAGCTAACGAGAAAACTAGAATTCCTAACTCCTAATTTCTCAGCCACCTTTCTGTCACAACAGACGTGATGACATAAAGACAACACAATTATAGAGCAAGAAAGTAATCTTTTAGACATGATCATCTCACTAGACTTCAATAAATCAAAACCCTTGCTGGGCCAGATTTGGACCCACAGTGAGAATAATAATGGATACAACAGGGAGCACTTTCTTCTATGCTCAAAAAGTTCAAGTATTACAATCCAATATAAATGAAAGTTTGAGTACTTTCTTAAAAAAACCACAGGCACCCAAAATAAAGCAAAAAATAGCAAGCATATGGCACCATGGAAGACTAAACAATATTGCTTTCAGGGCTAGCCAAAGGATTAGTGTTACATGAGGAAATCAAGGTTGACTTTTAGAAATCTAAAAATAATTCTAAGAATGCTTCCTGTCTCAATGCTCTGGACAAGAGAAAACAAATGAAAAGACCTGGTGTCTACACGCCATCTAGGTCATTCGTATTACACAATCTCCCTTTTTAAAAAACTCTTCAAACAAATTCATATATAGGATATTCGCAAGCTTTAACTGATTAAAAACAAGTGCAAGATATGAAATAAACCCAGGAAGTACAAAATGGGGTTTTTTTCAGAATAAGTCCCTGTGTTGCTGACAAACCACACGAGAATCTGACAGTCTGACCAGATACTTTTAAATAAATATAGCTAATTAAACATTTACTTACATGCCACTTCATACCAGAAGGCTAGACCACTACACAGGACATTCACACAAGATACTTAATGCTGTATTTCTGATAGCTGCGAAGCAACACACATAATTAAGATAACTGTAGTAAAGAATTACGTATGCAGTTGTTATTTATCATAGGTGCAGCTCTTCATTACTTGCAGCTTAACAAGACAGGAGCAGACTTGTCCATCATACCTCTTTCTATGCTGTGCACACACAGCACACAGGCACATTTCTGGCTTCTCAACCAAGTATAAGGCCCCAAACACCCTATCATACCACACATTCAAAACTATTTGCACTGAAAAAAACATGCTTTAGCAAGCTTTTATTAATTATTCCACCCTCTCTTTGTAATAGAAGTTATAGGACTGCATACACTCATTGAGGCATTCAAAGATAAAAATGTAAACAGTTGTCCTTTAAATTATAAACCTTTAAAATACAGTAAAAGCCAACACTTATCTTTGATACTTACAATCAGAAACCACTAACCATAGCCTTGATTCATTACTAGAAATTATCTGCTATTGCAATATAAACATTGATAAAACTAACCCTGCCATGCTCAAGTTCATCTTTCCAGTTACGCTGCTACATGCACTGGCTCTTTCACAGCATTACTGGGGAGATGAAGTCACAGCGCTCGCTTCTCTTCCCATCTCTGGTACAGGTTCAAACGCCACCAATCGGTCCGCACTTTGGCGCACAGAGCACTGATTGCTTCACGAAAAAGTATGTGTCTGAATTCTTTCGTTTTTATAACACAGAGAGCCCTCAGGTCAAGGTTTGTGTTAGGACTCCAAACCTGAACATTTCAGACCATTTCCTTGCACTGCTCAATATTCTTAGGTGTCTTTGGACAAGCTACCTAACCATCTCCACGCCTTCGCTTATCATCTGGAAAATCAAGATAAACATTCTAATTTCAATTCTGAAGGACAGAGAATTTTAAGAGACAGGTTACATGTTTTTGAGGTATCTGATGAAATTATAGTGAGGTCCTTACATATATTAAAAAAATAAAAACAACACCTAAAATAAAACAAACAAAACCAAACCAAACCAACAAACAAAACCAACCAAACAAGCCCCACCACTCTGCAATTGTAGAATACACTTTGTAAAAAGCAGTTGGATTAAAACTGTGTTTTCATACTACTAGGTATTATGTTCTGAGATGACCAGAATCTCTCAGCTACTTTTATACAACTCAATCCTGCAACTTTGAGCTGCTCTAAAATTAGGAGAAATGCATGTAATACAGAAAAGCCTTTTGTTGTCATATATGTTTCCTTCCCTGTGCTGATAAACAAGCATGCAGTTTTTCAAAGAAAAGCACAGATAGATAGATAGATAGACAGACAGACAGATAGATAGATAAGATGTATAAATCACACCATTATCTCCCAGTAAAAAGCACTCTGAGCAATCAGGAGATATCAAATATCCTCTTCAATCGGAAAAGTGGTCACTTGGAAAGACTATCTTGAGGACGAATGACTAAGGCCTGGTTGAGCAAAGTGCTTAAATATATGAGTAACTTCACTGAATTCATCAGAAGTACAGCCAAAACACAGAGTAATCTCTCAAATTCAAACAAGACAACCATAGTCATTACAAAACTAGCACTCAGCTGGTCATCTTTTCTTTGAAATAAACAGGATCTTGAACATGGAAACATTTAATGCTCTTTAGCTTTATTTCATTTCCTTTTGCAATACAGATGAGAGAACATAAGCGAGACACTCATCAGTCTTCCAAGCTAAGTCTTAAGCCCCTTTTTCCTCAGGTATTTGTGTTAGGAGTGAAGAAGGAAGCCCCTTTTTCCTTTTGCATGGCAAATTAATTATGAGGGTGTTCATCACATTTGGAGCATGTGACCAGAAGAGTACATAGGATACAGTTCATAAAACCAAAACATTAAATTCTGTGAGAATCAGAAGTAATTTAATTCAATTTCTTAGGAACTTGTGTCTCACGAACAAACTGCCTCGTAGTCTCAAAGTGTCCACAAAACTGTTTCCCATGGTTGGGACAGTCAGAACATCGACCCCTCATGCATCTGTCAGGATTCCCAGAAACGATGGATCTGACACTTCTGCACTGTGTTTATGTGGTCCTGTCACACAGCATCTTGTAGGAACATGGCAGATTTAGAGCACTAAGGTTTCATTGAAAATGCCCAATGATGCCTAAATTAAAGGCAGAGAAGGGAGAAAGACACATATAGAAGAACACAATCACCTAAGCTTCTTTCCCGTCGGCAATTTTTCTGGATAAAAACAAAAGCTTTTCTCGAAAAATGATTGCTAACTACAACACAATTATAGCACAGGAGGACAACAAAATTCTTGTACCTTCTTTATTAAGCAAATTGTCACTGGCGATCATTTCTGAATCAAAACTATGGAAAATTTAAGTATCAATATCCTGTGCTTCAGGAATGCTGTTCGGATACGGAGAGCGCCTAGGTGGAGCTCACTGTAGAATAACGACTTAGCTTAACAGTATAAAGAGAAAAGGAAAACATTTTCTGTTCACTCATCCATGGTGAGACCGCAGTTCCAATAAAATGACAGATATTGGACACCTTGTGTCTCATCTCAGCAGATCAAAAATATTTTCTGTATTTATATACCATATATAGAGATTTATATATACTTATATAGCATAAATACCATGCTAATGTTGACATACTGTAGTCTAGTTTCAAATGTTGGTAAAGGTTTCACAAAACCTAGAAATGAAGTGTCTGCTGAGAGAAACTAGACAATTATGAGTAGTCAACTTGTCTCCACAAGAAAAGTAAGATGAGAAAATACATGCAGCACAGACCAAATGAGCATAGTACAATTTACAGACCTTTAGAATTCAGTTCTATCTGTTTAATTAAAGCAAGAATGTATTTGCTTGTAACAATGAGCCACCTTCTTGCTCTAAAGAACTTCTTGAGAGGGGGGCTCAAAGGAGAGGAGAGGATGACATTAAGTTGTGCTCATGACTACTTTTAGTACTAAGGCCATCAAAAAGCAGATTAAGAACTACCAAAACCGTTTAAATTGTTTTTGTAAAAAGTCTAGCCTTTGCCTTCTCATATATTTCTTTGCCTTGCTCATATATTTCTTTAAATAACCATGTCCACACTTACAGACTTCTATACATGTGCTTTTACTACAAAGTATGTGAACATAATCTTAACTGAAAAAAAAAGACACAGAATGAGGACAATAGCTAAGACTGGTCATCAAAAAATTGTTAAGCCTATTTCTGACAATGCATAATAAATGTAAGACTGAAATAAAACACATGTAAGACTGAAATAAAGCACACACTTGAGCCAGCAGACCAGTAAACCTCCTTGAGTCATTACAGTCAATCACATCAAGAAGAACCTGGGGACATTTAAATCGTGCGGGTTATTCAGCTGTCATGCACAAGTGTAGATTCTCAACTACTTCAAAAAATCCATAGGAAATTCTGTAGAAGAAAACTTATGGAGTGTTTGAGTGCAGCATACCACTTTTTTACAAATGTACTAAGTTGCTCCAGTTGCAAATGCCCCAGCAGGGACAGACTTCTTTCTGGTCCCAAAACTCCCTACATCACTGCTCAGAATTCGCTGCATAAACACTGTCGGGGGCAGACATTTGAGAACTGCTAACACTGATCAAATGCTTTTTGTTTCTCTGTTATTCTGGAAAGAACAAAACCATTCTCACATTTTCCGTTTTCTGTTTTATTAAAGACAACAGGTATTTGTAAGCTAAGGTACAAAGACGCACATTTCAACCACCAAAAATAGGGCTTTATAACTAGAAACAACAGCACACTGAAATGGTAGTGGCATAGGTAGATCCCAGTAATATAATTCACCTTGTTAGTATCATACAACATGCACAAACATTGCCTCATTAAAATGCCTCCAACAAGACTGCCAAACAGTGTTCCATCACAGGCATATAACTAATTCATCCTACAAATCAAAAGTAAAAAACCTCTCTGTGAAAACTGCCTTTTTCTGCACAAACCTTGTGTTTTACATTAAAGTGACCCGAATCTTTCACTGCACAGGACGGCCGCTGGCTTGGACCGCTATAATTAACAGTGATCTAATTATCTGTAAACTTTAAACTGTTTCAACACATGGCCATGCTGGCCTGAGCTCTCCTAATTTAGAAATGGTCATCTCAGAGTCTGAAAGGAAGGGAGTGGGTGCATCATCATATGCATAATGGTAAGTTGCTTCATTGATCTAAAAATGTGGCCCAATAAGAACATTCATCCTCTGACAGCATAATAATAATAATAATAATAACTATCTGGGAGATGCAATGTGAAATATACTATGCGACAACACTTCCTGGCTAATAGAGATGGGTGCTATTAAAAACAAAACTAAGATCTTGACAAAACACTACTGCAAATAAAATACAGCCAGTACTGAGGTCTGAACTGGACTAATTAAAAGAAAAATTATGGCTAAAACAAAAATTCCATGCAAATTTTTGTATTTTTTACACATAGACATAGTCTTTTCTTGTCCTATTAAATGTTTCCTAAGTAAACTTCAAAGCAGCACTATCCTAAAAATTAATGGTTTTTTGGAGCTGTACAATTAGTTTCCTATCAACCCATAAGCACACATTTTTCTACAGGGATGGAAACTAAATGCTGAAAATGTTTAGTTTTATTGGCATAAAATTATATTCATATGTATTCAAGAGAAAAGTTTCTAAAATCATGGTCTCTATTCCTCAGATAGCTTAACTACATTTAATGCAACTCAGCTCTTGTACATGAAGCAAGTATAAAGTTTTCTATCCAAATCCCTGTTTGCCAAAGGAAATAAATGTTTTCTGGAATCAGTGAAGGCCAGCAAACACATTTACAGGGTTCCTAGAAAGTTCTGTGAGATTAACAGAACTTGGTACAGCAAACAACTCCACTGAACACTCTGAAGAATGCTTTAGGGCTTCTTACCATGTTTCTTTAAGCTGTTAAGCACTATACAGTGCACAAGCTCAAGAGATGTATTTCAGATTTGATCCTTACTTTGATTCTTAGTTTGGTGGATTCAAGTGAAAACATGCATTTTGAGAAACAAAAAAGATATGGTAATTAAAATTTTAAAGTAATTTTATTATTAATATTCCTTTGGCCGAATTAGCAAAGCACATAACTCTGAATAAATTCCCTAGTCAAATAAAAGCTCTCTTTTACCACATCGTATTTTTTTATACCTATTTTTTGCTGAGACTTCAAAACATTTTCTACTTGAAGTATAACATCACAACTCATTTTAATGAATTACAAGATCCATTTCTTGTGGTTCAGTTACACTGATGAATTCACTGTTAAAGGACAAATAGTCATAGCATTTAGCATTAGTCATACATATCACAACTGCTTTTTAATTTTGTTTTTCTTTTTTTATTAGAAACTTAACAGCTATTTCAACAAAGTCATATTTGCTCGGATTATTAACAGATCTTAAATACTGGCAATTGTAAATCTCTAGAGTGAGAAGAATGACCAATAGCAACAACCCACAGATCAAAGACAAAATCAAAGACAATCACATTTTCAGTAAACTAGCAGACAAACTTTAAACACATTAAAACAGTATTTCTGAGAAAGCAGTAGAGATTATTCTGGAAAAGTTGAATTATTCCTTAAAGTTTCAGTATAGTATCACACTGAAACTGTAACAGACAAATGCAATTTTGATAATTTGCATGAATCATGCGAATTCCTTACCCAGTACATATACAGACACATTTGTCAATGCTCTCCCTAATTACTGTGTACCCTAGCTTTCCCAGCCAGTGACACTTTTTCTGCCACTGGAATACGTTCAAAGCAGCTTTTATGTTTTAACACTAAACTTCATATAAAAATGAATTAGTGTCCTAATAAAAAGGTAAGTCTTCCCTCAAACTCCACAGTGGATACAGATTGCATGCTTACAATTCCACTCGTCTGAGTGAAAGATCCTTTTCTTCTGCCTAACACTCAGCACTGGCACTGATAATGGAGGTTTGGTGGTTTTTTTTAAGGCACAGTTCAGTATAACAACAAAAATAATAACAAGACTTAGCATTTCTATCACATTCTTCATAGTAAAACAATGCTAATTCTAGCCAACCAATTATTTCCAAAGTCTGTTCTACCTTCTCCAATTTTCTCACATAAACAACATTCTGTATTGAAACACATACTGATTGCCAGATGTGCCAACCAGGTAAATAACAAGATGAAGAGACGGCGTAAGAGTAAATGAGGAGTAAAGAATGCACAAGAATAGGAAAGATGACAAGAGCAGAAATGCAAGGTGTGAGTGGGTTTAAACTTGTGTATATGCATGCACACGTCGTAAGAAGAGGATATATATGGCACTATTAAAAGAAAACAGGGTGAGCAAACAATAACTTATGAAACAGAAAAGACAACTGAAAAGTAAACAGAAAGTAATGAACAGTTCTGAAGGTGACTGAAGGCGGCAAAGGAGAATGGAGAATTAAAAGAAGGGTGAAAAAAACAGCAGAAAAGCTTGTAATAAAAGCTGTTGAGAAAAAATAAAATACTCGAGAGACAAAGCAGCAAGAAGGTTTGAAAGGGAAAAGAGGCTCAAAAATAGAGATTAAAAAAAAGGAGATAAAAAGAGCAAAAGAAAAAGAATCCTTAGTTACTTGACTACGAAGTCGTCCTCACCCATGGAACTTGTTACACTGCTGTAATCCATCATGTGCGGGTCCACACTGGAGAGCAGCACCACAACTTTCTACACAAGCTTCCCCACTGGTTCAAATGCCCCCTGCACGCCGACAACGCTACCAGTTACACAGTTCTGATCCAGCACACGGTATCTTCCAGCGTTCTTTAAATACACATACATGTATGTAAAGTCAGCTCCTACAAACTTAACTGTTTAGAAGGCAACTTTTTTTCAAGAAGCAATTCCCCGGTAGTTGTCAGCAACCTTTCCTCCACAATTCTGTTTCACTTATTCCACACAGAGTTATCTCTCTGTCCTAGATTTTGTACTTGGATGCAGAAGCAGTTGCTTTGATTTGGCGGTGTCTCAGTATAGCAAAGCCATCCGTCTTGTATTAGAAATAGGACTTCCTATCATAAAGAAAAAAAATGATAGAGGAAAATCGGACAGCATAGGCACATGAAAGTTTAGAAGCTGCATTTAATAAGTTAGTGCTTGTTTTGAAAGGATAAGCAAGATCAATGCAAAGCTCAGTTTTCTGGATGTAGCAAAATACATCAGTATCCTTATTTTAAATACACTTGTGATATGAGCTGGTACCAGCTTTCTGACTTCTCTGTTAACTTACTGCTTTGCTTCTCACCTCCCTCTTCCCACTCCATGTCTTTTTTCCTTCCTCTGCTTACTTTCCTCGACAGTGCCTTACTTTTCCATTATGTGCTTTTTCCTTTCTTGTTCATCCCCAAAGAAGTACTTAGACTGCTGTTATGGTGCCACTTCTGCTACAAGCCAATACAGACACACCTAAAAATCAAGAATTCTAGTGGAACAGAGGTTAGCACCGTCCACACTGACTTGGCACCACGCTGACTGCTACATCCATGTTGGAAACCTGGTTGTAACCAATGCTGAAGCCAAATAATACAGTAAAGCTCTGCCAGCACCAGCGAGGTCTCTCTCTTTTTCTCTTCTCTTCTCCCATCTCTAAGTGTATTGGAAAAGTCACCATTGCTATGACCAAACTTCTAAGGAACATGAAGAACCCTGCCTTCGATGCCTAGTCAATGGTCTCAAAACCAAACATCAGGTTATTGTTACGCTGTTTCCTTACCATGGGGTTAAGTACCCTGCCGATGCACTGCTGCACTGAATCTCCCAATAATTATTAATACTTACAGATATTACAACAATGTGCTTTCTTACCTTCAATTTTAATTCACATTTCTGCTCACAGACCTTACTCAGGAGTTACTGTTTAAAAAAACCCCATCAGCATAACTTAGGTTTGCACATTAGGTTTTGCACTTCTAACATGGCAACCCTACATGCTGAAGTTCTCTCTCGCAAACTCTGAAGCAGTAAGAGAATAAACCCCCCACTCCAACAGAAAGGGAATTTTATCAGTACAAAGGGGTTTTGCACTGAGGAAGCTTTCCCCTATAAGAAGAGATGAGGAAGGATATAACAGCACAAGGTACCTATAAGCTGACTGCTAAGATGTAGCAGGGGACTGTACCATTTAAAAATTACTTCAAAATGTATGCACACTGTACGCTGTACTAGCGCTATGAGTACCATGAATGCAATTTGCTCACAATTCACAATGTTCTATTTTTAACCTTAAAAAAAATCCTTTTTCATCTTGACATAGAATGATTGTAAATATAAGTGCTTACACATACAAGGAAAAAAACATTCACATCCGGAAATATAAACAGCAATGCAATCATTTGGGCAAAAGTTCATGCTCTCTCTGTTTAAATCATGTCATTCTAAAGTACAACACCACAAACATCTTTCCCAAGTGATGTATTCCAGTTACAAAATAGAAGTCGCAATGAATTAAAGGATGCTATTTGATGGTTTTTAGCTCACCATGGAGCTGGTAAATCATCCACACAGAACAATGCACTTGGTAGACATTTGTCATATACTGCAATGCCCATACTAAGGCAACACATCCCAGGAGCTGGCAGCCACGCTATCAGCAAGAATTTGGCTACAGAAACAGCAATGATTCATCATGCATTCTAGAAGCAGTGCCGAAACAGCAAAACAACACACTGCTATTTTAATCCTTTAAAGGTAACAAGGGTTTAAGAAAATAATTATAGATTTGTTTGTAAAACTAAAGAAAGAAAAAAACCCGCACAATTCTAATAATGCATCTGGAAATGCATCTTTATTCACTTTTTTTTCTTCAAAGGACAGAAAACAGCTACTTAGTAGAAGTGTCAGCTAATTACTTCTCTACATTGTGATTTAAATGGTCAACTCAACATTATAGAACAAATGTTTCAAAATAGCTAAATCAAAAATCACCAGTTTAAAAATAGTTTGTGTTGTATTCAGTTTCTAAAATCCTCCGTAGCAATTTTAAAAATATCCAGACATGTTTTCACTAACTGAAATCTATATTGCAAATAGATGATTTTCAAACTCACTCTCTGAATGAAGAGCCAAGAACATAGTCAGAACATGTGTTTCAATGTACATATCACACCTACTATTGTCCCAATATCCACCATGAAAACTGTTTATCAGCTACCAGTATCTGAAAATTCCCAAACAGTGGTGCAGGTCCTGTCAGAAGCTCTCAAGTGCTATTGATTTCTCTGATGAAAGCCCTCTTTCTTCCTTGGAATGTTCCAGTTAAATACAAATATAGGGAAAATGTGCCTCCTAAATTACAGACATCTGAAAAGATTATTCATTTCTTTCCATCATAACTGCATGACACTGAAACTTTATCAGTAACATCCTTTTAGTATCACCTTGTTGAAGAAGGTAAAGAACGTCTCTACAGAGCTCAAGAGAACATCATCAGAAAGCATTTTGGATGTGTTGCCCTTTGTCCCATTACACAAACGCACGTAACGAGTCCTTACCTTTTGGAAAACTACTTCATCCTGTTTTCTTTTCTTTTTGCCACTTTTTCTGATCCTCTGGTTTGTCTGAATCCATTTTGTGACCTGGAGTTCAAAACCATAGTGCTTTTTTAGGAAGACGACATGACCTGAGCACAGCTATTCCGCATTAATAAGTGGCTATAAACAGACTCAAGACAATTTTTTCCATTGCTTCACTGGAAATAGGAAAAGCACTTTTCTCATTTAGAATGACATGGTTTTAGGTAATCCAGTTAGTTACTTGCGCATGGTCAAAGTCTGAAGTGTTGTTCATCTTAGAGCTTTCAGTGTAAGGGTTTTTTTGCACAAAGAATGTGTTTGATGCCAGACCATGCTGCAAAATGGAAAGTTATCATGGCAGCGTGCAAAAATCCTGGGAAAAATATCTGCACTTTATCCCTCACACTTTCTATTTCAAGTAAGAAATTTATTTCCATCCACCCACTCAAATGTTGTTCCAGATTACTAATGCCAAATTTAGATGGGGAGGTCGTTATTATTTAATACAGTAATAATACTCGGGTTATTTACGCCATATAAATATTTTTACTCCTAACACAAGAGCGATTACTTTTTTAAAGTGAAAGCGTGGCGGGGTTGGAAGAGGGTATCAGGTGGAAGGCTCAAGGAACAGATATGCAAGGGAAGGAAGCAGGGGACAACGTAGCACCAAGGAAAGGTTTTCCCCTCACCTCGCCGCGCACTTGCTGGACGAGCTGACACTCCTCCCAAGTCTCACCCTCCTCCAGCAAAGGCTACACGGGGGAGAAAGCGCACGTTGAGGCAGGCTCGTCCGCGGAGGATCACCGCTGCTCTCCGCTGAGCCCGCTCCGCCGCCCCCGCCGCCCCCCGGCCCGGCCACAGCGCCACCCGGAGCCGCGCCCCCCCCGTCCCATCCCGTCCCGCCGTCCCCGGGCTCGGTGGCGGCACACCGCAGCTCTCGGTAGGAAATGAAACACCTCCGCGGGGTCCCCCGCCTCCGTGCTCCGGCCCCCCGAGAGCCCCGCGGAGAGGAGGAGCCTGCATTAAAGACGTAAGGGCCGGACGCCGCCGGGGCGGCCCCGCCGGGGTTTCCGCGCCTCCCCCGGCCGGAGAGCCGCTTGCAGCACTGCCCGGGGTGCCCGTCGGGCCCCTGCCCGCGGGAGCGGCTCTCCGCGCCCCGGAGGAGCGGAGCGGGGCTTGGCTCCCTCCGACCGAAGGGCCGGCCCTGCCCAACCTCTGCGTGCGCGCTCGTCACGGCTTTACAGCCTAATTTTTAGAGAGGCGCTCTCCCCTCGGGTCTCTCGCTGTGAAAGACGCTTTCGTATGAACCCTCCTCTAAAGACCCTCTGTTACAGGCCTTTACAGAGGAACAGCCTCATGGGGCCAGTTCCAGAGAGAAAGTATCATCCCCATTAAGTGCTTCAAGATTTCCAATACTTGCTTGACATCTAGAGAATCCAAGTACTAAATTACCTTGGAGGGTCTGAAATGCGTCTTAAGAACCAAACCAGCTTTTTATTCGTATTACTGAGGCCTCAGTGAAATGCTTTACTCAACAAGAGACTGCGAGCAGGTCATTAAATTTAAGCATGGGACTTCAACAGATGTTTATGCACCCCTGGAAAAGGATATTCAGACTCCATCCACCATGATGGGAGAGACTCAAGTAACATCAGCCATGCAAAATCTGACTACTAGAAATTCTTACGTTTAGATTCTATTATGTGCTTTCTGTTTACCATTAAAATGAGGGACAATAAAGTACAGACTGCATCACACCTGGCAGAGTTAAAATAATGCTAGTAAGGTATTTTCAGTAGTTTTAAAACATTTTATACTCTGCACTACATATGACAATTCCCTGAAAACTTCAAAAGGAAATCTGTGCTCTTGTAAAACAATAAGACTCACTAAAGCATGTCTTTGAGCAAACCTTCCCATATATAGAATTAGATGGACTTTGCAAACACATTTAAGTAAACAAAGGTAGGTACAATTAGTGGACACTAAATTTTGACAGTACCGCTTTAACTTTATCACTTGAAAAAAGAAAACCTCTCTCCTACCCTTTTTGTTTTACTGCCTTCTTTCAAGATCAAAAGCTTTAGATCAAAGCCAAGATCAAACTCAATGCTTTAAATAGAAGCAAATTCACTATGAAGCATTACACAAAGAAAAACTTTTTAATAGAGATATCGCAGTAGAAAATCTTACTATAGATGTTTATTTCACACTCACAACAGGTATACTTTAAAACTTGTATCAACAATGTATTTTTGTTTTCTAAAGCCACAACGGATTTTCTGCTAAATGGTAATTCTGAAAGCTCCTGGAGATTGACTCTTGAACTGTGTGCATTTGAATAAAGAAAGAACAACAGAGCGTAGTTCAAAGAGAACGAACAAGAATATGAACAAAAAATTATGTTAATGGCAGACACAAATTAATGCAACTACCTAAACAATATTTCTTTGGATCAGTTAACAGATTAGATTGTGCATTCCCACAGAAGTTACGGGAAGGACTGGGTCATAGAAACAATGGAAAATTTATACTTTAAATTACACTTCCTCTCCTGTCAAATGTTTGGAGAAAACTAGGGGAAAAAAAATTACATGAGACATTGATCTGCAGACCCTGAGGCTGATTTGGGATGAAAATTCCTGAACACATCAACACGCTGTGTGTTAAAACTCAGAGGTAGCTCCTGTTTTCCTGTTAGCAGCTGCACAGCAGTGACGGAAACTCCACAGGAATTGTTACCGACTTTTTGTAACAGCAATATACCTCATGGAGCCAACACCTGTGGTTCCCCAGTGCTTTGCTGCTGTGCACACCGCGACTTGAACAGTTGTATACTGTGAGATGATTGCACTGCAGCGATTACTCTGCTTATTGGTGCTTCAGTAAGACGGAGCTCGGGACCAGATTAGGAAATTCTGCTGGGAAAGCTGGGAGTGGGAGAGAGAGAGCATGGAAAAGAGACGGGGAAGTGGAAAAGAGGAGGGGAGGACGGAAAGGGAAGAAAGGGAGAAAAAATATTTTTAACAACATTTGGTCTCCTACTGCATTCTTCCATACTCCAGAAGGAGGAGCTTCCTTACACTACATAGAAGGGTGATGGCACACCCAACTTAAAGGGAGAATGACTGCATCATGCTCCATCAACAGCCCTGTTTGCTCTCCACATGACACTGATTGTCATACTTCAATCCCCTCACAACAGAAATTTAAGAGATTAGTCCATCCTCCGTGTCCTTCTTTACTTGGGAAGACTTTCAGAAACTGCTAGTGGAGCTATCCTATGTAACACTTAGGTTGCAAACACCACTACGGTTCCAAACAAGCATGTATGCATGTCAAAGCATGCTAGGATCCTTTGTTCTTCCAGCAGAAGCATTAAACATAACTGAATTCTGAAACAGAGGAGAGGAGGTCCAATACCGTGGTAAATAACTTAGGCAATGATTTACACCAACTATTCTCCAAGTCAGTCCAACATACAATGAACTTTCAGGATTGCTTATATAGCCTATATGCAGGATATTTGTGCAACAGAAAACTGTTTCATTTTAAATTGAAACAGAAACTGGTTTAAAATTGTTCAGACTGTGATGGCTACTAATGTTATTTCACTACTCAATGAAAAATTATAATCATGCACTTTGCGTAGGTTGCCTGTAACTTCAGCTGGTCTGTGCTACTCTCATGCTAAAACATTCAATATTGATAAGCTAAGAAGGTTGTTTTATCTAACGTGAACACTGACTTAGTGCCCATTTTGTTGGCTTGCCAGCAGTTCTCAGATACTGGAAGGCAAAAAGAAAAAACTGAAAATGGAGGAATGGAAATATTTACAGTAAATTAGTTTCAGAAGAGCTTCTGCAAAGCAGAGGAAATTGATAATTAATGCGGTTGAGTCATTTTCCAGCCTGTCATGCCTTGAGATTTTATTTTCCTCTAAATTACTGAATTTTACATCGTATATATACGCTTTCATCTATATATTCAGAACTATGTGGCCACAAGCAAGCACACAGAAAAGTCTAAAGATTTTACCATCATGTCTTGTTTTCTCCTAAAAGGTGCAGATAACTTCACCAGTCTACAAATTGCAATTTTGTACCCCTCTACACTTTTCCTTGTGACATAAAACAATAAATGGACTAAGGTACTAGAATGATACTGCCTACTTTTTAAGGCTGATGCCATCACTGCTGTGGATAAAGATAGTAAAGGATAATTTAAAGGAACTATGATAAAAAGGCAAGATACGTAACTGTTTTCCTACCACACAGGAGATTTATAGGAAAAAAATACTAGTCTGAGCTGGAAAACTAACTTACTTGCAAACTGAGGATACTGTGTGCCCTCGGAACAGCTTATGTGACCTGAAAAGTGCTTCAGCAAAAGAGACGTCGCTTCCAAACTTTTGTAAACAGGTTCGGAAAATGAAAACACTGAAAAGTATATTTATCCAGTAGCTCAGAAGCTGATTAATAACAGCTCAAAACATTTGACTGTATTCCGCAAGAGCAACAATTGCAAGGATTTTAAAACACTGTTAGAATGTTATCAGAATGTGGCAGATAGACTAGGGGGGCAGTGGGCTACAACTAAAAGTGGCAAGATGGCTGGTGCATCTGCTGTGCAAGAAGCGGCGTAACAGCGGCGGATCAGAACTAACCAAAAAAGAAATTCAGCCCAGAATGTGCCTCTGTAAGAGTACCAAGTCCTCCAACTTATTTTGTGCAGTTTTCACGAGCATAGCTTTAGTCACTGAAATGGAAAATCACGTTGTTCTGCCATGATCTGTATTTTAGGAAATATGGTAATTTATATTGATACCATAAATCCAAATGTTCTAATTCCTTCAAAAGCCTCTGTGGTGGTGTATACACGCTCTTTCCAGATCAGCGTGCTATTGTATGTCTGATATTCTTCAATGTAATAACCCTACAGAGACAGGATGTTCAAGTCAAACTTGTCCTTCCTGAAAAGATCTCTACCTCCAAGCGACAAAAACCTGTTGAAACAATAACTTTGAGCCTATACTTTCAGTACACTGCAACATGACTTTCAAACACTGTGGCAGGAATATTTTTTTTTCAAAGGGGTAATGCAAATACATCCTTCATATCCTATTAGCAACCCTGCCTTGTGGAAAAAGTTCCTGGCTAAAGATAAATCACTGTACCCACCTATTTAGTTCAAGATCAGATTCATAATCTGAGAAAGTATCTCTGGCCACGTGACCACAGGTTCTCTACATAATATGCTTATTACTGAATAAGAATACGTAACATATAATGATACGTTAATTATGTGTCATATTGGAATAATTTATATTATAATAATATTTTTAGAGTTTAAATGCTTTTTTTTCCTCTTGATTTTGCCAGGTGCTCTCACTACTATACATGTGTCTCTCTGGAGCAACTGCAAAAGTAGATTATTGTTTTTATATTTAGGCCTTTATGCTTGAGAAGTATTCCCATGTGCTACAAACTTCCAACGCACTCCAGACTGCAAATTATAGCACCTTCCTCTACAAGTAGCAAGATAATATTTAAAAGATAATCATAGAATCATTTAGGGTGGAAAAGACCTTTAAGATCATCATATCCAACCATAAACCTAACACCGTCAAGTCCAGCACTGAAACAAGTTGCTAAGCACAACATTTACACATCTTTTAAACACCTCCAGGGATGGTGACTCCACTACTTCCTTGGGCAGCCTGTTCCAATGCTTGACAGCCCTTTCCGTGAATCTACAAGATATGACATTTTTCAATACAATTATGTATGCAAATAAGACCTCAGATTCAGGTTAGCTCTGCATTCTGTCAATTTAAAAGTAAATTGAATCTAGACATTTTGAAACCAGAGGAGAACAACTATGGCTCAAGTTTCTTTGACATAAGAGAATCCTTTGTAAAATTCACTTTGGCTCCATCCAACACCAAGATCTTGGTATGCAGTGGATAGTTACTGGCTGGCCAGACTGCATAGGAGTGTGAAAGCCCTGTGTTGTTGGGGCTTTTTTTTGCTCATTTGTTTTTTAATTACAGAGAAAAACAAAGAAACACCTGCCTGAACATGGATACTGGACAGTCCTATACAACTGACGTGACAAGCAGTGGTTGCTAACTTCTGTGCTTTTCTTGGGATGTTTTTACAAGCAATGGATTAAAATCAATGTTTAATGCTGTGCAAGGCCAGCTTTGCCCCTATTAGGCAAGTCTCAGTTCAACATTTTTTGTGTAAAAGAGGACCTGTCCTCCCTCTCTCTTCTATATTTCCACCCTCTGCACATGTAGGTGGGAGAGTGGGAGCTTGGGAATGTGAACTTGATCCAGCATTGATCAGCCAGGCAGCAAACTGCTATTGTTCTTTAGATGCCAAACATAACTTCTTTCTACTAGGGATAAGCTCAGTCATTCTGCACATAACACAGCTTTTGTGTTCAGCAATGCAATTAATAGAAAGGAGAACCAGAATGACTGCTTGAGATTTATTAAACTTAAAAGAGCTTCTGATGAACAAATGAGTGGAATTCAGTCCACAGTTATTTCAGAAATTGAACATTTGTTTCAAATGCACTTCAGCTTCTTGAACAAGCTATTACTCACACAAATTTACTATACTACTACTACTACTGTATATCTGAGCTGGACACATACAATACTGAAACGCAGCCTGAAGAAAAACAGAAAGACGTTTGTGAAAATCTGGCTTTTGACTGAAGAAGCAACCCAATGTTTTAGTGGATCATAAAACTGAATTCAGTGAAGTATCCTGCTCAGCCTTAATGCAGACTGAAGTCCAAGCTGAGAGTCTCAAAAGCTTTTTTTTTTTTTTCTGAATTATTATATTAATGGCTAAATTAAGACTCCTAAAACTGTGGTTTAAACTTCACTTTTAGAAATTTGAACAGAGGTACTGAAATGCTATGGCCAATACTTTCAAATATAATATTTAAAAATTCATATATATATTGAACCCAGACACCAAATTACTCAGCATTATGTGGGTGTCAAAACTAAGGCAGAATTTTTTCCAATTTTAGAATGTGATCACACAAGAATTCATAAAAATGCTATTCTGATCTTGACTGTCTGTGTTTTTCTTCTAAAATCAGCAATGCAGAAGAAACTTATCCCAAACCTTCCAAAACTATAATACTCTAAGCCATGCCTGAACTTGAAGAGCTCTGAAATATATTTGGGTCCTTAGTGGCCACTAATGATGTATCATTTTATATAAGCAATTCTCTTGAATTTTTGAACTATTCAACAAACAAGAAGATATCACTGTTGCATCTGATTTAGCAGTATCTTAAGTACAATTTATAGGAACAGCTATTATAAATAAATTAGGAGGCCATTTTATGCCAATAACCTTCTTTACATCAACACAGGATCTATTTAAATAATAACAGAGCTTACAATTTATTTGATCTAGTTTGCACCAAACAAAGTATCATATTCTCCATATATTTTAGTCTGTCTAGAAAGACTTTCATACGGATAGTCTTCATGTAAAACATCCTCCAAAGACTTGATGACATCGAGAGAAAGTCTGTCAGTGCAATCTGTCTTGATTTGTTTCTCTTCATGATTCATCTGACATTTATGCACACTACAGCACTATACATGTTGCTTGAATACATTTTTATATTTTTGAGAATTCCATCTTCTAAGAAAATGGAATGCAATGTTGGCAGTACAACTGCTAATTTCAGAAAAACACAGCACTAACAATTCATATTCAAAACTTTTTTTCTTACTGTGCATGTTAGTGAATCCACTAATCAATTTATATTGTTGACCTATGCTCATTTAAATTTTTAAGGACCCTGGAAAGATCTTTTAATCTTCCAATCTGCAAGTTTTCTGATATCAAAACAATACTATATTTCTTGAGATAAAGGACCTATTCTTAAAAGTGTGCTTTCCACATGCAATAATAAGTGCTTATCTTAAAGCAGCAGTTATGCTTTCTTCAGATTCTTCTTCAAGTATCAACTCACTAGAATTCAACTATCAGCAGTTATATCCTCTGCATTGATGTTAAAACACACATCTCCATGTTCAGATTAAAAAAAAAGTAGCATCATACTTCAGTAATTAAGTAGCTATGTGTTATTCTTGTGAATAATACTTAATACCAACTTGTTAAACTTTATTAAATAAGAAAATCTGGCCTCTTCATAGCCCCTTCGCAATTGTTTTCCCCAAATCACAACCTTGAATGAGATTTTTCCTACTTAACAGGTCATTCTCACTGCCAGTGCCTTCAAATTTACTGTATCTCAAGAAACAATAAGGATTTCACTTATTTGCTTTCTCAGTGTTGTCACCCACAAATATGCAGTTATAATGTATGACCTGACAGAAAAATTACAAGATAAGGCATGACCAGCAATGATAAGAAATATCAAATGTCAACAAATCCAACCTATGATCCAATAAGTTTGATTCTTTTCGTTGGAAACTTTTCTATTACACCTGTAAAACTTGGGTGAACAACTGCTCAAGGTAATTTAGAAATTTAGTAAGAGCACTTTAAAAAAAAAAAAAAAGAATGTGATTGGTTTGTTAGTAATTGACCATAACTGCTACCATGTGATGCATTCTCTTGTAGAGCTATCCCTTCATCTGTATTTTTGTCTTAGTAATTTTGTCAATAAATCTATAAACGTTGTAACTGAGGCAAAAGCCAGGAACCTTCTTAACAACAGACTGCCTTATCAGACATCATATTAAGTAGCTGAGCTGCTGTAACATCTTCCTAAAATGTATGAAACCACAGAGATGTTACTTGCATTGATTTAGAACACTTTACAAATTCTATTTCACTTCAAAATTTTTAATAATTTTGCTATGAGTTTCCTTTCCAATCCATTTCTTCTTAAAGTAGGACAATCCAGGAGCCAGTCATATACAAATAAAAGTAGAAATACTATGAATAAATGACTATTCATTACTGGAAGATTCCTTTTGACAGTGTCTTTTTCCAGAAATAAAAATGATTTACAAATAACATTAGCAGATGTAACTTAAACTAATTATTTACCACAGTAACAAAGACCAGTGCAAAGGGGAAAAATATGAATTCTTTTTAAATGGCAAAATTCTTGGTATTGTAACAGGATCATTGTAACAATGATCATTGAGAATTAGAAAGCACGGAGTAGTATTCTCACAATACACACTATAAGCTGTACACACTCTGAAATATCTGTTGGCAGTACCTACTTGCATCAAGAAATACTGTTTAAGGTAGAACAGTGGAGAAGAATTAAGCTTTCATAGGATAAAGCAGCAAAATGGACTAGGAGAAGAATACAGCAGTGCTATCACCTCTAGCAATTTTTTCCTAATTTTGAGGGAATGTTCAGTGTGTTTATCTTAGTGCTTGCCGCTATGTGATCACATAAGACTTGTCGATTACGCTGAGGATCTGTTGGAAACTAAAAATCATCAAGGAGCAGGCCAACTACTCTTTTTTTTTCCCCACTCAAAAATGAATCTGAAGAAGATTGTTTCCATCACTCAAGGTACTAAATGAAATCCACACCCAATGAACATTCAAGAGAGCAAGTTTACCAGTAAATAATAGTATGTTATGAAACAATGTCGTTTCAGAGGAAGGAAAAAAAAAAAGGTGGAGAAACTGGAAGGAGTTTAAAAATTATGTATAGGAGTTTATGAGATGCAGAGAATACCTAATGTTTATTGGTCTACTTCTCAATTAAACAGTATACAACAGAGTTCAAAATGGGGAAAGATTTTAAGCATATTTTTAAAACATCAATTATATAGGGTAGAATAAGAACTTCAGATAGGAGTAAGTGGGCAGTATAACACAAAGACAAGTCTGTGCACAACCGAGAAAATCTTCCTCAAGAAGCATATGGTCTTTTAGTCTTTAATTAAACATTACATAGACTGAAAGACACAATAGAAACTGTACTTAAGAGGACAAAGCAGCAGCAGGAATAAAGTGGACTTAAGTGATTTCATAGGTGTTTTCCAGCTTTAAATGCTGTTTTGTTCTTCTGATTCTCCTCCTTGCCAGCTTAACTCATTGACTAAAGTTAGTGGTGTTAAGTCATTGCTACTTGCACATGATGAAAAGTTGCTATAATCCCCTGGTGAGTCACCTCTAAGACAGAAGTACATGCTGAAGGTTGCTTGACTTGATAAAAGCTATTTTCAACAAAGCAATATGCTTCACCTTCTTTAACACCACCAAGATGTGTTCCCAGAAAAAAAGTCTTCATGAAAGCTTGTATTTCAGAAATGCCTGCTTTTCATCTCTGATGTTCCCGATTGTTTTGTGTATGAGAAAACCTTTCCTGCACAGCAAGCCTGAAGAAAACCACTGTGTTGTGGCACTCTTCCATGCCAACCATTACCACACATCCTTCTTTATAAAATTAACCTTCAATGCTTTAGAAAATACCAAATTTGGAAGTGTAACTTGGCACGCAGGATTATTTTTTTCATGGCAAGAGGCCAAATTCTGTGTTTATTTATCAGTATGTCTCCCTTAGGTTAAGTTATTCTTGATTACTGGTAGTATATATATGATCCAGGAAATTGGCACAATATTGAGAAAAGATCAAATTATTTTTCCAATAATGAAATGGTAATATAGATTGACAAATATTAAAGTTTCAATAGTTACAAGCACAAAGGGGTATATATATGTGGTTCCCTGGACAGAGCTTGAGACAGGATTTGAGGTAGCAAATGTAACAAATCACAGGTAAAGGAGCACAGGGTCTTCAGTAAGACAGATGCTGTGCCATATGACTGTAAAGAACACAAAATGCTAATTCCTCCACTGGAAGGAAGATTGTACGTAACATTTTTTCAGCAGTCTGGGGAGTGGAAAGTATTTACCCTCATCCATCTTCTGCACAAGTACCCTTCAAGTGTACTTAAGCTAGGCACTGTTAGGGAGTACCACTTGTGTAGAGGTGATACATTTGGATATAACCATGGAAGAAAATTCCTAAAAAACACTTAGGTAGCTAATGCTGCAAATGAACCACAAGTGATGAATTTTCTTTATAGTCAATGGATGATGTGAATTTCCTGAGCAAAACCTACTGAAACATAGAAATGAAAGATGCCATGGAAATAACCACAGCCACTACAAAATACAAAAATACTCATATGAGAGAGATATAAAGAACCATGTTTTGACTTGATTTTCAGAATGGCCAGCATAATGCCTGTTTCCCAGTCTCATTACAGATGACAGTCTCTCCAGTAAGGAACTTTACAAATGCAGTGAGGCCTTAGATAGTATTTGTAAATTTAAAATGGTTAAATTCTCCATAAAGTTCTTCCTCAGAGGTATCTACTAAGCCACTAAGAAATGCGTTTTGTCCCTCTAAGAGGGACAGGATTAAGAGTGACTGACTGTTATGCTACAGGACTCCACAGTGCAGTCAGTAAAACAAGGGTGGTGAGCAGGGGCTTTTCAATTGCTCGGTATTCAGCGGCAGCGGATGCTCTGTACGTCGCGCTGCTCACACTGCCAGACTTGCTGGCTCAGCCACAAAACCTCGCCCAAGGGGGCTGATGGAAACCTTCCTCTTCACACACTCTACTCCACTCACCTGGCAACCCATGTAAGAGAGAATAAATCAGTTCGGTGGTGTTCCTGGGCTGCTGTATATAATGCAAGTAGTTCACCTGCATGCAAGAAGGTAGTCTGTGTGCCTTTTTCACACAGATTCATCGTGTTAGCCAAGTTAATAGTTTGTTGAAATAAAGGTAATATAATACTTTTTAAGGGGGTTTCATTATCAGTTCCTTTACAGGACACAAGTATATTTATAGTTCTGTAGTCAGTAAATCCAGTCATATTTCAATTACAGATACTAACATATCGAGAGCTAATAAGCAACCTCTGCAGTCTTGATTTCATTAATAAGGGCTCCCCAAATGATTTAACAAATGAATGAAACAGGGTTTCCTATTCACTAGTTCCACAAGAGACTGAGAACTGCTGAAGGCAACAACGGTAAGGTTACTGAGGGAAGAGAGAAAGAGCGAAGAGGTCAGCATCCTGGTTCTCAGAAGAAGCAATACTAGATCAGCACCATTCCTGTTCAAATTGTTTTTACAAAGCAGCCAAACTATCAGGGAAATCTCCGTGGTCTTTAAAGAAAATTTACAACGATTTACATCCAGTCTGCTGGATGTGGAAATATTTTTGCTATCTGTTTTGCTTAAACAACCAATAGATACTTGCAGGGCATAATGAAACTGCTCACTATTTATTCTGAACAACTTTCATTACACACTCAGGAACACAGAGCTCAGTTTTCACATTAATTAAAATAATTTTCAATTCTCTAGTCTGCTCTTCTCTTCCTTATTTGTGATTTTAGAGTTGGTTGTGGGATACTAATAAGGCACAGTCTCAAAGACATACATGTATGTAAAATGCCAGAAAACTCTCTCATTTCAGACAGCCAGTTCAGTGTCTTACAGCTGTGCAACATCAGTTTCTCCCCTGCACTTGAAGCAGCTGTTCTACAATCTATTGAATTTTGTGTCAGAAAGAAAACCTTGATCAAAACAAAGCATTAAAATCACGGTCCTTTTTCAAGAAATGACTGAACATCAAGATGCATGATGATACTTTATTGTCCCTTCCTTTCCTCCCTTCCAATTAAAGCTCATTTTATCTGCAATAATTTTACATGGAAAAACAAACAAACAAACAACAAAAACCAACAAGCAAACAAACAATAAACCCTCCACCTTGCTGTTACAGCATATTCAGATATTAGCCTTTGAACATTTTGATCTCATGGCAAAACTTCCCAAAGAGCCTTCTAGCCCATACAGAGATCAGCAGACATGCACACCTGCCAAGCGAAGAGCTCAGCCACTGTTTGGGTACCACGCAGCTTCAGTGGCCATTGCTTATTGTTTTGAGCTCTCCAGCTGTTTTGACAATTCTACCTGCAAACATGCTTACTCCTCAGAGCCTCCGTCTTGCTGCCTGAGTACCTTCACTTATGCACATACGAACCAGGACTTACTGTTCTAACTCTTAAAAGTTTGTTGGTTTTGCTTGTTTGTTTTAATGCTAATGTGAAGTCAAAAGAAATGGAAGCACTAGGAAAGGTAAGTCCCAAGCAACCTAGGGGATGCCATCTTAGGGGAAACCAGTTAGAAGTTGAGTCCCAAGTGTATAATAAAATCATACTTAGAATAAAACTTGTTTTAGGAATATTTATGCAGAGGTATCTTTCTTCAGGTAATAGCAGTTTTGGACCAAAATGAATAATCAGAGCCTTCACATAGCATAGACACAACTAAGCATTTTCAGTTCACAGGACTTAAAACTTTAATATTAAAATCTTTTAATATTAAAAGCAGAAAATAACGCTTAGTCTCAACTGCAACAGAGCTGGAACACCAATGAAATATGTTACCCATTCAGCAGATTCTTCAGCAAGGCACAATATTCACAAAATATGAAAGTGCAAATAATTTAACATTTAGTTACTGCTGTCAGTATGGCTGTCGAGTACTTCCTCTACCGAAAACTCTGAACAATGCTCCTGACATGTAGCAGAGTCCACCACTATACTGTAAAGCATACTTCCATGTAACTACAGTATTAAGCAAGAGGATAAGTTTTGTAAAGTGTGCCATTTGGCAGGTTTGTTGAGACAATGGTCATCGTCAAAACTGTTTATTTAAAATCATACCTGTTGTAAGTTCAGGTAAAGATTTAAAAAGCATATAATGTAACAAGAAATGCAAGACTCCAGAAAGAACTGTTAGCTGGTATTTTGTATTTACCTTTGGTATTCCAGAAGTGTCAAGCCAGTTCTGGACAATACTTTCCACAGTTAAACCAGATCTTAAAAAGGAAAGACAAAAAAAAAATTAGAAGACAGACACAAAAATACAATTTTTTCCACATGACAATTAACCCTTTAGAATCTGAGGAAAACCCTGAATTCCAAGTATTGGTTGTATTGCAGTGGTACTACATTCTTGTTATTGTAGTTAATAATACTACCAGAGGTGATATAAGCAAATTAAAAACAGATCAGCTTTTGTATGCTTAAAACTCACATGATAAAGACAGTGATTATGAAGATGGACAAAGAAAATGTAAGATAGTAAACTGCATTTATGAAACACGTAAAGTATGATCAGGAGTTGTACTTCTTGTTGAGTGAACTTTCTCTTTAAGAGAAAAAAAAAAATCACACGGTCCATGCAGTGTGCCAATACTGAAAACGGAACTTCAGTAAGCCCTCAATGAAAGTGAATATTCTGAAGAAGCAGAATAGATGTTCATGGTCTTGTGCATGGTAAGACTCATTCTAATACTTGCAGTGTAATGTAGACCCATAACCAACACTGCATTCATGAAAACAACAGCCATTTAGAAGCTTTGAAGCAGGAAGAGAAGGAATCCAATACAAATTTTATCTGAATTACATGACAAATAAGCCTCTTTTTTTTTTCCCTAACCCTTGACAAAGCTGTGCTCTGGTGTGACCCTAACGGATGTTTATTTATGGACTGTATCAGTGACTAATAAGGATTTAAAATGAATACATCACTCATTTTTACTGAATGTTTTTTAAACATCTTTAAATATTAACTTTCACTATATGCCAATGGGAGGGAGAGCAATCACTGTTATGCCTGACATGCAAATAGGAAACCTAAGGCTTAGAGAACTTACAGAATCTCAAAAGCAGTCAAGCTCAGTGGATGAATCCAAGCTAGTGGATGACCCTGGTACACATTCACAGAGTAAAAATGTCTATGTGTTTACTGATCATAGTTACAATTTTTAACCTGGCTAGTTTTATTTGGAACAACCAAAATTATTGATATTAATACACGTAACAACAGCACTTTTTTCAGACATGGCTTATATACTGGGTTAGATATTCTTATCCTTATTGAATCCAAGATGAAAAATTTACCCTCTGTCTCCAAGCAGAACTATGTGTTAGCATTCTTTGAGATAGAATTAACAGCAATAACATCCACTCTGCACCATTTTACAGGGAGATGTGTCATCCCTATTCACACCGAACGCTATTCTGAAGGAGGTCCATTAAAATGAGCAGGTCTACACAACAGAATAAAATGCTGCCAAGGCGAATTAGAGCTGGGAGGATCTGATCAAAATAGAGAGTCAGTTGGCTTCTCATCGAGTGGTTGTTCAACTGTGTATGCAAAAATAAGCTATCTAGTCTTAATAAGCTTGTCCAGCATGTACAGGAATTTTGTAACAAAGGCAAAAACTAGACACCCAAGTGCCTTAAACATAAGTCTTGCCTTACAAATGCTGCCGTTTGTCATTAAGCTACTTAAGATATGCTTGCATACATGGGCTGCAGCACCATACTGAACATCAAATGAAGCTACAGATTAAAGGAAAAGAACATTCAGATTACAATGAAAATAAAGCCATTTATATATGCTTTCATTTTCTATTAGTGGTTTTCTTCATTTTTTGGTCACTCATATCTTAAGGTGTAGGCCAAGGAGGGGTAATGTGGAAACAGCAATAGTCTATTCACTGCTGGTAATTTTGATAATTTTGATAGTTCGTGCAATTTAGGTCCAAACTTTACTTCAACATTATCTTTACAAGTAAGAGATGGTGTACCAGCCTGCCTGAGATGACCTAAGAAGTCCCAGAAGAGAGAATAATTCTCATAGAGACAAAGACATCTTACCAATCACTAAATCTGAAATGTCAAAATATATCTTGTATCATTAGGAGACATTAGACTGTCACAGAAAAAAAAAAAATCCTCTGATCATGTTGTTCAAATAATTGCAGCCGTCAGGCAGAAGCATTTCTACATGGCCAGGATTCTGAATTTTCATGAAATTACCATTCTAGATTTCTGATGCCTATGTAAATTGATTTCCTACATATAATTGAACATATATACAATGCTTATAATGGGGTAGTCTTTGACATTCAAATGAACTACTAAATATGCAGATTTCGTCATCTTTTATAGTACCTTGTTATTAAATTTAGAGCATTTGACTGCCAGATCCTTCAGGCTATAATTACCTTTACCTTACTACAGTGCTCTAAAAATTGATGTCCAGTCTAAGTTAGTTAGCAGAGTCTCTTTCACAGTGAATGGAGAGAAGGAATAGTATCTCCAAACAGTCAGTCAGTTCACCTTCCTCGGGACAGATTATGTTTTTTCTTAAGTTCTTATTTCTGTCTGGTTACTACAGAGAGCACATAAAGGACTAGCTTAAAACTGGACACTCAACTTTTATATAGTCAAAGCTGGATCAGGTGTATTGTACCATTTATTCTGTCTCAAGCAGTATAATCAGAATAATAATTTTTTATTTATTATTGTATGGATCAAACCCAATACAGCTTAGTGTTCCAATGCTGAAACAGAGCTAACAGCTAGGGGAAAATACCCTTATTTGTGCATTTAATTTGTCTTACCTAGGGATAAAAAAACACAGCTTCACAATGCCAGTTTGTCCTTTTTCTCCTCCTCCCCTCCCCCCCCCCGACATTAAGCTTAATTGAAAGTGTGACATTTCTTCAGAAAAAAAAAAAAAAATCTATGCAAAATAGTATCACTATATTTATTATGTAGTGCCTTTGTATAATACACTCTCTATTTATTCCAAAGCCAACAACAGCCATTTCAAAACACTGGCTTTGAAACAGGCTTATGACACTGAGGAGAATTGCACTGTTCTGACACCACACTAATCGAGGCAGAAACACCACCAGTAAGTTGAGCAGCCTCTCCTGAAACTTTGACATTTTTCTCAAGGGCAGAGACAACAATGCTACTATTTCTCTGCCTTGTTTTAGTGTTTTACAGGCATTCACTATTTTTTTCCCGAATATACTAGTAATATGCAGACTATTGCACCGGTTTACTCTGAATGTGCTGATAGTCAATCAAAAGAGAACTGTGAAGTCCTTGGAAAGGTTTCGACTAACTTGTTGGGCTTAGGATCAAGCCCAAAAAATAGATCACAAGCAGACTGCTATTTCAAAACAAATGTCCTAGAGAAAGGTCACAGAGCCTGATATTTATAGAGGCAGCAGTTCAGTAAAGCATCCATATTCAGAAAGGGCACTTACCACCTGCTTATGTTGCAGTTAAGCATCTGTAAGGACTTAAATCTGGTGTGTGTGTGATTTCCTGAACAGCCGCCTGGTTTAGATACTGTATTGGGCTGTGGGATCTGGGTTCAATTGATTAGCTCTACAACAGAGCTCTTACAAGGCTGGGCAGGTTCTCCAGTTGCTTTGTACTACAGATCCCTACTGTAAAATGAGAATGCTAGTACATCCATTATCTCATCTCTTGCCCATTTGTTAAGACGATAAACCAGTCAGCCTAGGAACGATCTCCAGACAGGCATACATACTGTTAATGGCTAGATTCAATGTCTCAGAGCAAGTTCTGTAAAATACTAACATTATTAATTTGAAAACTAGCATTATAAAATATGTCTGTGTATATCAAGCTACCATTGCACAATGCCTGAAGGCACTCTGCAAACTTTATCTAAATTCCTCAGTCAAGGGGGAGAAACCACTTTGAGAATAACATGTTGCAGCAAATAAACAGTGTACGTGAAAGTGTGCAACTTTTCTGTTTGGTTGGTTTTTTTGTTTGTTTTAAAGGAAGATAATAAAATGTCTGCCACATCCAACTGAAAATACTTCAACAAGCGTGTTTGCCTCACCTAGATATATACATTCATACATGTCAATCATTGTCAAAGGAAGACATTCCAGCTAAAGATGGAGGCATAGTTAGAGCAAATAAAGACTAGTGACTGAATAGTGATTCTGCAGATAAAATTCACTTTGTTTTTTGTCCAGCATATCTATTTTGGCTTACTGGAAAAAAAAAAAAAAAAAAAAGAGGAATCAAAAACACAGCAAAAAATCTTTCCCAATGATTTGCTTTGAGATTTAGGTGCCTACCAGCTGTTTGTCTCAGTCAAAATAACCACATTCATGACAATGTGAGTAATGAAGAAAGCAAGCATGAATGAAAGAGACATGTACCTGTATAGCTGTGTCACTTGAAATTACAGCATTATTTTAACATTGATTTAGTACTTAATTGACAATTTATGAAGACATCTAATGAATGTGGTTAGTAAGCCTGAGTTATTAACAGTAGAAATAGCAAAGCTGCAACACAAGCCTTCCTTTGTATATCATAGATTATTAAAACCATAGCTTTATTAGTACACGTACTTATTTTATTGAATTGAATGAAATTTAATAAAAAAATAACACCAGAAAACCACAAAGAACAGAACTGACCTGCTCAAAAAATCCTGCAGTCATGAAGAGCACAAGCAGCTGAATCTCTGATTTATCTGAGGCTGGTGAAACTCTCTCTTTGTTACAGGGCCTTAAAAACATAGTGTTTGCAGGGCTCACATGTTGGGCAGATGTGGAGAGGGTCAATTTACAGCAAAGACTATGGGTTTAAGCCCTGGGGAGAGCACAGCCACTGGGAATGTTATCAGTTTTAGAGCACTGTGATATGCAGTCATATGAGAGGATTTGTTGTTGTTTGTTTGTTTGTTTGTTTGTTTTAAAGTAGAGAAGTTTCAGATTACACAGGAAGAAATACAATCCCTCAGTTACAGGTGGGATGTACTGTAGATTTTCTATAGAAAGGTCAAGGTAATGTAAGGCTATAGCCAGTGCATGTTATATTTTAAAAGGCTTTGAAAACAGAGGAGGATAATGATAGGCCATTAGCCCTTCACGCAAAGAAATAATCTGCCCTAAGGGTAAGTCAGGAAATTCTAAAGGACCAGAAGGGATTTCTAGGCCTGTCTGATGTCAGTATCCAGCTGCAGTCCAGAAACAGGAGGATCCTGCCTTGGAGAATGGATTCCTACTGCTAACATGCCATTAAAATTGAGTCAGAGCAGGAAGTGAAGTAGCCCTATAAACTAGGCATATAATCCTCCTCCTCTGAGCATAAAAGGCCACAAAAATCAATCACTGACACTTAAGAAGTTACATCTGTATCTTGGAACTGCTCATCTCTGAGAATGTTCTAAAAAAATCTCCTGTAACAAATATGTAAAGGAATTAAGTACTGGAAGAGTGAGAATCTTTTAGATACGGTCTGCTGTATCCAATAGCAGAAAACTAATGATTACAGAAAATTTCCACACTATTGCTTTCCACCAATATTAATCCTGTTCTCATTACAAAAGTCTCTCATAAGCCAAATTCTGCTCCTATAATAGCTATACTAGTCTGCTTCTGCTGCCACAGCTGAGGGCAGGACTTGGCTTTGTTTACTACTGCTAAATTATATATATTTTTTTTTTCCTAATGATTAAATCCAACATCCATTAAAAATATCAGTATTTTAGAGTGCTTAATATTTTTCAAGTAATAAGCATTTAGTTTTAACATTAAAATTCTACTTGGTAGAATTACACAAGTTTGGAAGGTTTTGTATGTTACAAAGAATTTCATTGCTCTAATATTGAAAAGCATTTCATTCCTACCACTGAATCTTCGTGCAAAAAAGCACTCATCAGTAGATGATCTCTAAAGATATTTTATTTTTATCTTTCCTCACTTTGATTTTAACTCAGGCTAGTATTTGTTACTAGCAACAGAATACATTCAAGAATGAAAAACGTCTTTGTAGCAGATAAGAAAGAAAGGCTGCCTGTATATCAAAGTTGTTCTGTTATTCTTGGCATTGCTGTTGATATCTGCACCTAAGGTAATTTTGGCAGTACCTAAGTTCAGATATGTTACATGTCTGACTATAAAATGAATTACCACAGATCTGAAATTTTGTCCATACATTCTGGTGTATTATGCAATGCAAATGGAGACATATTTCTTCTGCATTAGTCTCACTGAAAGCTTAAAGTTTGCCATGTTTCTAGGCTGAATATTGGATGCTTCCTCAAGTAACAATTTGCACTGGGCTTGGACTTCAGAGAAACACAAGGGAAACAAAGGAAGGAAAACAGAAGTTTTAGTAACAAATCAGTATATAATACGCCACTAAATAATTGTCTTTCCCAGATATTCCATTTGATATTCATGATTCTATTAAGCTGGAAACTCATATCCAATGATAAAAATAAAATATCATCCTATGGTACATCATTGGAAAATGTAACACCACCCAGACTAAACTCATGATGCCACAGAACATATTATCTCAATGATAACTAGCTTCTCTGTCTCTGAACCCCTAAGAACAGCAGTTTCACTAAAAAAAAATCAATACATTTGAGTTCTATTAATATTTTCTCTCTTTTTTTTTTCTAAACTACTCACCAAGATTTATGAAGACTTTTGGAATCATGCCTCCCAAAATTGCATTTTTCAAATGAATACCTTATCTTTAAAAACTATAATATGTAATGCACCACTACAAAAGAATTCTTATTTGTAGCACAGTCAGTAGTAGCACAGAGCAAACCAACAGATAAGCAGGGATGATTCAAAGCTCTGCTAAAGACCAGCTGTATCATCTTTGGCCAGTCACAATCACATACAGCAGCATTTTGAAGGACATGTCAGGCAATTAAGCCTGGATTTCTGTCAGTGGTTTCCATCCTTTCCCATTTGACACACTGTTTGACACAGAGAGGATGGTTCCAGACTACTGCTTGAGGAAAATCCATCTTCTCTAGTTTCCCAGATCCACGACAAAGCTCTGTAGCCTCCTTAATCGAAGGCGCCATGTGCCAAAATCAGAGATCATTATAATTTGAGGAGGCAGCTGCTTCTGGCACTTCAGATCGTGTAGTGAACACAGGTCCTTACTGCTGCAAGTTAAAGGCACTGCTTGCGGAGAGCATGGGATAGCAACAACACAGCAAGCCTCATATTTGTTGTGTATATATGTCTGAGAATTTTCAGAGAAAGATACACACACACTCTTGAAAAAATAAGCTGAACAATACTAAAAAAAAATTCCTAATATTTCTGGCTAGCACAGCTGATATTTAAATTGGATTTCTACTTTATTTTTTGACTTTTCTAGCCTGGTTCTCACTTACTTTTTTTGTTCAGGGATGTCTTCCAAAAGCATTCGAAGAAAATCCTGGAAAACAAACAGAGCACCATAGTTAGTATGTTTATGAAGACATAACTGTGTCGGCATTGCTAGTCAGCAATACATTTATAAAGACCGCAGATAACAGAATGACAAAGAAGTGCATATATGCACTATGGTAATATACTGCTCAGTTATTTATACAACATATGTTATGTTTGCCAGTTTTCCAACCCACTCAAGTAAAAAGTGTCAATATTGAAAGAATATGGGCTTGAAAAGCCTTCTGGCTATCTTAACAAAATCCCACATTCCCACTTTCATTCTTTCATTTAATCTATAATATAGACACACAATCTATATTTAAAACTGTCAAAAGGCTGCAGATTCGCATACTTAAAGGCTAAGAAACAGCAGAATCAAGGGTGTTTATGTTCTCTCCACTGTGCTTATGTTATCACACTGTCTTTAATTATATATAGGTACATCACATCTACTCATTCTGTGACAAAATTCACAATATTGCTGCCAACCACACCAACTAAGGAGTAAATTGTTCAAAGAAAAGGTAGGTAGAATTTCTTTCATGGATTTACAAAGAAGGTGCAATGCCAGTAGAACAGGATTACTGTCATCCTCACTTACAAGGGTATGAAAGTTTAGAGAGTTATACCTGACAAGACATAAAGGTACTCTGACACCCCATGCTATACATGACTTAATTTTAATGACAATCACTGTGACTAAATCCTGTGAATAATCTCATCAGAAGAGGATTTATTAATATCAGTTATTCATGTATATGCTACTTCATAAAGCAATACATCCACTTTATTAATACTAGCCTTTGTGGAGACAAGTTTCATAGGCTAATGATGTTCCTCACTGCAATACAGAAGTGCATGCTGATTTCTGATGCAAGCACTTGCTCTCTTAAGGTCTTGAAGAATGTTTCCTAAAAGGCAAAAAGCTTTTACTTAGAGACCCTGCCATGGCATTCAGCAAAAGATGCTGTTTCTCTGCCTGATATTGGCATTGTTAGGGAACCAAATAAATAGTTATTGCACAAATGAAACTACTGGTAACACCGTTAAGCCTTCCTCCTTCAGATTACAAGTGAGATTCAAGCAATGTTGCAGTGGCTGCAGAATTTGCGTATCACAAAAGGTAAATTACACAGCACTGGGCTCAGCGTTGCTGTGGAAAGAATGCCATCATTAACTGTGCCAGTGTTTGTTCTGTCCTAACTATGGTGTATTGCTGACATGATGATGAAGTGTGAATACCCCTATTTCATACTACTTCTTGCAGTTCTGTACCATTATTCTGTATTTAAACAGAGAACTATTGTCTCCTTTCACTTGTGGAAGCTTTGCTGGAGGTGCAGAGTAAGCTACATGGAAATAAAGAACACGAAAATATCATCAGTAGAGTTGTTTCAGAAGTGTGTGAAAAGTAATACTGAAGTGGTCATCCTTGACACTATTTGCCCCATCTCTGTATACATTAATCCAGCTAGATTCCCTGATTGGAATGCATCAACTTTTTATAATTAAATCTACAGTATACTTGAAGATACCGCTCGTATTAGAAGTGGTTTTATATTCTGTATATTATACTATGAAATTAAACATCTCCTTTGTGATTAAAGCAGTCTTCATTTTTCCAAATATCTATTAAAAATAAGGCAGTAACTATACTTCTACACACTTTCTTAAAATTAGGATTAATCTATTCTGTTTTAACTGCTGCTATTTTGATGCTACAAAACAGAGTAGGGAAACAAATGACCACTTACCTCATATTTGCATGGCTTTTTAATATTTGCCTATTATCAAGTCTGCATGGCATCCCATGATAGGTCTGACTTTTTAGTTGCTTATAATTTTGCCAAACTGTAACCATCTGGAGTGAAATTTTATCCGCAGGCTATTTTTTTCTTTCTCCCCAATGAAATGGTTCAGAAGTGTCCAAAAGAAAAGTTAGGGGATAATGTGGTTTTTTTAAGCTTTGATGCCATTTCTTTAAGAGGTGCTAGTGACCAGGATAATCATAAATAAATGCTGAGTCATATCATAAAACAAATTATAGTTTGTGTTTTGTCTTTGTTGCAAGTAATTCAATGAAGCTAGAAAGAAAACATGAGTTAGGAATCACATGCCACCACAGTGCTGCATTGTTAACAAGGTGGCTTATATTCATGCTATTAAATAATCTCACTTCCCTATGTACTCCTGTTGTTCTTCGCTGCCTGGAAACCCAGAGGCTAGAAAACAACTTTTCCCTATATACAGAAACTGTTATTCTGCAGATTGTCGAACTTTTTTGACATGTAGCCAAACTGAAAAAGTTCTTGAAAAATGAGTTCACACATGTTCACTAAGGATTTGCTAGACCCTCATAATTAAATTCCCTAAAGACTTGTCTGCTCTCACCATAGACCAGACTGAAGCTAACAATTTTAATCACAACTGCATCTTTGGCCTGCTGCTGAGCAGATCAAATCTGGATACAGACGGTGAACTGAGATCAGGGAGAAGTTTTCTTTGCACTGTTAATGCGTGTAGCACATCTGAGTTAAAGGCAAAGAAAAGTGGGGGCCCAATGACTGAGAAGTAGGTTGGGAGAAGTTATTTTGAGAACCCTAAGAAAGAAAGCTACTTGAAGTGCTAATTAGACAGATCTGAGTTTTTACTCTTGAACTGTTTTAGGGCACCAGACAGGTACCTCTCCCTGATCACACATGTTGATAATAAATAAAGAACGCTGAATATCAAAAGACAAATGATATCCTCTTTAAGAAAAAATTAAAATCTAGATATTTCAAGTACTCTATGACCAAGAGATACTTTCAGTTAAATTCTCTAACTGAAATAAAAGGAGGTGCATAAGGGCAGTGGCGATTTCGTGACTAAAAGTGATACATCTAAAAGGACATTCAGTTGGCAACAAATAAACTCCAGATGCACGTACGGAAATTACCCACTCAAAGTTCAACTATCCCTATCAATTATGCAGTCTGCAAATGACATAACTAAATGGTAAATGTTACTTTGTGTGGTTTGGGTGGAAAAATAAATAATGAGCACCCTTCCTAGGATCCTGTATGTTTTTAATTCCCTCCCCATTCATCATCCTGGCTTTAATGTAAGAAAATCGACAACATGTTGAAATCCTTCTCTTGGTGTTTTGCTAACAAGCTCAGATTGCCCCTCCAAAGACAACAGCTTATCATGAGTAGGCAAGACTCCCCAGCTATACGCTCTATTATCAGCCAGCAGTCATTATCCAGACAGTTTAGCAGTTTAAGCCCCAGGCGACAGAGCCACTGACAAGCTTCAGCCAAAAGCAGAACCCATTGCCCATTCACCTCGTGCCAAGGAACTGAATTCAGATCACTAGCAATTCACTGAAGAAAAAATGACTGACTGTTGTGGCAAACCAGAAAACATAGCACATGTGAAGACCTGATGAGGATTTCTGGTAAATCTTGTGGATCATTAAGGTGGTATCAGCCCCCTGGATGGCCCTTCCTGGCATTCTGCTGACTGGGGTCATTGTTCCCGTGTAGCACAGCAGCAGAAGGGAACCTGTAGCCTACCTGAGCTGTCCAAATTCACAATCCAGTGCTTTCACACAAACCAATCTTAGTAAACTGTCCATACTAACAACACTGTATTTGTCCTTTTAGGTACAGTGTGAATAACTGAGGGAAGCAAGTCTTAAATCACCCCAGCTGTATTTGTAAAAGGGTTTCTGTCAGAGCCTCAGGTCTTTCACAAAATCATCTTTGTGCATGTCAGAACACCTCAAAGCAGATAACTCCATTCAGATAGGTCCTTTCAGTCACCAGATAAATTGGAAAAAGAATGCTGACTGTCACTTAGTCCAATGAACAAAGCATTGGTATTCCCCTTACCTTATTGATGGGAAGGTTCAAACTAGACCCCAGGCAAGGAAGTGAAGACATGCAACTTGAACATGCCTTTAGGTGTTAATCTCAGGTTAAAATGTCTGATCTAGTGAAGCAGTCTTTTTTATTGCTTTACACTTGTTAGAATTCAAAAAGATGAACAGAAAGAAAAGCATACTGCATGGTAAATAAAGTGCCTATGAACAATGAACAGAAAACAAAATACCACACAGCTGCTTCATATGAAACACCTGTTCTACATAAATGAGGCAAAGGTCTTTGGGAAAAAGATTAAGAAAAGGACAGTGATCCTATAGTAATTGAAAGTTGTCTCATTGTACATATATATATATAAGGAAAGTGAATGGGCACAGTGCACAGCTAACAAAAAAGTAGGAATATGTTCATTTATGCAAGAACTGGAACAGGAAGCTAACTCAGTCTGCATAAAACTGCCCCGTCTATTTCTGTTTTCCAAGCACGTGAAAATGTAGAAAGCAAAGCCCCTGTCCTAGAGGCTGCTGTGGATGGGACAGCACCAGAGTCCACACCACACCTCACTGATGTCAACACTTGGTCACTCAAGCTCATAGGTTAGCAAGCATGAAACAGCTGGGGCCAAACTGCAAAGACAAATTTTTGGTTAAATCTTTATATAAAAAGAAGATTCTAGAGGCTGAGAGATCAAAATACATCCACACTACATGTTTAGACTTACTATTCTAATTACAAGCTAATAAATAGTTGAATGGCAATTTGTGTGTGCAGATACTGATTCTATGAAACGATGATAATAATGGTATGTACCTATGCAAACTGGTGTGCAGGAACATGTTGATATAGGTACATACACAGCAGCCTTGCCTTTAAAACTTTCATGAATAGCATAAATTATTATTTTTTTTTAAGCACTGCCTATTTAACTTTCATTTCACTATAGCAAATTGTAACTCTATCAGATGGATAAACACTACAGATCTTGGTTTATTATTACAGCAGACAGAACTACATGAAAATTAAAGTCCACAAACAAGTAAATTCCCACGGCTTTGTTCTTTCAGTATAAAATTGAACAATAGTTTCAACTGTTAGGAATATCATCAGCTTGCACTCCTTTCTATTTATTTATAGTCAGTATCACTCTGTTAATTATTTTAAAAGTTAATGCAAAACAGTTACTAAATGAATTATCTCACAGAAAGAGAAGTGGAAGATTTTTTAAAAATCCTCCTCAAAGATTCCAGACTTTTCTCGTCTGTTGCTAACTTGACTAAAATAAACAAAAACTACTATTAAAAACGTACTGAACACGCAATCAAAATGGAGGAAAAAGGCAAACTGATTAATGTTTTACATCTGAAGTCATTTCCTTGCACCTGCAGCTACATCTAGGAAAAATACTACAAACACCACTGAAAACAAGACCAGTATTCAGAACATGGGCAATTATTTTCGCTGTTCTTACTTTCCCTCATCCCCACAATTCCTAAAGCTGGGAACTTTTACAATTATTTCGGACAAAGTGAAAGTCAACACTATGATATTTAGAGTTACCATTTGCACCTCTATTTCATGTAAACACTGACAGCATGTTTGTTCAAGAAGGAACTTGAATAATAAACTTCATACTAACTTGACTTCATTGCTTCTGCATTTGCAACTCCTGCTGTGATTGCTTATCTACCTATACCAGACACTGACATAAATACAAATTTTTAAACTTCTTACAAAGAAAGTAAGTACATTTACAATTGGATATAGCCCTATACCCTTTTCATTTTTAACACAGTGGCCAAATAACAGGATGACGTTAAGATTCCCTTCCTAGCAACTTCAATGGGAGCTGGATTTAGAATGCTGTGAAACAAGGTAAAAGCAGAAAAAGCACACAATAAAAGTTCTATAGTACTCAATATTTTCTCCACCAAATTAGGTATCTTCAAACGAAGGAAGGTATATTTTTTGACCCACATTAAGCATGCAGCTATGGACATGTTGCACATATTCAAATAAAAAGTAGCCTAAGAAACCTGAAATAAAAGCATCACTCTTGCTTGAATCATTAAAAGACTGAACAATTATCTATGTAATATGAAAAATGGTTGCTTCTGGGTGCAGAAACAACATACAGTGTTTCATCTTATGAGAGTGGAGGCAGATAAGCTACAAATTGACATTTCATAGCAGAATGATGGATAAAGGGAGAAGTCTAGTAAATGGGTAGTTCAATTACAATGCAATCTAGCTATCATAACTAATAGTATAATGTGCTAAGATATTTTGCAGCATTTAAACAGTCCACTGACACAACTCATCTCACATCAACCAGGAGCAACAAGTTGACTTTTCCTCACCAAAATGTGCGCACCTTTCCTACCTGCAGACTAAAACACTGGGCTGCTTCATGCTTTTAGCAGTTTCATGATTTCTGTAGGTTTCTAGCCTTGTAATAGCGGAGCGTCATATTTATGATTTTGCACACCATAGTGTAGACAAGGCTCATACAGTCCCTGGCATCCTCCACACTATGCCCAAACATAACTGCTCAGCGTCTCAGTAACATGGTACAGTAGTCGGCTGCAGCAGTGGAACTTTAACTCCCTGAACACTCCAAATGTTCCTTCACAGGGCAGAGCTGTTGCAATAGAGCTACTATGCCTAACTTCTGGGTGAGCTGACATACGAAAGAATCCATGGGTCTCTGAGCTACTTGTAAGATACGTGGGCATACATCTCACTCCATAAGAGTGAGATTCAAAACAGCAAGTGCAGGAGCAAAGAATCATTGTGGCTGGAAGAAACAGTTATGTGTTAGACCCCATTCCATAAAAATCAGAGGCGCGTACTCTGTTTTGCAAGGAGACATTTGTCACCATCCTGAATCCTCTCAAAGACTTCAACCGTAACTTCAGAAAAGACAGACTTCAAAGAAACTGGTTTCAGAAGTTCACTCATACCTCTTCTCCCTCCTCTTCCCCTGCCCCTCACTCTCATCACACTGCTCTTCTAGTGATGCCAACCATTTATCATGTTGTGCCTTTGTTACAGGCACAGCTGGTTCACAGACAACCCCATGAATGACTGTCTTCACAGCATTAGAAAGTCAACAAGCTGCAGTTACATGGTGCAAGCTGGATGACAAGATCTCCTAGAACTTCGGGTTTGGAGAACCATGTCATTCCCTTCTCAAAACAAAACACTGGAGGACAAGACAGCCCCCCTTTTAATGCTACAGCCAGTGGCTACAGGACACTTTCAGAAAGACCTAGGGGGAGGTACATTTCCACTTAGAACCCCAACTGGGTTCTCTATGTGACAGATGGTACAATATCGTGTGACTTGTTCAATCTTTCTTTTTGAAGCTGTTCTATTCTGCATGGTACAATTATACACCATTTATGCCAGCAAGAGAAAAAGCTAAGTCTGTAGTTCAAGTAATTAATATATGCAGTTGGACCTAGGGAAGGCAGCAGATTCTGATTCCTAATTCAACATTATCTTTTACAACCAAGCCTTCACCAATCCAGGAAGAAATCCTGAAGTATGACAACAACTGCTCTTAAGAGTGGGCTGCCACTGCATGGTATCACTGTTAGAGAAAGTCTACTGAAAGAAAGAAGCAGCACATCTTAAACATGCCTTTTAGATTAACACCTCAGTAACAGATTGTTTTAGAAAGCATGGGAGTATGGACCATGATGAGGAAAACTATACAGAGACTGTGACAAGACTGTAATACAGGTGGGTGCACTATCACAGAGTGATGGGCACATCACTCTCTGACTTGGTGAGAATGAGACTGTCCTCATGAGAAAGACTGTGAAATGATAATCATTGAATGAAGTAACAGGCAGAGAGGAAGGAAATAAAGTCAGAAATATAAAATGCACAGACTGTTAAAATTTATAGAAGTTTTCAGTTACACTCCTATCTTGTGTTTCCTCTCTAACAGAAACAAAGAGGTATAAGGGAAAAGATTGACTGATCACAAGCAAAACCTATGAGATAAAAGACTACGGGAGACAATTCCAGTATGGTAAATGACCCTGTCTTTGAGAACATCAGCACCTATGAGCATTGACATTTCGAAGTACCAAGTTAAAAGAAGAAAAAAAAAAAAATTATCAGATACTAGCAGGGTGTCCAATTTATGTATCACCCTGAAAAAATGTCCTGCCCTCTAGCAGGTAGGAATTTCACCAATATTGCCAAGCTACAATTGCATCTTTCTTTTCACCACAGCCAGAAGTGGTGATTTAGAAAGTCAAACTGAACATTTAGGTCATTTGTTTTTTCCAAAAGTTTGGAACAACCCCAAGCACAGTACCTGAGAAAGGACAAGTTGCCCATGGAACTTATGAACAAATTTTCGTAAAGATGCAAGGTATGAAGCCTCCCCTATTGTCCTTGCCAGAGACCGCAAAAGGAAATAACCCTGTAAGAAATTAAGCCAGAAACAAACAGGATGCTGTGAATCAGCTGATATCTAGAAGAAAGAAGTCTTTATCATATTAATAAAGCAATTTCAATAAAAATCAGCTGACAGTACTCACCTTCAAATAGTGAACCTGCATGAAGATTTTTTCTGCTTTAAGACCATGTTTGACAACAGATGCTCCAGACTCACTCAGTTCTCCCGTGCTCTCCTTTTTGGGCCTAAAATGGTAACACACTTATTTAAGTCTTGTATAACTAAGTAAAGAACTAACTTCATACATTACATGTTCTCATAGTTGAAAGCATTGTGAATTACGTAGTAATTTTAGACACCTGTGACTAGTTCAGTCTTTACCATAAGTAAATAACTTGGCTTAGACAGGCAAACAAACAAAGAAATCATACTTTTAATGCCATTTGGCACATAGCTGACCAGACAGGTGGGGTATAAATGAAATTCATCACTAAGTTGGTACATTCTTTTTGCTGCCAGCATGAGATCACACTGCATGCCATTCTACAGTGCACAGAGAAATGAAGGGAAAAAAAAAAAAAAAAAGAAATTTTAAGGGAAAGGGATGGATACTGAAGTCATTACATTCAACTAGAGATATCTCAACATTGGCTTAACAGTTTACATGACTATACTTGCAAGAATAATGTCTATCACCTGCATGTAATACACTGCAGAAGTTATTATGTTCTGGTTTTAATTTCTGCCATTTGGGATTGGAAGAAAGTAGTTGAAATGTTAAAAGATCAAGAGTTTCACACACAGGTTCGGGGTTTACACACAATACTGTCTCGAAAAAACCTACTTCTTCACTGTCTGATCTTAAAATGTAATACAGCATTTGGTATGCCAGAAATCTATAGCAGTAAAGTTTGGAGGACTTCTAGGCTCTTATAAGCACAGAGTGAAACTAAAGAGAAGCTATGCAAACATTTTTTCTTCATTTGTAAGCAGTGCCTTCACAGGCAGAGTACTGAAGGGCCCTCTAGCTTTTTTCTTTCCACCCAGAAAACGTCCCAGCTAACAGTAGTCTGAGAACTGATGTCTGTCTTAGGAGCCTCACCCTGCAACTGAAACAACCTCTCCAGTTCTAAGTGTTCTAAACAAACACCCTTCCTACTGCTCCTACAGAACAGGCCACAGCAGTACAGGATTCTTCAAACAACATGACTCATACACTTCTCACAAGCTAATCCCTGTGATCAAATTTCTTTCATACGTATGTCAGCTTTGAGGAAAACATGCTTCCTTTTTCATATCCACGTAATGGCTTCCTATTACGGTTTTGTCCAGAGTGCTAAGCTGGTATTTTCACTGTTTAGGCACTGTATTTAGGAACTCTGCACATGAAATTCACTTAACACAGTAAAATCTTCATAAAATGTAACTGTTTGAAATAAAATAGAAAAACAATGTTGTTGCGGTTTAACCTGAGCTAGCAATCACAACCACAACAGCCACTCCTTCACTCTTCCCACCCCCAAATAGGGGAATCAAAAGGAAAGGGAGAAACCCATGTTTAATGAAACAACAAATAAAACTAATATGCTACTACTGCTTCTAATATATATCAAATAATAAAATATAAAGTAAGTGATACTCAATGCAATTCCTCACCAACTCGGTCTGTGCTGAGCAGCCAGTCCTGGGAAGAGAGAGCACCTGAGTGCTGAACAGGAGATCCCAGGGAGGGAGAAAAAAGCAAAAGGACCCAGAGGCCACTGCAAAATGGCAGGATGGCAAAGGGGTAAACCAAAAGAAAACTCCAAACACAACTCAAAATGGAGCAGAACAGGAAATGATCTCTCAAGCTGGAAAACACAACTCTCCTGAAATACAAAGCATGATGCTAATGGTATGGAGTACCCTCACTGATCAGCTTGGATGTCAGTCAAGAAGAGATCAATAACTCTTTTCTTATCCTATGGTAACTCCAGTTCTTCAAGACAATGTAACTATTGCAGACGCACTTAGAAGAGCAGAGGTCTACCTATTTCCATTCTGCGTGAGTCTCCTGGAAGGCAGGTCTATTGGCAGTCCATACATAACTCTTCATTGTTCTCTGTCTATATAAAAAGCCCAAAGTGCTTCATTTCTCTCATAATAAATAGCCCAGTCTATAGACTGAAAAATGGAGTTTGAGCACAGGCTACAGGATCCACACTAAACTGAAGTACACCCCATAATCACAATTATTCCAAATTACGCAACCATACTTCCTTCCTTCCTCAACCAACTTTGTGCCTATGTAGATCCTAGTAGGTGACTAGGAAGCAGCATCCCATCTGGATGATGGCGCTGCAGAGTTTCTTTCCTTTTGCACATATATACCCCTGATCATGTCTGCAAAAGAGTGTAAATATTCAGGAAGTTACCCTGTTCTCTGCTATCAGTATTTCAGCACACTATTTCAAAGCAATGCTGAGTATATTTACAACACCTTGAAGGTACAGAGACTGAATGTTTGTTACACTGACCTACAAAACCTGGCATCTAACCTAGTTGATGAAGCTATGCCTAACGCTAAAGGCAAGCTGAATCAAAGTATTCAATCTGCTACCTGGCACATTTTAGATAATTAGATAGATAGATAATTAGGTAAATTTCTGAAGGAAACAAAACATGCAGGGTTTGTTTGTTTTTTGTTTTTGTTTTTCCAGATGAAGAAGTACATTGTACAAAGTAAAAATTCACCAGGAAGTCCTTGGTAATTAAATACTCTGATATGCTAGGTAGTCATGCAAACTGATGCAGAGACCACAAGAGACTATCTGAAAGTCATGTTTTCTATAAGTGTGATAGAACTTGTTATTAAACACCTACAGAGCCTTCAAAGAGCATTGCATCGGGAAGAAAATGGACTTGACTCAGGTGGAACTCAGAGACAAACTGAGAATTATTTATCAACACTGTTTTGTCTTCATGAAGAATCACAGACTGAAGTTCAGTCACAGGGACCAGAACATGAAGCAGTCTCACCACCAGCTCTATTCCATAGAATGAAATGGACTTCTGTAGTCTTCTTTGCTTTCATAAAATGAAAGACTGAATTAGAATGGTGGTGTTGATGCTTGCCAATAGAGTAAGTGCCAGGACATATTTCACAAGTGCTTTTATCCCTGCAAGTTTGCTTCAAACTCTGAGAAAATACATAGTATTCTGTCTGAAGCCTTATTCTGTATGAGCACTACAGTGCCACAAATTCTTTTCCAATAATAAGATTTGCCAGTGCTGCCTTTCCGAGTTGCTGTCTGCTGAAAAGACAGTTACTTATTTCTTTCATACCTGACTTCTCTTTTCACAGGTAGTTTATGTGGTGCTACTATAACATAGTATTAAATATCCATAAGAAGAAACATCATGCTGATGATCAGTTTGCTGAGTGGCTTTCACCTAGTCTGAACAGGTACGTATTTGCTGGATCAAAAGTTAATGGGATCAGCGGTCAGGTTTTAGGCAGGGCTTTCCTGCTGTCAGGAGAAAGCACAGAAAATCATACGATCATTCAGCAGGAAACAAAAAAGTAAGTGAAGAATAAGCTTATGCTTGGGAAGAGTGGATTGGCTGTTCTTTTTTATCTTCCTGACATATTATTATTCTTATATAAAAACACAAGCCTGAACCAGCATAAGCCTCAGTATAGACTCAAAACCCAGTGCAATGCCAAGACTGAAATTTTCTCTCTTACATACCAACTCCGGAAAGCACATGGACATAATTTCACAAAGAAAAAGCAAAAACAAAACAAAACAAAACAAAATAAACAAAAAACAGTAAGGATATGAAGAGACAACCTATGCAAGTCTGTGCCACAAAACCAGCAGAAAATATTTATACCTGACTGAAACCAGCGGAAAGCCCTTAAATGCAATCACAGGAAACTAGAAACATCAGAAAGGAAGAGATTGCCAGAAATCCAAGCTGGTATCATGTTCCTCTCCTGAAGTGTATACTAGAGGCATATTTTTCAAACTAGAAATGACTTGTCATTCTTTTGTATTAGCATTGAGAACACCACTATGCAAAAGGTACACAGCATGCTTATTACAGAGATTTAACGTCTACTAACTGTGGAAGTCAATAGAAAGCTCACATTTCAATTTAAAGATAAATGAATCCTTCCTTAGTTTCAAACTGCAATGGATATTTTGGCCCTTAGAAAAACAATTTAAAAAATTTACACCGCAAACATTTTATTAAAAATAACAACTGCTTAATTAATGCAAAATGTGACATATGTGATTCCATCATGTTGAAAATGGAAGTATACATCCAGATAAGCCTCATATCACAAGAACCAATGTTCCTAAAAAGAATTTATTTTAAAACAGATTAAACCCCTAGCATCTGTCAATAAGTAGTTGTGTTGGTAGCAGCTGTATGACAGCTAGCAATAAAGCTTGCTTTTGTATTTACACCTATCATCAAATCACACACTTGCAAATGCAAAACTTCACTGACACGTAGGATAAACAATTCGTCAATAAACATTAAGTAAAACAGATCAATGAAGGCCTACAGTTAGGCAAACTCAGTGACACATTTTCAGAAGACATGAGGCCACAGAGAGGAACTTCTATGCCATTGAACACTGCCCAAATATAAAAGGATTTGAAGTCCTACTGGGAAAGCACAAAAAGGGAGGGAAGACCTCAAAATGAATGAAATGGCAAAAGCCTTCCAAAAACATTTAAAAGTTGGTTATATACAACACAGGGATCAATTTGTTCTTTGCTTCCACTTGGTGAAAGAAAAGAAGAAACCTGCAATGTTTGAAATAAACTATATTTCATCTGTGCATTATGAAGCGACTTTTTACTGTTAACACTAAAGCAGCGTAGCTATGTACCATGGAAACTCTTTCATTGGAGGTTTCTAGCACATGTTAGCAAAAACTTGCTTCAGATGGTTTGTGTATACTACCTGTATTTCAGGGTAGAAGAATGGTCTACATAATCTCTTGAAATCTGTCCCTGTACTTCTGTGATTTGGTCACTGTAGGGCTAATTTAAGTCAGGATTAGTAAACTTGCCTTTCTTGGTCAAAGACTAGGGACACCAGCAGCAGAGATGTTAGGAAGCCACTCAGGATAAAAGACTACAGCAAACCCTCAGGGCACCAAACAGAACAGCCCAGATGCCCAGATTATTAATCATTAGCAAAGCAAGAATCTTTGTTTGATCTAATGTCTTCAGCTACGGAAGAAGACTTGAGCTTGGCATCTGGTACATAAAGATCAAAATCTTGTTTACATAGCAGTATTAGTAACTTCTAAAGAAAGAGCAGATTTATATAGTTCATTATGGTTTTTCATTTGTTTTTTAAAGCTTCATTCAGCTTGGCAGTTAGACACCATAATCCCATATGTGCTTGTCTTCAGCCACAGAAAGTGAATCTGTTACAGCTTCAGTGAATTTTGTTCAGGAAATGGCCTTTATTTTTTTTTTTTCCCCTGAATAGAGGCTCTTGTAAACTGCTCAGAGACATTTTATATAAAACTAAATCACATGTTTTTGAAAGCTTTCTATAACAAAGAGAAAAGCAATTGCATTATACAGAAGATGAATGACCTAGTCAATTTAATTTGACTTTTCTTTTTTCTTCAGAAGGAAATAAGGAAATGCAGTGGATTTAATCAGATGATTTGAATACATATCCTTTGAAGGGAGAAAACAGTGGAAAACAGGAGAGAGAACATGTAAAAGCAAAGATTACACTGTCATATTGTTACCTTAAAACTTGCAGCTCTTCTTCAGAGTTCTGCACCTCATCTCTGAGTCGTCTCCAGCGAAGTAAAGCTTTCAATTCCTGATGCCATTTTACCTCATCATGTGACAGCTGCTTAGTATACAAAAAACACAGATCACACACAATAATAATTTTCAGAAAGATAAACTTGTTTTATTTCCCCTTAACCTGCAGAAGATGCAGGAAGGAGTACAACTAGCCACGAAAAACACAACAAAATAAAACATAACAGTTGCTGCTGTAAGAGTTAATAGGAGCACTACGGAAAACAAAAGCCTTCCTATGTGCATCAAATCAATAGTCAGTTAAATATTTCTTGCCTGTGGAGAGAAATGGGCATGTTGTTTTCCCTTTAGTGATTGGCAATAAGTGAATGGAATGTACAGGGCCAATACCTGGCATATTGGTTTTGGTTGCATCTTTACTCTTCCCAGCCTTGAAAGCAAAGAGCTGGTTTGTGTTCTGACTTCACAGCAATAATATCACATGAAATTACAGTCAGGCACTATGGAATATACTCATAATCGTACAACTGTATGATTGCACAGCACCAAAATTACTCATACATTCTAAAAAGGAAAAAAAAATACATTTTCTTATCTTATAAATTAACAAGCATACTAATCACCCTTTTGTTGCTTACTCCTTCCCTTCAGCTACATGTAAGGGTGTCTACTACCATGAAAATGCTTTCAAGTGACTCATAAAAGCACAGAATTAAGATGAAGAGCTCACAGAGTGGAGAGATGCTCAATATAATGCAGAAATGAGTTTTAGGGCCAGAAGGGAAAAGCGAAGTGTTTAGACAGCCTTCCTCTTTTTCTTGTTCCAGAAACATGGTGACAAGGAATTCTGTTGTGTTCAGTGCTATAAATATGCCTGATACTTAATAAAAGTGAGGCTCAGAAGAGTGTGTGATGTCAGTTCCCAGTTCCCTGCTCTTCCACAGATGGAGCTCTGCAGACTTAGTGGGTAGAATCAGGGCCTGACACAAGCACAGGAAGAGATGACTAACACACAAAACACTTGAAGTAGTAGAGGTACAAGAAAAATAAGGCTTGGATCAGAAAAACACTTTACTGGCTGACATACAATTTATAAGCTTTTTGCTTTAAGGCAGACAATTATTTCTAAGCCTCTGACATAAGGGTAACTCTCGCTGGGCAGTATAAAAGAAAAAGTGGAAGTGCTGATGCCCTATTTCATCAGCTTCCATTTTGTTTTGAGGTACACTTCTTGGCTATCCACTGGACAAAACCAGATCGCTTTCATTAAGTACCTGGAACATGACAACAGCCAGTAAGGCTCTGCTGATTATTCCAGTTTCAGGAACACAGTGCAAGTGAAATGTAGAGCAACTGTTTGATAGCTGAATTGTAATAATTGAGTAGTGTATTTGTGGGAAGGTAATAATTGACAAACACACGTTTACATTCTCATTTGCACTGACATCTACCTCTGTAAAGATTAGTGTTCACTGTGGATCAGGAAGGACATTTTTCTTTTAAAATCAAGTTGTCATGCAAATTCCAAGATTGTTTTAAAAGATTTGTCTTCATAACAGGAGGTTTAATTTATATCTAGTTCACAGCAGGGTATATAATTTTGATTTCCACGTAATTCAACTGAGAAGTAACATATCATCAACCTTACCTGTTGTGCCCTAGCCCAAAATATATCTTCTAAAAAAGTGGCAAAACCTTCACTGATCCATTCTTCAGTCCAATCACGAGCACCAATGGCCAGTCCAAACCAAGCATGAGCAATTTCATGGCACAGACGTGTTCCACAGAGATGGCTCCCTCCTGGTAGTATGCTCTGTGACAGGAAGATGATGTGTGGGCTGCACAATAGGAATGAGTAACAAAATACATTATTGACCTCCTATAACATGTATTGGATGGCCATAATAAAATATAGGCTTTACTAGACTTGTCAGCCTCTTATTACTATATGCATGCTAGGTCATGACTGATAGTTTATAGCTCAGGCGTTTTTAGGAACTAGGTTGTACTGTGTTGTTGGTTGGAAAAGAATCAAACTGCAATTCTGCCAAGCAGTTGTTTTGCATTGAACTGTCAAATCTGTAAGAAGTAAGGTTTTATATTTTTCAAATTACAAGACTGATGTATTTGAATAGTAACATTTATATATATGCCAAGACAATAAAAGCAGGTGTGAATATAGGCAGCAAGCATTTATCAATTAAATGATCAAAGCTGGAAATAAACAAAGCCGTAACATTTTATAAAGGAAACAAATCACTACCCAAAAGCAACAGGAGCCATGTGTAGTAAAGCACACATGCTTGTTGAAACTTAAAACAAGCTAAAAAGATACCGTCTGATGATAAGAGTTGATCATTTCTGCAAATGCAGAGGAAGGAAGCACAGAAGTGAGAAGGAGTCTTGATATTCACTAAATATCTGCTTTACACAACAGGGGAGAACAACCCAATCTGTACCTACTCTGCTTTGGACTCAAGGACCGTAAGAAGAAATTGTGGAAAAAAACTGTTATGAATTCCTACTCTGCTGTTGAAAACACACTGAATTGCAAGTTAATGTAGTTCCCAACTCATGTTCTGCTGTAAGGCAATTTCTGCTATGCTTGTAGACATTACAGACATTAACAACTCAAAAGTTACGTAATTTTTGACATTAAGTACATCTGGGAAAAAATAAATGAGAGAATGAAGCCCTCTGGGTAACATGCAAGGGATTAACAGAGCACTGTTCCACAGATAGGAGTAGAAAGGGCACACACCAAAGCCCACCACCTGCACATTATTCCTGCACTAATTCTCCGTGTCCATAATCAGCATTTCAACTGTTTTCTCAACTCCAGACATTTAGAAAGGAAACAAAGCATCATGGTAATACCTTCAAGACCACATGTCTTTAAAACTAAGTCTAGCCTTCCAAGCATGGGAGGGGACCGCATGGCCTTAAGACATTTGCAAGAGTCAAATATTATTCATCAGCATTCCAAAGAGTTTCCCCACCCGCCCTACCCTTCTGTTGGAAATGTTAAAACACCCACAGTTTTCCTGCAACCAGTTGAACGTCTGGAACTGAGACTATAAAATATGATACACACTTAAATAGAAAAGCATACTCAATAGCCATCTCATTATAAAATAATAATAGTCTTCCCGCAAAACAAGTTAATACCTTTCAGTCAGCTGGCATTGTAAGATACAATGTAAGAAACTGAAGTACTAATAGAGGAATCAAGTCACAGAGAACAAGGGAAAATAAAAAAACCCAGCGGCTCTCCAAATCTTCGCCAAAAGCAATTCTGATTAAGAGAAGTGAGGGAGGGCGAGAGAGGGGAAAAGTGCAACCACAGAAGCTGTAGAACATGATGAACCTTTTATTATAAAGCCCCTGATGAGAAGAATAACTGCAGCTTCAGGGGTATTAGTTTGGTCAGTTATAAGTAAATGACCCCTAACTGTGGTATGTGTACAGTGCTACAAAGAAAAACCACAGAAATGGACCAAGTAAATAACATTCCAGACATACTGCTGGCAGTGTTTCGGCCATTTGGTTAAGCAAAACAAAAGTAACTTCATGCCTTATAAACAGGCTTACAGAATGGTTTGCATTTTAATTTTACTGTAGTAAATACACAATAAAAGTAAAGGTTGTAGTTCCTGCTTTTTCTAATCACTTAAATAACAGAAAAGCCACATTTGGACAATCTTCTCCTTTATGGAAGGATTACAGATCATTACAGTGAGAAAAAATGTGTATGTATTAAAATTTGGCCAAAGAATAAGAATACAACTTTCTACGAGGCCAAAATTAAGATTGTGTGCTGCAGCAGAATTTAATTTCCGATCCTGGGTACAACCAGCAATTTCCTTTACTGAGACCAACTTAAATGATCCTTTTATTTCGTTTACCCTTAACAAGTAGTTATATCTCCAATTCAGAGCCTCATATACCATCAAATATCACTACAGAGCAGGCTAAAGTTTCCATTTATCTTAAAAGTAATTTTATCAAAGACTGCCTATGTCTCTGTAATATGTCCAGCATCTGTTAGTCTGGGGAGAGGTTTGATTCTATGTATTAATTTAAAATAAAGATTGGGTATTTCCAATACATTTGAATTCCAGAAACTCTGTTCCACCTCTACTGATGCTAGCCAAATCTACGTTTTCTTACATTGTCTAGGATGTTCAATGTTATTCATTGTGCATTGTTACTATCAGTGTTGTTACTAATACACTCAATAATTCAAGGAAGTGTCTACATGAAAAAATAAGATAATCAAGATGATGATTAAATTGCAATAGCCATTTGTATGTGTGGGGGGTTGTTTGTTTGTTTGTTTAACCAGAATAGGAATTTGACCCTCTACCATCCATTTGATTTACTAGGAACAAATTACAAAGCTTGATTTCTGTTTCTTTAACTGAAATTGAAAAGGAAATAAATCCATTCATACACTAGGAACAGACAAAGGTGATTCCCCTCAGCCATTTCAGGAAGACCTGAAAAGGTATCACAGAATCACAGAGTGTTAGGGATTGGAAGGGACCTCGAAAGATCATCTAGTCCAATCTCCCTGCAGGAGCAGGAACACCCAGATGAGGTTACACAAGAAGGTGTCCAGGCGGGTTCTGAATGTCTCCAGAGAAGGAGACTCCACAACCCCCCTGGGCAGCCTGTTCCAGTGCTCTGTTTCTCTTACTGAGAAGAAGTTTCTTCTCAAATTTAAGTGGAACGTCTTATGTTCCAGTTTGAACCCATTACCCCTTGTCCTATGTGCAGCTTATAAATGCCTCTAGCTGATGTCTTTTCAAGTCTGCCCCATTTCTAAAGCAGGCCAGAACAGGTTAGCTGGATGCGGTAAGGAAGATGGGAAACCTCTCCCAGTTAACAAAAAAGTAAAAACCACACCAGTCCTTCCCAGGAAGCTGGACAAGTTCCCAATGGCTCTTAGAGAAAAATAAGTTAATGACTTGTTTTCAACAAGCATACACTTGGTTATGCTTTTAAAGTAAAAGGTTATATTATTCTGACCAGAATCATATCTCATAACTTAGACCTTTGTATTAACTGACTGAAAGAAGGAGGAAGTTCCCTCTCCCAGATAAACTGCGGTTAAGGGAAATGTCAGAACTGCAACTATGTTACGAAGGCATATGAAGGAAAAAATGACCCCTAATGGGAAAGAAATTTTTGGTGCTAAGGGCCAAAGGATCCTGATGTTCCAGCATCCAAATCCACCCATGTAGATGTCCTTAGTAAATGGTCTCTAACAAATAAAAGGTTTCCAGTGAGTCCTAGAGCTCTGAACAGTAATCTGACCAGTTGAGAGGCCAAGTCTCTGAAAGCAATTTTGCAAAAATTTTCTCCAGACTTATGACTTCGATGCAGGTGCCTCTTTGCACACAGGCTGCAGCAATGTGCTATCTTTGGCTGCTCACACATAATCAGATGAGACACATAGCACAAACTCGGGCCAAATGTACGTGCAAAAACTTTAAAGCTAGGAACATGAAGCTCATTTCTAACAGACTTGTTCCATTCCTTTTGAAGTAGAAGTCTTTCCCTCTTAACACACAGGCCTTTGCAGATACATTTTCTTATGTATTTATTGAAATAACAGAGCGAAGACCATATAAGCTGGAAAAATTATGCTTCTGGAGTCACAAGCAAAATCATTATTAGAGATGGAAGTTATAATGTATCTTTTCCTATTTAGAAAAAGGTAGTCAGATGGTAAATGGGTTAGACAGTTACTGTACTTCTAGAAAATCCCTTAAACATGTAGAAGGGAGCAGGGGAAATCTCTCTAAAACCAGGAATGCATTAAAATTAACATATGCATTTAAAGATTACCATAATTTGAGAAAGTTAGACAGTTAAATGGCAGCTCTTTACACACAGTTTATGCAATCTCTCATCAGTTGCCTTCAACTTACATTATTCCAGTGATACAAAGAACAGTATTCGTATATTGTCTGCGGTATCTACATCATACTTTGAGTGTTAGCTTAATTTATCTTTGAGGACATTTGTGCCATTGGAATGCAGACACAAGACCATGCAACATCCACTTACCTACCTCTGTCATCTCCAGCATACTGGTGTATGGTACGGTCCAGTACTGAGACAACTACAGATACAACATTTTTAATCTCCTAGGTTTATAGTGTACCAGAAACTCAAATAGATATGCAGATGCAGTTGCAGAGACCAGGATCTGGTACTTAGAGTACTATGAGTATTGTTCCAGAAATAATGGAAACTTCATAAAGTTTTCCTTTCCTATCATCATAGTGGGAAACCAACAAGTGACTGGAAGTTACAGCTGAAAATGATTCTAGAGCAGATGGCTAACTTTTTACTTCATAAATCATGCAATAACACAGTCGGGTAGGCAATAGGAAAAGAAAACAAACTCCAAAGTGTTGGAAGGAGGATGGTATCCATCAACTCAGCACAGCAACTCAACATCCAAACCTCACATTTCAGTCAAGCATCTAATTAATGATCTGAGCACCTGAGGAACAGCTACTCCATAAACTGGCAGACAATCACTTCAGTCTTGCTTGTTTCACTGCACCAAACCAGATTGCCAGTATGTGTGTAAATAAGGGTGAAACCCTCTCAGGAGAAACTCTGTTTATTACTGTTCAACAGCAAAACTGGTACTTGGCACAAAACTGAAGAAATTATACAGGGAAAGGAAAAAGCTAACATGATCCTAAGCTCAAACAGCTGCTACACAGACAACTGGTTTTGTAACAACTCTTGATATTTCCCATTATCTCCAACCCTATATAACACCAAATGAACAGCCCTGAAGTAAAAACCTTCATAAAAAGACAGGATGTATTAATCACATATAAATGTGACATACACCATCTTCCAATGTCTTTGAACTTACAAGTCAACAACTTTATTTATCGAGACGTTACTAAGAGGAAATTTTATAAGTTTTCTTCAGATACCAAAATAGCTCTGGAACTTCATGATGAACAAAAATAAACCACACTGAAAATAGACAAGAATTTACAAATGCAATTTTGTTTTAATGTCGGGAAACCTTACTTTGCTACTGCAAAAAGACTGATCATACTGACCAAAAGGCAAAGCATACGGGTTTGATGTGCTTAAAAAAATAAACAAATAATTTCGTAAACTCCCAGCTCATCTAAGATCAGCCTAAAGAAATGTTTTATCGACTCATCACATGCCCTGTAATTTAAATCTCTTAACTTCATATTCACAAGTGAAAAGATATGCTATACCCTTTCATGGTATATAATGTATTTACTTGCATAAATTCCCTCAAAATTTCAATCATAACTTGCTCTGGAACTTTCACATGAGTAAAAGGTTGAAGTATTGAAAAGAATCTCCAGTATATTTAATCTTTTAAACAATTAAAAAAAAAAAAATGTAAAGAAACAAACTACTGAAGATTTTCTTTTCATTTAAAATTTGATCAATGGGAACTAACCACATACAGTTATACCATCTATTAACTTTTTATGTGAATACTATAGGACATTCAGTCCTAAAAGTGAGATTCATATTTCTGTCTTAGGGGACTTCAAGTACAAATGCAGAGCTCTACCTGTTAAAACAAGATACTTATTTAGTTACCCAACAACATGTGCATCTAGTATGGAACCATTTTGGAGGTTTTAATTGTTGCACCAGTCTTGCCAAAAATGTGTCTTCTTTTTCTGTGTTTTTTCTAAAGCATGCTGTGTTTTGAAGCTTCAGCTTTCTTCTGGGCCTCAGCTCCTCTGTTCTCCATCATCTGATCAAAATATACAATGCTAAAACTGTAGACTGAAACGTCTCACAGAACAGTTATGAGAATTTTCCCTACATCAAACTCTCAAGAACAGAAACACACCACAGGATGAATGATCTGGTAATAATGCAACTAATTTCTTTAAACAATGCTGTCTCATGTTCTCCGTAACATACAGAGCACACACACTGACAGGGCTAAAACAAAAAAACTTTAATTGGAGTTTTACAAAAATTCATTAAACAAATTATCTGTGGCTGATATCCTGCTACAGTCTTATCACGGTAATAAATCCTACATGCTTCAAATGTTCTCACTTGGGATGTAACCCAAGAAGGAAAGAAAGGACATTGTATTTTACATGCGGGCTCCAGTCTGATGTCTGGCATCCAAGTATTGCCAGTGAGCTAACCCAACTTTGCAATACGCTCATTGGGAACTAGAGGTGACAAGATCAACCAGCAGTCAACCCAATTAAGAACTGTGGAGGTGAGAAGCTACTCATCAGTTGACCTCGGATGACCCTCAAGATGTCCAACAGCAGCTCTAGTTCACTTCTTTACATCTTACACATTTGGTATCACAAAAAGGAACTTGCAGGGCATGAATTTTTTTTTAACTCTCCAGATTTTGTTTCCTAATGTTTTACATAAGCCCAGGAATATCTGTTCATTTAGAAACTTCTGTACTCCCAGGATTTGTCACAAGCAGCAAACTACCTGCTGTTGTACACAAAGAAAAGCAAAAAAATCCTCAGCTCCCATCAAGATTTTTTTAATCCGGATTTGTTTGAAACTTCACAACCAAAAAACCACAAAGTAATGGAATTCTCTCATAAAAAATAATTACATAATACCTCCTAGTAACAAATGGCTACATTACTGTCAAAAATCTCACAGTCAGCTTTGAAAGAGAAATACCTTGAGGACTAAAGCTTTTCATGTCGTGTATCATAGAATTAATTTTTCAGATTTAACTGTTTTAGTTACCTGATTTAGGAGCAAGTGCAAGTAAAGTGGCTCCAAAAAATGCAAGCACCCTTTTTGCTCTCTCTGTTTTCCAGAGTTCAGTTTTTAACTTTCACACACTTCACATGCAATTGATCCTCAAAAAGTGCTGACATAGCTAACATGGAAAATAATTTGTGAATCAGGGACAGCAATTTACAGATCTCTTACTAAGTATTCATGGTACAAAATTGCATTGGTTCATTTCAGAAGTTTCCAAACAAGACTCAGAAGCTACACAGCTCAATTAGCTTTTTTTTTTTTTTTCCCTGGAAAAATAGATTGGAAGTAAATCTAGAGTACTTCAGTTAAAGAGTAAAGAAATAAAGATCAAGAAAATAAAGATATTTCTAGTTCAGATTGTTCTGTTAATAGTATTTTAGGATATGGAATTTTTCATAGAAGTGTTTTTTCTGCTTGACATAAGAGAGCTGATGCAAAGGTCACAACAATGATAGAACATCTCTACTCTTGCTGACATAGGCAGGATCACAAAAGAGGTTCAGAACCTGAAGAGAAAATTTTGTTCATGTCTGAGGAGCCAGAAGAAAAAACATGTTCTCGTTAATTTCAGTAAGAACTTTATACACACATATAAATGCAATATTAGGTTTACATTATGGACTTTCTAAATTCCAGATTTAATACAGAACTTTCATCACATTTCTCTGAGTGCTTCCAAATATTAGAAAACAGTCAAATCGTGGAAAGCAAGACAATACCAAACCACCATGTTATGCTATTAACCATGTGAAAATAGTTAATAACAAATAATAGTGTGGAAAGTCTCTATTAGAACAATGCATTCACATTCATACTCTCTCACTTAAAAATGATTTATGAGATTGGGACCACAAAATTAACCTTAAGGTCTTGCAGAAATAAAAAAGTGAACAGAAAATAGCAATGGACAGATATTGATCATTGCAGTTGTTTTAATTGATCATATTATTTTAACAGTAAGCGGATCATGGAAACATATAGATGCAGGTACTCACACCTTTCATTTTATAAATACAAAATGGTTTTGTGTGATAATTTTCTGGGGGAGATTCCTTGTCATATACCGAAAGGAAGACTAAAAAACATAGGATCTCTCATTTTGTATTAAAAATGCACACAGCATTTATTTCAGAGCCTTTTCAAACTATTCTTTGAATTCTTGCTAAAATTATTAATATGATTAACAGTCTCTAACAACATTTCAGTCTAAATGATGACATTTGTCAATGATGGATTGTATTATCTGATCATGAATGGATTTCATTATTTGTAGCTTTCCATCATTGTTATTACTGGAAGACCTGGATTTCCTTTTACTGCATCATGAAGCTTCTGGCATATATTAACACAGCTGAGAGCCAAAGTGTAAATAACCAATGATGATAAATAATCAGACAGAAAGAGCAAAATGTATCGGCTTCTCTGTATTCAATGAAAATTCACTCATGTTAAGGACCTATCTATTAGTGCTGTCGAAAGGTGACATGGACAAGACAAAATAAAACAATGGGTAATTTTTTTCTCCAACTTGATATATACAAGAAAGCTTTTATCTGCACATACCAGAAAAAACCAACGACAATAACAACAACAAAGGCAAACCAACAAGACAAAAGGAAAAGAGATTGGTGCTGCTGCTTCAATTTTCAGGATCCTTTTCTCAATGTAAAGTTTGTGGTATCACCATTCTAAAAGTGAGAAGAAAATGAAATCTGCTTGAAGGCAGAAGTGGTTCTTATTGAATCTCTATAAACTACAGCTAGAGTAGTATAAAAAACAACAACAACAACAACAACAAAATAAACCTAAGGAATGCTCTTGTTTTTTAAGGATTCCTATCGCAAACACTTCACCTGCAGAGCAAGAAAACTCCAGATATATCCCTGAATCATTCAGAAAATCCCAGACATTTCTGGAGGACAGAGCACTACACATCCCTGATATTACTAAGAAAAACTAAATAAAAAGGTAAAGCTTGGAGTTTTTAAAAAAATATTAGAACTTCTCAAATCATAAAGGAGGCAGATTCAAGTCTTTTAAATTTTCAGTTCATATCTAATACAGTCTTCATTCTTATGCCAACTACAAGTGTGGGAGAAAACAATGAGATTAAGATAATTAGCCAATTTGCCTGTGATCTAATTTTTGCCCATACACAGTTTCAACCACAATTCCTGCCTTTAAGAATTGGTACTGAAAAAACAATTTTCTGATGTCTTTCATTATACTTAAAAGAATGAGTGCAAATCCAACACTGTCGAGTCTATATTTTCATTATCCATGATAAAATGCATTGTTCCCCCTATGTTTTTATCCTCTGTATATAAAAATGCCACAAAACTGTGCACACTTCTCTTAAAAATTATTCAGGTGATAGAAATTCAACTAACTATCATGAATTACCTGTTTTTCTTGGTTTTGTCATCTATAAACAGTATATAAACTGACACAAAATGCATGTTTTCATTTTACTGAATGAGGATCCAATGCTTCTTGGTACATAGATAAATGTGATACATGTTTTTAGCAAAAAGCAAACAAAAAAAAACCAACATAGAAGAATATGTAAGGGCTTCAAAATTATTTTCTTAGTTTATTCTGTGCAGCAGCTATACAAGCCTTCTTTTTTGTATGCGTCACTCAATAAGATATCTGTTGTGCTTTTGCACAAAGAACAAAGATGCCATTATCAATTCTCAAAAGTCTGCAGGACAAACCATTCATGCTGTCAGACCCCTCAAAGCCCTTTCAGCAAATAATGAAATCCATCAGTGACAAATGTCAACATACTAATTTGTTAAATACAGAACAAAAGCAACATTCAGAAGAGGTGCCTCATTTCGTGTTATATTAGCCCTTCAATTTGTAACAACTTTATGGCAGCCCACAGACCATGCAATATTAAAACAGAACAGCACTATAATTATTAAAACTAGAACAATCTACTCTCCTTACGATAAATGCTTAATAGTTCAACAAAACTGTAAACAAAGTCTTTTGGGAACAGCAAACTCTTTGCGATGCATTAATTTTCCTCCTTTTTGGAAGACTATTTCCAATTAAAATCTTACCCACAAAACCAGATTCTCTTTCACACACAGTCACATTTATTGTGCTGGTGGAAGAATATGTTAAATTACATCATATCCAGTGATAGAAGAGCTTCAGTGTGCTTGAGAATTAGTGTAGCCATTATACAGGACATCCAGCTATTATTGTTGAATCATATAGCAGAGGGACAGTTTAGCTGGAAGAAGTTAGTATGCATGTGAATTACTTTATTCATCATACAAAGATGTCCAGCTATTATTATTTAATTACATAGCAAGGGACAGATTAACTGGAAATAGCTAGCATCACTGAGAACAGTGTTAATGTATTACAATATTAAGTATCACCTACTAATGAACTTTCATTCCACTGCACCTTCTAGTGAATTTACCTTTTCATACATCTCCAAATTTGATTCAGTCCATCATAAGGACTAAACAAATTTTTTTCCTGTTGTCCAGGACACTGCCACAGGATACATTTACCTATTCTTTTTGAAGATGCCAAAAAGAAGCAAACACCGTTATATTCTAGAAGCATCTAATGCATGCAACATTTCTTCTGGAGATTTCCAGCAGTGGCTGGATAACTTTCGCTCTCTAAATTCACCAAATAAACCTTGAAAATAGAAAAGAACTTTTGAAGTTGTTAAATTGAGAATGCCAAATTCATTTTTTTGGCAAAATGCTAAGCCTAATACAGATTAAATCAATAAGCATTTTTCCAAGCCCAGAAGGAGAGAGCAAGGTGGTTTTCTGTCTTGCAATAGCACAGCAAATAAATTTCCATGGGTCAAAATATATCCGTTTTGAGGTGGTTTGTTTGTGGGGTTTTTGTTTGGTTGGTTTTGTTGTCATTGTTTTCCTTTGCTTGTTTGCTTGCTTGGTTTTGTTTGGGCTTTTTGTTTGTGTGTTTTCTCTTTTTTTAACCACCAAGGATTTTAAATATTAAAGAAGTAGAAAATTTTTGATTGCTCCCCAGGTACTCTCCTGACAACAGTTCTGCCAATACACTAAAACCCTTCTCTTTTTGTCAGACCATACATTCATATTCATCTGGATATTGAACACTCAAAGGAAGAGAAGGAGAAGATATATCAAAATTCTGACCAAGACCAAACACGATCAGATTTCCAGTTAAAATTCAGTTAATGCTAGCTGGATAACAGGTAGTCCCTGTTGGATACTTCCTTGCAGACTCAGTTGTGTCTGCATGTTGTCATATGGCTAAATTTATTTCTATATATTCTGCATTGTCAACACTGACAAAATAATTTTTTTAAAAATCTCTAATGGTATTTGGCATTCATATCAGTTTTGATTTATGAACCAAATGATCAAGAAGTGTAAATTGTATAATTTTTCAGAAAATTTTACAGCCAAATCTAGTCACTCTGCTGTAAATCTAGCTAATCTCTGCAGATAGTGTAATTACTTTACATTTTCAGTTTAAGCAGACTTTAATGTCAAGTGGGAGAACAATCCTTCAGACTTGCTTCAACTACCAGTGTGCCTCTGACAAACTGTACATACTTGCCTGACTGCTACTTAAACTTCAGTATAGCAGTTTCATATTGGTTTTAGAGTAGGAAACACTTGAAAAGATACATTCCAAACTGAGGTCATATTCTGGATTCAAACCTCTAGCTCTAGCATATTGCCCTCACCACCTCTTAGCCAAGTCACAGGTAAAATCAAGAAGCTGTTTTGACACCAGACGGGAGGGCACAGTGACTGCCAATGTGCTTCTGCTGGGCTCAGTTCCAGGTTCTGGAGGAAAAAGCTCTTTGGTGACAGTAAAACGTACTTCACCCCTGCCAATAAGTATCACTTTATAGCTGTACCTACAACAGGTTTAAATTTAGCTACCCAAGAATTCACTGCAAATATTACGTTTATACTGACATACACAAATTGGATGTAGCTGTTTCTTCCCAGAAAGCACTGGAAATACCTCTGTGACTGCAGTGCATTTTTGTTTTCTGGGAACTTAGAGACTTTGCATTTATACATATGTACTGTTGTATTAACCCAGATCAACTGGCCAAGCCAAAACTGAAATGAAGCTTCAAGCAACATATCTGGCACTACCAGACTGCACAATAACACCATAAAATCAGAGGCCTGTTTCTCAGATATTATAAGAAAAAAGAGCAGTAAGTAGAAACTGTTGGTTTATACTGGCCGTAATGGCAGAATGGTTTGAAATTACAAAGATGTGCTCAGTGTGGTTTTTAAGAAAAAGAAGTGGCTTAGTCTATGAGTAGAATTTGTTGAATCCTATTTTCTCTGCCAATAGATCTCTTTTCAGAAAATTATGTGAAGCTAAGACTTCACATAGACTACAGACCTATAGCACCGCTTTGTTCTATCCTTTTCTGCTTCCTTGTGCTTAAGGCAGATAGTTGTTTGTTTTTGTTTTTTTTTTTTTTTAAATCAGGCATCTTCATGCAACTAAATTAATATAGTATTCCAGCTGTTCTGGAAAAATGAGTGAATACGAGCAGTACTCTTAGCATTGTGTTAACATGCCTCTAATCTATCAAATTCCTACAAAGAAAATGTGGTAACCTTAACCAAAGTAATAGGATTCAGAAAGAGGAATTACTCTGTAAATCTGTTTGTTCCAAGACATAACTTGCCCATACTGCTTTACTTACACACTGTGTAATATTAATATGTAATATTTAGCATTACAAATACATTGCACAAAATCAAAATCAGAAAAGCAGCACTGGCCCTAAAGGTTTTACCTTTTATACTACTGGAGGCAGCAGGTAAGATAAAAATTTTGCCAAACAGCTGAAAATCATGTTCTACAGTTACTTAGAAATAACTTTGTGTTCTCTCCAAACTAACGATCTTGTCACTGATATGCTGCATTTTTGTCTGGAGCACTTTGCTGTAATTAATGGCCCTTCAGCTAGCACTGAGAACTGCACAAAAATTTATGTGTGAAGACAGAAACCTTTGAAATATCATAAGATACATGTGTAAGATATAAAAGATAGTAGTACAGCCATTTCAATCACTGACAAGCAAGTCTCCTCCTTTACTTCATCGTGCTAAGGTCTAATTTAGGGCTCTGAAAAGTATGCTTTGTGATCAAGCCACGTGCACCTTTCTTTTGATTGTCTACAAGTTATCCTCAAGAAGACTAAGAAGGCTATTCAGAATTATGTCATAGCTTTAACTCAGTACCTATCACTACAAAGCTGGTGATCATACAAAAAATGTATTCCTGACAGTGAACTCCATGACGTTTATTTGACAAAATAGCTCTGTATACAATGAATGAGAAAAAACATTCCAGCAAATTCACTGTACTGGTTCTTTACAGTTCAAAACACTAACTTTAATTTCACCTTCAAACAATTTAAGCAGAACATAACAATTTTCCAAGTACTCTTAAAGATGGTATAAGTAAAATGCACTATAATTGAAGGGAAACGAACCTTTGTAAATACCAGTGCAGCATCATACCACGAATGAGACAGACTACCAAATGAATATGCCTTCACTGTTTTATGTCAACATTTAAAACTAGACTTAGAAGTCAAAATTATTATAAACTTGTAATACCAAAGCACATAATAACCTCTTTCATTAGGCAGAGACATAATTTACGCAGCATTGTGGACAGAGCAGGCAGTCGTCACAAACCAGATGCCTGCCACCCAGCAAGAAAATGGACTGGCCTTTAAATTGAAAGAAAAGAAACCACCTATTTCCTTCATGCTACCACAGAAAAAGGAAAGCCAAAAACCATCTCAGAAAACAGAGGTGGTGCTTTATTAACAAATCACAATCTCCAAACCATTTTTTCATATTTTCATTCTCAAGCCTACATATTGATTTCCCCCAAATCCATCACAGATCAAATTCCCTCACAGAGAAAGGAAATATGCAGCACCCTTCTCTCCTCCTTGGAAGCACTCTCAATAGTCTAGTTGCCCTTCTGATCTTCCTAAGGAAGAAACATTCTTACATGCATTCCTCTACAAATTTCAACAGTCTATATCACAAGATCTCTACCGGTCTCAAAGCAAATCTCTAACAGCAACAAACTAGTGGGAAGCATGTGTTTGTGCAGGGAAAATCTGTATGACAACACTCAGACTGCAATGTATCACATATCAGCCCTTAGAAAAATCATGTAATAGCTTGGGTTGTAAGGAATCTTCAAAGATCATCTAGTCCAATTCCCCTGCCATGAGCAGGGACATCTGCAACTAGATCATGTTGCTCAGAGCCCCATCCAGCCTGGCCTTGAATGTCTCCAGGGATGGGGCATCTACTATCTCTCTGGGCAACCTGTTCCAGTGTTTCACCACTCTCACTGTAAAAATTTCTTGCTCATATCTAGTCTGAATCTACCCTCCTTTAAAACCATCACCTCTTTTCCTGTTGTAACAGGCTCTGCTAAAAAGTCTGTCCCCATCTTTCTTATAGGTCCATTCAAAGTACTGGAAGTCCACAATAAGGTCTGCCTTCAAGTCTCCACAATAAGGAGCCTTCTTTTCTCCAGGCTGAACAACCACAACTCTCTCAGCCTGTCCTCACAGGAGAGATGTCCCAGCCCTCTCATCATTTTTGTGGCCTCCTCTGGCCCCTCTCCAACAGGTCCATGTCTTTCCTGTATTGAGTGCTCCAGAGCTGGACACAGGACTCCAGATGGGGTCTCACCAGAGCAGAAGAGCAGAATCACCTCCCTCAATCTGCTGGCCATGCTGCTTTTGATGCAGCCCAGGATACAATTGGCCTTCTGGGCTGCAAGTGCACATTGCCAACTCACGTCCAATTTTTCATCCAGCAGTGCCCCCAAGTCCTTCTCCACAGGGCTGCTCTCAATCCCTTCATCCCTCAGCCTGAATTGATACTGGGGGTTGCCCCAACCCATGTGCAGGACCTTGCACTTGGGCTTGTTGAACCTCATCAGGTTCACATGGGCCCACTTCTTGAGCTTGTCCAGGTCCCTCTGGATGGCACCCTGTTCCTCAGGCATGTCAACTGCATCATAATAAAGTTTCAAATTTCCAGTAAAATATAATGATCCACAACTTAATAGGTGCTAACTTCTACAGGACAAGCTATAACATTTTGACAGTACTCTGAAATTCTGAATTCTCAAGTTCAGCTTTTCTCAGAAAAACACCCAATTTTTCCTCATTAAGCACGATCAGAAGAAATCTATGCCAGAAGTCAATCACTGAGATGTAAAATAAGGCAGCAAAATCTCTTTGAAAACTCATTGAAGCTTTAGGGTTTGGTGGTAGTATCAAAACACTTGGAAAGCATGAGGGGTTTTAATTAGTATTTTTCTTCTGAAAATTAAACAAGGTTGCAATTATTTGGAAGGAATGGACGGAAGGGGACTTCAGATAAAATTGTTTTGAAAAGGCAATTGATTTAGTTTAATATATATTAAGGGTTATAAATGGTTACTTTACTCATATAGGTATGAAAATCTGCTTGGACCTTTCAAATAATATTTCTTCTTATGATAATTGTTTCAAAAAAAAATTAAAATGAACTATACATGTTAATTCACTTTTGAAGAAAAGAATTCTCATTTTTACTTTAATATAGTGGAATAGACACAAGAGCTACATGACTGTTCTCCAGATACAGAAGTCCGTTTTTCAGTCCTTCCCTCATACATCAATGAATAAACACAAGGACGCAGAATTATTTGTAGAAGACCAATACATCAGACGAATCTGCTCTGTATGCAACTTAAAAATTTGGCAGTGGCAGAGAAAGCACAAAAGCTAGCAAAGAATTTTTTCAGATGTTTGAAATAAAATAATTATAATAACCATCCCTCATTTTATTAGCTTTATTGGTGCATTCACTGCAAAAGTCTCAGAACAAAGATAAACCAAGGCATTAATATCAGTACTTCCCAGATTTCCCTCAACAAGTCCTATGATATCCCCTGTCCTTTCACCACATTTATCACTGTTATTTAATGAATGTTCTTCAGTATACCATTGAATATTTCCAAAACGAACATGCAGATATTCATGTCATGACAGAACAGTACATTGTGTTCATTCTATCCAAACAGTCTTCTCTACTTAACTTACATGTGAAAAGGAAATTATGAAAATTAGAGCAGTTTCCTACACCTCATGAAATAGAAATAATCTACTGCCAAAGCGACCTTCTTCACACTGGTTAAAGCCTAGAATAAGCAGATTATAATGAATAGTTAAAAGTAAACTTTACTGGAATACTTGCTTTGACCTTTAAGCATTAGTAGTAACAATAGATAAAAGGCCTACATTTTTTAAAATTAACCAACCTCTGCAATAAGTAGAAAGGGATCAAAACATCAAGAAATCCACATCGTTGCTTAAGGGATTGGCCAGATTTATTGTCACTGTGAAGATTAAAATCACCCATCATTAAGAATAGTATGTATGCATCCCATTCAGATGTCGAAAGTCTAAAAATTATGTGATAAAGTGTCAGCTCACTGACACTTTGTAAGAATTATGGTGTTAGCATGGGCGTCTTTATGTTCTCAAAGTGCTTTCAAGCCTAATGAGTAAATACTGAGCAATTTCCCTGAGCATCAGAGTGAAGGGAAAGGGAATCCTTTTGTATCATGTTTTTTGGTGCATCACCAACACTTTTCTGCCCTTTTTTTTTTAAAGCAGTAAAACCTGCTATATACAACAAAAAATACGAAGTTGCCAGTGGGTAAGAACTGTGTCAAGGGGCAGCACAGGACCTTCCAATCACATTTCATATCTGTACTCAGACTGAATCTGCTAGGAAGCTTAGCATCTGCAAGCAGGGTTAAAACCTTTTTCTTTTTAAATCCCAATTTCATGGCAAAAGCGCTAAAACATCTAACACTCTGAAGTTAGTGCTCACATCCATTTTTCCAGAAGAGACAAGTCTCTCAGTATCTTACAGATCCCCTGCAATTCCTCCTTCAGCTATGTTACAAGCATCAGATGGGAGACAGGAGTAATACATACAGTCACAAACAAACTCTTTACCCTCAGTAAGATCCTTAACTCCCAGCTGTTTCCTTCAAACGCTTAGCAACATTGTCATTGCAGTTTAATTCAATTATTTCAACAGGCAGGAACTAATCCAAGACATTGGTAAGCTCTCGGGCTGTCTGTGTGTTTAAAATTGCACACACAAAGCTCTTAGGAGACAGATCAAAATATTAGATTTCCTTATGCAGTCTTAAACTCTACCTCAGAAAGAGGACAAGCTTCCTCTCTGATCAACTCTCCTTTGCCAGTCAAAATACCCTCAGGAAGATCAGATGGCATTCCGCTCCAAAGCTAAACGTACTATCTAAGTATATACATACAGGAGCAGACACAGACTTGGGTCAAGAACTAGAAACATAATGTTTCTGGATGGCTATAAAGCTGTTCCCCATATACGTCTTCTACATATGTCCACATAACAAAGTCACGTATATAGGAGAAATCTGGATTTAGGCATAAAACAGCCCAATAAAGGAAAATCTCAATCTGTAATGCTGATTTATTCAGACTATGCAGAATATACTTCAAGGAATTCCGTACTGTACTATTTTTTAAGCTGAAACTTTCCAAACGCATCTATCGTCCCCACTATGTAAAGATCAGGTAGTGATGTACAGAAAAGTTGAATTAAGCTACTGCCCAAATAATGTAGCCTACTACTCAACATCTTTTCCCATAGCTTAAGATAACAAAGCTGAAGACAGCAAGATTAAACAAGGTCATTTGAAACTACTAAATTAACAAAAACGAACCAGCTCACTGACACTTTATAAGAATTATGGTGTTAGCATGGGTGTCTACTCAATGTCAAGAATCACTCAGCTTACCAACTCCCTAACTTTAATCACTGTGTTTTATTTGTTGAGAAGGATTTTCCTTCAAGTTAAAAAAAATACATATATATATATGTGTGTGTGTGTGTATAAATATATATATAAATACATAAATAAATGGTTCAGTTAATGTAGACATCTGCAGTCTTGAACACGTACATTAGACTGGTAAATTGGAAAAGTGACAGCAGCCTCAGAACTGAACAACAGGAAGAATTTACATCATAAATATGTCAGTGTCCAGCCTCTTATTTTCCTGGCAACTGCACTGCTACGGCTTTATTTTATAATTTGGCATAGTTAGAAGGAAATTTTAGCTGGTCATATTACCAAAGCTGAAACAGCAGTACAAATGTGCTGTAAATGCAGGAAACTTAAGCAAAGCTCCTAACAGACTGTTGCTCCCTAGAGGTGCAGGGACTGGCTGCATCAGAAGTGTGATGCTTATGTTATTGTGTAGAGGGGAAGATTCTGATCAGGCACAGAATAGTTTATCATCTTCAGGTCCCTCACAGTCAAAGTATACCCTGCATACAAATCAGAAAGAAGTCATTTCAAAATAGCTGAAAACAAGAAAAAAGTAAAGCAAGAAATGCAACATAGAAGGCAAACACTTGCAAGAATCACAGTTTTTCTCTGCATTGACTGTTCTGTGCCCTTCCAGGGATCCCCATACAGAGAAACAAGAAAATGTTTAAAGCCAAGTTCAGTTCTTCAGATGGATGCATATGACTCTTGTTATTTCAACTGGAGAGTGACAAACATGTATCTCAGCCTACAAGTTTATTTTAATATTCACGTGTATAAAACATTTTAACACATAAAGCTTTCGGCAAGTTTAAAATTGAAGTTTAAAATAAACAACAATTGACTGGAAACGACTGACAGCAGGCCTCCAAAACCCACAGCAGAAGACTACCCACATCCTGAGCTAAAATGGGAGGGTCTAAATTGTGCTAAATGAAGAAGATCCACTCATTGACCAATAATTCTCACCACAAATTATTTATTCAGTAAAAACGTGCCTCCTACAAATAAAGTTGTATCCAACAATTCCACAGAATTACCAGAATCTAATAAATTGTTAGAAGACGAGCCTTCTTCAAAGAGGATGAACATTCTTTCTCAACTGCAGAATGAGACAAAGCAGCACTATTTTTTTCCTTTCCTCCTATTAGCATTACCTCCTGCTGAAACTCAGCCAACTCCTCCTTATGTAAGTCCATGATTCAGGCAGCGGGAAAGCAGAGCCTGCACCATCTGGGTGTGATGACAGGGAGGTGGGTATCTTCAGCATGCTGACAGCACGGAAGCAATGACCATCTCAAAGACTCCCTCGCTGGCTCCACATGAACGCTACACAAAGAAATGGCCAGAAGAGATCTTTGCAAAACACATTACAAAACAGACCCTAGGAATAATGAGCACACTACGATCCCATTCTCTGGGATCTCATAAAGGAATATGTGCATCTACTGCACGGAGCTTCATCACAGGCTTCTGGAGCAGCACACTACACCATGCAATTAGTACCATGAACAGAAAACCCCAAGCCACCTTTATGTGCAAGTTGCTTGCCCACTGAAAGCTCCAGGTCACATTTAATTTAAACATAATATGGTAGAAAATAATTCAGTGCCGGCCTTCGCCAGAGCTGCTTCACTGTGCCTTTCTGACTGCTGTACACAAAATAACAGAGCAGATATTTTAAGTAAGATTTGAACACTGACAATTTAACCAGAAAAAAAACAGGCTATTTGTAAAAGAAAATGTGTAGCACTCTTCATTCAACTGGAAAATTCTACAGAGCCTCCCATCTTAGTTTTTGTAGCCATAAATGGCAACAGATTCATTTCAGTTCACAGGTAGCAATTCTCTCAGCAAATCCATGACCGAAGAAAGGAAATTATCTAGAAGTTCCTTGTCTCTCCATGACATGACTGTGAAAGTGTAACAGAAGACTATACCAACACAATTCTTTCTATCTGACCACTGGGTAATCCTTCCTATGAATTATGCATTTGAAAAAAGGCAGCTAGGTTTTAAGATGCTGAATATAACTCCCCTTTCTGTTTGCCTAATTACCGTGGAAAGAGAGAATCATAAACCAAACAAAAAAAAAAGGTTTCAGAGGCACAATCACTTAAAGTACCACAAATGCATTCGTATACTATTCATGTTCACAGTTTTTGCCAACTCCGTTTAAAAGTATTGCACAAAATAAGGAAGACTAGTTATTTGTAATTCACAAATTTTAAAAAACTTGTAATTTTAAAAAAAAATTACTTCAGAAGCTTAGAAGAGACATGACATAACTATGGACCAGAAGCCATGGAATGCTTTACCTAAGCAAAAGCTAGAGCTGAGAGGCACTAAAGAATGAAAGACATGCACTGCCTTCCACACATTCAGGGTAGACCACAAAGAAAAGCTAGATGTGTACAAGGTACAGATTATTTTGGCTAGAAAAAGCTGTATCAGCTCAGATGCACACATGCAAGTATACCCCAAAGTGGAACATGTATATTGACAGTCACTCACAGGAGGCACTCTGTGTGACCTATTTCAAACCTGTCTGGCCTCTGACCTGAACCCTAAGGGGGCAGATACTACCTGTTATGGACCTTCCTTTTCCCTAGGTTTCCCATAGCAGAGACTCAGGCATGGGCTCCAGAAATTCTTCTAAAATAAATAATTTATTTGCAAGGTACAGCATAGAGCAGCTCAAGCTAGATGCCTCCTGAAGACGGACCCTCAGTGGGACAAAACTTGGATAATGATATCCCCACAAGCCAGGCCCTCGTCCATGCATATCTCTCTGGGTAAATTGCAAATTAGAGTTTGTTCTTCATTGGGTCTCTTAATTTTTGTCAGGCAGGCTGTCAATTATAGGTCTGACCTTCACTTGCTATTTTGCACCTGTAGGTAGAGAAAATAAGATCTTGGCAATAGCCAAAATATTCTTCTGTTAGACACCGTTCTATTCCTTTACTTATCTCCAGGGTTGCAGCTCCCCTTGTCTTCTAGCTTGAAGACTCTGAAGCCTTTTTTACTTAACAAAGCAGAAAGTTCAGACATTCACAGCATGCAGAAGTTACGCTAAGCAAAATTATTTATGCCAAGCAAATTCTAAATAAGCAGTTTCTAACCAGATTATATAAGAAGCAGTATACCAAATAATTCAATAAGCTAAGGCAGTCTATTCCCTAACAACCACAAGAAAATCACGGATGTTACCAACTCCTTTCCAGTCTGTCATTTAGAAGTCCAGAGATAGCTAATTGTTGTTGTGGCAGAAGTACTGAGACTCACAGATTTCATAGTGTCTAGGAGATCCTAAGGTTATTTACAGATGACAGCAGCATAGATTCTGTAATCACCCAGAGCAAATAGCTTAAGTGACTCCTGTGCTGTCAGACTTGTACATGATCAACTCATGTGAAAAGCCTGGGGTGCTAGGAAGCAATTGTAACAGCAAAAATAGCTGGTTTAGTCTCATGACAGAATTTTGCACACAGGATGAAAAATCTTGGTCCTACACCTGATACCAAACACAAAGAACAGAATGAAATTCTTACATCCACACTTTTCTTGACTCATTCAGAAATGAGAATCCAGATTTGAATTTAGCCACCTGATTTCTTCAGATAGGTTATCAGTAATACAACCTCATACCAACTAATACAAGCAGATAATTTTTACCACAATGGTCATACGCAGAAAAACACTTTAAAATTGATATCAAACAAAAGAACAATGAAAAATTTCTTTTTTTTTAGAGTTTCAACTTATTCCAAATGTCCAGCTACCAGAAGCACACACATATTTGGATTAAGAAAGTGATCAACTGGTTTAGCTCCAACTTAAAAACACACTGCGCACAGAATGTACTCTTTTTCACTGTACATGCAGTAGTAGTGGTAAATATGCTGATAATACATGCAAAAAGATACACACGAGTAGACATATTGCAAGTTTCAAAATGTAAACTCATTTTCAACCAACATAAAAAGGCATAAAATTGACTATTAAAAAAAAAATCACAAGGCAAAGTACCATACACACGTGGAAAACAGAATGCTAAAATGATGTGAGAAAGTGGCTAGCTATGATTTATAATACATCTCACATTTTTAGTCAAGTCAAGAACAGAAAAAGAAAAGATCTGTGTGATAACAGCTTATAAACAAGAAATATTTGGTTTTTTAATCAATTTGGAATGGTAAAAGCGAAATCTAATCAGAATGAAAAGGAACAAACTGGCAGACTAAAAGAAAACCTTAACGTAATAACCACCATTTTTAATGTGATATTGTATCATTACCTTCACAACAAGATTACAGCACAACAATATTACATTCAGATCTGGATAATTTGTGCTTGACTACATCTGGCTATGCACAAGATACAAGGTAGAGGGCAATATTTCTAGCACATATATCCATCAACTGAGACTAGTTTAATTTAAAGTTTTGTTTTACTTTATTTTTTATCCAAATGAAAGTTAAATTTATAAACTGTTTGGAAATGATCACAGAGTAATCTCATTTTTTTAGGTGCCAAGATCAACATCTTAAAAATGCCTTGCATTTTTAGACATACTATAGTAGATTAAAATATCTAAAACTATGTGTATATTTTTAGCCATTCCACCCATGTCTCTGTAGCTAGGTATTTCTCTGGCTCCTATAATCTTGGTATCTAAGCACTGATCCATATGTTATGTAGTTAAAAGCAAATGAGTATAGTCTCCAGATATGAAAACATACCTACCGCTGACGTCAACAGGAACCCTGTGAAGAAAATCTCATGCCCGAATGCAGCCCAGAAATCTTTCAAAATAACATCACAAAGACTATGAAAATCTCAGACAAACGTTTATCCTTCCACCTCTTTGTGAGCATGCTATGTCCATTAGCATTAATAAAATTCGTTTTGAAAGAGCAGGACATATTATATCAAATCAAAAATTTTTAGGCCAGTTATGGTTATGAAATTTCCTACCTAGCTACAAAGAAAGAGCAGTGATCTATAGAAGGATAAGCACTTTCTGAAAAACAGCAGACACATTCATCTCCCAATGGAAACTGAGAGCATGCAACAGAACAGCCGCCAGGCCTCAGACAGACATTCAGGGAGTAATACTTCCAAAAACTACCAGATATATTATTGATTTTGTGAAGAATAAGAACTGTGGAGGCTGTTGACTTTTTAATGAGACTGGGAAGTTATGCCAACTCTGAGAAAACCTGTGGGAATAGAGATAATTATGACTAAATAGGAGTAGACAGAGAAGAGGCAGTGCACCATACAAATGTGTTGACCTCTAGAGATGCCAGCATTTCTCTTTACTATAATGCAGCTATCAGATTTTTGTGTGTACCATGTCCATTTCACTTAAAATTAATCTATGTTAAAATTCATTCTAAGTAGCAGTAAATCACACAGAAAAAAATCACAAGTAGAACTCTCCTAATCTTTTGGCTTGCAGTTTTTAATGGTCTGCTGTCACTATAATGTGATTTATGTATGCCATTACTTGTAAGCAGAGAGAAAACATAATGATGGAAGTTTGATATCTTCATCTGGATCATCTCACTGAATTGACAGCTCTGTTATTTTCTGCTTTCAGGGTGGTTATTATTGGAAAGATATTTCTCTTCTGACACAGTCAGCATTCTTGTTGAGCAGTAATCTATACTGTTTAGAAATAGATTTTATATAGGAGTTCAAACATGTGTCCATTTTAGGATGAACTATTACAACAACCCACAAGTAAAAGCTCATAAATAAACAAAATTGTCACAAAAGAAGAAAAATCTCCCTTCTTTGACTCCACAAAGGATCATATTTAAGATAATACAAGACTAAAGAGAAAGACAGAAGTAAAAAAACAATTCACATTCAGATGGAGAAAAATATGAATAATTCCTGTTCTACTGTCCTTAAACACTACCTTAGTCTGCAACTTAGAACACAAATATATCAAGCAGTGCTTTTTAAGTCTTGTTATGCAGACATTAATTAAACTTCTTATGCCATTAGATGCCCACGATATTTATTTGCTGAATTCTGTTTAAAAATAGGGCCCATGTACTGCCTCCAGTGTCAAACAAGTGAAAAACACCTCCCAAAAGGGAAATAAAAAACTTCTGTGTTAACTAAAATGTTATCACTGCTATTAATCACTGGAAACATCCTCTGTACATTTCTCTCTTTTCTACAAAATTTTGCCACCTACCTTCACAGAGTTTAATCGAACACACAACTACTTCTCATTAAAAGAATATTTTCAAGGTGTCCAGAATGTATTGCACAAGTTTGCATGGTACAGTTTTACACCAAATATGCAATGTATTCAATAGCTTATACCTGTTACTAATTCAATGCATACATAATACCTGGCAGGTACATGTGTAGAAAGAAAAGTACAATTCAGAGTTACCTTAGGATACTTATTATTGATTTAGTTTTATTAACTTGTGTTGTGCAACTAAACAATACAAATTTACCATTAAAGTCACTTTCTAGAGTTCTTAGTGTTATACTACTGAGCTAGCTGTTAAATTCTTAGTGACTATGTTATGCTCTGCTAGACAAGGAGTGAGATTTCTATCAATGCGTCCTAATATCTTTGATTAGTTTTTGCAGTACTTCCCAAGGGAATGTTAATGAAGCTCTCAAAAGACAGTGCTATCAGAATGAAAATACTATGTCATTGGAAAAGAAAAACTAATAAAATACGCATAATTTTCAACTTATTATTGCTGGAATAGTAATTAAGATACAGTACAAATACTTGCACTGGTAAAACATGTTTTTTCATAGTTTTGATGACTGAAAAAGAAGTATGTGTAGACCACAGAATATAAAAACTTACTTTTGTTAAGCTTTAAAGCAACACTAATGGAGAAAAATAAATCATAAAATAAAAATAGACTGCTATAGGACTCATCATCTCAGAATCTTTTAACAGTCTTTATATGTTTGAGTAAATAATTCCTGAAAATACACACTGTGTATAAACAAAAGCTCATCATTGAACAGAATTGGTTTAATTAACATAAACACAACCACATAAACTTTTGGAAAGTCTTACTGAAGCCTTACAATCTAAATAAACTATATGTGTGGGCAGGACTAATTCTGTTCTCTTATACTTGCGCAGTTTGGTACTACCCTGACTAGATTTCAGTTGAGCTAATCTACTAGCAATAATGTAACTAGAAGCAAATTTGTATTCTCCATACTTTTATAAATCAGACTGGGTTAACTCATGTTACTAACGACTGTTGCACATTGTTTCTTCTTTGATCCTTCCTTCAGGGGAACAGCAGAAGTAAAGATGTTTCATGTTTTGATAGGGTTTGGGGTTTTAAATATACATACATCTATAAAAATATATAAATATATGCAGTACTGAATATTTATACTAAGCAAGCATGGGCAACAATTTTCCCGTTGGTAAAATCAGATCAATCCCACTGACATTTACCCCCTGGATAAAGCTTGATTTTCTTCAGTTTGCCCCTCTGTTGCAGATCACCACGGTTTCCACCACAGTGAAACCTGATATGGTCTTTTAGGGTTTTGTGCTTGTATGACAGTGTTTTTAAGATACTTAAAGCTTTGAAATTTAATCTAAATTTTGTGGAAAGTCAATCTGAAAGCAAAGGTTTGATACATTCCCAAACCAGACTCTCTTGGTAAAGGAAATGCTCCCTGTCAGGACAGAATGGTGTCTCCAGGCCAGCCAGCAAATGATTCCAGCCTCGATGGAAAAAGCTTTCCAGCAGACAACATAGCACCAGCAAGGAATAATGAGCTGAAGAACAAAATAGCCAGAACCTGTACAAAAAGAAATTGCTGCTCTACACGAAACTCTCCAAAAACTTCATTTGTCACACATAGCTTTAAGCTGCTTCTATCAGCTGTTTGCAGAACACCAGCAACTCTCATCCAAAACCCAATTAATGAAGGTTATGATATGGTACTGTTGCAGTTTAACCCAGGCTAGCAGTCTAACCATGAGAGCCAATTGTTCACTCTCCTGAATCCCCTCCCCTCCCAAATAGGGGAGAGAATCAAAAGCAAAGGGAGAAGCTCATGGATTGAGATAAACACAGTTTAATTTAAATCAAACAAACAAAGAAAACACAACAACAACAAAAAAAAAACCCAAACAAAACCCAAAATCTAATATAGCACTACTACTACTATGTTTAAAATGGAAATAGAACATAAAACAAAAGGCGCTCAAAGGAATTCCTCACAAACTCCATCTGCACTGAGCAGCCAGTCCCAGGATGAGGGAGAGCACCTTGATCCTGAGCAGCTGAATCTTGGGGAAGAGGGGAAAAAGCAGGAAGACCAATGGCCCTACCTAACTGTAGCTTACAGGGTTGGTACTGGCATACATGGCTTGCTGAAAACTCTCCTGGTTTCCAGTCATAGCCTAGTCCAAATTTAACACCACAGCCACAAGTTGTCCTCAGAGTCTACCATTTAAAAAAGCTTTTTCGAAAAAATGTCATTGAGAGAGAGCAAAAACTAAGCCACAAAAGATCAAATGTCATTACTGTCTGACTTTTGGCAGGAGTATTGCAGAGAACTTCAACAGTATGCATGAACAGAGGATGAATGGGAATGCCCGGGTGTGGCGGCACCCCGAGAAACACGAGAAACACGCAGCAAGGACAAGGCTCTCAGGACGCCCTGTGTTAATGGTACACTGATTAGAAAGTCATCAAGACTACAGCTCACCTAAGCTTCAAAAAGATATCCAGGTCCAGACACAAAGAGCAGTGATCAAAGCGTGACCACTCACAAAGAGGAAAAGAATGGAAACACTGATCACTGTTAGATCCAAAAGGGTACAAAAAGGTGTAGCCAAAAAGGCATATAAAAAATTTGCATGTGGTTGCCAAGCTAAGAACCCAGGAGACCTAAGGACTTGAATGTCATGGTAACTGATCCAGAGCCCAACATCCGCAAAGAAATAATTTGTTTCAGGTTCTATTTTAGATAAATTCAGCTTTCCCAACTGTAAAATCTCCTCATGTTACGTTGTTACTATGTACAACTGTACAGTTAAACACTGTACCACATAGTTCGTATGCAAACTATTTAGTGCAATTGATAGCAAGTTTATTGCTGCAGGGAGATAATGGCTATGCCCATGCTAGTGTTTCCATTCAGACCAACAGTATATTTTTAAAGCAAATTCTCCAGTCATTCACACTTACACTTCCAAAGTTTCAGCTCTCAGATATTTCGGTGCAGGCAACCTATGTAACTTCCAGAGGAAGCCAGAGAGGATTCTCTTTTCCAGTTGTGCACTATTTCACCATGACAGGAACATAACTGTGTCAAAAAAATGTACCCCTCTAAACATCTTCAGTGCTTAGGAAAGAATATTTAGCTCAGGGGACCAGACTAAATCAAGTACAAAGTACATCTCTCCAACTGTACGGACTCTAGATGTAGCGGTGTCCATAGTGACTACATCAACTTTTTCATCCACTGTAACAATACTATATTACTTGTTTAACACAGTCAATGTCAGTAACAGTGTGGGGTTTCTGAGACTCCTTTTTGTCTCATTTTTATTTTGCCTTTTTTCTTTAAGCAGAAGTATGAAGACATATTCAGAAGCATTTGTAAAGTTATTGACTTTTGTCACTAAGCATACTGATCTCTAAACTAGAAATTAGCTCAACACTGAGGCATTGCAAACTTATTACATTTAGGTTTTGAGTCTAATTTCCATGCAAAAGAGGGACATGATGTACTCACTACCTAATGTCCAGACTGACTTAAAGAAACCAGTTATGCGAACTCACTTAGGTCAATTAAATTTCACAGGTTTACATGCCTCCATGACAAAAGATCCATGACTTAAGTCAGCATCCATGGAGTTAATTTCAAGCAAAAGCTTCAAGGCACTACTAACCACATCCCTTCCAACCTTACTTCGGGAAAAAAAAAATCATAAAGGAAGGCCAGCCAATCCCCTCAACACACAAACACTCCAAAAATAACAGTAAAGGATCATAAGATCTTTCCACAGTTGCTGGACCCTGTGTTTCTTACAATATCTACCAAAAATGTGTACTTTGCTGAAAATGTAACACTGCCTAAGCTATTCTTAGCAGTTCTGCTATCCATCAGACCTTGTAAACAATCAGATTTTTTAATCTAAAAATAGAAAACTTTCTTGTGGAAGGTCTGGTAAACCACCTGAATGCTCACATCCAAACATTCTCGTCCAAACTGAAGAAGTGGAAGACTCTTTAATTTTAAAGAAAGAAACATTACATGTTACTACAGTGGTGTGTAAAGAAGCTGGAAGTTATACATAGTGGAAGGAATCCAGAAAGAAAGAGGAATTTGTGTTCCTTGGCAAAATGGGTCCAAAGCTGCCAGCATCCAGTGGTGGCAGTGTTGAAAAATGAGTTCTGCATTCTCAGCCAAAGGGCAGCAGCTGCTTATTGAACACCATAATCACACCTCAGAAGTGGATTCAGCAGCAAATTTAACTGATCAGCATTGAAATGTCAGAACAGTAATGCTAGCCAAGCAGACTGGATTTACTATTCTAAAAGCACAGAATATGTGAGAGATGAAAATGATGCTTTTTGACGCACACTGGAGTCTCCTGAAGATTATGATCCAAACTCAGAATTCCATCGGCATTCTAGACCAGCTTGCAGTCCATTACTGCTGAAGTTACAGGGAAGTGTCAGACCTCATATAGCAAGGGAATGTCAGAGCTTTGCTTAGAAAACTAATAATGGATCATGAGACACTAAGGAATGTTTTGCTATTCCCTCTTATTGAGAGAAATTTGATCTAGGCCCTTGCGAAGCCCCATGCTGACAGATTTGGGGACTGAGCAGAGAGAAACAGATTAACAAAATGTCTAAATGAAAAGGATCACTCTAAGGTAAAATAAGCTGCTGAACATCATTAATCTGATAATGCTGTCCTTCAAGAATGAAGTTTCCCAGCTGACAGAATGTCATGACGGCAAAGAAATGAGAAGAACAGCAAATACAGGAAGTATAGGATCCAAGTCATTAAGCAGAGGAAGACTTAATTGAATGGTCATGATCAAAGCTAGTACTGAATTACAACATACATGAGGAAAAGACACTTAACCACACAATAGTGTAGAGTTAGAGGGGGTGAATGTTATGGAAGTGAAAAAAATAAACTTGCAGCAGCTGAAAGCAGTGGGAGAAAAAAAACCCCAAGTGCCAATGCTATTGAAGAAGATACCTTGAGATAAGTTTTCAAAGAGGACAAGGGTACATAAGATGGAAAGCCAAACCAAGGTCCAGGAAGATAAAGTCACCTTGGTCAGAGGGAATGAGCCTATCATAAAGTACTTGGAGAAGGTCTCAGAGTTAAAAGAACAACCAAACATATATGAAACCCCAGCTGTGACAAGAAAGAGATTCTCGCCTTCTGATTCACACAAAGTCAGAGCTGTTAGCACCAGATTTTGTTTATGTAACAATTTACTGGAGAAATTGCATAGTTTTGAGAACAGAAACTATCCCTAGAGCACCGTAAAACCATGAGATCCAAATCCTCACTGCAAAGGAATGTAAGAGTTAAGGCCTCATCTAACCCATATCCAACCACTTAATGATAAAAAATTAGTAAGATCATAACAATAATCTTACAAGTTCTGTTGGTGGCCATGGAAGATAAATTATTCTTAATGACCAATAAATGATTCCACTAACTACAGAAGATGGCTGTGATAAGTTGAGTTTTCTTCCTGCCAAAGAATCTTGTCAATATGAATACTGGTACCACAAATAAGCCAAAGTACATATTCAGGAAAGCCTGTGCAGAAATGTGGAAGTAACACATGGTTACAAGAAAAATGATTAATTGCAGAGAAAGACCTAATCTTCACCACTACATAGCCTATGTTCTAAATGTTCTATCCAGATTATTTTGGGCTTACACTATTTTTTCTTTTAATTTGTCTTTCTTCCCAAGCTTTCTGGAAGAAAAAAAAAAAAAAAATAAATTTGAATTTCTGCACCGGAGTAAATAATTCACTATTTGTTTATTTCAAAAGTTCTAAAAGCCCCTGTGTGTTTGTCATTTTAAATTACCTGACAATCCCATTTCTGGAAAAACACCAAAACCAGCAGAAAGAGTTCAACTCACAGACTAGGAGAAATATAAATCTTATATGGAGTTACCTTCTGTGTGTAAACATGCTGTGGCCCTTCCACTTGCTTTACAATCAAGTTAGACTTGAATTCCATCATACCAGAGCTTCTATTCTGCATTTTTCTTTGAAGAAGAAAAAGGAGCAATATGAAAAATGGGCTCTTTTAGCACCAGTTCATAGAAAATCCATTCAAACTAGCTCTTCTAGCAGAAGTAAGAATAAACATCGCCACTTTCTAGATTAGCAATGTCCTGAAGTTAGTCTTAGAGAATGGGTGACTGAAACAACAGAACAAGTCTCATCAGAGAGAGCTTCTACACTTTTGTGTCCACGAAGAGGCAGCAATCTTACAACTGAAAAGCCAGGAAGTCATGATTGTCAGATTGATATAATACAGAGGCAACAAGATCACTTATGGATCTGGTTGGGTCCTGGTGAGTGCTGTCTTGAGGACCTATGAGTGGTCCACCACGGACTGCTGAGAATATCAGGCAGTATTGCTGGAATTTGGTTTCAATTCAAGATGTAGTTTCAGAGCATGGAGTTTACATTACTGTAGAGCCTTTTCAATCCACTTTAAGATGCAGTGGTTGCTTTCACAGTTTTAGTAGACTACTAAATAGTTTTCTGCTTTAGGCTGTTGCTACTGGAAGAAAAACAATACACACTCCTGCACAAATGTTACATTAAGATATCACACTAACACAAAAAGACATGTTATCTGAACTGTGGTGGTTATACAAGGCATTTGACTAATCTCCCTTTGGAGATTAAGTATAAAAGCAGCTATTGCTGTGGCACTATAAGAAGGATAGTGAAAAAAACGACAACAAACACCACCAAAAAAACACACCATATTTAAAATACATAGATATCCCACAAATTAAAGAAACAAGGCTTCCTCTGTTACAGTCTCATGTCTAATATTTGAAATGTGTAGTGACAAGAACATCAACTGCCTTTTATTTTGTCACAAGACACAGTGAAGAACAACTTGACTGTTAGTTGGTGGGAGGAGGTAAATAATAATTTAAAAAAAAATGCAGCAGATAACTTCTACATCCTTCTTTGTCACAGCCAAAGTGCTTAACCTTTTATTCTCTCTTTTCTCAGTGTTCTGCAGCAGTCAAACATAACTGGCATCAGTGAAAATGCCAATATAAGACCTGATAGTATCTGTCTTAAGAAACTACCTTACGGAAAACCTGATATGTTTCTTACAAAGAATTGGGCATTTTCCAGTGCCATTCAAAGGACATGAAAGCATATTTGCTAAGTCAAAATTAAAGAACTCTCTATTTTGTAAGTACTTATTTTCAAGAAACTAAAGAGGAAAAAAGAGGCATTGATGGTAAGAAATCTCATTGCTTTATTAATCTTTTAGATATCATTCTGAAGGGGAAGAGGGACATTCTCTTAGGAACAATTAATCTTATTTCTGATATTGGTTTAAAGTAATAATATTTCTCTGACTGTAGCAATTTTATGAAATGATGAAAAACAAGTTTTGTTTTCCATCAAGAAATGAGCTTAGTTATCCTCTTTGCAGGTTTACATTCAAAAGAACATCTGTTAAGAGTTAATAGACCAACAAGGCAACTCAGCACATTAGTAAGTAAATACATAGTGTCTGAAGCACTTTAAATCCTGTTTTGATCCCAAAATGACAACTGGATGAAGGACTGTGATTGCAGTGGTAGCAAATTACACTTCAGGCTCCAGCTAAGAATCAGAACCTGCTCTCAATGCCTAAATACCACTAAGTTCATATGCATGTGTTGTACAGCCACACACTCTGAATTACTGCAGACTCTGAATTACTGAGACTCCAATCAGGATGTATTTTGAATAACTTTATTTTTTTGAAATAGTAAAGTAGTGCTTCAGCAAAAGTAAATATTACCAATTTGCTACCCCATCAGTAGATTAATATTGGTTTCATTACAATTCTAATTAAATTCTATAGCACTAAAAACTAAATCCAAATTCCTAGGACAGTGACAAATCTGAGACAGGAAAGATTAAAGCAAAATATAAAGACCTAAGTGTTTAGATGGCTGGAAGACAGATCTAAGATCTCTTTGAATTCAAAACTGCCTGTAGGTTATAGCCTGTATAGCCTACAGTGAATTTTGAATATTATGTCACCCAGGACTGATCACCTTTCTGGTATTAAAAACAAAAACAACATTTGAAATAGATAATAAACTTTTTCTCTCTTTCAAAAAATCTCCCCTCTCCGTTCCCCAAGGCAAATCTCTGGACCCCCTTTGCTAAACATAGGTATACTGAATTATTATTTACAGTAGCATTGCATTAGAGTGTGTGAGGGTAGGAAATGTGCCAAATATCTACCACAACAGCTACTATTCAAAAGGAACCCAATGTATACCAAAGTGAATCTCTCTACTCACAACACACTATGGTAGTCCTTGTACCATAGACAACACAGGTTTCATAGGTAATCTCCACAATACTAAAATAAACAATGTTTACTTATTTGTGTGTGATTTAGAAAATACATAATTTTCCAAATGAAAAAATGCCAACTGGAGAAACTGCCTTGGGGAAAAAAAAATGGTAATTTACATTCTTTCATAAAGAACTCAGCACAGCTAGTCATCTAAAACAGGACAGAGAAACAGAACATAGAGTTAGAAGCATGTTCAATGCTCAGTCCTGTTTTAGCACTTCTGTTTGCATTGATGAATGGATTTCATATTATTTTCAACCAAATATCCTGCTCGACTCTTCATCTTAGTAGCACAAGAAAAGCAGATACGATTTCCTCTTAGGTGGATTCTACTGTGGATTTCAAGCTCCACGTTCTTTAAACAACACTGGATGGATACCAAACCAGCACTACTTGCAAATATTTCCAGGAAATCTAAGCTCAATAGCTTTTTCTTTACATTCACATGACATTAAAGTCACTTGCATCATTCAGTCACAGTTCCCATATGTTTAAATAAGTCATGATTCCTGCCAACAAATACACTAAGTAAAGATGCAAGTATGGCTTTTGAATGAAAAGAAAAGGACTTCTGCATGTAAATTTGAGGGCATGCAAAACCATTTGCAGGATCAGGATTAAAAATCTCAGGCAATTACCAGTCTCTCATATTAAAAAACAAACAAACAAACAAACAAACAAACCAACCCAAAATACACACATAAGCAAACAAATATGCAAGACTCAAGTTAAGGTTCTCCACTACATAATGAATCAAAAATAAGTTTAAAAATAATACTTTCTTCTTTTTTCTCCAGACATCATAATTTTACTTCTCACTTTAATTTTTGTACATGGTTATTTCTTCCTGGAAACAGACTAAGGACAGTTCATATTTAAGGATTACTCATGTAAGTATTTTCTCAAATTAACGCAACTGAAAATGTTGTGCAAAAATGTATACAAATATATTCACTCACAAAAGGTTTCCACAGCTGAGACAGTCAGAGTTCAGTGAGACTGAACAATGCTAAAGACTGACATTTAGGTTTGACACTTGGATGTTTTCCAACAGTCCTGGCTGATTTTCCTATAGACTTATCAGTTGTCATTGGAACACTGCAGAACATACAGATTGGATAAATGGTGGCTACAGATGCACAGATCAAAGAGACTGCTTGACCTTTTTTGTTTCTTTTTTTTTTTTTTTGCCTCCCTTTTCAATTGAAAAAGTTAACAACCCTAGTGACATGGCCTGGAAAGACTCAAGAGCTCTGCTGACATACCGTGTTTTGAAGAAAAGGATATTCTTTCCTCTTAAAATACCATCAAAGACCACTTACAAGAGAGAAGAAGAGTGACTAAGATCTTTATAAATAGGAACTGAAAGTGGGCTTGCTAAATCCGTATTTAGCCAGCTATATAAGTTGACCTGATTTACAAATATGCCAAGCATTCCTTATGTTTCTGTCACCGAACACCATTTGGGTTTCAAGGATGTCCAGAGTACTTGAAAATGAGGCCACGAATTTTAGAGCCTAAAAAGTATTTAGACAACCTAAGATTATAATCCTGTTTTGAGTATGTCAGTATCTTGCTCAGAAGTGCTTTGGTTCCACTTAACTTGCTAGCACTGATGGGCAAACTTGATGTAAGAGCAGCCAAATCAGGTAAGACCAGAAGTCCATCTATCCCATTATTCTGTTACCAGCAGTTACTAGTACTAAGTGCTCAAGGAAAAACTAAGAGCATAGTACTTACAAAGGGACACTTTTCTCATCATACTCTTCTAGCTCCCAGCAACATGTGATGTCACTAGTAAAGTTATGATACAAAAAGCTTGGCACTTACTACAAAACTAGTACATCTAAAGTACATTAATTCAAACAGAAAAAGCAGTAATCTTAAGTTATTTAGACTATACATGCTGGAAACAAAGAACTTGGAAGGCCATTGTTTCAAAAAAGTACTTCAACTCAATGAAAACAAAGGCTTACAACCCCTATGGGGGAAAAGGAAAGAAGAGAAGAGGAAAGAAGAGAAGAGGAAAGAAGAGGAAAGAGTGCTTACACAATTAAACACTGGAAGAGAAGTCAAGATCTCAAGCAGAGGCTCAGGTGGCACAAAATATTTTAGTTTCTGTATTAAAAAATATTTCCTCGGGGAATGAAAAAGAATAAGTAATTCGGAATCTCTTCAGCTTTTGCCAAAAGGAAAGGAAACTGAGTCAGCAGGAAGAGATTTTGAAACACTAGGATTTCAAATGTGATTAACAAAACTGAACTGGGAATGAACTGATTCGAAGAGTGCAAATCAGCAGGGAACACATAGACTTTTTTTTATTTGAAGTCGTTCAGCCAGTTTTGTTCACGTAGGTAACTACTGGCTCACATGAGAGCATTTGCAACTGTAAAATAACTGCTACTTAAATGCCAGTGGGGCTGACAGTTCCTCAGGGAGCAGCATGTCATCATCAACAGCATCAAAACATGGTGCTGCTTTCAATCCCCTGCTTTTAAACTCTTAGCTCATGAGCACATGAATGATGTGCACCTTTCAGTGTAGTGTGAGGTTAGTGTTCTCCTCCCTGAACATTCTAATTAGGAGCTCTGGAATCTGCCATCTGGACACACTTCCCTACTCCTTTTCATCCAATTCACTCCCTTCTGCTAGTGAGACAACTTAAAATCAGACAATTAAGTGCTGTTAGGTATTCATGAAACTCTCAAATTTCTACAGAAGGCACTGAATCTCTGGCTTTAAAGCTATTTAACTTTGGTCAACAGTGCTTTATTAATTTAGTTTATGTACAGTTTAACATAATATTACCAACAAAAACATGTAAGACACAAATTTGGGAGAAGCTATACTGAATCACTTGAACTAAAATAGTGTAAAACAAAGAGAGAGTGCAAAATTAAATCCTCCAGCCTCAAAGATCTGCAGAAAGCAAGAGGGGATGACTGCAATTATTTTATACAGTCAGGATCCCACTTCCATACAGAAGTCCATAACAAATTAAAAAACACAGGAAGAGATGTGGAGATGTGCAGAAAACGCAAGTAAAATCTACATGCTTTCAACTAGTTTTTTTTCATCAAGCATCTGTCAGAATTGAAGAGAAATGCAGTTGACCCACAGCAGCAGCTGCTGGAATAGCTTAAAACACCTAATTCGGTCTCTCTATGCAAGAACAATCATCATTTCGTACCAGTCTAAAATGCTGGGGAAACATACCCCTTAAAGAAAGGGAAGTATTTGGGGGTATAAAAAACACAGTCACTACTGGCTAATGAGGAACAGAAAAAGAAAAGTGCCAAATGCTGTAAAGCCCTGATACTTCAGATAATGACTGAAATTTATGACTGCTTCCTTCCCTGGCAGACAGGCGTACAATTAGAATTCTCAAAACAAAGCTCCTTTGTGCTGGCATGCTGTGTTATGTTTATACTGCTACAGATAGACTAGAAGATAAAAAAATAAATATTACAGCACCCTTTTTAACCCAAGATAATAGCTAACTGTTTTTTTTTAATGTGGGTTTGGACATGGTTTTGCACATAGCTTATTCTTAACTGAAGTCATTTAGGTAATTATCATTGCATGCAAAGGAATTAACCATTTAACTAGCTTGCTACATACATAGAAGCCTCTATTTGAAAAATCACATGAAACAAGAACAAACAAGCTATTATGAGTCACTTAATAATTTCCTTTGCTGTCCAAATACAGCTTGACATTTAAACAGCTTAAATTATTCCTTTATTTCAGTTTTGAAAAATTTGGATGTGCCTGGCTAGATGAACTGTTGAATGAAAAACACCAGGAAGTATGCATGCCATTTCTTTCATCCTTTACTTATATTCAGTGATATGGATCACTTGGAACTGACAGTGGTTAGAAGATGAAGAAGGAAAGCAAAGCATAGGGTTTTTCTCATCTCCCTCACAAAGAAAGCACAATTATAATATTCTGAACGCGCAGTCTGGACTCAGATAACCACAGATGGTTTTGGAACAGAATAACCTGCAGGCGTATTTCCCCTGTAAATTCCGGGAAAGGTACATGCAGGGGAAGCTCTGGCAACTTACCAAAGAGCAATAGCATATCAACAACCAAATCTTGAAGATTTTCCCCACTGCATGCTGTCATTTTGGCCTAGACATCTCTCTCCCCTTCCCCTCTCAGTCTGCACTATTTGCGCATCTTCCTCTGATCACTGCTCTAATCACACAGCTAACTAAAATGGCCAGTTTCCTCCTCAATTACAGTGATGATCTATGAGGATCTGTGTCAACCTTTGAGTACCATGCCTGACAACTAGGAGGAAATCGCTAAGCAGCTCTACCAAGCAGCTCCAAGAACATGGTACGCAACATCACGCTTACCTCCAAATCAAACCACTATGCAAAGCATCAGAGAATATAGTCTGTGGTAGGTGCCCAAAGAACCAGGACTCGTCTAAGTTTTTGATGCTTTCATTTAGAAGTTCATTGAATGAATAGCTATCAATGAAAATTCAGTGACCAGTACATGGTAACACAAGTTAACGAGGCTCTTATGACAGAGGAGTGTCACTGAATGCTTAAGTTTTAAATTTTACAGATCTTCATAAACAAAATGAAAGTAAACTTATACTAAAAACTATAACATATTATTATGTGCCAGCATAATTTTCTACTTTTATCCCAAAGAAAGATTGAAAAAGGAAAGCTGTATTAAAAAGATCTACAAAAATAAGAAGCAAAATACACACCATGAAACAAAATGTCTCCTTATTTGATTAATTATGCAGTTTGTAAAAAGATACAAACTTCTGGTTCATCTAAGCTGGCAATTTGTGCAATTTGTTGAAGTTGCTACAGATTTCAAACCTACTCAACAACTGCCTCAAGACCTCCAAAATACAAAATTGATAGACTGGGAATACATGTTTCCTTTCACTCCTCATCCTTCTAACAGAGCTTTGCCTTTAATTCTTCCCTTGGATGTTTTATCCATCTGCCTAAATGAATCCACTCTACTGTTGGCACTAGGCACACAGTGAATAAAACCAGTGTTTCTTTCTTTGCAATTAACAAATACTATCTCATATATTTTTAAGAAAAACAAAAAGTAAATGGGGAATTTCAATTGCCAGGCATTGCCTTACAACTTATAGAGATAAAATTATATTGTAATTCCAGAACTGGGAATCATACTGTAAAACCAAAAATATTTAAATAATCATTTTATTCTCCATAATTTCATGAAAACTTGCTAATATAATCCTTACAGTTTGCCTTACTCAGCTTCCAAAGTTCAGTTTTGACCAGAAACTCATAAATCACAAAAGGCTTACAAATTACTTTGGATCTGGATTTTAACATGCTCTTGCTCTGTCAAGACACAACAGTAAAATCAATGCCAAAAGAAAACAGGACAAAATGATAACAGCATCGAGTATTGAAATCACTAGAACCAATAAAAGAACTTCAGTTTGGCAAATGAGGAAATTCAGACCCACATGTCTAAGGAACTTATGTTTTACTTCCCTGGGCCCTGTTAAAACTAAAATTAAAGATGATAGCACAAAGGATAGAAACAAACCTACCTACATGAAGCGAGAACTAGAGTTTAAAGTTTGGTTTAAGAAAAATATCACACCACCTTTATATCGATAGCAATTTGACACTGTTAACTAGCTGCTGAAAGGAGTCTAACCAAATACCAGAGATGAGACAGATTTTAAGGAGTTTCTTTACCTAGCCATTCCCAGGCTGGAAAAGTTGGAAGGAACTATCAAAACATCAAGCCTGGAAAAGGGGTGGGTACCCAGTGTGGTGTAAGCAGCTGAGAGGCACTGAGGAATGAGCTGAAGCAAATGTTCTTCGCAGTGTTCCATCAGGCACCAGGGAGCAAAGACTCTATACGGAATAACTGCCTGCAACCTGGCAGCAGGATTTTGGAAACGGCAGGGATATTCCACATGACCACAGATTTCTTCATGCCACCTGACAATAACAAAAGCAAACAAACAAAAGAAGTTAAATATGATGCCACAAATGTGCACAATTGAGTATGCTAACACGAGGATATTCTTTAAACATCAGAATAAAACATAGTTTGCATAAAACCAAGTCATTTGTATTCTCACACTGTTCACACATGTGCAGTGCTGTGAAAACACTAATTAATATGTGTCTGCGTAGAACTGATATAGTTACTTATAACTAAAAAAACATGACTAGTCAAACCTTGGTTTTGCAATAGGTATGCATCAAAAGAACAAGTGCTAAAAATGTACATGAAGATAATTAAGTAACAATACAAAAATATTTACTCAGAGAATTCCTATTCAAACTTGACTACGAAAACATAATTTTGTACATATTAACACAAATATAATAAGTGCAATTAGACTGAAATTCAACAGGTTGTGTTTTTTTTTTTCCGTTGTTGCTGAAGTTCTCCAAGAATTTTTATGAGTTTATTTTTTTCTTAAGTAAAAAACAACAGTAGATATCAATTCAGGCTTGCCACTGTAGACATTTGAAAATATCACATTAGGATCAAGCTTACTTGTACATTACTTTTACAGGATATTCAAAGCTGTAGCTGGAAGGAACGAGGAATAAATCAAGTCCTTCCTAAACACTGAGTCATACAACTTCACAGCAATTTATCTGCCCAAATAGACTCATATCTAAGCAGGAATCAGGTTCATGTTTTCACCTGCTAGCATGTCTTCTGTAGAGCACAGAGCCTCTCCTTGGTTTGAAATTTCAACTGAAGGAAGCTGGTTCTACTATGCCTGGACAGGCAAAGCACTTATTGTTATTGCACTTGGCATCACCCAAAGGATTTATATTTGGAAGATCACAATCCAGGCAAGTGCTGACACTAAACCAAATGGTAATACGTAGAAAAATACTTCATTTTGCTGAAGTGCCAACACTTGAACATCTTATGTAACTCTTTCTGTGAAAGAAGTGGACCCTAAGCTATCTCATTGATCACATATGCAAAGAAACTACATCCATCATTATACATTTTTTTTCCAAGGGTGGTCTAACCCAGTATATTTCTGCTTTAAAACAATGTCACTTTTATTTAACTATCAGAGTTAAGATTAGGCAAGAACATGAAAGGTAAGCACCCTATCTCTTACAAAAGTTGCTAAGCCCTTCCCGACCACAAGGAGATAAGAAACTTACTTAAAACCCTAGCCCCACGTAACATTTCCTTTGATACAGTCTCCTTATGTCAAATGCACTGGCACCTGGACATAAATTACATTACATATTTCAGCTGAACTTCTTTGAGAAATCCTTCCTTTTCCTGCTGCCCAAGAGCTTATCTCCATTACTGTATCTAAGATACTACCTTAACATTTGCTTCTCTATCCATTTCACACCCTTTCTAGAAATGTGTGCTACTCTGCCAAATGTTTGCGTGGTTACCTAGTCTTAAAGACTAAAATAAGTAAGAAGTCTCTGTTGGGCTAACTCTCAAATAAAGATTAAATAGATATAACTATAATAGCAGATTTTTAAGGACATAGATTTTTACATCCCAAATAACTGCAAAACAACCTTGTACACTTAGGCTCTTCTTTTTTGTCTATGCATAATGGACAGGACACTTGCAGAGGACCTGTTTTTGTAATTTTTTTCCCTGAAATGCATCAGTTCTGTTTCTTCCACTGTCATTAACTCAATGGCTGCAGATACATCACACTCCCTGTGCCAGTTAACTCATCCAATGACCATCACACTGATTAAAACTTGCACTAATTTTCTCCACAAAAAGCTACAAAAACATTCCCCTTTCTTCAGAAGTTATACAGAAAATGATAGCTTTCATTTATTCTATCAACACTCTGTCAGAATAACCTCTTGCACCAAATCAATAAGAATTCCATTACTGAACATGCTATACATGAGAGAGGAGTATAAAGTGAAAATCTACTGTGTAAAGGCAGTCATATTATAAATATATAAATAGTAGAGGAATAGACATAAAATAATTTCTAAAAGCTTATCAAACCTATAAACTATTTTAAAGCTTGAATAGGCATGTCTTACTGATCTTGGATAAAATATAAAAATTCCTACTATCAAGATTTAGTAGATTTTTTAAAAAACAAACTCGCCAAGCTGCAAGCCATGAAAATCCCTTAATTTTAAATTCCAATAAGAAATCCCTATTACATCCTCAAGTTCCAAAGTCTCACTAGTTTTACCAAAAAAGGAAGGACTTCCATTGTCTTAATGTTAAGACAGTATTAGCCCAAAACAGCTATCTAAAAGGCAAGTATTGTTTCACCTAAGTTTCTACATGCATAACAGAAAAAATACAGCCTGACTAACCTGATCATCACCTATGACAAAATAACATTTTCTGTTGACGTGGGGAGAATAGCGGATATTGTTCGTTTGGACTTCCACAAAAGATCACCGTTTCCCACGGCCTTCTCCTGGACAAACTGGTAGGCTACGGACTGGATGGGTGGTGTGTAAGATGGGTATGAAATTGTCTCACAGGACACACTCAGAGAGTGATGATGAATGGTTTTTACTCAGGCTGGCAGCCTGTCACAAGTTCTCCAAGGACTGATGCTGGGTCCCACATTGTTCAACATCTTCACAAATGTCCTGGATGATGGGATTGAAAGCACCTTACCAGGTTTGCTGACAGGATCAAATGAGGCCAGTGAGGTGAAGCCATCAGAAGGGAGAACAATCTTATTAGAGAGAGCTGGGCAGGTGGGAAGTACGGGATAGCAAGAACAGTGCACAGTTCAATGAAGACAATTGCAAAGTACTGCAGCTGGGATGACATAACCAAAGAGCCCAGCACAGGCCAGGACCTGTGTGTTTAGGGAGCAGCCTTGCTTAGGGGGACCCAAGGGCTCCTGGTGGACAACAAGCTGAATATGAGTCAGCACTGCACTGATGCAGCAATGAAGACTGCATCTGCAAGGGCATTACTAGCAGAGATAGAAACAGGATCACCCCACTATGCAGTGCTTGTTGCGCTGCACCTGAAATACTGTGTCCAGTTCTGGTTCCCACAATTGAAAAAAGACACAGACAGACTGGATAAGGTCCAAAGGAGGGCAACCAAAATGATCAAAGGGCTGGAGAACCTGCTCTGTGAAGAAAGACTGACAGAGCTAGAAAGGGAAGAAAGAGGAAAGAGGGGAGAGAGCAGAGAGAGGGGAGAAGACTCACAGTTTTCCAGTACTGAAAGGGCATCTACAAAGAGCGTAGAGGCATTCTCCTCACAAAGAGCCACATGGAGAAGATAAGGGGCAATGGGTGCTAGATAACAGCATCTGCATTTCCTTTCCCAGGAAGGATTGGACCAGATGATCTTTGAAGGTCCCTTCCAACCTAGGCTGTTCTATGATTCTGTAACTCTATGAATTTGAAAAGCTGAGAGTAACACGTGAGGAAATAAAGTGCCATGTCTGAGTCTTCTGCTAACTATGCTGAATACACATGGAAGCAAGTGGTACTTCTCCAGGGACTTAATTTTTGGCTTCAAATCTCATTTGCAGGCCTATATAGTTTTGTTCTGCTCATCCATTGCTCTGTAATAATTCAAACTCAATGAGCAGTTTTCACCAGATTGGAAGGAAGAATAGATGTATTCAAAATAATTATATTTCTACAGGTTTGGAGAAAGACAGCTAAGTAAGCACTGCATGTACTAGACAACAGAGTATTTTTTATTGAAAAGAATCAGTGGTTTAACTGTATTTTATGGGACCACTGCAACAGGTCTTTCATGTACACAGTCACTACACATCATCCCAGGCAAACCACTGCACAGGCCAGCTCTACCTCTGGGATGGGACAGGACAGGAAGAAAAAAGCAGGTGAGCAGGCAATATTGTAGCATGAAAGATCTTAACAGCCAGGCATTGTGAGAAACACGGGAGAACCTGGTATTGCTACAGCAGGGCATTAAGAGACACAAGATGTAAGATCCAAACCCAGAGGACACTTGGATTTATTAACCCTATTGCTCACTAAGCAGCTTGTTTTCACAGAAAAAGAACCGCACCCTTACCCATGAAATAATACCTTTGGAATTATTTTCCTGTCAAGATTTTTCTGTTCAGATTAAACAAGTTCTATTTTGGTTCCTGTACTGTTATGACTCATTTTCACATTCCATAAAGTAAATCAAAATGCTACCCATGTATCTCATTTTTCAACAATATTGTGAACACCAACCTGAAATCAGCTTGTAAAGATGGCAAGGAAAACTTCGTCTGAATAGCAGCTGTGAAGGACTGCTGTTTAACTTCCTGCCAGCACCCCACAGCAATAGTGAAGGTGGATGCTGGCATTGGCATAGTCACATAGTAGTACCAGCTCAAGATATCTGTAAATAAAAAGAACATCTGTACAGACTCATCCATCACAGCATACGTTGAATACTTCATGTTTTTATGTACTTGAAATTTTGAGCCAAACCTCCCTCCTTGCATCCCAATATTTCTGTTGAAGAAAGAAAAATAATTTCACTGAGACATGTAAGAGCAGTCACAGGTAACAAACGTGTTCAGTACTGCTTACTTACACCTGAAACTTCCTTCTGTCTGCTGATGTCTTTATCTATTCATAAATAATCCATAAGCAGGATGTTATCAATGCAGCTTAACATGACTGTACTGTTACTGCCCAAGAATTGCATCAGACATGAAATCTAATACCATATTTAAATCCATACACAAAAAAGATTAAAATTTAACTCTTTCAACCCTGGATCAATGGCCTTATGATTTTGTCTTAGCTGTATTATCTCACACAGAACAAAATATTGTCTTTGTGTTCTGGACAGAACCAAATTGACAGGCAAGTTCTAACAAAAACCACCAGTGCTTGTGAATTGGACCTGACAAGCTGAGGTACATGATGTGCCATTCAGGCAGTGAGAAATCAAAGCTTAGAATCAGATGGGATATTGCTTAAGTCAATGATTTGGTCACGATAATGCAGGTACTGCTAAAACACGATTAGAGGGTCTATTAGAAGGTTAAAAGATGATAAATCTCACCATTATGGGAACACAGTGCTGGAAGACAAAAAGTACACTATAGGATGGCTGTATCTATGAACAGGTTTGGATAAACTGGAGGATGTTTTAGGACAGCATGCTTTTCATTAATCTAAATGTTGCTTAGGTTTTCTGTTTGTTCCTTTAAAAAGGGTATAGCTTAAGGGTCACATTCAAGTACTCATTTATGGTCACAAATACAGCTACTACGCCATACCAATAAGTTAATTACTTTTGGAAAGAGTATAGCATGCATTACAACCTGCTGAATCATACGCAAATAACTGTAGCTGTGGCAACTGTGGAAACATACAAACTTCAGTTACTTTAAGAGAACAATAATACTTTTTATTTAGCAATAATACTCTGACCAGGGCTATGGAACACTGTCAAATGGAAAAGAAGGGAAAAAGCCCACAATCAAGAGGAGGACATAATGCACAGAGGAAAAGAAATAAGCTGCAGCAAAGCACCTCTGAGTTTCCTACCTTAATGGTCATAAAAGGTCAAGCTGTCCAAAGGAAGGATTTTGTGTAGTCTTGTAAGAGGCAGATAAAGCCCCTGTCTCATAGATGCACTAGCAACCACTTACACTGCTTCACTCCATTCCACTTTTGGCAAAATCCACCACTAGCATCAAAAATCTTTTGACTTTATTGTCAGATGAGTATGTATTACTTCTGTAATTTTCCTAATCTCTTGTCAGTATGTGAGCAGAAAGAATGTATTTGCTCCAAACACATTAGGAACAAAGAGGATAACTGCTTTGCCAAATTCCCTCCCTCTCCTCCTGTTTTTTTATTAACTTACCAAAGCTACAAATGAGCCAAGGCAAGTGAATGCCACCTTGAGAGAAAGAGGTCACTCAGGACAGAAACAATTTATTATTCTGAAATACCAAACTCCTGATGTAGGCAGTTTCATTGATATAAACTGCCAAAGGCCCAAGCCTGCAAACCCTGAAGATAATGGACGCTTTACCATTGACTTAAATGCATATCAGAGAAGGCCCATAGGTGGTCTACAATACATTGTGTAGCATGTTATATACAAAGCATTACAAAATGCTCCATGCAGTTATGTGAGTTGTAAAACCTTAAGAGTTAAGTAACGCCAGAGGAAGAGTGAAAATTTGAAAAATCATAATGGAAAAACAGTAATGTGTTCTCAACCAAGTTCTAAAACAAGTGTGGAAGTCAAAAGACAGTCACAGAAAACTGTTCCAGAGGGCAGGAGGTGTAAAGGGAAAAGCTCTCACAACAGTGAGGAGATTGTCTGAAAGGAAAGGGTGTTGGCCTGTGTCATGTGAACAGAGGGAGCAGAGAGGGTTACAGGGAGAAACAAGTTTAGCAGGACAGGCTGGAGCAAGCAAGGCCATAGGGTTTTTTTAAAAAATAAGGGTAATTTCAATAGAATCTTGAAATGAATGGGGAATCAGTTTAGTGGTCTGGAGAGAAGAACAGCATGTACTGCATTCAGAAATGTATGTGAATTAGCAACCAACACATGCTATTTAGAGCTGGAGCAAACCTTGCAAAAGGGTGAAGATGCCAAAGACAGTTTTTCTTTCTCTTTGTTTTAAGATTTATCTAAATTAGGATTTCCCCCCTAAAAAAGAGAGGGGGGGAAAAAAAAAAAGGCAGCTAACATACAGATCCTTGTATTTTTCCAAGCCCCTTCTATTGTGCAGGCATTAGAGAGACCATGCAAACTCTGGATACTCCAAGAACAGGATCCAAGATCTATTCTATCTTTACACACCTAACTGGGGCTGAACCCATATCCTGCAGGGCTTTTAGATGCCTTCTCCATTCATACTCTAGAACTGTGTAGGAAAAATATATATTTATCCTACAGATGTTTTGTCTTGAACAACTGAAATCATGTGTGCTGGCACGACAATTGAGTTGTCTCTGCAGTGTGTTCACTGATCAGTGACTGAAACGGTCTTTATGCAGGCAAGACTTCTCTACAGCAATTACAGTGAAATACAGTTTCAAACAGTCTAACCCTCATTTATCTCAGGTCTTCTCCTCTCACTACTGGTAAGACTGGCTCACAACCTGCTCCTTTCTCCCATAGCTTCACTGCCTTTCTTTAACTTTCTTCAGGTCAGTGAGCTTTGTTTTGTTTTCCTCCATCAGTAACCTCAGATGTATCCCAGGGCACAGACTGGTATCACAAGCTCCCCTTTTCCCTGCTCTCCCCTTCCCCAGGGTGCCCTGGGCTTGCCAGGAGCTGCTGTGGAGACAGCACCACCTCTAGGGTAAGAGAAAACAGTGCCGCTCAAACGGGGAGTCGGCTTGCTTGACCAAAATCAGCGCTCTGTACCACAAAAACATTTTCTGACTAAGCAAGGACATTTTAGGAAAAACAGGAGACTAGGCTGGCCTTAGTCTATGGGAAAAACTGAGGGAGAGCACCCCTGTCCTTTTATGTGTAATGCTCCTCCTTAAAACCAAAATTAATTTAAAAGCAACTTGATTCCGACACATAATTATTTTAGGCAATTATAATACTTTCAAAATATTTTTTCTACAAGTAATTTTGAAAGTATTTATTTAAAAAACTTTTTTTTTTTCAGTTCTGTAAAGCAAATGTGTCATAACTGTGCAAACCGTGTAACAACAATCACCTATTCTATAAGGTATAACTAAAAACATCCCATGCAAAATTTAGGACTATATTTTAAAAGTGTTGAAAGTTATAATCTATTTATAATTGTGCAAAAGACCAATTTAAAGGCCATTTATTTCTTCTACTTAAAATAATAATGATGCATGATGTAATTATTTCCTAGAATTTTTAATGCATTTATCTGTCTTTGAAACCACTAAGATTGTTTGAATCTGTGGAGTCCATTATAAGTAAGGGAACACCTGAGAGTCACCATCTGTTAATGTTAGATGCAAGAAGATTAAGAGTATTTTTTAGTTATTAATGCATTTTCCCTCAAATACTTTGCACTAACACAAATATAAACACCACAAAATACAGATTGTGTCCATGATTTACTAAAGAAAGGCAAAACTCAGTTACCTCTAAGAACAAAAGAGACAGTCCCACACAGCATTTGATATACAAAGTAAGAGCTAGCTCTAATATACAAAACTACAGCTAAATAAGCAGTTATTCCAAAATGACTATTTGGCTGGAGCACCAGGATTAAGAACTCCCTGTCTTTCTGAAACTCCTTGTAACTTGCAGAGATCTTTGCTCTCATCTGAAAGCCGTAATTTCCCACAGAGCATCCTCACATTCCTGCCGGAACATTAGTTCAACACTAGCTGGGAGGGATGAGTAGCATGTGATGAGCTGTCAACTCCCATGCTGTGGCTCCTGATAGATGTTGGAGATCAGTCAAAAAAAGTACTAGACTCCTTTGTTTTGCCATGTGAAAAGTGAGAGGAACACAAACAAAGGCAACTGTTGTTGCTGCCAGCTACAGAGCAGCAGTGGCTTCTCTAGCACCATGTTTCCTCCCCATGGCAGAATACACCTTCCTCCTGGAATCAGAGATGGCAAAACAAGACTACATAAGGGTAGAGTAAACACATGAAAAGCAAGCCAATCGGTTTCACACTTAATGGCTGAGTATCTACTTGTTGAACATGAACTAAAACAAACGGTGTTTGTGACTATATATATTTGCACCTTCTATGTGTTACAGCAACATGCTGAAGGAAAGTAAAACTGACAAGCCTTGAAAAGTGAATCCAAAGGTTAAATGGTTCACCATACACGCGCGCACACGCATACTTCATGCTCCTGTAAAATATTCTCCCAAATGACATGGTCAATTGCATTTTTCTGATAGATTTTTGTTCTCTAAGTACTCCAGAAAGAATGCATGGTATTTTAAGCACTTTTAGGTCATACTTGAATAGTTATCATTTATACTTGAGTAAGTGACATATCAGTATTTTTAAACAAATGTGGCCTAACTTTATTTCAAATGACAGGATGTGCCATAGTTTTGTAGAAGAGAGAATGCAAAAATGGAACCTACAGGCAGAAGTACACTATTACCAAAACCTGCAAATACAAGTGCAAAATGAGGAATCTGGGCATGTGAGCTGTGTGTAGCTATGCCCTGGATCACAGCATCCACACATCTAGACATGTAGGTCTGTGAAGCAGAATGTAGATCTCTGTTTAAAAGCATGAAGGTATCATCCTTGCCTGCTGTTCTATTATCTGTCTGTACACATTATAAATATGACTTTTAAAAGAAAAAGATATTCAGCTAACTTGTAATTCTCTTCAGAATAAATTAATCCACAACTGCTTGCCAAAATGCTTATTCTTTCTGAGAAACTCCATTTTTAAAAATATATTTTTGTGTTTGGCCAGTTATGTATGATTTTATACATATGCAGCACAGCAATACCATAATGTATGTAAATAATTTGACAAAGAAAAGTTGTTTTCATTGAAGCTACCCTGAAAGGCTTTTGAGTGTGTTTTAAAAACATAAAGACAAAATTTTAAGTTAGATAGATTTCATATGCCCTGCATAATTGCCTAACAACTTCTATGTGGGACAAGATATTTAACACTACAGACAATTTTGTACTTTTTAACTCATAAAAGTCCTACTAATTAAACTAATGAATTTGTATTCCTAAATTCTTTAAGAAATTATTTAAGGCTTCAGACTAGCACTTGAGCCTTGGGTTCGTTTTGGTTTTCAAATAATTCATTCTTCACAATACTGCTCCTTTCCCTTCTTTCCTCTGTATCTGTTTTGTACATTTTTGCAACTTCAAACAGCTCTCTAAAACCGATTTCTCATTTGAAACTCTATGTAAGCATCAAGATAATGAGTGTCTCAGCCATTATTGAGTCTTTGAGAAGTACTGGAGCACAATGCCTACTACCTTTAAAGAAAACCAACACCTTTGCATCACACTATCAAAACTAGCGTAAATAATTGTGTGTTTCACATATATCTGGAAATAAGCAAAATCTTCCACGCTCTTGGGAATTCAATCTTGTGGAGATGCAGAAGGAAAACTGTAAGGACAGAAGTGTAGTAGGGTCCTCCTGCTGCTTCAGTTCAGTAAAGTTCAGCACGAAACTTTGCCATTGTCACATGGCTCCTAGAGGAGACGGCTTTTATGGTACAGTTGGTTCTTCCCAGTTCACTTTACTCTTTTCACTCAGCACTTCATTAGCACAGTGAAGCTAAAATGAGTCATTTCCTCTGTACTGGCCTTTCCATTAAAGACTTCTTACAGTATTTCTTTCTCTCAGAGTTCTTAGGGAAGGAAATATACTGAGTTAGCCTTTGGAAAATTAAGACAGACAAACACACACAAAAACCTGCACAGCAACAAACAAAACCAAAACAAACACCAAAATAACTCCACACCACACACACCACAAAACCAAAACAAACAAAGCTTTAAGCTGATATATGAATTACCAACAAAAAATGACCCACTGCAACAATGACAAGGATTTAAACAAAAGTCCCTTGTGTTCTCCACAGGGTAACAACGTTGACTTCATGTGACCAAGTCCCAGTGCTACCATTAACAATACGGTAGCCTCATACTATTCTCAACACTCCATTAATAGTATTTTTTAAATGCCTTTCCCCACAACTGATTTTTTTCTTTATTCTTTTTTTTTCAAACTAGAGTGACAAAACAATGTTAATGAGGAAATAATTCTTTCACAATACAGCCTTTTCGACTAGCTAATTGGTCTAAGAGAGTATCAGTTTTAACTGATCTGTGCCAATTTTTACTGCCTGAATAGTTTTCTAAGGTTTATATGTCTAGAAATTCACAAAAGCATCCTTCTTGCTCTTAATATTTCAGACCACATAGCCACCACTGAGGTGCAGACAGGCAACAACTCATTAGCAAGGTCTAGGTGTGGATTAAACTAATTAAACAATGATGGCGGAGCTGCTCTCCTAGTCTGAAGTCAAGAGCATGCTTGCTTTCTTGTTGCCGAGACAGGAAAGTATTATTGTCCAAGTGAGCTGAGCAGCTCATCGTGGCAGTTTTCCATGTTCAACAGCAGAGATGAGGCTTGAAACAGGCTCCACACAGGCTAAAATTAACCAGACAATTCCATGCAAATGGATTAACTGATGGTTCTCAAATGCAGGACACTTTTTTTCCTTTTTTTTTTCCCTCAAGAATAAGCTTGCCTCTTTAAAGGGGAACAGAAGAAAGATTCTACCCTTTTTCTGTATGCTAATTTTACCCCAACTAGTTACACTGGGAAATATAGATCCTGTTTGACAGACTACCTCAAAACTAATGGGAGCGAGAAGTATTTTGTATTATCATGTCCAGAACTGCCTTACAAACTTCCCTGTCTGTGCAGACATAGGTTTAGACAATAAAGCATAACAAACACAGGAGAAAAATACTTGCTCGCTTACTGTTGCACAAGGTATGATTTACCAATGCCAAAAAACAAACAAACAAACAAAACAAACAAAGCGCATGATTTTCAGGGAACTGACCTCAGATTCTTAATCTATTCCATATATTTCAGTAAAGAGACATAATACAATGACTGCTTCTAATCAGTGCCATGCTGAGCTACACTTGGACTGGAGAACTAAAACTGAAAGGTAATTTTCTACCAAGGTCCGAAGTTGACAAGAGCCTGATAAGGTACTTCACCTATGAAACATTCAATTGCAGAGTAACTAAAACAAAGCAAATTTATGACAAAGGAGGTCTAGGTTTGGGAAAAAGTAAAATGAATAAAAACACAGAAAAAAGTAAGTAGATGTAACACAGTGAAATGCAGATGGCTTGGATTCATACTACGCTCTCCTGAGGCCTTGAGCAGCTAACTTTTCCATAGAATGACACAGAGACTACAGGTAGACATGTAAGTGCCTTTAAGGCTAGGAACTAAATGATTTCAACAATCATATATTTACTAAGCTATATTTCTAATTATAAAATTATTGAAAATATTTTGCTACAGAAAACATTTCATATTTCACCTTCATGAAGCTGGATTGGTTCTGCTGAGTTTTCACCGCTCATTAACACAACAAAGCCTGCAGCTGTTCGAACTGAAGCTTGCCATGTTGACAAGGCAACAGGTGGTTCTTGGCATGGGAAAAGCGCTCTGTTGTTTATTGGCGATCCCATCGTATAAACACATGGCCTAGATGGAAGGAAAAGAGATTGAAGGTGGAGTTACAATTAGAAAGACTGAATTCAGTTTTCTGTCAAAATTCAAATCTACTGCTGTTCCAAGTGGGGTTTTTTTAGCCTCAGTTATGTAGGTTTCAAATCTCTCTGACATGAACCAATCAAAGTACAATCTAAGTCATTTAAGGCATGACGAAGAAAAGCAAGATCACCACAATAACTTTCGCAAAAACTAGAAAATATTAAATCAAATCCTTCTCCTATCCTGCTTCTGCTTGAGCCTTTCAGTCTCATGCAATAGCTCTCAGCTGAACCCGTAAGACCAAAGGCGGCTTCTGAATATCTTCTGAAGATGACATTGCAGGGCTTCACCAACACCTGTGACACCTCCCTGTTGTCACCATAGCAATGCTTTAATTATCATTAATCCCTCTCTCTATACAGACTGGAGGCTCAACCAAACTCAGAGCACTCAATCTAGTCTGGAGCCTTAATCAGCCCAAGTCTCACTAAAACTTTGTATTTTTACATTTCTTCTTCCAGTAAGGTAATTCATGCTAGCTCAGCCTCCTTTCAGGATGTCAACCACAGGGCATATAATGAAAAGAAAGCATGTCTTTGCTATCAGCCTCAGCCTCCTTCTTGCTTTTCACTCGGCAATCTTCCCTGCAGTACTGCTCTACTAAGCAGCCTCTTTATCTAATGCACCTTTCTAATTTCACCTGCAATATTTCATGATACCCGATTTCTTTTTAGCAGTTTAGCCACAGCTGGGAAGGTAACAAGGCCTTTCATTAACTTCTTCTAGCTCACTATTGCTGGTGCACAGATGTCACAATTCTTGGTTTGCAATGCTTTTGTTGCATTTTGCAGTCCTATCTTAATTCCTAGTACTTGAATAGCACCACCCCTTAGCTTAAAAAAGCTAAGTTTTCAAATATAAATTATGTAAAACAAATGCATTCAGTGTGTTTATCCACCTAAAGAAAGAAAATCTTAAAAGCACCTCTTCACTGAACTGAGTTTTTAAAATCCTGTGATATTTAAAGCCAATATTCTAGGAGCACAACACATTATTTCATGAATGCTTGAGGCCAAAAATATTCTGATCAGTATCTTTCATCACTTGAGTTTAAAAATCATCAAAACACTCTGGAAAATAGGAGACACATTGTTAGAACAAAATCTATTTTGCAATGGCTAAGATCTGAGCATCTTTTTTAGTCCCCTCCAAAGAGCTCTGCCATCCAACTTATTTCTTTTCTAAAGCCAACTCTAAACTACACAGAGAGAAAGAACTTGGAGATACTGACAGCCACAGATGAAAAATATTCTGAAGCTATTTTTGCCCTCTTGTCAAAAGTGCTATCTGTGCTGCTGGATCTAGGGCTGTCCATGGCATAGTCTAGTCACTGTGGCTTAACTAATGCAAGCCAACTGATGACTCAGTAAAACAAGGAAGGAAACTACTGTTTAAGTATGTGTATTGTTAATGCATACAAATGGAAAAAGAAAATAATCTGGTTCCCCCTTCCATGTATCAGAGTGAACAGACTAGGACATAAATGTCCAGTGAAGCTCAATAGATAACGGCAGTGGTGAGAAAGGCAACTGGTTATCTTTTACCCAGTAAAACACAAAGCACAGCTAAATGTAAAAGACCACTAATTTGTATAAATCTTTAATCAGCTTTTACTGCTTTGGCATTAATCTAAAACTGAAACTGTAACCAATTCTGATACACATAAAATAACTGGGTTTTCTCTCTGAAAAAGAAACAGCACATGGCAGTGAGCTCATAAGAAAAAGAGCTTGCTTTTGCTTTTTCACCTCCTAGGAGGTTCAGATTCCTCCTTATAGCGCTAAACAAGAGATGCTGGACATATTTACCCTAAAACATACATGAGCTGGGAGGCAACTGGAAAGAAAGGATGCTTCCTCATTCATGAAAACTTAATCAAAATATACAGGATTATAAAAAGAGATCCTAGTAGGGTTTATAGGAATGAGAGGAAAGGTGAAATTCATGACTGCTGATACATATATTTTACTAATGGTTTACCATGTATTTACAAAGGCTGTGTTGCTGGGTGCCATTGGTACAACCCAGTCTTAAGGGATTTCCACATCCTGAAGAAATTTTAGAAGAAAACATCACAATGACTGAGAAAATGGGCTGGCAGAACAGCACTGAGCAGGAAGTTGCAACACTGTGTCCAACACAAGAGAAACATAAAAGGGAACAGACACTGAAGAGACCACTAACGTCATCTTGTTCTCCAAGAGCACCTTTTACCTGCACATCACGAAGTATTTTACAAATAATATCAATACTGTTTTGCAGATGAGGAAAATGAAACACAGTGAACAGATCTGCTTAGTGCTAGTACTAGTTCAAGCTGCCTTTAAAGGCTTTGTATCAAGCCTTCTAGTCCAGCACCTTGGACTTCACATTGGACTAGGAAGGCTTTCATTACGAGAAATCATACATGTTACATAACTTTTTTTCCTAAAATATTTAAATTCCAAAAAAAAGCACAGGCATGTCATAAGTCTGTACAACTAAGGCCCAAGCAGAAAGGCAGTTAGAAAAGTGGAGAAAGACTGCTCAAATACAGAATCTTTTCTTCAAAACTAACCCTCCTTTCCACTCCTCACCCATTTTAATACCATTTTTGCCCAGGTACACTTATTAATGTCATTATTTCAAATCAAAGTGGATTCAAATATGTCAAATTCTTCTAAGAAAAGCTCTAAACTTTGAGAGGAAACTATTAATAAAAGAGCAGCAATTACGTCAGCTTTTAATTAGATATTAATACATTCATAGCAAGGTCACCTGGGGGCTTGACTGACAGCATGCCATCAACTAAGATGTCACCTAACACTGAACAGTCTCCTGCTTCAGAGAGGAGTGTTTATGAGGTGAACTCATTATTTAATCTTTTATTCTTTCACTGGAATATTGTGTCCAGTTCTAGACCTCTCAGTTCAAGAAGGACAGGGAACTGCTGGAGAGAGTCCAGTGCAGGGCAACAAAGATGATGGAGTAGAGCATCTCCCTTATGAGGAAAGGCTGAGGGAGCTTGGTCTCTTTAGCTTGGAGAAGAGGACACTGAGGGGCAACCTCATTCATGTTTATAAATATGTAAAGGGTGAGTGTCACAAGGATGGATCCAGTCTCTTCTTGATGACAACCAATGATAAGACATGGGGCAATGGGTACAAACTGGAACACAGGAGGTTCCACTTAAATATGAGAAGAAACTTCTTCTCAGTGAAGGTGCCAAAGCACTGGAACAGGCTGCCCAGGGAGGTTGTGGAGTCTCCTGCTCTGGAGACATTCAAAACCTGCCTGGGCACCTTCCTGTGTAACCTCATCTAGGTGTTCCTGCTCTGGCAGGGGGATTGGACTAGGTGATCTTTTGAGGTCCCTTCCAATCCCTAACACACTGTGATTCTGTGATTCATGATTCTGAATTCCACTCCATATACAACTTTCATTACTACATCTGTAACACCTTAGGAACTATCACCTGACTGCATTTAAACAAAAGGTAATTTTATAGCTATAGGTCCTGTGTAAATGGTAGTAAAGACTGGCAATAACTGGCTATTGACAGAATAAACAGGAGATTTCCTAATTGCTCTATTGCCACAGCAGTGAAGGAAAAAAAATACCACCTCTTGTAAGCCACCGTCTTCAAAACCAGTTTTCCTATTAATATGAACTGCAATACAGCTGGACTTTCTCAGCTCTGTTCTGAAATCAAAGGTTGTTTTGGTTTCTTGACTGGCCAATTCACAAACACGCACATGCTGGTTTGACCGTTCTTTCCTCATATCACCAGCTCTTTAATCTTCTGTGTTTTCACCTCCATTTTAGATTCAAAAATGAAAACACTTCGACCTTTATTGCTCATATGGATGTTATTTTCACAGCACTATTTCATTCTCAGCCTGCTCTGGTTTAGTGTGGTCCTCTCATTGGCACATTTTACTGAAAAAACTTGCCTTTCGCATTCCATCTTCCTGAAGGAGTGCCATCAGGCTTGCCCCTTGTACTCCAGTATGCAGTGCCTCTGGTAGTGCACAGCATGACCCTCCTCTGTCCTGTGCTGTAGGCACAGGACATCTATTTTCAGGACATATTCTCTAATTTGCAGTTTTAAACTCTGAAAATCTGACCCATTTTTCCCATTTCTACCCTGCAAAAATTTTGATTTGAAAATATCAAACGTATTATGCAAATTCACTGGATGCCTCAAACTCCATAAAGGCTACAAACACAGTGTTACATTGGCACAAAAGTCTTATTACCAGTGAAAACAGATAACTCCGCCTTCCAAACTAACCTCAGTAGCATATTCCAAACAACATGCCCTTCCGCACTGCTTATTTTCAGTTACATTAGCTCCCTAATATGCCTTATCATCCAGCTGTACACACCACCTATGCCATCATACCAGTGGAGGAAGGAACCAGCGTCCAGGTTTAGAGAGGTCTAGAGTGTATCCACTGTACTTTGGTAAGCCTCTTCCTCATTCCTTTTTAGCTCTGCCTTCTTCCCTCTCTTCATTAGAACCACACAGCTCTGCGGTTGACTCTGTATTGCTAATACACCTTGGAGACAGGAAATACAAACACAGAGCACACGCCTTTTACTTCCTAGAATTTTTCCTTTTCTGTATATCCGATATGTAGGGCTCAACTTGAAAAAATAAATGCATACCCACACATACTCTATTCCTCTTTTTTCGCCCCTTTTTAAGACTTCTGCATAAAGACCACAAAAAAACCATGTTATTAAAAACATGTTCTAAGGCTAAAGAAAACCTTCCTTCTGATGATTCATGTGTTTTCTAGTATCAAAAGCCCAAACAGGGATATGTTGAAATTCCAGGTGTTCAGTTTCTCTACAGAAAACAGAAGTGTGCCCTGCTGTGCTAACATCAGGTTTGTATACACATACAGAATCACAGAATGGTTGGGTTGGAAGGGACCTCTGGCCCAGTTGCTAAACCAGGTTCACCAGAGTAGATCACACAGGAATGTATACAGGTGGGTTTTGAATGTCTCCAGAGAAGGAGACTCCACAACCTCTCTGGGCAGCCTGGTCCAGGGCTCTGGCACCCTCAAGTTAAAGAAGTTTCTCCTCATGTTTAGATGGAACCTCTTGTGCTTCAGTCTATGAGCTTTGCCCCTCATCCTGTCATTGGGCATCACTAAAAGGGGTCTGGTCCCATCCTCTTGACACTCACTCTTAAGATAAAGATTTATGAGATCCCCTCTCAGCCTTCTCTTCCCCAGACTGAACAGACCCAGCTCTCTCGGTCTCTCCTCATAAAAAAGATGCTCCAGACCCCTAATCATCTTCGTAGGCTGCTGCTAGACTCAACCTGCCTAAACTCATCCTACAAAACTTTGGTTTAACCCTTTTTTTTTTTTTTTTGGTATTATAATACATCATTGTTTAAAACAAAACAAATGGAAGTCTTTATAAAATAGTGCATGGATTAAATTTCATAACATTGTACCAGTGTTACATTGGAGGAAATACATTGGAAGTGGCCACACAATGCTCCTATGTTGTTATTCACTTCACTTTTCTTTGGAGTTAAAACCATAAATTATAGACTCCTCTAGGAAAGGATTATACCATATGCGTAATTTGGAACAAGTTCAAGAATTTCCCTATGAGAACATAACATAATAGCACTTCTCCCATACATTTCAATAGGTTTGCTTTTAAGAAAGGGAAGGAAAAATATGACAGTGTTTTGCACAAAGAGCTTTACCACTATATTTATGGGTTCATCACATACAGAATTTGATTTTTAAAAATGCAGCAAGAGAGCTTCTAATGACTATTGTATGAAAACTTATTTTCTGACAGGCATCAATTTATGGAATACCCTACAAAAGGCTTAAAATAAACCAGCTTGAGACTATTTCCTACCATCAGACTTCCTAACTCATGTCAAGCCATCTTTTCCTGTTTCATTACTGGTACATAAAATTCCACGTGTTTCCATACAACGGCCATTAAACTTCTCTAAAGCGAGATCAATGCTTTGCACTGACAGAGAAAAAGAGTCAAAACTAAAAGACATTAGTGACTTAGATGCTTAAAAGAAACCTTCTAATGCTTAAAACACAGCCAACACACAGAGGAGGAGCCCTATACCAGCTGAGTGTTCCTAACAGACTCAAAGACTTTGGTAAGGGGCAGGTAGACAGAGATAAGTGTGATCATAGGCAATTGCCCTACCTTTGCAGGTAACCAAAGTTCAGAATTTTCAAAACTAAAGACACTATATTGAGTTAAATTTCCTAAACTCATACCAAAACCAACTTATTGAGGAGTGAAGATGGGAGGAGGAAGGGGATGAGGTAATGAATATGAATGAGACATTCCTGGACTTGATGCAAATCATGGTTTAGCAGTGGAATTACCTAACTACCAGTTGTACAATTAAAAGGCCTCATTTTCCTCTCTAATGAAGATGCAGATAGATGCAGGGAGAAGAATGTTAATTTCTGTTAGCATAACTGAAATGAAAGGTAACCATATAGCTCTAGTTTGGGAATGAAAACTAAGTATTAAATTAGGCCAAATTTCTTCCTCATTTTCCAAATTTGTTCCTGTTTTTTAGGTATCATAAAGAACTAATAACCATTAAAATACAGCTTTGAACATTCAAGTAAAACAGCTACAGTTGTAGAAGTCAAGAGTGGATTATAGTTTCCCTCCTATAAACAGCTTATCTTGACTTTTCTGTACAATACTGTGTAATTTCACAAATTCTAAATTAAATGCCAATTCTTCTTGCAGTTTCAACTCACAGTTCATTTGCTATTATCAATGTACTTTACATAACAGATAAAGGAGATTTTTAAAGTTGATTATGAGAGACTAAACAGGAAAAGACTGCATCTGTAAACTTATTAAAATATTGATAAAAGACTAGTTGTAAAGCAGTTCTATGAAAAATACGTATACTGATCTTTGTGCTGTATGATCGGCTGTGTAAGCCAGGAACAAAAAAGAACACGAAGTATTAAGTTGAAAATAACCTGTCAGGCATACCTAACTCCTCTCTCCCTAAGTAATTATTCCCTATTCCCTGCACACACGTATTCTCATACATAACTATTTACTCCCACTCCAAATAAGCAAACGCCACCTCTTAGGCCTGAGGTCTCCAAGTCCATTCACTGGGGTTTCTTGAGCAGAGAGTTTGTCTGTTCTCATACAGGACAGCAAAAGGATTCAAACCATTGATTAAATGAAAACAATGGAAGACAATGCCCACACAGTTGCTCAGCATTACACAATTCTGCATTCTTGCACCTATGTTTAAAATCAATGCATGCAAAGCTTTCAGCTAATAGTTACATACCTGCCACTCTGGTCTGTAGTCCATGTAACTGATTTTCCCTCAGGTTTGGTTTTGTACCATATTCTTATTGCATGAGGAAAGTCTGTTGGAGTCTGAATTCCTGATTTCCTTATCTCCAGGCTCCAAGTGCTAGTAGTAAAGAGAAGCTCTCCACAGCCAGGTGCTTTGCTGCAGCAACTAAAATAGTATAGCTGTTCTTTCCAGCGATCCGCAGGTAAAGTCACAAGTTCATGTACAATCTGATTCCTGAGATTTCCCATCTCCTTTGAAGCATCAGTTAGCTTGGCAGACGTTGTGAATTTTTCAGTGCCTGACACAGCAGCAACATCTACCTCCTCAACCTTTAGCACGGATAAATCACAGCAGTCCAAAATCAGCAGAAAATCCTTATTCCCGTGATTCTCTATGTCACAGCAGTTCTTTAAACTAGAAATCCCAGAAGCCTGTTCCTTGTTGCTATGGTTACAACTTTTATCAGAAGTATCTTCACCTTTACCACAGGCAGCAAAATCATTACATTCCATTTTAGATGAACAGGCACTCACATTTGTCACAGGAATGTGGCAAAGTTCAGATGCTCTCATTTTACAGGCTACATCAAACTGTGGCTGGCAGCTCTCTTCGCCAGTACTGCTGGTTTTCCTGTACCGGCTCCCAGTCTCAAAGAATAAAACTATGATGCCTTCAATAACTTTACTTTTAAAATCCACATCCAAGTCCAACACATAGTGCTTTACAAGCATGTGGCTAGTGTTGGCCATTAAGGGCAAGTCATCCTTCATGGGGTCTAGCTGTGTCTCCATGTTCCAGTCTATTGGGCAACAGTTCTACGAAGCCTCAGACATTTCTTAAATATGATGTCTCCATAAAAAACAAGGATCTTCAGCCTCCCAGTGCCAAAAATATTTTTAATTAATATTATACTATTGAAATTAATTCCAGCTCCTCCACTCCTTACACTCTGTAGAAAAAAAAAAAAATAAAAATCAGATAGTAATTTTACAACTGTTTCTGAAATGCACTATATCTAAAAGTCATTTAAAGTCCAGTTGTCATTAGGAAGAATAGTACAGCCAAAGGGTGGTTGTGTCTCCACAGAATGTCATCAAGCTAGTTGCTTCAGGATTGGATTTCAAGAACCACTGGCATTATTTTTCAGAGATCTCAAATGAAAATAGTTCTAAACAGCTTTTATAAACTCAAAGAAACATATTTTACTATAGGCCTCCCATTTAATCTCTTCACCCACAATAATCCTTTAGAAAAGATATATAGTAGTGGAACGTCTAATTTAATTTATCTCTGCGCTGTTTGTTTTTAAGGTTGCTGTATTTATTTCAAATGCATTACCTCAAAAGATAGCAATCATTCTTCTACTGTGATTCTAAGTTACAAAAGTAAGCCTAAATCACCTCATACGCCTTCAAGTTTTAAAGTGATATTTTAAGATATATAGTGTATCTCCAGGGTTTAATATACTTTCCACATTACAACTGCTCTTCTATCAGCCCTTCTACTAAATTACAAGAAAATGAGCCAGTTTACTAGGAGTGCATTCCAAGTATTCCTTTGAGATTGCTCATTAAGATTTTTCAAATTTATAGTTAAATACTTAATGTATATGATTACTTCTTAATAGCTGGAAATCCATTAACACTCAGGATAATAACATCTTACAGAAAACAAAAGGTCTTCCCACTGGAAAAATCTGCAAATACCCACAAAATGAATAAAATATTAAAATGCATCAGGATTTGTTGGAAGAGCAGGCAGAATTTAGTCACAGAAGTTTAACTGGCATGCATTCTGTTTTGTGATGACCATTAAGCTAAAGTCATGCACTTTTAGCTCACTTAAGTCCTTTTTGTCTATTTTCTAGACTAGAAACAGAAATCAGAGGAAGAAACAACTGTTAAGATGTGCAGTCCTCTCCCTGCCAGTTCACTGAGACTTTCATGATAGAAAGCCAAGACTAGTTTTTAAGTGCCTTAAGCAAACAGGTTATTTCATCATGACACCGTGTTGCAGTTTCACAGCCTCATCACAGACAGAGTCCAAAGACACTTTTTGTGGAGTTCTCAAAGTCAGCACAGAGGAGAAGACACACTCCCCCAAGACCTGCTATTCCTTTTGCAGGAATCCAGGATGTGTTGGCAATCTAGCATCAGTAAGTGAAAAGACTCAGGCCAAAAAATGACCTATACTGTTCCCTGAACCAGCTTCACACAAAGCACACAAAACATGGCAAATATCTCTTTGTTGATGGCCTTCTACCAGTCAGAAACAGCTCTTACAGGGATGTCTTTGAAGATGAGCTGAAAAGAATCTGTTTTACATCAATACTCCTGCACTTCTGCAAACATACCAGGACATCAAGCTCACTTCAGAAGCCTCTCTCTCACTGAAATACCCAGAATACTTTCAAGACTGCCTCCAAGGGACACTCATTGCATCTTTTGAACTGCATCAAGTAGATACTTCTCTGAGTTTTCCCAGCCTTCTTCTCCAAATTTAATCACTTCTTCTTCATCATAACAGTCTACTATTTTGAGTGCTTTCAAGCTTCACGTATTTGCAAAAATACACTTTGCATCTTACACTGCTTTGACAGATGTGTACATCTGTGTACTTCCAGAATTCAACCTTGTATCAGGATCCATAACCAGATTAATAAGCTTCTGCAGCATCCCGGTAATTTCAGTGTGGCTCTCCAAGGATGACTTATCTTTGCAGATACATGTGCAGTGTTGCTCTGCGTTTGGCCAGTTTGACTTAAAAAAACAAAAACAAACAAAAACCCACAAACAAACACCCCTACCCACCCACCCACAAAACCACAAACAACCCACCCCCCCAAAACAAACAAACAAACCACAAAAAACACACACACAAAAAAACCAACCAAACAAAACCAACAACAAAACCAAACAAAAATAGAGGAAGGTGAAGAAGTACCCTGAAATACATATTGGACCTAATATCATCGTAGTGATCGCTTTCTACTTTAATTTAGAAAGTCCGTAAAATAGTACAGAAGCGGAACAAAAGAAACCTCAGCTTGGTGAATGAGGAATGTCTATAAATAGCACATAGCCATTACAATCATGTCCTTGTCTTGACACCTATCTGGGAATACCAGCAGAGCCAACAAAGGTTCTAAATGCTGCGAAATGAGCAATGCATCTACCATGTTTGTGAATAACACTGTGGACTGAACTTGATGTCATCTGCATTTTTTTCTGACTACAAAAACCTTATGACTTCTGACAGGTTTCTGACCATGTATTGGTGGTAAGGAAAAAACCTCAACAGTGAGGTGGCATTCAATAATTCATTTTGCATAAATACTTAGGTTTGAAAACCAAGTATAACACTGATACATTTTATACAATGTGAGTACTATACTAACAATAATTATTCATGCTGTACTAATATTAAGTGGTTTATATTCCTGTTTTTCCTGTTTTCCACTGGGATGATGCGATCAATTTCTCACCTCAAAAGTATTAAGATAATTAACTTACATTACATTCTCAGCTGCCATGGTAAGAAGTACCTCTGAACATCTTCAAATAAAATAGCTCACATTTATTTTGTATGTAGAGGACTGTCATATATATTTAGCATCAATTAACAGGGAGATTAAGATGTTGACAGTGCCATACAAGCAAATTCAATCCCAATAGAAAAAAAAAACAAAAACAAAAACAAAACAATACAAAAAACCCCCAAACCCCCCAAAATTAAAAACCACAATTAATTGAAGCATCATCCAAAAAATTAATTCTATACATAAAAATCCTTTTCAAAACTCTCACTCTCTGGGGTTCCACAGTATTGTTAATGCATGCAGCTCTTGCCCAGTCCTATTCATATTTGTTCAAATTAACTGAGCATCCTTGTCTAGTTTGCTTCATTTAAAATATTTAGAAAGTTCATAACTTGACTCCAAATATTTGCACTGCTTGAAGTACACACCTAATACTCATTAAAAGCAATAATTCTCAAATACACACAGGGAGCTCTTTAAAATGTGCCCTGTATGTGTGAACTAGAATTTTTGCAGGTTACCTGCCATTCACATAAAAATGCATTTTCATCAGCCAGCTGTGTCGTTTTTACCCCATTTGACTTTTCTTACACATTCCATCCAAATTCCAGTTTTATTAAAAATATTCTCAAAGTATGTTTTGTTTGTGTGTATGTTTGCTCTATTTTTTGTGTTTCCACTATTGCATATATGCCTGATTACGTGGAAGAATCTAGTTCTTTCCCTCGAGATGAAACAGAAGTAGGTAAAACACTCCTCTATTGTTTTTAAATACCTCTGCAGAAGGGTATTGTTCAGTTTCACTAGTTAGTATGATCCATTTTTCTATAATATTGAATTAAATATTCTTTCCTGTAAACATTTTTTCCCCTCTAAGCTTCACTAAACTCATGCTTCCTATGGTTTTGGATTAAGAGGACCTTGTTATACAGTGGAAGCACAAATTTGCTTCTCACCCCTTCTAACTCAGAGGTCACTTTTCCATCTCTCCAGTCACCCAACACACCAGTTCAGAATAGGCAGATTATTAAAATAAAGTTTTAATTGTGCTCTGAGTCAAAATAGTTAATTTTGTTAGTAATAAAATAAGATCATTTACACAGCCTGGTCATTCAACAGACCCACAGGGGCATCAGAGCCCCAGCGTAAGAAGGACAATAGGTACTTGTATTGCTAATGCCAAAAGTGGGGTTTCTTTGTAACCTTGGCCTTTAAATCTCAGTATTTGCTCTAGTAAACCTGAGCTGATATTGCTATAAACACAAAACAATTCTTTGAGCTCTTCCCATTTTTTTTTTAATTTGCACGCTGTACTTCTCATTCTGTAATACTTCTTGCTAACTGCTACTGAATTTCAACAACGACTTAAACCAATTTTTAGAAATAACGTACATCCTGAACTCCAAAGTGCTTGTAATCTCTCCAGATTGACCCCATTCAATCACTTGATTAATGCAAGCATAAAACATGAGGGTGTTTATTCACAACAAAACTAAGCCAATCTTTGCCTGAGATGCCACAATAGGAAACTTGTCTGTCTTCCTCAAATCTCCACACAGCCTTCCTTCCTATGAAGCTACACAAGTGCAGAAGACAACTCAAGGAAAGAGGCATGAACATGCAGCTGGGGACAGAATATGATTGTTCTTTGGGAGGCAGTTCAGATTGGGATGAACTTAAACCCAGCACAAGGCTATATATAAATTTAATAAAACTTGAGCAAAACCCAGTACAGACTCAACTACATTTAAGTATGTTGAAATAATTTTAAATGCTCTTAAGAGTTAAAAAGTAAATCACTGGTGAATGCTGAAGATGGTCTTAGGAGTTTTGTTTGGTGGGTTTATAAATTACAAACAAATAACATTAAAAATTAAATTTAAAGGCAAATTAAAGAAAATTAACAGAGGACACAACAGCTCATCCAAAGGCAAAACTTCTATTATTTTTTCATTATCTAATAGCTTTTTGTTTTTTCACTAAATATTCACTAAAAAAAAATAAATTACTAAGTATTCATAAACTGATTGCCTAAAAATTCACATAGCTTAACTTAATCCTCTGAAAAAAAACTAAGAAACTAAGTCTACTGAAAAATTGCTATTTCACTGACAGAACAGGCCTAGCAGAGAGTCAGTAACAGGACCAGAGGGCTGAAGCACACAGGTGTAGGAGGAGAGGCTGACGATGCCAGGTCTGATCAGCCTGGGGATGAGGGAAGATTACGTGCTGTACCCCAGTACCTAAAGGGGTGTGTACAGAAGATACAGTCAGAATCTTCTTAGAGTGGCACAGACAAAAGACAAGCAAAAAGATATTAAGCTGTCTTGCAAATACAACTCCATTCTGTATTATACTGCATTAAATAGAGCTAACTTAAAAAATTTAAAAATTGTCATTTTTATATTCTGCAGAGCTGCTTTTTTCTTGGTATTGAACTGAAAGAATAGATGAGCAGGTAAGGAGCAAATAAAGAATAAGAACGAAAATACATAATTTTGAGAATAAGCATAGTGAAATATACTCCAAGAAAACAGTGTTCTTATCATTTTCAATGGAAACCTAGAATGCAACTGAAATAACAAGAGAACAAACAAAATATTACTGTCCTGCTCCAGGGTCAAGTTAAACAATATTGTCTGCATTGATTGTTTTCTGAAAGAAAATTCCTTAAGAATATTTTTAAAGGCATTGCAAGACATTTTCTGCAAACTATATGACAGATTTTCAGAAGGTATAGAGATCTGCAGAGAACAATATATTGCTGTTAGTGGAAACTGGGCCACTGAATGCCTTCTTAGGAAGGAAGGGACAGGAAAAGGGGAGAGATGAACAGAAGCCCAAATGCATAGTAAAGTCTGATTATTTACTACCTCCAATGACTCTAAAAAGCTCTGAAACAGAATTACAAAGTTAATACTGGTACAGGAAAAAAAAAAAAAGACAATGAGAAAATGGTCCTTAAAACTTAAATCAATTGCTACTTCAGTAATAAATTAAGGAAAAAAAGAAATCTTCAAGTGGCACTAATGTATCTTTAAAAGATTTCATTCCATACATAAATTTTAGGGATGGAAGCAGAGAAGCATTATGCTTATTTCAGAGAAAGAATACAAAATAAAACAAAAAGAAGGAAATTTACCAAAACTTGACAATTTTTAAAAGCTTTTCAGATCATTAAATGTTTGTATTTGAATCCTGGAACTTCACTACAGAACTCTTGTATTTATAATCGTTTTACTATAACATGCTATGGCAAGAAAGAAATGATGATGTGTTACATTACATTTCTGTAAGCCAGGTTAAACAACAATGCTAATGTTCAATCACAGAGCTTTACAATATTTACTGAACTAAAGCAAAAGCATTTTAAGGTAAGATTAGTTAAGTTTTCTGGCACATACATAAAATATTAATAAAAAACGCTTGTTAAAAATTACACATAGCACATTCAAGGTGTGCTTATATTATTTTCTTAACACTTATTAATTTACCCTAAATGAAAAGGTTTTCCATAATAATATTCCAGAGGACCTAGTGTGCCCTCTTGTGTGTGGGTAATGTTACACCACTACATATTGAATCAGTTGGGTACATATGCAATAAAATTCTGCCTTTAAATTTATATTATAAGTGATTATAAAATATAAACAACACACACTGCCTTTAACTACTCTTCTTACAACTTCAGACTCACATCAGACCAAAATTTGTAGAAGTATAATGAGTGCTAAAACCATGTATATTCCAGATACTTTTAAAAGTAAATATTAATAGAGCTGCAAAACAGTTGTGCTTTTTAAATCCTATTTTATTTACACCTGCTTTATTAACAAGAAAATTCATGGTAAAATGATGCATATTTTGAAAGTGCATGGCATTTTCAATGCAGAAAGTGTACATCTACGCAATTTTAGAACAATCTAGTAGAAATATTTTAAGGCATATATTATAGTCACCTGAATAAGAGCTAGAAAGATTATTTAAATGTTACATTTGTACCCAAAGCCATTTTATGTAAGAATTTGATATGATTTATGAATATATGAATTATATGATTTATGATATATGAATTAAGTTGATTTGATTTGAGTCCTGTCTTCAACAGGACTGCTAATTTCATTACATTAAAATACATGGATAAATGGTTGCATTCCAGAAAAGATAGATATCCACTCCTTTGGACTGTGCTTGGCTTAGCAAATACTAGATCTCGGCCACCCTGGGAGAAAGTCTCCGTTTCTTCCAAGAAGAAAAGTTAGGAATAAACTGTCTATTTGGTCACTTAAACAGGTAACTTTTTCAGTACCAAGAAAAAAAGCAGAAGATAAGGCAACTAAAAAACTATGCACCCAACTTCTGTAGCACTGAAGGAAGGATGCACTTCAACAAAAAGAGGAGGATAACATTACTGCAGAATGTAATATCAGACCTAAAATGTAATTAAAAAAAAATTTCTTAAAAGGACCATTGTGAAACCCTGTAATTGTACAGGACAAAAAGATATTAATGTATATATATTGTTGCATGTGTGTAAATGCTAGGCATCTACTTCTTTGCTCTCAATTAGTACTGCGATTTCAACAATACTGTAAAAACATGCTGATATTTTGTTTGAAATTTAGCATCCACACATAGACTGTCCTTCATTGGTCTCATACAATCAAATCAGCATGATGACACAGAGAGCAAGTATGTGTGCACCCACAGAAGCAAAAGCTGTAATAATAGGTACAAGAGTCAGATGAGAAGAAAAAATGGAAAAAAAAAGTGTAGCTGTGCAACAATCAAACAGGCTTGTAAACCCATCCTCTCCTCTTTATTTGAACTGTGATGTCTTTTCATAAATATGTGGTAATTTGGGGAGTTTAGCAGAACGGGCTGTGAATAATTATTTAATTTACCATTTGATTCCAACTGCACTCGATTAAGTGCAACTTTTGTAGCTTCTTCAATCAAGTCTTCCAAAAATGTACAGAAATCATAATATAATTATCCCACAAATATGTGTTCTACTGCAAGTACTAAAATACAGTTTATCAAAATCCTAAGCAAAATAAACACCAGCTGCAACATAACACAAATTTGCAAGTCAGGCTTAGGTATACAAAGGCAGGATTCTTCCCTGCTTTTTTTCTGACAAAATCAACAGAGGTTCAGATGAAGTGTAACTAAATTGACTCCCAAACAGTCTACGATTGTGAAACTAATTCAGAGTAGCATTTGTCATGCAACATTTTCAGCACTTTTCAGGATGAGGAGGTTGAGTATGAAAGATGTAAAGAGAAATGGGGCTTCTGTTTTAAACAAAAAGAGCTGCCTTTGCTGACTACATAGAAATGGAAAGTCTTGCCTATATATTCATACCTGTATTTTTTGAACACTGCTGTGTTGTCACCGATGTGGTTTAAATACCTCAAAAGTGTTTTTCAGACAATCACAAGCCACTGGTATGCATTCTGCCACACAAATGTCAAAGCAAGCAGGTACCATTTGGTTTATTTCATGGTCCAGCTATCTAATACAGTCTTATAACTGAACTTTTATTCATTCTGCATTTCCTTTCATTCTTCCTTAACAGGTTAAGAGAATAAACTATAATCATGGTGTTCACATAATACAAGAAACATACTACCTCAAAAGCTGAGGCAATATCTTTGCTGTACACCTTGGAAGTTCTCTATACACATCCCAGCTTTGTATATGCAAATAGTACATCTTTTACTACTGCTTCCTAACTACGCTGTTCTGAGTATCCCTGGATTTGATACAAGAAGTTCCTTGCTACCTTATGCACATATGAAGGCATTGTCATCAGAAAGAGCATACTAGAGCCATTATTTCTGACATCTTTGTTGAGATACTTCTCTTACACAACATTGTCTTCTGTAATATCTTTGCTATAATCTGTTTGCAAGACGAGTATCCAGCTTTCATTTATTTGAAAGTAATGCATTTCACCTTTAGAAAAACAGGTTCACTGGCTGGATTCTAAGCATGAAAACAAATAAGGAACTATACTGCTACCACAAATGCTTAATGATCATTTTACAAACACTGTTTGGTGTTATTCTTCTTCTGCATACAAAGATGTAATAAATTGCTAGCACATTTTAAAAATAGACCTCAGATTTAATGCACCTTCTTTATCAAACATGCTTTGTAAGTCATAAAAATGTAAGGCAAGCTAATTGTTTGGTTATATGTTTTAATATTTTAGTAGATGTTTGCAAAAGAGTAAAGAACAATAATAGCAGATGGTGGCCAGCATGAGTAGAATCACTCTTTATCATCCGTGCATAATAGAGTTACATAAAAGGCACAAAGAATGGAAAATAGGGGAGAGGTGATCCTTCATGGAATATTTGTATAACAACACTTTTCCATTTAACAGCGAAAGCATCGGCCTGAACTAGAATCATATGCCTCTGAAAGCAAACCCGAGAAAAGAGCTTTCCGTCAAAATAAAACATGGTTGCAAAGTAGACAAGATTAAAGTATAAACTTCCTAAAAATACCAGTAAGCAAAAAATGTTTCTTTGTGATAAAAAAAATACACAGTAATGCATAGTTTTGGTTGTTACAGTTAAAATGAAAATGAAATAAAGAGACAGAGAGGAAGAACCTGGAAACAAAATCCCATCCTATGGGGGAAGTGGGCAAAAAAACCCCATGCATCTGAACTACCCTGGTAATATATCCACTACAAATAGAAAACGAAGAAAGTGAGAATAACTGTTATACAAAGTAGTCTAATTAAACCTGTAAACAGCCTATTAAAAACTAGAATGGTCAGTTATGATACTTGATACTGATATTCCATTATTCCAGGAAACCATTATTTTCAACTGCTAACAACTAACTATTCCAGTCTAATGCCACTCTAACAATCTACATGAGAAAATCAGAAAACCATCTGGACTTTTTGAGAGGTCCAACACAGGCACAACTAGGTAGAAGCAAATGAAAAGCTTACAAACTTCAGAAAAAAAACTACCCTTGAGAAATAGGGAAGATACATGGTTATTAGAGATGACTGCATGATACCATGGCACAAGCTATAAATGTACTACACAGAATTCACTGAATCATCTACTTACTTTCCAATCACACACTTTATTTCATTGCAGTCCTGCTAGATCAGCCAGTAATGGACTGTCTTATATGGCTAACACATGACAATAAAGGTAGGTGCAAAATGCAGTTGTCTAAGGTATCTCTTCATGCCAAAATGTAGGACTGTGCCAAACATGCTCTTTTGTAAGCATACGCAAAATACCTCTTATTTCAGAGCGCAACTCTAGCTGTTTCTTTTTATGCATTTAGACAATCTAGAAAACAAAAATGAATGAAAGAGAGGGCTATATGAGAGAATATCAAGATCTCCAACCAAACCAGGCAGTTACAACTCTGTATTTGACTTCCGCCAAGCCCTGGAAAATTCCTAACTTAAAGCTGTTCCAAAAATTTGAGTACATTCACTTGTTAACGACTTAAAAACATACTAATATTTTTATTGTGCAAAATCAGAGTTGCACAAACTTGCGCACAGACAAATGCCGACACAAGTAGCAGCCATTAATGCCCAAGACAGAGGCCATTCCTATCTTTGTTTTTCTGTTTTTCAGACAGTACACAAACTCATTGCCTGAAATAACAGCCAATTAAGGCAATTAAAAATAAATGTACACAAATTGGGTTTCCTAGAAAACTAAGGATGGTCAGAAAAACCCTACCAATTTATGCTAGATCTGTTGGAAGATATTCCTCCCAGCTGCTGGTTCTGCCAGAATCATCCCCTTTGAACACAGTCAACAGAGGCAAGTATATCTCTGCACGCAGTTGCTCCAGCCCATGGCCTGACCCATGCAGCCAAATTGGTAATTTAAACTGATATTGCAGGCTACAAACAATAATCTCAGATGCACAGACATCAGTTTGTTCATGTTATGTACTCCCTATATTCTTCAAAAGGTATAGAAGTATTTAGCACCACAAACTTTCCCTACATGCCACTGGCCAATATCCAGATGCTACATATTTAAACAACACAACCTTTTTATCTTCACGTAAAAGCCAGTGCAAAATTAAATCATGCTTTGCTTCTCTCCACCTTCAGCTAAGCATGATTTGCTTCATCTGTACAAAAAAGCTAAATCAATTGCTTTCAACATGCAGGTGTTAGAATTATAACTTACAATGCTCTCCACTCGGCATTTAAAAAAATAAAAAAATAGAAAAAAAAAGTCTTTGGGATAAACACTCTCTTTAATAAGAGGTTTATAACTAATTCCCTTTAAAGTGCTTTCAAGGAAGCTTCTTTAAATTCCTGTTTCATAATTTTTTTATACAATGTAAGACACTAAGATCTTACCAAGAAGTCAGTTTTGAACATCAGCATCAAGAGTAATTCTGCTCTTTAAAGTAATATATGTACCATGCCTAATTTTCAGTAATTACAAACTTACTTTTATTCCACACCTGTAACACAAATAGTTAAGCCATCATCAGCCTTCATAAGGCAGGAATACTTTCTTCTGGATATGAAAGAAAGGCTTAAATAAACTAAGAGAAATATTCGCTACTGTTAAACTACTGCAACCCAATCTATACAGAAGAGCTTGCAGACCTCACTCTGCGTCACAAGAAAACCAGCACACAGAGTAATGAGGCTTTGATGTGAAAGTTAATTAAATTAGTAACATCCCTCGACAAAGCAATTCGTGCCTTTCTAGAAGCCTCCTTTAAGTCTGGAAACCATAGAAATAATGAATACAATGGAAGATCTTGTCATGGTTTAACCCAAGCTAGCAATATAACCATGAAAGCTGCTCACTCACCCCGCTCCACACCCCGAAATATAAGAGCGAATCGAAAGGGAGAAACTCATGGCTTGAGATAAACACAGTTTAATAAAATAACACTGATATACTACTAATAATATATATAAAATGGGAATAGAATATAAAAGATACTCAATGCAATTCCTCATGGAATCTGTCCACACCAAGCAGCTAGTCCCAGGAAATAGCACATGGTCCCAACAGCCGATCCCAGAGAGAGAAGAGAAAAAAAGGCCCAGAGGCCTCTGCAAAACAGCAGGATGGCAAAAAGCCGAACCAAAGAAACTCCAAAACAGAACTCCTCCAAAGAGGTCTCTGTCCCAGCTCCAGGAGTAGCCAGAAGATCCCAACTCTCCTTGAATATGAAGCATGACACTAATGGGACAGAATACTCTTATGGATCAGTCTGGATGTCAGTCAAGCTCTGCCCCATCCATGCCCCCCTTCCCCGCTGCCTCACACCTGTGGGCAGAGCCCAGAATGTCCTCAGCTCCCAGACAACTCTGTCCCAGGGTGTTACCTTCTTGTTCTCAAACTAATTCCAAAAGAATGACCATGCTGGCTACAAAAAAGAAAGGTTTCCAACTACATGAAGAATATTAACTCGTTTTGAGTCAAAGCAGCACAGACTTTACCAACTACAAGGTAGCAGCAGTGGAAGTTGCTTCCCATAAATTGAAATTACAAGTTAAAATAGGAAACTTTTTCTCTCAGCTGAAACAAACAACATTTAAAAACATCAAGTCCCCTTCTGTCCCAAAAATACCCACTCCCAAAGAAAACCACATAATTAAACAAAGATTGAGACAGAGGGATAACTTACTACCAGTAAATAAGCTAGGAATAGCATCCTGATATTCCTCATAAACTCTCGTTAGTGGATTGGCAGTTCTTTGTATTACAGCAATGAGCAAATACCTAACAGCATTAAATGGAGCCCAAATATATACAGCTAAACATTTTACAAGTTCCTGCCCACAAATCTACAATTACTATGTTTACAGAAAACTCATCTGTGTTAAGGATGGAATTTTCAGTTTTTTATTTCACAAAACTGTCTCAAGGTTGACATGATCCTGGATAACCTACAATACCTAACCCTGCTTGACCTGGGGCACTGAACTAGACAATCTTTAGCGGTTCCCTTCAACCTCAGTGATTCTGTGTAAACACTGAACAGCATTAAAGAGGTGCAAATTTACTTTGGGTTTTATTTCCACTCAAAATACACAATGAAAAGGTGTGTTTGTGTGTGATTTTCAGGAGATGGAGCATGAAGGTGAGAAGACACTCATACATAGGAGGTGTCCAAATGAAATCTGTGCTGAAATAGAATTACTGTTTTTAACTCACTGCACCTGTCATTTACAAATGCCACCTACAACGTAACAGAATTATTTCCTTAAGGTTGGAATCTGAAAAAGTCATCTCACAGAATCACAGAATGTCAGGGATTGGAAAGGACCTTGAAAGATCATCTAGTCCAATCCCCCTGCCAGAGCAGGAACACCCAGATGAGGTTACACAGGAAGGTGTCCAGGCAGGTCTTGAATGTCTCCAGAGCAGGAGACTCCACAATCTCCCTGGGCAGCCTGTTCCAGTGCTCTGTCACCCTTACTGAGAAGAAGTTTCTTCTCATATTTAAGTGGAACCTCCTGTATTCCAGTTTGTACCCATTGCCCCGTGTCCTATCGTTGGTTGCCACTGAGAGGAGCCTGGGTCCATCCTTTACATATTTATAAACATTAAACTTTCCAGTGTTCACACTAGCGAGCTACCCGAGACACTCAGCTTGGGCACAGCAAAACTAAGCGTTACCCTGAGTAACGGACCTAACACACAACTGAGCTGAAACCCACAGACGAATTACAAAATGCCATTTATTGAGACATGAGTTTCACCCGTAAGTTTCCAAGCGTTAAAGAGGCAAACACGTAGAAAACTTTGTTAATCAGCTTTGACGAGCTTGACCGGAATTGGATTTAAAGTTCTCTCAGGAAACACATACTTAAGACGGAGTCCTACGTGAAGGGCACCGACTGGAGCTGCACCAGCAGTGTGAAAGCAGACGACAGGAACCGCTGGCTGCACGGCCCGCACCGCTCCGCATCTTGACCGCCCCGCCGCCTACTGCTCTCCAGCTGCGGCAGCGCGGTTCACCGGGAAAGGCGGGGACGCTGACTGGGTCACTCCACAAGCGCCCCGGGGCCCGAAGAGCTCAGCCCCTCGCTGCTCCTGCGCCCGGAGCGGGCGGAGCGGGCGGGCTCACCGCGGCACGCGCCACCGCCGGCTCCTGGGGCGAGGCGAGCGAGGCGAGCGGGACAAACGGTCGCTACCGGCCCGCTCCCCTTCCAGCCGCGCCGGGCGCCTGAGCGGCCGCCAGGGCCCACCGGCTACGGCGTTACCTGCCGGGCCCGCGCCAAGCCCACACCACCCTCCGCACCGGCCGCGGCGCCTTTTGATGACATCATGCACCGGCACCGCCCCCCCCTCGCCCTGGCCCGTCCCCCGAGGCGCCGGCGGGAGCGGCTGCTCCCGGGGGCCCAGCGGCGCGGCCGGGCCGGCCTGCTGCCCCCCGCCGGCTGACGGCCGAATTGCACACTCGCAGGGAGTCGGGGTGAGACGGCGAAAACTCAACTGTAGAGTCAATTATACTGTTAAGCGGCGTTCTTTAATTGACAACGCTGGGGATCACCCTCCAGAAGTGCCCCAAACGCTGGATGCCCTTGCGTTGCTTATAATTACTGCATATATTTTTTAAAATTTTGAAGTCTATACTAAGAAATAATTGATTATGTTAGTTACAATTGTTTAGTTTCTTACTTACAATACACCTATTAATTATTAGTTAAATATAAACTAAGCATTCTGCTTCTAAACAATGTGTCACTTAATCTTCTGTCTCCCTCTTGTCATGCAGAAGGATCTAAAGCTTGAAAAACATCCCCTCGTTTTGCAGGTGGTCAGAAAGCATTTGTCATGTCAACTGGTTAATGATGGGTACGTCTTTTGTAACTTAATCACAGTATACATTTATTTAGCAGCTTCTCTTCATGGAGCGAGGGAAAAGAGCAGGAACAGGCCTTCTGGGTTCACTGATGGCTGTTTCCAGCACTGGAATTGCTTAGAATCATAGAATGTCCTGAGATGGAAGGGACCCACAAGGATCATCGAGTCCAACTCCTGTCCCTGCATATGACAACCCCACAGTTCAGACCATGTGTCTGAGGGTGTTGTCCAGTCTCTTCTTGAACACTGTCAGGCTGTGACACCTCCCTGCAGAGCCTGTTCCAGTGCTCCACCACCCTCTGGGTGAAGAACCTTTTCCTAATGTCCAACCTAAACCTCCCCTGGCACATCTTCTGCCATTCCCTCAGGCTCTGTCGTTGGTTGCTGCTAGAAATCCCAGTTAGCTGCTAGATATCCCCGTCTTTCTAAAATAATTGGAATGTACTAGCACTGGTAGGAAGATGATAGAAAATATCTCTGACCCAGCCATATCCAGTACAGAGTCATCTCTTTGAGGATTACAATCACACTACTCCTACTCAGGAAGGACTTTCTGCGTAGGGCCATCTGCAGTAATCAAGGAAAGGCTGAGTCCAAAATAAGTGTTTCACTTCGAATTAGGCTTGAGTATGCGTTCTGAATCCAGATGAAACTGGCACTTGTAACAGTTCTGTTTGAGAACATCTGATATATATAAACAAGAGTATATGACTGTGAAAACACACATTACTTCACAAATACTCGAAAAGCAATGCATTTTTTTCTGATCGAGAATGCTGTAGCTTAAGCAAAAGCTGCACTAGAGTAGCCTTAGTGGTTTCTTTTTGTTTTATTTTCAGTGCACAATATGGGTCAAGTTTCTTACTTGTGCAATAGTGATGTACAGAGCTCTTTGTTAAGGATCAGTGGATTGTCAACATTGCTGACTGTTCTTGCTTTTACTTGCATACATGGCTTCCTTTTCCAGTGGCTGAGAGAATGCATTGTTCTAGCCAAAAAAAAACCTAAACCAGAACCTCATGAGTGTAAAACAACGTCCTCTCTTGCTCCATATTTACCCTAAACCTATTTATTTATTGAAAGAAGAGGTCTTCTCTGACAAATAGCATTTTCTGTTGCTGTCCAAATGCATATACACTGTGGCACATCATCATCCTTCCCATTTATAGTAAAACAGTCTTGGATTGCTGTTGTCAAGTGAACAGTGATAGCCTGATGTACATAAATACTGGATGCTTGCTTTATTTGGCCTCCAACATGAGCAAAGTGGTTACCTGCTTATGACTCCAGTATGGAAGTTTTTCTGCCATTAAAAACAAAAACTTAGTGCAAAAATACTGCTGTAACTTTCACAAAAAAACCTGAAGATTACATAAAGGGTTATTTTCATAACAGCTTATTTAGGCAACATTTCACTAGTATTAACATTTTACACCTTTAACAGCTAAACTTCTGACAAGTTCTAAAAGTCAAAAATAGGGAAGGTAACTGCTACATACTTTTAAAGCAATTTTGTCACTGGTATCCCATAAACATTATTTTGGTGCCAAGCATGACAGCAGTGGGAATTATTTGGAGCAATTGCTCTATAGGAGTACTTGAAACGTCGAGAAGAGGGCAAAACTCAGTCTAAAGAGCTTAATCTAGACTGCTTTTAATTCACAAACCATAGTTACAAAACACCTTTCAGTTGTGGACAAGATGCTGACCACAAACAAGTAGAAGAAGGAAAGATTGTGTTCTGGAGTGACTCATATTGCCATTAACTAACATAGTTAATACATAAATTACCATGCTAGTTATATATTAACTAGTATTATCTGGTAACTAGTATTTTCTCCGTCCTGCGGAGTCTAATCAGCTTTAAGCTTGTGCGTAGTTTATCTTTTTTCCAATTACAATACGAGTTTGCACTGTTCAAGAACAGTATGAGCCCATGTTAAATGATGACTACTTCTTTAAAACCACAAAAAGCAACACTACATGTGAGTATGTCACTTCATTGGCACAGCAAGTTAAGCTGTTAAATGTTAGTTGAAGATTATATTTGACAATTGAAGTTGAAAATGCATTTGATTGAGAGTGTGCACAACTGGGGCATAGCTTGAAACTGGACATTGGCTCCTTTCAAACTCCTGTGAACATGTGACTTGCCTTGCACTGTTAATTATTACAGTTGTGACAATAGTACCTACAAACCAGTTGAGCTAAAAGCAGTAACAACATGGAGGAAGAGGCATCCTGTATTTCAGGGTTGTCTTCTAAAGAAACGAGACACACAGGATAGGAGGAAAGGGTTTAACAGAAGGGCAGCATGAATAGCGTGATGGCAGCAAGGATCTCGCAGACACCTCCACTCTAGTAGCGGTGATACACACGTGTTAAGTGCTATAAATGTTTATAAATGTTATACAGTAAGGGTGAGTAATGAAGCACCTTGGAGGATGTGGTATAAAAGCAGTTATGCATGAAACTGAATTTAAAAGCCTGCAAAGCTGGCACAACTCAGTCATTTGTATTTATTTTGATAACTTTTATAGATACTCTTTGATAACTTTTATAGGTACTCTTACCAACAAGTTCTTGGCTTGCTGGTTTTTTTTCCCAATGCCACACATTGTTCAGGAAAAAGAGTTAACAAAAGTGCCAACTGGTATTATGCTGCTTGACACTAAAACTGGAGCTTTTTCCCACACAGTCCAGAGTGTTGGGGTGGCCCTGTTGCAGCTAAGTTTTATCCTCTTCCAAGGAAGTCCTCTCTGCTTTAGTTGCTTCTGCAGGCAACAGGTGGAATGACTGTCCTACTTTATCAGTGGTTTGATTAATATAAATGGAGACCCATCTGCAGGTGGTTTTTGAAATCTTCAAAACTGATGTGTTAAGTATACCATATGTGGAAGTCTGCAAAGCAAATTGGCTGTGGATATGTCCCTGAAGCTCCAGGAGAGGTAGGAAAAATATTATACCTTGCCTACTGATTTTTCCTTGGTTGCACATATTAAAGTAGTAGTACATAGGAATATTAAAAGAAACCAAGGGAGATGAAAGTGAACCTCATATGCTGTGTTATATCTTAGCTAGATACATATAGCATTTCCACTCTGGGGTTTCGAAAGATATCTTTCATATAAAGTTACCTTTTGAAAGCAAATATAAAGATAAAAATGGACGCCTGACCTTAGGATCAAATTTGGTGTAGATTCAGTGGCTATTGCTACCAGCTTATCACTTGTAAGAATTCATCATTGATATAATTGCTAAATATAAATGTTCTTCCATGGCTTTACTCTTGCATCAAGAGTGTTGCAATCTAATTTAACTTGTATTTTCCTAAAAGGATTGTTTCTTTTTTCCAGTCTGTTATTTCAGCTACAGTGATTCTTTTCATCCAGTGCTGAAAAACACCCCCTCCACATGAACATCAATGATTGTCTTAATTAGGCCTCATGCTTTGATACCATTTGGCCTGATAAAATCCTAATACAGTAATTCAAATATGCGATAAAGAGACTGAAAAGACTTGCTTTCAGGAAACCTTTCTCAACTGACACAATAAAATATTTGTTGCCCCTGGGATTGTGGGTTTCATTATGCTCAGTGGAGACTTAAGCTCAATATGGACCCTTTCAAATAGTACACCAAAGGGACATTGAATGGAGTGAATCATAATAGAAAAACTCCTGTTCACTTTCTGATCTCCAAATGTAATGTAAACAAAGAATGTAACTAAACATATGCATAATTTAATATTTTTCCTGTAGGTCTATGACTGTTAATAATATGAAGTGGCTTGCCACTAGCAAACTGAAAGAAAAGGTTCAGGAACACAAGAAATGCTGCAGGATAGGACTAAATATAAGCAAATTAGGGTCTAGAAAATATTCTATGATCTGACAGATAGGCTGAAAAGGTTGTTAAACGTAACTGGAGGAGAACGGCCGCAGGGAGTGGCCAGTGATGCTGTAACTTCCCCAGCTCCACATATGTCAGAAAGAAGTACAACTGCAGTCATGAAGTATATGAGTTACTCAGTGCCAAAATGAATTTCACTCATTACCGGGAGACCTCTCGAGCATGCAGTATGTATCCTTCATTTTCTAAGCAAGAGGATGAGGAAAGTGGTCAAAGTCCAGTTTTCAGAGCCAGCTGCCAGTCTCTGGGGCCACTTGAGTGCAGAGGGTGTCAGGGAGGCAGCTGCTGGCCCTTCAGCTCTGCTGGCAGCCTTCACCCTCCTGCCAGCTGTGCCCCTGCACATCACCAGTTGTGTACATCACATCCAAAAGAAGCCAGAGGAATACACTGAAATATTTTGCTAGACACTGTGCAATTTTCCCCAACAGCACCAAAATTAAACATAATGGAAGGCTCACATCTGCAAACATGACATTCGGCTCCCTGCATAGTTTGGTCGAAAATCCACAAGAAACCTTATTTAGGGGTGGTGAGGACATAAGCGGGAGAACCTGCCAGAACAATTTTTGGAAAACTATCTCTATTAGGACAATAAGCACTATCTCAGTATGTAGATGACATACACACCTGTCTGAGAAGGCACTGATTGAAACTGAATGTAAAGTAACTTGGCGGGAAAGTGTGACAGAGTCATCTGCCCCATTCTTAACTCCCCTTCAGTTACTGAACGTGGGAACCAAGAACTCAGAACTTCACCAAGAATATCATAAACGGCAATTTAATTCCAAAATCAAGATGGCTAAATTCAGAATTGATTTTAAAAAATAACTGTAATTGCTTTTCTCAGATTTCTTCAGCACATTCACCACATTTCTCACACCTAGGAACTGAGCTATGATCTAGTTAGGCTATTTCAGTAGTCATGCTACTTACTCCACGTTTTGGAAGAGAATAGGTGTAGCGGAGATAGAATTTCTATTTCAAAACATTTTGGAAGTGTTGAGATATCAGGGTGATGGGTGACACGTAAAAACCACTGTGCCAGCTTGAATGATGGAAATACATGTGTCTTTTTAATGAAAAATAAAGCTGTTGCCTTTTTGAGCTCCAAATGGCATTTTGGATCAATTGCTTGTGAAAATCCTTTCATGAGCACTTGGAGGATTGTGTCTGGGGAGGCTGGTGAAACATGCGCTGGATCTCCATTACAGCCTGGGCCTGTTCTGGGCAATCAGCCCATCACATCAGCACTAGTGTGTGGGGGGAAACCACCAAAGCACCTGGATTAAAGAGCAAAATTCAACATTGCTTTCGTAGGACTTGAGAGTAAGTTTTGTCTTAATTTAGTGTGTCCCTAGTAAATTCCAGACTTGAATGCAAGGAGGGTTGATGAACCTTTAACCTGAATCTTCTGCATGACACAAGCCGAAGAATTTCAACCCAAAAAATTGTACTGTGTGGAAGTATATAATATGAAAAACAATTTCTTAAAAAGGTGTTTGGATTAGGTACTTACTACTGTATTCACAAGAGCAATATCGTTATACTTTTCCCAAGAAATGTACATTTCATCTTCCAGAGTAGGACATACAGCTCAGCACGAAATTCCATACCACATGCATTACATGCCTCAAATAACCTAACTGATTCTAACTCTTACTTCTAACTACTGTAAATGTTGAAAGATAATTTTCCTCAATTTATCAATATAGGTTTTATTCTCATGAGATAGACTGTTATGATGTATTTATAATCTACAAAGAAGTAATGCAAAATACATACGTCAGTTATAACACACACATATATAAAATACATAGCATTCAATTCTTTCAAGTTGAGGGAGATTTTCTGGGTTTACACTAAAATTATAAGAAGATAATCCATCAAGAGCAACTGATTTCTAAACCTGGTTCACCATCTGCATTGACATTATCAAGTGTCTGAATATTTTAAAGAAAGAAAATTACAATACCCTTCATAAACACTGGAAATAGTATTAAGACTAACTCTAGTCATCCAGCCTTTGCTAATAAAATTTACTTAATATTTGAATGATTCATCAGATTCTTTATGAATCCTTGTTATATCTGTCAGAGCAATAAATGTAATTGGAATTATGATTTCATGGTTCATGTTTTGCTTATTGCATAGTTTAAAAGCTTTGTGCTTCTTTGATACTAAGTTTCTGTGCCTAATTTTGATGAGGCAGATCAAAGACCTGGATCTCTGTCCCAAAACTAATTTGCAATTCACAGCCTCTCTCGTGTTCACAGTTGAGAAGAGACTGTCAATCATATGTAAGTATAGGATGTTGATAACTTGTAAGCTGAAAATTTTGGCAGGGAAAAAGTGACCATAATGAGTCTCTGAAACCCATGTGTCAACAATGAAAGGACTTTTTGTGCCATCTCATTTACTCTGCAGGTGAAATACATGTTTGCCACCAATACCATATGATACTGTTTGCAAAGGTATCTAAAATTATTGCCAAAGAAGCCTGTTTATCTCTGAGGATCAGAAGAAAAAAAGTTCTTAAGTCATGGGACTCTGGTTAGCCTTCCTGAGACTGTTTTGGTGTTTGCCTGGGTGAACAGCATGACTGGGGAATATGTGTGATTACGGTGATATTGCAAGAGTTTGAGCTTTCAACAGTCTCACCAAAGGAAGAAAACTGGAAAGTGTTGTTTGGTAAGTCTGCCTGACACACAGGCTTTTTTCAGTCTGTAATACTCTTCCAGCAATATTTGACAATTTGCATTTTTGAGAGAGGATGTGGTTAACTCACTTCTCAAGGAGAGTAGATATTTCTTGTTGGACTTCAGTGCTCATGTAGGTTGGAGACTGGCTTTCTGAGTGGTAGATAAGACCCAGCCCCCCCCGTTTTTTTAATAGGTGAGCAGTCTCAGTGGTATAGTTTTAGCTTGGGGGAAGTGTTTTATCATTCCCACAAGCTCCATTTTGAGTATTCAGTTAACGAAGTAGGCTACACAAGTATATTTTGTAGGGAATCTGGGATACTTTGAGAAATCCCTGGAACACCTCTGCTTGCCTTAAGCAAATTGATGCAGTTGTATTTGAACGGAAAGCAGTAGATGCAGCTGCATGTAAGAGGACTTTTTTAGCTTTTTTATTATCTGAATACACATGAAAATGATCCTTGAGAATTTTGTATTTTTAATAGGCACCTCACTTAACAGACATGTTGTTTCACTTGTCAGAGCTCATAAGAGGACTTGCTGCTTGTGGGGATGATGTGAGTGAGGAGGTGCTGGGAAGACAGACTTATCTTCCCTGAGTAGTGGTGTGTTGCTGCCAGTTCGTGCCATTGGATCCTGCTGGAATCCGGATTTTTGAGGGGAGAGGTAGCTGAGCTCACTGTGTGGCAATGCTGGCTTGAATTTAAAGTTTGGCACTAGGCAATAATATCACAGATGATATTTCTAGATAATAGCCAAATATGCAGTTGGATGTGCTGAGGTTTACATCCATGATCAATAACAACTTCTGACAAACCTTCAGTGGCAAAGGGGGTGGACTATTTTTGAATACATAGTATCTGTGAGGATGTTACATCTTTGAGTAAATGAATCTTGATAAGTCCTTGACTTTTTTTAATTTAGGAAATGCAAGCAAAATTCAATAAAGATTTTAGGCTGTGTATTTACAGCACAATACACTACACAGCTGAGCGTAGAGATGCTGACCTTGCCATATTCTTGAGATTGTATAGGAAGATAGAGACATTAGGTTCTGTGTCACTAGTGTGAGGATCTTTGCACAGTGTCATGCGGAGTCAATGTACTGAAAGGGGCAGTCAGGCAGAGTTCCGCTACGCAAATTCAAAACAGTGAACCTGGAGGCTCTTGCTCAGGTGCTGCTCAAATCCCAAAGGTCCCTTCCAGTCTTACCTGAAAGCCCCTGAGCTACGTGCCTGCTTTCAAGCAGGATATTTGTTTAGTAAGAGAGTTTCCTCTTGGTTTCCTCTCCTCCTCTATTCAAAGGTGTTTCTGTGTTATATGTTAAATAGCCACTGGATAAAATACAGGACTAAAGACAAAAGTGCACAGCCTTCCAAGTAAAAGTTTACACTGGTATAATGGTTTGTGCAGCTGCATGACTTTGAAGTTTGTAGCACTTTTTCCTTCTGTAGCTAACAAATGTTAACATGATGCAAATCTACCCTGATATAAAAGGACTAGCATTTTGACTCAAAGCTGGCAGAGTATCAAGTAGTTTTTATTTTGTTAAACTGAGCTGCCCCAGGACCTAGGGGGGGGGGAAAAAAAAAAGGGGCAAAATGCACAAGAGGTCAGATTTTATTTGATATATATAAAATATACAATGAAGCAAAACAATACTGATAATTTAGTTTACTGGGGACCACTGTGTAGGTCACTCTTGGTTTAGTTTTCATTTACTAACCATAAATTCACTGGCATTGTTTCTGTGTCTCTCATATCATAATACTTGCTAAATTTATTTTGTATCCTTCTCTATTTTAAAGTCTATAGAAATCATGCTTGTATTACACACACACACAATTCATAGCTCTTTTAAATATATAGCATGTATCTTTATAATGTATATAATCAAGTAAGACCTACAAATCCTAAACTAACTCAAGCTGATTTACATTACCTTAAACAATTATAACCGTACAGTAAAGGTCACACTAACTAATCATGAGCTAACTAATGCACTGTTTAAAAGACTGCCATTGAGAGAGCAAATTACCTTAATCTGTGATGCTTTAGTTCAATGCTAACTTGAATAAAAATCTGCACAAAGCTGCAGGAATACTGTGTCCTGGTTGTATATATATTATAAGCTACAGATCCCACGCTAGCTGCTGGAAATAGACAATAGCTGTCATGGCAACTCTGTAACTTCTAATTTATTATTAAATACTTACAATGAAGTGACATACAGAGACTCAGAAAATGGAAAGTCTTTCCAGATGTCTCTAGATGTTTAACTTTCAAGCAGACAGAAGGCGCATAAATGCTGCGTGAATATAATACCAGTATTGAACTGGTTTTTAATTGCCATAAGAGTAAAGGCATAAGTAAATAGATTAAAATATGTGTTGCACTAGTGCACTGTTTTTGTACTTCAGGTATTGTAAGAAGACAAGAGAGCAAAGTTTAAAAATCAGATTTAGCTTAGGCAAAGTTTCTACATATTTATTCCAGTAAGAGTTATAAAGACTCCATTGTATCAAAATTAAGTCCTGATATAGTAAGGCACAGCACTGGAAAACAGAGTTACAGCTCTGAATACCTGCTCACGTGTGTGGTGAATTTGTTCTGCTGCTCTTATGTTATTTTAGCAAACAACAACTGCCACATCTTGAGAACTTACCATTGTACCATTAGTTCAGCATGGAATAACCCATGTCCACCATAACACAGAAATATTCACAAAATAAATGCTTGTCATAATAATTAAAAACTGAAGGGTTTGCTGGTGCTTTATTGTCATAATATATATTTACTTTTTCGTCTGTTCTCTTTCCATAAACAATGACACTTTGATAATCACTTCATTTTCTGCTTTCCTTCATCTTTTCTGTACCTCTTTTTTTTTTTTTTTTTAATGAGATAAGCATCACAGATGCTTGTGACAATTCTTTCATTAATGGATGAGAAGTGAATAAAGGACATGACAAAGAAAGATTTCAAAACTTGCAGCCTGCAGACAAAATTCAAAATCGAGTTTTACAAAGTCCTGCATAACGTTTCACAGATTTCCTTCTGTGTTTGAATTTACACCTCTCTGATTAGCACCCCCATGTTTCTGTAGCACAAAAAGGATCTATCTCCTCTAGAACTGGGCAACACTTTGAATTCAGAAGCAGACTTCTGGAGACCTGGTCTTTTCTTGCCTATGAAAAAACAAAAAAAAATCTCTGGAAAAGGTATAAAGAGTTTTCCTGATGTATCTCTTCTCATAGCTTTCTCTTGGTTTTAACAGGATTGGAACTGGAGAAAGGTAAAGAATGGAGCTGATGTTTTCCAAACAGCACTGAAAAAGAGTGGGCTACAGGAGTTATTGACTGGTAAGATATTCCGAGAGCCGGAAGAAGATATTAGCAAGGTTAGCCAAAGTTTTGGCTCTCATTGGACAAAAAGCAGGTGAAGACTGTGGATTTTAGACTTGAACTACTTGGACTTTGTACTCCTTGTCTCCCGAGACTATCTGTCTATCCAACAGAAAGAGCTAAGACTGAATAGGATAATTATTTGGAGTTACTGAGCTCTCATTTTCATATTCTTCAGTCAGTAGGTTGGTGTCATAACAGGTATTTGTAGGTGGTTCTGCATTTGATTAATATTATCTGTAGCATGTAGCTATGAGGAAACTGAATTTGATCCCTCAGGTAAAGTGCTTTCCACTATTAAATTCTAGCTGTGGAGCTACTTAAACTTGGGTTTTCATTTACACCTAAAGCCCATAATCTGATACAAAATGGTTAGTGTTTTAGACCAGTGCACAGCAATGCTGACGGAATTTGAATTAAACTTCTGTAAAAATATCAGTTCCTATGGATCTGACTGCAGGACAAGTGGCACAACCTGTAAGCACTAAGGAAAATGAGCCACTTTCTCTCAGTTCTGTCATGTACCTATATAAATAAATATCACTAACACCGAGGAGGGACTTGGAATGTCCAAATAACCTGAGAAGTCAATGAAAGTCCAAGAAGAAACCTTTTATTATGCATTTGTGTTTTTCTAATAGGGAAAAAAAAAAAAAAAGGTAGTACAAGCAGGCACCAATTTTGTGGCATTTCATTCATAAAGATTTATTCTTGGAATTTTATGAAAGAGAGAGTGTAGCTTAAAAGCATTTTTTCAGTGGACAAACATCACTCAATCCTTTGCCTGTTCTTGTAAATGCAGTTGTTAGTTTGCATGTGATATCTCTGATTATAATTCAGGGAGAAAATTATGAAATTATTTTTCTTAGTTTTCATTTATCTTTTTTCATCTCATATAGGAACTACCCTCCTTGCTTAGCATGTAAGTATTGTTTTCAGTCAACTGCAGAAGAAACAGAGCTGGGTTTTAGCGAGAGGCCTCTGAACAGTGTCAAAGTGGCATGTTAAGCAGCTCTGCCAGAAAACTGCAGGTGAGTGTTTTGACAAGAAAACAATTAAATTACTCCTGCAGTGGACAAAGGTCATGTGAACAAAACTTGTTTAATGCTTGATAATATCAATTCTTAACCTTTATGTTTTGTTGGGTTTTTTTTCTTTCAGAAATACCTCTGGGAAGGCAAAAGGTATTGGGAGAAAGAGATTAAAATGAGGTGTACTATTACGGCCTAAATGGTTTCCTCACTGGAGACGAGTGACGGGCTTCTATTTCACTTAACTGCTTTACTGTAAAAATGGAGGCAGTATTTGCAGAGAGATTTACTGCAGCTCTTTAAAATTTTATTATTGCCCATGCATTCCTTGTTATGTATTCCCAGGATTAACAGATCAGCCATGGGTAGGTTCTTGGCATTTTGTACCCTAACCTTTTGACTGTTATATAAGAGTAGAGAAAAATTGTATTATAATAACATAGAAGATTAGCATGTTTTGCCCAAGGGTTACTCCCATTATTCTTCATTTTTAATTCCACTGAAAGATTAAATGTGAAACTGACTGCTCAGGAGATATTCCTAGTAGTCCATCATGCAGTATCCTTTGGCTTTTCAGTTATTGTAGAGTGTGGAGCTTTCTACTTATAATTATTGGTTTGACTTTTGCTAAATACAGGGAAACATTATAACATTTGTGATTACCTGGCCACTAATTTATTCCAATATCCTGGTTCTTACAGCACTACTGTTCATGGTAACCGTGGGTCCCTCATTCATGGAGCATTGTAATACCTCATTTAAAAGCCCACAATGTTACATAAAACCTTATTTTTTTTATTTCATGTTAATACATTAAAAAATCCTGACATTCCTATAGGGTGGTAGAGCTTAAAACATGCCACTATTTACCTTAGTTCATGTGTTGATTGTAGCCACCAGATTGCCCTTACTTTGCTTGTTCAGAAAAGCACATTTATCTGTACTGTAATTCTACTCTGCTTCTTCAAGGCAGTATTTCCAGCAATCTTCTGCTTTTATTTCGTTGCACAGTCTGAAAACAGAATGACAAGTTTCAAAAAAGGCAAAAAGCAAAAGCAGTAAGCACTCATTTGTAGGATGCTTTACTTTGTTTTGTTGGTTTTTTTTTTTCTCTAAGAGCCCACCTGCTTACTTTTGTAGGTAAAATGACCTTTCCTAGCTTTTTACTCTTAGACCTGCAGAGCGCGTTGAGATGTAAGGGGAAGAACAAACATCGTATCTTGTTTCACCAGTTTACAGAGGTGTTAACAAAGTCTGAGCTATGGAGTCTTCCTTATTAGTAGTGATGCAGACTCAGTAAGAACCCAGCTTAGGCAGAAAACTGAGCTTACAGGGCTAGCAGTGTAAGCAAAAAACCAAAAACTATCTGAAACAGAACACAAAGTGTATACTGAATGCCGGTGACAGTTTCTAAGACTGTGTCATCCAAGGCAAATTTAACAGAAGCTTTTCACTGACCATAATAAATCACAGCATGTCAAAGGCAAAGGCAATAGCCTATTTGATTGTCTTGGCAGGGAAGAAGAAGAGAGTATGTAAGACACAAGTGTTCTCTTGGTAGAAACACAAGGAAGCTTGTTCAAAAAACTAGTAAGAATCATCCCAGTGTCTGCAGTGCATGTTTTCCTGCTGTCAAAACTCAGATCTAGAAAACAGAGAGTCTCAATTCCAAAAGACATGTCGAAAATGAGATTTTTAAATTCATTTTAGTACAGAGGTGTCCTGACATTCAGTATGAGTGAAATTCTGTGATTCTGTGATGAGTGAGATTCCTGATGTTCCACTGAATTGTGTTCTGGATTCAAATGTTGTCTTTACTTTAGGAAAACATATTACTTTTCTTCTATTCATGGCTCCTTCCTTCTTACTTCACAGCTCTTGAGCGCTCTTTTTCTTCAAACCATCAGGCAACCAAACCCTTTGCCATTTCCCTGTTGTGGTGCTGGGCCAGTGTGTCAGTACTTTCTTATTCAAATTCTACCTGGCTGTATGAAACATTCTCAACATGGTTTCAAGTAGGAAAGGGCAGTGGTGACCAGGGTGTGAAGATCAGTAGCTCAGGGAACACAAGCTAAAGAATTGTATATGGTGTTGTGCAGAAACCCTGCATTCTTCTGCCACAGTTTTGTCCTTCAAGCATCTGTCAACTTTGTAAAACTGTTTTTGTTTTGTCTCCATGAGACCAGCATTAAAGGTGGTATTAGAATTTGAAACGCCGGAGCTTCAGTTCCCCTTTAGCTTCCCTGATGTGTCTTTTCATTAAAAGGAGCTCTGTAATGCCATACATTACCCAAGACATTTTAGATATCAAAGCTTTTATAAAAAACATTCAAACAGAAGGAGTTCAGTGGGAAGCAAGAACACACTTGCTAAATATTTGTGTAATTAATGTGAAATCAGGACACCCAAATATGCTGACAAGCTGTTTTAACTTCCAGTAGAGGATATAATCTCTACCAACAGGGTATACCTGCAGCAAAATTCATTTATATGAAGAAAAATAACTATAGCTTATACCCACTTAAAAATTTTGTACTTATTCAGACAGGTCTTTGTGTACTGAACTTACATTCTCTGGCACTAATGTTAATATTTAAAAGTGAATCCAATGCATACTATTAGTTGAAAATGAAGAAATTCTTGGAGAAAAATGGTGTGGAACAGCACAGGCCTTTTCCAGGTCCAAAACTGCTTGCATTGGATTGTAGACAAGAAAAGGCTAAATTAGAGAAAGAAAAGTTGAGCTAAACGTAAGAACAGTTTTTTGTTTTTTGGTTTTTTTTCACTTCAAATATATCATTAAGCATTCATAGAACTGCAAGTTGCCAAAAAAATTACTCAGGAGTTTTCCATTGCCACTGCAGTCAATAGCTCGTTTGCAACTTTTGTCCTTAAAAATGCAGAGTTCAAGTTTATCTGTCCCTTAATGCAGTTTTCCTTTTTAGCTTCAAGTATGATTCATCCAATCTTATACCAAAAAAACACCCTGAGTTAGGCTGTATGTTCTTAAATAATGTGGCTAAACTTCTACTAACCTACTGTAAAAATGCATGTAACAATTGCATATGAATTTTCTGCAGTGTACAGTTCTTTATTCAGGTTCATGCCTTGCTTTACTCCATAAAACCTGGGGTTTAATGTGACCTGCTGACTCTGAAGGAGCTGAATTCAGGCCTTTGAAGGGTGACAAAATGAGCTGGAGCTGCACAGAGATGCAGCCACAGGGCAACTTCTGCTGAAGGTGCTTGGTGGACTGTGGACAGAAGGGGAATGGAAGCAGCAAGGACCAGTGACCTGGTAAACTGCCAGATTTGCCAGAGTCCATCTATCATATCCCCTAATGGTGTTTACACTCTGCTGACTAGCACATGTTGATTAATGCAGCATTTAAAAATACTTTTAAAGCTTATTCCAAGCCTCAAATTGATTGCCCTAATATTTGTGTGGATTGCAGAGAAGTGACTCCATGTGTTCAGATAATGTTTTCATAAAGTTTTTTTTTTTTGCAACTCTTGTAACTGTTCTTTTCGTTCCTTTGAAAGTCTGAATTTCTGCAGCAACGCACAGCTTCTGCAAATTCAGAAAGTATCAGGGCTTAGATGGCCACACGTTTTAAAAACAAATACAGGCCATGCAAAAGGGTAAGAACCCTTCTGGTTCCACTCGAGGAGTGAGAAAAACTGCTGAGAACGTAATGCACACCCATGTGGAATGTGAGCAGTGCTTGGGAGGAGGATCATGTTGGGTCAACAGACCTCACTACTTATGCTACAAACAGTGTAACAACAGGCCAAATCCACACCTCAATGTATGAACCAATTTAGGATTGGACTGGAATGATCCGGTTAGCTAAGATTATCTCTGAGCTTTGCAGGGAATGCGGTGTTTAGAAGAGATTAGGCAACCGCAGGGATCACTAGGCAAAGTCTGAGATTTCAAATAGG